>NC_072485.1:24590628-26050628 GCF_027574615.1 Eptesicus fuscus | reverse complement strand
TGTTTTCCTTGTGACCCTTTTGCTCTAACTACTCTTACTCTCTTGCTTCTGTTGGCATACCTCCTACTACTGACTTCTTGCCTTCATCTTATAAGGATACTTGTGTTTACATTAGTCTCCTTTCTATTTGTCATGCAAGGTAACATATTCAAAGATTTCAGGAATTAAGGCATGGACAACTTTTGGAACAGGAAAAAGTTGGCTGAAACATTGGCTGAACTGTGGTTTTAGCAATAATTCCTGGTAAAGAGGAAAAAATTTATAACACAAAAGCCCAATAATCAGAGGAGATTAAACGATGGACTGGGAGAAAACAAAGAAGTCTCTCCAAACTGAATGACTGATGGGTGGCCAAAAATGTGCTGAAAATTGCTGCTCTTCATGCACAGCAATAAGAAAAGACTGCTTTAGGCTCACACACCACTGATACAGCTCTCTGGCACTGGTGAAGCTTGTGCTCACAGAGGTCAAAATTCCTCAATCCCATCCAGGCCTCTGAATGGCAGATTTCTTCCTCACTGTATGTCCCCTTCTGTGGTCCTTTGAATTAGTCCATCCTAAATTAATCAAACACTATCTCCAACTATGTAGGTTCTCCCAAATGACTTTCTAGCAAATTACATATTATCTAAGAAAAAATAAACACATACCTTTGATCTCTTACAAATGTGACTACCTTTCTCCTCATTACAACCATATTTTTTATTCTTTACATGTAATTAAATTGTATATATTTTTGAAGTTTCATTTTTTACTCCTCATGAAGCTAGGCAAACATTTCTGAGGGAGGTCTCTCTGTATTTTGAGCTTATACTTTAATGTATACTTAGCTATATGTGACTATGTAAATGTAAATTTAAATGAAATTATAAACTCAGTTGCTTCATCACATTTAGTAACATTTCATTTCCTCAGTGATTACATTTGGGTAGTGGCTACCATAGTGGACATGCAGGTCAAAGGGTTGGTAATTAAGATAGGTACCTCTTGGCATTTGGAAAATGTCAATGGGACTGAATTTTTGAATTTTAGGAAAATAAAGGAGTCAAGTGGGTGTGACAGCCACTTTCCCGTAATTGAACGGCTGATTTCAAAGATATAACTTGGTCTCTGTGTCCCCAGAGGTCAAAGTGTGGAAATAAGTAGAAACTATAAGAAAATGGACTTAAGCTCCATATTAGAAACAATTTACTCTCCAGACCATAAAGTGGAAGACATATCTTCAGGAGCATGACGTGGAAGATTATGTAGTAGAACTGTTTATAGGAGATTTGAGCCCTAGAAGAGTGGTTAGGTTATGATAAGGAGGGAAGAAGAAATTAACCAAAGAACTTATATGCATATATGCAGAACCCATGGACACAGACAATAGTGCCATGAAGGCCTGGAGTGGGGGAGCGCGGTGAGGGGGCCAATGGGAGGAAAAGGGGATTTACTGTAATACTTTCAACAATAAATATAATTTTTAAAAAAGATCCATGTTGGTATTAATGATGTTAGTGTCATGAGTTGTCAGTGAAAGACAACAGATTTTTCTTAAATTCTCCAGGGAAAGGAGTTATCTATGAACACTGAAACATATACCTCTAAGCCCCAACTCATGATTATGGAACTAAAATTTCTGGGAGAAACAACTGATAATTTTTATTTTTAATACATGCCCAAGTCATTCTAACATTTAGAAGAAAACTGGGAAAATGAGGTAAAATGATACAATTATATCAATGAAGCGGATCAAAGAGGACAACATTATTTCACAAAGGTTTTGTGTAATAGAAAGACCTATAGTTGTATCTGTAAAAATAAGCAAAAGCTAAAAAAGTGGAAAAAAGAGGAAATACAGGGATGACTATGGCATATTCATTGCCTTTAAATTTTTTTAAACTGTGATGATTAAAAAAAAAGATATATCCTCTTCCAAGAAAAGTTTATATTTTAAAAGGTATGCCCAAGTAATAAACATAAGCAAATAAAATGCTCATGACATCTTAAAAGTACACCAGACCTTCGGAAGGAAAGCTGGAGTTACTAGATTGACTCAAGCGTGATGGGAGTGTAAGTAACATGCACTCAAACATGGGGTTTAAGAGGAAATTAAACATTTTTGAAAACAGTGACAATGTTGGAGTGACTGTAAGATTCGGCATACATTAAAGAAACGACGCACAGTATTTGCTTAGCTGGAATAAATTCCCCATGTGGTTATACAAGAGAGGAATAATGAAAGAAGTTAGAAACAGAAAGAGATAAAGGTCTAATACTAATGGCTTCAATTTAATCCAATAGACAATTATTTATTGAGTGACTACTCTGTGCCCAGCACTGTACAGTATGTCAGCAGAGAAAAAAAAAGATTTTATTATATTACAGTATTTATGTGCTCATTAATTAGAACGTGGAAAAGTAAATGTTTTTAGATGATAATTAACATAATTGTGAGATCTGGGTATGGGGATATAAAGGTTTCCTGTAATATAATCATGTTCTTCTAGCACACCTCAAAATGTGTCTCTTAAATCAGAATTCAATGATTGTGACTCATAGACTGAATCTGTAGAGGGAAACTGAACTGTAAATTGAGCAACCACTCAAAAACGTATAATATACTTGATATTTTCAGGAAATGCATTACGCCCCTACCTTATACAGATCTTCTGTTTTGTGTTTTTTGTTGTTGTTTCTTTTTTTTTTTTTTTGGGGGGGGGGGGTTGTCACATTATTATTTTTCTACTTATTTTTCACCAAGTTCAGGCAGGTCTTAATTACATAAAATGAACTAGAATCATCATCACCAATATTGATAATGGAAGTGAGACAGTAGGTGACAATTGACAATAAAAGTAGGAAAGGTTCTGGTTAGCCTTAGTCATTCCAAAGGGAAGAGGCTACCAGCATTTTGTAGTGATTTTCACTTCCCTTCTCACCCACCTGATGCAAAATTAATCTGAAATATGATTTAACAGACCCACAATCATACCTTTGAGAAAATGGGAGTTTTTAATATGTATAAATAGATATTTCATTAGGTATTTTCACTGAAGGCTGAATTCGGTTGTCTCTCTTATGAATTTTTTTAATTCAATAATATTTTATTTTGAATTTTCTATATACTAAGGCATTATGCCAAGCATGGGTATACAGAAAAAATTAAGACATCCTCCCTTGTGTTAAGAATTTCACAATCTAGTAAAAGACACTTGAAAACTAGCAACTACAATACTCATTAGTTCTTCAAACTAAAAAATATCAGGTAGTAAATGTATGCTAGGAACCATGCAAGATGATATAGATGCAATAATAGTTAAGTGTGATAAAGAGAATAATGCCCCATGTCTATGTCATAATTCACAAAACCTGTGAATACATTAACTTATGTGGCAAAAGGAACTCTGATGGACTTAACCTAAGGATGCTGAGTTCAACAGATTATCCTGGAATAGCCAGGTGGGCTGAATATAATCCCACAAGAATCCTAAAAGTAAAAGGAGGTAAGAGAAAGATCTGAAGATTCTATGCTGCTGACTTTGAAGATGGAAGAAGAGACATGAGCTAAGGAATGGCCGCAGTCTCTAAAAGCTGGAGGAGACAAGGAAATGGAATCTCTCCAGAAGTAATACAGCCCTACTAACAGTTTGATTGCAGCCCAGTAGACCCATTTCTAACCCCTAGAACTGTAATAAATTTCTGTGCTTTTAGGCCACATTTGTGATAGTTTGTTACAGCAATAACAGAGAATTAATATAGTCGTAGTGATTATAGTCAAGCAAACTCATGAGAATAGAAGATATGTAAAAGTACTCTATAATACAATGGATTAAAATATTGGGATTCATAATAAGCAGTTACAAAGTATGAGTCACAGTAGTCTTCAGAAAATAGATGATGTTTTAACTGGGTCCTGAAGAATGCGTGTGAGTTAATAAATTAAAAACAACAGAAAAGTCATCTCAGGCAACAGGAGGAGCATATGAAAATGGTCAATGGTGTAAGACTATTACAGCTTCAAAAGATAAGAGAAAAATCAGTGTAAAATTCAGTGTAAGAAAAGGGAGGGAACGGCAAGTAAAGAGAAAGAACATCATACGCCTCAACTCCAGGAGGCCCATTCATCCAGAGCCTATGTGAATGTGCACCACCCAACCTACAGAGACCATGATGTGTGTGTGGCCCACAAGTGGAGCACTGTCGATGCCCCAGTGAACAAGCTGAGTTCGGCACTTCATACCAACACTAGGGGTCCAGGCATGAAATTGCGTGGCCCCACCCACCCACCCACGCATGCAGCCCCACCCACTCACGCGCACCCCACACTTGCAGCCATGCCCCGCCCCCGTGCGCACCCCACCCACCCTAACAACTCCCTGCTGTGCTCGCACCCCACCCACCCACACATGCATCGCCGCGCCCACCTGCCTGCTGTGCCAGCCGCCAGCCTTGCTGCGATCAGAGCCTGTGGGCCATGGGGGAGGGACTGAGCCATGACACATGAACCATGAGCCCCACTGCCACAAGGAGTTCGCAGGCTGGGGGAGGGACTGAGAGGTGCCCCATGCACCTCCTGGTGACTGGTCATTTGGTCTTTACGGCCTACAGCCACTGGCCTTTTATAATATAGACTAGAGGCCCTGTGCATGAAATTCGTGCATGGGGTGTGTGTGTGTCCCTCAGCCCAGCTTGCACCCTATCCAATCTGGGACCCCTCGAGGGATTGAGCCTAAATGGGCAGTCAGACATCCCTCTCACAATCCAGGACTGCTGGCTCCCAACTGCTCGCCTGCCTGCCTGCCTGATTGCCCCTAACTGCTTCTGCCTGCTGCCTGATCACCCCCTAACCATTCCCCTGCCAGCCTGATCGACACCTAACTGCTCCCCTGCTGGCCCGATTCCCCCTAACTGCCCTCCCCTGTAGGCCTTGTCACTCCTAACTGCCCTCCCCTGCAGGCCTGGTCATCCCCAACTGCCCTCCCCTGCTGGACTGGTCACCCCTAATTGCCCTTTCTTGCCAGCCTGTTCACCCCTAATTGCCCTCCCCTGCTGGCCTGATTGCCCCTAACTGCCCTCCCCTGCCGGTCCGGTCACCTCTAACTGCCCTCCCCTGCCGGCCTGGTCATCCAAAACAGCCCTCCCCTGCAGGCCTGGTCCTCCCCCAATTGCCCTCCCCTGCAGGCCTGATCACCCACAACTGCCCTTCCCTGCAGGCCATCTTGTGGTGGCCATCTTGTGTCCACATGGGGTGGCCATCTTGTGTGTTGGAGTGATGGTCAATTTGCATATTACCTCTTTATTATATAGGAGGATAAACAATGGGGATCTGCCTCATACTCATTAGGGTGCTGCAAATGAATGTTTAGGAAACAAGCCTCATTAACAGATCTAGATTTAGAAAGATAACACAGATGGAAATGCAAGGGATGTACTGCAGTCCTAGGAGCCAATGCCCAAGCTATGTTTTTATATGCCATACACATCCAAACCATCTTAACTAATTATAAGGGGCACGTGAAGAGTGCCCTCAAGAATTTTCAAGTCCCCAAACCATGTTTTTTTGAGTTGAGTTCCTTGGTGATACATAGTTCTTCAATTAGTAAGTGAAACATTAAGTTGGTAAATGGGATAGTTTTTCTGTCTTAAAACACTTATTTGTGTGTCATTTATTTTGCTTCAGATCTCTGTTTTCTGTTTGCTTCAGATCTCTGTCTTCATACAGTAAGACAAAATTATTAAGATGAAACCAACAACTGTTTTCCTGCGATTTTTATTGACATTTTGTACTCAGAGTAAAGGTCATAACAAACTGTCAGATACTTCACTGATTCGTTATACTTTCATTTAATTTACATTGCTCATCTTTGACCTGCACTGGGATAACTGCTAGTTGCCTGCTGGGAGCTGCCACAACTTATGGTGTAGGCACCAGTTGATGCAGAGACTCAAAGGTTTGTTTTGGCCCAACTCATTTCACTGTTCATCTTGTTCTCTTGATCTTAAAAATAAGAACAGAAATGCTAACCTTTGTAACCTTACAGGAATATTCAATACTCTGCCTAAGTGATAGAGAAATGTTCCAACACAATTGGACTTAAGGCCATTTTTATACCCTATGATCATAAGAAATTGTTTAAAAGTACACACTTTTAACTGGATGGTTAAAGAACCAGGAGGAAAAACTGGGTGGTCAATGTAGATGACCATTTGATTTTGCACACAAGTAGTGAAAGTTTTCTTCAGTATGAAAGGAGAAGTGAGGATGATCATTATATTAAACTAGAGGCCCGGTGCATGAAAATCATGCACTGGGGAGGGGGAGCTGGGAGGATGGGCTCAGCCCAACCTGTGCCCTTTTACAGTCCAGGACTCCCCAAGGATCGGGCCTAAGCTGGAACTCAGATATCCTTCTCACAGTCCTGGGCTCTCACAGTCCAAGACCCCTTGCTCCTTACTGGCCACCTACCATGGAGGTGGGAGAGGCTCATGCCACCTCCACTGTGCTCGCCAGCTGTGAGCCCAGCTTCTGGATGAGCAGGGAAAGAGGGGGAAAGTGTGGCTCAACCAGAATCCAGCTTGCTGCTTCTTAGCGCTGGCCCCGCCCCCTGCCCAATGGTGGGGGGCAGGGGTAATCTGGGGCCAGTCAGGCTAGTGGAGGGGCTGTGGGAGGTTGAGGCACTGTGGTTGCACCCTGTCCAGCCTTTGCAGAGGCTCCGGGACCGCGCAGCCCCCTCTCCCACTGCCTCTGCGGAAGGAGGGGCCACGGCACTGGGACAGGGACCCTGGAACCCCAGGACCATGCCACAGCCTCTGGGGAAGGAGGGGCTGCAGCACCGGACTGGGACCCCGGGACCCCAGCACAGCCTCTCTTGCCGCCTCTGCAGGAGGCAACCGGGCCTATCAGGGGAAGGCGCTGCCCCCATCAGCCCGCTGCTGCTTCCACAGCTGGCTGCCACAGCTGCCTGCCCTTGCTCAGCCCTCACAGCTGCTGCGGCTTTGTCCAGAAGGAGTTCCAAACATCTAGTAGGCATCTGGTCTAATTAGCATATTACCCTTTTATTAGTATAGATACTAGAGGCCTGGTGCACGAGATTCGTGCACTGAGGGGGGGGAAGGGTCCTCAGTCCGGGACCCCTCAGGGGATGTCCACCTGCCAGCTTAGGCCAGATCCCCAAGCAATTGGGCCTAAGCCAGCAGTCAGACATCCCTCTTGCAATCTGGGCTCTCACAGTCCGGGACCCCTCACTCCTTACCACCCACCTGCAGCGGAGCTTCTCCCACCACTGCTGCTGTGCTCGCCAGCTGTGAGCCTGGCTTCTGGCTGAGCGGCACTCCCCCTGTGGGAGCTCACTGTCCACCAGAGGGCAGCTCCTGCATTGAGTGCCTGCCCCTTGGTGGTCAGTGCACATCATAGTGACCGATCTTTCTGCCATTTGGTCGATTTTCATATTACACTTTTATTATATAGGATATTATTAAAAGATGTAAAAAATATATTAAAGCTACCAAGAGTCACAGGGTCTGAAAGCATTTTTTTCCTTTCTATTTCATATATGATTATTAATAGACTATAGTAAGATAACTTCAAAAATATGAGAACATTCACATATTAAAACTAATAAATCCCTGGCCGGTGTCACTCAGTTGGTTGGACATCAACCCATCCACCAGAAGGTTGTCATTTTGATTCCTGGTCAGGGCACATGCCTAGGTTGCAGGTTCAATCCCTGGTTGGGGTGTGTGGGGAAGGCAGCCAATCGATATTTCTCTCTCTTTCTCTCTCTCTCTCTCTCTCTCTCTCTCTCTCTCTCTCTCTCTCCTCTCTCTCTCTCCCTCCCTCCCTCTCCCTTCCCCTTCATCTCTAAAAATCAATAAAAAAACATTTAAAAACTAATAACATTAACTAATCATGGGAAATGTGCTATGTGATTAAAAACATCAAAAAAAAGGAGCACTGATGTAGTATTTTCCAAAGCATTTCTCATGGAGTGTTCATAGATGTTACAGAAGAAATGAAGCTCATGTTGAAATCAGAGAAATGCTGAGTGAAAAAGAAGTGAAATATGCTTCTTTGCTCTGAAACTTCACAGAGCCACTAAAAGGTTCATTAACGTTCATCCAACAAAGGAGCATGTGTGTGGCAGTGACTGAATTCACGTGAGCACAGAACATTTCTGTGTTTTCCTACCCAGCAATTACCAAACCTTGTTCCATGGCATAGCATGTTCTAGAGAAGAGCAAGCAATAATTCAAAAAACATTTATAAAGAATGATGTCTGTTATTAGTGGGTCACTGCTTATGTCTCCAAGGATTCAAGAAAGAGTAAATGGAAGTCAATTAAGCAAGAGACTTTTAAGTTATATGTATAAGAACAATTCTCATAGGGAAGCTGAACTGGTCAAATGTGAGTGCTTGGAGAAACATAGTATAAGGAAGAATTAAATATGATGTGCAAATTATCTCTATTCCTGTTTATGTAATGATAATGACAATCATCAATATTTGAAAATCTGTAGAAACTGATAGATTACAAATATAAATTCCTATTGGAACAGAAAGACATTCACAATATGACAGGAATTATTAAGGATAAGAATACTCTGTCTTTAAGAGGTTTGTAGGTATGATAATATAACACTCCCAAAAAGTAAAAAAGCCCAACAGTTTCTTTAAAATTGATTAATAGATATTTTGTTGAAGGTGATGAAATTTGAGCAGAAATACTGAGTATCAAAAGGCAAATGTGAGATGCCAAAATTGGTAGAATAAAAATGAGAAATGTAAGAAGTCAAACTAGATTGGAGGTCTTTTCAGCAGATTTTAAATGCATCCCACGAAAGAAGAGGGTCAGATTAAGATGACTTTGAGCAAGCCCTTGCTGGTTTGACTCAATGGGTAGAGCATCTGCCTGCAGACTGAAGGGTCTCAGGTTCAATTCCAGTCAAGGGCACATGCCAGGGTTGTGGGCTCTAAACCCAGTAGGGGGCGTGGTACAGAAAGCAGCCTATCAATGATTCTCTCATCATTGATGTTTCTATCTCCCTCTCCCTTCTCTCTAAAATCAATATATATATATATATATAATAATATATATATATATTTTTAAAAAAAGATGTCTTTAATTGAGAAGATAAAGATGGTAAAGTCTTATTTTTTACAGAACTATTTCAGGAGTCAGGAAATTCAATACTCTAAAGGTGAAGAAATAAATGCAATTTTCTGACAGCTATCAGAGCCCAATAATTCACCTGTCTGTGATATTTAATGTTTGAATTTTAGAAGACTTTTGGGCAAATCTTTGCTATTTAGGAGAATGATTAAATGGACAATATAATGAGGGCAGGCTAACTATCTTTTTTTATTTTTTTAAGATACTTCACATTTATTTTTTTAGAAATACAACACATTGAGCTTCATCTAAAATACCACATCAAAAGCAGGGCACACAGTCCATGCTCTGCACAAAGCAACCACTTGGCGATTTCTGCTCACTTACAAGCTAAACCTTATCAAGGCTTACTGAGTTATAAGCCAATGCAATTTTCTAAACCAAAGATGTGAGATTTACCAATTAAGTTTTAGTAACAGGAAAGGTTGCCCAGTACACCATTTCAAAGCATTAGAGTTACAACAATAAATCATTCAAAATGTCATGCCTGAAAAGTCTAGTGATGCAATTCCAAGTCAGATCCCCTATACTTCCCTGTTTGACTAGATTTCAAAACATTAAAAACAACAACAAAAAATACTAAGTATAGTTCGCTAAGACAGGTCAATTTCTATTTAATTCTATAAATTGTTATTTGCTATCATTCATTGTCACCTTAAATAATCAAACAGAGTAAAAGTCTGAAACTACAGTTACTCAAAATATAGAATATTAGTGGGAATGATATTTAAAATATCTTAATAACCAGAATAATTAATTTAAAATTCAAAATTTAAAGTATATTTAGTCCCTTTTAATCTCTAAAGCAGCTATGCTTAAAATGCTTATCAAGTGATAAAAGCTATAGCACCAATCATTTTAAAGAAATCATTCCATTTATAAATCATGTAAAAAAAATGCTGCTGATATGACTTTTTTCATTTTGTAATCTGTCATGAGCTGTATGATACAGCAGGGTTTGATCCAACAATGGACAAAGGGAATCGTAACACACTTTTCCAACGTCCCCGTTAAACTGGTCATCAGTAGGTGACATATCTCCATAAGCAGAGTTTCTTTTCACATTAATGATCTTGTTCAGTAAATCCTTTCTCTGCTTCTGTTGAACAGTTTAAAATTTGTCTAACCCTTATAATACCTTCTGAGAGTTTTATATATCCACCATCTCCATTATTGACTCAAGTCACAAAAATACTTTATTGGCATGTCATTTAATTAGTTGGCTTAATCTTATTTTGCTTCAAATGGTGTAACATTTTTCTTTTTGTAATACCTGCTGCTTTTATAGTTTATTAATTTCACATGTCTGATTACTTTTAATGTTTTCTGAATCACTCAGTCCACCTGAATACTTGAATAACAAACACTTTTCTAAAACTGAGAAAGTATTGCTCTCTCTGTTGGAATATTTGTATTGAAGCCAAATCACTCAAAAGTGCTCATTTTCTAAATGTTTAACTATTCCCATTTTATAACTTCAATTTAAGTAAACACCGGCTTGATGTAATTTTCGAACTGTTGTTTTACAGCTTCCCAACTGAAGGCTGCCCACTGAGGTGCAAAGACTCTTCCTATTTTCATCGTTTCAATGCTCAGCTCTTTCGATGTACTGTTAATTCTTTATTATTTCATGTTGACTTAAGAGATTAACTTGATCTATATCTTTTGACACCTCATTCAGGGATCAATGAATGTGGTGAATTATGTAATGCATAATAAAATACCTAGACAGGTTTCTAAACTTTTGGTTGAAGTTCTACTGTCTCCCCAACATTACACAGATGCCATCTATACAAAATCCAATAATGTTCTAGTATCAATATTTCTCACTGAAACAATTTTTCTCAAATATTATCTCTAAAATTTGGTATGGCAAGTCAGATGTTATTCCTTTCAATAACCTTCATTATCAAATTCTTGTCTTTTACATTTTAAGTAGGCTATTAAAACTCATATGAAATAGTTGAAGTTCCATAAATAGTGATTAATGTTACTTGTTTTATAAGTTTAGCAAAATGCTGTTTATTTCACCATAAGTTCAAATTGAAACAATAGGTGATATTGATATACATTTATGCCCTCCTAAGTGGTTCATGGTTGAAAATGTGGTCAATTATTTTTAACTAAAAAGTAGATTGTGTTAAAAATTCTGATGGTACATTCTAGATGTTTGTTCTAGTAACAGTTAAAATTGTTGCGTTTAGATTTTAAATGTGTCTTTATATGAAACTGACTCTACATGTCTTAATTTACTTGAGCCATGAACTTTAACAAAACATGATTGCTACATGATTAAATATGTAAATGTTTAACATTTTCCAATTTTCATGACAACTTTTGAGCACCATTTGCACCTGACAATATATCATTAGTAATAAAAAGGCAGTCATATTTTTTGAAATAATCAAGATGTTTCCATTCCATAAATTTTGAATTCACTGTTGCACAGTACCAGAAAATGTTCCGAGCTGCAGCTCATTATGACTATCACTTCTTAGTTCCCCTGGCAAGTCTGATGACATGCTTGAGATTGGCGTGTGATGGAATGGTACCGAGTCGTCTGTCAGTGAAGGTGAAATAGCAGCAGGATCAACCGAAGTCACCTGGGGCAACCTTACAGAAGATGGCCGATACCTGAGAACAGCTTTGGTTGGGCTGCTTTGTGTTACTGACATCAAGATTCACTTCCTTTTGGCAGGGGGGCCTTCCTCCTCTGTTGCTAGGTCAATCACGTCCATTTTCTTCTTCTTCCTTGCCTGTCTGGCTGGCATCTCTGAGCTATGCTTACTGGAGGCTACTATCACTGTTGTACGATTAGTGGGGGCTAAAGTCAATGAACAATTCTTAGGGAGGAGGGGGACACCTGAACTCTGTTTCTGTACCCTGTTGGCTGGAGACTTTCTCAGCGTCTTCCTGTGGTCTCAGTGGATACCAAGAGCCATCTTCTTGGAATTGGACCATATCCACATCGGAGCAGTCATTGAGAATTTCCATTAAAAGCCCATCTAAAATTAAACTTTCATAGGCAGCTTCTTTTTCACACACAGGACATACCCAGGTGGAATTCTTCTCGTTCATTTGCAGATATGAGGCAGCATCAAAGCACTGTAGATGTCTACAAGTCTCTGCTCGGCATGGGTTTGTCAACCTCTTTTTCCCTAACGGGCACATCAAGGATAGCACAAGGTCAGTTATAACAATTTCACTTTCAAGATCTGCAGCAAATATTTCTTTAATTAGTGCTCTAGAATGATCGGGGTTTCTAATACCTTTCATTTTTAATCTCTGTAATAACATGGCTGATGTGAGCTGTCGTACAAGATATGCAGACATGGAGTAATTCTCTTCCATGTTTGACGCCCAAGAGATGGAAATCTGGTTTGGCACAGCTGAAGATAACCTAACTAAAGATGTAATATTCACAGTGTGTCCAGGGCACCTCTGTTGAATCGTTTCATTAGGAAGTGGTCGTGGTGGTGTGTACTCAGATGAAGGAACAAGCTTTCCATTTACTTCTATAGATAGATTATTGAGATAGCCATCTTTTTGAGGGCAACTTGTCTCTGCCAAGCAAAGTCTCAGTTGAACTTGGACTCTATAATCCTTCCCACCATCTGGCAAATGAACCCTGGATATGCGTATCTCTGTAACCTGTAGACGAGTCAGAGTAAAACTAAACAACTCCTCTTGAGACTGTTCAATACGTCTTTGAACTAAACTCGTGGGCTCGATGAGAGCATCAAGCTCATCATAAAAGGGCAAGTTTTTTAACTGCACATCAGGATGGGCAGGAGGGGTTGGAGGACATGGCTGCTGCATCTCAAGCACGGGCTTAGTATCTTGAAGCAACACAGAACCAATAGGGAAGGACGGTGAGTGCGAGATGTCACAGAAGTGGAAGACAACCTGTGGATTCCAGCCACAGCCAAGCCAGGTTCTACAGGTGATGAGCTACCATCCAAATTGAAAACTGAAGACCCGAACGTGGATAAATCAGAAGGTCCTTCAGGAGTGCGTGGGTACTGGTGTCTATGTAATTCTCAAATTTTAATTTGAACTGCAAGGCTATAGCTGCTCTTCAAGAAATGCAATGCCCTTATCAGGAGGTCATGCTTGCATCCACTTTTATTCTGCCCAGCGAAGCCTGGAAACAGTGGCTGTTCATTGTAGTTCAGAAACCTAAAACTAGAAACCATATTCCTCAGCTCCTCAGAATCCACCATTTTATACCACCCTCGGGTGCGGCTGTTGCCACAGCACCCCCTCCCGCTGCCATCAACTGAACAGCTGCCACCAGGGCCCCCACTGCTGCCTTCTGCACTGGGCCTAAGTATATTTTTAAAAGAAAATTATATTAATAGACTTAAGTCTGCTTATGTTTCAAAGCACATATTACAATAAAATTTTTACAAGAATTGTGCTGCAAGTTCTAATGAGAAGAGAGAAAGTACATGATCTGAAAATGATTATTTGAAGAAAATCACAAAGAAATCAACTTTCAAAGGAAAAGTGGGAATTATTGGACAAAGTCAGAAACAAAGACACTGTTGCTTTATTTTTAAGATCCTTTAAAATCTAAGATGATTTAAAAAAATTTTTTTAAGTCATTTAGAATGCCAAATAATCTGTTGAAATAGCTGAATTATATAAATATATACCTTTGTTTAATGGATAATAAAAAGTAGAGTATTTTTTAAAATAGTTTTGCAATAAGAAGCCTATTTATAGCAATTATTATATAAGCAAATATCCTATATAATAAAAGGGTAATATGCAAATAGAACAAAAGGCAGAACAACCGAACAACCAATCAAAGTGTAATATGTTAATGATATGCTAAGGGTGCTCAACTGCTTGCTATTACATGCACTGACCACTAGGAGGCAGATGCTCCAACTGGTAAGTTAACTTGCTGCTGGGGTCCAGCCAATCAGGACTGAGGGAGATGGGCGAGACACACCTTGGAGTCCTCCCACGGTCCCTCCCCAGGCCTGATCGTGCACCCATGGGGTCCCTCAGCCTGGCCTGCACCCTCTGCAATCCGGGACCCCTTGGGGGATGTTGGAGAGCCAGTTTCAGCCTGATTGCACAGGCCACTCCCATTGGGAGGGTGCCAGATGCAGGGTTCATGGCTGACAATGATTGGGCGCAAACCCACGGCAGGCACAGTGGGGACAGGATGAGTGGGAGCAGCAGGTAGGAGCTGCAGGCAGTGTTGGACTGCAGTTCCAGCCTGATTCCTGAAGGCCACCCAGAGGGACCCCACCCATGCACGAATTCGTGCACTGGGCCTCTAGTTTACTTACTAAAGTTCCAGGTCAAGAGTCAACTACTACAAGGAAGTTTTTTGTCACAGTTCTCCTTTGGCCACATTTCTCCTAATCCTAAAGCAAAGTGAAACATTCACTTGTAGGATTTCTATATTTTTGGCATTGAAAACATATGACTTTCAATGCATTCACTCAGAAAATAAGCACTTTGTGTGAGGGCTACTATGTCCCATGAACACTGTTATGCAGAGAGATGCAAAGCTAAGAAAATCATAACTACCTGTGCTCAAGAAGCTCTGTTACCTCATACACCTCCTTACTCTGGGAACATTATGCCATAGAATTATAGATTTACATGAATTAAATAAGTGGCACTTAGCTTAGCCAACAGGAGGAGCTCAACAAATGATTTTTTGCTTCTATTTGGGAGCACTGTATTGCATATACCAAAAGCCTTACTATATTGTAGTGGACTAACTTCCAAATATTTTTCTTCATTTTAATTTTGTTTGCATTGCCTTTCTACTTCACTAAATTGTGACTCAGTCATATATTTTTTCCCTACAACCTAGCTCAATGGGTAGCCTAGAGCTGAAACTTGATATATGTGATTGAAAGATAAGGAAAGGAAAAAGGAACTAAGGAAGGCAGTAAAGGTAGGAAAGATGTATCAAGTATGGCCATTAAAAGAGAGACTAAAGTACTTCTGCAAGGTAAATGGTTTTCCAGAAAAACTAGAGCAAAGATCAATAAACAAAACGTAAAACCATCAAAAAATTATTTTTGCTCTTCTGCTTTCAGATACCAGGTGATCTTATGTAAAATCTAGAAAATGAATGGCTGAGAATTTTTATAATAAGGCTTAGAAGAAAAAGACACCAGAATGACATAAAGATTAAAAAAAAAAAGTAATATAACAATAATGGCCAAATAGGAAAATTGGGAGTTATATCTTTAGTAACTATAGCTAAGAAAGATCAAGCTACTTCTATTTCTGTGTTGTCGTGTTTTTTATAAGCTTTTATGAATGACACCAACAAGGAAGAAGCTGTATTGTGCTAAGCACTTGACCAGGATCCTTCCATGTACATTGTTTGTTTTTGTCTCATGACAAATCTTTGAGGCACACTACACGGTTCATTCCCCATTTTTATAAGCAAGAACTAAACTTTAGGGAAGTCATGCAACTAAAGCTCACAGTTCAAGGACTATTATTAATGCAAAATTCATCTACATTATTCTTAACTCTCACTTTTGACTGGTTATTGGCCTCTATTTTGTTGTCCTCTGAATCTCTTCTGAGGTGCCTGGTTAGCAATGAAGAAAATCCAATTCTGGTATATAATATGAATTAATATTTAAATCAGATAGTGTCACTCTTCTACTACAAAAATGCTCCTTATCTTTCGACAAAAATCTAAACTCATTTAACATAGAAGTCTGCCATGATTAGCTTCTGTTTCCTATGTAGCTTTATTCTGTGGCCACTTTACAATTTTTACTTAGCATTTTAGAGATGCCAAAATGTTACTAAAATCCTAAAGCATATGTGTGTTCATGGGGTTCCCTTGCAAGGGATGCCTTGCCCAAGAGTATCTACTTGGCAGACTCATAGTCATCTTAGGTACATCACGAGTTTAAGAATTCCACATCCTATTTGTTACCCTTCTTAACATTATAGCAGGCAAAGTGAAGCATGATGCCTTCTGTAGTCATGCTGTCCTGTCAGCACCTCAATTAAAGCAAGTGCACTATCAATTGACAGGGATCTTAACTCCTAAAAAGAGCTAGACTTAGTTGAGTCCTGCCAAGGCACTTTTCTTACATCGCATCAGATCATCTTCACAGCAACCCTGCATGAAAGGCACTAATTTCACAAATCACAAATGAGTAAGTGGTAAATTTGAAATAATAGTCCATAGGGGAAAAGAAAGTTCACTTTTTCCTATGACACTCAAAACTTTGGGTGTTTATATCACTGTAAGAAAGGCATTTGAATGCATGCAATTATTTTTAGTATCTTCATGACTCAACAGGTATGTAGCATAAATCCACATATACACATGTAAACGTATGGAAATATTACTTTAAAGGTAGACAAAAGCTGCAGCTTGTGGATGATATAGGATTTCAGAGTGGGGATATTTTAATCATTGTTTAAAAGATAAAAGACATTTGAGTAAACAGTAATGAACGAGGACTTCCACTTCAAATGAGAAAATTGCTTACAAGTCTTCACTCTCATCTTTAACAAGAAAAAACTAGAAAACTGAAAAACATACTTTTTGTGGACCCATCAGAGAATTGAGGTTGCAGGGAAAATTGCTACCTTGAAATCTAGAGTCGGGCATGTGCAGAGGGTCACAACCAAGACCTGTTTACCTGGACCAGAAGCCTCCAAAGCAATGAAGAGGTATCAAAATGGTCATTTTGACAAGTTCCCGCACTAACTAAGTGTGGACTAGTATGAAAGTGAGAAATGCCTGGGGACTGCAGTCTTAGGGGCACTCCCAACATTTGTGGGCATGAGCACAAGAATCCCCAACAGGTTTAAATGTTAAAGAAGCAGAACACATTTCTTCATGAAGCTAGAAAGTGGAGTAGAAGAGTAATCATGGTGAATTATGCCCCAAGCTTTTTCCATACCAAAGGCCAACTCTAAGGGGGAAAAGACAAACATTGTTTTCTCCCACAGGAGAAAGGTCATTCTTCCCACCCCAGTCCCCTCTAGACTTTTAACTCAAAGGAGGGTGAAAATCATAGTTAATGGTTAGGTCTTCCAGGAAATAAATTGGAAATGCTGCAGCTATAAAGGGAGCTAGGAAAACGGGAGGAAATGCTATATCCACTGGGGAAACACTTGTGAAGATCACAGCCCAAGACATAGGTCCACTAAAAGACAGAGATTTAATCATAAGATTATAGAAAACCACCCCCCTCACACACACACCTTACCACATCCACAAGGTTCCTGTATAATGACTATGAATAACAACTGCAAGAGTTACTTTATAGGTATCCACAAATTAAGACAACAGACACAGAATAGCCAACATGATATTGAAGGAAAAGAACAAAGTGGGGAGACAAACTCTATTATTCCACACATATTAGTATGATTCATGCAAAACGTTATTTTTTCTCTTTCTGATAATTCCCCATCACACGCAGAACAAATCCAAACATTTTAGTATAGCATTCTGGTGCTACATTATATAGCCTTAAAAAATAGTCAAGTTTAGTTTTCTATTTATCACTTAAAGCATTTATCAAATGCATTTGTATAGCAAATGTACCAAGAGACCTGTGAACCAGGAGATGATGGTTGGATTCTGGTCAGGGCACATGCCTGGGTTGCTTGCTCAATCCCCAGCAGGGGGCGTGTAAGAGGCAGCCGGTCAATGATTCTCTCTCATCATTGATGTTTCTATCTCTCTCCCTCTCCTTTCCTCTCTGAAATCAATGAAAACATGTGTGTGTTTTTTTAAAGTAAAAAGGGAGAGACCTAAGGAGGACCAGAAAGGGAATTACAACTTTACTGTAGTGAGGAAAGGTCTCTGAGACACTGGAACGATGGCCTGGATGGAGTGAGAGCCCCAGTTTTTTATTCAGCTAACTCACAATAACCCTTTAAGATTCAGCTTTTATCTTCTGCTGGAGTAAGACCTAAATGACTGACACCATATTGCCCTCACAATTTTGGGTTTCATGTCTCACCTATATGTTTTCATAGTTTCCTGTTTATCATTCACATAGCAGCCACCTGGTAAATTAAAAATATTTCAGTATATGTCTGTCACCCTTCAGCTACTAAAATATCAAGCTCTGAGAAGGAGACCATAAAAGTTTTAACTCTTGTATACTACTCTTAGAAAAGGTGCTCTGTAAATAATTCTTGAATTGACACAGATGTTTTGTAAGTGGAGAGTTCATTTCCATTGGACTTATATTATTAAATTTTCTTCTCTTGGCCTTAGTTTCTTCTTCATAAAATGAGAGATGCCATAAGTCTTTTGGAATTGGAGAAGGAAAGAGTGCTAAAATTCTGCCATTAAAATAAAATGATACCATTATCCAAGATGGCCCCAAACTGCCTTTATGAAAAGTAAAGCCTCTCAGAGGAAATCACTAGATAGTTTCTTTATATTATCATTTATTTTATATTGAGTATGAAATTGCTGTATTTCCAGATCAGTGAAGCCAGTGGTAGTACAAAATGAGTCATAGTTAGTTTGAATTTCATTCGACAAACTTAAAGATGTTGGTGATTTATTTATATTTTTAAAAGTCATACCTTGGAGTCCTGCTTCCAGTATGGCTGAGTAGTTCCTGCCAGACCTGTCCCTCTACCAGATAGCAACTATAAAGTCTAGAAGGGGATGGACAACACTGTGAACAAAAGCAAGCGGTCAAAACGGCAGTGACATATAGAAAAAGGGATCAGGAAGGGTATGATTGAAAGAGCCTGCAAAAGAATGATGTATCTCCATAGAGGGGAAATCTTTTTTAATGAATGCCGACTTTATAAAAAATATATAAAGTTTAGAAGGCATTGGGAAGTCATTAAAGTGGTGGGAGGGATTTATTTTCAAACCATAATTTCATATGCACAAATATATTCACTGACACTGAAAACTGAATACATTAATTTTCAAATAAAAGTTAATGGAGAGTTCATTTCCATTGGACAAGCACTATAGGATATCATAAATGCAGTTCCTCAGGCTGGAAATGAGGAGCATAAGAAATACCATATTTTCCGGCGTATAAGACGACTTGTTAACTCAGGAAAATCTTCTCAAAAGTTGGGGGTCGTCTTATACGCCAGGTGTCATCTTATAGGGCGGGTATATCCCAAACTCTATATTTTAACTGGAAAGGTTGGGGGTCGTCTTATACACCCAGTCGTCTTATACGCCGGAAAATACGGTAGTAAATACTTAGGTAAACTTTTTTTTCTTCCTTAGCTCTTTAAAATGCATAGAGATGTTCCATTCAAAAAGGGTATTTTCTTATTTATAATGTATGTTGGTATAAGAGAATACCAATAAGAAAAAATATTTTCTTATTTATAACATATGTTGGTATAAGAGACCTCTAGTACAAAGAATGAGAACAGTAGATGGAGATTTATGTTTATATAGTTAATAGTTAATAGAGGCCCGGTGCACGAAATTCATGCATGGTTAGGGTCCCTAGGTCTGGCCAGCGATCAGGGCTGATCAGGGCCGATTGAGGCCTTCCTGCTGCTGGCTGGGGCCTTCCTTCATTCCATGCCGCCCCCTGGTGGTCAGCGCACATCATGGTGAGCGATCGAACTCTGGTCTCCTGGTCGAACTCCTGAGGGGACCCTTTGCATATTAGCCGTTTATATGTATAGATTACGTATTTAAATAATACATTGCACACTACAAAGAGACTATGGAAAGTTATGGATGAAAAAATTATCACTCCAGATCTGGCAGATTTTAAGAGAATACAATAATAATACTGTGGATAATTTTATGCCAATGAATTTGACAATTAAGATAAAATGCATAGGTAATATCAGCATCATGGTGGCATAGATACCTTTAGTGTGTCCCCTCACAACAATAAATATTTGGCATTCATCCACAGACAAGAGCCTTTGAGGAAGCTTTGGGATTCAGCACCATCCACCAAGGGATCTGGGGGAACTCTTGGCGCAGACAGGCCTTGGTCCACATGCAGCCTCTTTTTTTTTTTTTTTTTTTTTTTTTAAATATATTTTATTGATTTTTTTTTTTACAGAGAGGAAGGGAGAGGAATAGAGAGTTAGAAACTTCGATGACAGAGAAACATCAATCAGCTGCCTCCTGCACACCTCCTACTGGGGATGTGCCCCCAACTAAGGTACATGCCCTTGACCAGGATCAAACCTGGGACCCTTCAGTCCGCAGGCCAATGCTCTATCCACCGAGCCAAACCAGTTAGGGCCACATGCAGTCTCTTTTGACCTTGGTCCAGGAGCCCCTGTAATACACTGACTTAGTCAATCACTCACATGAAAGGAGCCTTTGTGGAAGACCACATTTCCAGAGGAAAGGTTCTAGCACACAATTCAAGCAAAGAATAACAATAATAATGATAATACATAGAGTTTGGATGCGCAAGAGACAAGAGGAATAGTTTGACTATACATGCATCACACTTCCTCCAATAGGGGGCAGCTTAGGGCCAACGGAGAGCATCCTCAGCCTGTGATTTCTGCCTGTTTTTACTATCACAGATTCTGAGAATGCATTAGGAAGAATGCATGAGCAAGTGCCTTGCTTCTCCATCCATATAAGACACTGCCAAAAGTGCTCATGTACCTCACTCCATCCAGTGTACTAAATTATGGGCTAAATGTCTGAAAGACCATTATGTCCACAAAAGGACTGAGAAGGCTTCAAAATCCCTGCTAAGGCTATGGAAAGTATTTCTCTCCCAAAGTCAGTAAAGACCGACACTTTGATACAGGAGGTGGCTGGTACTTCATATACAAATACAGAAATGCAAGACTTCAAAAACATCTTAGAAATAATTTTTAAAAATCAGAGAAATATGACACAAAGGGTTAAAATCAAGCAGCAACTGATCCCAAAGATTAGGAGATGTGTGATTCACCTAACCCTTTGCACTCACTTTTTTTCTTGATTCCTTTATTCTACTCGGGATTTAATTTTTAAATACCCCAGATTTTACAAAGCGCAGCAGTAGAATAAAAAACTGGAGTTTCTTTTCATACAAACTTATTTATTTGGATTTTTTTATATTTCAAATTATTGATACATTCAAAGAGTATAAAAAGAGCTGCTACCGATGCTAACCGGGTCGAGTCACACTCGACATCCGAGTGCAAAAGGCTAACAAAGAATTCAAAGCAGCTATTTTAAGGAAATTCAATGAGCTACAAGAAAACACAGGTATAATTTGATAAAATCAGAAAGACAATACAGAATCAAAATGAGAAGTTTAACGAAGATGTAGAGATCATAAAAGGAACCAAATGGATTTCCCGGAGCTGAAGAAACAATGAAACGGAAACTGCAACAGCATCAACAAAAGATGTGATCAAGCAGAAGACAGGATCTGTGAGATTACAAACAGGAGCGTTGGAAGTATTTACTCAAAGAATAAAGACAAATAATTTAAAATGCAAAGAAAACCCACATGATCTATAGGATAAAAAAAATCAATTTTCAAATTTCAAATGATCTGTGTTCCAGAAGAAGAGAAGGGGGCAGAAAATTTATTTAAAGAAATAATGACGAAGAGCTTCCCAAATCCAAGGAAAGATTTAAATATGCAATTTCAATCACCAACAAAACAAAACAACAAAAAAATCACTTTAAACATATTGTCTCCAAGATACATAATAAAACTGTCAAAATTTAAAGACAAGGAGAATCATAAGAGTAATAAGGGAAAATCAGGGCTTGTAACCTGCAAAAGACTATCAGTGAAATTCCCAGCAAAAACCTTACCGTCCAGGAGAGAGTGGGACGATATTTTAAGTAGTGAAAGGGGTGTGTATGTGTTTGGGGGGAGGGGGAGAGCAGCATGAACACAATCTTGGAGTATTGTTGGAGTATTGTCCTTGAGGAGTAAAGGAGACATACTTCCCCAGATTAAAAAAAAAACATGCTTAGGGAATTCATCACTATCAGACCTACCTTACAAGAAATGCTAAAAATAGTTCTTAAAGCTGAAATAAAAGGCTGTATATAATAAAAGCCTAATATGCACATCAACCAAACAGCAGAATGACCTGTCACTATGACATGCACTGACCACCAGGGAGCAGACGCTCAGCGCAGGAGCTGCCCCTGGTGGTCAGTGCGCTCCCACAGCGGGGAGTGCCGCTCAGCCAGAAGCCGGGCTCAGGGCTGGCAAGTGCAGTGGCTGTGGCAGGAGTCTCTCCCGCCGCCTCCGAGGAAGCGCTAAGGAGCAGCAAGCTGAGCCTTAAGGAGCAGCGAGCAGGCAGGTGGTAAGGAGTGAGGGCTACTGGACTACAAGAGGGTGCAGGCCGGGCTGAGAGACCCCACCACCACCACCAGTGCACGATTTTTGTGCATCGGGCCTCTAGTTGTTAAATAAAACATAACAAAATAATCAACATTCTGGTACAGGTAATTATATGACCAAATTCAGAATACTCTTATGATGTAATATGGTAGAGTGCTAAACATTTAACTCTGGTGAAAGAGTTAAAGAAAAGAGTATTAAAAATAACTACAACTACAGTTAATACATAACATAAACAGTTAAATTATGACAGCAAAATATAAAAGAGGGGGAGTAAAGGGGTAGAATGTTTTTATGCAATTGCAATTACTTTACCAGTGTATATCTATTAAATGTTTTATGTAAATCTCATGATTACCACAATGCATGAACTATAGTAGATTCATAAAAGATAAAGAGAAGAGAAAGCATATCACTATGGAAAATCACCAATTTATAAAGGAAGGCAGCAAGAGAATATAATCTGAGATTGAAAATAGGAACTTTGAAAGTACTCAAAAAAGAATGAAGAAAAAAGAATGAAAAAAAAACACACACCTTTATTACTCTGAATGTAAATGAATTAAGTTCTCCAGTCAAAGGGTAAAATACACTGAATGAACTAAAAACAAACAAACAGAAAACCCGAACAAACAAAAAACCCAAACCAACTATATGCTATCTACAAGAGACTTGCTTTTACTTCAGCTAAATGAAGGGGAAAAGATATTTCATGCAAGTGGGACACCAACAAACTGGATAACCTAGAAGAAATGGGTAAATTCCTAAAAACACAGAATTTTCTAAGATTGAATAATGAAAAATAAAATAAAAAAGAAAATTGAACAAAACAATCATGAGTAAGGAGGTTGAGTCAGTAATTTCAAAACTTTCAACAAAGAAAAGCCCAGCACCAGATGGCTTTATGCGTGAATTCTATCAAGCATTTATAAGAAGTCAATTTCAGTGCTTCTCAAATTACTCCACAAAATAGAAGAGTGAATACTTCCAAACAGCATTACCCTGATATCATAGCCAGGTAAGGACACTACAAGAATATTACAGACTGATAAGGCTGATGAACCTAGATGCAAAAATTCTCAAACAAGATATTAATAAACTAAATTCAATAGCACATTAAAATGATCATGCTCTATGATTAAGTAGGATGCAAGAATGGTTCAACATATATGAAAATCAATATGATATACCACATCAACAAAATAAAGGAAATAAAGGATAAAAATACGATCATCTCAGTAGATACAGAACAAGCATTTGACAAAAGTCAATATCCTTTAATGATAAAAATTCTCAATAACCTGGATATAAAAGAAACATAGTTCAACATATTAAAGGTCATACATAAGAAGCTCTCAGATAAAATACTAGTACTCAATGGTGAAAGATTAGAAGCTTTCCTTTAAGATCAGAAATACGAAGAAAAGAGTTCCTACACTAGCGCTACTATTCAATATTGCTCTGGCTAGGGCTTCCAGCATTATCAGGTAAGAAAAAATAAAAGACATCCAATTTGAAAAGGAAAGTATAAAAGTGTCTTAATTTGCAGATGATATAATCTTATAAATAGCAAATCCTAAAGACTCCATCAAAAAACTGTTAATAAACATTGAATTCAGTATATTTCCAGGATTAAAAAAAAATAAAAATCAGCATACAAAACTCAGTTGCATTTGTATACATTATCAACAATATGTTGAAAAAAATAAAACAATTCCAATTAAGAAAACAATCCCATTCACAATAGCATCAAAAACAATAAAATATTTATGAATAAATTTAACCAAGGAAGTGAAATATCTGGAAAATAAAAGCTATAAAATTTAGATGAAGGAAATTGAATAAGACACAAGTAAATGGAAAGATATCACATGTGAAAGGGTTAGAAAAAGTACTATTGTTAAAACGCTCATACTACCCAAAGCCATCTATAGATTCAATGCAATCCCTACCAAAATCCCAAAGGCATTTTTCACAGAAACAGAAAAATGTCCCAAAATTTGTATTGTCAAAAAAGACTCTGAATACCCAAGTAATCCTACAAAAGAGGAACAAAGCCAGAGAGATTACACTTTGTGATATAAAACTACATTGCAGAGCTATAGCACAAAACAGTATGGTACAAATAGACACATAGACCAATGGAACAGAATTGAGAGCCTAGAAATAAACCCTTAAATATATAGTCAACTAATATATGACAAGGGTGTTGTGGCGAGCGGCTGCAGTATTTGAATATGTTCAAGCCTTGGACTAGTGAGAGGGCACAGTCCTCTCATGGCCACGTGCAAGTCCCAGCTTGGAGGGCAGAGCCCTCCCAGCACAATTAGAGCCAACAGCTATAGTTGTAAGCTTGAACCTATGGTCCGAACACGTGGCCCCACGTGCCTAAGTGAGATGGGCTGCAAGTAAACAAAGCTTGATCAGGTGCGTGTAATAGAGGAGGATCAAAACTCTCAAGAATGTTGTAAACATATTGACCACGCCCTTACTTTGCCTCGTGGAAATCTGGCTATAAAATAAAGACACGGCTTGTGGGCGCTGGCGCTGTCTCTCCATCAGAGAAGCAGCATCCCACCCAGACCCAGCTTTCATTCTCCTGTCTGTCTTTTCTCAATCCTTCATCGTCCCCTCTCAGGGTCACTGAACCTGGCTGAGCTGGCGTGGCACATAAGGTGCCCTGGGGCTGGGTATGCCATGGCTGTGCCAACTCACCACAGGGTGTCATGAGTACTCAATGAAAAAATAGTCTTTTTAATAAATGGTGCTAGGAAACTTGGAAAACCATATGCATACAAAAGACGGTAGAACCCCATCTGACACTACTCACAAAAATTAACTATAAATATCTTAAAGGCAATTATAGAATCAAAATCTTGAAATTCCAAAAGAAAATGCTCCAATACCAACATCATGGCATTGGCAATAATATTTTTTGGATGACACCAAAAACACAACAATAAAACATGAATAAGTGATACTTCATTAAACTAACATGAACTAGCACAAACTAACATGAACTAGCAGAGTAAAATAATCAACAAAATGAAATGGCAACCTACCTACAGAATGGGAGAAAAATATTTGCAAATCATCTATCTTATAGGAGTTAATAACCAAAATATATAAAGAAGCCATGCAACTCAATAGCAATAAATAACTAAATAAATAAATAAATAAATAAATACATTTTCCCAAGTAAATATTGGGCAGAAGACCTGTGTAATACTTTTCTACAGAAACCATCAAAATGGCCAAAAACTGCATGAAAAGGTGCTCAACATCATTAATCATCAGGGAAATACAAATCAAAATCACAATTAGGTATCACTTCATATCTGTCAGAATGGCTATCACCAAGAAGAAAAGAGGTTAAGTATTGGGATGTGCAGAAAAGGTATCCCTTTTGTACTGTTGATGTAAATGTGAATTGGTTTAGTCACTAATGAAAGCAGTATGAAAGTGTCTCAGGAAATTCAAAATAGAACTACCATCTAATCCAGCAATCCAACTCTTGGTAATATATCCAAAGGAAATCAAAACAGGATCTCAAGAACACATTGCACACGAATGTTCACTGCAGCATTATTCATGATAGCCAAGATGTGGAAACAACCCAAGTGTCCATCAACAGATGAGCAAATAAAGAAAACATAGTATGTGCACAGGAGTATTATTCAGCTATGAGAAAGTAGGAAATTCTGCCATGTGTGGCAACATGGTTGGACCTTGAAGGCTTACTGCTAAGTGAAATGAGTCAGAGAAAGAAATACTGCATATCACTTATCTGTACAATTTTTATAAAGCCAAACAAACAGAAATTGAGAGTAGAATGGTGTTGTCAGGGACTGGGGCTTAGGGAGTTGGAAAATGATCAAAGTTTACTAACTTCAAGTTATAAGTCAGGTAAGTTCTGGGGAATGTAATGTACAGCACGTTGATTATAGTTAATATTATATACTCAAAAAGAGCCAGAAAAACAAATAACACGTAGATGTACATTTCTATAATCATTTCATTTTTAATACTAGTGGCCCAGTGCATGAAATTCGTGCACATTAAAAGGGGATTAATTGGAGGAAATAATTTAATATTGCTATGTGCCCTTTATAATAGCAGTGTCAGAGATGAAAGAAAATCAGTAAAATGTATATGAAAACCTTCCCCCTGTCAGAGTCTGGGGCACACCACGGGACCCAGAGTCAAGTTCCCACCCACCCACATGCTCCTCAAAAATCGCGTGACACCCAGACCCAGACCCAGCCACCCACCCCCTCCATTGGGCTAGATCCAGATATGGCCAGTCCCACCCTTCTCAAGCCCTGCTGGGCAGAGGGTGTAGCCTCAGGTCCTCTGGCCTGGTGCCAGGACGGGGGGCATGGCCTGAGGTTCCCCCAGTCCAGACCTCAGTGGGGGGCATGCCTTGAGGTCCCCTGTCAAGCCCCGCCAGGTGGGGGACACAGCCTGAGATCCCCTGTCAAGCCCCGCTGGGAGGGGGGCATGGCCTGAGGTCTTCCATCAAGCCTCACCAGGTGGGGGGAGCATGGCCTCAGGTCCCCCGGCCCGGCACCTAGAGGGGGGCACAGCCTCAGGTCCCCCTGGCCTGGTGCTGGAGTCGGGGGAGAGGCCTGAGGTCCCCCGGCCTGGTGCCGGGGTGGGAGGCATGGCCTAAAGTCCCCTGTCAAGCCCCATCTGGTGGGGGGCATGGCCTGAGGTCCCCGATCAAGCCCCACCAGGCAGGGGGTGAGGTCTGAGGTCCCCCGACCTGGGGCTGGGGTGGGGGGCACGGCCTGAGTTCCCCCAACCCAGAACTGGGGGTGCACCTTGAGGTTCCCTGTCAAGCCCCGCTGGGTGAGGAGCATAGCCTGAGGTCCCCTGTCAAGCCCAGCCAGGCAGAGGGGCACAGCCTCAGGTCCCCTGGCCTGGTGCTGGAGCAGAGGGCGTGGCCTGAAGTCCCCTGTCAAGCCCCACCTGGTGGGGGTGCGGCCTGAGGTCCCCCAGCCTGATACCAGGGCAGGGGGCACAACCTGAAGTCCCCTCTCAAGCCCCACAGGGGCAGGGGAGGGCATAGCCTCAGGTCCCTGCTGATTGCTCATTAAGGCTCCTTATGGGAACTTGGCTTCAGCTGTGGGTGCAGCCATCTTTGTGATGGAGTGATGGTCAATTAGCAAATTCCCTCTTTATTAGGTAGGAAATGGGGTGTCAAAGAAAATAAATTGGGAAGAGAAGCCTTTTCAACAGAAAAGGAATACTTGGGTGTGCATATTATTTTTAAATAAACTTTTACAACATTAAATAAATGAACAGGCAAGTTATACACTGGGAGATTTTTTTTTTAAATTGATTTCAGAGAGAAGGGAGAGGGAGAGGGAAAGAGAGATAGAAACATCAATGATGAGAGAGAATCATTGATTGGCTGCCTCCTGCACAACCCCCACTGGGGACTGAGCCCGCAACCCGTGTATATGGCCTGACCAGGAATCGAACCATGACCTACTGGTTCATAGGTCCATACTCAACCACTAAGCCAGGCTGGCGGGGCCAACATGGGAGATTCTTAAAACAGATACCTGACAAAGGACTGTTATCAAAAATATAAAAAAACACTTCTACAACTCAATAAGACAAATAATCCAGTAAAAAATGCAAAATTGGATAGAAATTTAACTAAAGAAGATATGTAAGTAACCAGAAAAACAAAACTGTTTATCAGTATTATTCATCAGGGAAATAAACTTTAACATTACAAAATGGTATCCTACACACTCATTAACATGTCTAAAATTAAAAAACTGAGAGAATCCAGTTTTGGAGATGATGTGGGGCAACTGTAACTATCATTGTAGTTACTTGTACTATCATGAGAGCATAACAGTGAGACCACTTTGGCCCAGTGTCTTTTTTTTTAATAAACTTAAACTACCTCTACAAAATGATCCAGAGAAAGCCTGAATATTTACCCAGGGGTATTGAAAAATATGTTTACAAAATATTTTTACAAGAACATTTACAGAAACTTTATTCATAACAGACAAAAACTAGACCCAACCAAGTTTCAGTCCAATAGGAAATGACTTAAACTGTGATATATTTATACACTTGAAATCTTGATAGAGTTAAGTTGCATGGTTATAAGCATTTGTAAACAGTTAAATAAGCAATTACAATTTATGTATTTTGCTTTATGTAAATTTACATTAAAGAAAAAAATTAAAGCAAATACAAAACTGCAGCTAACGACAATTAAAAAATTTAGGGTAGATTCTATCAATTTTGCAATTTGCTTTGAAATGTATTAAATAAAGCATGAATTAATGGCTAGATGGATGAATAAATGAAGAGATGTATGATAACATATGTACAGTAGCACCAATGATAAAACCTAGATTGTAATTACATGAGTGGTCACTCTAAACATTTAGTTTGACAATATATTTGGAAATACTGTAATAAAATAGGGAATAAATGTATTTTTCTTATATTTAAAATTAATTATAATTCAGCAGTTATAAATTATGTTAAATATATATTTTCTTATCTAATGAAGACTAAACTAGGGTTTCTAATTTCTATTTAAGGCTAGGCAGTTTCATATATATATATATGTATAAAATTTCATATATATAAATATATTTATATATATATAATAAACTTTTTTTTTTTAATCTTCACCCAAAGATGTTTTTGTTGATTTTTTGAGGGAGAAGTAGAGAGGGAGGGAGGAAGGGAGGGAGGAGGGAGGGAGAGAAACATGGATCAGCTACTTCCCATATGAGCCCTAACCAGGAATTAAAACCCCAATCTTTGGGTGCATAGGATAATGCTCCAACCAATGGACCCACCTGGCCAGGGCTACATAAATTTTGTTTTTCCATTTCCTTTGAAACTACTTTCCTACATCTAATTATTTTGCATTCCATGTTAACAAAAAAAAATAAACAATTTCATTTTTTAATATGCATAAAATTAATCAGCATCACTGTCTTGTTCAAAACATTTATTAAATTTCTGTAACCTAATAAATTAATTTTAACCCATAACAACACTTGGGTGTTAGTCTTCTATCATTATTATAACAAAATTACTAAATTACCATGAAGTCAGTGCCCTAAATCATCATAAATTTATCAACTTAAAGTTTTGTGCCTCAGAAGTCAACATAGGTGTCACTGAGCTAAATTCAAGGTCTGTGCTCCTACGGGAAGCTTTATGGGACTATCTGCATCGTTGGCTTTGCCAAGGTATTTACAGGCAGCCTGGGCTCAAGGCTCTTCCTTTTTTTTTTTCAAGTCAAGGAGTATCACACCTCTATGTGATCACATTATGTGGGGGATATTTGATTATACCCACCCAGAGAGTCCAGGTTAATCTGCCCATCTCAAGGTTCACACTTTTAATCACATCTACAAAGTTCTTTTTATTGATTTATTTTTTTAAAAATATTTTATTGATGTTTTAGAGAGAGAGGAAGGGAGAGGGAGAGAGAGAGAAACATCAATGTGAGAGCAAAACATTGAAGTGAGAGGGGGAAACATGAATCGGGGCTGCCTCCTACAAGCTCCCTATTGGGGATGGAGCCCACAACCTGGGCATGTGCCCTGATGGGGAATGGAACCTGCAACCTTTCAGTGCACAAGAGGATGCTCAACTGAGCCACCTCAGCCAGGGCCATTGGTTGATTCTTGTATGTGCCCTGACCGGGGATCAAACCTGAACCCACAATCTTAGCATATTGGGCCTATGCTCTAATCAACTGAGCTTCCTTGCCAGGGCCTCAACATGACCTCATTTAATTTGCATCATCTCATTAGATAGAAATTATTACTAACCCCATTTTGGAGATGAGAAACCTAAGTAGTAACAGGTTAACAATGAGCTGAAAGTCGTGGAGCTAAGAAGTGACCAAAACAACTCAAATACAGATGTGTCTAATTCCACAAAGTTCTTTTTCTCATGTTTATGGGCTCTCAGAGATTAAGGTGAGGACATTGTCAGGGGCCATTTTTTCTTACTACCACACCTCCCATGATTACATGCTAGTTAAAATTTTAGGCTCCTTTTTCACTTTTTACCTTCAAACTAATTGTGTTCTAATTGAATCAGATCATTTGTTTAGATCTTTCCTAACCTTGAGTCTCTTGGCATTTTTGTTTTTTTGCCTAGTCAGGAAACATCCCTGCTAGTAGATGATTACTAATGTTGTCTATACACTCCCTTCAATGTCAATCAACAAGAATGTTCTCCCTCTGAGAAAAATCACAAATGGTAATGCTTTATTCATCCTATATAATAAAAGCCTAATATGCTAAATGTCCGGTCGTCTGGTCGGCCTTTCAACCAATCAAAGCATAATATGCTAAGGCCGCTCAACCCCTCGCTATGACATGCACTGACCACCAGGGGGCAGACGCTCTGACCTGTAGGTTAGCGTGCTGCTGGGGTCCAGCTGATTGGGACTGAGCAAGATGGGCAGGACACGCCCTGGAGCTTTCCCACGGTCCCTCCCCGGCTGGCCAACCTCCTGCATCCCTCCCCAGCCCCGATTGTGCACCAGTGGGGTCCCTCGGCCTGGCCTGTGCCCTCTCTCAATCCAGGACCCTTTGGGGGATGTCAGAGAGCTGGTTTCGGCCTGATCCCGCAGGCCAGGCCGAGGGACCCCACTGGTGCACGGGGCCTCTAGTGTTTTTATAAATCTGGAGAAAGTAAATAGTTTTCTCTTGTCCTACCTTGAACCTTCTTATAGCACTACTCTCCAGAAACTTTTAGTTATAGTAAGTGTTTTCCTTCCAAAACATCTACAATCTCCTCAAACATTGGTGTGAATATCCTTCTGATGTAAAAACAACTTATTCTTTTTTCTTATTTAAAGTAACAGTAGGCACTCAATACATGGCACTGATTTGAATTCTGTTACTAAAAAGTATGTATGGAACATATGTGGTGTGTAAGGTTAGATACAAGGCCTGCAAGAAAGTTTGAGCTGTGTCAGCTTTGAAGCTTATAATGAAATACAGGGAAGGGGACTTCTAAAAATAATTTAAAATATAAGGTAGCATATGCTTTGCTCCAAATGAATGGTATAAACAATAAGTGCTAAAGAGTTATGATGTCCAGGATTTGAAACATCTGTGATTTATTTTTTACAACTTTGACCCAAATCAACTGCACTGAAAAAAATAATGTTCTATCTAATTCAGAACAGCTGTCTGCCTATAGTTAAGTCACATGGTAAGAATGCCCTGGACTTAGTGATAAAGCCACATTAAAATAACACAAGACTTGTTTTTCATCATTTTTCATAATAGGAAACAGTTTACGAGGAAGTGTGAGGAGGAAGAGACATACAAAGTGAAGAGAAAGAGAAGACAAGAGTGATGAAGAGGGAAACTTCAAGAACCAGATGGGCTGTACCTGGACATAAAGTCTAAGATCCTTTAGAAGCTTGATGAGGTTATAATTCGATGCGTAAATAGTAATCTAGTGTTTTGGAATATTGTCTCAACCTTAAAAACAAGCAAAACTTTCTGCTGCTGAAAGTAAAACAAAAACACACATCCTTGATTTGATCCCAGAAATATAGGTAAATACTTTGCTACAAGTTTCTGTGGGAACATTTATATAATCATTTAAGTATTTTATTTCAATATTTGCAAATCAGAAAACCAGGAGGTTTTGGAGTTCTCATGATCCTTCTAATGAATGGTAGTAATAATAGTAGATAAACTATTTCTTTATGGAAAAGAGTTTCAAACCAACTTTTTTTTCTATACTGAAGTTGGAAGGGGTTCTCATATTTTTCATGCATATTATTTTTTTGTTAAACAGTAGGATCAAACTTGTAAAAACAAGACCAAATTTTCTGGCCCTCAAATTTAAAAAATCAGGTTTGAAGATTGATCACTTTCAGTTTAATTACATATGGAAGTCCTATAAAATATAGTAGGATGTGGATTGGAGTCCTGACCTCGGCAGCACCCAAACCTGGTTCAAATAAACCTCTATCGCTTCTTAGCTTCTTTTCAGCTCAATTTCCTCATCTATAAATTCTTTTACGATGAGTTAAATATATGCAGGCAAAGTGTCATGAGTGTTTAATAATGGCAACTATGAATAACAACACGTCAATGCCTTTTTATTTTGGCTTGAAGTCACAACCAAATTTCTAAATTTTCATTTAAAGTCTATATTAACTAAATTTTAAGTTAACTTATATTGAGAATATGGGAGTTTAGAAAAAAATAGAATTCACTCTGGAATAACAGACACAAAATGGAATAAAGATTCCTTTAAATGTTTTTTATGATAACTATATTATTGTATTTTAATGATTTGGTCATCGAAGATTAACTCCTTACCCAGATTGATTATATATATATATATATATAACATACAATATTATACTAGTTTTGCCAAAGTACCAGAGAAGCAATTGTCCTTTAAGAAATAAAAATCCTTTCTCTTTGTCTTTTTTCGGTGCTTCCTGCTTAGAAATCACCTGCCAACCAATCTATGACACTAACTCTACTAAAATCTGCATTAAGATTTGCAAATTAGTTTTACTTTATTTTGTACTCATTATATCTAAATAATTTTAACAGCTTAATTTATTCTAAAATATAAATTGCATTATTTTAATATCATACAATTTTTCCCATTAATGTGTTTGTATATATAGGGATACCTCTAAAGTACAGAAGTATGCTAGATAACAGATAGTCTCGCATACTTTTTAATTTTCTCAAGCACCATTAAGAAAATTCCCTACTAATATCTGACACTAGATACTTTTAAACAGGCACTGAAATGCTGAGATATTGGAGGAAATGGACTGAAATTATTCTCCCTACTTTTAGTGCCTTCTACCTTGAACTAATTACTTCACAAATATCCAAAAACACTCTGACATTTACTAAAAAAACAAAATGTGTACAAGAGAAAGAGGTAGTAAGATGTAAATAAACTAAAAATCCCATTACAGAAAATCACATGATCTCACTCATTTGTAAAATATAATGAACAACATGAACTGATGAACAAAAATAGATCCAGAGACATAGAAGCATAGAACAGACCATCCAACTTCAGAGGGAAGGAGGGGGTGGGGGATGTGGTAAGAGATCAATCAAAGGACTTGTATGCATGCATATATGCATACCAGTGGTCGACAAACTCATTAGTCAACTGAGCCAAATATCAACAGAACAACGATTGAAATTTCTTTTGAGAGCCAACTTTTTTAAACTTAAACTTCTTCTAACGCCACTTCTTCAAAATAGACTCGCCCAGGCCGTGGTATTTTGTGGTAGAGCCACACTCAAGGGGCCAAAGAGCCGCATGTGGCTCGCGAGCCGCAGTTTGCCGACCCCGGGCATAACCCATGGACAGAGACAGTAGGAGGGTGAGGGCATGTGCTAGCAGCTAGGGGGTGAGAAAGGCCGGGGAGAGGTCAATGGGGGATAAAGGAGACATACGTAATTCTTTAAACAATAAAGAATTTAAATTAAAAAACAAAACAAAAACCTTTGTCCCTAGAACAGTGGTCAGCTCTCAAGCCGTGGTTTGCCTCTCTGTAGACTAATGAGTTTGCCAACCACTGCCCTAGAAAAATAAAACAAAAAAATAAAAATTCCATTACAATATCCCAACATTTAGAAACTAAAGTCTACAAATTAAAAACGGAAAGTTTAACCATATTAACTGACTTCTGCTTCCTATCTCAAGTACTGAAAGATCTTTAACATTTTTTTTTTCCTGCTGAGCTACTGCATAACATCTTAGAGAATTAACTTTCACGAAAAAAAAGACATCTTTTTGGAAACCAAATTCAGTTTGGTCTAGGTTTTTACACTTTTGATTTTAATATTTAGAGAAGTATAAGATAAGCATGATAAAAAATACTATTTTTCTTCTAAGGACTTCATAAAAGCCTTATAATCTTAAGAATTTAACCCTCAGACTGTAGATAAAGTCAGAAGTCCCCATGAGGAAATCCTGGAGAGCTCCTGACCTTTCATGTAAATCAGACAACTAGGAAACCCTGGATTCTCTAAAATGCACTGGGAAAGAACGAATATAAGGGCTTCTTACTCCTCAAGGTAAGATTGCTAATTAAGTTCTCAATCTGAGATAAGAGGAGTTTACTTCCTGCTGGGATGATAAGGTCATTACCTACTGAGCGAAACCTCCTACAGAATGAACATGTGAATATGAGCGATTCTAAGGAACATTGGTAACAAGATATTTCTACAAAAAGCGTTTTATCAATCCCTACGTAATTGCTATTTCAACTCTATTTTTTTTTTTTGTTCAAGAATATTAAGAAAAATCACTATCTAACATAAAAAACTACGAAAATGCCCCGTTTTCTCAGGATGTTGGATTTGCCATGATAAAGCACACACGTGTTTTGCATTAAAACCCCGCATGTCACTCTGTTACAGCTGGTGCAGATTTTGTGCAGACAAAGTTAAGGCTCACTCATTCACCTGAAGCTGTATTCAATTTCCTCTTTTTCTCTAGACTAAGTTTCTTTTCCAAGATAGGATTTAGAAAAGGTAGGATTATGGTTTGAGAGGCTGGGGGTTTAGCAGCCAACACAAGAAGAAACAGATGATTTGGTACCAAGTGCAAAATGCACTATTTTTTTTTTTTTTTTTTTTTGTGGATGCATATACCTGTAAAGAATCACATGTATATTTGGTGCTAATGTGTTGAGCTCCCAAAAAGCTGACTTTATAGTCTTAGCACAAAAGTGCCTGTACTCTGTCTTAATGAATTTCAAAGAAGAAAATAAATATTGAGGCAGGAAGCATTTTAAGAGGAGATTGGAATGTAACATGTATAGGAGCTACAATATGGTAAAGAAGATATGGAGTACAAAAAAAAAAAAGGAAGAAAGGCTCCCTGGTGGCTCATTTCTACTCCATGATCAGGTATATGCCAACTGTTTGACTTCATTAGAAAGCAAAAGGAATAAAAAAAAAAAAAAAAGCCCTAGCCAGTTTTGCTCAGTGGATAGAGCGTCTGCCTGTGGACTAAAGGGTCCCAGGCTCGATTCCGGCCAAGGGCACAGGCCCGGGTTGGGGACTCAATCCCCAGTGCAGGGTGTGCAGGAGGCAGCCAATCAATGATTCTCTCTCATTATTGATGTTTCTATCTCTCACCCTCTCCCTTCCTCTCTGAAATCAATAAAAATATATTAAAAAAATGAATACATTTTTTATAAAGAAAGCAAAAAATAATAATAATCCTATCTGTTCCATATGCTTACAACAAGAAAAAGCTGGACGAACTAAAGTCCACAGCTCTCCTTGGGGCCATCAGGTAACTCAGGGGGAGTGTAAAGCACCACTCCAGACCCTGGAGACACAGCTAACAGAGTCACTACCCAGACAGGCTTCTTTGGGAGGGAAGCGGTGGAAACCAGACACAGGTGGCACCACGGAAGAGGTAATTTGGATGAGTGACTGTAGGCTCACTGTGGAATGGCCTTGAGCTTGAGAAACTCCGCGGGTCGTAGTCGTAGGGGGCTCCCATATTTTCATGGGTTTTAACTCAAAAGTACCCACCAGGTTCACCTGGGCAAAAGCCTAGAAAGCTCCCCTCCTGGCTCTGGCAGGCAGGGAGGGGGAGGGAAAGAACTATTTGGAAATGTGCCCAGATGGCTCTGCATTACAAAGGCCTGCCCTCCCCTCCCCTCCGGGGAAGGCTCTCTGAGAGCCCTAGCCCACCTGGGGAAGGGCGTGTCTTCCACTTGGTTCTCCTCCACCATTTTTGACTCCAACTAAGGGGAAGAAGGAGAAGCTGAAAAGGGACTCTTGAAGTTCACCGCTAGGATGTGGGTTCACTAAAAATGAGTGAGATTTACTCACAAAATTATGGAATGCTTTTCCTCCCTCACAATCTACCAACCCACCAACAGGACTCCAGTATACAGGATGTTCCCAAAACATGTGCACACACTTTAACAGCTGATAGCTCAATTGATGTTTCCTTCTTTTCAGCCAGAGCAGTGGTCGGCAAACTCATTAGTAGTCAACAGAGCCAAATATCAACAGTACAACGACTGAAATTTCTTTTGAGAGCCAACTTTTTTTAAACTTAAACTTCTTCTAACGCCACTTCTTCAAAATAGACTCGCCCAGGCCGTGGTATTTTGTGGAAGAGCCATACTCAAGGGGCCAAAGAGCCGCATGTGGCTCGCGAGCCGCAGTTTGCCGACCACGGAGCCAGACGAAGGTTTGAACAAAGGAAAATCATCCCAAAATGCTGCTGGAAGTTGGAAAACACAGTTGAAGTACAAACACTGCCTTTATAATTATTCAGCCTGTGTCCCTCCTCCCCCCCACCTCCCCCTGCCAAAATGTATGCACACTAACAGCTGATAACTCACTTCATTTTCATCCCTTTTAAGGTTTAATTGATTTGAAATATTTGGTGAAGCCAGACTAAGCTTTGAACAAAGAAAATGTATCCACTAGCCCTTTTTATGGGGATACCTAAAAGATCAAGTTTACAGAACAAAACCAGCAACAATTGATGAATTGAGGGTACACAAATAGCAAACAAAATGATTATTGATGTTTGCAATTCCATTACTTCGAGTTATGAGCAGTGCCTGGACCAGAACGGTCATCAGTTTGAAAACAGGCATTTACTAAAAATAAATAAATAAATTATTCATTTCTGTAGATTCTTTTACATGTTGCAAATGAACTGTATGTTAATAAACACCAACTCTGTAATCATTTAAAAGTGTGTATACATTGTGAGGGGACACCCTATATTAGTACAACTGGAAGATCTGAAAGACAGACTGTCTGGTGAAGACTTCTTAGGGAAGCCCAAAAGGCAACGAGAGAGAAGAGAACAAAACAAAACCGGACAGTAGAGGAATTTTAGCCCTCTGGAAAACTACTTACAGCAAACATTTAACATAACCCAACTCCTAACCAAATTACCATAAATCTTTACAATAAAGACTCTTAAAAAAAAATCCTCAACAGAGGATGTTTATTGATTTTTAAAGAGAGAGAGAAACATCAACCAGTCGCTTCCTGTACGCGCCCCCAAAGGGGTTACTCACAACCTAGGTATGTGCCCTGACCAGGAATCAAACCCCAAACCTTTTTGTGCCCATGATGATGCTTGAACCAACTGAAGCACCAGGCCAGGGCTCCAGTAAAGCCTTTTTACCTCAGATTCTATTATCTGATAAAGCATATTCACCCTACAACAAGAAGTCAATAACACAGAGAGATGGAAATCCCAAAATATTGGAAACAGTATATCTGTCAACAAGACAGTGGCCAATATAGACATTTCAAGAAAAATACAAATGTCTTGAAACTCATTGAAACTGGAAATACAACTTACCAAATTTGTGAAAGCAACGTTTAAAGAAACACTTCTCATTTAATGCATGAACTAGAAAAGAGGAAAGATCCGAAAAATCAATAAAACGTAAGCTTCCATCTTATATAACTAGAAAAAGAGCAAATTCAGTCCAAAGTAAGCAAAGGAAAAGCAATCGTAAATACTAGAGAAGTCAATGGAATTGAAAACGGAATTCTATGGAAACATAAGTCAGTGATAACAAAAACCGGCTCTTAAAAAACATTAATAAGTTGATAAACCTCTTGTGAGCCTAACCAAGAAAGTAAGAGAGCTGTCACAAATTACCAACATCAGAAAGGAAAGAGGGGGTCCTTGAGGCCTCAAATCCCTGAGCTGAGCTGAACCCTATGCGTGATCTCTCAGGACCAAACAGGCAAATAGACAAATCCAAAAGCTTACCTGCAGGCCTCCTCGCGGGAAAGCGGCCCTCCTCACACTGACTGGGTGCCCAGCCAAGGCACTGCGGTCCCCAGAGGGGGAGCTGCAAGCAGGTACGCAGGCTGCCCGCAGGCCATGCTGTTGTGGATATATACCTCCTAGCTCAGGTGCCTTGACTCAGAAGCCACTTTTTCGGCTGAGGCCTTTCTCAGGTGCCTCCACTGAGACCTCCTCTGGGGACCTCAGGGGGAAGATGTTCCTCTGCACTCTCACTCAGTTTTCAGTACCTTCTCACTGTGAGCTCTCCCACTTCCCTACTAGCAAGTCCCCCTGCTCCCTAAAGCTGCAGGAGTCTCCTGTTTGGAGCTCCCTGGGAATTGAGACAGTTTCCACCTGTGTACCGAATCCACCTGATCCTTAACTAGGACCATTCCAAAGGGAAAATGGGAGGGGGCTGGGGAGGAGGTGGTGCTGTCTCAGGTTTGACTTCTTGCTTATACTAACTATCACACTGACTTATGTTTCACTTTCATTTTGGCTTGCTGTCTTAACTGACTACTCTGACCCCGGGCAGCTGAGCTCTTTCAGCTCGCTCAGTTCCTGACACTCACAGCTACTGCAACCATGAACATTAAAAAGGTCATGAAAGAATGCCATGAAGAAACTCTATGCCCATCATGAAATGGACCAGTTCCTAGAAAGACAGAAGCTACCAAAACTCACAAAAGGAGAAATTGATTACCTTAATAGGACTAAGTTTATTAAAGATATTGACTAATTAGTAACCTTCCTTAAAGAAACTACTAGCCCCAGATGGTTTCACGGGTGAAATCTATCATATATTTAAGTAAGATGCGATACTGATTTTCCTCAGGTTTTTCTGGGAAATATAAGCATGCTTTATTTTATTGTGCTTTACTTTATTGCACTTCACAGATAAAGTGTTTTTGTTTTTTTGAAAATTGAAGGCAAGACCCTCCACCAGCAAAATATTATGATTTGGTTTATTGCTATATTTTCTTTATTGCAGTGGCCTGGCACTGACCTCTCACTATCTCCAGGGTGTGCCTGTATTAAAACAGGACACATTTCCTATCTCACTCTACGAGGCCAGAATGACCCCAATACCAAAGCCAGAGAAAGATATTCTATATAGGAAAGCTTCAGATCAATATGTATTATGAACACAGACTCAAAAATCCTCCACAATGTATTAGCAGATAGAAGTCAACAATGTATGCATTCTATCATGTAACCGACCAGTACTCCTCAAAAACGTCAGTTACCAAACCCAAAGCAAATCTGAGTAGCTGTCTTATTGCAGAGAAGCCTGAAGTTTTATGACCCAGCCTCTTAAGTCCTAAAACTTCACTTCTGCTACATTTTACCAGTCAGTCCACTCATGAAGGCCAGCCCAGGCACTAAAGGAGCGAGATGAAAAACATTGCTCTGTGGAAAGTTCCTTTTAGGAATCATAAAGACTTACAGACTGGATGAAAATATTTACAAACTACATAAGGAAGCTCTGACAACTCAACAGTAAAACAACAACAACATTCAATTAGAAAGTAAGTAAAATACATAAATCAAAGAAGCTATACTGATGGCAAATAAGCATATTAAAAGATCAACATTACTAGCCATTAAGGAAATGCAGGTTAAAACCATAATGAGATATCAGGACACCTATGAGATCAGCTAAATTTTTAAAATGGTGGCAACACCACATGCTGGCAAGGATGCCGATAAACTGCACCCACTGCTGGTAGGGATGTAAAATGGCACAGCCACTCTGGAAACTTTTCTTTAAAAACTCAAAATGCAGGTACAAAATGACCCAGCAATTGCATTGCTTGACATTTATCACAAAGAAGTGAAAAGAGATTCACACATAAAAATCTAAATATTTATAGCAGCTTTATTCTAATGCTCAAAACCTGGTAGCCCGCCCAAAATACTACAACAGGTGAATTCTTGAAATGACAAGTGAGTGTGCCTTTAAAATAGCAACGGGAGGAATCCTTGTGGGATGCCAGTGCCCTGTATTTTTACTGTGTCAATGTCAATAGCCTGGTTGGGCTATTGGATTACAGTTGTGTAGGATGTTACCACTGGGAGGGCGGGGACTGGGTAAAGAATACATGGGCTCCTTCTGTGTTTTTCCATTTATTCCAGCTTTAGTGAGATACAATTAAATAAAAATTGTATAAATTTAATTTGTACTACAGGATGATTTAATATACCTATACATTGTGAATGATTACCACAAAGCTGAGTAACATCCATCACCTCATATAGTTAGTTACCTTGTGTGGGTGGTGAGAACTCAGGAATTACTCTGAGCAAATTTTAAATATATAATACAGTTTACTATCTATAGTCACCGTGCTGTACATTAGGCCTCCCAGGATGTATACATATTACAGCTGATAGATCCTCCCTTCCCCCAACTGATGGACGGAGTATGACGTACACTGCACCGGCAGCTTGGACATTCCTGAGCACCTAACCAGGCACCTTATATGGACTATACATTGAACCACCAATCAGCACCTGCCAAATACCCTAAGCCCTTGATTCCTAAGTACCTAAGTGCCTAATCATGTGCCTTATATGAAACCACCAATCAGCGCGTGCCGAGTACCCTAAGCCCCATCCCTTCCCGTTCCTCCCCTCAAAAGGCGTGTTCACCTCTGGACATGCGGCTACTCACCCTTGCGGGGCAGCCCGGCAGGGTCCTTCTCCTCTAATAAAGCCTGCAGTCCTGGTTTTCGGCCCTCTGTCTCATCTTTCAACAGCTATATGTCAACCTAAAGTCATCTGGATTCAACAGTTTCTGAACTGAATGTTATTGGCAACCATTAAACCTTGTCACTTATTTCCTAAATCCAACAGCCTTAATTTTTTTTTTTTCTTCTCCTAATTGTTAAGGGTAGAACATTCATTCAAGATCCTTCATTCTCTACAGAGCATGTAGATGGCACATATTGATGGTTTCCAGGGCCTGGCTGCCATCCAGAGCAGACTGGAGAAGAATGTTTTGAAATACATTTCTCTATTATCTGATGGGTAAAATGAATGCTGAGAACCCCTACACCATCTCCATTAGAGACGTCAGCATGCGCACCTGCCACTGCCTGGCCTTCTCCACAGACTCGGCTGAGTGGGAATCAGAAATGGCTTCCTATCCAAGAGCAGCTATTCTTTGCATGGCGTATAATCAAGAATGATAGTTTTTGTCTGGAAAAAAATTGTCATTCTAATTCTTACTTTGAACACTATGAAATGGGAAAAATATAGAAGGGCAATGGAAATAGAAGGTCATGATTCAGAAACACATCCCTTGTATAGCACATTTCAAATGTTAATTAGTTCTTCAATAACTGAATACAATATGATTTAACATAAATGGCTCTACTCTAGTCTCTATGGAGACCTCTCCCTTTCCTCCCTGCATTCTTCTCTAGTTCACTGGCCTTCTTTAATTTCTTGAATATGTCCAATTAATTCCTGCCTCTGGAATGTTGCAAATTCTGTTTTTTTAACAGTTTCTCTGGTGGACTAACATCTCACTTCATGTACCCTAGGCCACTCCCGCCTTGATTCAGGGAATAGCTGTGTGAAGATTTAAAATCCCTTCAGCACGAGGTTGCAGCTTGCATCATTCACTTTTTGCTCTGAGGCCCTTCCGACCCAGTGGAATGGGAAATAGGCAGATGGGAGCTGGCTGGCATACACACAGGTGCAATCAGAAAGTGCTGGTAGTTAAAAGTATCTGAGTTAATCCCTGACCGATGAGGAATGGAGCTGATGGGTCAGTGGTTCTTCCTATAATATCTGAGGAGGAAAATTCAAAAGGTTCTGGTAAGGATAAGCCCAGGTGCTCATGGCAGCAATTAACTCCTCCTTCCTTTATGCTTCTTCCTGGTCTTTATTATGATTATTAGAGGCCTGGTGCACAAAATTCATGCACTGGGGTGGGGGTCCCTCAGACCGGCCTGCACCCTCTCGCAGTCTGGGACCCCTCAGGGGATGCTAAGCCAGCAGTAGGACATCCCTCTTGCAGTCCAGGACCCCTCGCTCTTTACTGCCCGCCTGCTCACTGCTCCTTAGTGCTGCTGTGGAGGCAGGAGAGGCTCCCACCACCACCGCTGTGCTCGCCAGGCATGAGCCCGGCTTCTGGCTGAGCGGTGCTCTTCCTGTGGGAGCGCACTGACCACCAGGGGACAGCTCCTGCGTTGAGCATCTGTGCCCTGGTGGTCACTACACATCATAGCGACCAGTCATTCTGCTGGTCGTTCCACAGTTCGGTCAATTTGCATATTAGGCTTTTATTGAAGCACTAGCGACCCGTTGCAGGAATATTCCTGTAATATACTGTCGGGCTTCCCTCCCGCCACGGCCACCTGTCCTGCCCCCCAACCTCTCCCACTGCGGTGGGCGGGTTGGGCAGAACACCCCTGCCCGTCCCACCCACCCAACCCAGCCCACGGTCACCGCCGCCTCCATGGCCGCGCGTGCTGCTACCATTGCAGCGCGCCTCGCCCCACATGCTCGACTCACTGTGCCCCCCGCTCCCGCTGCCGCTGCCTCTACGGCCTCGCCCGCTGCCACCGCCTCTGGGGCCCCACCCCACCCACACGACCTGCCGCACCCACCGACCCGCTGCCACCCGCCACCGCCACCTCCGTGGCCGCGCACACAACTGCTGTGCACCTCGCCCCACCCACCTGACCTGCCGCGCCTGCCTCCCCTGCTGCCTCCCGCTGCCACCGCCTCCTCAGACAAGAGCACCACCGCTGCGCACCTTGCCCCGCCCAGCACGCACTGCCAGTGCTTTCCCTCCAGCAGCCGCAGCCGCCTTGCTTTCCACTTTCCCTCTCTCTTCCTTATGCTGTCTTCAGTCTTCCCTCCTCCCCCCCTCAGCATATGCAAATTAGCTGCCATCTTTGTTGGGTTAATTTGTATACTTGCTCTGATTGGCTGGTGGGCGTGGCTTTGTTGGCAGGGCTTGTGTGCGGAGTGATGGTTGATTTGCATATTACTCTTTTATTAGATAGGATAGTAACCTCCATCTTGGATAAAAACTGCTGTTCAAAATTTAACCCTGCTATTCTGGCTTCTGCAAACATTTGCTTGCTTAAATAATAGGGGGAAATAAGACTACTCCCCCTTCCAGAGAGGCCATAAACTATGCCCCAGACAGAGTTGTCAGTGCTGGCTCCAGGCCAGGCCTTGAGATATGGTCTCACGGCCTGTCCCAGCACACAGGACCTTTTCTCAGAAGGTCCGGAAGTCTCATTCCAAATTTGGAAAACAAAGAGCTGAAAAACATATAAATAGGAAAGATTTCCACCATATTGGGCCCCAGAATTTGAGAAGCAAAATTTCCTCTGGGCCCGCTAGTTCTAGCAAAATGAAAAGGACTCCAAATAAATTTGCCTTATTGATTAAGGCATCTTCTGATTTACAATATAACATTATTATATAGGATTTGTGTGAGCTCTTTATATGTTAAAGATACGAACCATTTATCGCATATTTGCTGCAAATACATTTTTCCTAGTTTGACTTTTAAAATCTAGCCTCATTAGTGATTTCCCCTGTAGCCACATGGATTCCTTTAAATGCCCGTATTCTTCCTCGTCGGAATTCTATTGTTATTTTTATTGCTATAATTTCTTTTTCTTAAGAGTCTCTTATTCTTGTTGAGTTATGTTTTCTTCTAGAGTTTGCAGCCATGGGACCATAATGGCTGCACTTCTAACTTTATTTTTTAAAATATGTTTTCATTTATTTGAGAGAGAGAAAGGAAAAAAGAGAGAAAGAGAGAAAGATTGAGCCCACAATCGGGCATGTGCCCTGACAGGGAACCTAACCAGCAACCTATTGGTATACAAGACAGACATCCAGGCCCGGGCCTCAGGCTTTTCACTCTTTGTTGTTAAAGCTTATAGGTCAAAAGGTCCTTCTCAGGTGGTCTATTATGCTAATGAGCTCATAGTTTCTGAAAGAGGCTGAAGATTCTCATTCAGGGTTTTCACAGGACTGAGGCACCTCACATAACACCTACTCCTAGGAGACTCCCTGTCAACAGTAATAACAGAACAGCTGACACTGAGTGGCCACTTAAAACAGCCCCCGCACTCTTCTAAGTGCTCCACCTGGCGACCTGGTTTGCTCCACAACCCCAGGAGGCCGCACTGTTATTCCCAGCTTTCAGATGAGAAAACAGAGGCGCGGAGTGGGTAACAGATTTTGTGCACATCTGTTCCCCAGCAGCCCCCACTCCGTGTGCCTCCCAAGTGCAGGGCAGAGCTCCGAGGCACACGGAGTGGGGGCTGCTGGGGAACAGATGTGCACACAGATGACGCAGGGATTCCCCGCGTGAGTGACAGCTGAGGCAGGACAGGGCAGTGCCGGGAAGAGAGGGAGGCAGTGGGTATTGCCCCGGAGACCCAGGGAGCACATGCTGGGACCCGGCTGGGCTCCTGACCCTCAGGGGTTTCATGTTGCAGGGCCCCAGGACACGGAGCAGGCAATTTCCACACCTGCCTGCGTTGCCAGTTTAGCACAGGGTTGTAAGCCCAGTGAGGGCAGGGGACAGATAATCACGGTGGCAACAGTGAGGCTTAGTACCTGTCAAGCACCGGGCTGAGGGCCTTATGTGCATAATCTTATGCACACCCTGTAACATTCCAATGAGGATGGTACTATTATCATACCCATTTTATAGATGAAGGAACCGAGGCTCAGAGAGGTTACACAGGTCTAACTGGCAGAGTCTGTGTGACTCCAAAGTCTGTGTATCGTCATCACGTCCCTCTGCTACCCCCGACCCTCGGGTGGATGGCATTGCTAAGTCCAGCTTTTCTCTCCCTCCTGCTCTGGGACATCTGATGATCAGAGGAGGAGAGACGGGCTCCGAGGGACCCAGCAGGGGACCTGGCCATTATTTCTCTAGAGCCCAGCGATAAAGAATCAATAAGGAAAAGATTTCCTTTTTCCAGGCTGTTCTATTGTATCTTCTTCCCACTAATGGAAACTGGTACGCCATGGGTGATGGGAGCCTGTGGGCCGGGGGAAGGGCCCAAGAGGTCGGCCATTCCTGCCTACTCGCAGGCCCCACCCCTGCTGGGGGTTGCCCTCTGTGTGGGGGGCGACCAATGCGGGGAGGCCTTGGCCTGGCACTGCTGTGTCCTAGCCACCCACCCCCGGTTCCCGTTGGCCATCGGGGGATGGGAGCCTGCCAGCTGGGGAAAGGACCGAGAGGTGGTCAGTGTGCTTCATAGTGACTGGTCCTTCCACCATTAGGGTCAATTTGCATATTACCTTTTTATTATATAGGGTTATTATTATGTTGTTGTTATTGATTTTAGAGAGGAAGAGATAGATAGAAACATCGATGATGAGAATCATTGATTGGCTGCCTCCTGCACACCTGGATGGATCCTGCAACCCAGGCATGTGCCCTGACTGGGAATTGAGCCATGATCTCCTTATTCATAGGTTGACACTCGATCACTGAGCCACACCAGCCGAGCTCTCGCTGGTCTTTCATAGCTCCCAAGCCTTGGGATAATCTCCCAGAGTTTCTAGTTTTGAAAGGATCTGAAGTTGACACAATTAGGTAACTTATATGGTTGCTTTCAATCTTAGATTGAAGATAATGCCCCCAGAGAAACTTTTCTGACCTCTTCCTAAAACTTCAAACCAAATTTTTCACAAGAGCCTTTCATAGTACAGCCTTCGTTTTAAGGTCATAACATTTATCTAAAATTTTAATGGCAAATTTTAATACATTTTAAATATTTATTTTAGAAATACTTATTAGATTATTATATTCCTAAAGACAGAGATCATGGCCACTTGCCTACTGTATCCTCAGCCATAAAGTATCTGGCATTTATGTGGGCCTTGATGAATGTACACTGAGAGAGTAAATGTGCTACATCCAAGCAGAAAAAATGACGGAACGGATATTTTAGCACAACCTATTTATAAATGAAAGATTAAAAAAATAATCTGCAGCAATATCAAACTAAAGAGTTTAATTAAAAAAAGAAAGAACACAAGTTACAAAGGATTACAGAAAGTACATGGTATATTTTATAAAGAGATACAAAATAACTATGTTTAAGAATTTCATTTCAGAAATATAGAAAATGGCAAGAAAGTATAAAATACTGTATCTGAAACAAACAAACAAAAAATCTAAATAGGGGACAAATGAGTCAGATCCATATACATATACATATGTCCTTTGTATGATGTGAACATGAATAACTACTGATAGCTAAAATAAAAGTCCAAATGTATGGACACATTTACTGTGTTAACTTTTATTGCAAGTAAGATTAAGAACCAAGTCCCAAGATTTCTGTACACATGAATAATAAAAAAATAAAGAAATGCTAAGGAATGTCTTGGGACTAATGAGGAAATAAAGAAATCAACAAATGAGAAAATAAGGTAATGGTAACCTACAGCATTGTGTTTGGTGTAAAAAAAGTGCTAAGACATTTATTTATTGTGCAGGGTACAACAAAAAAGAGAAGAAAAATTGGAGCATGTCCCAAAGTAAATTAATGTTCTGTGTTCCCAAAGGATTGTGTTTATGTGAAACCTAAAAGTAAATACCACAGAAATTTTAAAAAATACAATACGGATGAAAAATGATTTGCAAAAACTAATCAAGTCTATGAGCAGCTCAGATAGGAAGTATAAAATATTGGTTATGTGGAATTGCAGGAAGGAGACAAAGGGCACAATTGTGAGAGCAGAACGAAAAGGAAAAGCCGAAGTGAGGAATGAGTAAAAAATATCACAGGAGGTCCAAATATTACAGAAAATGTGTTCCAAGCATATAAAGGAGCACAGGTCACTCTGAAGATGCCTGCAGAATAAAAATTATAAGAATAAATTATCGACCAATGAAACTGACATTGCTAAAATATTAAATTAATTTCTTGCTTCCTTGTCTCAGTTTTCACAAAGAAAATAAGGGACAAATGTTAGGAACAGACATTAATTTCCCTTGGGAGAGAAAAGAAATATTACAGGAAATTGTGATCATGCCAGAAAAGGTAATCAAAAATAATGGCTGAAACCGCACACACAAAGAATAAAAAAAAAAAAAATTAATAGTCAATGGCCAGGTATGTCTCACTAGTTTTATTGGAGATATTCTGAGAAAAAAATAACAAGAAAGCAAGTAGAGCAATGAAGGATAAAGTTCCACTACTGTCAGCCTTTTTCTAAAACCTGATATTTAAAGGATATAACCTATCAATTTTTTAATTGGAAAGATAAGAGATCATTATAAGAAGCCCCTTTCTCTTCTGAAATCCTCAGTTCTACTCACACATCAAATCAGTCACAAGCATTTTTGTAAATATTTATTATGCTGCTTACAAATATATGCCCCTGATTTTGGCATTTATGCAGTAGGGGAAGGGTGGAGGTAGATATGGCTAGGTATTCATTTTATTTCTGAAAAAGTAAACACAAGTCTATGTTTATTGCCAGATAAATGAAATAAGTAGAATCTTTCTTTGAAAAGTATAAAATAGCAAAGTGAGAAAATGTCATAATAGTTTATTTAGTGTTTTTAAATATGATTGCAGAAAATGAGGAAAAGTATGACATCATTTAAGGCAGAGTTCTTATCCTCATTAGAAATGTTGAAGCCACGAATAAAGAGATGTGATTGTAGAGAATGAGAACGGAATGTAACTTTGATGGTAGGATATGAATGAAAGATGAAAAATTCTCCCCATAAAAACACACAGAATAAGTAATATTTGTATTCAATTATATATATTTTTTCAGTTATATTTTCAGTTCAGAAATATAACTGAAACAAACAAACAAAAAACTAAATAGTGGACAGTACTATACCAGTACTATACTGCTACCTAGGTTCAAGATGGGTCCAAAATAAGTTTAAATATTCATTCATTCATTCATTCATTCATTCACTCACATTCAGTGAATACATAGATGGGCTGCTGTGTATAATCAATCAACTGGTCAGTCTAGTAGACACAAGTCACTATCTTTAAAAAGTTTGTTTTTGGAGGGATTCATACTTGTAAAAAAACATGCAACAATTAGTTATTGGTGATCTGATAGAATCCTTTATGAGATGTGTGAGCCACAAATAGGGACATTTCCAATCTTGTTTAGCATAAGGAGAGCATTAGGAAAGGGGACATTGTGGTAATAACTAATCTAATTTTTTAGTAAGAGGAGAGCTCTGTAGGGCTGAGGTGATTTGGGATGAGTATTCAAGGGGGCCTTCTAAGAACTGAGAGAAAGTCGGATTAGCTAGAAGTAGCAGGGAAGAGGTGATAAGGAGGCTGAAAAGTGAATGACAGGGAGAATCATAGAGGGACTCCTTACTTTCTCATTTTCATTTACCTATTGCTTTGTGATTTGATGATAAAATTAAAAAATTAATATTTTGTGATCATTTGTTCTTTGTAAAAATTATATATCATGATATGGTATCCCAGAGAGCTCTAGAGCTCTATGTGGTAAATGCAAGGATTTCTGATATATATATATATATACTAGAGGCCCGGTGCACGAAATTCGTGCACTGGGGAGGGTGTCCCTCAGCCCAGCTTGCACCCTCTCTAATATGGGACCCCTCGGGGGATGTCCAACTGCAGGATTAGGCCCAATTCCTGTGGAATCGGGCCTAATCCTGCAGTTGGACATCCTTCTCACAATCCGGGACTGCTAGCTCCTAACCGCTCACCTACCTGCCTGATTGCCCCCTAACTGCTTCCTTGCTGGCCTGATTGACCCCTAACTGCTCCTCTGCGGGCCTGATTGCCCCCAAATACCCTCCCCTGCTGGCCTGATCACCCCCAAGGCTTTTATTAGTATAGATATGACCCTGCACAGAAAATTTTACTAACCCTGCTTTACAATAAGGGCTTGATGATTGAATCATTAGGACCAGACACCAAGATTTCCTTTCTTTGAATAGTGGAGGGAATACTTATCGTGTCTGTAAGTTGCCCAGAAATTAAAATGAGATAATGACTTAGAAAAGTATAAAAGCACCACATAAAGACAACTGTCTTTTTAATGAAGTGGCAAAATGAAAAACACTTTTTATTCTCCCCTTCCTTCCTTTACAGCTTTTATTTAAACTTTGAAATTTATAAAAATTTCACTCCAATTTTCATTTCTTTACATTCAACATTATTTTGTATTGGTTTCAGGTTTTATATTAGTTACAGAATAGTGGTTAGACAATCATACACTTTACAAAGTGTTCCCCGATATTTCTAGTACCCACCTGGCATCATACCATCATTACAACACTACTGACTATATTCCCTATTTAAGTGACAATGGGTTTACAGGTTCCTTTCAATCTTTCTTTTGTGTTTTTTGTCCTTCCTTTTCTTTCTCACTTCTTCCCTCATTTTCTTTATATAGTATCTCAATTGGCCATCAAAGCTCAGTGAAGGCACTGGGACACGCTTCATCCATTTTACAGACCAGGAAACTGAGGCCAATTCCAGTTGGCTGTGGAACTTGACTCAGGAAGCCCTCAGAGCACACAGGAAGCCTCAGAGCCATGCTCTTTGCACTTCCTAAGGGTCAGCGGCCCAGCAAACAGAACAAACCTTCCAGTCAGGCTTCCCAGCCTCTTTCTCAAGCACCTCTTCATTTTGGATGCTCCACATTCTTTCCTCTCCCCCCATTCTTTACTGTCCCCCCTTCTCCAAAGCAGGTGGAAGGCTTCCCACTCACTGCCTAGGCATGCTCTGCTATGGGGCAGGGTGTAGCGAGCTTGCTTTTGGGTCAAGGCAGGAGCAGGAGTCACTGCCTCTGAAGTGTGAAGGCCGCCTGAGCAAGGCCCATTAGCACTGGGAGCTTCTCTGAATCACGTCAGTCAGTCCAGTACCCTGCAGTGCAGCACCCCTTCACTGAGGTGGCTCCACCCCTCAACCCCCGCCTCAGGGGTGAGGGTCCTTGCCCCTCTGCCAGGAGTCCTTCCATGCCCCTTGATCCCTGGCTGGGCCCACCCACGTCTTGGGGGCACTGCAGAACCTCTGTCTCTCTGCAGATGAGGCAGATCCCTGCCCTAGGTCTCCGCAAAGCTATGAATCTGTGGCCAGAGGCCTGGTCTGGGTCTCAGCAACCACATGCCTCCAATGTTCCCAGGGACCCTGGGAGGGGCCGCCTGGATCCCCCGGGAGCGCCTGGCTCCACCTGGCCACGCCCCCTCCGAGTGGCAATCGCTGCCCGAGGGTCCCGGGAGCACCTGGCTGGGCCCGGCCACGCTCCCAGGGTGGTGATTGCCGCCCGGGACCCCCGGGAGTGCCTGGCTCCGCCCGGGCATGCCCCCCCGGGTGGCGATCACCGCCTGGATCCCCCGGGAGCGCCTGGCTGGGCCCGGCCACACCCCCCGGGGTGGCGATCGCCTCCCGGGACCCCCGGAACTAAGAGGATTGGGCGCCGCCATCTTGGTCTTCTCAACAGCCGGAAAGGCCACCCGGAGTCCCGCCCCCAGCCTCTCGCAGGCCCAATCATGGGCATAGCGGAGGTGCGGTCAATTTGCATGTTTCTCTATTATAAGGTAGGATATATATATATATTATTTATTTTTATGTTTTTCTAAAAGTGATCATGCCCACCAAGGATCCAGCCTAGAATTTTTTGTAAGTGGCTATATTAGTTGATGTAACCATCTTACAGACCATTGTTTTTTAGATGAATAGAGAGGTAATGGTTAGAAAAAACACCAAATAATACATTTAAGATCAGTACTGAGGAACAGTGCTTACACATCTAAGATACAGGAAGTACTTTGCAAAGTGCATCATCCTTTCCAACATATAGTTGGCATTTGAATATTGGTTACTATGCAAAAATAACATACAAGGACATCCAGAACATCTGTAAATTAATACAATTTGAATGAAACTAAAAAAGAGTGAGAGAGATAGAGAAAGAGGTAGAAAGAAGAGGGGGAGAGAGGAAGAGAGATAAATTTTAGTTGCTAATATTTATGCTTACATTATTAAATTCTCTAAATATTTCAGAAGCCTTTGAATGAAATGACAAGTTCATTTATACTTCATTAATATGGCAGGCATATGGAAAAATTATTCTCTAAGAGATTTTCAATCTCACATGAATCCATTTGTTATTACTCACCAGATACAGGAGTCTAGACCTATAAATTAAAAGTTGTAATCTGAGCAAAGTTTTCTAGAGTCAAAAGGATATCAAATTACATCAGTTTTTAAAATTAATTTTACTTAAATTTGTTTAAATTTACCTATTGCCTTGGATTCTATTTGAAAAATTTTATTTTTCTTCATTTATTTTTACTTCTATTATCATATATAGATATCTCCTACTATTCAAATTTATGATAACCAAGATCTCATTTTTCAAAAGCCAGAAATAAAATATTTTCAAATAACTTTGTATCCCTTACAACTTGAATGCTTAATAATATTTGGAAACTCAATAAAGTAGGTAATATGGTATCTCTATATTAATTTTATGGATAGATCAATAGATATGATTATTAAAATACAGTGGGCTTTCATAGAAAATATTAATCTGAAGCAAAATTTGTGAAATGTCTGCACAAAATATTTTGAAACCACTAAATCACTGCATTGCCAGGGCCAGCCTGACAGGTTGAACTGGGCTGAGGTAGGGAGGTGGGATATGAGAAAAGAAAGAAAGACAGGACAGCGGGATCGGGAGGTCTACGAGTCAATCGAGAGGCTGTAGCGTTGTTTATTAACTGTGTAATGCCTTTTTTACACAACACACTGAATAGGAGGAGGTCTGTGAAGAGGAATGTACTCTTTGTTCCTCTTAATCTCTAAGGGAGAGACAGAGCAGAAGGACAAATTCTCGGTACAGTAAATCAGGCAGATTCTCAGTAAATAGTTACAGACTTCTTGGCAAGCCATGAAAGGGTTGCTCTCATTCTACTGATAACCGCCATCCAAACAAGTCTGGGAAAACTGTGTGGGTAGGGGGCCAGCCTTGCTAGCCCCTTCAGGTGCAAGGACCATGTCAGCTTACACCCTGTCTCCAACACAGCATAACATTTGAAACACTGAAAAGGTATATAGTATGTATGCAACTAACAACAGAATATTTATTTACAAATATATAAAACAAAAACTGGTATAAATAAAAGAAAAATAGAAAAATTCACAATTACAGTTGGGGATTTCAACATTCTTTATTTAGTAATCAATTGAACAAGTAGACTGAAATTTATAGACTATCTCAACACCACTATGAACACAAGTAGACTTTTACAGACACCAAGAAAAGCAGAATATGCATTCTTTGTAAGGGCACATGAAAAACTCACCAAGGTAGATCATATTTTGGACCTTAAAAAGCCTCAACACATTTAAAGGAATTCAAATTTCATAAAGCCTGTCTCTGACCACAAAGAAATTAACTTAAAATCAATAACACCACTCTTCAAATATTTGGAAATTTAAAATAAATATTCTATAAGTAACCGGTGGTCAAAGAGGAAGAGAAGATAGAAAATGTTTTGAATTAAATGAACATGGAAATGCATGTTGAAATTTGTGGAATTCAACTACAACATTGTTTATGGTGAAACCTACAGCATTACATGCTTATGTTAGAAAATATTAAATGTCTCAAGTAAATTAAATAAATTTTCAAAACAAACAGAAAGAAAACAATCAACATATAGCAGAAATGAATATAGAAGCAAAATAAAGAAATCACTGAAACAAAAGCTTTTTATTTTTTAAATCCCAAAACAAATTGATAAATCTAGTTATATTGAAGATAAAAAAAGAGAGCAGATAGAAATAACCTATATCAGGAAAGAGTATGTATATAACTAAAATTTCTACTGACATTATTATATAATATGTAAATATTATGAATAACTTTTTTTACCATAATTTATCAACTAGGTTGAAAGGGACAGATTTCTTAAAATACACAAAATTCCAAAGCTCATTGAAAGAGACATTTATAACTGAGACTAGGGGCCTGGTGCCCAAAATTTGTGCACTTGGGGGGAGGGGGTCCCTCAGCCCAGCCTGCCCCCTCTCACATACTGGGAGCCCTCAGGGGATGTCCTACTGATGGCTGAGGCTGCAGTCTGGCCTCCCTCTACGGGAGGTGACCAGGCTGATCAGGGGAAGGCACCAGCCTCATCACCCCACTGCTGCAGCCACTGTCAGCCACCGCAGCTGCTAAGGTGTTTTCATCAACATGGACTCCAATCCCTTCACCATGAAAAAATGACAACTTTCTTTAGGCATTTTCAAGATGTGTCTTTCATAGGATATGACTTTCTTTCTTTCTTTTTCTTTCTATTTTTATCCTCACCTGTTATATTTCCATTGATTTTTAGAGTGTGGAAGAGAGAGGGAGAGACAGAGACAAACATCAATGTGAGAGGGACACTTTGGTTGCCTCCTGCATGAGCCCTGATCTGGGCCCCAGCCAGGGAGGAGCCTGCAACCTAGGTACATGCCTTTTATCAGAATTGAACTCAGACCCTGCGGTCCGCAGGCCTAGGCATTATCCACTGAGTCAAACCAGCTAGGGCAGGATATGACATTTCTTAGCCCTCCAGCAGCGAACCTTCGTTTTTGTTTTTTTTTTCTCCAGGAGGGTGCTGGAAACACCCTAGATCACCTTTTTGTATACTTATACCCAATTACTAAGAATATTACCAGTTATGCCCTGGCCGGTTTGGCTCAGTGGATAGAGCGTCGGCCTGCGGACTCAAGGGTCCCAGGTTCGATTCCGGTCAAGGGCATGTACCTTGGTTGCGGGCACATCCCCAGTGTGGGGGTGTGCAGGAGGCAGCTGATCAATGTTTCTCTCTCATCGATGTTTCTCTCTATCCCTCTCCCTTCCTCTCTGTGAAAAATCAATAAAATATATTTTTTAAAAAAAAGTGTCTCCTTTCACTAAAAAAAAAAAAAAGAATATTACCAGTTGCATACAGGGAGCTTAGCCAATGAGCAGTCAGAAAAGGTTTTTCCTCTGTAGTTCACACCAAATGTCGCTCACCTCTGATCGCCAGCTCCACCCCTGCCAAGGCCTAAAAAGCCTTGGGGCCTGGACAGGGGTCCCCCAGCTCCCTCTGATCACCAGCTATGACCCTGCCCAGGCCAAAAGCCTCTGGCCAAGGCTTTAGGCCTGGGTAGGGGCCCCCTCGGCTCTGATTGAAGGCTTGGCCTTGCCCAGGAGCCCCCTGGCTCAGGCCCTTCCCAGGTTGCTCAGGGCCCAGGTGGGACCTACCTCGGAGTGACCTGGGTGCCCAGAAAGTTCCCGGGACCCAGGCCGCTGGGTGCCTACATATGCAAATTAACCGCCATCTTTGTTGGGTTAATTTGCATACTCACTCTGATTTGCTGTAGGCATAGCAGAGGTATGGTCAATTTACATGTTTGTCTATTATTAGGTAAGATAGTTATGCATCTACTAAAATAATTGTCATCTTAGTTAATATTCTCCTACAAAAGAACAAGAAGCTCAATTGATTTCTTCTGCCAAATTCTACCAATTATTAAATGACAAAATAATAACAACTATATATAAAATTTTTCAGGAACATAAAATAAGAGGGAACATATTCTAACTTATTTTGCAAGGTTATCATTATTTAATACTAACTACATTACTAGGCAAAGGAAGAAAAAATATACATAGATTTATATCATTTATTTATTATAAAATATTTGCAAATTCAATACAGCAATAAATGAAAAGAATAACCCACACATCCAACTTAGGTTAAGGGTGGTTATACAAGAAATGCGAGGTTAGCTAAACATTGAAAATCAGTTTATTCACCATATTAACAGACTAAAGAGGAAATCCACTTGACCATCTAAAAAATGAAGAAAAAGCATTTGGCAAAATTTAAAATCCATTCATGATAAATATTCAAAACAAACTAGAAATAGATGGGAACTTCCTATTCCTGATAAAGAGCATATACAAAAATCTATTGTTAACCTCAAAATTAATGGTTTAAATTTGTTTGCTTTCCTCCTAAGATTGGAAAAAGGAAGTATAATCCAACAGTCCTATTCAAAATCATGTGGATGTCTTAGCCAGTATAAAAAGACAATAAAAATGAATAAATGTCATATAGACAGGAATGGAAGCAATTATATGACTTGATTACCTACATGGATTTTCCCAATGAGTCTACAAAAACGAAAGTTAATGGAACCAAAAGTGAAATTAGCAAGAATGCAGACTATAAGATCAATATATGAAAATCAATAACATTTCTATATGCAGGTCATGGAAAATTGGGAATCATTTCCAAGTGAAATCTAAAATAGTAGCAAAATCATAAAATAGTTACATACACATCCTCAAAAATATATACAAGTTTGTATAGTATAAAGTATAATATACAACTGAGAAAAAAGAACTTAAAATAAATCCTACAAATGTAGACACTGATTATTTGATCTACATATTCAGCACAATCCCAATAAAAATTCCAGCAGGTTTTTGGATACAACCAAAAACCTACTTTATAATGTATATTGAAATACATGGAATAGGGATAGCCAAAGCATCCTATATAATAAAAGCCTAATATGCAAATTGTCCCCTCTACCTGACCTGGGCTAGGAGTTCAACAGCTCAATCAGTTGCTATGATGCGCACTGACCACCAAGGGGTAGATGCTCCAACCAGTAGGTTAGCTTGCTGCAGGTGCTGGTGGGCTGGACTGGAAAGTGAGGTGTGAGGTGAGAGCCATCAGGAAGCTCCTAGGGTTTGGCCCAAGCCCCAGGTGGAGACAGGCAGGGGCGGAAGCCAGGAGGGACCGGGTGACACGGGAGGCTGTTACACATGATCTGAGAGCCGTGGACTGTGCAGCCCTCCGCAGCCTGTGGTGTTCTCAGTGTGCAATTTATAACCTTCAGAGATGTTTCTTTTTATTTAAGTTTCACTAACTACTCTAGGAGAGTGGGTAGCACCATTACAGGGGGAAGGGCCAGGCACACCTGCCCAAGGCCAAGGGGCAGCCTCTGGTTTCAGGGGACACAGCAGAGAGGGGGGTGGGGCTGAGTCAAAGAAACCGAGCCCCAAACTTGAAACAGGAGGCAGCCAGGGGTGGAAGGTGACAGCTTCACAGGGGCCTAGAAAAGCTGCTGGGTGGGGGCAGCCGAGGAGCCTGGTGCCTCTCCCACAGGACAGGCTCCACGTTCCTCCCTCCTCCTCCCTGAGACCCATTACCCCAGCTCTCCTCTGAGGCCCTGCCTGGGCTCGCCCTGCACAGTCTCATCCTACCCCACACATCCCGGAACCACACAGCCTTTGGGGAGCTCCGCACCTGGAGGAGAAAGGGGGAGGCTTCAGACAGGAGGTTTTAGGAGGAGGGGGCAGAGCAGGGCCCAGCAAGTTAGATGGAGGGGAGGGAGGGAGAGACCCCCACAGGACTGGGGACAGAGATGGGGGGAAGGAGGGCCATGTGGAAGCATCGTCCTTGGTTGAAGGAGAAATTCTGACCCCATTTTACAGACCCCAGCAGAGTGTGTGTGTGTGTTCGGGGGGGGGGGGGGGGAGGTGAAGATAAAAGAGGGTGAGAGGGGACTGGATGGAGAGCAGCAACGTTTGATTCATGGCCTATTTATTTTTATTAATATACTAGAGGCCCAGTGCATGATTGAATCATGCACGTGTAGGGTCCCCTACACGCTTTCCCTTTCGATCACGGGGAGCTGGGTGCCTGTCCGCTGGTGCACCAGGCGCCGGAGGCTTCTGAAAGGCCTGGTGCCTGAGTGGACAGGCACCCAGCTCCCATGCTTTCCTTTTGATCGCTGGTGCACCAGGCCTTTCAGAAGCCTCAGGCGTGGTAGAGGCTTCTGAAAGGCCTGCTGCCTGAGCGGACAGGCACCCAGCTCCCACGCTTTCGCTTTTGATTGCGGGGAGCTGGGTCCCTGTCCGCTGGTGCACCAGGCCTTTCAGTAGCCTCCGACGTGTCGGAGGCTTCTGAAGGCCTGCTGCCTGAGTGGACAGGCACTCTGCTCCCCCGCTTTTGATGGTCCGAGCGGCGGGACGTCAGCTCGCTGCCCCAGAGGCCCCTTCTGTGCCACAGCACAGCCATGGCGCAGACGCTGAGCTCGTGCCGCTGCTGGCGACGCAGTTCAGCATCCCGTCGGCCCAATCAGCTACCCCGGCCACCCCGAGTCCCGCCCCCCCCGCGCCTCCTGGCCAATCACGGGCATAGTGAAGGTACGGTCAATTTGCATATTTGTCTATTATTATGTAGGATTTTTATTGATTTCAGACAGGAAGGCAGAGGGAGAGAGCGATAGAAACATCAATGATGAGAGAGAATTGATCTGCTGCCTCCTGCATGCCCCCTACTGGGGATTGAGCCCACAACCCAGGAATGTGCCCTTGACCAGAATCAAACCCAAGACCCCTCAGTCCGCAGGCCATGGCTCTATGCACTGAGCCAAACCATCTAGGGTGACACATGGCCTATTTAAAACCCCTGCAGTAGGCTGAGCAGGGGTCTTACCACAATGGTGTTACCTGATAATGAGGGTGTCCCTCCTTATGTTGGGGTAATAGGAACTGCAGCGAAGTAAAGACACACCCATGGAGCCTGTAAAGGGTTTCCACACACACGATGCAACTTACTTCGTGTGGCAGCTGAAGTGGGTGAGCAAATCCTCGGGAGGACATGAGGTCTCCAAGACCAGGGGCTGGAGGGAAAGTGCATGCCGAGCATTCTGCACCGTGAGTTACAATCTATATATATAAAAGCCTAATATGTTAAGTGTCTGACCGAGTGGTCAACCGACTGGTCACTATGACATGCACTGACCACCAGGGGGCAGATGCTCTGACTGGTAGGTTAGTTTGCTGCTGGGGTCTGGCCAATCATGACTGGGTAAGATGGGGGCCAGACACACCCTGGAGCCCTCCTGCAGTCCCTCCTGTGGTCCCTCCCAGCCATTGGCCCCAATCAGCCCTGATAGGCCCTGATAGTTGGCCAGGTGGAGGAACCCCACCCATGCACAAATTCATGTACCGGGCCTCTAGATTTTAACAAGAACAAAGTTGTAAGATTCATATTACTTGATTTGAAGACTTACTATAATGCTAAAGCAGTTAAAAAACTACAGTATTGTATTGGTAAGAATAATAGGCTCTTAGATCAGTAAAACAGAATAAAGAGCTCAAATAGATGCAATAAATATGGTAAAATAATTTTCAACAAAACTTGCAAAGATAATTAATAGATCAATGGTAGGCTTTACAATAAATGATACTAAAAAATTGAACATCCATATGCCAAAAAAATCATGCATATCTTATGCCATACACACACAAAATAAATCTCAAAATGAACTGGAGATATAAATGCAAAGATTTATAAAAATATAGGAGAAGTTAGGTCCTTTGGTAAAGCAAATATTTCTTCATTATAATAAAAAAGTATAAATTATAAAAGAACTAATATATTGGACTTCATCAAAATAGAAAGTTCTCTTTTTGCAAATATACTAAGCACATTTAAAAATATATAATAAAAAATATATTTTCAAAATATATCCTATCCAATAAAGAAGGAATATGCTAAATGACCCTCAAGCCATCACAAAGTTGACGACGCCCACAGCCAACAAGGAGGGACTGCCCTGCTCTCAAAGATGTTGGTGCCCACAGGCACAAGATGGCGGTACACAGTCCCCTCAGCCCAGCTGGGGCAGCAGGCACAAAGCAAGGTGGGTCTGCCCCCAGGTGGTCCCAGCTATTTCACACACCTGCCTCTGGAGTTCCCCACTCCCCTCAGCCCCCCAGCTGGCCAGGGCCGCCCCGAGGCACAGGCAAGCCTCAGATGGCAGCTGCCCAGCTGCCCAGGGCCACCTGAGGCTCAGGTAACACCAGGATCGGCCGAGGCTTGCGCTGCTGGCAGTGGCAGCAGCAGAGGTGTGATAGGGTGTTGCCTTCCCTTGATCGCCGGGTCACCTCTTGCCCCTGAGGGCTCCCAGACTGTGAGAGGGGGCAGGCCAGGCTGAGGGACCCCCACTCCAGTGCATGAATTTTCACACACCAGGCCTCTAGTATCTAATAAAAAACTTATTCAGAAAATATAAAGACCTCCCTAAAATCAGTAAGAAAAACTATGACAAAAAAAAAAAAAAATAACACACACAAAATAAAGATGGACAAAAGATTTCAGGAGACATTTTTCCAGGGATTTATAAATGACAAACATACAACAAACATACAACATGATACTCACCATTATCAGTTATTAAGAAAATGCAAACCAACATCACAATGAAATAATAATCCTACCTAATAAAAGAGAAACATGCAAATTGACTGTACCTTTGCTACGCCCACAGCCAATCAAAGCGAACAAGATGGCGCTTAATTTGCATATGCGGGCCATGAGCGGCCTGGGTCCCAGAAACATCCTCCAGACCCAGGCCTCTCCTAGCCTGTAGGCCCGTGCTTAGGTCCTGAGCGGCAGGGGTCCCAGAACATGCCCTGGCCACTTGAAGCCTATGGGTGCAGGCCCCAAGCCGCCTGGCAGGTGGGAATATCCCCAGCGGCTTACAAAGGCTCGAGCATGAAGCAGCGGTTTGGGGCCATGCCCTCAGCCAGGCACCCAGGACCGGGGGCTGGCTGCTGGCCTCTGAGGTGTGCCGAGACCCTGGTGGCCACTGCTGCTTGCTGCCCAGGGTCCCTGCATGCCCCGAGCCTGGGGCCCATGGTGGGGCTGGCTGCTGGCCTGCCCCACTGGCTTGCAAAGGCTCACGCAGGAAGCTGCAGTTTGGGGCCACGCCAGGGTCTCGGCACACCCCAGAGGCCAGTAGCCAGCCCCCGGTCCTGGGCATCTGGCTGGGGGCGTGGCCCCAAACCGCGGCTTCCTGCGTGAGCCTTTGCAAGCCAGTAGTGCTGCCCAGGGTCCTTGCATGCCCCAAGCCTGGGGCCCATGGTGGAGCTGGCTGCTGGCCTTGGGGCGTTTGGAGACAGGTATGTTCCCGCCCCGCCCCAGAGGCTTTCCAAGCTCCAGCACCAAGTGGCAGTTCGTTTCCATGCCCCCAGCCCAGCGGCCTCCACAGGGGGATGGCTGCTGGCCTCTGGGGTTTGCGGAGACCCTGGCAGCCACCACCAGGTGTCAGGGACATGCCCCTAGCCCAGTGGTCACAACCCAGGGGCTGCATGAGCTGCAGAGGATACACCTTTTTAAAAAAAATTTTTATTGATTTTTTTTTTTACAGAGAAGAGGAGAAAGGGATAGACAGTCAGAAATATCAATGAGAGAGAAACATCGATTAGCTGCCTCCTGCACACTCCCCACTGGAGATGTGCCTCCAACCAAGGTACATGCCCTTAACAGAAATCAAACCTGGGACCCTTCAGTCTGCAGGCCCAAGGTCTATCCACTGAGCCAAACCAGTTTGAGAGTAAATACCTTTTCTGACAACTCATTGGCTAAGCTCCCTGTAGGCTGCCACTTGCAGTGTTCTTGGTAATCCTACCTAATAATAGACAAATATGCAAATTGACCGCACCTTCGCTACGCCAAGCCACGCCCACCAGCCAGCCATGCCCACCAGCCAGGCCACGCCCACCAGCCAATCAGGACGGGTATGCAAATTACCCCAACAAAGATGGCATCTAATTTGCATATCAAGACAGCTTAAAAAGAAGCCAAGAGCTGCAGAAGGGGGCAAAGCTGCAGCAAAGCAAGCAAGCTAGGGGGAGGAGAAGGAAGGGGCGGAGGCGGGGCCGGGGGAGAAGGAAGGAGAGCGGGCGGGCTGGCGGAGAAGGCAGGGCGGGGGAGAAGGGAGGAGCGGAGGTGGGGCCGGGGAAGAAGGGAGAAGTGGAGGCAGGGCCAGGAGAGAAGGAAGGAGAGTGGGGCGGGCTGGCGGAGAAGGGAGAAAAGCAGGGGGGCTGGAGGAGAAGGGAGAAAAGCAGGGGTGCTGGCGGAGAAAGCAGGGTGGGGGACAAGGGAGGAGAGCAGGCGGGGCGGGGTAGAGTGCAGCAGGAAACCCTATTGTAGGATTTTTCCTGCAACGGGAACGCTAGTTTGAATTATAAGAATCCAAGAAGGTGATCTAGGGTTTTTCCACCACACTCCTGGAGGAAAAAAGGAAGGTCCCTTGAGGGGTCCCAGATTGGAAAGACTGCAGGCTGGGGTGAGGGACAATACTCCCCCTCCCCCCATGCACAAATTTCGTGCACCAGGCCTCTAGTGAACAACTATAATGTGAGATATAACTAAACACCTCTCAATATCAAGAGCTGGGGAGGATGTAGAATCAGTGGAGGTCTCTATTTTGCTAGTAATTATGCAAAATGGTACAGCCATTTTGGAAAATATGTTGGCAGTTTCTTATAAAGTTACCATATGACCCAGAAATATCACTCAGATATTTATTCAAGCTAAACAGCCCTGGCAGGTTTGGCTCAATGGTTACAGTGTTGGGCCATGCATCAAAGGATCATGGGTTTGTTTCCTAGGTTGCAGGTTACATCCCCTGCCCTGGTCAGGGCTGGTGTGGGAGACAAGCAATTGATATGTCTCTCTCACATCGATGTTTCTCTGTTTCTCTCTCTCTCTCTCTCTCTCTCTCTCTCTCTCTGACTCATTCTCTGTCTCTCTCCTCCTCCCACTCTTACATTCTTTCTAAAAAAATCAATGGAAAAAATATCCACATATGAGGATTAAAAAAGATAAAGAAAAACATGTCTACACAAAATCACGTCTACAAATATTAATAGTAGTTTTATTCTTAAACTTCAAAAACTCAAACCAATCAAGATGTGTACAACTAGTGAGTGACTAGAATATGGTGCATCTATATAATGAAATTATGCTCAGCAATAAAACAATATGGATGAATCTCAAACATGATAAAGGAGAGAAACCATATTCTCATGGCTGTGTGCTTGATTGTTCCATTATTATGATACTGAGGAAAAGACAAACTATAGGGGCAAGAACAGATCAGTGTTTGCCAGCATGCTGCTAAGAAGAAGGAATTATTACAAAGAGGCTCAAGGGAGCATTGGGGGTGATAGAAATAGTCTTTGTCTTCACTTTGGTAGGGTTCACATGGCTGTGTGTTTGTTAGAGAACTGTACCTCTAAAACAGATAACATTTATGTTATTAAAATTACAACAACCAGATTTCCTTTTTTTAAATATAATTTAGTAATTCTTTTTTTGTTTGTTTTTGGTTAAGCCTCACCTAAGAATATTTTTCTATTGATTTTTAGGGAGAGTGAAAGAGAGAGGGAAAGACAGAGAGCAACATTGATGTGCAAGAAACACATTGATTGGTTGCCTCCTGCTCTGACCAGGGCCCGGGCCAGGGAGAAACTTGCAACCCAGGTACGTGCCCTTGACCAGATTCAAACCCCGAACCCTTTGGTCCATAGGCCGACGCTTTATCCACTGAGCAAAACTGGTGAGGGCAACAGCCAGATTTCTTTAAAAAGGTAAATGCTGAGTCAATATTGTAGAATAGGGAGTATTGGCTATACTGAGCCCTAGAGAACACACTAACTACCCTGATTTAAAATACTGGCCAGGTTATGTGTTGTATAGCAGATAATCCAGATGCCGAAAAGTTGAAACTTTGTTATTATTTAAACTACCTCTTTCTAAATGGGGCTTATAATTCCGTAAAAGTAAAAAAAAAAATAAAAAAAAAATCAAGTTAAAAATCACAAGATCAAAATCTGATAGAATTGACTCTCCTCCTAGCTTCAGGGAAATGAAGGCAGCACCCTGTGCTTTCACTTTGTTATATTCATGGGGACTTCCACCTCCAATAGCCAAAAGCACATCAGGTCTTCAGCCTGCCCGGAGCTGTGCTTAAGTGCCTCCTTGCTTTTCACTAACACATTGAACAAAGTGTGGTTAGGGGAAGTTGGACACTACCCTAAAATAGTGAATTCAGGAAATCTGTAATGTCAAAATGCTGCTGTGAAAAATAACCATGCATCTCTTTATCTCAACCTTGACTTCCAGTGGAGTCACTTCCCATTGTGATGGAAATTAACTAACAATAGTCATGCCAGAGCAAATGCCATAGGACAAGAGGCAACTTGTTTATGGATGGATATCTTGAATGTCACACAATGAAATATTAACTTCAGTCTCAGTGAATACATTTTAAATACAAACTGCTATGAGAGGTAAAGATATAAATTATTTATATTTTTCCCTAAAAATATGATTTGAAATAGAATGATTAGTAAACCTAAGTCAGTAAGGAGCTGCTAAGGAACCTGGTCACGATGAAGGTGTAAGCCTCAGTTACTGGGTCTCCAAGGTTTCTAAAAACACACTACTTATTTTAATATCATGCCTAGAATATCCTCTTAAAAACATACAGTTATGAATCGACACCTCACTAAATGACAAGATAAATGTACACCTTAAAAATCAACAGTCTTCTTAACTGGACTTCTTGCCTTTATCTCCCCCCCACCCCTCCATTAGATCCTACCCATCCCCTCTGTATAATCACTATTAAATCCACATTCAATGATGTTGCCTCATACATCATTCCTTATAGAAGGTCTGTAGCAAATTTTGTAACAGAATATAAAATTCTTCATAATTAGATATCTCTATAATTTCCCAGATGTGTTTCCCACATTCAGCCTCTCCCACCTAGTTTCCCACGCCTCCATCCCTCATACTGGTCCTTTGCCATGTTTCACTGCATATCTGGCCAGTATTTACTTGTATGTGCATCCATGGGACAGCACACCCTGAGTCTTCTTTCTGGAATACCCATCTCTCTTTTTTTCTGACAAATAAGACTGACTCCTCTTTAAGCCACAGTTCAAACATTGCCCCTAGGTGGAAACTTTATACACCTTTTAGACTTAATCGCTCTGTCTTTGTTACCTTAATTCTTTGTTCATAATTTAGTTTTAATTCTTATAGCATTTTCATATTCTTAATTATGTTTCTTCTCCCTCCTTCCACAACAACATTTATATTTGCTCTACTAAGTATCTACTATACTATATTGATTTTTTAGACGTTACTATCTAATATTGTGCATGGAACATAGTAAGTGCAAAATAAATTATTATCATATCAGTTAAACTAAACAAACCAGGTGTTCTCAGGACTTAGAGAAAATAGACTATTTTGGAGTCATTAGTCACTAATATGTTTTATTGACTGGATACCTTTCTATATAAGAGATGTGACCGTTATAATTTACCAAATATTAACTGTTCATTATATAACAGCATTAGTTCAGCTACTTAGTATGTATAGTACACTAAGCCCAAGAAGAATATATCTTTATCATCAATTTTTTTGTTCTAGGCTTCATACTTCCCGAGAGTAGGCACCAGAACTTATTAAAATTTGTATCCTCCCCACTTAGAGGTTTTTATTGGTATAGGCATTTAATTAAATGTTTTCATATTTTAATTTAAACTAAATGTAAATAGGAATACTTCTTTCATTTTTTTTTTTTTGGTTTAACTCTCTTTTTTTATTTTTTAAAGTATTACATATATTAGTACATACATCTCCTTTTTTTTTCCCATTGACCTTCCCCCAGCCTCCCCTAACCCCTGTCGCATACCCTCATCCCATTTCCCCCCAGTGTCTTGTGTCCATTGGTTGTGCTTATATACATTCATACAAGTCCTTTGGTTGATCTCTTTCCCCCCCTTCCCAACACTCCCCAGCCTTCCCGCTATAATTTGACAGTCTGTTTGGTGCTTTACTGCCTCTGTATCTATCTTTTTGTTCATCAGGTTATAATGTTCTTTATTTTCCATAAATGAGTGAGATAATGTGGTAATTTTCTTTCATTGCCTGGCTTATTTCACTTAACATAATGCTCTCCAGGTCCATCCATGCTGCTTCAAATGGTAAGAGTTCCTTCTTTTTTATAGCAGCGAAATAAGGAATACTTATTTCTAAATAATAGTTTCTAATTTTAGCACAGACAAGTTATTCCAAGTCCACCTTTTTACATACATTTCCAGTACTGAAAGTAAACATGTAATTGTTAATTTAATTTTTAAACTTTGAAGACAAGCCAAAATGATCTACTACAGTCAGTATCCTACCTAATAAAAGAGTAATATGCAAATTAACCATCACTCCACTACATGCACAAGCCATGCCCACCAGACACGCCCATCAGCCAATCAGAGCGAGTATGCAAATAAACCCAAGCAAGATGGCTACAGCCACAGAGAGCAGGAAGGAGGCTTGGGTTTCCCAGGCAACGCATGAAGCCAAGCTTTCCACCTGCCCTTCCAAGCCTAAGCCTCCACTCAAGGCTACAAAGTTTCAATTATAGAAGGTAAACAAATCCAAACAGAAATGGTGGCAGCCACGGGGCTGGAAAGAGCAGGAGGCTAGGGTTGCCCCCCACTTTCCACACACCCTGGCCGGCCCAGGCCTCTGCATAAGGCTACAAAATTTCAATTATAGAAGATATACACAAACTCCAACAGAAACAGCTGCTGGCCACGGAGCAAGCAGGAGGCTTGGCTCCACTCAAGGCTACAAAGTTTCAATTGTAGAAGGTAAATAAATTCCAGATACCAGGGTCTCCACTTGGGTTGTCAGGGTGTGTGGCTGGCCTGCAAACCACCACAGGCCCCTCGCTCAGGCCGCCCCATGCCCCAAGGGAACCCCACCCTGATCCAGGACACCCTTCAGGGCAAACCAGCTGGCCCCCACCCATGCACCAGGCCTCTATCCTACCTAATAAAAGTGTAATATGCAGATTTACTATCACTCCAACACACAATATGGATGCCCCCATGTGGTCAAAGATCTTGCCCCCATGTGGACACAAGATGGCCACCACAAGATGGCCAGCTGGGGAGGGCAGTTGGGAGGCACCAGGCCTGCAAGGGTGGGCAGTTGGAGGTGATCAAGCCTGCAGGGGAGGGCAGTTAGGGGTGACCAGGCCAGCAGAGGAAGGAAGTTGGGGGAAACAGGCTGGCAGGGGAGCAGTTAGACATCAATCAGGCTGGCATTGGAATGGTTAGGGGGTGATCAGGCTGGCAGGCAAAAGTGGTTAGGGTCAATCAGGAAGGCAGGCAGGCGAGCAGTTGGGAGCCAGCAGTACTGGATTGTGAGAGGGCAGTCGGACATGTCTCGAGGGGTCCCAGATTGGAGAGGGTGTAGGCTGGGATGAGGGACACACCCCCCCCCATGCACGAATTTCATGCACCAGGCCTCTAGTACTATTATATTTATGATTGATTAACATGTATCATTTATTACTTGACCATAAATGGCAAGAAAATATCCTACTGGCTGTGCTAGCTTCCAAGCTTGCATAGAAGGAATATTATAACAAACCAGATAAACTGATGACAGCACAAATGATAGATGATTTGACATAAAAATTCCAAAATCATTCAATCAAAAAACTGATTACCCAATAAACTTTAGTAAAATAAACACTTAAATTATACTATAAGTTGTCAAAGAATAATTTTTGAAAGTAAAATAACCATTACCATACAAATATAAATGCAAACATGTCAAACATTATATAATTTCACTAATTAATAAGGGAACAAGTAACATGTTATAATTGGATTAAAGGAGAATCCAAAGGATAGACACACATGTAGGCAACCAGAAATACTGAAAATAATTTACTTAATAGATGCAAAATTTGCTAATATCCACAGGGTAATAATCAACTGCTTTCTATAGGCAGTTTGCTCTTTTATGTACAAAGTCATTTACAGTGTTATCAGTTTTTTATCACTAACAGATTTGTCACATAGCACAAAGATAATGAAAGGTAGACATAATCTGAAGGAATATGCTAGATAGGTCACCAGTAATGTTTGTTTTGTTTTTTCATTTTAAAATCATTTACATATTTTCTTGATAAAAGTGTCTCTATTATCATTTAGACTATTTCTATTCCTGTTATCATACAGATTTTTTATGATTAAACTAGAGGCCTGGTGCATGAAATTTGTGCACTGGGGGGATGGGGATTCCCTCAGCCCAACCTGCACCCTCTCCAATCTGGGACCCCTTAGGGGATTGGGCCTAAACCGGCAGTTGGGCATCCCTCTCACAATCTAGGACCACTGGCTCCTAACTGCTCACCTGCCTGCCTGATCGCCCCTAACTGCCCCCCGCAAAGGCCTGGTCACCCCTTACTGCCTCCCCCCACCAGCCTCGTCACCCCTTACTGCCCCTCCCCCGCTGCAGGCCTGGTCACCCCCCACAACCTGCTGCTCGGTCGTTTGGTCATCCCTCACTGACCCTCCTGCCGGCCTAGTCACTGCACGCAGCCTGTTTGGTCGTCTGTTTGGTTTTGATGGTCACTTAGGCTTTTATATATATGGATAATGTATGTATATGCCTGAAAGACCATGTATTACATGTCCACATGGATTTCAGGGACACTCAATAGAAGAAAATTTAGGAACATTCAGCATCAAAGACAAATTTCTGAGAGCCTTTCAAAAGAGTTCCAATTTCTATACCAATTCAGTTTAAAACAATTAGATTATTTCACATTTAATGTGATAACATTATATGTTTTTATTCTTGACAATGTGAAATCAATTTTTAAAGAATTTTAAGTGGGAAAACATATTTTTATTACTCAGGAAAAAGGCAATTATTATTTTCATAGAATCCTGCAATCTAAGATTTGAGATGTTCTTGCAAGTGCATTTAACATATTTTGCAATATATGTTGACAGGTGGTCACCCCATCTGTGCTTAGAAATGTTTTAGTTGTCATGTTTCAAAATAGAATTGGAAAGGAAGTGGATCAAGATAAAAAATTGGTTATAAAAAAGCTTTATATCTTAAATACAAACAGTTAACATATTTCCATCAATCTCAAGGGGAAAACTCATGCTTGCAATAAAAGGGAAATGTAAGATTTGCCAAGAGGAATTGAAGAGTACTGATGTAATTGCTTGGGAAAGGGGCCACTGAGTTGGAAAGCATGATTAAAAGAGCTGCGGGGCTTGGGTGGAATCCAGCCCAGCAGCCCAGCAGCTGCACATCTTGGACAATCTGTTGCTGATTATTAGTGATGGAAAGCCAGGTATAATAATTGGTGTCCATTGTTAAGAATGCATGAATCAAATTTCCAACAGCTTTTTAATAATTTGTCACAAAGCGAGTATTGGCTTTCGGAAACTACCCTTGATATTCATTAGAATTCAAAGAATTATGTAGCAATACATTAAGGCTACATTTACAGACATTGCATTCTGTTAAAGGGCACGGCCATATAATACCCAGAGACAACTTTAGCCTGAGTTTTAACCAGCATCAAAATGATTTTCCAACATTTAGAATTTGGCTGTTATTATACTTATGTTATACAGTGTCTTATTAAGCCAGACTAAAAACTGATAAAACCTATGTGTAGAGTTAGAAAAAAATTGATATACAGGGATGGAGGTAGGAGACTGAAGAATACCTTGAGGTTGATTAGGGAGGCTAATCAGGGTCAACATCTGAGGCTCACACATATACCACATATTGGATAGTAGAACACCTACAAAAGTCAGATCATATGGATGGATGACAATGCTTAGAGTAAGAAAAGAGACTGAGAAAGAATATATTTGTTTTGGAAACAGCACTGTGGATGACCTCAGAATCTGGCCAAACGTACCATTTGATATAGTATATACAAGTAGCCTGTATACATTATAGTATTTTTATAGGGAAGAAAAAAGGCAGCATAGTACAAATTGAGGGAGGCACCTCACTAAATTTTATATCAGGATAGGACTGAACAATTATGCCACAGAACGCTGCTATCCACGTGTCATATAGAGGGACAAAAGAATATTCTTCTTATGAATTATGATTGGCCAAAGCGGTGGCTGTAGGAAAGTCTAACAGTACTTGAGCAAGCATCAGATCCTCTGAAAGAACTCTTGTCAAAGCAGAGGTGGCTAGATTGGAGGACTAGCCACTTGGCAATAAGGAAGGAGCAGTAACAAGAACCACGTTCTATCTTGGAACTATTCTAAGGAAGCACTACTGATGCGAGCGGGAGCAGGAGCAATGTAACTGGTCTCAGAGGAAAGAGCTCTCACACTCTTTTGTGTTCCAAGCAACAAAACTGTGAGTTAATGGCTACTCAGCCTCTATTCCTCCTGGAAATCAAACAGCAGCTATATCTTTATTATGAGGACTAAATCAGCAGAGATCTTTACCAATGTGGAAATTGAATTTCATAAGGCTCTAGAAGTACAATAACCAGAAACAAATAGAAGAGCAGTTTCAAACACCCCGTGAAGATTCTCAGAAGTACTTGGAGGAAAGCAAATCTTCAAGGATTTCTTAAATGAATGGTAGGTGCTGAAACTATTAAGATTTATAAGTTAAAGTTAAGATTTGTCTTATAGTCTGTGGAAGCCTGGGAGATTGTCAGCTACTTTTGAATGTTTCAGAGAAAAACTATAGTTAACATTCCAATTCAACAATGATTTATTCTTCAAATGCAAACCGCTGATGACTAAGCTGTCTGTTCCCAAGGTAGACAAGTGGTTCAAAATAGAAAATAAAAGTGAAACCAGGTGCTCAATCCTATATAATAAAGAGCTAATATGCAAATGGTCATCACGCCCTCATGCCCTGGCACCCTCATGCCCTAGTCCTGGGGGCCGGGGGACCTGAGGCCACGCCCCCCATCCCCAGTGCCAGGGCCAGGGGACCTGAGGCCAGGCGGGGGGACCTGAGGCCACGCGCCCTGCCCAGCAGGTCTTGGGGGTGGGACCGGCTGGGTCTGGGTCTTGTGCAATTTCTAGGTGCACACGGGTGGGCGGGGACTTGACTCTGGGTCCCATGGCATGCCCCAGACTCTGACAGGAAGGAAGTTTTCATATACATTTTACTAATTTTCTTTCATCTCTGACACTTCTATTATAGAAAAAGGGCAAATAGCAATATTAAAATATTTCCTCTAATTAATTCCCTTTTAATGTGCAAGAATTTCGTGCACTGGGCCAATATGCAAAACTCCAATAAAAGAGAGTATTTAACTATTAGAACACTGTATTTAGCATAACATATGCCAGGGAGTCAGTGTGCTTTATCAAAGAAAAGGACATTAATTGATATTGGTTTGCCATCTTGCTGTATGAAAATTGAAAACTAGAGAAAAATATATGAAAAAATTGTGTATAGGCATTGAACAACAGTCATCACAAGAATTTGATTCCTGAGAAAAGAGAGAAAAAAAGAAATGGATATCTGGTTTCATGCCATGATTCACTTTCCTGAGTGTGTTCCAGGGAGGAGAAACACAAAAAGAGTGCAGTTATCTTGCTGACTGGCAGCCATCCATTGCTGTTTGGGGAGGTTGGCACTGCTGGAATTCCCTGGAATGGAGGGACTATACAGAGAAAGAGCACAGATAATAACATAAGAGATAACATCAGTCTGTCTACTAAGTTGAGCTTGTGTCTCATATAGCCCCAAGAGACTGAGAGAGGACTACCAACCGGATGTCACTGAGCAATTCAAAGAACTTACAGAGGGTTGGGAATTGTTCAAGTCTAACCAGTCAAAATAGAGAGAAATTATTGCACATCCATAAAGTCCAATAGAGATCTTATAGCAGTAAGAATTTAGTAGTAGGGCTAAATTTGACCTAGAATAAAGGCTATTGTAGACCTGACCTAACAAACAAAAAGAAACCACAAAAGCAGTCAAGCTAATGTGCAAATGATGAGAGATCCAAACTTCAAAACTTATTAAATGAAGGCAGAATAATTCAAACTCTCAAAAATATAACCTTAACAATGTTCAAAACTTGATACAAATTTACTATCCATCAGAAAAAATCAAGAAAATGTGAGCTATAAATGAAAGAAAGAGATAAAAAATTTCAGAGCAACTGAAATTAGAGAACAGATCTTTAAAAAAAACAATAATAAATGTGATAATGGATTTCAAACTAAAAGTAATGAAAGATGAGGAAATTGAAGATAAAAAATGAAATAAATGAAACTTTAAGAGATAAAATTAAATATCCATTGGAAAAAATACGCTGGAAGGGTTTGAGAGAAGAGTAGATACTGCAAAAGAGAATACTAAAAATAAAACGTATGTAAACAAACAATAATAACAACAACAACAACAAAACCTAAACAAAAGGAGGAAGGGAGAAGAAAACAGAACAAATGAAATGAGGCTCATTTATAAGTTACACAGTATCAAGTGGTATAACCCATGTGTAGTTATATTTTCAGAAAGAATGAAGGAAACTGAGAAATATTTGACTAAATAATCACTATTTTGTTCTCAAATTTGTAAAAAAAAAAATTATACTCAGAGATCCAGCAAACTCTGAGTACAGAGAATGAAAACCACATTGAATATATCATAATCAAATTGCAGAAGTCTAATAATGAGAGAGAATTGTTAGAAAAGTCAGAGGGAAACAAAAGGTTACCTCTTGACATTCAGGAGTATAAAGATAAGCATATCACACACATCTTGACAAGACTTTGTAAACCAGAAGATAGTGGAATGGCATCTGACAAATCAGTTCTGCTAAATGGATCAGGAGAGGTAGCAGGTAATTCTAGAAGTTCTATATATATTGCTGTGAAGGAAAATGTCACGTTCTCTGCATTCTACGAATACTATGACAGATATGCTCACTCATACATAGGAGGGAAGTGTATATCATGGAAAAATAAAATAAAATTTCAAATGCTTAATTCTAAGGGTGCGACCACGTGCCTGACATTCTCAAAGGAAGAGTGCTCTGACTCTTCCTTCAGTTCTTCTCACTCAATTTGGCATCCCAAGAAAATACAAAAGAAGTAATAACTGGAAAATGGTATAGAACATGTTCTTCCCTTGGGGCTTATTACTCAAGGACACAGGTCCTTTTAGAGACATTCTGAAGGCAATATGTCTGTTTTTGGAGAAAATACCAAACGCTGTCTAAATATGCATCGGATGGCAGGCTACCTGTGTAGGATGAAGAGAGGAAGGCACATCCTTCCCCCTTTTTGCCATATGTCGTCTCTTGGATTCTTAGTGGGTACATTTATTGATTCAATAACCATTTTAAGTGCCTACTATATTCTGGGCAATGCCATAGGCATTTAAACAGGGCTATGATGAAAGCCACGTGTGCAATGCCCTGTTCAAGGGCAGTTCATCAAGATGGCAAATTTTGCTGTAAACCCTGGTGTGAATTTTGTCAATTGGGCCGAAGAGGCATTTCTTTTATTATTCCCACATCCTGGGTGCATCTATTGTGAATTTGTTTTTGTCCTGTCCCCTTTTCTTATGCACATAATGACATTTGTTTTGACACTTGGTAGATGGCTGTTTAGGTTCTGCATCTAAAGCCTGGAAACTTAGCAGCACTTATATCCTCAAAAAAGTTTCTTCATAGCCCTAGCCACTTTGGCTTAATAGATAGAGCATCGGCCTTTGGACTGAAGGGTCCGAGGTTCATTTCCAGCCAAGGGCACATGCCTGGGTTGTAGGCTCGATCCCCAGTGTGGGGCATGCAGGAGGCAGCCCATCAATGATTTCTCTCATCATTGATGTTTCTATCTCTCTTTCCCTCCCCCTTCCACTCTGAAATCAATAAAAATATATATTTTTTAAAAAGTTTCTTAGCAGAGAGCTCATCTAAAATAAAGGATGATCAACACAAACTAGTTCAAGAGAAGTTTATTTATTTCCCCTCACCTTACATCCCATAATTTAAGAGCCCCCCAAAAGGGTATTTATAAATTTCAATAACAGGAAGAAATTCTTTAAACCCCAGGACTCGTGAAATCAATAGAGGGACTTTTAAAATAAGAATTGCTGGGCTTTTCACTGTGCAGAGAATGCTACATACATTCCTCTATAGAAAAAACACACACATATACATATAATGAAACCTGGTAATTAGTCAGGATTTAATACCGCTCAAGGTATTATACCAAGGGAGGGAATTAACACGAATCACAAGCCTACCAAGTCATTCGGTGACCCAGCGGGGTAGAAGTCAGAGGTCATCTCTGCCCGTTCGTGGAACTGCATTGGAACTAGCACTCCGAGCCCAGGAGGCTGCCGCTGCTTCTGCTGTGGACCCATTGCTGCCTTTTAAGCCCATAAAGCCAGGAATGACACAGGGAGCACTGGTCTAGATGCCTCAGTTGTCTCTGGACTTTTCTATCTATAGCCCTGCTTGAAAGCAGAGATAGCAACTGGAAGCTGACTTCCACTTTGCCTCCCAGTTCCATGCCTTCCCAGTTTCATGTCAGTGCATCTAATTGGTGGACTGATTGCATACAGAATGACAGCCCTAAAATAGTCCAGGAGATAATTATTTTATTTATTTTTTCAATTAGAAAGGAAGTGGAATGCAGGTGATAAGGGCCAAGCTCCAGCTGTCTACCACATTCGTCTGCTGGATCAGTAAGTGGTGCAGCAGCATATAAAACAAACAAGGCCACCAATGGGGTTATGATATATACGCCAATCACTGTTGCTAAATGGATAATAGTTTTGACTTAGTGTGGATTTCCTTCTATAGTCTCATACTCTTTTTATTAACTACGATTTGAATGTAGGCTCTAATCAGCTGACTGCTTCTTGGTCAGGACTGTCATTGCTAGCCACTTTATATCCTTCACATGTCTTTAGGTTGTTTGTTTTTTTGTCCTGCCCATAGTTCACTTTGAAATGTATTAACACAATCCCTCATTGGGCTTTAGTTATCTTCACTCTATTCTGCATGATACTGTGTATTGTTTGCTTTCTTTTCATTAGCTGCTACAATAAGATTAAATGTTCTGCTTTTGGTGACTGGAGATGGGGGAACCAAGAACAGGCCTCCTAGAAAGGGTTGCCTTCAAAAACTCCCCAAGGTGCCCCAAAGTGAGGCCTTACTTTATTTAATTATATTCAGTTTACCACAAATTCCATGCTTTGCAGTTTGTTTTATTCTCCTATAAATATAAAACCTGCACTTAAAAAGTATTTTTCTATTAAAACATAACCCATATCTCAGCATTGAGTCATTTAAAAGGGAGTGTTCTGATAGGGAAAAAAAATATTGTTAGAGTAAAAAGATTAATGATGGAATTCTAAAGCATACATTGCTCAGTGGGAGAATGAAACCCCTGGATTCAGTGGTGACTCCAGTCCAGGGCTTACCTGAAGAATGGCTTTCCTTTTGTTCCCTTCAGAGAGTGATAACTTCAAGTGCTCTATGTTCAAATAATTACACTTCTCTCTGGGTAAGGCTCTGGAATAATTACAAGCATTCATCCCATCAGAGCAATACTTCTGCATTGCTTAGGGCAACCCCTCAAGTAGCAATTATAAAGATTAAAAATGGAATAAAAGAACTCTCAGATTTTGAGAAATGTATTTAGTGGGTAGTATTGCCCAACATTTCAAACATTTCTGAATACCCTTGATATAAGAAACTAATATGTTCAACCTATTTCCCCTTAGAAAACCTATTCTTTTTAATTTAGTTTCCTATAGGATGACTGCCCTTTCAAATTTAATTCTAAGAGTTATACTGATAGAGAACAATACAGCAGCAGGAGTTCTATTCAGTAAATTGATTTCAAATACTGTCTAATTTTCTACTGTATATTTTTAAAGTGGGCCTATTTCTGAGTTTACCAATGTGTGGGGGCATATGGCATGTAATCTTTACATTTCTCTCCCCTTTTTCCTGACAGTTGTTTGTTGCTGTTTTTTGTTGTTGCTGTTTTGTTTGTTTTTCATACTCACCTGAGGATATGTTTATTAATTAGAGAGAGTGTGTGTGAGAGAGAGAGAGAGAGAGAGAGAGAGAGAAAAAGAAAGAAAGAGAAAAAAAAAAAAAGAAAGAAAAGAAAGAAAGGAAGAAGAAAGAAAGGGAGAAAGAAAGGGAGAAAGAGAAACATCGATTGGTTGCCTCCCTTGTGTGCCCCAGCTGAGGATTGCCCCGAAATCTACTATATGCCCTGACTGGAAACGAACCCGCAACCTTTGGGTATATGGAAAAATGCTCCAACCAACTGGGCCACCCAGTCAGGACTGCTGCTGTTTTCTAATGTCTATATATCATGGTTCTTTGGAAATAGACTTCAGAAATAACAACAATCTTTTTTTAATCCAACTGCCTATGTTAACTTGTATTTGTCAACCATTCACAGTTCCAATTCTGAATGATGTGAGTGTGTGTGTGGGGGGGGGGGGTGGGGGCGGGGAGGCTGCTGATTTAGGACAGAGACTCCTCTGGCTTTGTGGCTTCTCAGGACGGGCCTGTGGAAACAAGACAGCTTCATAAAGAGAAGTGTCCTCTCAGTTTGGGAAGTCCTCCAGCAATAAAGGAAGTTAAAATATTTTTGTTCTCTGGATTCTGAGCTACACTGGTGAACCTGCAAGTGTTTAGCAAGCAAAGTGATCAAGAATTTATCTAGAAATAGTCATTTACAAAGCAAATTAGGGCTACTAGTGTTTTGTTTACAGGAATTGCAGTGGAAGTGGGGAATAGTCCCTTGGAACTTACTCCTGGATTTGCCTTATATGTGTAGAGCCCCAAAATCCTAAGGTAACCAGGTAAATCCCTTCCTTTATGTACCTTATTCAAATTAAAATGGTCTTAATAATGCTATTTATTGCAAAAGGAAAAACAATTGGCTGGAGAGTTGAATCCAGAATCATGCATCACACATCTCTTTATTCCTTTTTAATCTAAAACATTCCTCAGCCTTTTCTTGTCTTTTATGACTTGGACACACACACACACACATATATATATATAAATTTTAGTATAGTTTTAGATTTGCATAAGTTACAAAGATAGGATAGTTTTCTCATATATCCTGTACTTTGTTTTCCTTGTTAAACTCTTACATAAACATGATACATGTCACAGCTAATGAACTAATATTGACATGTTATTATTAACTAGAAGTCCATACTTGGTTGATATGTTATTATTAACTAGAAGTCCATACTTTGTTGATATGTCCCTAGTTTTAATCTATTGTCCCTTTTCCATCCTAGGACACCTTCCAGGATAAAATATTTACTCATGATGTCTCTTTAGACTTCTTTAAACTGTGACAGTTTCTCAAACTTACCTTATTTTTGATGATCTTGATCGTTTTGAAGAAAATGGTCAGGTATTTTGCCAAGTCCTTCCATTTGAGTTTATCTGATATTTTTGTCTCATTACACTGGGTTAATGGGTTTTTTAAAGAGGAAGAACACAGAAGTAAAGTACCATAATTACCTAATATCAAGGGTACACATTTCCAACATGAATTATCACTGTTGATATTAAGGTTTGATTAACTGGCAGAGATAGTGTTGGCCAGGTCTCTCTTATAAAAGTGTAACACTGTAAACTAATCCGCTCACCCCCTTTACTCCCCCCCCCCCCCCCACACACACATCTTCCATATGGTATTCTTTGGGCAGAAGTCCCTCTACATAGCTCACTATTAAGGAGTGGAAACATATATTCCACCTCCTTGAGGGCAGAGTGCACATGATGTTGTTGGTTCCATTACTGGTCAAGTTAACTCAGAATCTTGCTCAAGTAAGTTTGTGACAGTTTTCCACTAAGACCCGTTACTTTGAGATCATGTAAATATCCTATTTCTTATCAAACTTTTATCCCCTAATTTTAACATGTATTGATGATCCTTGCCTGAATATTTTATTACCACATAGGTTGACAAATTGTGATTTTATAATTGCATGATTCTATAATTGCTTCTATATTTATTAGTTGACTAGTTGACATTTGACTGTTTAAAAACAGTTATTCCAATGTATTAATTAGTGCATTTGTATATGTCATTATAGACTCATGATTCTTGTTCTACTGAAAGGGTTTAATCATTGGCATATATGTATGTATATGTTAACATTGTCTTAGCAAATGAAAGCCCCTTCAATCTGACTCACCTGCCATTTTTACCTTCCCTCCACAATTTTTTAACATTTTTTCCCCCTTTATGACACAACAAGAAGTTCCAGCTTCATCTTATATTTCTTTATTTTATCCTTGGAATGATCCAATTCTTCCAAGAACCCTGGTTACTATTTTTTTTTTAATTCTCTATTGTTTAAAGTATTACATATAGTATTACATGTCTCCTTTTTTCCCCATTGACCTCTCCCCAGCCACCCCCGTCCCCCAGCACATGTCCTCACCCCCCTAGTGTCTGTGTCCATTGGTTATGCTTAGGTGCATGCATACAAGCCCTTTGGTTGATCTCTTACCCCCACTCCCAACTCTCCTTTGCCTTCCCTCTGAAGTTTGATAGTCTGTTCAATGCTTCTATGTCTCTGGTTCTATTTTTCTTCATCAGTTTATGTTGTTCATTGAATTCCACAAATGAGTGAGATCATGTGATATTTATCTTTTTCTGACTGCCTTATTTCGTTTAGCATAATGCTCTCCAGGTCAATCCATGTCATTGCAAATGGTAAGATTTCTTTCTTTTTTATAGCAGTGTAATATTCCATTGTGTAGATGTACCAGAGTTTTTTAATCCACGCACCTGCTGATGGGCACTTAGGCTGTTTCCAAATCTTAGCTATTGTAAATTGTACTGCTATGAACATAGGGGTGCATATGTCCTTTCTGATTGGTGTTTCTAATTTATAGGGAACTTATACTTCTAAACAAAAGGAAGATAAACAATCCAATAAAAAAATGGACAATGGACTTACATAGACACTTTTCAAAAGTGGACATACAGAAGGCCACGAGACATATGAAAACATGCTCAAAGTCACTAATCATCTGAGTGATGCAAGTTAAAATGACAATGAGATACCATCTCACACCTGTCAGAATGGCTTTCATCAACGAATCGACAAATGACAAGTGCTGGCGAGGATGTGGAGAAAAAGGAACCCTCATGCACTGCTGGTGAGACTTCAGACTGGTGCAGCCACTGTGGAAGACAGTATGGAGTGTCCTCAAAAAATTAACAATGGAACTCCCATTTGACCCAGTGATCCCACTTCTAGGAATGTATCCCTGGTTGCTTTTAGTGGAGAGTATCATACAAAAAACAAGGCGTGGGTTCCAGGTGTGCTCATTGCTAGTAGGATGTGATGTTTCTAGTCTCTTCAGAGGATAGAAGTAGAATATAGAATCTATTTTATTTTTATACTCAAATGAGAATTAGTCAATAATAAATATGAAATAAATTATAGAATTGGAAAATCACTGCTTTGCAACCTTCATAGTAATATATGTACTGTATAAGATACTGTATGCTATGTATGTGTACAATTATTTTTTAAAATATTTTTATGGATTTCAGAGAGGAAGGGAGAGGGAGAGAGATAGAAACATCAATGATGAGAGATAATCATTGATCAGCTGCCTCCTGCACACCCCACTCTGGGGACTGAGCCTGCAACCCTGGCATGTGCTCTTGACAGAATCAAACCTGGGACCCTTCAGTCCACAGGCCAATACTCTATCCACTGAGCCAACTGGCTAGGGCTATATAATTATATTTTAAATATACACCTATTTATATTGAAAATTATGAATTCATACTAATTACTCCAACTTAATTTCAGTATCATAGGATTTATTCTAATTTACCTCTCCATATTTGTCACTCTTAGAAGTCTGATTCCTTTATCTACAGTGCATTTATTAATTTACTCAATTCAAGAATATACAGTGTTACAGAAATTTTTACCAAAAACACTGAGAAAAAAAACTTTCTAGCAAGTTCTCTACAATCATTATTCATCTAGTAAGAAGTTTTGTAGCTAAAATACTGTGTTTAGATGATGTATAATTATTTTCATTAATGCAGTTAAATTATTAATGTGAAACAATATTATTTGCTTCTGTTTATATTACAATATTTTCTTACTTTTCCTTGTTCATTTTTATATTATTTTTTAATACTTTTATTGATTTCAGAGAGGGAGGTAGAGGGAAAGAGAGAGGTCGAAACATCAATGATGAGATAGAATCACCGATCAGCTGCCTCCTGCACGCCCCACACTGAGGACCAAGCCCTGCAACCTGGGCATGTGCCCCTGACCGGAATCGAACCCAGAACCCTTCAGTCCGCAGGCCAACACTCTATCCACTGAGCCAAACCAGCCAGGGCTCCTTGTTTATTTTAATGTGTTTTTCTTTTGTTTCCAGATACCTGTTAAAATGATACTTATCAAGTTTTTTTACTTTCAAATGCTAATTTTATCTAACATTTTTAGATAGTTAAGGATTTAAAAGTCAACTACAGTTAGCAGATGGTGGCAACTTTCAGACAAAAAGGAAAAGAAGAAATCGGCAATAGTTATAGCAAACACCTTAACAAAATGTTCAAGCTGAATTTGAACTGAGATGTGCCCTATGTATTCACTTGGTACTAGGACTAAGATTTGTCTCATTTTCAAGAAAAAACTGCTTACACAAGGAATTTCAGGTTTTATTTACATTTACTCTAAGCTATACACTTTTAAAAATCATTAGAGATATAACAAGGCTAATTTTATATTTAGAAAATGCAGAGTAGCGCATTGATTTTGCTGCAATTTCAAGTTTTAGGGAAAAGATTTTACAGCAATTCAGTTGAAAAAATTACTATTGCCTTCTTAAAAATTGAAATCATTGCTTATTATTAACCAAATTGTCTTCCACTCAAGAAAAGGATATTATATTGACCAAAATGATTAAAGCTTACGTTCATTAATATAGTCTCTCCCCAAATCCAGAATCTGGGCCTCAAAATTATATGTACAGTTGACTTTTGAAAAAAGCAGAAGTTGGGGCACTGACCCGCTGCACAGTAGAAAATGTGTGTATAACTTTGACTCCCAAACCCTTAACTACAGGCAGCCCTTCATATTTGCAGTTTTCATAGCTACAGTTGGAAAACAGTATTTTCAATCTGAGACTGGGAATCTGTGAACACAGAGGGCTAACTGTACTAATAGCCTACAGTTGACTAGAAGCCTTACCAATAACAGAAACAGTCCATTAACACATATTCCATATGTTATATGTGCTATATACTGCGTTCTTACAATGAAGTAATCTAGACAAAAGAAAATGTTAAGAAAATTCATAAGGAAGATAAAATTCATTTCCAATACTTACTGAAAAACAACAACCCGTGTATAAGTGGAACTACGCAGTTCAAACCCATGTTATTTAAGGGTCAACTGTGTTATTTTCCTCCTAAGGCTGTAATTTTAAAAGAAAAATAATCTATCCTATCTATCTTTCCACTGAGAGACTAATATGAAGCCTTGACCTAAATGGAAGCTTGTAGGATTGAAGTCAGACATAGTAAAACATTCTAGTACAATCTTAAGAGAACCGTCAATACGTTCCAGTCAAACATTTTTATTTTATATATAAAGAAAACAAGTCTTAAAAAGTTTAAATGACTTACTAAATACCACATATACATGCTTAAACACCATTATGCCAATTTCATATATAGTGCCTCGGCTATATAATTGACATAATGTTGAACATTTAAAGACAACCCTGGAAGAACTGATAGAGTCCACATTTCTTGAGGCTATCACAATGAAACACACACACACACACAAACTGAAACAGTTTTAACAGGATCCACTTAAAAGGCTGAAGGATGAGATGGCATACCTCAAAGAGGCAAAGATATAGATCATCTTACCTTTTCATTTACCATTAGGATTGAACACAATAGTAAAGTATAAAATAGATTCTTAATACCTATTTATGAGGAGAGGACTACAACAAACTATTAAGTTGGGTTGTACTTACTTAAATATACACAATGAAGCAACGCTTAATTCTATAAGATGGGAGGAGAGGCTAGGGAATGAGCTTTCCATTGCAACACTAACTTGATACATAGCTGATCCTCAAACTGATCATTCAACCAGTAATGCAACAATCTTCCTCTGTCTCCATGTCAGCAATAAAATTGTTATCAAGATAAATTTAAAAATATATAGGTACATTTTCAGTCTGGTGCCATATTGTCAGAATTTATTGTGTAAATGTATATACATATTTTAAATACTCAGAGAGCACAGTGATTTTATTTTTAATCCTAAATACCCAGTCCTGAGAATGGGAATTGCTCCTGAGACCTTCTAGACAGCATGTATTGACATATCTATAAAAATATCACACCAAGGAGGGGGAAAGGTCAACACAACATTCATTTTTATAAAAGAAGGAGAAAATGACTAACTTCGGAAATTACAGACTTATGAACTTTAACTTTGCTATGAGAAACAACAACAGACTACATAATTTATAGAAAAATGTAACAGGATCTCTGAGAGAATACTAGGACTTGGTTAGTTTATTTATTTTTTTTCTTACTTTTAAAAAAATATATTTTATTGATTTTTTATAGAGAAGAAGGGAGAGGGATAGAGAGCTAGAAACATCAATGAGAGAGAAACATTGACCAGCTGCCTCCTGCACACCCCCCACCAGGGATGTGCCCGCAACCAATGTACATGTCCTTGACCAGAATCGAACCTGGGACCTTTCAGTCTGCAGGCCAACGCTCTATCCACTCAGCCAAACTGGTTTTGGCAGGACTTGGTTAGTTTAAATGAAACAATGAAGTCTTGGAAGATTCAAAAGTAAGATCTATAAAGAAACTCCAATTATGATTTTAGTGTTCCTGGGTATTTATGTTGCTCAATCCATTGTAAGAGCTTAATATGTATTAGAAAGAAAAGAGGGAGAGAATGAGAATAGTAGGTGGGAAGATGTCAATGAGGGAGAGATAGAAGGCCGGAAGGCAGGGGGGAAGAACGGAAGAAGGTTCTATGACATGACTCAGCAAGCTTTCAACAACAATGAATCATGGTCATTTAAGTCATAGTCAAAGCCAGGTTAATGAAACAAGGGAAGAAGGACTATTTATGACTATTTCCTGTCAGCCACTCTGCTAAGCATGAACTACCTCAGTGCAACTCATTTAAGCAATAGAACATCACTGCTGCAACCAAAGACAATTGAGAAGAACTTTAACTTTTTATGGAAGTTTCTGGATAATAAAGTCAAATAAAATATTTTTATTATCACACTGCACAACTCAGATATACATACTCCCCTTCTTGATCTCAATGTAGCTTGCAAACACAGAAGCTAATAAAAAACTCTCACCCTAAATCCTGAATTTCTTAAACTTGTTCACGTAGACTCTTTCTTTTAGGTCATTGTTTATGATATAAGCCAACTCGGCTTCCTTGTGGGGTTATTTGATTAAAGCCTGATTCCCCACTCCCTCCGTCAGCTCAACAACAGGGAGCATTTTAGTTCTGCCTTCAAAAGACATAAAAATCTGTTATGTCATGTACGTATTTACTTATTTATGTTGTATCTCCTGGATCTGATGGATATCCCAATGAGGAACTTATCTGTTTGTTTCCTGCTGTATCCTCAAAGTCTAGCACAATGTCTAGTTTGAGTCAAGGATGCTTATCAAATGAAAAACTCTAAGTTATCCCCTATTCCTTAGTTTTCGGTTTCTACACCAGAAAATAAAATAAAAAATGAGGATTCTGGGACACACCCAGAAATGAAAATTATTTTCTTTGAAGAGGTCTTTTACTGAATGTGGTGAGAGCAAATCCACAAGAAAACTGTAAAGACCTTTTTATATCAAAGAAATATGTAAATATACACTGATTCAATTAGTGCTTACTAAATACCAGTGATTAGCACTATCTATATCTCAGTACCCTCTGGAAGATAGTAAAAGTTTATGAGAGGCAAGATATTCACATATATTTACTTATAAACATGAAAAATCTATAAATGAGAGAGAAATTTAAACCACTATAACTTGATTTCATGAGACAGTTTGTGACAATGTCAAAGGAGCTATAAACTCACTAAAGGCTAGGGATGCTCTTGGGTAGAGATTATTACAGGCGAGAGGAGTCAGGGAAGCCAACTGGGGCAGGTTGATTACCTCAAAATCTCATGTTCAACCCTATTCTGATAATGTTACTGAAAATAGTATTTTTTAAAATACATATTTCTGGCACATTATTTAAAGTATTCTCTCCTAACATATACAACTCTCTATAACATATACAACTTGATACTTGTTATTCAATGAGAATAACTGATAATAATAAAATGATGCATGTAAGCTCAATTCATATATATATATATAAAAGCCAAGCAACTGAAACAGCGGAATGACCGGTCACTATGACATGCACTGTAGCAGCCAACCAGCCCAATGGGGGCCCCGATCGCCCCCCCACCCCAACTCCCTTGCAGCTCCTCCCCCAGGCCAGCCCCCACACCCTGATCAGGGGTGGGGCCAGCCGGCCAACCTCTGTGGTCCCTTCCCCTAACCAGCCCAGCCCCAATGGGCCCCCATCGGAGCAGGCCGGCCAGATTCCACCCATGCACGAATTCATGCACCAGGCCTCTAGTTTATTCATAATGTAACAATTATTTCTTGGACAGTTACAATATACATGCCACTGTTCAAATATGTATTTCAAAGCAGGGATTAAAATAGAAATAGCCTCTATCCTCATGCCGTTCACATTCCACTGGGTTACATATTTAACGAAAAAGTAAAGAAATACATGAGATAATTACTTCTTATGCTATGTTCCATGAAGGAAATAAACTTGTTAATAAGAAATAGAGTACCTTGGAGTGCGTACTTCAGTGATACTAGTGTGTGACAGCATCTTTGAAAGAATTACATCTGGTTGATATCTAAAAATGAGAATGGATTAGCCTTCTGAAGTGCTATGGGATTTCTAGCTCAAGGAAGAACAAGTGCAAAGCCCTGGATGTAGCAAAAGGCTTCAGTAAGGGAAGGGAAAGAAAAACTGAAATGGTCAGAGAGTAATAATCCAGTTATGGCATGTCATAACCCTGGAGAAATAGATAAAAACTGGGCCACAATGAGGTTTTGTAAGCAAGGAGATCATTAGATTTTATTCAAAGAGCAATGTGATGCAGTTGTAGAATTTTGTGCCTAAATGAAACAGAGAAGCAACACAGTATGATAAGTGCTTTTGAAGACCATCTGGGCTGCTGGAGAATTGTTTCTAGGAAGGGTCAAGGAAACAGAGGACACAGAAGCCAGCAGACTGTACAGACCAGAAACGCCTGGACTGTGGTGGGCATTGGAGAGAGGCAAGAGTGATGGTCAACGTGTATGGTTGCTGCACAATGGAATGGGGGTGAATGCATGTTGAAGGGACAACCACAATGTCCTCTATAGCATATATAAAAGTATTTTCAGACAAAGAAAAAGAAAGAGTGCAAATTACTTCAAATGATAAAGCAATGAGCATCAGTTGGAAATAGAGGGATTTTGTATCAATATTAGTAAATAGAAATTTATAGGTGAATTCTGATCATTGTTAAGGACACCAACAACTTGTCAGCTAACAGAGTTCAATGGAGCAGATAGAGATTAGACTACAATTCTGAGGAATAATAAACATATGATTTTCCACAACTAAGATTCTATAAAGAGAATGTAGAATATTTTTTCCATCACAAATGCAGTCACACTGCAGGTCTGAGAGACAAGGAAGTTTAGAGAGTTTAAACATTTAATTAATAGCTTTCAATAATTTATTGAATATCGAGTATATTTGTCACTTAGGTTCTTTTCTTGAGTTAAGTCTACCATGTACCTGCTATTCCTGAAATTTCTGCTATTCAGTCTTAAGGAGTTACTTTTTGCCACAAATTCTGCACAGAAAGTATAGTTGCAAGCTTCTTTTTGATGACACATCACATCTGAATATATAAAATCTTTTTGCCAATAGTCAAGATTGATAATCTAGGTTAGAAGACACTGAATCAATACTTTCCTCACAGTCTGCTTTGTTTAATGGCCTTGCACTACATAATGCCTTCCCTAACTGTCTCTCAAGTTCATATCAATGATTTCAAGAGGATGTAAAAGAGTTAGCAGAGATCCAGTACTATAAAGTCAGCTCATGATTCTTGTCTCCCAATAAGTGATCCATTGAGTCATCTTAAAATGAAAGAACATTTCATAATTTTAACATGAAACCATATATGCCCTTTTCTTCCATGCCATTCTACCAATATTCTAAAGAAATTAAAACTGAGATTTGAAGCTAAGCTTCGTCACAAATTATAACTAACATGTACTCAATAATTTAAAGCTTCCATTCATTTTTCCCAGTATTCAGACATCCAACCTGTAAAGCCATATGAGATTAATTTGCAGTGTTAGCAATGAGGACACAGAATACCAGAGAAGTTAGTGAACTTTCCCTAGGCTAAAGATGAGTTCCACCTCTTCCATAAGAAAACTCTTGTGCTGCTATGAGGAGATTAATGCTGAATTTGTGTAGCTGGATCTATTACAAACTATAAACATACTATTCAGTATAAAAAAATAATATGAGAAAAGAAATCAAAACTATTTTAATAGTGAAAAGACACAAATACCACAACAATCACAAAGTTCAGAATAGTAACTAAATATTTTCATTACTAACTCCTTAACATACCTAATATGTTTTTCTTACATTTTCATTACACATTATTTGATCACTTGTCCATATGACAAAGATTTCATGATTTGTCCGGGGTAAATTAAAAGATGTTTTGACTTTTTCTTTAGTACTTATGACCGAAGTAATTTATTGATATTTAGATGTTTTATACCAAGGAAGAAAGGGAATCCTTTGTTTCTTAGCATTTTAGAAGTCTACAGGGAGTAGGCATTCTGTAGCTGGCAAAATAAGTCTGGATATGTTACATGGTTTAAATTTATATAAACAATAATCCCAAATTATTGATATATACATACACAATGGACAAAGTTATATCTAGTATTACTCCTTAGCCTATCAAATTGGAAGGGATTGCTATTTTCTTCATTTGATAGATCAGGAAACAGGGGCTCAGAATGTCAAACAAATTTGCCAAAATTCACAATGTGGTGAATTCGTGTCCAGGTTTCCTGATTAAAAATCTCAGGCATATCTACTATACTACTCTGTTACATCTTAATGTGTGATAATTAGAAGAAAGGGGAGGGGCCTTTTTATTTGGAAGGGAATGAAATGTACCCAGTTTCTCATCTCAAATATTCAAGTCTTTCATTAGCTCCCACAGTCTATCCTTTGTGCGCAATGAGGTAAGACTTCTAGCCCCTCATGACATTGCTGGGTAAGGCTCGCCCTCATTTTTTTAAAATTTTATTTTTTTAATTTAAATTCTTTATTGTTTAAAGTATTACATACGTCTCCTTTTTCCCCCATTGATCTCTCCCCAGCCTCTCTCACCCCCATCCCCCAGCACATTCCCTCAACCCCCTACTGTCTGTGTCCATTGGTTATTCTTATATGCAAGGTTCGCCCTCTTTTAGAGGCAAGATCTGATGATTCCTCTCCCATTTTGATTACTGTTGGTTCTTTTTATATTATTCTGTCATTTAGATTTTTCCTGCAGTGACCTTTATCTTTGACAGAAAGCACAAGTATAGTCTCAAATGACCCAGATTCACATTTCATTGGGAACTTGTAGTTTCCCAAAAGGATCTGTTTGATAGCAATGCAGCCGTTTAAAGCCTCTTTCATATTTACTAATTTGGCCATAGCCAGGGCTGTGCTAAATAATAGCCACATTGCTTTACTACAAAAAAAGAAATCTATTTTCTCTTGATAAAATAGAAATTCTTATGTACATAAGTCAAAAGTCTAATAAACCCATAGAGCAGGAAAATAGGTTTTAAAAGAAGTCAACTCTAAAACTGTGTAATTTTCAGGGAAATGTTTATAATAAATAATTATAACTATATAATTCTTCACATCATTATATTTACATAATCCCTTTCTTCTTAAAGTGCTTTTAGAATGTGTGAGGAAAAATAACTTTGAAGTCTCCTTTACAAAATACTTTCATTTTCTATTTTATTATGTTTTAGCTCTTTTCATTTTGTTTTACTCCTGCATTCACAATTGCTATTTTTTACATCAATATCATCATGAAACTGAAATTCCCTCCAGGGAATTAGCCTCACTGACTACAGAAGAGTCTTAAGTATTATGTAAATTATTTTTCTATCAGTATTAAATGGCCCTAAAAAATCTGAAGTTGTGGGTGTATAAGAATGAAGCTTTATTGTAGAAACTAGTGGCCATATAGCTATCAGACAAAACAGTTCTTTCCAGCAAAGTTCTATACAGGCAGATGCACACTGGCTGGTGAACAAATACATCTTTCCCACAAGAGCAGCATTAGCCTCTACACCCACAGGTATTATCTGAGCAGCCGCACGCTGCCCCTAGACACACCACCTCACATAGTAGCAGCACCTGAGCTTTCCCTTTTAGAGCTATAGCCTCAGTAGCCTCTTCAGCCCTTCCTGCACTCCTAGCACACTGCCTGGTCAGTCACAAATTATACCACTTAGACAAAAGAGGCTAATTGCCAAGAGTACCATCAATCATTTGGGTTATAGGAGGGCACAGTGTACCTTGAGATCACTGTCCTTGCACCTGTGTATGGCATCTTAGCCTTGAACATTCTGATTAAGATTACTATGTTCAGAGTGGCCTTGGCTGTACAGTGTATTAAGAACAAGGCCTTGACTATCTGGTGTCTCTTGTGTGGTTCCCACACATATGATATGATAAAGACAAAAAAACTCAACCAGATAAAATAAAATATACATGCTGCCTCATTTGCTGAGCTTCTTGAATCAATACATTTATGACTTTCACTAAAATTTGAATAATGTTCTACCATTGTTTCTTCAATTATTTTTTAAACCCCACTGTTTTTTTTTTCCTATTCTGGCTGCCAATTACATACATATTAAACCTTTGATTAGATATTGCCACATGAGTCTAGTTTTATTTCATTTTTCTCTAATGTTTAATCTTTCCTTTCCTTATCTCTCTCTCTTTCTGATTCAAATTGAATAATTGCTATTGACCTGTCTTCAAGCTCATGGATTTCCTCCTCTGTGATATTTATTATGTTGTTGTTCTCATACATTAAATATTTTATTATGGATACTGTGTTTTCTTTATTTGCAGAATTTTTGTTTTGTTATTTTTGTCAATTTCTGTCTATTTGTTGTTTCCTATTTTTTCACACATTGACGGCACAGTTTTCTTTATTAATTTGAGCATGGCTATTTCAGCTGATTTAAAAATACTTGTTGCTAATTCCAACATCTGAGTCACCTTAGAGTCATATTTTCTTTGTTCTTCAATTATTAAATCATTTGAATTATATCCTATACTTTGTGAATGTTACATAGTGGAGATTCTGAAATCGGTTATATTCAGCCAGAGTTTAATTTTTTGTTGTTTGGCAGGCAATGAAGGTGTTTAAACAAAAATTACAAACTTTCACTTGGATGTCTGCTTGAATCTCTGTTCAGCTCTTTTATTTTCATCTAGGCTGTAATTTGTCTGTCCCATGCATACATAATCTGTGGCAGTCCTCAAATGTATAAAGTCTGCACAGACTTCAGGGTAAGAGTTAAGAGTCACTCTTTCTTCTGGGACTTCTCTCACTTTCTATCCACTGTGGATGTTCCAAGTTCTGTTTTGGAAGTTTCTGGCCTAAAAGACTGTGGTTTTCCCATCAGAAATTTAAAACTCTACACAGTTCTGACTATGGTTTATCCTAAGAATAAAAATCAGAAAACATCACTTGTCTCATTCCTCTTCTAAGTCAACTTCTCTTTGAACAACTTCCCTGCTTTTATTGACTCACTATGCCTTCAGAAAATATTCTGTATAGTGGTTTTTATTTGTTTTTCGAAGTTCTCCAGGGAAAGTGTAGGATTTTTTATAATTTTATGTGCTCTTCCAGTTGATCTATAGAAATTTTAGCAGGTATGTGGAGGCATTAGGAATTAAGTGACTGCAATTATTTTGGGCTTCTGAAATTCCTGTCCCCCCCCAACCCCCCCAAAATTCTCCTTTTCCAATGAATAACCCTAGATTGCAGCCAAACATTTACGTGTTTGCTGCTTGCCTTACCAAAACATTGATGACATTATGTATTCTCTATGTTGCATAAACAATCAGAAACAATCCTGATTCCCTTGGTAAAATACTAAAATGTAATGTAAATAATGTGGCTTTTGTTCTTTAATGTACCTGGTTTGGAAACTTGACTCTAGTCCTCATTGGCTATACTTTCCCAGTCATATGAACATTTTAAACCTATTGCCTCATAATCACAAAATAAGAACAGTCATAAATTTCTCATAAAAATATACAATGCATGTATAGCAGCATGAAATATATGAACTACCCTCTCCTTAGTTGTATATATCTACACTAAGAGCAAGATGCAAATTGATCATACCTTTGCAACACCCACCAGCCAATCAGGAGTGAGTATGCAAATTAACTCAACAAATATGGTGGGCTAATTTGCATATGCAGGCACCCAGTGGCTGGGGGCGGGGCAGGACGCTTGCATCATCGCCGTGGCGACAACACAGGCTTTCCACACCACCCCAGCAGCTCCGGGCCTCTAGGCAGCATGGGAAGGCAGAAAGGTGGCTCCAGGCCAGAGTGAAAAGGTGGCTCCAGCCAGAGCGAAGGCGGTGCCGGCAGCCAGGGGAAGGAAGTCCCATTCTTGCATGAATCTTCGTGCTTCGGGCCTCTAGTAACAGAATAATTTCTGTGAGGTGAGGTTAATGTCCAAGGTCATCCATTAGGCCAAAAGCAAATTTAGTATCCTAATTCTTAATTCCATATCTGGTCCTTTTCAGAGTTTCATGCTCTCTTTTAGATTACTAGTTTAGTGGGCTTTAAGAAAAAAAAAAAAAAAAAAAAACTCTGGAAAGAGCCAACACTTTAAATTTTAATAGTTTTTTACATACTATTAGCATTTGTAAGCTTAAAAATTTCTATGAGTCTCAATGACAATATTAGTAAAGTAAGATCAAATAGGGTTTCAGTGTCATGAGAATAATCACTAATATGTATTACAAATTAAGTGTCTGTGATATTATTGGGACATGATAATTTTAATTTACCTTCTTGAATTTTGGCATAAGTCCTTATGAATATTTGCAAAGTATTTTTCCTTGCCCTGACCATAACTGGATATTTATTTTAAATGTGCTGTGATTAATATCACGTGGTTCCCCAACTAGACTTATAGTCTCACTATATTCTCTTTGTCAGTAAGACCCAAATATTGGCCAGTCTTGTGAGTGACTGGGTTCTGTAGTAAATAGGTGAGAGACACCCCAGAATTTTTTTCATATAGACACCCTCTTCTCCTTCTGCCAGATAATTCATGCAACAGTGCTATAACTGTGAACTCATATATAACCTGACCCTACTTAAAACCAGCATATGTGCTCCCTCCAGCAGAGCACTGTCTATAAGAACAGAAACAAGAATTTCTGAGAGAGATCGCTTTCTATGTTTCACAAACAGAAGATAGGACTGGCTTTCAAAAGATTTAAATATATCCCCAGGCGCAATCTTCTTCTAGGTAGAAGTTGTGTTTTCCTAACTTCCCTAGAAGTTATCTCATTTGTTCCCACCACCTAAAGAACAATTTACATTGAAGTCAGGCTGATGCTGCAAGACAAGTCGCAGAGCTGCCTGAGATTTTCATTTCAGGCTGCCTCTCTGATTTAAACTCTAAGCGCTCAAGTAGGAGCCTCGGGTATAACCTGCTTTGTTTTGTTTTCCATCTGAAAGTATTCTTTTTTCAAAACATACAACCACCTTATACTTCTTTTTCTTATTTTAAAAGAAAAATCTAAAATATAGATGCTAGCTCTCTCCCACAAGTAGAAAATCTTCACATTTAAAATACCAATGTAGTCAATGGGGAAAAAAATAAAAATAAATGAAATAAAATACCAATTTAAAAAAGTACAGTTTTATATATCTTTTTGAATTCCAATTTTTATGTAAAAAATATTTTAATTGCAAACATAACTGGGTCACTTTTAAGCACTGTGATAATACGACTTTGAATGTGTCAAAGACCAGATTCATCTCGCTGAATGATGACGGTCGTGGTGACAATGCGGGTGAAAGGATGCATGATGACACTTATCCAATACCTGTTGCGAGCATAGGGAAAGATACCAAGAAAATCAGATTTCCCCCTTAAGGACCAAATTTAAGATATGCATATACATGGTTGTGAGGCATATATAATACAATAACTTTATTAAATAATTCAGAAAAAGTCTAAAGATGGAACAGATCATTAATTTCAGCAAGTAGAGAACATGCAAAGAAATGGAGACTACAGGACTGTGTAATTAGATATCCTTGTGTTCAAAAGCAGCTTTAGCCATTTGCTGCTTTTTTCAAATTTAAGTAAGGAGATTCATTTCTCTGAGGATGATTTGGCTTACAAAAGTAGAAGATAACAATATTTCACTTGAACTATTGTTTTGAAATGTGATCTTTACAGGAAGTGTGCAAGGTTTAATATCTGGTACATAGAGATTTAAAAATGTGTGTTAGATTCTCTTCACTCTATGTGTGGTTTGAGAAAATTGTTTGAGAAAGATGACTATGAACTAAACTTTGTGTGGTGAGTAGGATTTACACATGTAAGAAGAAGGGGAAATTTTGTTTCTGTAAGAAGCCAGAAACAAAATAGTCAAAGCTCTAAAAAGGGTAAAGCCCAACTGCCCATCAACAGATAAAAAAACAAACACACACACTGTGGTACATTTACACAATGGAATACTATGCAGCTATAAAAACGATGGATCTCTTACCCTTCGAGATAGCATGGAAGGACATGGAGAGTATTATGCTAAGCAAAACAAGTCAGTCAGAGAAAGATAAGTATCACATGATCTCACTTATATGTGAAATTTAATGAACAAAATAAACTGACAAACAAAATAGATCCAGAGACATGGAAGCATACAACAGACTGAGGATCCCCAAAGGGAAGAGGGTGAGGAGAGAGAAGAGGTCAACCAAAAAACCTATGTGCATACATACATAACTTATGGACACAGTCAATAGTGGGATGAAGTCCTGGGAAGGGAACAGGAGTGGGGAGAAGAGGAATCAATGGCGGGGGGCGGGGGAGGAGGAGAGATATCTGTAATACCTTCAATAATAAAGATACTTTTTAAAAAATGTGAGCAATTTTATTGTGCAGTTTTATAAATATTTGTGATAAATGTTAAATCTGATCTGTAAACATATATTGAAGTAAAATTATTTATACCTTGACAATCAGACTAAGATTTATAAAACGTTTTATAAAAAATGGGATCACACAGATTTTTCCTTTTATTTATAGCATGAGATTAAATCATGTAAGTCCTGTCTCAGAAAGCTTTTCCTGACAGTATGGCATACAATATATTGTGGTAGAGATTTGGAGAAGAAATTTATTCAGGAGAGTCTAATTAGAAAGCAACTATAAAGGAATCAATAATAGAAGAAATAAGAGTAGATTAGGTAAGCAACAATAGTAATAGGTTTGAAATGGCTAAGTCATACAACAGAGATCAAATGGACTGGACTTATTAACAGATCGGATGTATGTGTAGAAGATGAGGTCAGAGGAAATTAAATTATTTAATGTTGAGAACATGGAAAACTAGGAAGATTGGCTTATTAGTCAATATAATTAAAATTGGGGAGACAAACATCATATATTTATAATTGACCTAAAAGTTAATATTTTTCAAAAAGTTGCAATTTATCTAATTGATGGAGGTTTAGTGTGGATGACTGGCAGATAGATCCTTGCTACAGGAAAAATTTCCAGAGGATAAAGTTTGAAATGTTAATGGCAAATTTATGAAGCTGTTAAGGATAACTTGGTAAAAATATCTTTATACTCACAGATACAAACTGTGTTCTTAAAAATATAGAAGTCTGTTCTCAAAACTGCCTGGTATTGGCACAAGAACAGACATATAGGCTAATGGAACAGAACAGACAACCCAGAAATTGACCAAAGCCATCCTCGGAGGGAGCCCCAGGCTTGGCTTGGCTACGCTCCAGGCTACAAAGTTTCAATTGTAGAACGAAAATAAATTCCACATACCAGGGCCTCCGCTTGGGTTATCAGGGGGTGTGGCCGGCCTGCAAACCACCACAGGCCCCTGGCTCAGGCCGCCCCACACCCCAAGGGAAACCCTACCTGATCTGGGACGCCCTTCAGGACAAACAAGCTGGCCCCCACCCCTGTTCCAGGCCTCTAGCCTCTCTAATAAAAGAATAATATGCAGATTAATCATCACTTCAACACACAATATGTCTGCCCCCATGTGGTCAGAGAGCCTGCCCCCATGTGGACACAAGATGGCCACCACAAGATTTCCAGCAGGAGAGGGCAGTTGGGAGGCACCCGGCCTTCAAGGGAGGGCAGTTGAAGGGACCAGCCTGCAAGGGAGGGCAGTTGAGAGGGACCAGGCCTGCTAGAAAGGGCAGTTGGAGGTGATCAACCCTCCAGGAGAGGGCAGTTAGGGTGATCAGGCCGGCAGTGGAGGGAAGTTGGGGGCAAACAGGCTGGCAGGGGAGCTGTTAGGAATCAATCAGGCTGGCAGCGGAGTGGTTAGGGGGTGATCAGCTGGCAGGCAGAAGCTGTTAGGGCCAATCAGGAAGGTAGGCAGGCAAGCAGTTGGGATCCAGCAGTCCTGGATTGTCTGAGGGATGTCCGACTGCCCATGTAGGCCCGATCCCACTGGGATCGGGCCTAAACGGGCAGTGGGACATCCCTCAAGGGGTCTCATATTGGAGAGGGTACAGGCTGAGCTGAGGGAGAACCCCCCTCCGTGCACGATTTCGTGCACCGGGCCTCTAATTAATTAATATTTGACAAAGGAGGCACATGCACACAATGGAGTCAAGACAGTCTCTTCAATAAATAGTGTTGGGAAAATTGGACAGATACATGCAAAAAAATGAAACTAGACCACCACCAACTTACACCATACACAAAAATAAACTCAAAATAGATAAATGACTTAAAAGTAAGATGGAAAACCATAAAAATCTTAGAGGAATCTACAGGCACCAAAATATCAGACATAGGTTGTAGCAATATCTTTACCGATACAGCTCCTAGGACAATGGAAACTCAGGAGAAAATAAACAAATGGGCTACATCAAAATAAAAAAGCTTCTGCATAGCAAAAGAAAGCCCACTGCACTGGAGAACATATTTGCCAATGCTATATCAGATAAGGGTTTAATCTCCAAAATTTACAGGGAACTCATACAATTTAACGAAAGGAAGATAAACAATTCAATCAAAAAATGGGCAAAGGACCTAAATAGAGAGACACTTTTTGAAAGAGAACAAAGAAGGCCGAGAGACATATGAAAATATGCTCAATATTACTAATCATCTGAGAGATGCAAGTCAAAACTACAATGAGGTACCATCTCATACCCGGCTGGCCCTGCCCCTGAGCACCCCCCCCACCCCCAATCAGGGGCGGGGCCATCCAGCTAACTGCCTGTGGCCCCTCCCCCCTGCCAGGCCAGCTGGACCCCACTCATGCACGAATTCATGCACCAGGCCTCTACTAATAATATAAAGATGCATTTTATTACTAAACTCTATACAAATAAATGAGAATCTATTTTAAAAAGGATCATTTACTTGAAACAGATAATTTAATAAAACTATCTTCAGAAAAGTTGAAAATCTATACTAACTGATTTTATTTTAATTATTTAAAATATATTTTCATTGATTTCAGAGAGGGAGTGAGACAGAAACATCAATGATGAGAAAGAATCATCGGTCTGCTGCTTCTTGCATGCCCCACACTGGGGATCCAGTCCACAACCTAGACATGTTCCCTCACCAGGAATCAAACCATGACCTCCTGATTCACAGGTCAATGCTCAACCACTAAGCCACACCAGCCGGGCTATACAAACTGCTTTAAAACAATAACTTCTCCAAAGAAAATACTAGGCCCACATAAGTTTTTTCAGGAATGGTGGATTTTTCCATCTTAGAAAACTTATTGGCATTACTCTCCAATAGTGGAGAAATCAAGATGATCAGCTACCTAAATAACTTTATCAATATCTGTTTGATAAAATAAAATTGCCATTCTTAGGGAATACCACAAAGAAATAGGAGGATATGTCATCCCATAATAAATACAAATGTTAATCCAAGGTAAAAAAAATAAAAGAAGGTTCACAAGAAGTACTTGCATTACTGTTTAAAAAATGATACCTATTAATTGAATTTTTTCATGGCATCTGGAATTATTAGCCAATACTATTAGGCAAGATAAAAAAAAAATAAGATGAGCCTGACAAGCATGGCTCAATACTTGAGCTTCTTTGACCTATGAAGCAGGAGGTCATGGTTCGATGCCTGGTCAGGGCACATGCTCCAGTTGGGGGCTCGATCATGCAGGAGGCAGCCAATCAATGATTTTCTCATCATCAAAATTTCTATCTCTCTCCCTCTCCCTTCCTTTCTAACATCAATAAAAATATTTTAAAATAAGATGAATATAACAAGAAAAAAATGAAATCCAACAATTTATTTGTCTTGGAAAGTATGCAATTATATACATAAGATTGTATCATTGTATATTGCAGAAATACCCTCTGAAAAACTGTAAGTAATGATAAGTTAACTCAGTACAACACAGAAATTAACAGATTTTTTAATATAAACAAGAACCAGTTAGAATTAATAAATTAATAAAAAATTCCACATGTAACAGACCACATAATTAAATACAATAAAATAGAATAAAATATAAAACTTGGGAATAAAATAATAACAAATATACCAGATATCTATGAAAAATAAATAACTAGTTAATTTACTAAGAGTCCCAAAAGGCCCACTGAACAAAGAGAAAGTTTTACCATATTGCTGTCTAGGAAGACACAACTTCATAAATATTCAAAATCTACTTGAGTTAATTTATAAATATGTTTGACCCAAACAAATATCAAATATACTTTTTTATAGAATTAGATTACTTGTTACTGTAGGTCAAATGGCAGTATTAATATGTAATAAAAGCCAGAATAATTCTAAAAGACAATAATAATGATGGGGAACTATGTATAATAGATATTTAAATATTATTATAAAGTTAAAATAGTTAAAATAGTGATGTTAGTACATGGATAGACAAATCAGTGCTCTAGAATAGTAAGTCCAGAGATAGGCTAAAATATATTACAGAATTTGCCTATGACAAAGATAATACTAGATAATTTGGAAAATCCATTATCTATACTAATAAAAGGATAATATGCTAATTAGACCGGACATCTTCCGGTCATCATTCCAGACAAAGCTGTGATGGCAGGGGCTGAGGCAGAGGCGGTTAGGGGCGATCAGGCTGACAGGGGAGCAAGGTAGGGGTGATCAGGCCAGAAGGGAGGCAAGTTAGGGGTTAGGGGTGATCAGGCCAACATGGGGGCAAGTTAGGGGCAATCAGGCTGGCAGGGAGGCAAGGTAGGGGTGATCAGGCTGGCAGGCAGGTGAGCAGTTAGGAGCCAGCGGTCCCAGATTGCGAGAGGGTGCAGGCCGGGCTGAGGGACCTCCTCTCTCCCCCCACCCCCCCCCCTTGGGGCCCCCCCCGCCGCCCCCATGCACGGGGCCTCTAGTTATTAATAAAATGTTTATGCACCGGGCCTCTAGTTATTTAATAAAATGTTTTTGCAACCTTGAAACTTTCCCCCCAAAATTAAAAATAGAGTCATAATTAAAAACATATATAAGAATAAGTTCATAGTGGAACATATGTTGAAACTTAGTAGGAAATCTATGATATTATTAGAAAAATGATATAGAATAAGTGAATGATGGTCTAATGTGACATGAAACCTCAAAATAATACATTAGAAGATTTGTAATTTGAGTTCAAATAGTAATAAAATACATGATAAAAGTCAATTTAAGAATCAAAACATAAACATTTTCAATTTCTTACATGGCAAAGGAGACATATAGATCCTTATTTGAGGAAATATTCATTAGGCTATCCATACATAAATGAAATAACAGATAAACAAAAAAATATATGAAGATACTAATAAATAGAAAATGTAAAGGGCTCTTAAATAATTAGAAAGATGATCAACCTTTCTCATAATAAAAAACTTAAATTTTAAACACTCTAATGTACGATTTTTATAAAGTTATCTGATTGGTAATGATCAAACAGTTGTTAAAACATTGTGAGGGTGATCATGTTAGGAAAATGGTACTCTCATGCATTGCTTGTGGGAATTAAACTGGTAAAACATCTGTAAAGGGAAATTTGACAGCATTCATCTATTACAAATGCATTCACTCTTTGAACTGCCAGTTTCAATTATAGATATGTGTCCTTTAGTGGTAATCACACTTGTGGAGTGGCAATGGAACATTGCTGTAAAATAAAAATAAAAAATGGGGAAACAATCATAATGTCCTTCAATAGCAAGCTGCTTAATAATTTATGGGACAGTCATAATGTACTATTGTACAGCTGTAAAAATAAATGCATAAGCCCATATGGGACAACCTTCAAAATGTGTTTTAAGATATTTTTAAGTGCATGAACAAAAATGCAGAATGGTGAGTATAACACCCAATAGTTTTTGTTGTAAAAAATGAGAAATTCTTGTGTGTGTGTGTGTGTGTGTGTGTGTGTGTGGAGAGAGAGAGAGAGAGAGAAGAGAGAGAGAGAGAGAGAGAGAGAGAGAGAGAGAGAGAGAGAGAGAAAGAGAGAGAATGAATAAGTGAGAAATTATTTTTGTAAGAATATATTAAGAACAAGAAAATTGGACTCCTTCAGAGAAAAAAGCTGAGTGGCTGGTCACTGCAGTGGGAGAAAGAATTTCACACTATGTTCTCCCATGTTTTCTAAATGGTTTTAAACATATGTTTTAACTATTCAATAAGTCAATGTTTTTGGTTAAATGTATAAATAAAATGATAAAGATGAGAGAAAGGGAGGGAAGGAAGGAAAAGGGGAGGAAGAGAGGGAGGGAGGGAGGAAGAGGGGAGGGAGGGAGGAAGGGAGGGAGGGGGAGAGAAAAGAGAGAGATGCAAGGGAGAAAGAGAGAAGGAGGGAGGAAGGGTGTTGCAACCTCCAGTGCTACCTGGGTGAAATCTGAAAGTGGCCCCTGTACACTGAGGGCAAGGAGAGGCCTCGGAAAGAGACAAACCACTCCAGATTGGTAGGTGACAGATTTAATAAGAGGCAAGTTACATGGGAGTCTTGTCCTTGGTGTGGAGGAGTCTCTGCAGCCACCAGTCAGAATCTTCAGTCTCTGTAGAGGCCTTAACTGGGTGCAGTGGCTACAGTGTGGGTGCTCTCAGTAACATTGCTTGATCAAGGCTGCATCCTTTGAGTGTCTCCTACAAGGGACTGGTAGGCTGAACACACATTTCCAGGACAGGGAAGGGGCTGAAGAGACTCTGACACCCCAGGTCTAACTGGAGGTCTACCTGTCATCACATCCTTTGATGACCTCCTCCAACAGAAGAAGGAGGGAGGGGGACAAAAGGCATGCACTTAGATCTTCAGTCCTATATTGAAGAGGCTGCTTAAGCTGAATATTTACTCAGACTATTATTATATGACTTTGAACTATCAATTCAGATAGGTATACATGATGGAGGGTTTAAAGAACTTGTATTTGTAAAGCCAAATCCCAACCACGATTTGTAAACAGCTTTTTGGTTTAGCAAATATGTGCATATATGCTTATCTTTCTTAGGTAGTTAACTGATTTTTTTTTTCAAATTTTAAGATGGTTAATTAGAACCTCAAAAATACCAAGTGACACACGAAGTACTTAATTTTAAATCAACGTCTTCTGAGTGTACATCTCATGCTCATTACAAACTCCCCCATCTGGTAAATGTGGATAATCCCGCCTTCTTTATCTCCCAGCCCCCGTGCCTTAGTAATTTTGGGTCAAACATTATAAGTTATCACTGAGTAAGGGAGGGATGAATGCATGAGTAAACAAGGAAGTGTTAATTCAAGGGGTTTAGAGAAAGAGAAATTTTAAAATGGAATATGTTAAATGTAGGATCACCTTTAAACTTAAAAGTAAGTCTGTTGGGAGTGGAATAATTTTTCCAGAGGTCAATTAAGCCATTTCAAACGTCTGAAAATGAATGACCACATTCATCTAGCAATTTAACTTCTAATTATTTTTCCTAAGAAAAGAATGAAACAAATGCCCAAAAATGCATATAATATTATGTTTAACATAGATGTATTAAAAATAAACCACAATATTATTTTTAATAGAACAGTTTAAAATATATTCACTATCAAAATAAAATGTGTATGGGAAAATTCTGGGGTATTTTGTTGTGTTTTACTTCTTTCTTCTAACCTAAGCTTTCTTTCACACTAATTAAAATATCACATGATCTCACTCATTTGTGGAATATAATGAACAACATAAACTGATGAACAAAAACAGATCCAGAGACAGAGAAGCATTGATCAGACCGTCAAACCACAGAGGGAAGGTAGGGGAGGGTGGGGGTAAGGGGAATAGATCAACCAAAGGACTTGTATGCATGCATATAAGTCTAATCAATGGACACAGACACTGGGGGCGGGGAGGCAGTGAGGACATGAGTGGGGGAGGGAGGAGGCAATGGGGTGATAAGGACACATATGTAATACCTTAATCAATAAAGAAAAAAATAAATAAAATACTCATCAAGGTGTCCACCAAGTATATCTTTGCTTGGACTTCTTCAAAATTGGTGAGAGCTCAGCATCGGTAGTCTACTTAGTCTTCCAAGTCCCTCAAATTTAATGCATTTGAGCCTCAGTGCTTACTCAGAGCCGGGTGCAAAACTCCCTTGGTAGCCCAAAGATTTAATTGGAATCAGTCACTGTATTTGAAAGCATCATGACTCTCCTTTTTGAACCTTTTTTTAAGATCCAAGTGCCACTGGCTCTGCTTTCAAGCTCAACACCTAAAGACCTCACTATCAATTAAAGGGTTCTCACTCCAAGCCCACCAGAGACCTGCATTGTGTTCCTGAAGCATGCATCTAAGGAGATGCCTAAGACTCACAGATTTCATCTTCTAAAATAGCCACTCCTTCTGGCAGAATCCTTTCCTCTCTGTCTCGGCCAGCAAATTGGATGAAAATCCCCCTAATACTCAGAGTTATTAGAAACCTTAAAAAGAAAACCAACATTTTTTGTATTGGATAGAATGTCCTGTAATTGTGTGTCAAGCCTTTATCCTTCTAAGATCTGGTCATCATGCTTGGTGTGTCTTATTCACCTCCTCATCCTGTGTTTATAAATACGAGTTTTCTAAAGTAGCATTTCATCTCTTATGAAATGAGGACTACTGTTGAGGACTGAATATAGAAACAAGTATAATGTTTACTCCTGAACAAGAAGAAATAGGAGAAAAATATCAAATTCATAGTTGCAGATTACATAGATTTATATTTTTAAAATACCCTACGTATTTGTATTTAAGTAAAGCTAGCTAATAGTTTTTGTATGGTGGTCCAATTTAGGGTTCTTTCACGGCTATGACATGTGGGCCTTTCAGATATAACAACAAAACTAACAGATTGCTAATCAAGGACTCAATTCAATATTTACAAGGAACGTAATGTATAGAAAATTTAAAAAGCAGATTGGGTCCTTGATGATTATGAAATGACTAAAATTTGCTTCCATATTTGAACTAGAGTGTCTCACCTTGACAAATTAAGCTGAGACCAATAGACACTATGTGATCAATGGGATCAAAATGAGAAACATTCAATCATATCTTGCATTACTATATGCACATTTTAATAAGATAAGTGATGGCCTTGTATCACAGACAAGACACAAGAAATCCCCACCCTCCCCAATTGTCAATTTATTGAAAAGGAGCTAAAGTGCCAACTCTTGGCTCTGCTTTGCTTAGACCAGTGATGGCGAACCTATGACATGCGTGTCAGCACTGACACGCGTAGCCATTTCTGATGATATGCGGCCGCTGAGGCGGCCGCATGCCGAGGACGAAACATTTGCGAAATAATGTCTTTTCCTCAAAGTGACACACTACCTGAGTTATGCTCAGTTTTTTGGCAAAGTTTGACACACCAAGCTCAAAAGGTTGCCCAACACTGGCTTAGACAAAAGAGCCATTTCACTCACTCCATGATACCAAGTGACGGCTTTAATCTTACACACATTAATTCCCACTGACATAAGAAGACAAACTAATGGTGGAGAAAACACCTTTCCCATGAACATTTTAGTAACCTAAACCAAAGTGAGATGGTTACATGACTTTTTATATCCATACTAGAGGCCCGATGCATGAAAATTTGTGCAAGAATAGGCCTTCCTTCCCCTAGCTGCCAGCACTGGCTTCCCTCTGGCACCCAGGACCCAGGCTGGCTTCCCCTGGTCCACCCAAAGACACCCTGGACCTGGCTGGCTTCCCAGCTTCATCAGGAAGGACGTCTGGAATGACATCCGAAGATGTCCAGTCTAATTAGCATATTACCCTTTTATTATTATGGATGACTAGCGTTCCCGTTGCAGGAAGAATCCTGCAATAGGGTTTCCTGCTGTACTCTACCCTGCCCCGCCTTCTCCACCAGCCCACCTGCTCTCCTTCCTTCTCCCCCAGCCCTGCCTCTGCTCCTCCCTTCTCTTCCCCCCGGCTTGCTTGCTTCTCCACAGCTTTGCTCCCTTCTGCAGCTCTTGGCTTCTTTCTGTGCTGTCTTGATATGCAAATTAACCACCATCTTGGTTGGGTAATTTGCATACTCGTCCTGATTGGTTGGTGGGCGTGGCTGGTGGGCGTGGCTTGGGCATAATGAAGGTGTGGTCAATTTGCATATTTGTCTATTATTAGGTAGGACTAGAAGCCCGGTACACGAAATTTGTGCACGGCTGGGGGTTGTCCCTCAGCCCAGCCTGTACCCTCTCCAATGTGGGACTCCTGGAGGGTTGTCTGACTGCCCGTTTAGGCCTGATCCTGGTGGGCAGTCGGACATCCCTCTCACATACCAGGACTGCTGGCTCCCAACTGCTTGCCTGCCTGCCTTCCTGATTGCCCCTAACTGCTTCTGCCTGCCAGCCTGATCACCCCCTAACCACTCCGCTGCCAGCCTGGTTGATGCTTAACTGCTCCCCTGCCAGCCTGTTTGCCCCCAACTTCCCTCCTCTGCCAGCCTGGTCACCCCTAACAGCCCTCTCCTGCAGGGTTGATCACCTCCAACTGCCCTCCCTTGCAAGCCTGGTCCCTCACAACTGCCCTCCCTTGCAGGCCGGGTGCCTCCCAACTGCCCTCTCCTGCTGGCCATCTTATAGTGGCCATCTTGTGTCCACATGGGGGCAAGATCTTTGACCACATGGGAGCAGCTATATTGTGTGTTGCAGTGATGATCAATCTGTATATTACTCTTTTATTAGATAGGATAGAGGCCTGGTGCACGGGTGGGGGCCAGCTGGTTTGCCCTGAAGGGTGTCACAGATAAGGGTGGGGGTTCCCTTGGGGTGTGGGGCGGCCTGAGCAAGGGGCCTGTGGTGGTTTGCAGGCCGGTCACGCCCCCTGGCAACCCAAGTGGAGGCCCTGGTATCTGGAATTTATTTTCCTTCTACAATTGAAACTTTGGAGCTGAGCCAAGCCTGCTGCTCCCTCCGGGGTGGCAGCCATTTCTGTGGCAGTTAATTCACCTTCTACAATTGAAACTTTGTAGCCTTAAGCAGGTGAGCCTGGCCAGGGTGTGCGGAAAGCTTTGCTTCCCCTGTTGCCGCCGGTAACCCTGGCTTGCTCTCTCAAGCTCCATTCTGCCGCCATTTGTTTGAATTTGTTTACCTTCTATAATTGAAACTTTGTAGCTTGAGTGGAGGCTTAGGCCTGCAATGGCTATGGAAAGCTTGGCTTCCTCTGTTACCTGGGAAACCTTGCTCTCTGTGGCTGTAGCCATCTTGGATTGGGGTTAATTTGCATACTCACCCTGATTGGCTGGTGGGCGTGGCTTATGTAGCAGAGTGATGGTTAATTTGCATATTACCATTTTATTAGAGAGGATTATTGGGTGTTTTTGAAACCTGTGGAATATATATATTCATTTTTGACATAATTAAATAAATTTATAGGTCACATTTAATTGTGTATCTATTTCATAATTAGTCTATATTTGCCCTAGAAGGCTTAATCAGACCTTAGACAGTTAAATAAATTCAAAGATTAAAAATTACTTTAATTTCCTTTCTTTTCTTAGAGTAGATACACATCAATAGCCAAAATGCTTTTGTTTCCTTTTTTATTCCTCAGAGGGAGATAATGTGTCAATTATATAATGTTTTCAGTCTGCCAAATTTTATAACAAAAGGAATTAATTTTTCTTGTGTAAGGGGTATAAAATGGAGTAAACTAGGATTAAATATTTTATGACTTTTGCCATCTTATAGTGACAAAAATCCCTCATTTCATATTCCAGTTACTTAAGTGTCTTAGTATTAAAGCCATATATTTCATCTCTAAGGAATTAGTTTATCCCCAAGTCATTCTATTAGGATTTTGAAACCAGGTCTAACAAATAAACAAAGTATGAAATAAAATGCCATTATTTAAGGGAAAATTAGTATGAAAAGACTGGAATTTACAGATGGGCAAGATATCTGTTGGAATTTACAAGCAAAGCAGATTGGCCACAGATGGTGAGGAAACTGGTCCAGAACTTAGAGTTATAACATTTTGTTTTTAGTTTTATGTCTTAAAGGCCATCCCTCAAATTCTTATATGAACTGGACTTCAGGACCTTTGGATTTGACAGTTTTATAAAATGCATTTGTTTGCTTGTTTGTTTGTTTTTTATTTCACAGAAAGTCTACTATGAACATTATCACCACTTGGTGATTTGATGTAAGGCTGGTCTAGAGGTAATTAACTCCCTAAGCATTTGTTTTTCTGGGATGCTCTTTATCTCTCCTTCATTTATTTATTTATTAAATCCTGACTAGAGGATATTTTTCCATTGATTTTTAGAGAGAGAGGAAGAGATAGGGAAAGACAGAGAGAAATATTGATGTGAGAGAAGCACATCCATTGGTTACTTCCTGCATGAGCCCTGACCAGAGCCAGGGCCGGGGAGAAGCCTGCAACATGCCCTTGACGAGAATTGAACCTGGGACCCTTCGGTCCACAGGCCGACACTCTATCCACTTAGCCAAACCGGCAAGGGCTCTCCTTCATTTCTGAAGGACAGTTTTTTCAGGTATAGTTTTCTTGGTTAGGAGTTTTGGATAAAGAGCGCATCTCAATAGATGAAGGGAAAGCATTTAACAAAATTCAATGTACTTCCATGATAAAACTCTCAATAACCTAAGGCTTGAAAGAATTACATCAATACAATAAAGGCTATAAAGCCCACAGAAAAAAATCATACTCTATGGTAAAAAATAAAACCTTTTCCTTTGAGATCAGAAACATTGCCATTTCTATTTAATAGAGTATTGGCAGTCCTAACCAGAAAAATTCAGCAAAGAGGGAATAAAAGGTATCCACCTCATACAAAGCAAAATGTCCCTGTTTGCAGAAAACTATATCCATTAAAAAACAAACAAATTTCCTATATAAACTAATAAGTGAGTTCAGTAAAGGTGTAGGATACAAAATCAAATACAAAATATACACTAATAAAGCATTATCTGAAAAAAAAATCAGAAAAACAATCTTACTTATAATAGCATCAAAAAGAATAAAATACTTAGAAATAAGTTTAACTAAGGAAGTGAAAGTCATGCATCCCGAAAACCATTTAACACTGATAAAAGACAAAGAAGATACTAACCAGTGGAAGCCCTGGCCAGTATGGCTCAGTTGGTTGGGCATCCTCCCATGCACAAAAAGTTTGCCGGTTCGATTCCTGGTCAAGGGACATGCCCAGGTTGTGGGTCTGTCCCTGCTCAGGGTGCATTTGAGAGGCAACAAATTGATGTTTCTCACATCAATGTTTCTCTCTTTCTCCCACTCTCCTTTCCTCTCTCTAAAAAAAATCAATAAAAACATATTAAAAATAAATAAATAGATACTAACCAATGAAAAGACATCTTATATTCATAGATAAAATATTTAATGTTAAAATGTCCATACTACCTGAAATGGTCTACAGATTCAATGAATTTCCTACCAAATCCCAACATCATTTTTAAAGAAATAGAAAAAAAACAACAACCACAATTCTGAAACTTATATGGAACCACACCACAAAAGACCACAAAGAGCAATATGAGTCCTGAGAAAAAAAGAACAAAGCTGGAGGCAAGACATGTCCTGATTTCAAAATATATTACAAAGTTACAGTAACCAAAACAATGTGGTTCTGTTTAAAGATAGACATAGAGACCAATGGTACAGACTAGAGAACTCAGAAGTAAAACCATGCATATGCAGTCAACTAATCTTTGACAAGGACACCAGAAACACACAAAGGGAAAAAGGACTGTCTCTTTAATGAATAGTGCTGGGAAAACTGCATATCCACATGCAAAAGAATGAAACCCCTATCTTACATAACTCACAGAAATTAACTTGAAATGAATTAAAGATTTCAATGTAAGACCTGAAGTCACAAGAAAGCATAGAGAAAAATGTCCTTGACAGTGGTCTCACAATGATTTTTTGGGTAAGACAACAAAAGCACAGACAGCCAAAGCAAAATAAACACAAGTGGGACTACATTGCTGAAGAACATTGTAGTCAACAACAATGCATAATTTAAAAACTCATTAGGAGTGCATCTCATGTTGTGTTCTTACTAAAAGAAGTTAAAAATTAAAAGGTAAAATAGAACAGAGTCTGGCACTTGTTTCTCACTAATAGTTAATACTATTGCCTGGAATTCAAAAAAAAATGTTTAGGTTCAATTTTCTGTTTTAAAAAGGAACAAAACACGACCAACATCTCTTAAAATCAATTGGGTCTTCAAGATGAATGCAGCCTGGACCAGCTGTAATGTGTTCTTAAAAATAAATGCTATCCACATCTCTCCCTCTAATTCACATACAGTTTTCTCTAGTCTACATATCTTTCAGTAAAGATAGGTTAAAAGATTAGACATTTGAAAATGGTACCTAGTGTTTTTAAAAGGTTAAAAACCATGGCAGACTATTTATTGTTTGCTAAATACTCTGCTTTCCTCTCTTGCTTAACTCTACAACTCAGTTGCAGACCATGCACAATCAGAACTGTCTTTCAACGAAGTAAACAACATTGACAAACAAAGAATGGGAGGCCTGGTGCTTTGTAATACCATGTATTGGTATTAATGTTGAGTGCACGCGCGCGCGCGCGCGCACACACACACACACACACACACACACACACACTCTCTCTCTCTCTCTCTCTCTCTCTCTCTCTCTCTCTCTCTCTCTCTCTCTCTCTCTCTCTCTCTCTCTTTGACTGTCTACCTGCGCTGGATCACTCCACTGTAGCCACATTGGCCTCCTCACCCCTCCTCCAGTCTACAAGGCACCTCTGCCCTAAACCCTCTGCACCTTTAGCTTCTTTGCCTGAAATGCTCTTTGTACACAGTTCCCTCATTTTCATCAGAAATTTATTGATATGTCATTTTGTTTTTTTTAATATATTTTTATTGATTTCAAAGAGGAAGGGAGAGGGAGGGAGAGAAACATCAATGATTAGAGAGAATCATTGATCGGCTGCCTCCTGCACAACCCCAACTGGGGATCAAGCCCGAAACCCTGGCATGTGCCCTTGACTGGAATTGAACCCAGGACCCCTCAGTCCGTAACCCAATACTCTATCTACTGAGCCAAACCAGCAAGGGCTAGATGTTACTTTCTTATACTGTTTTACTTTCTTATACTGTTATCTCATTTTCCATTAAAAAATAATTCTTTAAGCCTAATGATCACCATCATTTCTGTAATCTCTCCCTAACTAGAATGAAAGCCTTACAAAGTTAGAGATATCTGCTCAGTTCATTTTCTCTTGTATCCCCTGGAAATAGCCTGGCCTACAGTAGATTCTCAAAAGGTATTTGTGGAGCACATTAATGAATACAAAAGTGACTGTTTTCACCTGCTGAACCTCTTTTCTTGAGGACTGACGCTTTGCTTCCCCTTCAGCCTGAGTGCTCTGTATTTTAGCTTTCTTTAATAGTCTGACCTATTGCTTCTTTAGCTTTTTCCATTCTTTGTTCCTACTAGTCTCTTGCACCTCTGGTAATATGTGATTGCTCAAAATATTGTGATATTTAATTTGAAGATCTTTGAACAGATCTACCTATTTCTTCATAATCATCCCTAACTATTATGTATTTAACCATAGACATTTTTTCTGTTTTTCAGGAAATTCTAGATATGAAAAGATAAGATAAACTAGGAGGAATATATAGACTCAAGTGCATTGATAATTATATACATCATATCTTAGGTAATTGAAATGCAATGTTTAAAAAATAATTTTATGAGGAAACTGAGACTCAAGACTTTAGGCAACTTTCTGAATTCCATGCATCAAGTTATGTGGTAGAGATAATCCATGTTCTTCCCACCCTGCATACAATAAAAATTAGACTCACATCAAAACAGCATGAATATTCATCATATGCACAGGCCACAGAATTAAAAGTGGCAGCAACAGACTGTGTTAATCAGTGAAAACTAAGCAAAATCATTATATATTTTTTTCACCTTATTTTAAGCCCATTTAAATTAATAGTTAATAAATTATCCATAGTCAATAAATTGAGATATGCAAGAGTGATGTCCCCCTTAACATAAGAATATTTGCACATTACACATAAGAAAAATTAAGTTCCTAGAAGTGTCAGTCCAAGATTGTTTTCCAAAATGAGCCATTTAGTTCCATCAACTTGCACATTTGTCATAAAACACTTGGGAGGAATATTTGAAAATATATTAATGGACTCCCATGATTCTGTTTCCTCTATTTCTCACAGATGAACCCACAGACGGGAAGAAAACATTTATCTTTCATTCACAAAAATGTTACAATATACCCTGAATAGGTTCATTTGCTCCCACCTCCATGAAGAGAACATATTCACTTTCAGCATCTTAAAAAAGGCTCTTTGGGACAGGACAGGTTGAGGTGGGGGACTGGAAGGCTGCAGCTGAGTGTGCCTGCAGAGAGAAAACCAAAACAGTGGAGAGAGCAAAAGGGTGCTTGCTGATCACAGCTTTCAACAGCGTCATTTCAAAACCATTAGGGTAGACTGAGGATCAGGTTGCTAAACACGTAAGGGACCTAAGAGGACTATGTAGCAAATGGAAACATCATGTTCCTTTCACGATTCCTTTCACCATTTATTTTTGTGAAAGTCATTTTCTCCCTCGTGTAACTTTCCATGTGAAACCCTTTGAAACTTCCATCACAGCCTTGCTTTGGATCTAAATGACACAAGCTAAAGGAGATACCCATTAATTTCTATCATATATTAGCCTCGGTGATTTAAAATGATTAAATTTTTTCGTAGCAGTAGATTTAAATAAGTATTTTCAATTTAAATTTTGCTTGATAGAAATATAGTGACTTAAAATTTATTTTCCTCTTTCCTCAAACAAGTTCTGATGAATTTCTGTACCCCAAAATGAGAGCAAAGCAACTTGGATTTATAACTGATTATATATATATATATATATATATATATATGTAATAAAAAAGGCTCTTTGGGACAGGACAGTTTGAGGTGGGGGACTCTATATATACTAGTAGCCCATTTGCAGGATTCAATCCTGCAAGCGGCCACGTGCACTGCCGTTGCGGCCACCATGCCTGCACCCGTGCACCGCTGCCGCCCACCCCTCTCCACCCCGCTCCGCCCCGCCCGGCCCCGTCGTACTCCGCCTGGGCTTTCCCTCTGGCAGCCACCTTGCTTTCTGCTTTTCCTCCCTCTTCCTTCTAAGTTGTCTTCAGTCTTCACTCCTCCCTCCCTCAGCATATGCAAATTAACCGCCATCTTTGTTGGATAATTTGCATACTCGCCCCGATTGGCTGGTGGGCGTGGCTTGGGTGTGGCGAAGGTGCGGTCAATTTGCATATTGCTATTTTATTAGGTAGGATATTGAGTGGCCAGATTATTATGCTCTCTGAACGCATAATAATCTGGCCACTCAGTGTGTGTGTGTATATATATGAATATATATATATATATATATATACACATATATATATATGAATATATACACACATACATATATATGTATATATACATATATATATACACACACACATATACACACACACACACACATATATATATATATACATACACACATATATACACACACACACATATTAGAGGTCCGGTGCATGAATTCGTGCATGGGTGGGGTCCAGCCAACCTGGCTGAGGGTGGGGGGTGGGAGGGGGGAAATGGGTGGTTGGCTGGCCTGCCTGCTAGTCAAACTCCTGGTCGAGGGGACAATTTGCATATTAGTCTTTAATTATATAGGATATACACTGAGTGACCAGATTATTATGCATTCAAAGATCATAATAATCTGGCCACTCAGTGTATATATACAGTATATACAGAAGTGATCCACCAAGGACTACATGGAGCCCAAAGTGGCAATTAAAATATGCAAATGGTAGTTATACCTTGATTTTAATTTTCTGGGAAATTAAAGGGCCTGCCCACACACACAGCATTGTATAGTCACTGCAATAGCTCACAGCCTTAGCGTGTCTCATTTAGTTTGTCTACTGCTGTGTTTTCATTCTTATCCTTTAGGCATCACACTCATGAACTCTGATTTCTCAGAAGCTGTGGTGAAAGTTCTTACAAGTCTATTTCCTGTCTAATTTCCTTTACTGCTCCCTCCAGAGCCCATGAGCACTTTATCTAGAAAGCTTCATATTTTCATTCATCTTCAACTCTGACTTTCAAAATTGTTAAATATTTTTGCTGACTAATATCCCTACCACAATATATTCCTTTATCCCTCTTCCACAACTATCCTATCTAATAAAAGAATAATATGCAAATTGACTATCACTCCAACTCACAAGATGGCTGCCCCATGTGGTCAAAGACCCTGCCCCCATGTGGACACAAGATGGCCACCACAAGATGGCCAGCAGGGGAGGGCAGTTGGGAGGGACCAGGCCTGCAAGGGTGGGCAGTTGTGGGCGATCAGGTCAGCAGGGGAGGGCAGTTGGGAGAGACCAGGCCTGCAAGGGAGGGCAGTTGGGGGTGATCCAGCCTGCAGGGGAGGGCAGTTAGGGGTGACCAGACAGAAGAGGAGGGAAGTTGGGGGCAACCAGGCCTGCAGGGAAGGGCAGTTGGGGGGGACCCAGGCCTGCAGGGGAGAGCAGTTGGGGGGACCAGGCCTGCAGGGAAGCACAGTTAGGGGCAAATAGGCTGGCAGGGGAGCAGTTAGGCATCAATCAGAGTGGCAGGGGAGTGGTTAGGGGGTGATCAGGCTGGCAGGCAGAAGCAGTTAGGGGTAATCAGGAAGGCAGACAGACGAGCAGTTAGGAGCCAGCAGTCCTGGATTGTGAGAGGGATGTCCAACTGCCCGATTAGCCCGATCCCGCTAGGACATCCCTTGAGGGGTCCCAGATTGGAGAGGGTGCAGGCTGGGCTGAGGGACACTCCCCCCTCAACCCCGTGCATGAATTTCGTGCACTGGGCCTCTAGTTACTTTATAAACACTGTCTAAAGTAAAAATACATGTTTTTTATGCAAGTATATGTATTTCAAAATTGAATGAATTAAACACTGAGCACAAAGGTAGAAAATCTGGGTTTGAAGCTTGACTTTGCCATTCACTGAGAGATTTGAATCTAATTACCTAAACTCTCTGAATCTCATCCTACCCATCTGAAGCCTGGAAATGATAGTAACAGTCCTACCTATGTGAAAAGGATTCCATCAATGTCAAATAAGGACTATGTAGTAGTGGGCGTGGAGGAGGAAAGTGGGAGAGAATATCTTCTTATATAATTATATGAAATTAATATATTGCAATAATAGATTTTTGCATGTATAGTTGTAAATTTTAAAATTAAAATTTTATCTATCTTTCATCTATCTATCATCATCATGTATCTATGTTTTGTTGAGGAGAGAATAATTATCAAGTATTTTCCCAGAGAGCACAACTGGTCAATGTGTCTACATTTGTCAGGGTCTTATTCCCCAATTTCAGGAATGGTTAGTCAAGACTTGATGGCAAAGCAGTCACTAAAGTGGATGTTTCAGAAATCTACTGTGCCTCAATGTGAGAATTTGGACCCTGAAACCCCGGGCTCAGGGGTACCTGGGGTATGACTTGTGGAATTCTCTTAAGCCACACATGTCCAATTTTTTTCCTATAAATTAAATCTATCAAGAAATCTGTCATTCACATTTTAAAACCTAAATTTTTTTTAAAAAAGAGATCCATCATAGTGCTTTATTGCTTATGATAAGTAATGTATTTACTACTCAAATCCAACTGGCAAGTGGGAATAATATACAATACTTAAAAATAAATAGGCCAGACTTATGGCAAAGACACCTGTGCTCAATTATTTGGCCAGGAAAAAAAACACATGAGAGATTAAGAGAATTATGGTGTTTGTTTGTTTGAATGTTTTTGTATTTTGTCCTTGCAAATCACCAAGTTACTGACTGGTCAATTCATTGACCTGAAATGAATTTTCTCCAGACTCTGGTAGTGTTATTCCCACAGCTTATTTTCTGTTCTAAAGTCTGTACTGACATCAGATGATTCTACCCAAATGTTTTTATCACCTGTGTGAACACTGGGTTTTATACATAGAAACTAACAACGCAATTCATGGAGGAGAAATGGGGTAATACAATTGTGTATTAAGACTTAAACTGTAAACCCCAATGCCAAATAGCTCGCAGCAGATCTGCATGATGACCTTCAAGAGGCAGAATGTTTCATGGGCATGCAAAAAGTGACTAACATGTCTAACACAAATTAAAAACAAGAAAATGTGTATCTTAAAATTATTATTGGTCAGCTCTGGAAACACAATAAAAGTGGAGGCACGGTGGCAACGAGTGGCTAGGAGAGAAGCCACCTTCGTTAAAAGTCTTTAACTGCGATGTTTGGTTCATCCATCCTCATTGTGAGATTGCATGCCTAATAGGATGAAACAGTGTAGGCTAGGCACTGTTGTAAGTACCTCACGTGCTGCATCATTTGATAGGAGGTAACACACTATCACCACTCTCATTTTACTAATGAGCATATGACAGTGTAGAGAAGTTGTCTAATTTGTCTAGGACTTCACAGCTAGTACTTGCTCAAGATTGGATAGTTGAATTGAAGAGCCTCTGCACTATACTCTGCTATTTAAATTTTGCCCAATGCCACTTAACTTTCATCCCATCTTCTTTTTCTCATTCTATGTTCATCAAATGATTCTGTAGCTAATTTTTGGCTTTTGATTACCTTTTTTTTAGACGTAAGAATTGCAGGTTTTGTTATAGTTGTATACCTAGAGTAGGTTAGTGGACTGGCACTCTAGTTTTATTTATTCATCATGTAAACTTGGTTAGTGGGAGGCTGCTAGGGGCAGATGGGATTGTTCCAGTGTGATGACAAAAGCAGGTTTTCAGGCCTGCATATTTATCAGATAATGATCTAGTAATGTAACTGCATCGAGCAGTTTTCCAAAAGAGGAGAATCAACTGTAAGAAATCAAGTAAAACATGAGTTAATTGCTCAAACTTGTGTCAAAGAAAGGAAAAAGGGGAATATAGAGGCCTAACTATACAGAGTTTGGTGGGGGCGGTGGGGAGTGATCTGGAGGCTGAAGGCTAACCAATATAGGTCTTTTAGGTGACACACTCATTTTGAATGTTTATATTGTTCAAGCTATGTATCCCTGTAACATAAAGGTGAACATTTTGGTTGGTTCTCATTAAAATCCTAATACATTAGTCACCCTTCTCTGTGGTTTCACTTTCTGCAGTTTCAGTTACACGTGGTCAACCACGGTCTGAAAAATAGCAAATGGAAAAGTCCAGAAATAAACAATTCATAAGTTTTAAATTGTGAAAACTCTGAGCAGCATAATAAAATCTCATGCTGTCCTGCCCTGGACCTGAATCATCCTTATTTTACTTAATAATGGCCCTTCAGCACAAGAGCAATGATGCTGGAAATTCCAACATTCTAAAGGAAAGGCAAAATAATGCTTCATTTAAGTAAAAAAGGTGAACGTTCTCAACTTAATATGGGAAAAAAAGTGTATGCTGAGGTTGCTAAGATATTCCATAAGAACAAACCTTTATCTGTGATATTGTGAAGACAGAAAAAGTAATTGAGCCTAGTTTTGCTGTTGCACCTCACACTTCAAAGGTTACATCTCAGGGCCCAAGTGCTCAGTTAAGATGGTAAAGGCATTACATTTGTGGGTGGAAGACAGAAACAGAAAACATGTTCCAATTGACATGGATGTGTTGTGTCAAAAAGCATTGAGCTTATAAGATGTCAGCAAGGGATTCCCTGTAACACGTGACACCAAGCCATTTACTGCAACTAAGGGATGGTTACACAGGTTCAGGAACAGATTTGGACTGAACATTATAAAATTACAGGAGATTGAGAGAAATGACATTTACACAAATTTTATTACGGTATATTATTATAATTGTTCAATTTCATTATTAGTTGTTGTCAATCTCTTACTGTGCCTGCGCTATACATTAAACTTCATCACAGGTATGGATTTCTAGGGGAAAAAATCATAGCATGTATAGTGTTTGGTACTATCTGCCTTTTAGGCACCTACTGGAGGTCTTGGAGTGTAGCACCCACAGATAAATTCATGATAATGGAAAATTATTTATTTAGGGAATCAGTTTATCACAACTGGTTTATCATGCTAGTTTATCATGAGGAAATAATGGACTAGGAGCAGAAACATCTTTATATTTCTTGAAGTGTGTTTGTATCCTACAAAAGCTGATTGTTGAGAACCACTTGGGACATTACATCAACTGCACAAGTGACACACTGTCAATGTGCCACCACAAAGTTAAACTGTGTGTAACTATGAACTGTGGGTCAAAAGATTTTGTGAGTTCACATTCTGCTATGAAATGACATGTGACTTTTCTTAAGTAAATCCATCATGGGTTTTCCATGTGGACATGTTACAGTTCAGTCTAGAAGAAGCAACCCTCTCTTCCAGAAGTCCGTAGTGTAGGTGCTGTAGGGAACTCCAAAAAAAGAAACATGAACAAAACAAGGAAACAAAAATGGTTTTGATTCTAATTAAAAATGGTCTTAATTCTAACATTTTACAACTGTGAAAACTCTGTTAGTAGAAGATGTGCAGAAGGGAAGATATATATGTGTGCATGTGTATATATTCATGCATGGAGCACTAATGTAACAAATACGGAATGGATAATGTGGAAGATGAAGGACAAACATTTAGGAATAACTTACGAAGTTTTTCCTTTCGATTTTATTTAGTTTAGAACAAATTCACAAGTGCTTTTTAAAAATTTTGTTTCTATTATTATCATATACATAACAGTGGCATTAGTATTTTTAAGAAAGTAGTGATCAGTAGTTTAGAATGCAGTTATCAGGTAGCTTAGAATACAGTTGTATTTGTTTTCAGAAGGGAGAGCATTTTTAGTTACTACAGAGAACTGACGACCTACAGCCTCATTTTTATTTATTGTTTCATTTTTTTATTAAGGTATTATATGTGTACATATCTTACCATTGCCCCCCCCACCCTACTCCCATATATGCCCTCACCCCCCCCCAGAGTTTTGTGTCCATTGGTTATGCTTATATACAAGTTCTTCGGTTGATCTCTTATCTCCCCCACCTCTCCCTAACTTTCCCGCTGTAATTTGACAGTCTGTTTGATGCTTTACTGCCTCTGTATCCATCTTTTTGTTCATCAGTTTATAACTTTCTTTATTATCCATAAATGAGTGAGATCATGTGGTATTTTTCTTTCATTGACTGGCTTATTTCACTTAGCATAATGTTCTCCAATTCCATCTAGGTTGCTGCAAATGGTAAGAATTCCTTCTTTTTTATAGCAGCACTAGTAGCCCGTTTGCACGAAGATTCGTGCAATAGACCTTCATTCACCTGGCTGCCTGCACCAGTTTTCTGCTGGCACCAGGGACCCAGGCCTTGGCTGTGGCCACTGCCTTCTGCCTTCTTTCAGGGTCCGGGCTGGGCCCTGGGCGGTGGCCTTGGGCTCGGCTGCACCCAGCGTCCCTGATACCCGATCGCAGGAGCCGACCCCCAGTGGTCGGCTCCTGTGATCGGTGCAGGCACCCCGCTGGTGCCCAAGGCCGGGAAAGCCTCGGGCAGCTTTCCCGGCCGTGGGCCTGGCTGCACCCAGCGTCCCTGCGATCGGCGCAGGCACCCCGCTAGCGCCCAAGGCCAGGAAAGCCTCGGGCGGCTTTCCCAAGCCTCGGGCGGCTTTCCCAAGCCTCGGGCGGCTTTCCCGGCCGTGGGCTTGGCCGCATCCAGCGTCCCTGCGGACCGATCGCAGGAGCCGACCCCCAGTGGTCGGCTCCTGCGATCGGCGCAGGCACCCCGCTGGCCCCAAGGCCGGGAAAGCCTCAGGCGTCTTTCCTGGCCGTGGGCTCGGCCACACCCCAAAGTCCCTGCAACGGTTTCCTGGTGGGCGTGGTTGATGGGCATGGCTTGGTTGGTGGGCGTGGCTTGGGTGTAGCGAAGGTGCAGTCAATTTGCATATTTGTCTATTATAAGGTAAGATAGTATTCCATTGTGTAGATGTACCATAGTTTTCTGATCCAGTCATCTGCTGACGGGCACCTAGGCTGTTTCCAAATCTTAGCTATGGTAAATTGTGCTGCTATGAACATAGGGGTGCATATATCCTTTCTTATTGGTGTTTCCAGTTTCTTAGGATATATTCCTAGGAGTGGGATTACTGGGTCAAATGGGAGTTCCATTTTCAGTTTTTTTTAGGAAACTCCATACTGTTCTCCACTGTGGCTGCACCAGTCTGAATTCCCACCAGCAGTGCACGAGGGTTCCTTTTTCTCCGCATCCTCACCAACACTTGTCGTTTGTTGATTTGTTGATGATAGCCACTCTGACAGGTGTGAGATGGTACCGCATTGTCGTTTTGATTTGCATCTCTCGGATAATTAGTGACTTTGAGCATGTTTTCATGTGTCTCTTGGTCTTCCTTCTGTCTTCTTTTGAAAAGATTCTATTTAGGTCCGTTGCCTATTTTTTTACTGGATCATTTATCTTCCTTTTATTAAGTTGTATAAGCTGCCTGTAGATGTTGGAGATTAAACCTTTATCAGTGATAACATTTGCAAATATGTTCTCCCATACAGTGGGATTTCTTGTTTTGTTGATAGTTTCTTTTGTACAGTCTCATTTTTAAGTGTCTTCATATCTGCCTTCCATATACAGCGGTTAGGTCCCATTGTTAAGTCCAATACCAAACTGCAAGCAAGGATTATATCATAAAATTTCAAAATGTAATAGGCACTGTGATGCAGTTTTCACTTGCAAATAGGTTCCTCGGAAAAATAACGAGGACATGAACATCCTTGTTGTCTTAAGGTGTACTTCACATGAGTTAAAAATAAAAAGATAAATAGAGCCCACTGTTTTATGAGGTTCCAGAAGATACCCTTAAATATGATGAAAGGCTTTGACACATCATGAGTTCAACTCTCAGGCAGTTTTGTGTTAAAAGAGTAATTTGTTTCTGATGATTCACTTACTAAAACAAATGCATTTGAAACACAGAGGAGATATACTGGTAAACCTTCTCTGCTGCAGCATGAGTGAGAAGGATATTTACCAGACATTCCAATCATAAAATAAAATCCATATTGCTTTGCACTGAGCATGATAATAGAAAGTTGATGCCAATTTTTCCAGCTGAAATCAGAAAATAGCAGCCCAGAGGAGAAACGAGCAAGTGGCTTTTTAAATGTAGCAGTGAGCCAGACAGCAGAGACCCCTGTAACCCTAACAGTGGTTCATTCGTAGACACATTTCACTTGTATCCTGGTATATGCTTCCCGTCAGACCCTGAGCCTAATGGCCAGGCACATAGCATATCTGAAAATTTATCCTGGTATGTGCTTTCTGTCAGACTCTGAGCCTAATGGTCAGGCACATAGCATGTCTGAAAATACACCTGGAAAACAATCTTTTAAATGATTACCACATCTTCTAAGAGGGTTAAAGCTCCAGAGAAGCAGGCCAGGTATTTGAATACCTGGGCAAGCAGGTCTTACTCAATGGGATCAGTAAATAAATTTACAATGCAGCTGAGAGTTACCTGGGGAAGTGTTCTGTAACCCTCTGCCCCACTGCCCTTAACTTTCAGTGTCTCTTTAATTGTAATATAGTTATCCCTTTGTTACGGAAGCAACTTTTCACAGAAAGGACCCACAAAGCCGAATCTGGCTGTATCAGATTCAGCTTTGTCTTGCAGTTTGACTTCCCCCTTTTCCTCAATGTGCCACATTTCTGAATGTTTCTATTAATAACTCTGCCTCAGGTGGGTGAGAATTCAATGATAGGATGCAGGTAAATCACCTGGAATAGTGTGGCACTGAGTAGGCACGCATCGAATGCTGGCCTCTGCCATTCACTTGCATCGCTCAGCTTTGAACTTTTCAGAAGGCAGCACAATCTTTCTACTGTGGTCTCCCTAGAGGAGAGCATATAGTTCCTGGTCTCACATAGAAACACCATTAAGAAACCTATTATTTTCTGTTAGTTGCATGTGACAATGTGCAAGCAGGTGGCGAGAAAACATCCTTTGAGAAGAGATAACACGTTGGATCCAGTTCTGAAGTTTTGTTCCGGCAGGGTTTCTGAAAGGAAGTGACAACCAAACTCTTTTGAGTCAAACATAGGCTTTGAGAAGAGTAGAATCTGTAAGAACATTTAGAGGAGAAAACTTGAGCTACAGCTCAAGAGGACCCAAGTAGGAAAAAAATAGGGAAATAAAACTGCCCTATTTAAAGATATGTGACATCTGCTCCTCATGCCTAAAGAATTCACAGACAGAAGCAGAGTAGAATGATGGATGCCCAGGGCTGTGGGTAGGAAAATGTTGGCCAAAGGGTATAGATTTCCAGCTGTAAGATTAATACATCTGGGGGATTTAATATAGAGCATGGCGATTAATTAAAATACTCTATTATATAATTAAAAGTTACTAAGAGAATAAATCTTAATTGTCTCAACACACACACACACACACACACACACACGCACACAAATAGTTATGTGACATCATGAAGGTGTTAGCTAACTTGTGGTGATCATTTCATTTTATATATATAAATATATATGTATCAAATATATATATGTAACAAATATATATGTATCAAATATATATATATATATATCTAATCTAATAATAGACAAATATGCAAATTGACCGCACCTTCGCTACACCTAAACCACGCCCACCAGCCAAGCCACGCCCACCAACCAATCAGGATGAGTATGCAAATTGCCCCAACAAAGATGGCGGCTAATTTGCATATCAAGACAGTGTCGAAAGAAGCCAAGAGCTGCAAAGGGGAGTAAAGCTTCGAAGAAGCAAGCAAGCCAGGGGGGCGGGGGGAAGAGAAGGGAGGAGTGAAGTCAGGGCCTTAGGCGAAGGGAAATGAAGGCGGGCTGGAGGAGAAGGCGGGGCCGGTGACAAGGGCGGAACGGAGGCGGGGCCGTGGGCAAAGGGAAACGCGGGCAGGCTGGAGGAGAAGGCGGGGCCGGTGACAAGGGCGGGGCGGAGGCGGGGCCGGGGGCGAAGGGAAACGCGGGCGGGCTGGAGGAGAAGGCGGGGCCGGTGACAAGGGCGGGGCGGAGGCGGGGCCGGGGGTGAAGGGAAACGCGGGCGGGCCGGAGGAGAAGGCGGGGCCGGTGACAAGGGCGGGGCGGAGGCGGGGCCGGGGGTGAAGGGAAACGCGGGCGGGCTGGAGGAGAAGGCGGAGCCGGTGACAAGGGTGGGGCGGAGGCGGGGCCGGGTGTGAAGGGAAACGCGGGCGGGCTGGAGGAGAAGGCGAGGCGGGCGGCAAGGGCGGGGCGGAGGCGGGGCCGGGGGCGAAGGGAAACGCGGGCGGGCTGGAGGAGAAGGCAAGGCGGGCGGCAAGGGAGGAACGGAGGCGGGGTAGAGTGCAGCAGGAAATCCCATTGCAGGAATTTTCCTGCAACGGGAAAGCTAGTATGTATATATATATCAAATCATCATCTTGTGCACTTGAAACTTATACCATGCTGTGTGTCAATTATATCTCACTAAAACCATTAAAAGAGAATTCACAGTTGGGTTATTTCTTATAAAATTATCCAAATTAGAAATGTTTAGATAATTTATCAATCAGATGTCCAGGAATTTTGTGAGAAGCAAAATTTATTCGGTCTCTTTATAACATATCTGTCTGTATTATTGCTTTATGAAATACCATGGACACTTGTAAATTCCTGGATGACTGTGTAAATTACCTGCACACAATGTATGAGGATTGCAGAAAGAAGAGACAATCTTGATACCTAACATGTATGGAAATTTAGAGAACCAATTGGACTTACAATATCACCATATATATCTTAATTTTCCTATATAATTAGGTCTTATTATTACTTCCATTTATTAGATGAGGCCCTTGAGGCTCAGAGAATTTTAATATTTTTATCAGGCGTCAGATATAAGTGAGCTTGGAATTGAAATAGTGTTTTTATTTTACTGTCTTTGAACTTAGTCCATAAACAAAAGGTTAAATATTTTTAAAATCATTCTACTTTGTCACTGAGTGTCCTCTGTGATAGCCCCATTATTAACTTCATGTTTGCAAAGCATCCTACAATTCTTCATGCTTGAGAGGAAGAGACTAAAGCCATCCTCTGAGGTCTAAGACTAGCTTAACTGTGGAAGATCTGTGCTGTATTTTTTAAAAACCTTTTATTGAATTTATTCTGGTGACATTAGTTAATAAAATTATACAGGTTTCAGGTATACAACTCTATAATAACTCATCTCTACACTGAGTGGCCAGATTATTATGATCTCTGAATGCATAATAATCTGGCCACTCAGTGTGTATGTGTGTGTGTGTGTGTGTGTGTGTGTGTGTGTGTGTGTGTGTGTGTGTATTAGAGGCCCAATGCATGAATTCGTGCATGGGTGGGGTCCGGCCAGCCTGGCCATGGGGAGGGGACATGGGCAGTTGGCCGGCCTGCCTGCTGGTCAAACTCCTGGTCAAGGGGACAATTTGCATATTAGCCTTTTATTATATAGGATATACACTGAGTGGCCAGATTATTATGCTTTCAGAGATCCTAATAATCTGGCCACTCAGTGTATATTGTACTGTGTGTTTAGCACCCTAAGTCAAGTCACCTTCCGTCACCCTTTATGCCCCCCTTTATTTTCTACTTCCTCCATCCCCTTCCCTCTGGCATTATGGACTGTTTTTAATGATGTAAAGGAGAAAAAGTGAGAAAACATAAATAGTTTTCCCTATTGAAAGCTTGACTCATAAGCTTTGCATTCCTTATACCACCTGCTGTATCCAAACACAAATTTCTTATATTTGAGTGCCTATGCGATGACTTCCCTATATTTATCAGTTTCTGTTAAAGGAGCCTCTATGTGTCCTCTAGTAACTAAAATGCTATCATTTTATATGGAATCATCCCTTTTTCTCCTGGATTATTTTTTAAAATGAAGACCTGTTTTGTTACACAAGAATTTTATCATATTGTTATTACAGTACTTTGGACATTATAATCTAGTTTCTTATATATTTACTAGAGCATGCCCAGAGCATGAATTTGTGCATTGGTTTGGGTCTGCCAGTCCACCCTGATGGGGGCTGATTGAGGGTGGGGCTAGCCAGGGGGAGGGGCTGCAGGAGGTTGGGGGGGTCAATCGGGGCCCTGATCACGCCGGTTGGCCTCCACAGTATATACCATAGTAACTAGTCCTTGTGGTTGCTTGGCTTCTATATATATAGACTAGAGGCCTGGTGCATGGATTTGTCCACTGGTGGGGGTGTGGCCTGCAAGGATCAGCCCGCTGTGGGAGCGTAGCTCATCCAGGTCAGCCGAGCAGCTGTGGGCCCGCCCTCAGAGCAGCTGCTGAATGTGGAAATTAGTCTGAACTGACATTTCAGGGTAATGTCTTCGGTAAAAGTGTGTTCTGTGTCCTGGAGGAACCTGGCGGACAGCTTTGCACCCCAACACCACCTGGTGAATGTCCTTGATGTGTGATGCCAGGTCAGTGACACCATTGGGGATGTTCAGGGCAGCTGTGCTCCAGGATCCTCAGCCATCACAGCATCCCCGGTGGGTCCACAGTCACACTTTCCCTCTTGCCATCCGCCTATGCAAGTTCCCCCTGCTCTTTCTAGAACACACCTTAGAGGGCCTGCATCAGCTGGTAGGGTCAGGCCAGAGTCTGGATTGTCTCAGGTATTTGATAGGTGCAGAGACTCAGCCTCACCCTGGGCCTGCTAGCAGCTGCTCCCGCTGCGGGAGCAGCCATTCATCCGGGTCAGCTGAGCGGTGCTCCCACTGTGGGAGTGCACTGACCACCAGGGGGAAGCTCCTGCACTGACCACCAGGGGGCAGCTCCTGCATTGAGCATCTGCCCCCTGGTGGTCAGTGTAAATCATAGCAACTGGTCATTCCGCCATTTGGTCTCTGGGCTTTTATATGTATAGATATGTCTGCTTTACTACTATATTCAGATTTACTTGAGAAATAATTCTGCAACACATACTACTTCTAAGATATCATTTCATCAATATGAGACGACAATCATCCTATCTAATAAAGAGGGAATATGCTAATTGACCATCATCACTCTGTCACAAAGATGGCTGCACCCACAGCTGAGGCCAAGTTCCCATAAGGAGCCTTAATGAGCAATCAGCAGGAACCTGAGGCAATGCCATCCCCTGCCCCTATGAGGCTTGACAGGGGACCTCAGGCCATGCCCCCCACCCAGCAGGGCTTGACAGGGGACCTCAGGCCGCTCTCCCCGCCCTGGTGTCAGGATGGGGTACCTCAGGCTGAGCTCCCTGCCTGGCTGGGCTTGACAGGGGACCTCAGGTCATGCCCCCCACCCTGTGGGGCTTGACAGGGGACCTCAAGGTGCACCCCCAGTGCTGGGTTGGGGGAACTCAAGCCGCACTCCCCACCTGGTGGGCTTGACAGGGGACTTCAGGCCATGCCTCCCATCCTGGCGCTGGGCCAGGGAACCTGAGGCTATGCCCCCTGCCCAGCGGGGCTTGACAAAGGTGGGACTGGCCAGGTCTGGATCTAGTCCAATGTGGGGGGGGGGGGGTGGCGCCGGCCAGGTCTGGGTCTGGGTCTCACACAATTTTGATGTGCATGTGGGTGGGCGGGGACTTGACTCTAGGTCCCATGGTGCACCCCAGACTCTGACAGGAGGAAGGTTTTCATATATATTTTACTAATTTTCTTTCATCTCTGACACTTCTACTATAGAGAAAGGGAAAATAGCAATATTAAATTATTTCCTCTAATTAATCCCCTTTTAATGTGCATGAATTTCATGCATTGGGCCACTAGTGATATATAAAACATAAATAATTTAGAGAGGAAACAGTCTACTAAAAAGCAAAATATTTATAATTGTAAATCACTGAGTAATGGAATTTGGGTGATATTTTTCTTTTTTCCTATACATAGTTTTTCTTTTTTAACCTTTTGCACTCAGATGTCGAGTGTGACTCGACACGGTTAGCATGGGTAGCAGCTCGTCTGTCAAGCCACACTCGACACGTAGTTTCACTGCGGGGGGAAGGGGGATTTTTGTCTATTTTTCCAGTATCTTTTCTTGTTCTCATTAGCATGAAAGGACAAGTAAAATGTAAATGCCATCTCAACTGATGCCACCACCTAAGCTTATCTTTTGCATAGACAGAAATCTTGAGTAGGAGGGTCCAAGGCATGAGTCGTTGCATAATGCCTTTTTGAGCTTGCATCATCTTCCCTTGGTAAAGAACCTTCCGTATCTTTTCATCTCCTAGGTTTGTTTAGGTTTCTATTAGCATATCACAGATGTTGTCATGACACAGGGTTTAGTTGGATGATTGGTTTGCCCCCTAGCAGTCACACATTCTGAGTGAATTTCCCCTCCTCAGGATGGATAAGTTTTCCAAAGACATAGAAAGCAGCGATGATGAATTTTACTTAGAAAACGAAGAAAAAAGTGAAAAATGTAATAGTGACGAAAGTGAGTTCTCCGAGGATGCAAGTGGAGATGATGAACAAATCGCTGGTCCTAGTGGAACTACAGAAAGGAAAAAGTCCCTTGCTTTGCCCAAAGATCTGGCTGAAAGTACTGACAGTGACAGTGACATTGAATTCATAAAGGCAAAACGAAGACGCACAATTGTTTATTCGAGTGAGAGTGATGGAGATATAGGTGATATCAATGAGAAATTGGGTATAAGACCCAGTGAAAGTTACGTTTCTAGGGGAAAACAGGAAAAAGAAAAGTGGACATCTACATCTGTGAATGACAAAGAGCCTAGCAGAATCCCTTTCTCCACTGGTCAGTTACATGTTAGACCTCAAGTTCCTTCTGAATGTGCCACACCAATAGACTTTTTTCAGTTGTTTTTTACTGAGACGTTGATAAAAAAATATAACGGATGAGACAAATGAGTATGCTAGGCATAAAATTAGCCAGAAAGAACTATCCCAGCGATCCACTTGGAATAATTGGAAAGATGTGACGATAGAGGAAATGAAGGCTTTTCTTGGTGTAATACTAAATATGGGTGTATTGAATCACCCCAACTTGCAGAGTTATTGGTCCATGGATTTTGAGTCTCATATACCATTTTTTAAATCTGTTTTCAAAAGAGAAAGGTTCTTGCAAATATTTTGGATGTTATACTTGAAAAACGACCAAAAGTCAAGTAAAGATTTGAGAACAAGAACTGAGAAGGTAAACTGCTTCTTGTCATACCTTAAAATGAAATTTAGGGAGAGATCATGTCCTGGAAGAGAGATTGCTGTTGATGAGGCTGTTGTTGGTTTCAAGGGAAAGATACACTTCATCACATATAATCCTAAAAAGCCAACAAAATGGGGTATTCGTTTATATGTCCTCTCAGATTCAAAATGTGGTTACGTACATTCATTTGTCCCTTATTATGGAGGAATAACATCTGAAACGTTGGTGAGACCTGATCTCCCTTTTACTAGCAGAATAGTTTTAGAGCTTCATGAAAGATTGAAGAACTCAGTACCTGGTTCTCAAGGTTATCATTTCTTCACTGACAGGTATTACACTAGTGTCACTCTTGCAAAGGAATTGTTCAAGGAAAAAACACACTTGACAGGGACAATAATGCCCAATAGGAAAGATAATCCACCTGTTATCAAACATCCAAAGCTAATGAAAGGAGAGACAGTGGCTTTCAGGGATGAAAATGTAATGCTTCTTGCGTGGAAAGACAAAAGGATAGTCACAATGCTCAGTATATGGGACACTTCAGAGACTGAGTCTGTGGAAAGGAGAGTACGTGGTGGTGGGAAGGAAACAGTTCTCAAACCCAAGGTCGTGACCAACTATACAAAGTTTATGGGGGGTGTTGATATAGCTGATCACTACACAGGCACATACTGTTTTATGAGGAAGACTCTAAAATGGTGGCGTAAATTGTTTTTCTGGGGGCTTGAGGTCAGTGTTGTAAATTCCTATATATTGTACAAAGAATGCCAAAAAATAAAAAATGAAAAACCGATAACGCATGTGAATTTTATTAGGAAACTAGTACATGATCTTGTTGGAGAATTCAGAGATGGTACACTAACTTCCAGGGGTAGATTATTATCCACTAACTTAGAGCAACGTTTAGATGGAAAGCTCCATATAATCACACCTCACCCTAACAAAAAACACAAAGATTGTGTTGTTTGTTCTAACAGAAAAATCAAAGGAGGAAGAAGAAAGACGATTTATATTTGCAAAACATGTGAATGTAAACCAGGTCTTCATGTGGGTGAATGTTTCAAAAAATATCACACCATGAAAAATTATAGAGATTAAAATTACTCTTTGAATGTATCAATAATTTGAAATATAAAAAAATCCAAATAAATAAGTTTGTATGAAAAGAAACTCCAGTTTTTTATTCTACTGCCGTGCTTTGTAAAATCTGGGGCATTTAAAAAATTAAATCCCGAGTAGAATAAAGGAATCGAGAAAAAAGCAAGTGAGTGCAAAGGGTTAACACTAATCATTTTACTTGAATATTAACAGAGAGAGGGGGCTGAAATGCTTAATAATTTTAGTCACTAATAAAATCTGTATGAAAAACCCTATCTCACTAATTCAAAGCATAAGGAATAAAGAGAAGCTCTGATTTATGTAAGAATAGTGGAGAAGAAGACTGATGTCTAGCTAAGAAAAAAATAGGCTTTGCAAAAAGTTTAAAGACTAAGGTTATTGAATCACCGAGATTATTCAACTAGAGAGAAATTACTATTTATTAATTATATAAAAGATAGAGACATAATTTATGATGATTAGATATTCCCCATCTCTATGAAGGACAGAACTTAAGAAAAGAAGGAATGAAGGAATGAAGGAAGGGAGGAAGGAAGGAAGGAAGGAAGGAAGGAAGGAAGGAAGGAAGGAAGGAAGGAAGGAAGGAAGGGAGGAAGGGGAGAAACAAACACAAACAGAAGGGATTTAAATAATATACAGGGAAGACTTTGCTGACAGTGAATACTGAGTACTATACCAGATTACTAATGAAATGGGGAAATATTTATCAGGGCCTTATAAAACTGGCCTGGAATAATTTTCAAATTGGCATGTGTGCAGACAGGGGATGCCTAGGTTGACTTTTAAAGGTCCTTTGCATTGCTTTGCTTTTATAGCATGATGGATTTTGTAGGACTAACACCTATTTCTCATTTGACATTAAGTGACTCATTCAAGACTTCCCAGAAGCCAAAAAGCCCTATCTCCAGTCCTCTACTGACATATAGTTTTTTATTTTCTAAATCTCCAAGGTGGAAAATAGATTTCTTAAATGTAGGCACTGGGATTTTAGCAATCCCTTAAAGATCCTACAGTTTGAATTCCCAACTCAGATCAAATTCATTTTTCGTTCTACTAAATGCATACCATCTCGGAGAAGCAATTTTTCCTATTTAAAGTCTAACCTCACCTCTTTCTCTCTTCCACTTTAATTCCCCGACTGGCAACCTCAGTTTTAGCCAAAAATGTATGTTAGCCCCTCGATTTTTATTAGACCATGACAATAGATGCACTGTCATTTATGGAAAAGAAAACTGAAAAGATGAGTAATTAGATGTTCAGGAAGATTTGTTGTCTCAGATTTACTCACACAATCTATATTGTTTATTATTTTCTTGTGATTAATAACCAAGATGGAATTTTTGGTACTATTTCCCCCCAGTTTTATTAACACATAGCCTCGACTGACTAATGTACAATTTTATTTTTTTATCATAATATGATTTTGCCTCTAAGAAAATCTCACAAAAAGCTTAAGAGCCCTTATTCTTCCATGGTTCAATAACAATATCCTTTTGTTAATTGCCTCTGTTGTTTCAGGATCCTGTGAATGCAAAATACATGGAAGAAGATATTTTTAATGGGGTAAAGGAAATATTATAATATTTGATTAGAAAAAAAATTATTTTAATCTCCTTTCTCAATTTATCCAAACTTAGAGTAGAGACAGCTATCTTTACCCCCTGGTAGCTTATATCATTGAAAGAAAATACTTTGCCACTTTTTTCAACGTGAGGTAGAAAAAGAAACAGAGAGACTATTTTCTTGAAAACTAATTCAGAAATTCAAAAATCGCTGTTTTAATGAAAACCATTCCTTCATATTCTTTTTAGAACTAATCTATTATGTGTCATAGTGCCTTTCTCAAATCTAATTATTTCCTACACTCACAAAGCTTATGCAAGAAGTCACTTGACCAAACTAGCAGTCATTAGAGCACTAATATTTCTTGAATAAAAAGAATTATAGCCGAAACCGGTTTGGCTCAGTGGATAGAGCATCGGCCTGCGGACTCAAGGGTCCCAGGTTCGATTCCGGTCAAGGGCATGTGCCTTGGTTGCGGGCACATCCCCAGTAGGGGATGTGCAAGAGGCAGCTGGTCGATGTTTCTCTCTCATCGATGTTTCTGACTCTCTGTCCCTCTCTCTTCCTCTCTGTAAAAAATCAATAAAATATATTAAAAAAAAAAAAAGAATTATAAAGCCCAGTTGGTGTGGCTCAGTGGTTGAGCATCAACCTGTGAACCAGGAAGTCATAGTTTGATTGCTGGTCTCAATCCCCAGTGGGGGCATTCAGGAGGCAGCCGATCAATGATTCTCTCTCATCATTGCTGTTTTTCTCTCTCTCTCCCTCTCCCTTCCTCTCTGAAATCAATAAAAATTATATTTTAAAAAGGATTAAAAACATGTCAGACACTGTGCTAAGCCATGAGGATATACTAGTAAACAATACAGTCAAGGAGGTGTGAGTGAGATAATACAGAAAAGGAAATAGGAAATAATATAATGTGATAATGCTGGGGTACAGTATAACTCCATGGAGCATCTGAGAGAGATGAAAAACAAAACAAAACAACAACAACAAAAAACAACTATATTTGAGAAATGTCCTCAGAGGTGATAAAAGTATACTGAGACCTAAAAATGAACCAGAGCCAGTGACACCAAAAAAATGCAAAGGGACAGGGAGGCAGGAGACAAGATCATGAAGGACGGCTGCAGGTGGTTATGTGAGAGTTCTCAGAGCTGCTCCCTGGACCAGCAGCACTGGTATCCCCTGCGAACAATGCGTTAGATGTGCAGATGCTCCAGCCCAGATCTAATGGATCAGAAACCCTCTAGGTGAAGCCCAGCAATTTGTGTTTTAACAAGCCCTCCCCGTGATTCCAATGTTAGCTAAAGTGTGAGAACCACTGTGTAAGAGGCACTGAAATTCAATTGGTAAAATTATACAGAGTACTCAGAAGTGGCTAAAGATTAGCCTTACAAAATGAGAGATAATAACCAGAAAAATCATGGCTTTATCTCTCACATGAGGACAGCAAGGACCCACAGAACTTTTAGAAGGAGGTGAGTGACAGCCATTCATTTACATCACTCTCTCCGAGATTTCCCTGACCTTATCTAAAGCAGCCCAATGGCCACTTTAAAAATAATATATATATATATATATATATATATATATATATATTTGTTGATTTCAGAGAGGAAGGGAGAGGGAGAGAGAGATAGAAACTTCAATGATGAGAGAGAATCATTGATCAGCTGCCTCCTTTATGCCCCCCACTAGGGATCCAGCCCGCAATCTGGGCATGTGCCCTGACCAGGAATCGAATCACTACCTTCTGGTTCATAGGTTGACGCTCCACTGAGCCATGTCAGCTGGGCCCATTGGCCACTTTTGGTCACACTACAAGTTTTATTGTGTCATAGCATTTATCAATACCTAAACTCTCTTATTTATTTTGTTTGTCTGGGCCTGTTGTCTTTCACTTAGATAGGGGACAGAATCCTTTTCTGTCTTGTTCTATATTGAATTTCCAGTGCTTAGAACATGGCTTCATAAAAGTAGACACTCAATAAATATTTGTTGACTGAATGAATCAATGTTTAAGTCACTAGGGATTCAGAAGTAAGAAAGAAAGAGCCAGGTCCTGATTTCTTGGAGCTAACTTTCTGGTTTACATGACTAAATTTGCATTCAAATAGCCTTTAGATTGCTATAGGGTTACCTGGAGAACTGGAGGCAGGAAAACTAATTTGGTTGCTGTTGTTGCCTTCAATGTCTGAGGTAATGGTGATCTCTAACAGAGAAACACCAGTGGGAGTGGAAAGAAAGAGAGAAATGTACAATGCATTTAGAGATCCAATCAGAAGACTTCTGTGATTGATAACATGTAAGGGGAAGGAGTGAAGGTGTGAAGGATTCGATTCCGAATTAAGCCACTGAGAGACAGAGACACTGGACAGAGATGTAGCAAAGGAGAAGAGGTAGGTAGGTTGCAAATATTGTATGAGACATACTTATACTAAATCTGAAATTCAAATTTAATATCTCCTATATTTTTATCTTGTAATTACATATAGCACAAATTTCAACAGAAGATTATTCATGAAATTACATGTAATAACACAAATTCTTTAATGGACACATGTAAATGATAAGCTGCACACTGAAAACTTTAAATTCAGATTATCAATGATTTCATTCATTAACAAAAGGACATTGGGCTCTCTTAAGTTCCCCCAAAATTGTTCACCTGAGTATCTTTTACATAGAAAACTATGAACTATCTAGGGAACTATTCTTTAATATATATATATTTGCTACTGTGATTGTGGTTTCTATAAAGCCTTATATTTGCTACTGTGATTGTGGTTTCTATAAAGCCTTATATTATAATTATCATTTATATCTTGCAGAGCATATTCACGTTCCTCTGACTTTTTTTTAAAGGTTTCCAGTGGCTCTGGAGGTCATTAGGATTTATTTTCATTTGAACAAATGAGGGGCATGAGCTTCTTTGAGATTTTATGGTTTTCTTGAGATCACATTTTTAGGAAGTGGAGACAACCTACCCAGTGCTTCTAACCAGCAAGTTCAGAATTCAATTTGCAATTGAATATATATATATATTCTTTTCTTTTTTTAAAAAAATATATTTTATTGATTTTTTTTACAGAGAGGAAAGGAAAGGGAGAGAGCTAGAAACATCGATGAGGGAGAAACATCGATCAGCTGCTTCCTGCACACCTCCTACCAGGGATGTGCCCTCAACCAAGGTACATGCCCTTGACCGGAATCGAACCTGGGACCTTTTAGTCCGCAGGCCCATGCTCTATCCACTGAGCCAAACCAGTCAGGGCAATATATATTCTTTTCTTATTGATCTCAGAGAGGAAGGGAGGAAGAGTGAAACATCAATGATGAGAGAATCATTGATTAGCTGCTGCCCCTACTGGGAGTCAAGTCCGCAACCCGGGCATGTGCCCTGACTGGGAATAAAACCATGACCTCTTGATCCATAGGTCTACTCTCAACCACTGACTGAGTCATGCCGGCCAGGCTAGGGAACTATTCTTGTTTCTCAGTATTTAAAAGTAATTGCCTTCATGTACATAGAAGGCAGATGAAGAGAAATTGAGTAATTTTGCCAAGTAGCCTACTGTCTCAGTTTAGATATTGCTAGAGTCCTCAGCTTAACTATCCTCCCTCAAAAAAAAAAAAAATTTGTTACGATGTGTCCTTAAGAGGAAGAAAATCGAGGGAGAGGAAATAGATTGATGCTACTGTGATTGTGGTTTCTATAAAGCCTTATATTATAATTATCATTTATATCTTGCAGAGCACATTCACGTTCCTCTGACTTTTTTTTTTAAGGTTTCCAGTGGCTCTGGAGGTCATTAGGATTTATTTTCATTTGAACAAATGAGGGGCATGAGCTTCTTTAAGATTTTATGGCTTTCTTGAGATCACATTTTTAGGAAGTGGAGACAATCTACCCAGTGCTTCTAACCAGCAAGTTCAGAATTCAATTTGCAAGTAAGTTTAAAGGGAAAAAAATAACATCAATGTAATAATATGTGCATACATACACACATGCCTTCCAGTGAAACTAGATGGATATCTGAATGCATTCATTGAAAGAGATGTACAGCTAGGGAGCTGTGGACAAAAGGCTTCACAGAACTGTTTCTAAGAAAGACGCTGGAGAGGTGGTCCTCAGGGCAGAAGAATTTTTTTTCTCCAGCTGCTCAGGGATGGTGGGACACCATTCCCCACCCAGAGAAGGAAGCAGAAGCTGCTCACTTTATCATCTGAAGCAAAGTTAATGCCAGCAGACGCTGTCAATGCTGAAAGCTGAGAGGGACAGGGAAGTTGCTAGAAATGATCATGAAAGGTGTCATCACAAGTTGGAGAAGCCGAGGAAAATTGATGGAAAACCTCATCTATGGCAGAAAGCTCCAAGATGGAGTTGCAGGCAAAGGAAGTTTCATTCTCTACCATGTCCGCCTTATTCATCATCCTGATGAGAGCATCAGCTTTGAGAAGAAAAGATCCTCTCTGTCTATCAGAGTAAATGTGGAGCTCACCAGTCTTATGTCCAAAAGGAAGGAATGAGAGTAACTGCCACTCATAACTGGATGAAGTGAATTTGAGGACTTGCATTTCCAGCAGAGAGTTCCAGAAAGTTGCAGAACTCAGGGCCTCAGGAAACAGGGACAGAGCCTTGCAAAGTGTAGGCCCTCAGAATATACCTCTGCCGGCCCTGAGAACATGGGCTGTTTCCTCAAGTAATACATGAACAAGTAGGTTAGACCAGCTTGCTTTCAAAGATTTTGAAAAGCCTCACAGATTCTCTAAGTGTCCAGGTGTCCCCCTCCAGGCAGGAGTTGAGGTGAGTACACAGAGGTCAAAGTCTACCCCCTCTTCCTTAAGTCAGATCAGCTTTTGGACATCCATGGCGGGGCGGATTCTGCATACACATTTGTTTGAAGTTTATTTCCTATGGCTATACATTTTGAAACTATCTAGACTGGGTCACCTCAGACTTTTTTTTCCCCCCTTAACTATAAAATCTGCATTCCCCAGCAGGAATGGTATTCTGTTCTGTTTCCAAAATGTTCAAAGGTCAGAATGCAGGTACAGTCTACTGTATTTTATCCCTTCCTCTCTTCGCTAGTCCCCCCACCCCTTTCCTTCTTTCTCTCTTTCTTTCTTCCTGCCCCCCGCCCCCGACTGTCTCAGTGACTGTAAATTCTGTTATGATTTCGTGATTTGGCATTTGCTTGGCATTTGTCTGTCATTCCCAAATTGACCTCAGGTTTGTAGGGAAGGCTCCAGCTGGAAAAATGAGCTTCCTGTTCAGGCCCATCCTGTTTCTAATCTGCTGCTGTTGTAAGAAATTCCCTTCAGGGATTTCTTTACTTCCTATTGCTTTGCCTTTTCTGCTATAAACCTCACAAATATTAATCTCTCCTGGTCCCCATTTTCCTTTACTGCCTAACTTTTTTCGTCTAAAATGCCTGCCAGTACTTTTCACACTTCATCATGTCTCCAGGAGTACTGGCCCTCGGTCAAAGCCAGAGGCTGCAACTTGACAAACGGTGCTGCCAGGTGGTTTTCCCTCCACACTGTCTGCAGCTGTCATCTTCTCTTGGTCCCTGAGCTGCAAATTAGCCAGAGTCGGCACAGGGTCATGGGATTCTGTAATGCCTCGTCATTAAAAAAAAAGAAGGTTGTGACTTTTTTTTTTACTACATATTTGGAAAATAATTAACTCATAAATCTATATTCTTTATTGGTTTCTTTTGATAGGATATGATTCAGAAATTACAAGAGAGGAGTTAGAAAGCCCCTTTCCTGAAGGAAAATAATTACAAATAATAGTTTAGCTACAAGAATTATATATTGTCCTTTAAAGAGAAACATATTTGCTATACCAATATTGTTTAATATTTCAGGTTTCCTTTGGGCGATTATGGTAACTGTGGTGGCTCCAGGGCAGAGAGAAGTGTGAATGCTCTTTATTTAGAGGAAAAGCAATCTAAACTTCTCTAATCTATTTCCAGCTAACATCGATAAATAAATAAAAACACAATTTTCTCTATTCTAGACACTCTTTCTTTCTTTCTGCCTCCCCCCACCCAAGACTGTCTCAGTGTATTTATTAGCATTAAATATGAAATCAATGCTGAGATCATTAATATTGAAGAATTGCACTTGGTTTTACAGAATAATGTGGAATAAACTTTAGAAATTGCTGGAATTAGAATATGATTGGCATCCCATTTCCTTTTTATGAGTACAAATGGAAATGTTGTTTAGTTCTAAGTCTGAAACAGTCAAAGTTATGTGGTTAAGTGTTCTGTTTCATTGAACTTTGCCTTAACGAGCCACCCTTGAAATAAGTTGGCCATAAGTTTTTACAGTGGGACTTGAATTTTACATATTACCAACTCATATAAATGTTGAAAATTCACAAATATCTATTGAGTTGCTATTATATGCTAAGAAATATACTATGTACTTGGAATGCTACATAGAACAATAGATATACTGTACTCTAAATTACTAAGGTATTAAATAAATAATTATAAAAATGTGTTCTAAGTTAAATCTTCTTAATTTTATAATATTTGTAGTGCTTGAAAAATTAAATAAAATTGTGTTTACTAGCTTTTAAATACTTCTATATTTTGAATGATGAACTAGACCATATCTAAAATAGAACAGATACCTAGGTATCTAGGTCTTCAAATCCTAAAACTTATCTATAAAGTCCAGTCTTATCCTACCTTATATTAGAGAAACATGCAAATTGACCGCACCTCCGCTATGCCCATAATTGGGCCTGCGAGAGGCTGGGGGCAGGATGCCGGGTTGCCTATCTGGCCGTTGAGAAGACCAAGATGGCGGCGCCCAATCCTCTTAGTTCCAGGAGTCCCGGGGCGATCGCCACCCTAGGGGGCGTGGCCGGGCCAAGCCAGCTGCTCCCTGGGAGTCCCTGGGGCGATCGCCACCCTGGGGTGGCGTGGCAGGACTTGCCCAGCCCCTCCCAGGGTCCCTGGGAACATTGCAGGCATGTGGTTGCTGAGACCCAGACCAGGCCTCTGGCCACAGATTCATAGCTTTGCAGAGACCTAGGGCAGGGATCTGCCTCATCTGCAGAGAGACAGAGGTTCTGCAGTGCCCCCAAGACGTGGGTAAGCCCAGCCAAGGATCAAGGGGCATGGAAGTACTCCTGGCAGAGGGGCAAGGACCCTCACCCCTGAGGCGGGGGTTGAGGGGTGGAGCTACCTCAGTGAAGGGGTGCTGCACTGCAGGGTACTGGACTGACTGACATGATTCAGAGAAGCTCCCAGTGCTACTGGGCCTTGCTCAGGCGGCCTTCACACTTCAGAGGCAGTGACTCCTGCTCCTGCCTTGACCTAAAAGCAAGCTCGCTACACCCTGCCCCATAGCAGAGCATGCCTAGGCAGTGAGTGGGAAGCCTTCCACCTGCTTCGGAGAAGGGGGGGCAGTAAAGAATAGGGGGAGAGGAAAGAATGTGGAGCATCCGCAATGAAGAGGTGCTTGAGAAAGAGGCTGGGAATCCTGACTGGAAGGTTTGTTCTGTTTGCTAGGCCTCTGCCCCTTAGGAAGCGCAAAGAGCATAGCTCTGAGGGCTTCCTGTGTGCTGAGTCAACTTCCACAGCCAACTGGAATTGGCCTCAGTTTCCTGGTCTGTAAAATGGATGAAGCATGTCCCAGTGCCTTCACTGAGCTTTGATGGCCAATTGAGATACTATATAAAGAAAATGAGGGAAGAAGTGAGAAAGAAAAGAAAGGACAAGAAACACAAAAGAAAGACTGAAAGGAACCTGTAATCCCATTGTCACTTAAATAGGGAATATAGTCAGTAGTGTTGTAATGATGGTATGATGCCAGGTGGGTACTAGAAATATCGGGGAACACTTTGTAAAGTATATGATTGTCTAACCACTATTCTGTAACTAATATAAAACCTGAAACCAATACAAAATAATGTTGAATGTAAAGAAATGAAAATTGGAGTGAAATTTTTATAAATTTCAAAGTTTAAATAAAAGCTGTAAAGGAAGGAAGGGGAGAATAAAAAGTGTTTTTCATTTTGCCACTTCATTAAAAAGATAGTTGTCTTTATATGGTGCTTTTATACTTTTCTAAGTCATTATCTCATTTTAATTTCCGGGCAACTTAAAGACAAGATAAGTATTCCCTCCACTATTCAAAGAAAGGAAATCTTGGTGTCTGGTCCTAATGATTCAATCGTCAAGCCCTTATTGTAAAGCAGGGTTAGTAAAATTTTCTGTGCAGGGTCATATCTATACTAATAAAAGCCTTGGGGGTGATCAGGCCAGCAGGGGAGGGTATTTGGGGGCAATAAGGCCCACAGAGGAGCAGTTAGGGGGCAATCAGGCCAGCAAGGAAGCAGTTAGGGGGCAATCAAGCAGGTAGGTGAGCGGTTAGGAGCCAGCGGTCCTCGATTGTGAGAGGGATGTCCAACTGCAGGACAGGAATCGGGCCTAAACCTGCAGTTGGACATCCCCCGAGGGGTCCCATATTAGAGAGGGTGCAAGCTGGGCTGAGGGACACCCTCCCCAGTGCACAAATTTTGTGCACCGGGCCTCTAGTGTTATTGTAAATATTAAGTGTATATGTATATTTGAAAGGGATGTTTAAACTATAAACTGCAATAAATTACTTTGATACTTTTCCCCTTTTTATGTAATCTGTTGCCACCAGAATTGCATAGTCTGAAAATTATCCAGCCAGTAGACTAGTACAAGGGAACAGCATGTGGAAAAAGGCTTTTATGTTATTATCCTTCATCTCTCATAACTCTCATGATGTTAAGTGATTATCATCTCCATTGACTACTATTTTCTGAAAACTGGTGACATATGACTCTGCAATACTGTAGATATTTCAACATCAAGCTCACTCTTGGAAAAAATTGTGATCCATTAATAACTAGTAATGAATGAATGATGCATCTCTATGGCCACCCATTTTTTTGAGGGACTTTGATTATACTGCCAATTGATTCTTAATGGTCAGGCTCTTTTTAGGGTGAGAAAGGAGAAAGCTATATTATAAAACTTTCCTAAGTGTTCTAAAAAAAAAGGCAGAATGGTTTGGACATTCAAAGAAATGCTGAAACACTATCAATTTAACCCACTGTGTCTCAGCTTGTCCAGGACACTGCTGAGATCACACCTGGTCTTTAGATCTTAGTAATAAAATAAAAAATAAAAAAAAGCATCTGGTTTCATGAGTCTGAAAACAGAAGAAATTTATGGAGGCAGGTGTATATATATATATAGTACATACTATTTCTACAATATCATATTTAGGAAAACTAGATTTCACTGTATGTTTAACCCAATACTTTACCTCCCTGGGCTCCCCAGAGTAATGATAAGCATTGAATTACCAAGCTTTGTTACCATCCTATAACCTTTAAAGTTCCTTTGATCTGTTTCATGTAACAATGGGTAATATTTTATATACCTAGAATACTGGCACAAACATAAAATTTTCAGATTTATAAATGAAATGTACAATAGGTCAGATACTAAGCTATCAAAAGGTGTTCTTAAGCTTGACATTAAAAACATCTTCTAGGAATGCAATGAAGACCCATACAGGGCTCAATTTGTGTCATGGGTATAATCTTGTGACAGAAATTGAGATTTGTTAACATACACTATATAGCATTTTTTTTCTCCTTGTCCCAATTCTCATGTTAACTCCTTACCATCCACAGGGCACAGAGGAAAATATGTGTGTATGTTTTTTTTTTATATATATTTTTTTATTGATTTCAGAAAGGAAGGGAGAGGGAGAGAGAGAGAGAAACATCATGATGAGAGAGAATCATTGATCAGCTGCCTCCTACACAGCCCTACTGGGGATCAGGCCCACAACCTGGGTGTGTACCCTGACCTGGAATGGAATGGTGACCTCCTGGTTCATAGGTTGATGCTAAACCACTGAACCACACCAGCTGGGCAAAATATGTGTTTTCTTAAAACATTCTCTTTTACAGGGTAGAGATTATGGCAGTAGAGAAGAAATGATTGTTGAGCAGCTAATGCCAGCATATACATGCACAGATACACATGTAGATCAACAAGAATAGTTATATATCTATTTATATAAAAAGCTTAAGCAACCGAATGACCAAATGGCCAGTTGACCAATCACTATGACACACACTGACCACCAGGGTACAGACACTCAATGCACAGGATTGGGCTCCCTCCTGTCTGGATCAGACCAGCTATCTGACATTCCCCGAGGGGTCCCAGATTGCGAAAGGATGCAGGTCAGGCCAAGGGACCCTACTGGTGCACAAATCCATGCACTGGGCCTCTAGTGAAGCAATAAAGAGTGAGCTATAAAAGTGTAAATTAAGAAAAGTAAAGTAAGAAAGACACATAGGAAAATGTGATACTATATCTACTGGGGATTTCAAGTAAAAAAAAAGCAGAATTTTGAAAGGTTAAAAATTTTTAAGATATCAAAATAAACATTAGAAGATTACTTTAATGTCTAAAGCAATTAGGTGTTAAGCTTTATCAAAGAAGAAATCCAACATCTCTCATAAAAAAAAGTTTGCCTCTATGGATCCCAAGACTTATTCAATTATATATTTATTGAACACATATTTTTGTCTGTGTATGGTTCTATAGGATATGACAGTAAATAAAATGAAGCTAAAGTTCTAGAATGTAAAATAGAGTTCCCAAAATGTAAGTAATAAAAATATATTTAAAAATGCAGATAAACATAAAGTATTTGAAATAAAATAGATGCTATAATACAATATTAAATTGGGGGGTTAGAAACTTATTACAAGGTTGACAGACAAGTTCCTTGAGGAAGTGATATTTACTTGTGACCTGACTGATCAGAAACAACTCAGGAAAGAAAATGTCTGGGAGAATCCCTGTCTGGTTTGGCTCAGTAGATAGAGCATCGGCCTGCGGACTGAAGGACCCCAGGTTCGATTCCAGTTAAGGGCACATGCCTGGGTTGTGGGATGGATCCCCAGTAGGGAACATGCAGGAGGCAGCCAATCAATGATTCTCTCTCTTCGTTGATGTTTCTATCTCTCTCTCTCCCTCTCCCTTCTTCTGTGAAATAAATAAAAATATTAAAAAAGAAAAGAAAAGAAAAGAAAAGAAAAGAAAAGAAAAGAAAAGAAAAGAAAAGAAAAGAAAAGAAAAGAAAAGAAAATGTCTGGGAGAAGGGCAAAGGCAAAAGCAAGATCAAATACCCTGAAGCAAAATAAATTGACTTTTTTGAGAAAGACCTCAATGGCCAATGTTGATAAAGTACAGAGAGCAAGTGAGTGCCCCAAGGTGACATTGAAGATGGAAGGAGAGACTAGGTCTCTCAGAGCCTGAGAAGACTCTGTTAAGGGCTTTAGATTTTGATTCTAACCCAACAATAACATTAGTTTTAGGCCAATAATGTGATCTAATAGGCTTTTCAATAAGATCATTTCAGTAACTGGACTGTAGAAGGAAATGGGATGGGAAGGGGGAGGCCTATTAGGGAGCCTGTTGGTAAGGAGATTAACTAGTAATCTGCTTCAGAGATTCTAATGATATGAACAAGGGTAGAGTGATACAGATGGAGGGGACTGGATAAGTGGAAAACATATTCTGGAGACAGCAATGATGGGCCATCTGCTAAGGGGAGAGGGATTGGAGAAAAAAGGAATCAAGAATCATTTCCTGGTTTGGGTTGAGCACCTGGGTGGATGGCCATGAGATTTGTTGATATGAATAATAGGGGGAAGAAAAGAAGAACAGTAAAGAGCTCTGTTTGAGATATGTTGACTAAAAGGCCGTTTCAAAATAGATGATAGAAAAAAATATGCGTGAAATACATCTTCAAAGATATATTTATATGGTGAGAACAGGAACTCATTCATTGTTTCTTATCTGGAAAAAATTAGGTAATTCTCCATATAACTATTTTAAACATTTTTTTTAAATTTAGATGTTGATATTCATCTTGAATCTTTACCTCAAATTTAGATTTCATGAGAACAAAATGAGCTATTTCTAAGCCATCTTCTAATACTATATCTTCCACTTCTACTACCACAACCAGGCAATTTGAAATCATACATTGGTAAATCAAGTGCAATACTCGCTTTTTTTTAATCAATGGCAATAGACACATTTTATCATTGATGGCAATTTCAGCATATATTTTATGTTTGTTTGTTTTTGTTTTCTTTTTGCTTAATCCCTTCACCTTTTACACCCAGCCTCACAACCTCCCTCCCCTCTGTCAGTCTGTTCTTGTGTCTATGGGTCTGTTTCTATTTTGTTTGTTAGTTTATTTTGTTGATTAGATTCCACAGATAAGTATACTTTTCTTTCTCTGACTGGCTTATTTCACTTAGCATAATGCTGTCTAGGTCCATCCATGCTGTCATTTTTTGCGGCTGAATAATATTCCATTGTGTAAATGTACCACTGCTATTTTATCTACTCATCTACTGATGAGCACTTTGGCTGCTTCCAAATCTTGGCTATTGTAAATAATATTGCAATGAACATGGAGGTGCATATATTCTTTCAAATCAGTGTTTCTTCTGATATATTCCTAGAGGTGGAATCATTGGGTCATAAGTCAGTTCCACTTTTAATTTTTTGAGGACACTCCATATTGCTTTGCACAGTGACTGCACCAATCAGCATTCCCATTAACAGTGCATGAGTGTTCCCTTTTCTGCATATACTCACCAACACTTGTTTGTGGTAGCCAATCTGACAGGTGTAAGGTGATATCTCATTGTGATTTTAATTTGTATCTTTCTGATGATTAGTGATGTTGAGCATCTATTCATATGTCTATTGGCCATTTGTATGTCCTCTTTGGAGAAGTGTCTATTCAGGAACTTTGCCCATATTTGTTATTGAATTGTTTGTGGGGGTGTTTTTGTTTTTTTTTTTTGGTGTTGATTTGTATAAGTTATTTACAAATTTTGGTTAGTAACCCCTTATCACATGTACCATTGGCAAATATGTTCTCCCATTCAGTGATAAGCATATATTTTAGATTTAAGAATAGGAATATTTTCTAAAATAAAAACTGTACTTGGCATAAAGTTTCCTTATTTTATATGTTGAGCAAACTTTTATGAAGAGCAATTCATAAATATTTTAAAATGTCTATTCACAATGAGTGCTTTTCATAATATTTTCACATGCAGCAGTTCAACTCCAACAACACACTTGATGTTAAGTGGTTGCATGAAAATGATGCATTTTACATGACAGATTTCACATGACAGATTTTTGTAAAGTGTATTTTTCCCTTTATTAAGGTATTTTTCTTTCTGATTATATCCTCATGGGAAAATGCTAAGTAAATGCCTTACTATCAGTTGGGTAATTTTGTATTTTCGAATCTGAAATCATAGGATCATTTTCAGCTGTTTAATTCTGGAAATACATATGGCCAAATGTCACTCACCCCACAATGACACATTGATTAACTGTTATTACAAAGGCCCCTAAAGTTATAAAATCAGAAGTGAAGGGTGAATGTGATAGTTTGATTCTTCCACTGATCTGAGTACACTTCATTAAGTATAATAGAAATACCAAGGCCCAATGCTTGAAAACAGTAACCTTCTAAAGGAAATACAAAGTAGCTATTTTTTCTTTAAATAAGAGAATTCACATGGCTTAATGATCTTTACAAAATGTGTTATGCATAAACACGCACAACTCACACTGCATATCTTAAATTTATGCATAAGTTCAGGATACTATTGCTCTCCTGAATAAGCAGTTGTATTGGAAAGTTAAATATAAAATATTTAATAAATTTTAACAAGTTATTTTCAATGCTATTTTACTCTGAGTCTATTTTGTGAAGGTGAATAGTGATGTGACTGGATCAGCATCTTACATTTAAAAGACTATGTCCTTCAACAGTGTGGTGGCTGTGGGGGTGTTGGAAGAGGAAGTGGGCATATAGGAGATAAATGGTGATGGAAAATAAAATAAAATATAATAAAGAGTATGTCCTTACTTTATGAGTAGTAAATAGTTTTTCAAAATCCAGAAAATAATAAGTTCCATTATAACCTCTGGATAATTTGTTTTCTCTCATGAAGATTTTAAATTTAGCTATCAATATAAATTTTTCCTCATGCATAGATAATCAACATATTGTATACATATATGTATCAATCACTATTCAGGGGTCCTCAAACTTTTTAAACAGGGGGCCAGTTCACTGTCCCTCAGACTGTTGGAGGGCCGGACTATAGTTTAAAAAAAAAACTATGAACAAATTCCTATGCACACTGCATATATCTTATTTTGAAGTAAAAAACCAAAACGGCAAAAACACCCACATGTGGCCTGCGGGCCGTAGTTTGAGGATGCCTGATATAGATGGTGACACATTAATAATAAATAAAAATTTCAAAGATGCTGCAAGTTAAAATAAGAAAAGTTCAATGTTACTATTTTAACTTAGATCCCTTCTGGTGGCTTCCTTAATGCAAGAGATCTAACCCTGCCTTTGTTTAACCCCTCTCACCAAATTCACATTTTACAGACCACAGCAACCACATAGTGACTAATTAAAACTTATATATGTGTCCATTCAACTGCAAGTATAATAACAACTTTTAGCAAGCAGATGAAAATGAATTTGCTATGTTGGGTCAACCAATGAACTTGTATGCATATATGCATAACCCATGGACACAGACAGTAAGGTGTTCAAGGCCTAAGGTGGAGGGTCAGGAGTGGGCTGGGAGAGGTCAATGGGGAAAAGGGGAACATATGTAATACTGTAAACAATAAAGACTTTAAAAATGTTTCTAATAATTAAGTACATTGAATACTGATAATTTTTCAAAATAAGCAAAGTAAGACTATAGGGAAAATTGAGGAAACGTAGCATACCGGGATAATCACTGTTAATATTACTCCTGTGTTTCATCACTCCTTAATCAGAATTAGATCAAACTATAAATTCTGGTTTTTAACATATTCATACTTATAACACTTACTGTAAAAGGTGACCATGTCAAAATATCTATCTGTATACTAGTAAAAGCCTAAGTGATCTTTACGACCAGTTGACCAAATAACTGGTTGGCCAGTCGCTATGACGCACAATGACCACCAGGGGCCAGACACTCAATGCACGAGCTGCCCCCTGGTGGTCATTGCACTCCCACAGTGGGAGCGCTGCTCAGCCAGAAGCCAGGCTCACAGCTGGCAAGCACAGCTGGGGTGGTGGGAGTTTTCCCGCTGCTGCAGTAGCAGTGCTACCCAGCAGCCAGCTGTGGCAGCAGGTGCAGCAGGGCTGAGATGAGGGGGAGCAGTGTGGCACCCAACCCCAGCTGGGGCTCCTCCCCTGATGCCTGCTGCTTTGCACACTGCTATATCCTCCGAGGGGTCCCGGATTGCAAGAGGGTGCAGGCCAGGCTAAGGTACCCCACCAGTGTACAAATCCGTGCACCGGGCCTCCAGTTAATCTATAATAATAAAAGCATAATATGCTAATTAGACCGGATGACCTTCAGGATGAAGCTGCAGTGGCAGGGGCCAAGCCCCTTGCATGAATTTCATGCATCGGGCCTCTAGTCTATAATAAATTTATTGGTTATAGTCTATTCCATTTTATGGAAGGATATACCTTTAAGTGATAATATAATGCTAGATATGTAGATTGTTTCTATTTCTCAATCTTTACACACTGCTGCAATGACTAGCGTTCTATTTACATCCTTGCCAATATTCATGATTATTTCTCATGAAAAGGTGGCCATAGGTTGTCAAACACTTAAGTCTTTTGAAACATATTGTCAAAGTGTTATCTGGAAAGTTCATACCAATTTACTCTACTGTCAGCAATGTTTGAAAGTTTCTATTTTTATTGTATTGTACTTAATAAATTAATACTACCCAGGCAAACTAGAATATAGACTAAAATTCAGTCAAAGTGAATTGAATTCTTTTGGGTCAAATTGACATATATCCGTAGCTTCACAGAAATGTAGCTCGTCATTTTCTCTTGTGTTTATGAAATTAGACTGTGACTCTTGAATAATGAACACATATACAAATAATACTTTTTATTTATTTAAATCTAGTAGCCTATAAGGCTTGTTTTTGTGATGGATAACATGTTCTCAGTTTTGTATTTCAGCAGGAGTTATCAGATGTTATCCTTAGCTTGGGGAAATCAATTTCTATTCTTTAGGGAATAATACTTTATAATGTGTGTATTTGTAGTCATCTTGCTTTTGTTAGATATTCTCTGATTCCATTTCTTAAAGATCCTTAGTAGGAAAGCTTGCCAAGTTTGGCAAAATACTGGCTTTCAGCCTGGAGTATAATATAACATCAATATAAAATCAACTACTTCTGTTGTAACAATTTCAAGATAATTTCAGTTTTCCTGTCCATTTGCTGAGAAAGCTTAGAATTTAGCAATTAGAGAACCAACGTTTTTCTTCTTTCATAGAATTGGTGGCTAGAATAATTTACATTTAATAAAAATAAAAGCTGTAAATAATTCTTGGGGTCATCTTCTCTAGTCTCTGGACAAATGAAGACATCTTTTCAATAGGTAGTCATCAGATTGATTGATTGGGTTAACAGAATGATTTAAAGTAAAATAGCCCATTTCACTGTTAAGTAGCACAGTTAAAAGTTTCTTCCTCACATTGTACCTAAACCTGCACCCTTCTACACGACAGCTTTTCAGATATTTAAAAGTACCTATATGATATCCTTTTCAGTCTTTCTTTTTAGACATATTACCTTCATTTTCCTCTATACCTTCTCACATGACATGTTTCTGTTATCAGTGGAGTATATTCCATGTCCCTAATCATTGACAGTGAAAGTGGGCTTCTTGGGGTGTCAGGAGAATAAGAATTTCCTGAGGTCCCCATGAGAGGATGAGGTATTGTGAAACGTTTTATTTTGGGGGAATTAAACCCTTGAGTTTCCAAGGTCCCATCTCCCTCCATCCTGCCAAGGAAAAAGTCCCATTTTTGTCTTCAGCGAGCCAGAGTAAAGCCAGTGTCCAGAGATTCCACTCCACATTTGCACAGTCCAGTTCAACATCTGGCTAATGTGTCATGGGCCCTGCAGCTTCTAGGGCCACATGGCTATGGAGGGAGCATGGGTGAGTGCAAGGAAGCAGGAGCGAAGCAAGAAGAACAAGAGAGAGTGAATTCCTTTGTCTGTAGATTGTGTATTCCCAAATTTTCGTGTACATGCAGTGCTTCACTCCCTAGCCCATTATCTTTTTTTCCCAGGTTAGACTGACAAGCAAGTATCTTTTCTACAACACCTTGACTTCACCGTGCTTGCATCCATCTTCCTGCTGTTGGACTCCTTCCCCCAGTGGTCTGCAGGGAATGGACCAGTGGTTCCCTTGGGAGTGTGAATTGCAGCTTCTTGGTGAAGCTGCCCAAATGACCATGCTCATAATGTATGGCCTCCCCTTTGCTTCTATCCTATTATTAACAGCTAATTCCAATGGGAACATTTCCTCAGTTTTCTTTTCTTTTGTTGTTGTTGTTGTTTTACTATATCCCCTTCCTGTGAAAACACTGTATTTACTCACTGAAGCCTCATTAATCGAGGTGTAGAGATGAGATAATAGGAGAAGTGTGCTTTATGTTGAGTGGTGACTGTCTGAAGTTTGTCCTCAAACCTAAATATGGCCATTCAGGTTAGAATATATGGAGTAGAAATGTATGTGCAATAACCCTGAATAAATAACCTGAGTTCTCTGCATTGCCAATTAACTAATATGGCCCTTTGTAGCCAAGATGGATTGGTATGAAATGTATACAGAAATAGTAAACACAATATTTAGACCATACCTATACTAATAATAAAGGAATATGCAAATTGTCCAGGACGCCATCACAGTAACGACCAAACAGCAGGCTGCGTGGGGCAACCAGGCTGGCAGGGGTGTTAGTGAGGGATGACCAAACGACTAAACAGCAGGCTACGTGGGGTGACCAGGCTGGCAGGTGGGTAGTTGGGGGCGACCAGGTCAGCAGAGGGGGGCAGTTGGGGTCAACCAGGCTGGAAGGGAGGGGCAGTTGGGGGTCATTAGGCCAGCAAGGGGGGCAGTAAGGGGCAACCAGGCTGATGGGGGGCCAGTTAGGGGCAACCAGGTCAGCAGGGGGCAGCAGTTAGGGGTGATCAGGCTGGCAGGAGAGCAGTTAGGGGTGATCAGGCAGGCATGTGAGCAGTTAGGAGCCAATGGTCCCGGATTGTGTGAGGGATGTCCAACTGCCGGTCAAACATCTCCCGAGGGGTCCCAGATTGGAGAGGGTGCAGGCTGGGCTGAGGGGACCCCCCCATGCACGAATTTTGTGCACCAGGCCTCTAGTTGCTATATAATTGAGAAATATTTTCTCATGTAAAAACAAGTTGCTGTACAAAAGAAGGCAGATGATTAAACCCAGTCAGTAGGATTTCAGCAATTGATTCATTTGTTAAGTCTTAGCATTTTACCAGCACTAAGATGGGAAAGTAGCATAACTAAGACATTAGGATCTCTAACCTGTGAACTTAAAAAGTTTAAAATTTACTGTCCTTTAAAAACATTTTTTAAAAGGTAGTTTTATCATGGTAGTCACTTTTTCTCACATCTATCCTGTAACCTTGATGCCAGACAACACTTCCTGAAACTCTTTCCCAACAATTGCATTTCTCCCTTGAAAGGGTATAATGGTCAATACCCACCACTTACTACCTGTTATTGGTGCAAATTAAGGTCATGGATGTAATTACCATTGCTAATCTTCCTGGATAGTCCTGGTGAGTTCAGGGTAATGATAAAGGTCCTTCAATGGGAAAGAGAGAGACAGTGGAGAGTCAGTCAGAAGGAGATGTGACTACTGAAGGAAATCACAGAGGCACAACATTGTGGCTTTGAAGGTGTGGAAGTGACTATGAGCCACAGAACATGAGTGGCCTCTAGAAACTGGGGAAAGAAAATGGATTCTTCTCTAGAGCCTCAACAAAATGGAAACATGCAGATACCGTGATTTTATCCCAGTGACACCCATGTCAATCTTCAAAACTAGAAAATCCTATCTAATAAAGAAGGAATATGCAAATTGACCATCACGCCATAACAAGGTGGTTGCACCCACAGCGAAGGCAGGGATTCCGTAACACAAGATGGCTGTGCTCACAGCAGAGGCCGAGTTCCTGTAACGAGCCTTAATGAGCAACTAGCAGGGACTTGAGGCTGTGTGGCACTGGGCTGGGGCAGGGGGCCTGAGGCTACGGCCCCCGTCTGGTGAGGTTTTACAGGGGACCTCAGGCCATGCCCCCCGCTGGCAGGGCTTGTAGGGGGACCTCAGGCCACACCCCACACCCCAGCGCCAGGCTGGGGGACCTCAGTCTGCGCCACCCACACAGCAAGGCTTAATGGGGGACCTCAGGCCATGTCTCCCGGCTGGCGGAGCTTGATGGGGGACCTCAGGCTGCACCTCTGCCTGGCAGGGCTTGATGGGGCACCTCAGGATGCACCTCCCGCCCCAGCGCCGGACCAGGGGACCTCAGGTCATGCCCTTCACCCCGGCATCGGGCTAGGGGACCTGGGGCTGCGCTCCACACCCCAGCGCCAGGCTGTGGGACCTGAGACCACGCCCCCTGTCAGGTGGGGCTTCACAGGGGACCTCAGGCCATGCTCCCCGCCCAGCAGGGCTTGATGGGGGACCTCAAAGCATGCCCCCTGCCCCGGCCTGGGCCAGGGGACCTGAGGCTGTGCTCCCTGCCTGGCAGGACTTGATGGGGGACCTCAGGTTGCACCCCCTGGCCCAGGCCAGGGGACCTCAAGGCGTGCCCTCCAGCCTGGGCTGGGGGACCTCAGGCAGCGTCCCCTGCTCCGGTGCCCAGCCAGGTGACCTGAGGCCATGCCCCCCACCTGGCAGTGCTTGACGGGGTGGGGCTGGCCGGGTCTGGATCTAACCCAATGGGGGTGGGGCCAGATGGGTCTGGGTCTCATGCGATTTCGAGGTGCACATGGGTGGGCGGAGACTTGACTCTCGTTCCCATGGCGTGCCTCAGACTCTGACAGGAGGTAGATTTTCATAAACATTTTACTAATTTTTTTTCATCTCTGACACTTCTATTATAGACAAAGGGCAAATAGCAAATTAAAATATTTCCTCTAATTAATTCCCTTTAATATGCATGAATTTCGTGCATCAGGTCACTAGTTGAAAGATAATAAATTTGTCTTAAGCCATCCAGTTTGTGGTAATTTGATAAGGTAGCTATAGAAAACTAATACAGAAACCAAAACTGATTAACATTTTTAGTCACTGGATGAACCAAAAGGCTTTTCTACTTCTAATAACTATTCATCATATCATACAGATTTTAATAAAATGCCTTGTGAAAAATTATATATATATATATATATATATATATATATATATATATGTGTGTGTGTGTGTGTGTGTGTGTGTGTGTGTGTGTATTTATGTATTATATAAGTATATATGTATATGTAAATTTATACATAATCATGGCCTCCAGATACTCACACGGTGTCATATACACATATGCACATATGACAGCACACAAAAAGTGTGTTTGCAAAGGCTGCCTGAAGCTCCTGCAGGTGATATTAAGTGGAAGTGGCATTTTAAGTTACAGAGAAGTTTAGCAAAGAAACTGAGTATTCCTGGAAAGCAAAGGGGAAAGGAACGATTCCAGAGAGGCATAAACCAGGAATTTTAGCGGTGGAAAAACTACTAAAGCACATATTGTAAGATATCAGGTATCAAGAGACAAAGCTTGGAGAAAAATAAAAGAAACTAAACTGCAAATGGCCTATATTTCATACTAGAAAGCTGGAAGGTAAACTTTATTCTATAGACCATGAACTTTACCACTCAGACTTGTAAACTTTTAGTGTCTTTATTGCAATATGGAGACATGTGCTTTTCATACTGTGGATTACATGGTTTTGGATGATCAGACTTTTCTGTTTTCTTAATCTTGACTACCATCGTCAAACCCTTATTCACTGTGTCCCAGCCCCAGTGCTAGTATTTTTGTTCCTTAACAACGACAAGCTCTTTTCTACCAGAGGTCTTTGCATATACTGTTCCCTCTGCTAGAAACGTGCTGCAGAACCACAACCACCTCCCTTTGCTTACCGCACCCCCCCTCCCTGCCCCCACCATACACACACACAAACTTCCCATGGCTGGCTCTTTCTCATGTTATTATGTAGATTTATCTGTCATGTCTTCTGAAATGATGACATCTAAGCTACGTTTCAATGTCCTATTATTCTCAGTTTAAGTATATTGTTTGTTTCCTTCATGCATGCTATTTATTGACATTGGTAATTTTTTTTTTATTTTTACCTGTTAAATTAGCTTTTATATATTCCTCCTTCTCACAACCCCATAACAAAAGTTAAATGAGGATATGGAACCATATATTTTCCTTTTTACTATTGCAAACTCGACACCCTCAGCAGTACCTGGGAGATACTAGTTATTTAACAAATATCTATTGCATTAATTAATTAATCAGTTGATTATGGGTAATCTGGTCAGGTATTTGTTTAAGATAAATGGCCAAGATAAGAGGATTTGACATTTTCTTGGGCTAAAAATGAAGAAGGATTCAACTAGGCACTTGATTATAGAAAAATAAAGGGTAAATATTAGAGATTAGCGTGACTGATAGATACAGTGAGGAGGTGATATCCAGAAAGAGATTAAATGAGAGGATTCTACAGCATACAATTAATTATGAAGTGTAGCAAAACAGGAATATGTTGGAGAAATGATAATGTGTCTAATTGTGTACATATTGAGAACTAAAATGCTTTTAGTCATCAAAGAAGAGTGAGCCAAACAGATATTTAGATTTACAAATCTGAAACTCAGGGAGAGGTCACAGGTAAATAGTGGTTTGGAATTGTTCACCTATAGATGATTGCCAAAATCATAAAAGCAGTTAAGAGCTTCCAGGAGGAAAATATGAGCTAAATATCAGAGTAAGCAGAAGTACTATGGTGTACTTAGGGGGAGATAGAAGGAGAATGACTTAAAAAGAAATATGAGAAGTTATGATTAGCATATAAGATCAAGGGAGATGAGTGTTTAAAGAGTTAGGCAGTAGTTAACTATTAAATAAAAGCCAGATGACTGAAAAGTTATCTAGAATACCCACTTCACTGATACGATAATATAGAAAACCAAAGCAACCACCTATTTTGTCTCAACCTATTCTTGGTTTAGATATAATCGTGATGTGACCATTTTCTTTCTCGGAGGGGATAGAGGGGTTTAGGTGAGAGGCTGGGGTACTGAAACACAGGCTTAGTGGAAGGGTGGAGATAAACGTTAGAATACTTATTTTCTCTCATAACCTTAGAAGGTGAGCTTAGCATCTTAAGTCATAGCTAATATTATCATGATAGATATAAGATAAATATTTTATTATGTAAAATATCATAGCCAGTAATTCCGATGATTGTATATAGAGATAAATTCCTACACATTTCTACAAATCTTATGATCTCTAAAGAGTTGCTTTTGCCTTGTGCTTTGCTTCCTAGCCCTCTATTTGACCTCTGGCATTTTCTGTTTGATACCTTGTTTATTTGCATGCTTGGGGGTCAGCAGCTTCTCTCTAGCACACAGCTTTGGTCTTAGTGAGATAAATTTTTCAGATTTCAATGAAACAATAAATCTCTCCCCAAAGATTTATAAATCAGAAAAAAAATGTGAAAACAAAATAAAACAAACTCTGCCACTACAGCTAAAAATAAAGGTGAAAAAAAATCTTCTCCACTCTTGCCTCTTAATAGCCTAATCCTTTGTATAGCTTTTGGATAGGACACATGAGAAAATCTGAAGCACTTAATATACTTTTAGTGTGATTGCTTAAAATAGACAAGGATCTTAAGAGGGAACTAGGGAAGATTTTCTTTAGAATTCAAATGCCAGGCCCCAATTTCAGATTTTGCAATAACCCCAGGAATGCTCTGATTCACATTAATTACCTGTACAGGGCAGCAGGTGAGTGGCATCAGTTGGCTTCAAGTTTAGACTGAGCTGCAGAGTCCAATCTGTTATTCCAAGATAACAGAGAGACCCTTTCAAAGAACAAATTGACCTTGGTCTGACGCTATCTCCTGGACTGATTCATTCCTTACAGATTCACATTGCTGGAGTCATTATGAGTGACATATCACAGTCCCGGTCAAGAAGCTTTGTCCACTGACTCTCTTGGAAATTACATAGGAGTTCTAATACCGTATTTTCCGGCGTATAAGACAACTGGGCGTATAAGATTTTCCTGGGTTAAAAAGTTGTCTTATACCCCAGAAAATACGGTAGTCCAATATATCTAATCCATTATATCTAATCCCATCAATATAGTCCAATATACCATATTTTCCGGCATATAAAACAACTTTTTAACCCAGGAAAATCATATACGCCCAGTCGTCTTATACGCAGGAAAGTAGGTATTCCTAATCCTAATATATAAAAACCCAGGGTCCGTAACGACTGACTGAGGGCTTGACCAAACACCAAGAGTCAGTCCTGCAGTCAGTGCTGGGTTGCTGTGGTGACCCAGCACTGACTGCTGAGGGGGCTGCGGGTCAGGCCCAGAGAGAGGCCCGAAGAGAGAGGCAGGGTCTGATCCACAGCCTCTGTGGCAGCTGTTGATCAGCCGTTTGCCTCTCTCTTTCTCTCTGGGCTTTGCCAGCAGCCATGCCTCTGTTTCTCTCTGGGCCTCTGCGGGGGCTGCTGATCAGCTCCACCTCTCTGATCAAGCCCGGAGATAGGCCCGGAGATGCTGACTGGCATAGAAACCAACCAATCAGAACCAAATATGGGTGAACTGTGAGGAGCCAATGCTCCTAGGAGGTGGAGTTTTTGACACTGACTTGCATAGAAACTGACCAATCAGAACCAAATTGACTGGCAGGGGAGGGAAGTTGAGGGCAAGATCAGGCCTGCAGGGGCGGGCAGTTGGGGGCGAGATCAGGCCGGCAGGGGAGGGCAGTTGGGGGTGAGATCAGGACAGCAGGGGAGAGCTGTTAGGGCCGATCAGGCAGGCAGGCAGAGGGGTTAGGGGTAATCAGGCAGGCAGTTAGGAGGTGAGCAGTTAGGAGCCAGTGGTCCCAGATTGAGAGAGGGATTTCTGACAGGGATTGGGCCTAAACTGGCAGTCAGAAATCCCCCAAGAGGTCTCCAATTGGAGAGGGTGCAGGCTGGGCTGAGGGAACCCCCCCCTCCATGCACAAATTTTGTGCACCGGGCCACTAGTTCATATATAAACAGTTCATTTGTATTGTGTCAGAACTTTCAGCTCCCTTCCCTGGCTAATGATTATCATTATGTTCCACCTTAATCCGTATTTTAAATAACACCTACCTAGTGTTGTTTTAAAAGCTATTTCAGAGAGTTTCTTTCTCTACTTTTATACCACTCCAGCACCTCATGGATTCATACATGGATGGCTCTTCATTGCTTTAATACAGGCCAGGCATAGTACCTGGACTGTGACCTGGAATACTCTCCATTACACTGACACTGCTCCAGCACAAACGTGGACTGTTATAACTTTGAGGATTCCAGACCCCTTCTCCAGTCCATCCTACCCATCATTTCTGTCATCCTCTGTGATGTACAGAGTGCATGGTAGCACTCCCTTAATGAACAATTCCTAGTGCCATGTAGTACATAGTACTGTGGCTCATATACATTAGATACTCAAATACTTTTAGATTCCATTGCTAATGATGAACTAATTATTGAAATATATGAAAATATCTAAATATATTGTAATATTAGTTTGTCTTTACAATGCTGAATTCAGGCTACTACAGATCTAGCTTAACCATTTTAAGTTGCAGTCTCTCCATAAGAAATATTTCATATTATCTAATTTTCTGCCAAAGTATATATATTTTTTTATTAGTTTACTGCTAAATGTTTGATCAGTGTCAGGGAAAACCTGAACCTCACCTATATTTTTTTCCTCCAAAGTAGAAAATTTACATTTCTTATATTTCTGTTGCTCAGTACCCTGTTAAATGTTTTTCTCAGAATGTGGAAATGTAAGCATATACTAGTATCTATAATGAATAGCCAAATTCCTAAGATCCACTAAAGGAAAGTACCTTAGTTTTCACAAAGCTCAGTAGGGGGGGAAAGACTTTAAAAATTATGCATTTGTAGAAAATTAAACAGAAGTTCCTCATCTACAGGAAAAATCAATATTATGATAGAAATACAGCACAGGATCCTGTTTACAGACACATAAATATGAAAAATACTAGAGGCCCGGTGCACAGATTCATGCACTGGTAGGGTCCCTCGGTCTGGCCTGCACCCTCTCACAATCCGGAACCCCTTGAGGGATGTCGGACTGCCAGTTTTGGCCTGATCCTCGCAGGTAAAATGACAGGTTAAAAAAAAAAAATTCAAGGACACAGATCAAGTGATTTAAAAAATAATTATCCCAGGAGCAAATATTTAAATTTTTTTCTTTGTCTTTAATGAAGAAAAACAGGCACTAAGAAAAATCAGTAAAAGTTAAAGAAGGAATAGTGACGTTGAAGTGAAGTATCCTAAAATACATCTGTATTAGTGTTCCATTAACCCATTGCACATTACCACAAACAAAGAGGGTTAAGAAAATTCCCATGTATTATCTCATAGTTTCTGCAACTTACCACAAATCCTACATAACTCAACCAGAGTCCTCTGCCCAAATCCTACATAACTCAACCAGAGTCCTCTGCCCAAATCCTACATAACTCAACCAGAGTCCTCTGCCCAAATCCTACATAACTCAACCAGAGTCCTCTGCCCAAATCCTACATAACTCAACCAGAGTTCTCTGCCCAGGGTCTTACGCTATAGGAGTCTGACACCTGGGCTCTTTTCTGGAGGAATCTAATTTGAGCTCATTCAGGTTGCTGGCATAATTCAGTTAGTTCCTTGTGGTTATGGGACTGATGTCCTCATTTCCTGGCTATTGGCCAGGAGCTGCTCTCATCTCCCATAGGCTGCTAGCTATTCCTCACCAGGGTCTTTTCAAAAAATTGTAGCAGACAATGTTGAATTGCCAGTTGAATCCTCTTCATGCTTTAATTTCCTTTGACTTCCTCTTCTGCCACCAACTAGTTAAAATTCTCTATAAGGTCAACTGAAATCTGCACAGTCCCTTCACAGCAGTACCCAGATCAATGGCTGACTGACTCACCAGGAAATAGGATCTCTGGGGAATGAGGGCATCTGTAGAATTTGCCTACTACATTATCCATCCACATTTAATTATCTAAAATTAAAAGGCACCTTGCGACTGAAAGTGAAAGATTGTCAAACACTCTGTTAGGTACCTGAAAAGCATTATTTTGTGTAACCCTTACAATATTTCTAAGAGATAATTATCACAATTTTCAAATAAAATAAAAAAACCACAACTCTGGATCGACTGATTACAGAATTTACCCACATTATACAGTTGTTCAGGTCACTCTGACCACCCAAACCTTTAACAGTTCCATAATACTGTGCATTCACAAAAAATGCCAGTATTTTTTAATTCACTTTCAGATTTCTAATTTTGAAACCATGGCAAATAATAATGATCTGGGAAGTAAATTATAGTCAAACTCAACCTCAAGATTCTTTGCCTCTTTACACAGTGGTAACATGGGATAATAATAATATTCCGTTCCTATTATGGTAATTTAACTTTAACTTCTCCATCTCCAAGTAGAATATTAATTCCATGAGTGCAGGTTCTTTGCAATAAATCATAGTCAGGTTAGACTCAACTAGGAGCTTCAAGAGGGGTTAGTAATATGTTGTGAAAGGGGAAGATTTACTCTCTCTTCAGGAAAGTCACAGAGCTGTCATGAGAGATTAAAAGAAAACAAACCCAGAAATTGTATGTTAATGAACCATGTATATTCAGTAAGTTAATTCCAATATTCTTGTCCTAAGAATTTAATCTTAAGTGTAATAATGGCTGACATAGCACACCAAGTAATATCTGGTTACACCAAACCTGAGACATTCTCCAACCACAAAGAATGGAAAAAGACGGCATTACATATCTACTTATACATGGTCTGTGACTTAAATTAAAGAGTGCAGGGAATGATTGAAAAATCAATCATTGCTCTTTTGAGTTATAAATAAAGCTATAGCATTGAAACTTTACACAAGTCATCACATAAATTCAGATCTTGGTAAATACGTTATATTTTCAGGAGATTGCTTTACCATTTTAATAAAATCCATAAAGCTATAATCAATAACATAGATGAGTTGGTTATTGATTAAATTACTATACAGTCACTATTTGCCTCAAGAATAAAGTCCAAAAGAAGATGCATTAGAAATCCCAACTTCCATTGTATTCCAATAAAAGTAAAATAGTAATCACTATTATCATTAATATAATAGTTAATATCTACTGATTGTGTATGATGTACCAGTCACAAAGCTAAAAACCTGTATGTGTGTGTGTGTGTGTGTGTGTGTGTGTGTGTGTGTGTGTGTGTGTGTGTATGTGTCATATAAATCTCATGCCAGCTTAAGAGATCAGTGCTATTCCCACTTTATAGCTGAGGGAACTGAAGCTAAGAATATTTAACTGATTTGCTCAAGTTACATAATTCGTAAATAGTGAGATTAATTTTAAACCTGCAACCGATTTCTGTTAAAAAATGTGTAGTATTCCACCCTCTGCATAGTTGAAGGTGCCCTTTCCAACTATTACTTTTGGCAATAATTATGGTTGAGAAAAGAGAGTTTGAAAAACATACATAGATATGTTCTAACATTATTCAGGGATTGGTGTAGTTCTGTTTTGCTTACTGCTCATATAAGACACTCTATACTTATTTCAAGGTATGGAAAGTAGTTCTGCTATACAATAATTAATCTACTAGTGGTATAAATAAAGCATTGTTCAGTGAATTGGTATAAATAAGTCAGAGATGTATAAGCAGTAAGTAACATTCTTCATGAACTGTTACATGTAACATTAATAACAGAACGCTCATTATTTACAAGAATGATTATACCAGTTCACTATTTAGCTTACCTCAGCAAACATTTATTGAGCACATTCGGTGTCTCAGGTCCTGTGGAGGTACTTGAGACTCAGTGCAACTATCTAGGAGGAGGTCAGAAATATTCATAAATTACTTTGCATACCTGAGAAAAGGAAAATAGAGTTGTGAGGAAGGAGCACTGAGCCCCAGTTGAGTTTACAGGATGAACCTAACAAGGTGAGGATATGTCAGCTGATCTTGAAGCATTTCAAGGGTTGATGAACATTTCAGGCAGAGGGAAAAGTCCATGCAAAGGTGCAGAAGTGAGTTAAATACAAGATGTTTGTAGAATAATAAATAGTTTAGTTTCCCTCTTTTCTATGAAAATCTGAGAGAAATGATAAAGATATAAAGAATTAGATGAACAAAAATTGGGGGCTATCCTCAAGTTATCAGAGTTTGACATTTTTGTATGTTCTTCTATATAAGAGGAATATATTTAAAAAGTTTCCCAGTGGGAAAGTTAGATAATCAGATTAATGTTTCACACAGTTAAATCCAGATATTGTGTGCAGAACAAATTGAAGAGAAATTGAATATAAGATTAGGCAGGAGGAATTGAAAAGTATATTTTTTTATTCACGTGATCCATACATCTATCCATTTTCCAATTTGCAAAAGAGGAGATGCTTAAAGAGTTTAAGTGTATACTTTTATAGGCCACATTCTAGCATAGGTAAGCAGTAGCATGTGTCAAATATTTAACAAAAATGCATTATTGAGAACATTGTATCACTTAAAACTTTGAAATTATCATTATTTGGTAAATATGGAATTTGGTCATTATTGTATTGGTGGGCAAAGCAATAAAAATTCACTCAATAAAAATCAGTGTGCCACAAGAAAATACTGGGAGAGACTTTGTTGTACTACCCTCTGTGCATGTAGTACTGGTAAATACAGCAGAAAGGAAGTGTGCTATCTAAAATTAACTACTGAATTTTATCATAGGTCATAAACCATTGTAATTTCTGAGTTTCTAACATTAACAGCAATTTCCTAAACACCATTCATGTGTTACCGCTGCATTGGTCAGTTGGGAAAATAGAAGTATAAAACACTTCACTAGATAGTGGCAAAGAGAAATTGGCCTGTGAAATCTCATCCTAGAGCTCATCCTATTGCACTCAGTCAAAGAGCCTAGGCTAAGTGATTCATAAATGCATCCAAACTTGGGCATTTTCTTTTATACTAGAGGCCCGATGCATGAAATTCGTGCAAGAGTAGGCCTTCTCAGCCCCAGTGGCTGTCTCGCCCTGGTAGCCCCAGCTTCACCTGGAAGGTTGTCCAGAAGGGCATCCGGATGGTCATTCCTCTGTTCAGCCATTCGGTTTATTTGCATATTATGTTTTTATTATTATAGATTATTATGGATTGCTCCTACCAATTTCTAAAGGGATGTTTCTTCCTCTTCTTTGGACACACAAATGTTCACATATTTTATTTTCTTTACCTGCTCTCTGCCCTCCCACAATTATACCCAGTGTTTCCATAGTCCTACTTATAGAGTTTTCTTTCTTATAACACCCTGTGTCTCTTTTATTTCCTCTTCCCCATTTGGCTACAAGATTCACTGGCTTCTCTGTTCTTCAGAGCAATTACTCTGTGTCCCAAATTAGCTTCCCTATTTCTTTAGGTGGTCAAGAAATCTCAAATTATCTCAAATTTCTGTCACTAACAGAACCCTCTCACATTACAAGGTGGTTGTTGACCATTTGGCATCATGTCAGCATACCAATACTCCTAGTTCAGAGTAATTAATGAGGTATCACATTGGACATACATTACTCTCCACAAGAGGAAAGCTTTTTGTAGATATTAAGCATTTGGTATTTTCTCCATATCATGGCATTTTTATCACAAGGTGGTGAAACAAAGATATAATTAAAGATTAGTAGAGTTGATCACAATAATTTTAACTTGAAAATTTGTCAACAGACTTCAAGAAACAGATCTGCACAGATATTTAAGCATAGGACTTTTTAAAAATTATTATTTCAGAGAGGAAGGGAGAGGGAGAGAGATAGAAACGTCATTGATGAGAGAGAGTCATTAAATGGCTGCCTCCTGCACACTCCACACTGGGGAGAGAGCCCGCTAACCAGGTATATGCCCTGAGCAGCAATCAAACCATGATTTCCTGGTTCATATGTCAATACTCAACTACTGATCCATGCTGGCTGGGCGAGCATAGGATTTTATTTTTTAAACAGAGCAGTTTTAATAAAATTTTACATATAGTAGTAAAATTATTTCTAAAACCATCAAAATTATAGAAGACTATTTCATTACATAAGGAAGAACTTATGATACACTGAAACAAAACCAAAAGCAATACTCTCAAAATCTTATTAAATGTACACATGTCTCCAGTAATGCATCAAAATGTTAACAGTGAAAACGATCTGAGATTAAATGATTTTCATTTTTCTCTATATTTTAGTTTCTAAACATTTTTAAATAGACATCTATTACCTTTTAAAATGCTAAAATAATAAGTTAAAAAACTAAAATGGCTTAGATGCTAATTTTTAAAATACTCTCCTTATATACATTACTAAAAAAAAAAAGACTGATATCTTGAATAGAGTAAGAATATAAGGGCTATTTGGAGTCACTCTTTAACTTATTATTTCATTTAGAAGCACAAGGAGATAGAGAAAAAAACATTAATTTTCATATTCTGGGTATGTCTCAGCATAGTGAAAATATACATTTCTCTAATGTAGAAATATCTAGAGGGATATGGAAATCATTATACAACATGCCTTTTTTTTTTATTCCTGAGGTAGATACATGTTTTTCTTCCTGCTCTTGATACATGTATATTTCCTTTCATTTATGTAATATCTTAGAATAAAAATACATTGGGACATATTGCTCAAAGTCATATGCACCCAGGTGTTGTAAAGAGAGGCAAAGCAGGCACCAGATTGCAGACGCAAAGTTATATGATAAAAGAGCAAACATAAGATTATGGTGTTCTGTGCAAAAGAATGAAAAGAAGATTCCATCTGAAGAATGGCAATCTAAAGATGGTATAGAAATCACAATCTCATGAGTTCCACTGACTGTGAATTTCAAGCCTTTAAAGGGGAAGTTTACATAAGAACTTTACCAATTTAACTTTATAATCAAATAAAATGAGGGCAGTGTGTACATTTTCTAAAGGACTTGATGAATACTATTTTTCTCTTTATTTACGTGAGAGAAAATTTTAAACTCCAAACAGCATTTTCAGCAACTCTATAGGAGTCAATTGTACTTAGGAGCAGTGTTAAAAATGCCTGTTAGAAAAATAAATTATAATCAATGTGAAAAGCTCAACAGACTAAAAAATAAATACACCAAAAATATTTTCCTCTAAAACATTTTAGATGATTTTTGAAGGAATCAGAATTTCAGTAGAAATTTCTTAGTATGAACCCAGAGCAAGTTTGTAATGGTCATTGTGATAGGCAAGAGAGATCCTAAACATGCTGTGAAGTAAACTTCCCATCCCATAGAAAGTACAAATGTCCTTGTGCTATCTCTTAAGACAGCGCTTTTTCAACCCTTTTTATCTCATGGCACACATAAACTAATTACGAAAATTCTGTATACACAAACAATATTTTTTTGCCAATCTGACAAAAAAAGTAGGTATAATTTTGATTTACAAAAAAAATAATAATAGTACTAATTACCTACCCTTTTACTCCACAGTGACTTTTAAAAACAATCAGGTGCCTATGCTTATATATAAGGATTTCTGGTAACAAGAACTAAGCAATCAGATACAACCTTATTATGTGACATGACCAGTAAGATGTAACTTTATTATGTGATCTATATAATTATGGTTCAAGATAGGGCATTCACACTGGAGGGCTATTGTTGTGTTGGCTGCTGTCATTTTTTTAATTTGACAATCTAAGGGAAAAGAGGTCAGTGCCCCTGACTACATATCAGGTACTACATGTTTTAAAAATTCTTGCAGCACACTGGTTGAAAAACTCACTGATTTATGATGTTACACAACAGGCCAACTTCCATGTACAGAGGTCAGTAGATTGAATATGAATGTAATTGCAATTATTTAAAAAATGTGATGGCTGTTCTGAAGGAATATGTTTCAAAGGATACTTTGGATGTTGCCTGTAAGATATTCAGGTCAATTTCCTGCTGGTTTCTAGTTTCAGGACAATTTCCTGGAGGCTTCACATTTTTAGCACTTTCCAGATACCATTTCTTTGGGCAAGAAGAGAAATGGAAGAGAAAATGATACTTATTACAAGAGCAATCATGAAAGCTCAGCTACAATTGAAAAACCTAGCATGAAACGCAACTCCATGATTGCATCAAAGTACGGTAAGATTTATGTGTTGTTGAGGCTCTTGGTTAAGTACTGGATGCAGTATCATGACATATTTTACTGTCTTGTACATTACCTGATTTACCACATGAGCTTTCTGTCAGCACAGTATTTATTTATTGACTACAATGTCAGAAATGTCACACGAGGCAAAAAGTCATCCACAGTGAATAATGATTACATTTTTCTAAAGTGATACCAACATTAGCTTTTGGTTGAACGGTGATACTATGCTGCTTCTCATAGCAGCTTCTGTCTTTACTTTTTAAATAGATAAATAAGGTCAATTTCATTTTTTTCTTCTGTCTGCTGCAGCAAGTAGGATAATTGCTTTTTTCACTCATTCTACTTCCAGGTGTTAACAAGAGGTTTCTATCTACTTTTAACAAGCATGGATTAGAACACTCTATATCCCTCATATATTGTAAGTGTTACTTACCAGCCGGAGAAGCTGGTGTGAAACCTCTTATCTTTATTACACTGAGAAAAGGTGGCATTTCATAAAGAAAGAGACTGGGCTAGTGGAACAGGCAACCAGAGTTTTCCAGCCACTGTTTCCAATAATACTCTGTGTGACCTTGACAAATGGCCAATTTTTCTCAAGCCTCATTTCACTCTTCTGTGAAGTGAGTGCATTTACTAAACCAGTTCTAAGGTCCCCTGACTGTCCTAAAATACTTTGATTCTAATTTAAATGTATTTGACTCTACTGCTTATCAATAGCATAGATGAGGGAATATTAGGTTTTTGACTTTAGCTTGTCCTACAGAATATTTTTATTGTCATAAGTAAGTTTTCCTTTATGAGAAAAATCAAATAAAAGTCCCATATGCCTGTTAGTTAGTTAATATTTATGAGGGGTGATAAGCAACAGAAAGAAAATAGAATAATTCTTATATTTAGATTTAGTTTTGGAATACAATTGCTTTTTGATCTGTTGGCAGTACAAGTAAGGAGGAAGAGAGGAAATTAGGATGGATTTATTTTGGGACATGACATTGTAGTGGTTCAAAGCAGATATTTCCTTATTTGAATGGATGAAATCCCTCTCTTTTCCTTCTTTAATTATCTGCTTCTATTTAAAAAAATAAGTATGGAAAAATAGAATAGAAGAAGGACAAATAAACAAAAACTCATACACAAAGACAACAGTATGGAGATTACCAGAGGGAAGGGGTTTGGAGGTAGTAATGGGTGAAGGGGGTCAAATAAATGATGATGGAAGATAATATGTCATTGGGTGGTGGGCACACAATGCACTTGGAAGATCATGTATCATAGAAATGTACATTTGAAACCTATATAACCTTATTTACCAACTAGAGGCCTGGTGCTTGAATTCGTGCACAGGTGGGGTCCTGAGGAGGCGGGGCTGGGAGTTTTCAGAACTCTGTCATTTTCACATCCCCATCCGGACCCAATCCTACTTTAGTGTATGCCCTTACAAGCAAAAATGTTGTTTTTTAAGTAATTCGTTCTTTCCAATTCTCTCCTCTTACTCTCAAAATCATTGAAATAAAACTTTAGTTCCCAGTCCACCATCAAAACCGCTCTTGTCAGTTTCAATCTAGTGGCTAGTGCTCTCTCCACACCTTATTTAAATTGAACCATAAGAAACTGTTGATATTTGACTTAGACAAACAAAAATCAAATTTTGTATAGTTTAATCTCATTTAACCTATCAGGAGCATCTGATTTAGTTGTATCTCCCATTTCCTTAAATCACTGTTACTTGGTTCAAAACCACCACATCCTCTTGGTTTATCTCCTACCTCACCGCACTCCTGCTCAGTCATCTTCGCCAGCTCCCCAAGCTCTCCAACCTGTAATCATTGATCTCAAGATGTAAACTTGGATGTATTATCTTCTCTCTTTGTACATGTTCTCTTGGTGATCTCTTCTGGGCCTGGGCCTTTAAATATCATCTCTGTGCTGATGATTCTCAGCCCAGCTCTCTCCCCAAGGTTCATGTCTCTGCATATAAATGAGGAAGTTATTTAGATTTTAATAGATATGTGAAATTAACACACCCAAAACTATCCCTCTGATCTGACCCCTTACCCCCAAGCTGCTAAACCTGCTCCTTCTTTTACCAAAGTTTCCTACTTCCATTAATAACAATTTCACCTTCCCAGTTTCTTAAGTCAAATCCTTAGGTTTATCATTACCCCTCTCTTTCTCTCATTATATTTAATTCATCAGCAAATACCATTGACTCTAAACCTTCAAAATAAACCCTTTTCTGCTTCTACTCTGGCCCTAGTCATGGTGATCGCTCTGTTATATAATCATCTTGTCCCACCATCTCTCCTTTTCCTTTTCCATCACACAGCACCCACAGTGATACTGTTTCAGCATAAATCAAATCCCCTTGTTCAGAGCCCCTTGAGGGCTTTTGTCCCATTCATGTTAAAGCCTTAACTTGGAAAAGGCCTGATATAGCCCTTTAGCCTTTCTACCTTACCTTTCTGATCTCAGGTCCTAATCCACAAAGCAACAGCCACAGAACATAAATATGTATTTACCCAGCGTCACATCATCACATCCTCTAACCATGTGACTTAGTCCCAAACTTGGCTAAATGCTGTCAGTATCATCTAGATGGCATTTAAACTATGTTGATGTTAACCCACCTTAAAGAACTTGCCCTTATAGTTCTCTACTTGGATAGCCACATGACTTATTCCATTACTTCCTTCAGCTTTGATCACATATCACCTTCTCAGTGAGGCCTCCCCTTACTACCATTTTTTTTAAATTGACCCTTCTACACACACATACATTCCCCATTGCTATTTCACGCTTTATATTTCTCCATAGTACTCACCACAGCACAACCTACCAAGTATTCTTTTATTTTTGTCTGTATCCCACTACAGTAGATAATGTCAGAGCTTTGCCCATTCTTCCTCAGCATTCCCCATTCCTGCCATGCCTACAGAATCTTACTGCAAGTGCCTATAGCTATTGCCTGAAGGTTTCTTTCTAACCCCAAATGGTAGCAGTACTGGGAGTAGGTAGAGTTGGGGAATAAATACCCCAGCAACTTTGGGTGAGATAACACTGATTCATACTATCTTCCAGAGTTTCCCCATGGAACTGAGCCTAAGCTTCCCCTAGGCACCCATGCTAGGCTTCCTTACAATCCCTTCCTCACTTCCCCATTCACCTACAGGAGCCTGCTGAGATAATCTCCTAAATAACCTACTTTACTCAAATTGTTGTCTCTGGGACTCCCTTCTGGGGAAAGCCCACCCAGGATATACCCAAAGAGCCCTTTTCCTTTCAAGGAGAAGGTGTTTTTTGTTTATTTGTTTGTGTGTGTGTGTTTTTTGTTGTTTTTTTTTTTTTGGGGGGGGGTCTGTTTTATTTTATTGAGCTATCTGCAATGACTGGGATAGAACTTGACTCACAGTAGAAATTTTATAAATATTTGTTGGATCAATGAACCCCTGTTTTAAAACACCAATTGACTCTACTTTCAGCACAGCCAGGCCATGATTTTGTATTCACCTAACTTACAAATAATCAGCTCATACTAAAAATCATTTACTACCTTGTCTCAATGATCTGGTATGTGGAGTTTTTACAATGTGGAAATTATGCAGAATCAGTAGGTTGAAATAAAAAGAGAAATATATTTAAAAATTACTTACTAGAGTGATTTCCAATCTTGATTTCATGTTAGAATAATCTAATTTTAGTATACAAATTTCTGATTTCTGGACTTCATTCTCCCTAAATCTGGATTCAGTTAATATATTTTAAATTTTCTCCTAATGATCCTAATGCTCAACTGAGTTTGAGAAGCACTTGCTTACTTAGAGGATGCAACACTAAATAATCAAGTATTGATACAATATTATACTTCAGAAGAGAAATATAATTTCCTTAAATATTTTCAGTTGTATTTAAACAAGAATCAAAAGCATTGCTTTTAAAAATACTAATATTTAAAATATTTTTGGAAGTAACTTCTTTGTTATATGAAGTATTTATTCAATTTCTACCAAGTTACAGCCCCTTTTACTTTGGCATAAGGAGGAGAATGAGGAAATAATAAATATATGTATGAAGGGAGACTGTTAAAATGTATATAATTTAACTTGCACATTGATGGCCATACAAATACAGAAAAAGGGACATCACTAGAAAGTTTTTGAAGAATCCCAGGGCTGTATTTTTTTTCTAAACATGGATTATAGAGTCTAGAGATTCCAGTATTTACCTGCCAAATATAAGTTAAAGAAAAAATATCAAATATACATTTTATATATCACAAATGAATTACATAGTTGTTGCACATTTTAACACTAGTTATTGCTATCTTTTTGCAGATCTTTAATATTTTTATACTTTTAAAAACATTTATCTTTATTGTTGGCAGTATTATAGATGTCCCCTTTTTCCCCCCATTGATCCCCTTCACCTCACACCTACCCCCCCCCGCCCCCGCCCCCGCCAGGCCTACACCACTTTACTCTCTGTGTCCATGAGTTATGCATATAAATTCTTAAGGGTTAATGTAGTTGTATCTTGCCAGTGTAATAAGAAAATGAAAACAGGAAGATAACTTTATTTTTTCTTGATATCCCCAGTGTATTATCTACATTCTAAAACAAAGGGAAGTGGATTAGAGAATCATATGTCATTGGTAGCGAATTAATGCTCTTACAAGAGCAAAATAGTCCTTAGTCCTTTCCAGTCATCCCCTGCCACATTAAAAAAAAGAAATCCAATCCAAGTAAAAGCAATGCATAGGCAGCACAGTAATGACCCTTGGGGAAGGCTGTGTTTTCAATCCTAATTACAAAAAAATCATCAATAAACTGATCTGGGAGTTTCTCTAATGAGGTGCACAGGTCATTCTTTAGTATCAAAGGGCAGTTGTTTCCTAGGCGAAGAAGAAATATTTCAGGTCTTCTGAAGAGTATGTTTCTTACTCAATAGAATCCGAACTATACAGAAAGATGCAAGATTACATTAGGTAAAGAAAAATCTTCTGAAGATAGATAGATAGATACAAGGTGGGTTAAAGATAGGTTTACAGTTGTTTGTATGGAAAATAACACAATAATAATTATGCAAGAATAAACTCTTTTGCATACTCATGCTGTAAACATAGAGGGTTGGGCACAGTGAGCAAATACACCACAAAATTTCCCACTGCTCTTAATGTGACCCTTTCTTGATTGGGTGCTTACTCGGCCTCTGCCAATCCCTGATTGATTTCTAGAGCTTCTACAAAATTATATTAGGCAGTCTACAGTTTTTGATGTTTACATGGGGGAATGAGAGCCTGGGGCTTCTTAGTCTTCTATCTTGCTCCAAGTTCCCCCATTGGTGGATTAATATCTGCATTCACAATTTTCAGGACCATAGAGAGCAAATCCTTACTAATAAAAGCCTAAGTAGTTATCATGCTGTGATGCCCTCACGCCGTCACAAGATGGCTGCAGGTGCAGGAGGGCAGGTCTGGGCTTGATGCTGCGGCATGGAGCCTGCCTTGGAGTCCCTCCTCCTCCAGGTTCCATGCACAGAGCTGGAAGGAGGCGGGTCCCCTGGCTCTGCGAGGTGAGGCCTGACTGGGGGTCCCTGCTCTGTGTGGGTAGGCCTGCCTGGGGGTCCCGCCTCTGCACAGCGAGGCCTGCCTGGGTGTCCAGTGAGGCCTGCCTGGGGGTCCCCTGGCTCCACGTGGTGAGGCCTGCCTGGGGGCCCTGAGGGTCCTGCCTCCTGGCTTCCTGCCATGTGGAGGTGGGACCTCGGCTCTGGCCTACCTCTTTAAGGCAATCCATCGAGGAGCCCACCTCTTTGGGGTAATCAACCGCAGGGCTCCTGCACTATGACAGGGCACAGGCCTGGCTGGGGGACCCCCCTCCCCCCCCACAAGTGCACGATTTTCAATCACCGGACTTCTAGTAATAATTGTCAGATAGATAGGTAAAGAAGTTAGGGTGGGTAGTATAAAAACTATTCCATTAAATATTTGCCTCCCAGTAGATTGTCATATTGCCCAAGTTCTATAAGTCTTGTTTGACACCAGTTACTGTGATTTTACCAAGAATATAATTCAAATGATGATAAATGATTGCTATTGATAATATCTTCCATAAAGTCTCCAAGGTCTGGCAGAGTCAAAGGAGAAATTTATTTTCTTTTGAATCTTTTAATAGATTCAGTCTTGGCCATCTAACAGAAAATCAGGTTTAAAGGCCAAATGAAGACATATGTAGGTATGTTTAGCCTTCCACCTTAATAACACTAATAGAGGCAACCACCTATTTCACCAATGGACCAATCTGTTCATGGAAACTGGATGGAGCTAGATACAGAGATTTATTTAGAGTCTGCATGCAAATGAAAGGCTCAGGACATGTAAGGACACTTTATTATGCCCCTGCTCTGCCAGAATCAGGGAACATGATGCCATGTGTGTCATTAGTGATGCACTTTACTGCCCACAACAGAAAGCTGTGGTTACTAACAGCAGGTGTCCTTTAACTTGCTGTGACTAACTCAATAAAATCATTCTGAAAATAGGTGGATATAGCTTTGCATTGAAATGATATTATTCAGGGACCACTACTACTTGCAAGTTATACTATCATAGTCCTCCATAAGGCTCAGAGTTCAACAATCTTCACATTCCTCCATAAGGCAAACAATTCAATAGTGATTTTTATTTTATTTTATTTTTTTGGTTGAATGGAGCCAATTGAAGCAATTAGAAAACTAATTGGATCAATGCAAATAGTCAACAGTATAAAATTCATCCAAAGAGAAAAAGAAAAATAGAATCCCTAAGCCAATTACTCTTCAAATGAATTGCTATTTTAATTCTCCAAATTCTACATTATGAATTGACAATGATGGGTTATATACCCATATCTCAGAGAAAGAGAGAGAAAGTAGGGGTAATATTCAAATTGTTTAACAGACTGCTAGGCTGGACACTGGTCATTGCATTGGAGACGGGTAATGGAGAATCCCTGCTAATTGCTACTTCTTTAAGTGATGGATCCTTCTTGGAAAGATAGAGGAGAAAACAGAAAGACTCATAAGCAACTTGAGGATGGTCACATGTAAAAATTTTTATATTTGTTAGCAAGCATTCCAAACTGAATATTGATCAAATGCATAGATCTATATTACAAACCATTCCTGTTGACACTATTACAAATATGGTTAAAAATGTTTTCAGCTATTAATACAGAGTGTTATACTGCATATTTGGATTAAGCTGGCAAATAGAGCTTATGATTGCAATGTTAGAGACTCAGAAATGTGAAACTGCTTGAGGTAAAAATTTTTAAATACTTTGCATTGCCATTGTTGGCCACAATTATAGGGGGCGGCCTTCCTGTATATGTATTATGGGGAGGTTCATTAACTTATTCCTTTGTTAGCTTAGCCAAACATCAAGAGATGACCAAAATTAGTAAAATGATCATGACTAGAAATCAGGAAACCTGAGCTCTCTGGACTTTAGCCTTCACCTATGTCATATCTGCTTTATCGTGATTAAGTCTTTTAAGTTCTTTGACACTCAGCTTCAGTATTTAGCAGGATGATTTTATTAGATTTTGTCACATTGGATCCCTTACTATTTGTGGAGGAATTCCAGGGCAGGCAGAGGCAAAGTTTATCTCCTACAGAAGTCAAATGAGGAAGATAACACATTTTCCCAGTGCCTGGAAGTAAAAGTACAAGGTCATCTGGATGTGCCCTCTAAGATTTTAAAACTTGAGAGCTTGACACAATGGCATAAGGTTATACAAGACATGATGGTAAATGAAATCAATGGTACAACTGAAAATTCAATGACATGGTGGTCTATGCTCAGATCCAACTGAGCACCATTGTACCAAATGCCCAAGTTGAAAGCTGTAGATGGGTATGGTATGTAGACTGTCATAAATGTTTACATGGCAAGCCTGAACCAATTCTACAGCCTTCTAATTAATTCCATGTAATACTTAGTATTATTTCACACAACTATTTTCTACGTAAGTTAAAGATAGATGCTCTTTATTATAAACTACCAAGAATGATGACCAAGAAAAATTGGTATCAGTACCAGGAGTCATTAGAGGTGCCAAAAATAGGGGAGGCGGGGGAAATGGTTAAATCTGTGATTAGTTATCTGGTCCACTTAGGATGAAGACAGTGAAAATTTAAATAGCTCTAAATGAGTCCGGCCTTAGTATGCAATGGAAAGATAGCCAATAAAATTATCAATTGTGGATACCAGTATGAAGTATCCTCTGAACTCAAAGCTTTGGAGAATAGTCCTCAAAGGGTGTGGAAAAATTAGGACTGTAGTGTACTCTACCAGTGTGGGTAGGTCTACTTCCAGTGGTATTTAGACAGCTTAGAAAGAATAGAAAACTCATATTCTTAAATGTACAGCACATAAAGGTTGAAGCTTATGGACTTTCAACCATTGTGCTTACACATCACCTGTACTCCAGTGACTTGGTTAAGATAGCTATAAAACAAATGCAAAGTTTGACCTTACATATGGAGAACTTAAATTTCACTTAAATTTACAGGGCATTTATAAGGAAACAGTGAAACATCCTTCTCAATAATTGAAATGAAAAGATTAGAGAAATTTGGAAGATTCTAAATATTTCCAAAGCCTTCAGTGCTCCATTACCTAACCCTTTCATGTCAGCTGAAATGTTTTTCCTTTTGCCAAATGAAGCTGTTTTGGCCATTTTGAAGACTATGTGATACTCTTTCTGAGAGATTTACTATGTAAAGAGAGTGCACTAAACCCATCTATATCTCTTCATTGACTACAGGCATGTAGAGTGAAATTTTAGTAAGTCCTAGAGACCAAATATAAAGTAAAACCTGGGGGCAGGGGAGGGAGGTTATGTAACACCACAAAAATTAACACTTTATTTATTATGTCTCTTTAATTCTGGAAATTCTATAAGGAAAATTACTGTCATTGTAGAACAATATGGAAAACTATAAATTTAGATTGTGCTGAAACTATTGATATGCATGCACTTAAAAATTTTTAGGTGATAAAGTCAGAGCTTAAAAGGCTGATGGATTTCAATTATTTATTCCTTGGTTGCTGCCTGAAGCCTGCTCAAAGCTAGTCCATGCTAAATAAATTTGAGTGCCAGACATCTCTTCATGAAATATATCTTGAGGAACTAATTCATCATATATTTATTAAATGCCCAATCTGTGTCCAAACCTCTCCTAGGTGCTGACAAAACTATAGTGCATAAAACAATGATCTCTGCCTTCAATTAGCTTAGAATTTTGTGGGTGGAAATAAACAATAAGTAGACTCAAAATAAAAACATTGAGTAATAATAAATTCCAGAGAGTAAAGTAAAAACTGAAAAGGGGGTTAGGACAATGATTATCAAGGATTGTGCTGCAAGAATTTTTAAGACATGCAATATTTAGTCAGGGGCACTGACCTCTTTTCCCTTAAACTGTAAAAAAATGACAACAGCCAATACAACAATAGCCATCCTGTTTGAATGAATAACAATTATACCTATTTTTTTTTTTGTCAGATAGGAAAAAATATATTTTTGGTGTGCCTCCGAATTTTAGTCATTTATGTGTGCATGAGATGAAAAATGTTGAAAATTGCTGATTTAGGGAGTTCTTATGGAAGGATTAACTTTATCCCATTCCATCTTAGAAAGACTAATGTGGAAGTCCCTAAAGCATCCCCCCATTGAAATAATAAAAAGCAATTATATTTTATATTATTAAAGTAGTAAAGGCAAACCCTTATTTTTTAAAGGATCACAGAAATTACTGTCACCAAAAGTATCTGAAAGATTTAGTAATATGGATTCATACAAATAGTTGATCATGATCAGAGCAGGAGATGTGTGGGGCATGGAGCATAACAGACAGTGATTTAAATTAAATTAAGTGGTATTTATAATTATGACTGCTATGCCAGATATGGCTTCTGAGAAAATGAGTGTAACCTCTGACACATGCTATGCCACATTTGGGAGTAGTGCATTTTCCCCTTCAACAATAATGAAGAACATCTAAGCATGTTCACTTACAGAACATACAGTCCTTTGATTCTTTGCCATGATTTTATCTATAGGGACCTTGACCACTTCACCATTCAGGACGCATCCCTGTCTGGAGTGCCCTGATTTATTATGTATTCTGATAAATCTCTGAATAAAACTGATATACCTGGAGGGCAAGAACAAGCTACTACTTATACTAGTATAAGGAGTGGCCTGTGTGTGGTCTGGGATACAATGGCCTGGGTCCATGAAGTAGAGACTGCTGGCGGTCCACCCACATCCCCTTTAGCAGTCATGTGACCTCATGCTTAGTGGCTGTGAGAGTTGGCTGCTAACAGCTCCTGGGGGTACCCTACTCCTCAAAATTGTCTTATTAGATGTAAGTCTCCTTAGCATGAACTATCACTGAGGTAGTTGAGAACTGCCCTTGAGTTTGTGTCCAACCCTGGGGGTGGCCCCCTGCCAATGACGGACTAATATGAAGGTAGAAAAGGTGAGACTCCTTGTCTCCAAGGGAATAAGTTTTGTGGTGCCATTTATGCTCCAGTCTCAGACTAAACCTCAATTGAAGCCACTACTTTGTTGATCCTGCTTTCCACACTCACTTAATAAATCACTCAAATGAGAATCTCTATCCAAAGCACTACTTTCAGGGAACCATACTTAAGATAGATAGTCTTGTGGAGATGTTGTCTGCAAAGTAAATAACAATTGCCAGTCTTCAACTGCAATTTATGTTGACAGTACTCTATTTGCTAATCCATCACTGCTGGTAAGTATACTTTAGAAAAACTTGCCTTAAGGTGGCATGGTTAAAAACACTTTTACATATATAACCTTATTTGACCCTCACAATATCCCTGATAAGGTGGGAAGGCAAACATTATTGCCTTCATTTTATGGATGAGGAAATTAAGAAATTAAGGTCCTAAAACACCTTATATAAGATCAATGTCAGAATTGTGGCTAACTTACAGGTTTTCAATTTCCTAAGCCATGTATTCTCCATTCTCTATCTGGCTGTCTTCCAGGTTATCATTGACTGTAGAAAATTGAACTAATCAGAATATTTTAGTGTACACACAGAAACACACATGTGCATGCACATACATACACTGCTAGAGTAGGTCCTCTTAATCACACATATAATCAGTAGGTAAATGTCTTGATAACACAGCTATGGATGCAACGACTATGTATGCATTTATATGATAACACCACCAGTGCAATTCATTTTCTGAATGAATAATGAAAACATTTTTTATGTCACTGCAGTTATCAGCTATCCTGAAAATGCATGTCTACCTTGAAAGATTTAACTTGCCAAAGCTTCTTTATGAGGAGTGAAAGTACATGCAATTCTAATCTCCATGGCGATGCTTTAGTGAAAATGTTGATAAATTCAAGTTTTCATAGATGGTTATGTAATTAATTGCCTAAGATATAAAGGGGTGGATACATTCTTCATTGGCTTATCTTATATTTCTGGGACTTTTGAGCTAAGCTCCTTAATTTAAATCAATGGAAATGAGGATGCTTTTTCTGGAAGATGTCATTCTAATGTGGAAATAAGGGAAAACACATTTCTTGATCCATTTTCAACTAGTTGGAGGCTTTCAATGTTCAAGAAACCAAGCTATTTTGTTTATGATAAATACACCTTTCTTGCCTGGGTGGTGTTGCTCAGTGGTTGAGCATCAACCCATGAACCAGGAGGTCACAGTTTGATTTCTGGTCAGCGCACGTGCTCGGGTTGCAGGCTTGAACTCCAATGGGGGGTGTGCAGGAGGCAGTTGATCGATGATTTTCTCTCATTATTGATGTTTCTATCTCTCATTCTCCCTTTCTCTCTCTGAAATCAATTAAAAATATTTTTAAAAATACATGTTTCTTCTCCCAGTTATCGAGCCAATAATTGGCTTTCCTTTTTAACTTTAACAAAGTTACTGTGTTTATTAAAAACCAGAGGCCCAGTGCAGGAAATTCATGCACGGGGGTGAGGGGGGAGGTCCCTCAGCCTGGACTGCACCCTCTTGCAATCCAGGACCCCTCAGACATCCCTCAAGCAATCCGGGACTGCTGGCTCCTAACCGCTTGCCTGCCTGCCTGCCTGATCACCCCTAACTGCTTGTCTGCCTGCCTTAATTCTCCTAACTACCTCTCCCTACCTGCCTGATGGCCCCTAACCACTCTGTCTGCCTGCCTGAAAGCCCCTAAACACTCTGCATGCCTGCCTGATCACCCCTAACCACTCTGCCTGCCTGATCACCCCTAACTGCTTGCTTGTCTGTCTGATGGCCCCTAACTGCCTCTGCCTTGGCCCCCAACACCATGGCTTCATCCGGAAAGACATCTGGAAGGTTGCTCAGCTGTCCGGTCTAATTAGCATATTAAGCTTTTATTTTTATAGATACTTTCAAAAATATTTTTTGGAAGAAAATAATGCATCTACCCAACATCCTATGGCTATATTATCCTTTCAGGATATGAGTGATATAGAACATTCTTCATTTAATCTTTGGAGCCCTATTTGAATTGGCAAACACACAGGGGAACCAGATGTAAGAGGGCTGAGGAATTCTTAGGGGACAGCATGGTTTCTCCAGAACAGGTGCAGTATGTCCCCTTCTGCCTGTTCCATCAGTATACATTTAATGGTGCTTTCCATTGCAGTATCTGAACAGTTATTAAAGTGGTTGTCAAATTTACCTAGTTGTACTTGCCTTACAGGGGTGACAGGCCACTTCAAGTCAGCAGAAGTTCAGCATTTATTTTTAAAGACCTGGTCTGACATCGGCATTTTCAATCACTAGTATTAGTTCCAACTTTGCCTTAGGAGACTAGACATCAAGTCTATTCTAACATAAATAAGACATAAGTCTCAGCATTCTCTTTAAAAATGTTAAGAACCAGAATATGGAGCCAGTAATAGCCAGAACCATACCAGTAAAGGAAAAGCAATTCCATTTAATTGTACCTAGATTTCAAGTTGCCAAGGAACCCTTCTATTAGCTAAAAAACAAAAGGGAGACTATACATTTAAGGGAGTGATCTTAGATTTATGGGCACAGCTAGAAATGCATTTAACACTGCCGTGTCTATTTCATCTGTTTGTTATAGTTTATTCAGTCGAATTGAAAGCATCAAGCATAAATCAGAGTAGTTAATAATTGTAATACTGTTTCCATGATATAGCACATATTTTCAAATGCATAATATGAGCACCATTTGTCAGTAAAATACTGATATTTCAATCTCCAATCAAGAATGGAGGTCACATTCTTTCAAAGAGGTCAGGCATGTCCTGGGTGCCTCACCTGAAAACACAGTTTGCACCATGGCTGCCACTGCTCTTAGGGAGGAGGATGAGAGGAACTCTCTCAAATTTGACCCAGGCATCCAAAGGGCTCTTCCAAGTTAAACATCGCTTCCATTATCCTCCTCACCCAAATGCCACTAACTCTGGGCAGAGCTGTGATAATGAGAAGTGATCAAAAGCTCAGCTCATTAGCTGTAGAGAGGCCTTTGGTCTGGGATTCCAGTAAGAGAAGAGCCAGATGACCAGGAACCCTGAGGGACAATGATGGAAAATATTCTATGGTAAAAGCCTTGTCTCTCTATTAAAAGAAAGAAGTGGCCCAGGCCGTGTCAGTGAGGAGGCAGTTCTTACAGGGCTGGAAGTACACCCTCTGGCCTCTCTCAGATTTACCTGACTTCTCTATACTTAACACAGCACCAAGCCTGCCCAGATCACATGACTTGGTGATTTCACATCAAACTCTTTGGAGACTCAGGAGTCTGTCCATCTTTCTACCCTGCATTCCCTTCCCTTAAAACCAGCCTAAAATGAGAGGGAAGAGAGGATAAAACTCACCTATCCTTGTTATGTCTTGAGCCCCAGTGCTCCACAATATTTGTATTCTGAAATTCTAATACAGGAAGGCTCCATTATTTTAAGATGGAACCAGAAGAACTATTTAAAGTTAGCTTAGCCCTAACTGGTTTGTCTCAGTGGATAGAGCATCAGCCTGTGGACTAAAAGGTCCCAGGTTCGATTCCCGTCAAGGGCATATACCTTGGTTGCAGGCACATCCCCATTAGGAGGTGTGCAAGAGGCAGCTGATAGATGTTTCTCTCTCATCGATGTTTCTAACTCTCTATCCCTCTCTCTTCCTCTCTGTAAAAAAATCAATAAAATATAAAAAATAAAGTTAGCTTATAGCTCAAATTATCAGATTAACTTAAAATTAAGAATAACTTTTTCCAGAAGCTGAAAATTTTACCCAAACTATGTTCATGTCTCAACTTTAAAATAAGTATGCGTTATTAAGAAGGATTTAATAATGATATTCCATTTCAACTTTTTAAGATTATTATTTTTTTTAATTTTTGCATTATTCCTTTATTTTGGTTAATCCTCACCCAAGGATGTTATTCTTTTATTTATTTATTTATTTTATTTTTATTTTTTTTAGAGTGAAAGGGAGGAAGGAGGGGGAGAGAGAGAGGAACATTAATGTGCTACATTGATTCTTCTGCATGTGCCGTGAATGGGGGCCGGGGATCGAACCTGCAACCCTTTGGTGTACATGCCAATGCTCTAACCACTTAGCACACTGTCTAAGGCTTTTTTTTAAAAAAAAAAATAGCTTTTAGTTAGTTGTGTCTGCTAATAATTTATTTTAGCACGTAATATGTTTATATTATAAATTGAGTTTTATGTGAATTTTTATAAGCTATGTATTTAAAATTTATTGTTTCAAACTCACTGACTTAAATAAACCATAAATACAATTTTAAGTAAAATAATGAGTTATTGGGGTCTTTCAGGAATACAGCAAATAAATGCTAACATATCAATATCATCCTTGTGCTACAGTATTACAATCTCTCCTTGTCCTTCTCCTTACTCCTCCTCCTTCTCTTTCCTCCTCCTCCTCCACCTCCTCTTCCTCCTCCTCTTTTTCCTCTTCCTCTTCCTCTGTCTCCTCTTTTTCTTTAAGTGTAAGATGGTGTGGTAAGGGGATTCAGAAGAATACATTTACTAGTATAGGTAGATCTGGGTTTGAATGTCAGCACTGTCGCAAGTAGCATGACTTTGCAGAGATCAACCGACCTCTTTAAGCTCCAGTTTTTCCATCTGTACATGAGAATCATAGAACTCATCCTCACAGGCTTTTGTAAAGTTAAAGCAAGAAACTGTATTCGAGAAGCTTAGCAGAGTGCATAAAGAGTGTCTAATAAAAGGTAGCTCTTTTTTATTAAAATCTATTACCATATGAAGACTCAGAAATTGAACCTGAGAAATAAGGAAATAACAATTGCTGAGAGAATACTAATACAGATACCTCACTTGCTTCTTAATTTAATCCCCCAACAATTCTTTGCAATAGAGGTAATTACTAACACTATTTTATAAATGAGAAAACCCAGGTCAGGGAAATTAAATAACTCATCCATTGAGTGTCTTTCACTTGAAAAACTCATCATTTTTACCTGCAATTATATCATTCTGAGCTGTTCCCATGCACCATCCACCTTTGTGCATAGTACATGAAAAGACTGATATTACAGGCATGTCAACTTGTCCATTGTGAAGATCATTTGGATTATATAGGCTCCTCAGTTATCCATTCCACTTGCTAATAGCAAAGTTATTTCCTTTTGTGAAAACTGTCTGTAGTGTTAGAAAAAAATATAATTCCAGAATCAACTTCTCAGTATGGAAGAAAATGAGAGGGAATCTTTTCTCCCAGAACCACTCAGACCCACATGGATTCAACTCTGACAATTCTGGGACTTTGAAACAATTATTGGGATCCCTGTTTTTTAATTTTGTACCTCTACAATTCTTCTGCACCCACAGCCTCCAATGGATTTTGTGTTCAGCCTTTCATAACCTACACTTTCTCTTATCCTGTCTCTTTATCTTGCTTGGAAGTAAGATTCCTAATGAATGTACCTATACTACTGTCACTTGTCAACTTCTGTCCATATTTCTATTCCTTGAGTGTTAGTACAGTATAACGTTTAAGAGCACAAAATTTGGAGCCAAACCCCATGGGTTCAAATCCCACCTCTACTGATTTACTGATTTCCTCATTTATACCTCAGAGTTGTTTTGAAAATGAAATCAATTATTTGTAAGTTTCTTAGAACAGTGTCTGGCACATACTACACATTATATAAGTCTGCTGTTATAATTAACTTGTGCTCCTATTGTGAAAACCTTTTAACAGTAAAATTTGGAATCCTAAAGAAACACTTTTATTATTTTTCTACCTCCCATTTGTCTCCCCTCAAATCCTGACACTTCCCAGTTGGTGAAAAGATAAGTGAAGACTAAGCAGCTATCCTATAGAATAACTGATAGAAGGGCAATGCGCAAATCTCGCAAATGCTGAATTACCTCTTAGCAGTGACCCAGTCCCACCTCCCAATTACACAGCTGGCATAACACGAATTTGGTGCCTCCTCCACCCCAAAGTAACATGTACTTTGTAGGATTCATTTGGTCACAGTTGTAGGAGATTTTGCTTTCATGAGCAAGCCAGCCTGATGTCTGTAATGTCTGCCTTGCAGAGCTTCTAGCTGATCATGTCTATCATGGGCGAATTGAACATTCAGTGGATTATGTGTTCCCTGCTCTCTGCACTGGCTGTCAGGAAAAAGAACAATCTGACTTTACCATGACCTCGTTGGTTTTTAAAGTTCCTGGACAGGGCGTTAGTCAGTACTATATTTTTTACCTTAGCCTTGGGCCTGACATGCTGTGCCCTCGCAGGTGGGCGTTGTTGTGTCTTGGGTCAGCAGGCAGCTGTAGTATTAACTCTAAGAACTGCAGAGCATGAATACTATGTTCTTCCTTTTCCATTCTATCATATCTCAGCTTCTACCCACCATCTGCTCACTGTAAACAGTAATTTCTGTTTTTCCTTCTTCAATTTATTCATGTGAATAACCTGGATTAATTTTCCTTTGGATCAGACTTCTCCTTCTCTGATGTTGCTGTTTTATTGTTTACTAGAGGCCCGATGCACGAAATTCATGCAAGAGAAGGCCTGCCTTTCCCCTGGCTGCTGACACTGGCTTCCCTCTGGCACCCAGGATCCGGGCTTCCCTCACAGCCCCAGCTTCATCCGGAAGGTCATCGGTCTAATTAGCATATTACGCTTTTCTTATTACAGATTGACACAAGTGTTCTGTTCAGAGGAGCATTGCAGGTTAGAATACATAACATGTATAATGTTAGGAAGAGTAGCATATTCTAGTCTTCCTTTCCAGTAATCAAGGTCTTTTTCTATAAGGCACTATTTTAAAACTTCCCAAACATAAGTCTAGAGTCATTTAGCTAGATATTAAATGCCTATGAATAGACAGAGAGGCAAGGGAGACAGAACTGAGACACAAATATTTCTTAATTCAACCCAGCTGAGCTGACTCAATAGTGAAAGCACCCAACAAAGGGCACGCACTGCACACAAAAGCATTTCAGTAAATATTTCTTGAAAGAAACAATGGCTAAGGCTTGTTCCTTCTTCTTAGAAACACAGGGGAGGGTGGACTATCCAAAGAAGTTGCTTAGCCATTCTAGTGTTTGTACTCCTAAATTGTATGTTTAAAATATTATGCTACCATTGCCAATAATAATAGACACAAGATGAGATGCTAATTGCATGAGAATAACCACTGAGATTGAACACAGCAAATGGAGGATGTTTACAATATTTATGAACAATGGTCTCTGCTTTGCCTTCATGCTGGAATAACATTTAAAAGGAGAGGGAAATTGCAAGGTGAAGTATCATTTGGCTGCAAGGAAGTCATTTATCATTTTAGTTAAGAATTTAGACTGTCAAACTCGATAAATGAAATGGTCCATTGATAGAACTCCAATCACTGATGCATAGCTTCAATATATAATGCCTAATTAAGTGTGCTTGATTAAACTATTTCTATAACGTGTTTGTGTTTTAAAGAATGCACAGTGGAATTTTTGAAGCTTCTCTAGATTATTTTTGATTACTCATGGACTTTTTGCTGCAACCACATTTTCCAAAGGAAAATCATTAAACATTAAATACTTCAGCAAAGTGAACTTTGCCCTTTGAAAGACGGTGTTATGTATGCTATAAATCTTGCAGAGATATTGCATTTGAGAGCTTTTCCTGAGATAACAAAAAAGGTACACCTTGGGATACCACATTTATTCCTCTTCAAGCAGTGACCTTTATAGTGCATTTTAAGCATGACCATTGCCTTTTAAAACTGCTCAATGTTGCATACAGACACTTTTCCTTGCACTGTATTCTGAGCAGGGAGATGAAATGAATATTTAGTGTTAACTCATAAAAATGGACCACATGGTTTAACTCCTAATGGAATAAATTAGCTGTGATTATGAGCATTTTTATTTTAGAAGAGGCTTTGTATGATTTTGTTAGGCCTTCTCAGTGCAAATCCAGGAGTCATAGGCAAGACTGGCTTATCTTTCAGAACCTGGTTTACACTTTAAATAGTGCCTTTATATATGAATTTCCACTCATAAACCTTAGACAAACTGTCCTGATACCCAAGTAGGCCACCCCCCAAAAAAGAGACTTTTTGAAAAGGACAATAACAGAAACAACTATGCAGTTTATTCTCATTCACTGTATAACATAATTTCATATCTTTAAAGCAATTCATATAAGGCATGGGTACACTTAGAATAAAAAATTATATTAGTGAACCTAATGAGGTTTAGTTATTGTCCATCCTTGTGAATAAAATTTCAATAAAGGCTAACATAACTTTGTTATTATTTAGGTATAGATCATTAATATCTAATGAAAGTAAGGTCAAAATTCAAATCAAAGTCATTATCACAAGTTGGATTTCAAGTAAAATTATTTATTTGATGACATATGATCCAATATTAAATTCAACTGCTGCTGAGGATTTCAGGACCAAATGATCATTCAGAAATGCAAATTATACATAAGGCATTTGATTTCACACCTATATAAAGCTTTCATTAAATTGATTAAATATATATGAAATTTTTAATATTGCTCCAATATAGTCTGGGATTTGTAAAATGTAATTATAATATTAAATCATTGTGATTGATTTAGATTCTGTATTTTGTGAACTCGATAAATTAATGTGCAAAAATAAATAAGATAGTTTACTGTACAGAGCACTCAGTGTGGAATCAAGGTGGTGAACTGCAAAGAGTCAAAATGTCTAAATTAAATTCAGTTGCTACTTATTAACTTTCTTATTGTCCACTAGCCATGCATTCTGAGCCCTAGGTCAGATAAAAATAAAAAGCATAATGTTCTCTACCAAGAGTGTTGTTAGAATTAAATAAGACAGTATACTAGTATATGAAGTTAGAATGTTTGGCATATATTTATTTTACTTAAATTTCTTTGGAATTATCTTTCTTATGTGAAGTTTAAGTGATTATTTCCATAAAGCAAGATACCCACAAGTTTTTCTTACTGGTAACATGAGGCCTCCTTGCTCCTTTATGCCAACCAATTAAGCTTGTCCAAATAAATTCAATTCTCTTAGGTTAAAAAATATTTTTAACAGAAAGCAATATATTCTAATGCCTGTAATCCAGTATATTAAAGATCCAGCTAAATAAAATTATAAGGCAGCATTTTCTTTCACTTGCAAAATGTCTTGCTACATATAGATTTCAAACTCAGGTAAATAATAGTCATTATAATGTGGAACACAAAATGTTAGCAAGCCATTGCAAGAAAGTACACAGAATAATCTGAAGAAATCTACAAAGAACATCAATGAAGTCTACCAAACCTAGTTTCTAGAGGTAATGTTACAGCTATTATACTTAATCATTTTAATATTTCTTTATTGACTCATTGGATGTGTTTGTTCTGTACTACATTTCTGGAAGAAAGTTCACATCTTTTTCAGACCATCAATAATTATTCTAAAATGTTTAAATATGGAGTGAGGAAGGCTGGCGCCCCCAATTTGACCTCTGCCAAGAACCAAGCCACAGCAACCCGACTGTGCTGCTTCATTGCACATTCTCTGGGTCAGTGGTTCATGTAGCCTTTCCCCTGGAGAGCAGTTCTAGATGTATGCACCAGTGCCTCCAGTATAAGTTCAGAAATGCTTGAAAACCCATGTCATGCTGTTTCCCTCTATTTGGTCTCGAGGTTGGAGGACTCTCAAGATGATGGTGGAGTATGGATTTTACACTCACCTCTCTCAGGATCAGGCTGGAAATACAACTAAATTAAAAAAATAATCACCCTACATAACCAACTAAAGACTAGCTGAAGAGGAGGCTTGTAACTAAGGATTTATACACTTCACATTGAGACTGCACCAACACAGCAGCTCATATGTCGTGGTCTTGGCTGAGCTTCACAGTCAGCCAGCCTGTTTGATCCCATGCACAAATGGGACAATAGCAATCAAGACTCAATTACAACTGCAGGGTCCACATAAACCTCACAAGGGACATTCCGAGAGCACGCAGCTCAGGATATCAGAGAGACTGCACCACTGCATCCCACAGGACACCTACTACATCATAAAGCCATCCCACAAAGACTGGGAGTCATAGCAGATCTATCTAATACATAGAAACAAACACAAAGAGGCAGCCAAAAATGGGGAGACAAAGAAACAGCCTGCAAATGAAAGAAAAGGAGGAAACTAAAGAAACAAAACACTAAGTGAAATGGAAGCAAGCAATTTATCAGATACAGAGTTCAAAGTAATGGTTATAAGAATGCTCAAGCAATTTAGGAAGAACTACATCAACATAAAAAGGGACATATAAACCATAACAAAGAACCAATCAGAAATGAAGAATACCATATCTGAATATCAAAAATACACTGGAAAAAAAATAAAAAGTAGGTCGGATGAAGCAGAGGATCAAACTAGCCATTTGGAAGACAAGGTAGAAAAGAAACACCCAATCAGAGCAGTGAGAAAAAAAAAAAGAATTTTAAAAAAGGAAGGTAGTTTAAGGCAGTGGTTCTCAACCTTTCTAATGCCGCGACCCTTTAACACAGTTCCTCATGTTGTGGTGAGCCCCAACCATAAAATTATTTTCGTTGCTACTTCATAACTGTAATTTTGCTACTGTTAATGAATCGTAATGTAAATATCTGTGTTTTCCGATGGTCTTAGGCTCTACAGCAGCGGTTCTCAACCTGTGGGTCATGACAGGGTCGCCTAAGACCCTGAAGTAGCAATGAAAATAATTATGAAGTAATTATGAAGTAGTTATGAAGTAGCAATGAAAATAATTTTATGGTTGGGGGTCAACACAACATGAGGAACTGTATTGAAGGGTCATGGCATTAGAAAGGTTGAGAACCACTGGTTTAAGGGAACTTTGAACAACATGAAGTGCAAAGACATCTGAATCATAGGGATACCAGAAGAAAAAGAGAAAGAGCAAGGGATCAAGAACCTATTTGAAGAGATACTGACCAAAAATTTCCCTAACCTGGTGAAGAAAAAAGACACTCAAGTTCAGGAAGTGCAGAGTCCCAAAGAGGTCAACATCAACACACATCATAATTAAAATGTCAAAGATTAAAGACAAAGAGTGAATACTTAAAAAAGCAAGAGAAAAGCAGTTAATTACCTACAAAGGAGCTGCCTAAGACTGTCAAGTGATTTCTCAAAAGAAACATTTCAGGCAGAAGGGACTGACATGAAATATTCAAAGTGATGAAAAGCAAGGACCTACAACCAAAACTACTTTACCAGCAAGGCTATCATTTAAAATTGAAGGAGAGATAAAGAGCTTCTTAGATAAGAAAAAGCTAAAGAAGTTTGTTGCCAATAAACCAGTAGTATAAGAAATAGTACAGGGCCTGCTTTATGAAGTTAGAGCAGTGGTTCTCAAAGGTACTGACATGGGTCTTTCTCTAACTCAGTGGTTCTCAACCTTCCTAATGCCGTGACCCTTTAATACAGTTCCTCAAGTTGTGGTGACCCCAACCATAAAATTATTTTCATTGCTACTTCATAACTGTAATTTTGCTACTGTTATGAATTGTAATGTAAATATCTGTGTTTTCCGATGGTCTTAGTTGACCCCTGACAGTAGTTCTCAACCTGTGGGTCACGACCCCTTTCACAGGGGTCATCTAAGACCATCGGAAAACACAGATATTTACATTATGATTCATAACAGTAGCAAAATTACAGTTATGAAGTAGCAACAAAAATAGTTTTTTGGTTGGGGGTCACCAGAACATGAGGAACTGTATTAAAGGGTCACGGCATTAGGAAGTTTGAGAATGACTGAGTTAGAGAAAGAAGAAAAACACACACACACAAAAAAACAAGGGAAAAAAAACCCCAAAGCTACAATAAAAAGAAAAGAAAAAAACACAGAGGAACAGAGTTAAAGAATAAAATAGCCATAAATACACACCTATCAATAATCATTAGTTCTATCTTAATTAGTTGCATATTAATTATGTATATTAATTATCCTATATAATAAAGAGGTAATATGCAAATTGACTCTCATGCCTTCATACAAGATGGCCACCCCCATGTGGTCAAAGATGGTTGCCACAAGATGGCTGGCAGGGGAGAGTAGTTGTGGGCCATCAGGCCAGCAGGGGAGGGCTGTTAGTGGCGACCAGGCCTGCAGGGGAGGGAGGGCAGTTGCAGGGGACCGGGCCTGCAGGGAAGGGCAGTTGGGGGCAATCAGGCTGGCAGAGGAACAGTTAGGTATAGATCAGGTTGGCAGAGGAGTGGTTAGGGGGTGATCAGACTGGCAGCAAGTGAGTGGTTGGGAGCCAGCAGTCCCGGATTGTGAGATGGATGTGCCAGATTGGAGAGGGTGCAGGCTGGGCTGAGGGACACCCCCACCCCCCCCAGTGCACCAATTTTGTACACTGGGCCTCTAGTATATAATAATTAGTTGTATTTTCAGTTTGATCCTGAGAGAATGAGAATGTAAAATCCACCTACTCCACCATCATCTTGAGAGTCTTCCAACTTGGGAACCAAATGGAGGGAAACAGGCTGACATGGGTCTTCAAGCACCTCTGAACCTTATACTGGGTGTACAGGTATGTATACCTGAGACTGCTCTTCAAGAGAAAGGCTACAGGAACTGTTAGTGATGCTATCTTGGGACAAATTTTAGAAACTCACATGTGTTGGGAGGAGCAAGTGACCTAGAGAATGCATAATAAAGCAGCTCATCCAGGTTGCTGTGGCTTGGTTTTTGGCAAAAGTCAAATTGGGGACACCGGGGTTCTATCCAGTAGCCCTCCTTTCTCCATATTTAAACATTTTAGAATAATTATTGATGGTCTGAAAAAGATGTGAACTTTCTTCCAGAAATGTAGTACAGAAAAAACACAATCCAATGAGTTGATAAAGAAGAACAAAGTTGGAGGTATCACAATATCTGATATCAAACGATACTACAAGGCCGTTGTAATCAAAACAGTCTGGTACTGACATAAGAACAGGCATATAGATCAATGGGACAGAACAAAGAGCCTAGAAATAGACCCACACCTATGTAGCTAATTAACATTTGAAAAAGAAAGCAGTAAGACAGTCCGGAATAAGACAGTCTCTTCAATGAATGGTGTTTGGAAAATTAGATGGGTACATGCAAAAAAAAAAATGATACGAGATGACCAATTTACATCACACACAAAAATAAACTCAAAATCAATAAAAGACTTAAATGTAAGTGGTGAAACCATAAAAATCCTAGAAGAAACATAGGCAGTAAAATCTCAGCCATCTCTCATAGCAATATTTTTGCCAATATGTCTCTTAGAGCAAGGGAAACATAGAAAAAATAAACAAATGGGACTATATTAAACTAAAAAGCCTCTGCACAGCAAAATAAACCATCAACAAAATGCAAAGGAAACACTCTGTATGGAAGAACATATTTTTCAATGGTACATGTGATAAGGGGTTAATTTCCAAAATATATAAAGAACTTACACAACTCAATACAAGAAAGACAAACAACCCAATTTAAAAATGGGCAAAATACATGAATAGACATTTTTTAATAGAGACATACCGATGTTCAATAGACATATGGAAAAATGCTCAAGGTCACTAATTATCAGAGAGATATAAATTAAAATGACAATGAGGTATCACCTCATACCTGTCAGAATGGCCACCATCAATAACTCAACAAACAGCAAGTGCTGGCAAGGATGTGGGAAAAAAAGGGGGAATCTTACTGTGCTGTTGGTGGGAATGCAGACTAGTACAGCCACTGTAGAAAATAGTATAGAGCTACCTCAAAAAATTAAAAATTGAACTATCTTTGATCGAGCTATTCTACTTCTGGGAATATATCCTAAGAATTCTGAAATACCAATTCAGAAGGATACATGTAGCCCTATTTTATAGCTGCATTATTTACAATAGCCGAGATAAAAAAAAGCCCAAGTTCCCATTAGTAGATGAGCAGATAAAAAAAAGAATAAGCTGTGGTACATTTACATAATGGAATACTATGCAGCTGTGAAAAAGAAGGACTTCTTACCTTTTGTGACAGCATAGATGGACCTGGATATTATCATGCTAAGTGAAATAAGCCAATCAGAGGAAGACAAATACCATAGGATCTCAGTCATATGTGGAATATAAGAAAGAAAACAAACTGATGAATAAAATAAAAACAGAGGCATGGATATATGGAATAGACTGAGAGCTGTCAGAGGGTGTGGAAGACTAGATATAAGAAGGTGAAGAGATTAGCCAAAGAACAGTGTGGTGATGGACAGAGGGAAGGGGGCTAGGGCTTGGTAGAGGTAGGCAAAGGGAGGCGGATAGGGACATGTGTAATAGTGTCAACAATAAAATCAAAGAAGAATAAATAAATTAAATTGTTTAAATATGAAGAGTTCTTGTGTTATATTAGAAATGTAACCTGAGTCTCTTATTATATCAAGTGGAACTCAATAAAGCCCTCCCCAAGAATGCTGAGTTTCATGCCCAAGACAAACCTGAGGACCATAAATCCTTTGTATTTGCCTTAGCAAAGAGGAGAGGGCAAAAGAGCCAATCTAAATAATGTTTAAGCAAGAATGAAATTCTTCATTGATGCCATGAGACCCGGTTTAGTCACTGCTGAGTTTATAGAACTCCAGATATACAGTGACTTATATAGTCTATTTCCTTCTTCAATATATATTTTAGAGCACAAACCAAAGCCCCTGTTTGTAAGGCGTTATAATCTAGTTAGATAATGAACACATTTAGGAAAAGTGAAGCTAACATGAAAAAAAAAAAAAAAAAAGGGAAAAGTGACTTTGTAATGTAATGTTTAATCATCTAACAAAGTTATACATTCAACAAAAATATAAATTGCATGAATTAATTTAATCCACATAATAATTCTTTGAGGTAGATGTTATTTGCCCTCATTTTTCCAGGCAGTATATACAATAATAATAATTTTTTTTGAAGCCAGCAGAGTATTTAACTGATTTTTCCTATAGAGACTGAAAATAATTTCTATGATACATTTAGATGCAAAAACTATATCTAAGTAAGATCTGTGCACTTAAATATAAGAAGAACCTGGAAGTTGTGTTGTGAACAAATAAATTAATGAAATAGAACAGATATTTATGAGTAAATGGTAATGGTAAATTACACTAGCTTCAGTATGTTGAATGACTGTATTGAGGGCTAACGTTTAATGAGTACTCATTACGTCTTAGGCATTGTTCTAGGCACTTTTTGCATGAATTAATTTAATCCACATAATAATTCTTTGAGGTAGATGTTATTTGCCCTCATTTTTACCATGGAGGAAACAGATATAAACATGTGAAATGACTTCCCTACATTAAACAGCCTATAAGTACCATAGTTGGGATTTTAAATTCAAGGAATGGGGCATCAGAGCTGAGTCATAGCCACTAGGCATATGAATATCCTCTCCAATAAATACAGTGTTTCAAAAGAGGTTCCTATTTCATGGAATTCAATATACCTTTAAACTATAAGAGAAAAATACTGCTTCATTTGGTTTATTGTCTAGTACGCTTCGATGATTAATTCACTCCATACTCTCCTCCATGTTTCCACACCAGTATCCACAGTATACACCTCAAATTAGATGTGGCACATAGAGCTAAAGCTTGTATTAGTTCAGGTCATCTGTCTTCATAAAACATTATCACAGTAAAAGTGGAAGAAATTGAGTGAGCGATGCAGCTGCTGGAGAATGTGGAGAGAGGGTGGGGAATAAAAAGCTCAGAGAAAAGGAGACAAAACAATTTGAGCTGTGAAATGGCCAGAGCATAATTAGTGCTAGAACGTTTAAAAACTTTAACAGCAAGAACTTAATCTACCTTCTGTACCTTTCTATCAATAATTATGACCTATGCAAATATATAAAAATATGTACATACTTTTTTATTGTAAATTTAAACAGGTTTTTCTACCCATTCTATTTTCTTCTATAGTAACCTCACCTTTCTCACGAGAAAGACAGTAGGCATGAGAGAATTATAGACACCACTTTAGTGATAACACATCCCAACAAAAGAAGTTGAAATCAACAAAAATATACAGCATATAATCAGAGCACTGGGAAGCTTCAGTTCCACTTAATCTGTGAAGATTCCAGATAGTCCTGGGTAAGGGTCTGGTTTCTCTTTTTAGTGCAGATTATGCCAGGGGATTACTGCTGATATTTCTGATACCTTTGTAATGAACTAGTTATTAATAACAGGAAAGGAGTACAGGGAAGGCCAGGCATTATAGGTATGTTCCCTGCAAAACACTGGGAGAGGGAACCATATAGTGAAAATAGATGCATACCCAGTAAAGTTGGAGTGACACAGGCAAGGTACTTGTTTGTCAATCACACCTGGGGACAGAGATGGTTGGCCAAAATGGGTGTTGTCACTGTAAGGGCACGAAGATTGGAAACAAATAACCCCCTAAATAAAGGAGCTTGCTCTCCTGTGCTCTTGGGACTCATTGCTCAGCATGCGCTGTCTTGGTTCTCTTGCGTTAGCCTGTGTGCCCTAAGGCCATGCAGATCCCACACACAATGAGTTAATGGACTCTAGTTATCCTGATGCCGAACTGAACCTGGCTCCAACATGTAAAGGAAACTCTGGACACTGGCTCTGATTTCAGCTCTACTGAAATCCCAGCTACACTTCTTCTTTGACTGGACTAAGGGAAATCGGACTTTGGAAACACAAGAGTGTAATTCCATGGAAATAAAGCTTTCTACTATACCATATCCTCCTATGAGAGTCCCAGAAAATGCCTTTTCTCAGGGTATTGTAAGAACCCCACACCCAGCAACAGTAGGCGAAGGTGAGGCACACTTCCCTCCCTTAGCACTTCTAGACATTGTCTTTACTAAAATTGTTGCTATGAGCACTAATAAGTATATGTCACAGATAGTCCTGTCTTGGCTGTAAACATTACTTTCAAATGCTCCTCTATTGCTTATAAAGGCTTTTTGCTCACCCTTCCTTTTTCTCTTCTATCACTGGTTAGGAAACAGGGAAAAGGTAGACAGATTAATTTTTTTTTCTTTTTTTCTTAGCAATATATTTTTCTTTAAAGGTATACATTATTATAACCTAAAATGCATGCTGGAAGAAAATTAGTAACCATGGCCCACCTACAATTGGCTGAGAAGCCATTTGTAATCAGTGCCTTCAGAGTTGGAACAGAGCAGTTAACATCGTCTGCGCATGAAGCAGCCATACAGTAGTGCTTTGCAGTTCTTACAGATGGAGGGACATATGTGTGCGGAGGATGAATCAAAGTTCACAATAACGCCTCCACCACATTTTCACAGAGGCACTGAAAAAGAGAGCAGGCATACTGCAAAATATATCCCCCATAAGCATATGTGAGAGACTAGGCAACAGGGAATGAGTGTGTTTGCTTTTCTGAGTGACAAACACGAACCAAGCACTAGGAAAGTTCCAAGTCTGACATGACAGCGTAAGGAATGCCACAGGCCCACTCCCAGCTACACTGGTGAAAACTGTTTAAAAACAACTTTGTAAAGTCTTTGGAAAGGCCAGTGTGGTTTTATAGCAAGTGGATACATATTTATTCAAGTAAATCTACCAAAACTTGGTAAGAACTGCCAGAATCTGTGACACTGAAACGAAGGCCCATAACTGTCTCTCCCTTTTCCCAGGGAGCGAGACAAAAACTCCGCTTGGACTGGTAAAGCCAAGAATACAGGGTCGGATTGCTCTTCCTCCAGATCCCATCCAGAGGCCACATGTCAGCACTTCTCAATCCGCTTGCAGCCGTGACTGAGGCTTTGCTCTGGCTGAGTGTGGCTGAAAGATGGAGACTACCTTCTCCCACCCATCCCCCACTTGTTAGATGGATGCTCTGCCTTAGGCAGGGCACTGCTGACAATGCTGGGGACCCAAACATCCATGCTGCATCTCATGGGGTGGGCATTTCAAAACCAAGAGAGGCAAGTTGAGAAGACTTGCAGGCGCTGTCCCCTCATGCACCGAGTGCTCAGTTCCTAAAGAGGGAATAGCACTCAGAGGAAAGCATGGCTTGTCAGCATCCCCAACTCCAGGACCATGGCCCAAAGGTTTCGCTCTAGGATAAGGTGACCAGACGTCCCACTTTTGGCGGGACAGTCCCGATTTTTAACAATTTGTCCCGCGTCCCGCGGCGTTTTAAAAAAGTCCCGATTTTTGGAAAGAATGCACGACAAGCTAGGGAACGGCGGGAGAACTGGAAGGGAATATACGGTTTTCGGCGGCCATGTGGCTGTTTAGCCAGGATATGAGTTTTATATTATTTTTGTTAATTTTATAATGTTAAACGTTAATAATAACAAATAATTGTAGAGAACTGCTTATCAAAGTTCGCATTGTTGATCAGTTGTTAGAATTCGACCACCATTGTTTGGACTTAATGAACAATGGCATTTTTGGGGATTGGCAACGACGAAACATTTTGTAACTGTCTCTCAGACGATACACATCGTACTGCGTGCTAGTAAGCTAGTTAAACAAGTGATGTCATTACAAATCAGCTATTCAGATCATTTAGGTAAGTAATTTATTTACTTATTTCATAAATACATACATTTTCTTGAATTTAGCAGACAGTACTCGTATTATTTATATTTTATAGTGGCGGCAAAAAGTCTAGCGCCAGCCTTGAAAGTGACACTTATGACTTACGTTAGGGCAAATTCATGACCTTTTAAACAACGACAGCAATCTACAAAAAAAAAAATTCACTCAAATGAGAAATATGCCAAAGAATAAAATAATACTATACATAATTTTTATTTATTATATTTGTAAATTGTACTTATGTTGAAATTTAAAAAAATATATTACAATACTATTTTTGCGTTCTATGAAAATTTTTGTTGCTCCATATAGACCAAATTTTTAATCAAGAACCCCCCCAGTCAATGGTGTCCCGCTTTACCAATGTTAAAATCTGGTCACCTTACTCTAGGACAGTGATGGGCAACCTTTTGAGCTTGGTGTGCCAAACTTCGCCAAAAAACTGAGCATAACTCGGGTAGTGTGTCACTTTGAGGAAAAAACATTATTTCGCGAAATTTATAGTTTAAATAACATAAATGTATAATTGTTATATATAATTGTATTTAATAAACCAAAATCTAAATATTTAGTGCTGACACACGTGTCAGAGGTTCGCCATCACTGCTCTAGGAGAAGAGTAGGGTGTAGCACAGAGAGCTGCAAATCCCCTCCCAAAAGACTTGATTTCATTTACAATGCCCGGTGAAGTTCAAGCCTAAGGACATTTTCCATAACAGTGGAAGTTTAAGGGGAGGAACTAAACATGAAAGCAGCTGGGAGGAAATTGAGAGACCCATTGGCACAGAGATTGAGCTAATTTTCCAAGAGAAGAGGAAAGATAGGAGAGGAGAGATGAGAGAGGGGGGAGTGGAGAGGAGGAAAGCCCTCCAGGGAGGTCAGAAAAAACCCTCAAACATTGCCCTCAGGGACTACTCTTTATAGGAGATGAACTTTGTGCTGATTACTGTGCAACAATTTGTGCCCTAGGGCTCTTCCACAAAATACCATGGCCTGGGCGAGTCTATTTTGAAGAAGTGGCGTTAGAAGAAGTTTAAGTTTAAAAAAATTGGCTCTCAAAGGAAATTTCAATCGTTGTACTATTGATATTTGGCTCTGTTGACTAATGAGTTTGCCGACCACTGCCCTAGGGTATTGCTGAAACCAATGGAGTAATCACCTGCAGTTAGTGCCCTTTAAGAGTGTCCTTAGGGAAATAGAAAGGAAAAAAGCCCCACCAAACCCACCTCAATCCAAGGGTGACTGGAAATACCCAAGGCTATGTATGCACTATGAGAAGCAATATCAGAAGATGCTTAATAATATTGCATCTCCTTAATATCCCATCACAGCTCTTCGTTTATTTAGACCTTCTTTAGTTTCAGCCAACACTTAACATGATTTTTATTTTTAAAACTTCCGTAAGATTGTATTAGATAATAGCACTAATAGCATGCATTCTTTGTGTACTGAATCTTTTAGCACATAGCAGTGTGTTTTGCTCACATTAGCCAAACAATATATTTGGTGGCTGATCTAAGTACTAACAGATTCTGAGTGCTTGCTGTGTGCCTCAAACTGGGCATTGTGTAAATTACCACATTTAATCCTCAGGCATATAGTATTTTGCAGGTAATCATTGGGTTATACGCATACGTAATCTAATATATTGTCTGGCATGAAGTAGATCTCATTATCTTTCTTCCTTTCCGTAAAAATGAACAAAATGTATGCCTCTGTGGGAGGGAGCTTTCAGAAAAACCTACTTGACAGGTACTGTATTCATCAAGCATAAAGAAGGTAGGCATGGGGCCCAGAAATGGGTGGGAATTCCTGTTTGTTCTCATTGGCTTTTCTGAAGAAAACTACTTTTCACATCTGTTTGATACTAAAAATGGAAAGTAATACTATAGGAGGTAAATGCCATAGTTTATTTTTATGTAAAGTTTGTGGTTATCATTCTTTTATAGTCTAATACTTACATTGAAATAGCAAAATCTGACAAAAGAATCCTTAAAGTTTAACCAAGTCTAGCTTCATTTTTCAGGAAAAAATATTTAAGGCAAAATCAATTAGTACACTTGCCTTTATAGCTTAAAGAAGTTCCATTTTAAAATGTAATATACTATACATATTAAAGGTATCAACAAAATATTTTGTACATAATTCATGTTTATATTGAGCTAGTTTGCTGACTGAAGTTATATAGCAAACCCTTTAAAAATAGCTATAAAAATATCATTAATTTCCATTTTTTAAAATATCCTCAAATCATATTTTCTCCCATGGCTGAAAATGTACTTTTCTTTTTGTGCTTTTACTCTTTTCATTCTTCTATTGAGACAGAAATTAACACTGTTTAATGACAAGACAGAATTATGAAAAGGACCCAGTTATGGAAATTTTTAGCTATTTGGACTTTGTGGGGTATTTGAACATTAATACTAACTTGTAGTTCGTTGTGAAAACAAAAGATACCAAGCAAATTCATTTAGTAAGTGTTCAGTCAAATGAGCTCAGATTTGACAAATTTTGTTTTAGCTTTCAAATGTTAGGATAAGAAATAATAGCCCAGTGAATTTAATGTAATATCTCAGTCTAGGATATAACGTAGTGAATTATTGTAAGTGCATATTTGTTGGTATGCATGTCTGTGTGAATTTTCATGATTGAATATTCTATTTAATTTTCCATACCATTATTTTGATTACAGTTATGTAAGTTATCTAATGCCCTTGATAATCTGTTGAGTGTATATAATTCTATTTATAATTTTGTGTAGGTTAATCATTCTCTCCAAGTTATATTAGTTCTGTAAGTCTGAATAACTGTGGGAAACTTACCAACACATAAAATACTAATGGTTCTCATGAATATTAACACCCATTTTTTTTATTTATGAGAAAAATGATTCTTATTAAAGAAAGTCCTAACCAAAATAAATGATAAAACTTTGCAATAGGAATATAACTAGTATCCTGACTTAAGATTGTTCTCATTTCACTGCCTGGTTGAATTTAGACTTAGAAACAGTTTACAATCTTTGTTTTCCTTTCTGAAAAGATCTGTCAGAAGGAGAGAAAAGATGTGTCAGAAGTAAGAAGCACAGGATCAAATTCTCCAAGGCAGAGATAACTGGTTATAAGGACACACATGATATAAAGGAACAAAAGAAAGCATGTCGGCAATCACACAGCTTGGTCTTAACTAGAACAGGAGGGTGCATCCTCGTTTCAATATGTGAGAGGCAAGACCAGGAATCCCGCGGTAATGCCAGCCTGTCACACATAAGAAAAAACATCTGCTTTCCCTTATTCTGGAAACTGTCATTCTCGGGACTGATGTTCTCATTACTCTGCTACTCTATCTACTTTAATGTTCTTATTTATTTCTTTTATGTATCTTCTTCTACAGTGACTACCATTCTTTAAAAAATTATCTCTCTCTGCCTTAAATTTGAACTCTTACCCAAGTAAGAAACTTATTAGCTCAATCAATCACCATTCAGTATAGACCCAGTAGAGAAGTAAAACACAGCATTCACATTCAGGGTCATCTCAAATATAAGAAACTCTCATTTTTTTCTAACCTCTAGGTGCATGCCTTTTGTTAGAGTGATCCATGAGCTGAGGCTAGTGAAGCATAATCACATGATGCAAAATGAGAACACTCTTTCTTAGGTGTCAACACCTGCAATCCCTTTGTATCAAAATAAAATTAGGAGTATGGTCGACATTTAAGGGCCTCTTCAACTTCTCCCTGGATAGTACCAACACTCACCTGTACTTGTTCCTTTCTATAATTACATCCTTTCTTGTATTACTAGAACTCATTCAACAAAAATGTATTGAGTACTCTCTCTGTGCCTCCTTACCCTCATTTAGCTTACATTGTAGGGGAAGGACTTATGTATAACTAATAAAAAAGTAGATTATTCACCCACCATTATGCTACATTTTAAAAAGATATATGTAATGTTAGGATAGTGTATAAAAGGAAGAGGAAAGATTATTCTGTGTGAGACATTTTTAAGGTGATTTCTGAAGAGTTAGTATGGGTTAGGCAGTTAAATTTTCAAGTGGGACCAGATAGCAGCAAAGGCCCTGTACTAGAAACAAGAGTGGAAATGTCAAAATTATTGAGAAAAACATGAAAGATAATAATGAGAGAGACAGAGTACACATGAGGTATGATTGTCTGCTTGCAATTGTGTACAAGGTGCTGATATGAAAGAGACTAGGTAGTCAGAAGCCATTTAGATCATGTAAAAGATTTTAATTATTTTTTAAACCAGCAGTAAGCCTTAAGAGAATTTCAAATAAGGGTATTAACAGCTTTGTACTTTAAAAATCAAAATGAAGAAATTGAATATTGATGAAATACTTCTATTTCATCGACAGTACAGATTCAAGCACGCTCATTTGTCCTAGTATCCTCACATGTTCTACCACTTGAGTGCTAGCAAACATTTGCTCGAGGGAGTGTTCCCAGGTAAAAAGTCACATAAGCAAAAATCTTACCCAATGTTGTAACTTCTTTCACTATTAATCCCTCTTCATCTTCCTGATTTTCTAGTTAAAAAGTCACATAAGCAAAAATCTTACCCAACGTTGTAACTTTTTCACTATTAATCCCTCTTCATCTTCCTGACTTTCTAGTTTCCTAATTTTTATAAAATATTTTGCTCATAGTTTTTATTATTGCTATCTGTAGGCCAGTCTGGTACAAATTATTCCATCATTACCAGAAGGAGAGATGCAGATTTAAACTTCCACAAGACTCATCTGACTGCCATGTGGTAAATGGTTTGAAGGGAACCAGTAATGAGTACACAAAGTTGTTAAAAGGTTATGGAAATAATCTGTGAGAGATTTTTCAGTAACTTGGACTAATGTGGTAGTAGAGAAGATGATAACTAGTGGAAAAGTTCAAATATGTTTATTAATTGTTATTAACAAGATCACTTATTCACAAATACTACTGAGTTAAATAACTTAGTATTTCCAGAAACATAAGGACTAGTTACATCCTTGAAAGGAAGACTCCCTTAGTAATTAAAGAAAATGCCTTATTACCTGAGATCTATAATGGGATAGTGTTTGTAATGTGCAAATTATACTATATTCCCCTCTGAAAGAGACAAAATGCATTACTGCCAATTCAACCTTAATAATGTCATTTGAGTTTAAGATGAATCCTAACTTTAGAGATATTAAAATCTGAGAAGAAATATCTTCTGAAATCAAGGAAATATTGTATTTTATACAAATTATTCTGAAAGTTCTCTAGTGGATATAGTACTTTCTCTTTCTTCATAACAGAACCTGAGTTTTGTTCTAGGAATTTCAATCATTAGCCCCTTGACTCAAGGGAAGCTGATTTTGATTATCTTAAGTTAACCATGATGATCTCATCTCCATTTCCAGTGACTGAGGGACCCAGACTCAATCTAATCAAAGAAAGACATTTCTCTGGGAGCTACGGCTGATTTGGGGGTCCCTTTTACTAAACTGAACCAATCAGACTAAAGGAAAGACTAATTTTTGATTGAAGGAAGAATTTTCACATCAACTGGATTTGTTCAAGGAATTATGTCAATTCCATTGCAGCCACCAACTACTTTGCAAATCAGAAGTGAAGCTAATCGGAGGATCAAATCAACACAGAGGGATGGGCAGACAATAGGGAATCACAGAAAAGTAGAGTCTGTATTCTGTCCAAGCCAATGCTTGTATTACTTGTCAATTTGATTTAGAGTTTTGATTATTTGCCTCTGAAAGCACCCTAAACCATATACAAGTCCAAGTCAAAATCCAGCACCTCTAGGTTGGTGGTTCATTTGCTTCTGACATTTCAAAAAATTTTATTTGGGTGACATTGATCAATAAAATTATATAGTGTTCAAGTATACAATTCTAAGATACATCATCTGTATATTGCATTGTGTGCCCACCACCCAAAGTAAAATCTTCTTCCATCACCATCTACCTGTCCCCATTTTCTTTTTACTACCCTCACCTCCTTCCCTCTGGCATTTTCAACTGACAACTATCCTCTCTCTCACTTCATCCTCCCAGAAGACAAAGGATCTGTCCTTTGTTCTCCTGAATACCATACCCTGACCTCATCCCACATTTGCTGCTGCCACACTCTCTCATTCCTCAAACCAACTTTCCATGACTCTGGCTGACCTACTTATCTTTTCTGTTTCTCTGTCCATTGTTGACCATTTACAACTGCTCATCCTGTGACATAGCCTAGATGGGATTGCTCAACTGAAGTTATTTATTTTCTATATACTGGCAATAAATCATACGTGTAAAGGGCACAGACTAGGTGAATCATACCAGTGTGTTCTCATAGTTCTTTTTTCTTCCCCAGGGTAGATCCAGCAATTAAAGATAGCCTTTGTCGGAATTGTCCTTTTGATGTTTTTCTTTTAGAAGTTTCAGAAAAAATTTAACAGTATTAATACTCACAGTCTAAACTTTATCCATCTTTTCAGTCCATAATTGCTTTCATGACTAAGTGACAGTTCTGTTTCACTTTTCTGTTCAATTCTACATTGAACCACACGATTTTAACTCTATATGGTCCTATTTTCTTCTTGTTTTTGTTTGTTTGTTTGTTTGTTTTTGGTCTAAAGTTTTACATATGTCTCCTTTTTCCCCCGATTGACACCCCTCTCAGCCATTCCCACCCTGGGTAAGCCCCCACCTCCTCAGTGTCTGTGTCCATTGGTTATGCTAATATGCATGCATATAAGACCTTTGGTTGCTTTCTAACCACCCCCCTTCCACCTCCCCTGCCATTAGTCTCTGGATCTATTTTTGTTCATCAAATTATGTTGATCATTATATCCCACATATGAGTGAGATCATGTGATCTTTATCTTTCTCCGACTGGCTTATTTCATTTAGCATAATGCTCTCCAGTTCCATCCATGCTGCTGCAAATGGTAAAAGTTCTTTCTTGTTTTTGAATGAACATATATGCTTACAATCTATATTTTCAGGATGAAAATATTTTTAAAAATATATTTTTATTGTTTTCTAATAACAGTATTTAACATCTATCATCTCCTCTCCTCCCTCACTACTATGTGTGAAGGAATAACAGGTTTGCTTAAGCAGAGAAGGGAAGGCATCTGACAACTTAAGTTTCCATTTACTACCTTGTTTGACATTGACTATATTTCAGAGAGGATCACAACTGAGAGAAGATGAGGGATAAGCTTAAAATGTTGTAGAAATCAAGATTAACATTATAATACAGATGTAAAAGGTAAAAATCTCAGTCCATGATTTTAGGCATGAAAGAAAATTATTTTTAATAATTTATTTTAAATTTCCTTTCAACTTACTTTTTGCCAATGTCTACACCCTCTTTTCTATTGGTCAGGTAGAGTATTAGGGGTCATAGAGGGAGAAGGAGTTGTTGGAGGGGCTCTGCTTTCATATGAAATCTCCCCTGAACACTGTAAAGCTTCTCAGGTCCATTTCATCTCCTGCTGCTAATACAGATCACTGCTGTTTCCCCCACACAACCAGACCCAATGCTCTATCAACTATATCCTCCTGGACTGTGTGCATGTGTGTATATGTCTGTATGTGAGTTATTCATTGTGTGTGTTTGGAGGCAGTTTTTGTTGGCAGATGGGGGGCGGGGAGCAGGTAGAAAGGGTACAGAAGTCAATGTGTTGCTTTCCTGAACCATGGGCAAGGGAATTCTGACACTGTGCCAGGTAATCTCTTAACTAGACACATGAAAAAGTAATTTCTTAAGGGCACAGCTGAACTTAGTAACACATCACCTTTTTGGTTTCTTTGCCCTAAACTAGAAACATGGCTTCTGGTGTTTTCAGACCCATGGGCTATATATATTCTCAAAATGCTCTTTTTTAGGACATAAATGTATATCCCCATTTCTTTAAGGCATTAGATACTTAAAAGCACAGGCTTTTGACACTCATAATATTTAGTTTCCTCAAAGCTATCCTTGGAATAAATTTCAAATGGCTACCTTATAAACTAAAACTTCCAGCATTCCAAGCATACTCTTTTTCTGCTGTTGTGACTTTCCTGGAACAATAAACATAAGAAAGTCTCAGCTGTTGCCTAAATAGGAGGTCACTAGTTAACAGAAAGTAAAGGAAAAACGCACATTGATCATTGTAGCACAATATTAATTCATTATACCATTACTGACCTCCAGATGGTTTCCTTACTCTCAGTATTTCTCTTTGGAATTTTCACACACACACACACACACACACACACACACACACACACACACACAAAACTTGAATTATTGAAGTGACATTGGTTAATACGACCTAATAAAAGAGTAATATGCAAATTAACCCTAACTGCCACACCCACAAGTCATGCCCACAAGCCAATCAGGAGCAAATATGCAAATAAACCCAACCAAGATGGCTACAGCCACAGAGAGCAGGAGGGAGGCTTGGGTTTCCCTGGTAACAAAGGAAGTCAAGCTTTCCACCTGCCGTTGCCGGCCTAAGCCTCCACTCAAGGCTATAAAGTTTCAATTATAGAAGGTAAACAAATCCAAACAGAAATGGTGGCAGCCACTGAGCTGGAAAGAGCAGGAGGCAAGGGTTGGCAACGGAGGAAGCAAAGCTTCTGCAGCCCTGGCTGGCCTAGGCTTCCTCTCCAGAGTACAAAGTTTCAATTATAGAAGATACATCAATCCCAATAGAAATGGCTGCCGGCCGAGCAGCAGGAGGCTTGGCTCTGCTCCAGGCTACAAAGTTTCAATTGTAGAAGGTAAATAAATCCCAGATACCAGGGCCTCTGTTTGGGTTGCCAGGGGGCGTGGTCGGCCTGCAAACCACCACAGGCCCTTCACCCAGGCCGCCCCACACCCTAAGGGAACCCTCACCCTGATCCGGGATACCCTTCAGGGCAAACCAGCTGGCCCCCAGCCATGCACCAGGCCTCTATCCTATCTAATAAAAGCGTAATATGCAGATTGACCATCACTCCAACACACAAGATGGCCGCCCCCATGTGGACACAAGATGTCCACCACAAGATGGCCAGCAGGGGACGGGAGTTGGGAGGGGCCAGGCCGGTAGAGGAGGGAAGTTGGGGGTGACCGGGCATGCAGGGTAGGGCAAATGGGGGGGGACCCAGGCCTGCAGTGGAGAGCAGTTGGGGGTCACCAGGCTGGCAGGGGAGGGCAGTTAGGGGTGACCACGCCTGCAGGGGACGGCAGTTAGGGGTGACCAGGCCTGCAGGGGACAGCAGTTAGGGGCAAACAGGCTGGCAGGGGAGCCGTTAGGCATCAATCAGGCTGGCAGGGGAGTGGTTAGGGGGTGATCAGGCTGGCAGGCAGAAGCGGTTAGGGGCAATCAGGAAGGCAGGCAGGCGAGCAGTTGGGATCCAGCAGTCCTGGATTGTGAGAGGGATGTCCGACTGTCTGTTTAGGCCCGATCCACTGGGAGTCGGACATCCCTCGAGGGGTCCCAGATTGGAGAGCGTGCAGGCTGGGCTGAGGGACACCCCCCCTCCGTGCACAAATTTCGTGCACCGGGCCTCTAGTAAAATTATATAGGTTTTAGGTATAAATTCTACAATACGTCATCTGTATATTGCATTGTGTGCTTATCACCCCAAGTCTAGTCTCCTTCCACTTATACCCACTTTACACTCTTCTACCACCCCCTACAACTCCTTCCCTCTGGGAATCACCACACTATTATGAGACTTACTTTTTTTCCCTTTGTTTATTCCCTTCACTCTTCTCACCCACCTCCCAATCCCCTCCCCTCTGACAGCTGTCAGTCTGTTCTTTTTAAGCATGAGTCTGTAGAGGATGCAGAGAAAAGGGAACCCTCATGCCCTGTTGGTGGGAATGCAGATTGGTACAGCCACTGTGGAAAGTAGCATGGAGTTACCTCCAAAAATTAAATATGTAACTGACTTATTTTTTTTCCTTTATTGATTAAGGTATTACATATGTGTCCTTATCCCCCTATTGTCCCCCCCCCACTCCCCCACTCATGCCCTCACCCCTCTGTGTCCATTAGTTAGGCTTATATGCATGCATACAAGTCCTTTGGTTGATCTCTCCCCCTTACTCCCACCCTCCCCTACCTTCCCTCTGAGGTTGACAGTCTGATCGATGCTTCTCTGTCTCTGGATCTGTTTTTGTGCATCAGTTCATATATTGTTCATTATATTCCACAAATGAGTGAGATTATGTGATATTTATATTTCTCTGACTGGCTTATTTCACTTAGTATAATGCTCTCCAGTTCCATCCATGCTGTTGCAAATGGTAAAAATGCCTTCTTTTTTATAGCAGCATACTATTCCATTGTGTAGATGTACCATAGTTTTCTAATCCACTCATCTGTTGATGGGCATTTAAGTTGTTTCCAAATCTTAGCTATTGTAAATTGTTCTGCTATGAACATAGGGGTGCATATATCCTTTCTGATTGGTGTTTCTGTTTTCTTGGGATATAGTTCTAGAAGTGGGATTACTGGGTCAAATGGGAGTTTCATTTTTAATTTTTTGAGGAAACTCCATACTGTTCTCCACAGTGGCTGCACCAGTCTGCATTCCCACCAGCAGTGCACGAGGGTTCCTTTTTCTCTGCATCCTTGACAGCACTTGTTGTTTGTTGATTTGTTGATTATAGTCATTCTGACAGGTGTGAGATGGTATCGCATTGTTGTTTTGATTTGCATCATCTCAGATGATTAGTGACTTTGAGCATGTTTCATATGTCTCTTGGCCTTCCTTATGTCCTCTTTCGAAAAGTATCTATTTAGGTCCGTTGCCCATTTTTTGATTGGATTGTTTATCTTCCTTTTGTTAAGTTGTATGAGTTCCCTGTAAATGTTGGAGATTAAGCCCTTACCAGTGATAACATTGGCAACACTTATGACCCAATAATTCCACTTCTGGAATATATCTGAAGAAACAGAAACACTAACTCAAAAGAATATATGCACCTGTATGTTCAATGCAGCATTATTTTCAATAGCCAAGATTTGGAAGCAGCCCAAGTACCTATCAGGAGATGTTTGAAAAAAAAGCTATGGTACATTTACATAGTGGAATACAACTCAGCCATAAAAAGAAGGAAATCTTACCTTTTGTGACAGTAAGAATGGTCCAGATTTCCAACTGCTCTTTTGCTCCTCATTTCCTAGAGATTAAATTCCAACCTTTTTAATTTGGCATTCAGGCCCTAAAATACAACTTACATTACCATCCTGGTTTCTCATAAGATGTATGTAAATAAATACAGGTGTGTGCAAAAGGAGGTTTACAATTGTGAGTACGTAAAACACCGAGTTAATAAACCTGCATGTCTTTTCCCGAACCAACAACTGTACAATGACTTTTGCCCACCCTGTGTTTACTCCCTCCTGACAGCTTGCTTACTCTTTGTATGTATCTATCTAAAAGGCCCTAACCTTGATGTCTCCCATCAAATCCTTTTCCTCCCCAATGCCTTCTTTAGTCACACCAGCTTAAAAATGATCTCTGCCCATTGGAAACCACAATAAGGCTTGGCCCCACCACTACCACGGCTCTGAAAAACCTAGAGAAAAACTCTCCATTTTTGTTCTCTAACTATGCTGGCCATTCACTCAATTATTTAAGCTATATAATTTCACTTTACATCTGTAATAAATATTCGAACACAGAACAAAGAATTTATAACCATTCACACCACTGTTTCATTTTCTACTCCAATATAACAACAACAAAAATCACAGAATAAAAAAAAAATATATAGACTCTAACCCACAAGAACTTCTAAAGAAAACAACCAATAAATTACTATTAGTCATCGAAAACTGAGTATCATGATCACTTCTGGTCTTACAAAGAAAACTTTTTTTAAAATCCTCACCCAAGGATATGTTTTTATTGATTTCTGAGAGAAAGGAAGGGAGAAAATTAGAGAGAGAAACACTGATGTGAGAGAGAAACATAAATCAGCCACACCCATATGCACCCAACCAAGGATCGAACCCAACCTGTGCATGTGCCCTGCCTGGGAATCAAACTTGTGACCTTTCAGTGCACAGGATGATGCCCCAAATGACTGAGCCACACCAGCCAGGGCCAAAGAAAACCTTTAAAAATGCAGTGCTTTTCAATGTCTCCTAAACATGAATATGAAAAAGTTTATGTGAGTCTTATTTTTTCATGTCATATGTAACACAACTGAAGGATTCAATGATGAATAGTGATGTAAATCATAGATGTGCCTGTCCTCTTTGGTAAATTAGTAAAAAAAAAAAAAATCTACAGAGGATGCGATATTTAGCTTCTCTTTGGTGACTCCATTTAAACCCAAGCAGAGATATACTACTAATAATATAAAAAAATAATAGCAACAATAACTAATTAAGAACAGCTATTCCAAGTTTAAAATGTGTTGTGCTGGCAGATTTTCATGATTATGAATGAAATATTAATTAAGTCTATATAACAATTCATCATTCATATACTTTGTTACATGTGTATGTAACAATTTTTTTCAGACATAATATTAATGAATCCAAAGATCAAGCTCACATATATTAATAGCTGTGGAAACATTCTGATTAAAGTGTTTTCCTATGACAGACTGGAAAACTAAACAATTCTCATAAACACTTTTATGTGCTGTATTAAATTCAAAATTAGTCACAAATATGCAATGGCATATGGTTCAGAAATATTAAGATTAATTTCAATTATGTTAATTAATGTGCATTAATAAGCATAAGCTATGTTAACCATTGTAGTTTGCAAATATGGACTTCACATTATTATTGAATGCTTTATGATTACTGGCTATAACATTTAAGTGTAAATCATACCCAGTTAATCACTGGAATGACATACTTATGCATCACATAACTGATAGGGATAATAGAATTCAATTTTAATATGCTAAATTGGAAGTTCTTAAGAATATCCAAAAGGAGACAGCCAGCCACCTACAGAGAAGAGGAATCTGGTTTTATATGCAACAAAGAGCCATTAAAGATAATGGATGTATGGATAGGAAAATGGACAGACTATAATACATGATCTTCCAGACACACTTCATATTTAAGTCAAAATTACACACACACACACAAATACACACACATATATACATGCACACACAGAGATGTTTGTGTTTGTATGCATGTGTTTAGTGTATAAAATCATCACTGCATTTCTCTCTAAAAAACATAAAATAGAATCATTTCCTAAGACAATTAATTGAGATAAAACAATAAAAAAATAGAGGCTATGAGAAAATGGATATTCAAACCAGTTATGTTCTTTCTAGGAGTTATGTATCAGATCCATTTGTTGGTCAAATAAAATTTTCAAAGTTTACTAGTCTCTCTGCTTCTGTAGTAGCAATTGTGCTTGAAAATCAGTTATCATTTTGATTAAAATTATTGTTCTACTCTACAGGCCTTGGCAAACCTACTTACTCTCCTCAATCGTGTTTACAACTGCTGTGGCTTTAGGAAATGTTATGCTTATACTCTCTAGTCAAGACTTCCTGTTATGTCACTGAAATACATCCTCTATATACATCTATCATCATAAAAAGCAATAGATGTAGACAGTCATATCCATTTAAATAATGTATCTATACAAAAGACTATATAAAGTCTTAAACAATATTTAGTTTTGAGGAATTTTAAAATGTTAATTTGACTTAGGCATACAAACAATATAAGGTGGTGTGTTTTAAATGACTTCTAAATGTTACAATATGTAAATGTAAAATAAAGGGGCTCTTTATTAATTATTCTTATTCCAGACCCAATTAGCATCATATTTTCATTGGAAGACAAGTAGAGAAAAGACTTCTTTAAATACTTGTTCATCTTTCTATCCATGGACTAGTTACTAGTTTGTTAACTAATTCCTTGCTTGCATCACATTTTGATATTTAAAATGAGTGGAATGGAACTTGTAATCCATCATGCAGAACTGTCTCCTTATGCATTCATGACTCACCTGATTACCAGAGTTATCCTATGCGATAATCAGGGCTGGCACTGTAATTGTCATTTTACTGATGAAATGAGCAGAGAGCTGACTAGATTCACTGAAGATCACATAGTAAAACAATGAGGATACAGAGAACACAGGACCCCTAAAGGTACTCTTTCAAAGTCATAACCAAATTCTAAGTTATGAATATAAAGGTGAGTTTAAATTGTCCCCTTTTGAGCCTATTCTCCACTCTGGATTATTTGAGTTTCAGACAATCTGTTAAACTCTTCTGGAGATAATTCAGAGTGAGTATGGGACCAAAAAGGTATAAAATATAGTATTGTTCTCTATCAAATTGGCATAATTTCAACATCACCCTCAACAATTGCTACCATATCTATATAGCACAATGATTTTTATTTACATAATATTTTCTTCAGTATAGAAGTCATAGGTCGGTCAACTAAAACATGAACTGTGACTCAATTACTTATTGGTTCAGTGTTTCTGATAAATAATTGAACCTTTCTGAAACTTAGTTTTCTTATATATTATTTTAAAATAATAAAATCTGCTTGGTGCGAATTGCTTATAAATAATATATGTCAAGTGCCTGGCACATCGAACCTGCTCAATAATTGTCTTAATTTATTTTAGACTTTATGAACCTAAATCCATTAGTTCTTCTTAAAATGATATATTGGTTTTATTATACTTATTACATATTCATTTCCTGCAATTTAAAAGCCTCCCAACATAGCCTTTCTTCCAAGTCTTCTTCATTCCCAATATCTACTAAAATGCCATCATATTACACATGTTCCAATTTTTCCCCCTCTACTTTAAACACTAATTTCTGATCTGTGGCATCCAACATATTTTATAACACGACATTTCTATAAATTCCAGACGCATCAACCACATTCACTCTTGCACATGTCTTCCCTTCAGCACATTCCTATTTTTCTTTTACAAGTAATTATCAGGTTTCAAACTAAGTTCTAATCTACAAAAGAGTAATAGCACACTCATCCTGACTTCCTCTCCAGAAATGCCTTGAATATTCTTGGTACTTTAATCTTTCAAAAAATTTGAGACTCAAATTATCAATCTCCAAAAATACTGCTGTTGGAATTTTAATTGAAATATTATTGAATTTATAGATGGATTTTGAGATGAATGAGTTCTTCATGATATTAACTACTATTATCCATGATGGTATATGTCCCTATTAATTGTCATTTTTTCCTCAGTATAATTTAAATTTTTTTCTTTGGAAGCCTTAAATATGTTCAGTTAAATGCACTTAAATGTTCTGCTACTATTGCATATAGGTTTTATGTTTATTCGTTTGTTTTTGTTTTTTAACTATCCAGCTATTTACTGTTGGTATATCGATATATAATTAATCTTATATCAATTCAGATTGCTAAATTCTCTTAGTATATTCAGTAATCTAACTTCAAATTATTTTGAATGTTCTAATTAAATAATCATAACACCTACAGGTATCATTAGCTTGTATATCCTTCTTCCAAGGCTTTCAATCATAGTATAAGACCCCGACACAATGCTGAATAGAATAATGATAACTTTGTCTTATCCAGGATAAACCAAGAAAAACAAGTTGTTCATTTGTGGAGAAAATCCCAAGGAAGAGGAGCAGGAGACTGATGAGAGTAAAATGGATAAGGAGGGAAAGCGAATACAAGGGCGAGTAATTGATTGATCACTTCTGTAACAAATGGGGCTTGCTATCATCAAGAAAATATAAGATGCCATGAAGCCTACACCTCACAGATGTTCACTTAAAAGAGGGAAGAGAGGGGCACTTATCTTCTGGCTCGTATCCCCCATTGTTCAAGAACTGTTATGAACTAATTTGCCCTTCCGGGCCTTATATGCATGAACACCAGTTACATTTTCACAGGTTTCTCAAGTCATTGTAGGAAAGACAGTGAAAATGTGTGAGGTAGCTGAGACAATGTTAGCTTATACCCACGTGGCTAGAATGAGTGAGGTAAACGATGAGCCAAGAGGATGTGAGGCATGGCCTAAGTCCCTGATACAGTGAACATCTTTGTCTTAAAGAAAACAATCTCAAAGAGTCTCATTTAGGATGATGTTTACTCAAATTTCTTTTATTGTTTAAAATATTACAAATAATACTATATATGTTTCCCTTTTCCCCCATTGGCCTCCTGCTAGCCTCCCCAACCCCCGGCACATGCCCTCACCTCTTTAGTGTCTGTGTCCATTGGTTATGCTTATATGCATGCATACAAGTCCTTTGGTTTGATCTCCAAACCTCCCCAATCCTCCCCGATCAAGTTTTTCTTATACCCTTTATCATACTAAGGAAGTCTCCTTATACTTCTTAGTTATTCACAATCATCACCATTAATGAGTATTCATTTTAAAAATTAATTTTCTATATAAGTAGTGATGATCACAGGATTAAGTATTTGAATTACTTAATTTGTTAGATTAAATTTCTGGATTGTGTGTTATTAAATCATTCCTATTATAAAACAAATATGGCTGTAATATATTATTTTTAAATTTATTTCTGGGTTTGATATTTTAAAATATTTTTATTTTTCAATTATAGTTTATGTACAATATTCTATTAATATCAGGTGCACAACTCTGATCTCTGATCATTAATATCAGGTGCACAACTCTGATCATTTATATAACTTACAAAGTTGTCCCAGAGGCTCCTTACACCATCCTCATTTATTTTTCTTTCTTTTTGCTGATCTGATTTGGTATTTTCTGTTTCCTTATCTTCCAAATCACTGATTTGACCTTCTGCTTCATCTACTCTACTATTTATTCCCTGTAATGTATTCTTCATTTCATATCAGCATTTTCTTCATTTTGGACTGGTTCTATTTTATGCTTTCTATCTCCATTTTTATGTTTCCCATTTCTTTGTTGAAGTTCTCACTAAGTTTATATAATGTTCACCTAAGTTCATTGAGCACCGTGTAAGCAGTGTTTTGCATCCAGTAGATTGCCTATATTCATTTTGTTTAGTTCTTTTTCTGGAGTTTTGTTCTACTTTATAATTTGGGACATGTTTCTTTTTCTCCTCCTTTTAGCTGCCTCCCTGTGTTTGTTTATATGTATTAGGTAGAGCTTCTATATTTACCAGTCTTGATGGACTGGCCTTAAGCAATAGGTGTCCTGTAGAGACCTATGGAGTAGCTTTCCTGTTCATCCAAGCTGGGTAATCCAGGTGCAGCCCTCTGCATGGGCTATGTACAACCTCCTGATAGAGTTGAGCCTTTATTACCTTTGGCTTGTTAATGGGAGGGATTTACCCTGATGCTTATTGGTTGCAAGGACTGGTCTCAACCCACTGTGGAGGATTAGCTGTGCAATGGTCAATCCTATGGAGCAAAACTCATGTCAGCAGGGCTTAGGTACTCACCAAGTCTGCTCCTTGAGTATGTTACTCATGAAAGTGGCTGGGTGGTGCTTTGGCATATTCTGAAGCTGTCCACCAGGTATGCTAGCTCTGAGGCCTCCTGAAAGGTGCAGCCCAAGGTCAGCCACTGCCTGTGCCCTGTGCAGAGTCACCCAGTATGAGCTACAGAATGATTTACAGATGGCTGATAGTTGTGCTGGGCTTGGAAGTGTCCAAGTGAGTCCAAACTGTGAAACAAGGCAGGCTGCCACTAGTACCAGTTAGCAAGATGTACAGGGTAGGTGGAGGGAAGATGCTGCTTGTTTGAAATTCAGATATGGAGCTTGCCTGCTGGTTCTGTAGAGGGAGGACTCAGGAAAAGAACAATGGCCTCTGCTAGCACTTCTGTCTGTGAGAAAGCTGCCCCTTCAGCTCTCACTCTGATGCTAACAATTCAGTTTCTCCCTGTATGTCCCTGGAGCCTTTGGAGCTGCTGCCCCAAAATTGGAGCTCAGATCAAGTGAGTCCAAATAAGTCTGTGTGCTGGCCCTTTAAGAGGAATTGCCTGGGACTCCAGGAGGCCTCCATTTCATACAGCCACAATCCTTGCTGGTTGTTACAGCCAGAAGTTATGGGAACTTCTCTTCCTGCCACTGAAACCCTGGGCTGTGAGGCCTGGTATGGGGATGGGACCCCTCCGTCCTCAGAGGGGACCTCTTCAGTGGAGGTATCCCTCCTGATATTTAACCACGACACACATGTGTAGGACCAGCCTGCTCAACACCTCCACCCCTCCTATCAGTCTCAATATGGCTTCTTCTTTATATTCTTAGTTATGTTTTCATGTTTTGGATGTCTCTTTTAATTAGCATTTAGCAAGATTTTAGTTGTTATCCACAACCTGTCAGAAATTGTCTTTTAACCAATCTAAATTTTCCATATAGACATATTACTCTCAACTTATTTTTGCTCATTTTTATATTTTTAGTATTTTCCTTTCTTTTTTAAATTGATAACTGTATCTCTCTCAATAAAATTAGAAATTAGCACATGCTTACATTTCTTAGTCTCACTTCCCCACTTCTTGATATAAATACTACATAATAAAGATTTAATGAGTTTCTCAGTTGTAATCCTTCTGAAATTATCTAATATGTATTTTTAATAAATTTCATTAATTTCAGAGAAGAAGGGAGAGGGAGAGAGAGACACAAACATCAATGATAAGAAATAATCATTGATCGGCTGCCTCCCACACACCCCCGCCCCCCACTGGGGATTGAACCTGCAACCCAGGCAACATACTCTGACCAAGAATCAAACCTTGACCTCCTGGTTCATAGGTCAACACTCAACCACCAAGCCACACTGACCAAGCTTTTTAAAATTTATTTTTTATCATGCTCTCACACTGCAATGATAATTTAAAATTGTTGTTTCTGCTAAATGTCGTGTTATTCTGACCTGTGATTTTATTTCCCCAGAGATATCAGCAACTCTTTCAGGCAATGAGAATTAAGGCTGGAACCCAGTATTTTCAGTCTGCTAAATCCAGAGGTGTGGAGTACAAAAAAAACCCAAGAGTAGAAGTATCTAAGAAAACTAGATTTAATCACTCCCATTCCATAAAATAAACCCTCACATCAGGTACTTACTCTTCACAGGAAGAAGATATATTTATTTTTAAACCCTGGGGTTTTGAAAAGAGAAGGATGGGGAAGAATTTGCCTAATGTTAGTTAATCTCACTTTGTCATAGCATATAACTTTTTCACTAGCTACCCATTTATTTCTATACACCTGAACCCACATATGGGGGCAAGCATTATTTTGTCCCCAGGCAATGGTCAAGAAGAAGTTAGAAAAAACTCCAATAATTCCCAAGCTATTTTAACCTCAGCAGTGCTTGACTGTCTTCTGTCTGATGTCAGTATCCTCCATATACCAGTTTAAACTCTCTAGTCTCTTCGGGGAGGGGGAGCGGTGTCACAATTTTCTCTATTTTCCCTGCTCAGCTTCCTCTGAAGCCCAAATTGAGGAAGGGAGTCAACAGTCATGCCAGCTCAACCTTTTGGTCAGAGAGAGAGTGAGAGGGAATGAGGAGGGGAAAAAAAAAAAAAGAGTCCACTCTACTCCAGTATGAACTCATCTTAATTAATTATAACTGCAATGACCTTATTTCTAAACTTTCTAATAGGTTGCACTCTTTCTAAAAGGGAGTTAAGACTTCAACATATGTTAGGGTCACAATTCAACCTATGTATCCAGTTTAACTTCCTCTTGATATTCTACTTGGGTATATCTAGGGTGTGCTTCTCAGAACTGATTGCACATTCAAATTACAGGTGGACATATAAAAAACACTAATACCTAAGCCATACTCTAGAGCAATAGAATTAAAATTTTTCTGAATGGGGCCAGGGAAACTATACTTTTTAAAGTTACCTACCCTGAGCCCAATTAAATCTAGAATCAGTGAGAGAAGATATATATGAAACCCAATTAATCTCAATCATTATTATCAGCAACTAATGCCTTGATGGATCTATCAACTCATTTTACTAATTTGTAGTTGAGCATATAAAATCTCTAGTTGTTCATAGTCTTTGTATGCAAAAATAATTTGTATCTTCAATTTAATTAATAAAATTATGTATACATTTATACAATTATATATACATATATTAACATGCTCATAATTACATATTTATAAACAAATACACACAGATATACACACATCCTCTCTTCTTCTATATAAACTTTAAGAGGCCAGGGAATTTTATCTGTTTAGTTCTATCCTGAACAGTGCCATATCTAAAGGAGAGAGGGGAAGTGGTGGGAACAGACAACCTCCATAATTTTATAACTAACATTGTTTAGAATTCCTAGCACATTATAATAAAAAGCAGACTTTTAGTTGATTTTGCTATTGTTTTTAGATTCTCTACTGACAATAAACCACTCACTTACTGCTTGTACTTACCTCATCCCCATTTGCCGCTGGTTCCTTGGCACATCCTAGGTGCTCTATAAATGTTCATTGATTGAATGAATAAATAAGCATAAGGTGCTCAATAAATGCTTGATGAAAGGATGGATAGACAGACGAGAGAGAGTAAATGAACAAATGTACTAGTATTCTTGCCTGCATAAGTGAATGAGTGAACCTCTTCTATATATTTTGATACTGTTTCTTAGACTTAGGGGTTCTGATGTATGATCCCAGGAGCTAGAGTAAGAGTTGTTTTGATAAGAGAAAAAAAATCTAAATATGATAGCCTTTTCCAACTTAGAAGTCAGATCAAAGCATTAATACCAAGCAACTACAGGCAAAAGACACAGAAGGAAAAGAAATTAGTATCGAGCAAGAAAATGTAGTAAAAGGCAATAGAAAAAGCAAACTCTAAGTCTGAGCACACATGGGAATAAAATCACTGTGTTTTGTGTTTTTTTTTCCCTCAACAAGAAAGAAAACACATAAAAATGAATAAAAGGGAAAGGACAAATATTATAAATAGTGGCAAAAGTAGGAAAATGAAAGCAAGGGAAATGGAATAGCATGGTGAAAGAGAGGAAGAAATAGAATCCTCAAGGAAGAAATAAAGCAAGCTAGCAAAGAAGCAGATTGCAGGCCTCTGATTGTATTTCATTTATAACTGTTCATACATTTTATTATATTTCTCTGGCCGGAGTCCCACATCTCTTTATGTCTGAAGGAAGTGGGTGGCAGAAAAACGTTGCTCTGGGGACTTGAGATTTATTGCCTTGTACACTTAGTGTTAGGCTGATTTTTTTCTTTAAATTACATGCCACTGTCATGTTCAAAATAAAAGCTTAAGATGGACTGTGTGCCATGTATCATTGTAAGGACTGCTTTTATTAACAGTGAAAACCTAATGCAAACATGTTTTTATTCTAAGCAAATCAGAAACCACTGAGGTGATACCAACTTCTATACTCATTTGATCAAAACCGTGTCTCCAGTAAAGGATAGGGCATGGGTAATCTCCCTCAGTAAATGAAACATTCCATGGGAAATGTGCAAATACAGCCTTGAAAAGCCTGGTGTTTGAATCCAGACAGACCTGTATTTATATCGCGGTGACCTTGAGCAAGTTATTTAAATTATCTCAGCTTCAGTTTTCTTAGGTGTAAATAGGCATACTAGTAGTATTTAGCTCATTATATTTCATATGAAGATTAAATATTGTAATGTTTATAAAGTTCTTAGCATAGTAACTGGCAAGTACTCTAAATAATGAGTAATTTTATTAATAAATTTCTTTTTCATCCTAAGGTCTGCTTTAAGAAAAATTATTCGAATCTTAAATTTTTATAAATGTACATTCAGATTTAAACCACCCAATGAAAGGGAAAATATGATTAGCTACTTCCTCTATTCTTTATATAAAGCTAATTAAGTGAAAAGTTGTATTGATTATATTTTCTTATTGTTTATATTCTTTTTAAGATTAAGGTGTAATTGACATAAAACATATTAGTTACAGATGTATAACATAATGATTTGATATCTGTATATATTATGGAATGATCACTAGAATAATAAATCTAGTTAACATCTATCATCAGATGAAGTTACAGAATTTTGTGTGTGTGTCTATATTCTTGTCTGTATTCTTGTATATTCTTGATGCTCTGGCATTTGGGGGCCTTGATTCCAGAAAGTTTGCCCCTGCTAAGGCCAGCTAATTATAAAGACAGCCATGACTTCCCTGGACATGTGCCTTGCATGAACAAACCAACCAACCCAGAGCCCACATCCTCAACCATCTCCTTTGTTAAACTCTCACAACCAGGCCAGTATTTTTCTTGCCTCAATAACCCCGGGGCCAGGTACCAGACAACTAGGGACTAGCCATAGAGTCCAGGGCCTGCCAAAATGGTTTGAACTGTCTAATTTTAAAGCTTACTCAGCATCCCTACCCTGCATCACCCATTTTTTCCCCTGTGAAAACCCTGGTAAAGACTCTGGGCCATGATCCCCTCCCCTCCTCTGCCTTCTGACCAATCCTGGACCTTCTCCAGGTGGCCCTGGGTGATATGCTGTGCCTCCTGTTTCTAGGAATCTGTAAGTAAAACCATCTCTCTTCATGAAAGTCATTTCCATGTCTGCATGTCTTACTGTATATGATTAAAAGAAGTCCCAGGTATATTTCAACACAGAAGGAATGAGAAATTTTCTATTGTCTCATTCGGATAAGCCTTCTACCACCATTACTCCCAAACCTTCCTTATTGTGAAACCCGTTGCAGTTTCTATAGCACCTGCCCCCACACAGAGACAGACCCAGCGGCTGCTAATGTTGAGAGCCTTGGCCTAGCTTCTGAAATCACCTCTCTACCTGGTTTACAGATGTCTTTCACACAGAGCTTCTGCCATTTTCCTCAGTGATTTCCTCTCCTATTTGATATTCCTTGAAGACAATTTTTTTAAGTTCTCATTTTTAGAAATTTCACTTCCATTTTAGCCACCCAGTGAAAGAGCTGCAACCTAAAACATACTGTCTTAATTCAGCTTTCAAGCCCTAAGAACTTAAAATTCTCTACTCTAAAACAACCTCTATGCTATATATATATTTTTAAATTTTTCACTTCTAGTGAAAACTTCCTCTTATACTTTGAATGACTTGTCCCTCAATTTCTCACTTTTCTTGTAGTCAATACCATGTCTCTGTTTTGACTATAGATCCCCCCTTATTCTGCCTCAATGTCACAATCAGCTATTATTGATCCAAGCACCTCAAAATCCCAGAATTTTTCTATTCTAAGATTTTCTATCACTCTTTTTTTTTAAAAAAAAAAATATAATATATATTTTTATTGATTTCAGAGAGGAAGGAAGAGGGAGAGAGAGAGAGATAGAAACATTGATTGGCTGCCTCCTGCACGACCCCACTAGGGATGGAGCCCACAACCCAGGCACGTGCCCTTGACCGGAATCAAACCTGGGACCCTTCAGTCCCCAGCCCGATGCTCTATCCACTGAACCAAACCAGTTAAGGGCTTCTATCACTCTTAATGCACTACAAGTCTCATTGCCTGCATTTTGCCTCACTTCTAAGCTGCCAAGCATGTTTAAAGCACATTGACCTTATTTGGACAAAATCAAAGGCAGCCAACTCAACTGGGCTCCCCATATGTTAGCATTTAATCATTTCTGGTTGGCTCTCTCATTTACTTTGCACAGGAGCTGGCTCATAACTTTTTCACACTTTTCAAATGTTCAATCTAATTTGTACCCCCTTTATCTTCAGCATCTATTCTTGTCTCATCTATTAAGGAGGGTCTAATGTTAGTCTTTAATTTTTTAGGTACATATAATTATCAATTTTCTCCTTTGCTTCCACTGTTTCAAAAATCCATATTCCACTTTAATCCATTTCCCTCATCCTCAATGAGACCTATGTGCCACCTAAGACTCCTTCAGTGGCAAATAATAAAAATCAAATTTAACATTCAGTCAATAATAAGAATTCAGCCCTGGCCAGTTTGGCTCAGTGGATAGAGCGTTGGCCTGAAGACTAAAGGGTCCCAGGTTGGGGCCACATCCCCAGTGGGGGTTGTGCAGGAGGCAGCTGATCATTGTTTCTCTCTCATCGATGTTTCTGACTATCCCTCTCCCTTCCTTTCTGTAAAAAATCAAGAAAATATATTTAAAAAATAATAAGAATTCATAGATTCATTTCAATCAAAATCCCAAAGTTATAGCTGGATTTAAGAATGAGCAGACACAGGGATTGAAGGTTTCCATGAGGACTCTTCTTTCCGCTTCCTGCTATGGATTCTACTTCATTTTCAGTTCCCAGATAGAGAACCCAAGAAATCCGAGGGTCACTTTAATCCATCACCAGATGGAGAAGAATAAGAGTCTACTTCTCCTCTTAGGACAAACAAAAACCCAATAATTGGGTCTCAGTGGTCCCCGACACCATAGTTTGAAGATCAGTCTCTCTCACCAGTTGAAAGAAGTGCCATGGATAATCAGATCTGGTCCATGACACTTGAAATTAGGGAGAACAGAGGATAAAAAGAGTATGAATTCAACTCTACCACAATAACAAAGACCAAGAATAAAAAGGTAGATTTTCAAACCAAAGTTGGGAAAGAAGAGGGTAAAATAACACTAGATGACCAACAGACAACTATTAACCATGACACTTGGCTCTATCAACTTCTTTCTCTTTATATATGTTCTTTTATCTCTTTCCTTTATAAAGGACCCCATTATAGGAAAAAAAGTCATTAAAATGTGTCTTTCTTTGACCTACTTTTTTAGTATAATCCTTTTTTTCTCCTCAAAACTTTTTATAAATGTCAATGTCATTGTCTGCTTTTGAATCACTAGTGTGTCCCTAAACCAGTGGTTCTCAACCTTTCTAATGCCGCGACCCTTTAATACAGTTCCTCATGTTGTGGTGACCCCCAACCAAAAATTATTTTCGTTGCTACTTCATAACTGTAATTTTTCTACTGTTTTGAATCGTAATGTAAATATCTTACATTACATAATGTAAATATCTTACATTACGATGGTCTTAGGTGACCCTACTAGCAGTTCTCAACCTGTGGGTCGCAACCCACAGGCTGAGTTGCTGCTGTAGAGCCTAAGACCATCAGAAAACACAGATACTTACATTATGATTCATTAACAGTAGCAAAATTACAGTTATGAAGTAGCAACGAAAATAATTTTATGTTTGGGGGTCACCACAACATGAAGAACTGTATTAAAGGGTCGCGGCATTAGGAAGGTTGAGAACCACTGCCTAAGCATTTGATTTCTTCATTCTTCAACCTAAAACTAATAATAGCAAGTGTTATTAATGAATTGATAATTGCCATATATATAGTTATGTAATAATACTTACCATTTGGGCTTTATCATCATATCTATTTCTTGAAATTCTCCTTTCCTTAGCCTCCAAAACATTGAAATGTCTCACATCACCTAACAGCTATCTGACAACTTTTCCTATTTCTCTTATTAGCATAGTTTTCACCTTTCAAAACTTTAAATGTAGTAAATAATGTAGTGGAGTATTTTTCTCTTTTCCTATAGTCTCTTCATCTATTCTCTACAATTTCAAATATCACTTATCTGTTATGAATCAACACCCAAATTATCTGTCTCATGTTTTCCATTTACCCTTCCAAATTTTTAAATACTATTTAACATCTACCTTCTTAATTGTCTCTGTTATGTAAAACTCAACTTATGCTTAAATCAAACTTGTTATATTATTCCCAGGGGTAATTTTATTTTCTCTATTGTTATTGGTGACATTATTATCATTGGTGATGCTATTATCATTTTAATTATATAGGCTATAAATTCTTTAATCTAAGAACCCAGAATGCAACATATTCTCTGAAAAGGCAAGCACTCAAAAATGTTTGTTAAATTGAATTATTTATTCTATACTTTCAATACTCTCACATCCATTATTTTGTCAAGTTCTCTACATTCTGTGGTTACAATGTCAATTATATTTATCACTATTATTCCATTCCATATATATTTTCATATTTCCAAGCTTCCTCAGACCTCAGTTTAATGTCTTTCATGGTCTCCAACCTTATATTTCATACCATTTTTATTCAGTACTCTACAGCCTAAATAATCTTTGAACAATGAGGTTCTAATTATAACATACCCCTATCCAATAAAATGTACACCATCAAAATCCTTCAGTTCTATTACTTATCACATAAAGTCCAGTACTAATATTCTAATATGTAAGCCTCAATATGATAATTACTAATTTTCTCCTAAAAATATTAGACAATTTATTATTTCCCAAATCCTATATTCTCAAATTACTTTGATCATTCTTTCTTTCCTTGCTTATAGATCCATGAGTAAAAACTTCTTTTTTAGCTCAGAAAATTTTGTTCATACCTCTGTTAGAGCAGTTGCCCTATTCTACATTTTGCTTTAGATATTTTTGAATGTGTATTATATACTCTCCTTGAATTCCATCCTTTTGAGGGTAGAGGCCATTTCTGATTTATTATTGTATCCCCATAGCTTGTGGTTTCTAATACCCCCATTTTGCAATATCACTGTGTTGCTTTACATTTTCATGCTTTCTTAAAAATACTAATATTAAGTAATGTTGTGATGTCTGCCTCATCTTTTGTTTCATTTTATTATTATGAAAGCTAGTCACTATCCACTTTTCCCCAATTAAAATTTGGAATAATTATATGTATAATGCTTTCACTATTATTTCATGTAAAATTTCATGTTTCTCCCTAGAGAATTTTACTTTCTTTAACACAACAGTTAAAGGAGAAGCACATGTATACCTGATGCTTCCATGAAATACTAGTCTCCACATCTCAGCAATGCCATGCTAGCAGTTTGATCACGCAACTCATAAGTCTCTAGCCACACAATATAGTAGGTAATTATTGGCAGGATCCTGAAGAATGAAGCTCAAATGGTTAAGGTCAATTACCTCAGCTTCAGTTAAACATGCTGGGCTGCTTTCCATTCTGCTTGCTCAACAGAGAAGGGTTTGCTTCCAAAATTAAACATTAAGTGGTCACATTCAGAGGAAGGTTCCCCAGAGCTACTCTCGGAAAAATATTTCACACAGGACCCAAAAGCATCCCTTAGTCTTCCTCTTTTCCTGATGGGACAGTGGCAAACACCTCCTGAAAATCAGGGTTCAGGATGCCAATAAAGATACCTAGAGTTCAGGACATAGATTAAGTATGATTTCAGACACCACTTATGGTAGGATCAGGGTCTTTCTGTTCTGGTCACTAGGGAGTACATCCAGGTAAATTTATGCTTTATCCAAAGTTGTATTCACAGAGTACAAAGTGCTTGCCACAGAGTAGGTATAAATAAGTGTTTTGTGATTGATCAAATGAATAAAAATCCTAATATATAAAAACCCTGGGTCGTAACGACCAGTAACGACCGGAGGCTGACCAACCAAAAGTCAGTGCTGGCCCCATCCCCGAGCAAGTGGTAAGGGGCAACCAGGCAGGCAGACCAGCAGTTAGGGGTGATCAGTTAGGCAGACCAGTGGTTAGGAGTGATCAGGTAGGTAGGCAAGCGGTTAGGGGCGATTAGGAAGGCAGACGGCCCTTCGCAGGGCTGGCCCGGCCCCCAGCAAGAAAGAGGGAGGCCCAGGCCAGCCAAACCATTGCAACCCAGCCTGTCGCCTACAGGGGAGGTCACCAGTGGCAGGGGAGGGGTGCAGTGCTGCACAGATGGCAAGCAGTGGCAGCAGCAGGGGTGGGGCCAGCTGCCTGCAGCCCGGGGAAGGAAAGCCCTGATAGGCCCTGATCTCAGGCCAGGCCTAGGGGCCCTACCCAAGGGGTCCCAGATTGTGAGACGGTGCAGGCCAGGCTGAGGGACCTCCACCCAAGTGCACGAAAATTCGGGCCTCTAGTTAAGAAATAAATTAGTGGATTGCTCAGGGCCTGATAGGACTTAAGTGAAATAGCTAACTGCATTTACAGGAGTTAGGAAATGCAAGGTTGGGAGACAAGACCACATGTTTGCTCTTGTAATTTTCTGCAAGAAACCATTAGAATGATCTTGAACATTCATTCTTGGGTAGAAGGAAGTAAAAAGAAGTTTACAAAGCAAACTAAAAATAGTCCCAAAGTTTCTTTAAGCAACATTTTTATCATTTCAACTTATTAATCAAACAAGTTGACAGACAATGAATTTATAATGCCTTAAAGTACTATAGTATACACTCAGGACTTTCGCATTGTCCTCTATAGTTCTATTTTTAACATTAAAGTTGCAATAGCCCTGGCCGGTGTGGCTCCGTTGGTTGAGCATTTTCCGATGCACCAAAAGGTCTCTGCTTTGATTCCCAATCAGGGCACATGCCTAGGTTGCATGCTCAATCCCCAGTAGGGTGTGTGTAGGAGGCAGCCAATCAATGTTTCTCTCTCACATGGATGTTTCTCTCTCTCTCCTTCTCACTTCCTCTCTTTCTCTAAAATCAATAAATACATTTTTTAAAAGAAAGTTGTAATAGCTACAACTTTCTTCCACTGTCTGTTTCTTTTTCAGTTCTCTTTTGTGCATACAAGAGTATAATTAAGATATTTAAAATGTTTAAAAATGATAAAGCATACAACTATATACCTGTACCCCTACTTTAGGAAAAAAATACTTTCAATACGTCAAGCCCTATGTTCATCTTTATAATTGTCCCATGATTCATATTCCCCTACAACAGAGGTAACCTTGTCCTAAATATGTTTACTATGCCCTTGTTTTTCTTTACAGTTTTGTATGTGTGTTTCTGTGTATCTGTTTGTGTATATGTATATTTAAGAGATGTGTCTGCATGTATCTATGTATATATATTTATGTAATATTTTGAACTTTAAATAAATATAATTATATAATATAGATTCTCCTGTGAAATGATTTTTCATGCTCAAAAAAAGTAGAGAATTCATCCAATTAAAGTGTGAATCCACAGCTTGTTAATTTTCTCTGAAGTATGGTATTTCATTAGGTGAATATACTACTATCGTTTTTTCCTATTGAACATCTGCGTTGATTCTGATATTTTTCTTTTAATGAAAAAATGATGGTACTAAACGCACTGTCCATGAGTGTGTTTCTGAACCTGTTCAAGGACTGGTAGACACCAGTGTGCGCAGTGGACAATACCAGGGAAGATGCATTTCTGGAGGGGCCCATGAACAATCCTGAAGCTTGATATCCTCACTTGGCACTTGCAGATTTACATGAAATGGTATTCTACAATCCTACATTCCTCAGAACTCTCTTGGCTCTTTATGGCCCTTTCCTCTTCTTTACATATTTTAGAATTAATGTATCAATATGGAGAAAAAATAGCTGTTGGGATTTGATTGAAAATTGACTGACCCCATTAATCAATTTCAGGTGAATTTGCATACGTTTTCTTATCCCAAAACAGTATATTTCTCTCTATGTAGATCTTCCTTCATGCATTTGAGAACTTCCACAAACCTTTCAATACAAGTTTTACAAGCCTTATATTACATTGATTCTTTTTTACACAATATTTTTGTTTCTATTACATATTATGTCATTTTGTCTCTGCTGATTACTTGTTGCTATAGTGTAGAAATGCAAACTTCATTTGTGTATCTAACATCCTTACTAAATCTTATGAATTCAAGTAAATTTCTATTGTGTACTTTTAGTTTTTACTTGTAAGCATTTTTATATACTTTTCCAATCATTCAATCCTTTTATTATTTATTATTATTACTTGCTTTACTTTACTGGAAAAAATTTATAGGGATTGTTTCCATTTAATTTAAACTGATTTTATGCATTTACAAAGTCTTTCTTGCCTTCTTTTGGATAGATTGAGGTTTTGAGCTTATCTGTCCATGTTTTTTACTCTCAACCCCCCTCATCACATAAATACACACTTTCCAAATATAGATGTTATATCTGAAATTTATATACTTTGAATTATTTTCCCAGGAATTATTTCATGTATATTTTGATAAGCAACATTTATAATCAATCAGTATATTTATCCTCTTATCAAATAACATAAATTACTTTTATAATTTAACTATTCACTTAACTTCTGTGCTTTCTTTGTTCAGTATTTCTCTTTTGACTGTTTTCAGTAAACTGAAATTGCATTCTTGGTTGTCTTTTTAGCTCAGCAACCAATTCAGCAATTCTTTATGTATGTCCAATCTTCCTTTTAACACTTCCATGGGGCATTTCATTTCATTAAAATATTCTACTTAGTTATTTTCAAATTATTCTGGTGATATGCTTTGAATGCTACTCATATTTTGCTAAACATGTAAGATATTTCTCATATACTTATTCTAACATCAATGTATATATGAATTCTAACTTTACATTTTCTAATTTCTTCTGATTCCACTTGTTTTATCATCTGTTTGGGCATTTTTTTTATTTTGAGATCATATTCAATGACACTTTGTGTGATTTGAGGTCTTGGTTGTGGGCTAATTTCCTAGAGAAGATTTACCTTGTTTCTATGAGGTTCCTTGGACCCTTATCATCCAGGACTATTTTAAATTAGTCTATTTTATCCCTGGACATGTAGGTAGCTTGAATCCATATTTCAAACCTGTGTTAGATTTTTTCCTTTTTGTTTCATTTTCTTTTCCCTTTGAAGACATACATTCCTTTGCTATCTCATATTTCTTGCTGTTTGTTTCTCTAGTCCAAAATTTCACTTAAAACTGTTCCCTTTCAAGGTTTTGATTTTATTCAGCACTCTCTAAAAATGAATCCTGTCTTTTTAAAGCCAAATGCTGATGATTATCAGATCCCTGTAGGCAGCCATCTGCTTTGGGGCTTGCTTACTTCTTGGATTTATGCTTTCCTTATATTTTTTACTCTAGATGATTCCCTTTTTATCTTATCTATTATTCATGCACTATAGTTATTCATTTTAAATTCTATTTAAGGAAAGGCCTTACAGTGAGAAGTGCTTAGGATGTGAGAAAAATAGAGAGGTTATCTGAAATATAATGGTTGTGAGAAAGAATAGGCTGATGAAATAAAAGGTTCTTATAGGTCAGCAAGGCCAGATGATATAGGGCATTAAAGTACACAGAAACACAAATGGATTTTATTCTTTTGGCTGAAGGAAGTCATGGTTGGTTTTTAAGCTCTCATAAGGCTACATTTCTTCATTCTTCCCATACTTTTGTGGTTGGTTTACATTTTTATTTTTTCCTTGTGAAATTCATACCACTTTTCTTTTTTAAATATATAATTTACTAGAGGCCCGGTACACGAAATTTGTGCATGGGGGAAGGGGGTGTCCCTCAGCCCAGCCTGTACCCTCTCCAATCTGGGACCCCTTGAGGGATGTGGGATCAGACCTGAATGGGCAGTCGGACATCCCTCTCACAATCCAGGACTGCTGGCTCCCAACCACTCTCCTGCCTCTGCCTGATTGCCCCTAATCGCTTCTGCCTGCCAGCCTGATCACCCCCTAACCACTCCCCTGCCAGCCTGATCGATGCCTAACTGCTCCCTGGCCGGCCCGATTGCCCCTAATTGCCATCCCCTGCCAGCCTGGTCACCCCTAACTGCCCTCCCCTGCCAGTCTGGTTGCCTCTAACTGTCCTTCCCTGCAGGCCTGGTCCCCCCCCCACCCCCAACTGCTCTCCCTTGCAGTCCTGGTCCCCCCCAACTGCCCTCCCCTACAGGCCTGGTTTCCCCCCAACTGCCCTCCTCTGCCAGCCTGGTCACCCCTAACTGCCCACAACTGCCCTCCCCTGCAGGCCATCTTATGGTGGCCATCTTGGAGGCAGCCATCTTTGACCACATGGGGGCGGCCATCTTGTGTCTTGGAGTGATGGTCAATTTGCATATTACTCTTTTATTAGATAGGATTGTTGTTTTTTTTTACAGAGAGGAAGGGAGAAGGATAGAGAGTTAGAAGCATCAATGAGAGAGAAACATCGATCAGCTGCCTCCTGCACACCTCCTATGGGGGATGTGCCCACAACCAAGGTACATGCCCTTCACCAGAATCGAACCTGGGACCTTTCAGTCTGCAGGCTGACACTCTATCCACTGAGCCAAACCAGTTAGGGACATACCTTTTTTATTTAAAGTCAATGCTAGGTAGACCTTAGGCAGGAATCACTTCAGTACTACACAAGCCTTGTATATTTGGGAGGGCCATGCTGCCTGTGCTCCTGCTTTTCAATATAGGCCAAACCAAAACAGTGTCAGGCTGTCCAGATGGTGTTGCTCAGTGGGTGAGCATCAACCTATGAATCAAGAGGTCACCTGTTCGATTCTTGGTCAGGACACATGCCCAGGTTGTGGGCTCAATCCCAAGTTGGGGGTGTGCAGAGGCAGCTGATTGATATTTCTCTCTCTCATCAGTGTTTCTAGCTCTCTATCCCTTCCCCTTCCTCTCTCTCTCTAATCAATAAAAAAGCATTTCTTTTCTTTTCTTTTTTTTTTTTAAAGCAGTATCAAGCTGATAGGCACTGATGTGTTCGGGCAGCAATTACAGGTAGTTTTAATTGTAGTGTAGTGGAGCATAATAATGGTAATAATTCTAACTCATAGAAGTTGGAAAAACTTGGAAAAATAATAAAATCTAGTTACGTTTAACATCCAATATGGACGGACCATGGATAGGCCAGTGATGAGACCCTTCAAGAAATGATACACTAGGTAGAAAAGCTGGTAGAGTGACATATGAAATTGTTGTTCTAGCACTATGCTAAAATACATCAATCTGTTCTGTGGATATATAGTAACTCATGATTATTATAGCACCAGTATTCTATCCCTGGCCTTAAATTTTTACTTCTTGTGCATGCAATCTGTTTCTTAAGTTTCAAAGATAGAATTTTTTCACTCAAGAACTCCAATTTTTATATTTCAGTTTCTATAAAGAGTTCTGTAAATAGCAACTCTGTTATTTTTCTTCAAAGTACCATTCTTGCATTTCTTATATGCCAGATGAAAATATTGAAGAAGTTGAGGATGAAGTTACTTAGAAAACTTGGTAACTTGAAACTTTCTACACTTTGGAGAATGGCAGCAGGAAATTATACGGAAACATATATTCTATCCCTACTGTCACAGAAGATGTATATTAATTCAGGATAACAGGATAGTTCTCTGTTAAAGTCTATTTTATAAAATCTCTCATTTTTTATATAGAGATAGTAGAATGTCTGTTAGCTGTCAAAATAAAATTGTTATTAGATAAAATATATTTTAAACAATTCCAATTATAGTATGTTTTTCTAGCACTTTTAAGATAGCAAAATTTGTTTTGTTATCTACTTTCATATCCACTGTCATCTTTAGTTGATAATATGTGGGAAGACAGACACTAGACTATATATTTGGGAGGAAAGAAGCTCATGGGTTCATTATGTCTGAGATTTCTACATGTCCTAATAGGAGAATTCTAAAGCCAAAATTATGAATATGTTGAACAAAGTCACTCTTTTAGCTAACAGCCTGGTGAGTTGCTTCAGCTGAAGATACTAGATAAATAGTTCATAGTGGGAAAGGAGTCTGACACCCAAAGGATGATATCAGAAATTCAAGGGGAGCATATGTAATTTTAAAAAGCATGTCCAAAATTATTATTGTTTCAATTTGGTTTTAGACACAATCAATTTAAATAACATAAAATGAGGGTAAAATTTAATGTACACCAAACTTACACTTTAACCATTAAAAGCATGGATCAAACTAAATATATTAATTAGTAACTTCCCTTGAATAATTCTAATATAGTTACCTCTACTATAATTTTTTGCAAAATTTTACTTCCTCTAGATATAGACCTAGAGAAAAGATGTATAATGTTCTGTGGAGATATTCAATGAGGTATAAACTCCTACATCTATCTGAAACAATTCCATCACAATGATTCTCTTTTTTTTTCTGTTTAAATTTTCTTCAGGGGTACTACTTGGTTTGAGCTTTAGTCTATATGACATCAGCAGTAGTGTCAATTTGCCACTAATCTGATTCATGTAGATACAAATTGGGTAGTCCAAATACTAGAATCCCTTTCTTTATAAGTTATTTGTATGTACACAATATTTTTTACCTTCAAGGGAAGTAATAAACACAGACTAATCTCTTGGAAGGCATTATGAAATGGCACCTTATGCCTTCAGATAACATAGGGATTACTGACTCAGTAGAATAGAGGAAACAAGACTGTACAATTATAGAATCAGAGTTTAAGTTGGAAAGGTACTTATGACACATGGTTCATTTTATATATATTAAAGTTTTTATATATGTTTTCTTTATTGAACTAGGTCCACATTCCAGAATCTTCATCTTAAATTGTACTAAGGGAAATGGTTGAAATGGAGAGCAATCTCAGCTTTCTACTCTTCCTTTGTCTGCTGTTCTCAAAAGGAATGAAAGGACAGATGGACATGAAATACACATATTGAGAATGAAAGAAATTATGTTAGAAAAAACACAGACATGCTATTTGTCAAACGTATGGTTGGGGTAGCAATGAGGTGCTATGTAAAATCTTGGAATTTGTTAACACTGCAATCCACAATATCTTCTGTGAAAACACATCTATACAGATCAGAGTAGACTTCCAAATAGTAAAGATCAAATCATGTCAAAGAAATACTAACCAAATGAGAGCTGATATATTTATATTAATATCTGACAAAGCAAAAGTGTTTATCTTAAACTTTAATAAAGATTATAACACAAGGAAAATTTTTTCAAAGAAATAATGAAACTGTACAAATTTGATGATAAATATTAATCTACACATAAAAGAAGCTCAACAGCAGCCAAGTAGGATAAACATCAGAAGAAACATAGCCAAACATATTACAAGCAAAAAAGTTGAAAGCTAAAGGCAAAGAGAAAATGTTGAAGGTGGCAAGAGAAAAATGACTCTTCCTTTACAAGAGAAACCCAATAAGAAATTCAGCTGATTTATTACCTAGAACAATGAAAGCAAGAAGGAGGTAGATTGACATATTCAGAGTGTGGAATGAAAAGAAAATACTACCAACCAAAAATATTATATCCAGCAAAACATATTTTAAATATTAAGGTGGGATAAAGACATTTCCAGATACCATTTTACAAATAGAAGGTCTTCAGGGTAAAAGCATGTGAAACTGCATCCTACATTCAGTGAAAATATCCTTCAGAAATTATGGACAGCCCCATCTTGTTTGGCTCAATGGATAGAGTATAGGCCTGTGGACTGCAAGGTCCCAGGTTTGATTCCAGTCAAGGGCACATGCTCAGGTTGTGGGCTCGATTACCAGTAGGGGGGTATGCAGGAGGCAGCCAATCAATGATTCTTTCTCATCATTGATGTTTCAATCTCTCTCTCCTCTCTCCCTTACTCTCTCTGAAATCAATAAAAATATATTTAAAAATTAAAAAGGTGTGATGGTATGATTGATGTTTCTCTGTCTCTGGACCTGTTTTTGTTCATCAGTTTATGTTGTTCATTATATTCCATAAATGAGTGAGATGATGTGATATTTATCTTCAAACCTCAGAGGGAAGGTAGGGGATGGTGGGGGTAAGGGGGAGAGATCAACCAAAGGACTTGTATGCATGCATATAAGCTTAACCAATGGACACAGACAACAGGGGGGTGAGGGCATGAGTGGGGGAATGGAGGGGTAATGGGGGGATAAGGATACATATGTAATACCTTAATCAATAAAGAAATTTTTAAAAATTAAGAAAAAGAAATGATGGAGAAATTAAGATATTCCTTAACACTTTAGTCACAAAATCAAGACTAAGACGTTTTTTCACCAGCAGGTATATTTTCTCTCCAACACCACCTATAACTAAAGAAGTACTCTAAACTGAAAGAAAACAATATAGAAAGGAATCTTGAAACATCAAGAAGGAAGGAGAAACTATATGTAGGCACACACAGTAAAAGCTATATGTAGGCAAATACAATATATTTTCTTTATTCTCTTCAGTTAACTAAATTATGTTTGATGCTTAAAGTAAAAATTATACTACTTACTACTATTTGATGTAGTTTTGATGCAGGCAGAGAAAATATTTAACAAAATTTAGCTATAAATAAGTGAGAGTAAATGGAGGAAAGGGAGATAATATTTCTACACTTTAGTAATGTAACAATACCAATAAAAATAAAAACTTATGTTGTGATATTTTAGGTATGAGTAATAGAAAATAAAAATCAACCTATTTCATTTTCTCCTACAGATTTGAATGAATTATTGATAGGGAAAAAAAGAATAGTTATTCTGCTGAGCAACTCATAAGGGCCTAAGTAAATTCGTGACATCATTAATAATTTCTTTTCTCGTCTTTTCATTTTTAGTGTCCCACCCTACTGTCCTTATATATCCCAGAGTATTCTGAAATGAGTTTCATTTTCAGAAAATGTTACTGTTTCACTACAAATTTATCTGTTCCTTCAAATACTATTAAAATGCCCTGCTCTCTGATAGGAAACTTGACCAACTGTCTAAGTCATGTGAGAGTTCATAATAATAGACTTTAAACCAGGGGTCCTCAAACTTTTTAAACAGGGGGCCAGTTCACTGTCCCTCAGACCATTGGAGGGCGGACTATAGTTTAAAAAAAAACTATGAACAAATTCCTATGCACACTGCACATATCTTATTTTGAAGTAAAAAAACAAAACAGCAAAAACACCTGCATGTGGCCCGCGGGCTGTAGTTTGAGGACGCCTGCTTTAAACAATACTCTGCTAGTCCAGATAACACTTGCCCTTTAAATAGCATCTTTGATGTTTAAGAAAACTGGAATTTAAATGTGCAAGTTAGAAGAAATCCTGTAAGTAGCTTATTACTTTATCTCTAATGAAAGTTGGCCCTTAAAAAGTATAAATCTTTCTTAAAAACAATTGTAGCATATAGAATGGAAAAACAAAAGGATCTCTGATTTGTGAATCACTTATACTAAATCACCTGTAAATAATTCTAAGAACTTAAGAGTGAAAATAATAATCTTATAAATATATACAAAATTCAATGTAGTAATAAGTTGTCTAAAGGAATCTCACACTACTATGTATTAATTTGCATCAAACTAAAAGCATATACACACATTTTTAAATAACATACTTTTAACAGCAGATATATCTTATTAGGGCAGAAAATCCTAGGCAAACTAAATCCATGAGTGTGCGTATATATTTTTAGGTACATTTCCTTGCTTTAGATAGGTTTTTGTCTCAAAACTTGTCAATATTGGTAAGAACCTTGAGGAGAAAATTTTAATGTATGACCGAGTACATGCTAAATAAATTAATGAGCATATAGTGGACAAATGAACATAGGATAGAGGAGAAGATGTTGATAATCCCTAGACACCAAAATTTTGATGGACGTACCTAGCCAAAATGCTTGCAACAAATATTTTTAAGTGCCTCACCTTCTATGTTCTTTGGTTAGAGAAGAATGGTGCACAACCTCTACCCTTAGGAAACTCACTTTCTAACAGGACTAACTTTGTTCTAACACTGTGGTTCCCCCATCACAGAAACCATAGCTCCTCACAACCTTCTTACACTTCCTTTCACTATTTTAGAGTAGTGCTGAAAAGCAGTCCTGCTAGTTGCTGCTGAGATTTGCCATCTGTAGGCAAGCCTGTTTCACTGGGTTAGGAGCAAATCTAAACTGAAGGAGGATGGTAGAGGGGTTGCACCTGCTAACAACTAAAGGCCTCAGTTTTAAGGGAGAAGGGCTTCGTACTGTAGGTTGTGGTAAATTGACTCTACAGTGTGGTCTTAGGTTTTCCTCACACACTAAGAAGGAGATAGAGAATTGCTGGATAGAGAGTAAAAAGTAATATATCATTTGTTGAGTGAGAGTTGGGGAATGGGATGTTTCGTATACATCCCTTCTAAGCCTAAGTAAGCATATGACAAGAACATCAAACACCCACATACCTGGACTATTTTTAACCAAGTACATATAATAAGCCAACAGTATAAAGTCTTTTGATAAAGAATGTTCTTCTCCTTCCCAGATGGTTTCATAGAGATATAGATGTTATGCAATTATCACTATGGTAACTCTGTATCTAACAGCAAAAATCATCATATCGTTTATTCCTAACATTCACTTGTCTTTTTTGAGCAAGAATTCTGATCGAGGTATCTTTTTTGAAGCACTAACAGAACCCTTAAATTCTTATTTATATTACTTAATATTTTCTCCCCTCCCCCCACAAAACATTAAAGTTAAAGCCAAAGTAATGATTTTATAAAATATAAACATTTAATTTTCAAATAGATGAGTTATCTATTTTGGAATCTCCCTCAGTCTTGCAAAGAGCAGTCAAGTACTGATGTTCATAACTGTTAAAACAATGTTTAATTCCAATTTCAACAGCTATCAGTTTCAGGAATGTGACTGCTAATAAATCAAAGAAATACCATTACATGTATTTCCGCTGTAGCAGGCCAATGTGGCACCAATACAGATGAATTGAGAGACACTGCAAATGGAAACATCAATCTATACTCACATGTCTTGTCAGCTGAGTCTAGCATTCATATGATATGCTTAGAGAAAACTGTGATCCTTGAATATTGTTGTCTCCAGGTGCAATAGTTATAGCATGTCTTTTCTATTATTATATAGAAAATGTAAATATTCAAGTAGGATCATTTACAATGGATCAGAAAACCCTTTCAAACTTATCTATGTCCATGGACTTTTCTACTCTTCATCCATTGGTCCATGACCCAAATCCCTTCCTCAAAACTCAGCTGGATAGAAGAGTAGAAAGTAACATGTCATTTGTTGAGTGAGAATTGGGGAAATAGGATGTTTGCAACTTAATAGCCTAAAACAACAAACATTCATTTTCTCACATTTTCTGTGGGCCAGGTAGCTGACTTGACTGGACGCCTCTGACTCAGGCTCTTTCACAGAACTAGAAGATGTCATCAGGCCTGTCATCATCTCATGGCTCAGCTGGGGCAAGTATCTGCTCCCAAGCCCTCTTACATGGCTGCTGATAGTCTTCAGGTCTTCACTGGTTGTTGGACAGAGAATTCAGTTCCTTGCCACAGGGCTCTTGCTATATGACTATTCACAATATAGTGGCTTGTCTCCCAAGAATGAGGGGAGTGAGAGAGACAGATTGAGAGATTGGAAGATGAGATAAAAAAAGAGGAGGGAGAGAGAGGGGTGAGAGGGGGAGGGAGGGAGGGAAAACAGAAGCCATAATCTTTTTGTAACTAGATCTCAAAGTGACAGTCCATAATTTTTGCCATGTTCTATTTGTTGGAAGAGGCAATAAATCCAGCCCACACTCAAGAGGAGAAGGTTACCCATAGCTGTGGATACCAGAAAGTGAGAACTATTGAGAGTCAATTTAGAGGCTGCCTACCTCAGGAAAATTCTGAGATTGCAAATATGAACAGACATTCTATTTTAAATTATGTCTATCAAAGGAAATTAGGAGTGAGAATTCACTAAGGAAATTACATAATGTGTTCTGATGCTTAAATAGAAATGATTTAGCAGTAATCTGGTATTCATTTGAATCTTGCTGTCACCATCCTCAGTACAATCAGTGAAGTGGGCTAGGATTTGATGCTTGCATATAGTAAGTGATTCTCAGGAGCAGAGAAAATTATGTTTCAGAGACTGATGGGTGGCTAATAAAAGAATATGAGTCAAAATTGTCTTGGATTCTAAAGATCCCTAATCTCTGGATATAAAATCTAATTTAATTCTCTACCTGGAAGAGTGAACAGCTACAGAAAAGATGAGCATGAAGTAGTAAGCAAGGAAGCATAAATGTGCCCACTTAGCCAAAGGAGTCCAAGCAACATACTTAATCAATAGGGCTACTAATGCCACAGATTAATCATCTTTTCATTCTATCCCTAATGGGATTTCTCTTTTAATTTCCATTCTAGTTTTCTCAAAGAATCATACCCTATTAGCCTTTGGGTTTGACTTCTAGGCAGATGTTAATTGGAGCTACCAGAAAATATGTAAGAAAGTTTGGATTCATTTTTTAAAAGCTATATCTAATCTGCATTTATCCCCTTTGCTACTGAGTTGGAGAGAAGTTATAGACTAGTCATCTGTGGGGTAACCTCCCCGCTTTCAGAGTTAGAAAAGCTCCAGAAGGTTTTACTTAGTCCTAAACGTTCAGGGAATCTCCTCTAGCCTGCATCCTGCTGGTGACCATTTTATATGTTCATTTTAACAAGCTGCATATTGCCTTGAAAATTAACTGCCCTTGTGAAAATCTAAACCTGGAACTTTGAGACCTGGACCAAGGCAGGAGGTCCCAGTGAATAAGATGGAGTCTCCCTGGGTGTACCACTCAGCAATTTCCTTCAAAGAAGCTCCCCATTGTAAGGATCAACAAGTTTCAGTAGCAGGGGACATTGCCCGCTCAGGACTCTTAAGCTCCTTTTCCAAGCCCAAGGGTAATGTTTACCTCCATGATTTCCCCATCCCCTGTGCCTCTATTACCATGATTCTGGTCTTTTCCACATAAATGCTTTTTACTTTAGAGCAAAGTAAATATCAGCTCCCCAAATATATTGCTTTATTCAAAGCATCACTGGTTTCAGTTGGGAAGAACAGGCAGATAAAAATGACCATCTTTATTTTTTCTATAGCACTATAAACAAAACATAAATGAATCCTTTAAAACATTTTGCTATCACATATTAATGTGAAGTACTGCATCCTGAATACTTACCATTAAGTATTACATTTTTCATTAAATTATGCAAGATTCAGGTTAATATCTACCTAAAACAGTCATACCCTCATCTGCTGGGGTAACAGAAAGCCTTGCTTATCCCTGAATCTAAGACACCCAAAAGTCGTTGAACCTCTTCTAAAGTAAGTCACCCATAAAGTCTGGGCTGGCTCCCAAACAGGCCAAAACATGTTGGGAAATAAAGAAATAGCAAAGAGAATTAGAGAGAAATGTAAAAGAGACTCTTACATTGCTATTGGCACTTGCTCAAAATTGGGGGCATGCCCGGCATTTTGCTTTTTCCCATTATAGTTTAAAATAAATCCATAAATATGCCTTATAGCATAATTCTGTCAGAAATGTATGTTGCCATTAGTTAACCTTATAAATATTCCTTCATGGGCCAGCAAGAAAATCAATCATATTTGTTACTGTAGCACTGGTTCATTATAATAAAGTTTATCAAATAAAAGTGTGTTAATTCCAATGTAGGCAGAGGTATTCATGCCTTCAAATATTGCTATACAGCACATACACAATGCATTATAATTATTGCTCAGCCATCCTTTTATTTTATTATTGTGCATTCTGCAAGGCTGTAAAGGCAGCAAACATACTTTGAGAATTATAGAAATACCAGTACCTAATTAATAGCAGCTATCTTACCTAATAATAGACAAACATGTAAATAGACCATACCTCCACTACACCCACAGCCAATCAGAGTGAGTATGCAAATTAACCCAACAAAGATGGCGGTTAATTTGCATATATAGGCGCCCAGCCTCCTGGGTCCCGGGAACTTTCTCAGCACCCAGGTCACTCCAAGGTAGGCCCTGCGTGGGCCCTAAGCAACCTGGGAAAGGCCTGAGCCAGGGGGCTCCTGGGCAGGGCCGAGCCTGTGATCGGAGTCAAGGGGGCCTGGGCAGGAGCTGAGCCTGCAATCGGAGGGGAGTGGCAATTGGTGTGAACTACAGAGGAAACACCTTTTCTGACTGCTCATTGGCTAAGCTCCCTGTATGCCACTGGTAATATTCTTAGTAACTTGGGTATAAGAATCCAAAAAGGTGATCTAGGGTTTTTCCACCACACTCCTGGAGAAAATAACGAAGGTCCACTGCTGGAGCGCTAAGAAATGTCATATCCTGCCCTAGCTGGTTTGGCTCAGTGGATAATGCCTAGGCCTGCTGATGGCAGGGTCTGGGTTCAATTCTGATCAAGGGCATGTAGCTAGATTTCAGGCTCCTCCCTGGCTGGGGCCCAGGTCGGGGCTCATGCAGGAGGCAACCAATTAAAGTGTCCCTCTCACATTGATGTTTCTCTCTGTCTCTCCCTCTCTCTTCCACACTCTAAAAATCAATGGAAACATAACCTCAGGTGAGGATAAAAAAGAAAGAAAGAAAGAAATGTAATATCCTATAAAAGACACATCTTGAAAATGACTAAAGAAAGTTGTCATTTTTTCATGGTGAAGGGACTGGAGTCCGTGTTGATGAAAACACCTTGGTGGCTGTGGTGGCTGGCAGTGGCTGTAGCAGTGTGGTGATGGGGCTGGTGCCTTCCCCTGATCAGCCTGGTTGCCTCCCACAGAGGGAGGCCAGACTGCAGACTCAGTAGGACATCCCCTGAGGGCTCCCAGTATGTGAGAGGGGGCAGGCTGGGCTGAGGGACAACGCCCCCCCCCCCCCCAGTGCACAAATTTCGTGCACTGGATTCCTAGTTTAATAAATATTCCTTAAGAAATGAGTGAGGCAGAGGATGTGAAATATAAAGGCTTGGGAAAAGAGGGTGTAACAAGTCTGCTCATTCAAGGCTTCTACATGCTACAATAAACCCAAGAAAATGTAGTTACAAATCAAGATATTTATTCCCTGCCCCTCCCATTTTTAGCTGTATAAAATATTCTATATTTGTGACAAATATAATTGTATCCTATGCAGGGTAGTTATTTTTATGAGTTTTAGAATGAATATGGGCTGGATTCAGGTTTTACATCCTGTATTTACTAAATATTTGACTTTGGGCAAGTTACTTAACCACATTATGCCTCATTATTCTTACTTCTAAAATGTGAATTTTAATGGGAACTAATTCAGAGGACTATCCCAACAATTAAAAAGACATTTTTAAAAAAACAGTACTTAGCATAGTCCTTGAAACAGGATAAGGCTTCAATATATAATGAAATATTAACTACAAGAATATTTTTATTTTGCTTTGTAGCCATTGACAAAGGCTGTTTATATTGCCAATTTCTTCCACGAAAACTGTAAAGCTCCAATAAGAGATGGAAGTAACAGCCAGCAGGGCAAAGACACAAAAACTCATATTAGTTGTTCTGCTCTTATATTTCTGAATGGCTGAGGGAGCCATTAGCAAAAGGGAAACTCCATATGGAATGAAGAGGCCCCACCCAAAAACCTGGCTGACTGGGGAATAAGGTGGCATCCTCCACTCACTATGACTCAGGTTCCGGGTTTATTATAGTAACAGATCCCTAGCCCAATCTATAATCTCGTCATTGGTGTCAGAATAAAAATAAAAACAACTGTCATACTCTGAGGACCTACAACATCCATTTGAGGCAAACTCTGCAAGGTGAATTTGTTACTTTCAACTTCACTGAGAGAACCAATACGAAGCAGGTTATGTAATGTTCCCAAAGTCATCCATCTATCCTATCTAATAAAAGAGCAATATGCAAATTGACCATACCTCCATGACACCCACAAGCCACACCCATCAGCCAATCAGGAGCGAGTATGCAAATTAACCCAACCAAGATGGTTGCAGCCACGGAGTGAGCAGGAGGCCTGGGTTTCCCCGGCAAGGGAGGATGCCAAGCTTTCTGCACACCCTGGCTGGCCCAGGCCTCCACTCAAGGCTACAAAGTTTCAATTATAGAAGATAAATAAATCCCAACAAAAATGGCGGCAGCCACGGAGCTGAAGAGAGCAGGAGGCTTGAGTTGCCCCCTGCGATGGAGAAAGCCAAGCTTCCGCAGCCCTGGCCTGCCTTGGCCTCCACTAAAGGCTACAAAGTTTCAATTATAAAAGATAAATAAACCCCAACAAAAATGGCTGTGGCCACAGAGCAAGCAGGAGGTTTGGCTCCACTCAAGGCTACAAAGTTTCAATTATAGAAGATAAATAAATTCCAGATACCATGGCCTCCACTTGGGTCGCTGGGGTGTGTGGCTGGCCTGCAAACCACCACAGGCCCCTTGCTCAGGCTGCCCCACACCCCAAGAGAACCCCCACCCTGATCTGGGACACCCTTCAGGGCAAACCAGCTGGCCCCCACGCATGCACCAGGCCTCTATCCTATCTAATAAAAGAATAATATGCAAATTGACCATCACTCCAACACACAAGATGGCTGCCCCCTTGTGGTCAAAGATGGCTGCCCCCATGTAGATACAAGATGGCCACCACAAGATGGTCACAAGGGGAGGGCAGTTGGGAGGGACCAGGCCTGCAAGGGAGAGCAGTTGGGGGCGATCAAGCTTGCAGGGGAGGGCAGTTAGGGGTGACCAGGCCAGCAGAGGAGGGAAGTTGGAGGCGACCAGGACTGCAGGGAAGGGCAGTTAGGAGGGACCCAGGCCTGCAGGGGAGAGCAGTTGGGGGGGACCAGGCTTGCAGGGGAGGGCAGTTAGGGGTGACCAGGCCTGCAGGGGAGGGCAGTTAGGAGCAAACAGGCTGGCAGGGGAGTAGTTAGGCATTAACCAGGCTGGCAGGGGAGTGGTTAGGGGGTGATCAGGCTGGCAGGCAGTAGTGGTTAGGTGCAATCAGGAAGGCAGGCAGGCGAGAAGTTGGAAGCCAGCAGTCCTGGATTGTGAAAGGGATGTCCAACTGCAGTCGGACATCCTTTGAGGGGTCCTAGATTGGAGAGGGTGCAGTCTGGGCTGAGGGACACATCCCCCCGTGCACAAATTTTGTGCACTAGGCCTCTAGTATATATATAAAAGCCTAAGTGACTGAACAACTGAACAACCAAATGACCGGTTGTTATAATGTGCACTGACCACCAGGGGACATACACTCAACACAGGAGCTACCCCCTGGTGGTCAGTGCGCTCCCACAGCCAATCTCCCATGGCCAGCCAATCTCCCGCAGTCCCTCCTCCCCCCCCCCATCCCCCGCCAGTCGGCCCCAATAGGCCCCGATCGGGACTGGGCAAGAAGGCCCTGATCAGCCCTGATCACCTGCCAGGCCAAGCAACCCCACCCGTGCACAAATTTGTGCACCAGGCCTCTATTATGATCATAACAAAATGAGGATGGAAACTAAATCTTCCTGCCTCCAAAGTCATCTGTGCCCTCAATTGTCCTATCACTTGACTCATGAATATCACCAGAAAGAAATAACATTCCCAAGTACCAAAATAAAGTTTGCTTCCCTCATTTGCATATACTTAAGCATCTCTGTGGATTTTGCTTCATATTTATGTATGTAAAGTTAATTGCTGTGAAAAAGTTTAGCTTAGTTATTTGGAACATCCTCTAAGATAATATTTAACGCCACATATGCAAAACTGGTGTCACCTCCCAGCTGTGTTTAGTTACTTCCCATTTTTTAAAATTATCATGCACTGATTTTATCTTAGCATATGTAGATCCTTCTGCCAAAATCTACATTGTGGACATGTCTATTTCTTTTCTTTTTCAAACCTCAGGACAAGTGTCTCGGTAGAGCTTTCTAAGAACTCCTTACTTCACTCCAAGTAGTGTGTCACTCCTTTGCCTATTCACCCCACTTTATACAGATGTCAACTACACCATTTCCCGTGTTTTATAGTAATTTTTAACCTCTTTTTCTCTCACTTTACCACATTAGACTGTTATCTGCTTCAGAGAAAGTTTCCTCTTTCCTAGATGTTCTCAGTGCTCATTACAGTGCCTGACATGTAGCTTACCCTACATAAATATCACTGAATAAATCATCAGCTTCATTTTCTCCTACTCTTACTAATAGCTTCTCCAAAGTTCAATAAAACTATACCACACTTCCACATTCTGTGCCATTCTCTAATGTATAATATAAGTCTGTGACATTGTCTCATAGCTGGCCTGAGTCATTGGAAGGCCTCAGTTCTCTAACATAAATCAGCATCTCACTTCTATGATTCACGGAAGTACAAGGTTCTGTTAAAAAGCCCTTTTGAAATAAGTACCATCTGATTTTCTTTTAATAACCAGTCACCAAAGGAAGTTATCATACTAGCCTTCGTTTTTCAAAAGCTTCCTGATAGTATTGATTCAAGGATGACCAGATGGCTTCCTGCAAACAAACTCCAGGTAGAATCATATTAGTTTATTTTTAATCATCCCTCTTCAAAATATGTTTCATTTTCCTTTCACAAAGAATTAAATCAATTCCAGACTGTCTGGATCCAGTAGAACTCAGAGAAATATTGACTACCGGGAAATAATTTTGTTGTACTGTATATGTATATATTAAATATATATGTATACACTTTTAATTACATATAATGTGATTTAATTGTCAATAATTATTAAAAATCAACCTAATGCTATGAAGATAATATATTTATGTCACTAATAATTAAGCCTGGCTCTACAGAGGTGTTCCCAGAACAAGATTATTTTGGCTAATACTAACATGTGAAGTGATATCCTCATGGGGTAGCCTGAAAAATTAGTAAGCATATACTTGCTCAAGGATTTAAGGGCATTTACGCATCTAGCTAGTCCTTTCTTTCTTCATTCATTCAAGAAATCTAGGAGATATTCCGATGACAGGAATTACAAAAACACACAACATGCAAATCTGAACATGATGGCAGTATATCGGGGGATGTATGCACATGTATAAACACCTACAGTGATGTGTGAATAAACGCTTATGTAGTCATCTGCAGGCAGAGCCATGATCTGCCAGCCCAGGAAGAGTAATATCTCCCAAAAGTTTTCAGGGCAGAAGTGGTATTTGAACAAAAAAGATTATTCAAATGTGATTCCCTTCTAAATTCCAATGCTTTATAGTTGCTGAATCTATACATGAGGTCAGTAATTATTTTATGGAATTAGAGTTAAGAGTTCTGGAATAGAGGGGTCAGAAAAGGAACATATACCAGGGAAGGGGCATTCTCTCCTTTGTGAAAAGGAGCAGATATCATACAGGCAAGTAGGTGGGAAATAACATTCTAAGTCAAATGATAACTCACCTGGGTGAGAAAAGCAAGGTGTCTGGGAAGCTTCTAGCCTTTAGACTTACGTGGTGTCCCATAGACTGGTTCTTTCTGCCATGGGCCACCTACCATTATCTCTGCTGCGTTGCACAGAGAATACTGCAGCTAGGGCTGACTATGGAAACAGCAGATAATTGGAAGATGTCTCTGGTATTTATTACCTGGTTGAGTTTTGGCAAATGACAGTTTCCCCAAGTGTCTCAATCTGCAAGATGGGAATAAAGATCATCAGCATTTATTTTAAAAGTGGTTACATTTATTTAAAAATATAACATTGATTTGTTGATGATAGCCATTCATGGTATCTCATTGTTGTTTTGATTTGCATCTCTCGAATGATTAGTGACTTTGAGCATGTTTTCATATGTCTCTTTGCCTTCTGTATGTCCTCTTTCAAAAAGTGTCTATTTAGATCCTTTGACCATTTTTTGATTGGATCATTTATCTTCCTTTTGTTAAGTTGTATGAATTCTCAGTAAATTTTGGAGATTAAACCCTTTTGGAAATATCATTGGAAAATATGTTCTCCCATACAGTGGGCTTTCTTATTGTTTTGTTGATGGTTTCTTTTGCTGTGCAGAATCTTTTTATTTTGATGTAGTCCCATTTGTTTATTTTCTCCTTAGTCTCCATTTCCCTAGGGGCTGTGTCTGTAAAGATATTGCTACGACATGTCTGCTATTTTCCTGCCTATGGAGTCTTGTAGGATTTTTATGGTTTCCGTCTTAAACAACAAGTGCTGGCGAGGATGTGGAGAAAAAGGAACACTTATGCACTGCTGGTGGGAATGCAGACTGGTGCAGCCACTGTGGAGAATAGTATGGAGTTTCCTGAAAAATGGAACTCCCATTTGACCTAGTGATCCCACTTCTAGGAATATATCCCAAGAAAACAGAAACACCAATCAGAAAGGATATATGCACCCCTATGTTCATAGCAGCACAATTTACAATAGCTAAGATATGGAAACAGCCTAAATGCCCATCAGCAGATGAGTGGATTAAAAAACTGTGATACATCTACACAATGGAATACTATGCCGCTATTAAAAAGAAGGACCTTTTACCATTTGCAACAGCATGGATGGAACCGGAGAGCATTATGCTAAGCGAAATAAGCTAGTCGGAGAAAGATAAATATCACATGATCTCACTCATATGTGGGATATAATGATCAACATAATTTGACAAACAAGAATAGATCGATCTAGAGACAAATGGTAGGAGAGAGAGGGTCAGAGAGCAACCAAAGGACTTATATGCATGCATATTAGCATAACCAATGGACACAGACACTGGGGCAGTGGAGGCTTGCCCGGGCAGGGAAGGGATGGGGGAGTGGGTCATATGTAAAACTTTAGACAATAAAAACAAAATAAAAAAATAAATAAATAAAACTTATGTGGAAGGGCAAGTAAGCATTCCAATGCTAACTAATGTTTTCTGGATTCAAAAATGAAGAATTGGAGCTAGTGAAAATGTCCAATAAAAGGGGAGAGAGAGTAATGAGTGAAGAAATGTGTAAATTATATTCTGGGACATTATATACACTCTAATATTTACAACACTACTATTTAAATATCGCCACAGTTCCTACACGTCAAATAGAGTGACTGAGGCCCTGTATTTCATTGTGTCTACAAGTTACTATAACAGAATAGGCTGAGTAAGAAATTGACCCTAAAATTTAGTTTTTCTTTGAATTCTTTCTATTTTGTCCTCCCTAGTTGGTAACAGGGCTTCTTAAATGTCACTATTTTTTTCAGACAATAATAAAAACGAAGTTATTCACACATCATTTGGCACTTGTTGAAAGAAAGCTCAGATGCTTTTGACTGATTCATTCTTAATTTTATGATATTTGTTTATCTTGATCCAGAAATAGCAAACTCAGAAACAATAATAAAATTTTAAATTACTTGTTTCAATAAAGGGAGTGTTAATGTTGGCCAATACCAAAACCACACAAGGCATAGCCTATTACTGGAGATATCTTGTCTTTTGTTAGAAAATTAGCCAATAGGTAAGTATATAAATATGTGAATAAATGAATACATGAGAGGGAGAATTAAAGCGATCCCATGTTCTTAAATAAATTTAAAAAGAGTGAAAAAAAATCACTAGAAGTTGCAAAAAGTTCAACAATATCAAAAGATGTGTTTATTTCCCATGGGAATTGGGTTTATGAATACCAGTGATGGCAATACCATTTTAAAATCAGGTGCAGAGCTGTGGAAAGTGTTTTTAAAGAATTGGAGACATTAAAATATATTGCCATTTGTAAAATTTGAGCCTGGTGACCTGACATGGTTCATTAAATTAATCCAAGTTTCAGTCAAATGCTGTTGCTGGCAGAGTCTGTTGAGACTGCATTTCCATCTCCCCCTCCACTGGAGAACTCTTTCTCCTCCTAGTGTTCATTTGGGCTGGCTAGGCCCCTGGGATGAGTGAGTTGGTCTTACTTTTTAAAAAAATATATATTTTATTTATTTCAGAGAGGAAGGGAGCAGGAGAGAGAGATAGAAACATCAATGATAAGAGAGAACCATTGATCTGCTGTTTCCTGCACACCCCCTACTGGGGATTGAGACCACAACCTGGGCATGTGCCCTTAACTGGAATCGAACCAAGGACCCTTCAGTTCCCAGGCAGATGCTCTATCCACTGAGTCAAACTGCCAAGACTGGTTTTACTTAATATTGTATTGCTACCCCTCCTCATAGCAAGAAATGTGAAAGACATTGAAATGGTTTCACTAAGTATTTTAAAGAATGCCCCATCATAAATGCTCCTCTCTGAAATTCTGTCTACACAGAAAATCTTTGAGCCAGAAGAGAATGCTAAAAAGAAAATTGGTAACTATTAAAGCAACTTTTCTCAAATGCAATTGGGACTCTGAGATGTATATTTGATTCTGAGCTCTATGTTTTCTTTATCTTTTAGAAACAAAGTATAAAATGCTCTTTATTTGTATAATAATAGCCACTAACATTTAATAACCTGCTATTATGTGCCAGGTAACATGCTTTGCTTTAAATGAAGTAGCTCATGTAATTTTCTCAGGGGTCCTATGAAATACATATATTATTATCCCCAGTATCCAAATAAGGAATGTGAGAATGAAAGTTCAAGTAAGTTGAGCCTAGTGCCACGGCTAACACGTAATGGATAGTTTAGAACTTCTGACTTCAAAGCCAATGTGAACCCATAGGCTTTGCTGCCTCCATCAGCCTTGTTACTGTGTCACTGGTCTGCCCATCCTATTGGCTGAGGTTAAGTAAATCATTCTCAGCTGAGACAGGAATACCAAGATTCAAAGAGTACCAGTAGCGATCATTGTTCTTTCTCTTAAGTTCATAATATGTTTTGCTCTAAAATTCTTGCAGACTAATTCACAAGTGAACTTCAAAATGAACTCTCCCCAAATCTACTGGCAAAGACTTATATAGATTCATAAGATTATCCTTCTTTTCTACCAGGAGTTTTTAGAATATCTAAAATAATTGTGCCTACATTTCCTGCCCCACAATCCATAAGTAGTTTTGTTTTGTTTTGTTGGTTTTTTTTTTTTTTTGCCTGAAATATATTGATCTGATATTTCTATATTCCTGATTTTTATAATCTGTAGAGATCTCAGTTGCAGCACCCAGGAACTCTTTGCAAATAAAAACACGTTGTAGGTAAAAACGCATTGTAAATAAATAAAAAAGATAAAAATTTGCCTCTTGTTATATATGTCTATCCAAACCTAAGGTTGAAAAATCACTCACTTGACCTAGGATGTCATAGCTTTTACTTTGAATGACATCAAATTAGGAAATTCCATTTCTCAGAACTCCACAGTCTCTACTTGTCTCCATTAATAACGACCACATGTAGAGTTCTTCCCAACTCTGCCTGTTTATCTCATTTAATCCTCAAGAGAACTTCATGAGTGTGATGATTTCCATTGCACAGAAGAAGAATCTACAGCAAAAGCTACTCCATGTCTCACTTATGGTTAAATAGCTGAGACTTGGTTCTCTTAACCCTCTTACTATAAAGCATATGATGTCAACCACTGTTGTTGCACTCTCTCTCTCTCTCTCTCTACTTCTGCCACTTGACTCTTTCAATATTTTAATTAAGAAAACAAATATGTATACTCATAGTTTTCTTATAAAATGCTTTAGTGCTTCTTGCAATTTAAAAAATTATGTTTTATTTAGCTTTCTAACATAATGATCAGACAACTTAGCTCATTAATATTCATTTGGATGAAATTGGCTGGAAATTACCTTGGGTTAAAATTATCGAATTTGAAATTAAAAATGTCCTTTCCTTATTTCACTTTGCATTCTGTAGAGTTGATACAGATTCACATAAATTAAGGGAAAGCTTGGAGTCCCACCCACAGTGCTGACAGAGGGAAGACAGAGGAATGGCCCCTGTCCCTTTGCATTATCACAATTACCTTTGAAAATGTTGCTTTTAGGCATGTTGACAAAGCCCAGACATTGTCAGTGGCTTTTTTACTTCCAGACATGCAGGCTGCAGAGGTCTACTGAGACTAGACCATATTTGTTACAGAAAGGGAAGGACATTTCACACTCCTTAAAACTACTAACAGACACCCAAGCCACTGACATAAATACTTTGCCAAAGAGGACTCATTAATCCTCCTTTTGAAAGATGTTTAAGAAAACTGAATGCAGGAATTCTGTGTACATATAATGGCTAATGTTCCTATAGAGCAGATAGGAGTTAGTAAGTTGATCATTGAGAATTCTGCCTATATATCTATAAGGAAGGACAATGATTTCCAAGATTAAAGATTGTTTCACACACACACACACACACACACACACACACACACACACACACACACACACAAATGCTTTTTTGTTGTTATTGTTTAAATATTGAGTTAAGACCTTTTCTCCTGGGGCTATTTTTGTAGGTCTGATATTTCCTTAAGATTCCAGAGCCATCTTTTCCACTCTGAAAAAAATATTTCAATGCCTCCTACAAATCAACATGTCCAAAGCTAAATATTAGATTTTGTTTCAAAGCAGCAACTTTTATATCCTGTGTTGATCCTATAGAACCACCATTCTTCAGAAATATAAGCTATTTTAATGATTCCTATTCCTTTTTGTCTTCAATCAATTCTTCCTTTCAAAATATACTTGTTGATTTCCTAATATGTGCCCCACACTGTTGTATGGCTATTTTGGCATATAGCAGTGAGGGAAAAAAGTAACAAATTTCTGAATTGCTTACCTAATTGAAAATATTTTGGTTGAATTAGTGAGACATTCAAGAAATAAAATATGGCCCTAGCCTGTTTGGCTCAGTGTCTAGGACATCAGCCCAAGGACTGAAGGGTCCTGGGTTCAATTCCAGTCAAGGGCACATTCCTCGGCTCAGCATCAAGTAGGGCACGAGTGAGAGGCAATCAATCAGTGTGTCTCTCTCACATAGAAGTTTCTCTCTCTGTCTCTCCTCCTCCCTTTCACTCTATCTACAATAGAAAAAAAAATATTCTTGGGTGAGGATTAACAAAAAAGAAAAAAAATAAATAAAATATGTAGAATGCCAGTTGATGATAAAAGCCACAGAGAACAACCAAGCATGAAAAGGGGATAAGTGAGCTAGCGTTGAGTGTACAGGCCTGGATGAGGTCTGGCCTGGATATCAAAGGCTCCCAGTGATAACTACTATAAACTGGATCAAAGAGTTTGTTCTGTTGGTCAAAAGATGGTAGTAGTGAGGCATACATACTGGGGAAGAGAGATCAGTGGTGGTCTTGAGTTGTGCACAGGCATTCAGCATCCTTTCCAGACTTGCCAACGCTGACTTGTGAAGCCAGTGCTTTGAATCTATCTGATTTACCATATTTTCTGGCGTATAAGACGACTGGGCGTATAGAAGATTTTCCTGGTTTAAAAAGTCGTCTTATATGCCGGAAAATACGGTACTCAGAGCAAGTACAGGCCAGAGACTCCCTCATGACTTCAGAAGCAAGAGGCCAGGCATGGCTATCGGGGGTTGGGGTGGGGTAGGCACATCTGGTCATATTTCATAGTCACCAACTCCTTTAATTCTATGTCCCTTACCACAGTTACTTTACAATCCCAATGTTCAGGTTCAGAAAACTGCCTCCTAGTTGTTCTTTTAGCTTTTAAACTAGAATGAGCTAAATAACTCAATCATAAAATATCCTTCTGCATTGAAACTGTCCCTTCTTTGTATAACACATCTATATATATAAAGGCCTAAGCAACAAAACTATCACCGACCGGTCGCTATGATGCACACTGACCACCAGGGGACAGATGCTCAATGCACAGGATCGGGTTCCCTCCTGTCTGGATCAGGCCTACAGGATCATGCTGAAACTGGCTATCAAACATCCCCCAAGGGGTCCTGGATTTCAAGAGGGCACAGGCCAGGCCGACGGACCCCACCTGTGCATGAGTCCATGCCCCAGGCCTCTAGTTGATTATACTATCTTCAACAAAATGGTGTGTTGCCCAACTTTTTATTCTGTGTGCCTGGACTTAGAGTAAAAGTATTAGTTTGACTTACCTCTTGGAATAGGCAGTAGCACTGCCCTCTGAATTTTCAGCAGTTAGACCTCCTATTATATTATTCCACATAAACCACATTCCAACCATGTTGAACTGACTTCTGTTCCCCAAATACAATCAGATATGTATATTTTAAGCTCTGTTTTTTGTTCAAGTTCTTCTCTGAGCCCAGCACATCATCTTTCTCACTTCCAATATGCCGTTCTTATTTACTTTTATAAACCAATTTCAATATTTTTTCCTATAGTGTTTCTCTTTTTTTTCTTTTCATACAAACTTATTTATTTGGATTTTTTTATATTTCAAATTATTGATACATTCAAAGAGTAATTGACATACGAGCGGCTACCGATGCTAACTGTGTCGAGTCACACTCGACATCCGAGTGCAAACGGTTAAAATGTGGCTAGTGCCACTGAGTAACTGAATTCTTAATCTTATTTAATGCTAATTAATTTAAATGAACATGTAAATAGCCACATGTGGCTACTGTATTGGACACTGCAGTTCTAGATGATTCAGTACCAGCCCTTGGAGTCACCCCTACCTGTTGGAGTCTTCCTAGCTGAGGCCCCAGGCATGATGGCGCAGAGAAAAGGCACCCCAGCATGCCCTCTCCAAACCCTAACCCACAGAATCCGGAAGCATAATAAAGGCTGTTTTCTGTTGATACATTTGGGGTGGGTGGTTATGCGGCAAGAAGAGACTATTTAGCAGAGGGTTCCAAACCCAAAGGCCCAGTGCCAGGAAGTAAGTCAATGAAGAGAACAGCCTCCAGGGACGGTAGCCAAGGCCCATGAAGCGGGCAGAGGGTCCGCAATCTGCACTTGGAGAGTGTCCCCAATTCCTGGTGTCCCAGAAAGGACTCAGGCCTGGCAGGTAGAGATCTGCGGCTGTCCAGGCTCTACCTCTTACCAGCAGCAACATCTCAAGTCACTTTGAACTTTGAGCCTCACTTTCTTTTTTTTTTTTTTTAATTTCTTTATTGATTAAAGTGTCACATATTTGTCCTCATCCCCCCATTCCCATCCCACACCCCTCCCCACGGATGCCCCAACCCCCTGTTGAACTTAACCGTTGGATAGGCTCATATGCATGCACACAAGTCCTTTGGTTGATCTCTCCCCCCTCCTCCCAACCTCACCTATCCTCCCTCTGAGGCCCGATAGTCCGATCGATGCCTCCTTGTTTCTGGTTCTGTTCTTGTTCCTCAGTCTATGTTGTTCATCATTTCCCCTAGATGAGCGAGATCATATGTCACTAGATATATACTTATAAGAACTGAATGTGAGACGAGCAATAATAGTTATGCTGACAGGGAGTCGGACCTCCGTTACCACCATTTGTCCTATAGTGTTTCTTAATAGCTATTCCATTCATCTATGTAGTTAACCATTTCCTCCCCGGGCTCCCACAGACTGATGTTGGATAACTTATTCCATCACTATAATCAGTTGATTACATAATTGTTGTACCTAGAGAAGCACCATTTTTTATTTATCAGAAAATCTTTTTTTTTCTTCTTTATTTCTGCTAGGTCTTACAGGAACCAGTCCATTTTAAGATGGCTAGGACTAGTGAAATTCCAGAAAAGAAGAAAGAGAGGAAGAAATAGTAGGGTTAGGATTTCTTAGTTTGGACTGCCTTACAGCAAAACAGAATTTCTTTTGATTTTCCCCTTTTAACCCTTTGAAGGACTTGGAGAAAGGAAGGTACTATTGGAGAAGATTTTGAATAAAGTTTGATTTCTGATTCAGGAATATAGAGTTAATTTTTCCTTCCATTGTTACTTAATTGTCATTTAAAACCACATCATTTTCATTCCAACAGTAGAGAAAAGAGTCAAGGGCATGTATGGATCACAAGGGAAATTTGAAAAAAATTGAATATTTGGATAGGTAAAATTTTTAGATTTATTTTATGAGGAAAAATATATGGACTGAGTTAAAAATTAAACAGTTACTTTTTGAATCATTAGTAGACATTAAATTTTGTTATTCATTTACATGTAGTTTCAAATAGATTAATGAAACATCTGATAAAATGGAGAGAGATATCCAAGGTAAGTGGCTTCCAGAAGGCCTATTATTTTCATAAAAAGAGCATTATACTAACATATACACATACAGAAACACATTTCAAAATAGAACAGTTATGTAATCTGACATTCGTACCCATGGCAACTTTCAAGGCAAACTGCTAGCTTCTTGGATGAAGCCAGAATCTATAGTGACACCCCTAAAATATTCTATTTAGGTCTGTTCCTAAAGTTAAACCAGTTAAATATTTTATAAACCATATGATTTCAGTCATCTGTAGGATATAAAACTGAAAGCAACAAATAAACAAACAAGAAAAGCAAACAAACGAAATCTCATAGACACAATAGTATGGTGGTTACCAGAAGGAAGGGGGGTGGGGAGGAATAATGGGTAAAGAGGGTCAAACATGGTGATGGAAGATTTGACTTCGGGTGATGGGCACACAATGCAATATTCAGATGATGTATCATAGAATTGTACACTAGAAATTCTATTAACCAATGTTACCCCAATAAATTTTAATTAAAAATAACTGTTGTCATTATCCTTGTTCTCAACATTTTCTAGGTGATACAAGAAGTTATAATAACTACTTTGCAAATATTTCACAAATCTGTGCTAGCAGAATTTAACAACTCTCCTTTCCTGTAAAAAATACCCTATATTTTCAATTTCCTCAGCTGTTTCCACAGGTTCTGTTCTTCTTTCCCTAATTCTACATTCCTTAGTCTATGCTATAGACTTACTGTCCATCAGAATTAAAAGCCAGTCAGCACTTTGTGAATAATTACTGCATGCTAGGATCTACAAAGTCCTTTACAGATATCAGTACATCGTATTATATGGTGGAAATGGCTTTGGTGGGCTAATTTAAGACAGAGACTCTGGTTTGATTCTCCTTGTCCATTCTTAAAGTTTCAAATTAAAATATTTTTTATGACAAGATTTTAATGATCTGTACAAAATTATTTCTAAGCTGCTATATCCCATATACCTGAAGAAGCTTGATATGTGGCCTAAATGTGTGAGAAAGTCTATATTTAATGTGATGAGAAATGGTAGGGACTAAGGTAAACTGGAAGGTATGCACTTCACATACAGGCATTGAAACTCAAATATGTTACTATTTTTCAACTACTGTATAGGTTATAACAAGGTTAATAGTTTCCCAATTTCTAATAAGAGTTTATGTTCATTATTATAATAAGGCAATATGAGATTTTTAATTAAACATTCCACTTCAGAATAGTTATAGATTTACAAAAAAGTTTCAAGGATAAGTACAGAGAGTCCCTGTATAACCTGAACCAACTTTACACGATTGTCAACACCTTATATTAGTATCACATATTTATCAAAAGAAAGGAACTCTTTTATTTATTAACTAGAGTACATGCTTTATTCATATTTATTCAGTTGTTACTAATGTCCTTTTTTCTTTTCTAAGATCCTGTGAGGATACCACATATTGTAGTCATGTCTCCTTAGACCCCCCTGAGACTAAGGTTATTTCTCAGTTGATGTATAATGCTCTTAGGTCATTTATATCCCTTCTGCTTTTCTGCCTTTTTCACTATCAATTACTGAGAAAGGTTAAACTTTACACTATAATGTTGTCTATTTTTCATTTCAGTCCTATCAGTTTTTGTCTCGGGCATTTTAATGTTCTGTTGTTATGTGCAGTAGTGAGTTTAATGGTGGCCCCCAAAAGTTATATCCATATCCTAGAACCTGAGAATGTGACATTATCTGGGAAAAGGGTCTTTCAGATGTTATTAACCTAAGGATCTCCACATGACCTCATCCTGGATTATCCAGGTAGATATTAAATCCAAAGACAAGTGACTTTGTAAAAGACACGAGGAGAAAAAAAAATGCATGAAGAAGAGGAAAAGGCCATGTGAAGGTAAGTGCAGAAAGCCAAGGAACACCTAAACCACAAAAAACTAGAAGAGGCTTTTTATTTTGATGTAGTCTCTTTTGTTGATTTTCTCCTGTTTCCATTGTCCCAGGAGTTGTATAGGTAAAGATATTGCTACAAATATGTCTGATATTTTGCTGCCTTTGGATTCTTCTAAGATTTTTATGGTTTCCCATTTACTTTTAAGTCTTTATTCATTTTGAGTTTATTTTTGTAAATGGTGTAAGTTGGTGGTTTAGTTTCACTTTTTTGCATGTATCTGTCCAATTTTCCCAACACCATTTAGTGAAGAGACTGTCTTAACTCCATTGTATGCTCTTGCCTCCTTTGTCAAATATTCATTGAGCATAATGGCTTGGGTCAATTTCTGGGTTCTCTGTTCGGTTCCATTTGTCTATATGTCTGTTCTTGTGCCAGTACCAGGCAGTTTTGAGAACAGTGGCTTTGTACTATAGCTTGATATCTGGTATTGTGATTCCTCCAACTTTGTTCTTCTTTATCAGGATTGCTACCCCTATGTTAACAGCAGCACAATTTACAATAGCTAAGATCTGGAAACAGCTTAAATGCCCATCAGCAGATGAGTGGATTAAAAAATGGTGGTATATCTACACAATGGAATAATACGCTGCTGTAAAAAAGAAGGATCTCATACTATTTGCAACAGCATGGATGAACCTGGAGAGCATTATGCTAAGTGAAATAAGGTAGTCGGAGAAAGATAAATATCACATGATCTTAGTCATTTGTGGAATATAATGAACAACATAACCTGATGAACTAGAATAGATCCAGAGACATAGAAGCATCCAACAGACCATCCAACCTCAGAGGAGAGGCGGGGGTGATGGTGGTGGTGGTGGTAGTGTAAGAGATCAACCAAAGGACGTGTATGCATGCATATAAGCATAACCCATAGACAGACAGTGAGGGGGTGAAGGCATATGCTGGGGCACTGGGAACCACCCGGGAGAGGTCAATGGGGGAAAAAGGAGTCATATGTAATACTTTAAACAATAAAGAATTAAATTAAAAAATAATCTAGAAGAGGCAAGGAAGGATTCTCCCCCAGGGGCTTCAGAGGGACTTGGACTTGCTGACATCTTGATTTAAGCAATCTGAAAGAGAATACATTTCTATTGTTTCTGCCACCAGTTTGTAGTAATTTGTAAGGCAGCCACAGGGAACAAATAAAGATTGTCCCATTTGTTGGGATATAATGTTTCATAGTAATCCTATATAATAAAAGGCTAATATGCAAATTGTCCCCTAGGGAGTTCGACCGTCTGAGAGTCCGACTGCTCACTATGACATGTGCTGACCACCAGGGGGCGGCATGGAACAAAGGAAGGCCCTGGCCGGCAGCTGGCAACCAGGGAAGGAAGGCCCCAATCGGCCCTGATCACTGGCCAGACCTAGGGACCCTACCCATGCATGAATTTCATGCACCGGGCCTCTAGTCTCTTATAATCCCTGGTATTTTACAGTATCAGGTGTAACTTTTCTCATTTCCTTTCTAATATTGTTTATTTGAGCCCTCTCTGTTTTTTTATTGGTTAGTCTAAAAAAAACCCTTGGTTAGTCTAAGGGTTTGTCAAATTTTCTTATATTTTCAAAGAACCAGATATTAGTTTTACTGATATTTTCAGTATTCTTTTTAGTCTCTATTTCATTTATTTCTACTCTGATCTTTATTATTTTCTCTCTTCTACTAACTTTGGGTTTTGTTTGTTCTTCTTTTTTAGTTCATTTATGTATAAGATTAGATTGTTTATTTGAGATTTTTCTTGTTTCATGAGGTTGTGAGTTCCATTGTTTTGACTTCAAGCTCAGTGACCCACACTTCCGCTTCATCCAGCCAGTTGTTGAACCCCTTTAGTGTTTTTTGATGTTGTTAAGATATTATATTCCTTAGCTCTGTAAATTCTATTTGGAACTTCCTTATATTTTCTCTTTGTTGAAAATCTCACTATGCTCACCCATTCTTCTCTAGAGTTTGATGAGTATCTTTATAACCATTAGTTTGAACTCTATTAGGTAGATTGCTTGTCTTCATTTCATTAAAGTCTTTTTCTGAGATTTTGTCTTTTTTTTCTTTTTTTCCCATTTGCTACATATTCCTTTCTGTCCTCATTTGGCCAGGCTTTCTGTGTTTGTTTCTATGTATTAGGCAACTTGACTATGTCTCCTAATCTTGAAGGAGAGACCTTGTATAGGAAACATTCATATGAGACACCAAAGCACAATTCCTCTATCTGGTAGGGCTTGGCACTCAAGAAATGTTCCTTGTGTGGGCTTACCTGCTTTCCTACTTGGTGTGCCCTCGCTGCAGTGTGCAGGTGGGTATGGCTCTTGCCTGGCCTGGCTTTGTAGTGCATGAGTATAGCTGTGGCATGGTCTGATGGTGAGAGGACTCTTGCCTGGCCTGGCTATTTAGTGAGCAATTGTGGCATGGCCCAGCTGTGAGCAGGGCTCTCTCTCAGCCAGGCTTTGTGATGTGCACCTGAGGCATGGGTTTGGGGGATACTCTTAGTGAGGTGCTCCCACTCAGTCTAGCCGATTAGAGAGAGAGTTCCATAACAGTATGGTCAGCTGACATTAGTAAGGTAGAATGAGATTACAAAACTGGCACCCATCAGTGTTTTTGAGAGAGCCCAGCTGTTTCCTGGCTCTCTGGCAGATCATTTAATATTAATAAGGGGTTTCCTTGGCATATGTCTAGGCACTTTTCAAAATTGTGTTTTTGTTATGGGTCCCAGGGTGAGTGATTCTACACATGAGCCCTTTAAGAACAGGTTCTCCTTTCTTTTCACTTGATGGTTTCCCTAAATGTAATCCTCTTTGGTTTTCAAAGCCAGGCATTTTAGGGGCACCTATACCTGTGCAAGATCTAAGGGTTGGAGTGCCTAATTTAGAGCACAAGCCCTTTGTTCCTGAGGGAAAAGTTTCATATTTTTGTGATCCCTCCAAATTGTGGATCTCTACATTTGAGATGTTTGGGGATTTTGTTGTTTTATGTTTGTTTGTTTGTTTGTTTGTTTTTGGTAAGACTGCGTCTCTACCTCTCCTACCCATCTAAGATGCTACCCTTTATCTCTCATTGTGTGGTTGCTGTTCATCCGGTTTTCAGATAAATTATTCCACATATAGTTGTAGCTTTGTTGTATTTGTGGGAGGAGGTGAGTTCAGGATCTTCCTATACTGCTTTCAACCTCTTGAACCACTCTCCTTGAAATTTCCATTTTAATAGCAAGGACTATGTTGATAAACTCAAACAAGTAATCTGTTATTAAAGAAACATTTGTTCTTTTCACATAAATATGAAATATTCCCTAAATTATTAATAAGATACAGCATCATTGTACATTTTAGGAAGGCTAGCCAGGGATAGTGCACCGTCTATGACTGCAACAGCTACCCACCCAAGGAATGCAATTAGTTTCTATGGCCTTGATCAAGCAATTGAGCCAGCCTGCCACATAGCCCCTGATAAAATATAAGCCAATATCATATGGCTATCTGGTCAGAATTACCTGAATAATTTTTCAATCTCTGTGTTTCTGTAAGAATGGGGTGAGTCTATTGCATTGAAACTTGAGTTAAGTTAAAAAGAAAAAAAAACACACACCAATAAACTGCATTTAGTTCTGCCCACCAATTGTGTAAGTACAAGGTGAAAAGTTCAGAGCTAAGCACAAAAACATAGAAAAAAATCTAGGGTATTAAGATGGTAAAAGTTGCTAATCAATCAATCATATGATGTAATTGACCAGATTCAAATATAGAAGCAAGCCAGTTGGAAACAGAGGCATGGAATTTAAGTAACTTGTCTCAAATCATGAATACATCACTATGGCTGAAAATAGAGCCAGATCTGACTCCAAATCTATGGGTTATTTCCCTTTCCTGAATACATTTATTCACTATAATGAGGGAATTCAAAACCATGAGACAAGAGAAATAAATTACTGGAAGAACTGTAGATGCTTCCCCTTGGGATTAGAAGACATGGAGAACAGTGAAGACAAGGAAAAGTCATGATTCTATGATTCAAATATCTGATGATCCATTAATGACACAGAAGATAATAAAAGAGAAACAAATTGGTAGAATGTAAGAATAGTAAGCCATCTACTGAGCCAGGACATTTTTAAGATATAAGTGGGCTACCTGTGAGGTAAGAGTTTCATGACAAGAACGGTGCTTAGGTAGAGATTAAATACTTGCCAAGAGAATTATATAAAAGGGGATTATTAAATGACCATAGTATAGGATATTAAAGTCTAACTCTCAGAGTTTGTATAAGTTTATCTAGAAGCATACATATAATATAGGAATATCCCTGGACTAACCTGTCAGGACTTTTTTCCTTGCTCCTTCCCTTAATTCAAGTTAACCACAGAATGCTACCCAGACACAGAGGGAAGAAAGAAACAAGGAAAGAATCACTTCAGCAATGCATCTTCAATTTCACTATGACATGACACCATTGTCTATGATACTCGGTTTCCTAAGAGATGCTCAGTGACATGATTTAGGCAAGTGCATCATATTACTCATCTCAATACCTGCTCTACATCCTACTTCCCCTGAGGATCAAATAGCAGCTTATTATTGGTCTAATAATACTCTGCCCTGAGGTCTCTTACCTCTGCTTTCCTCCATTACTGATTGGCTGCATGACCCTGATCAAGTTACAACTGTCTCATGGGTGTGCTGAGCAGTGCTAGTAGTCCTTCAATCTAATTTACTGTAGGAATAAAGTAACTCAGGAATGATCTATAGAGCGGTGACAATGCCCAAGAGACTTGGTGAACTCTAGAGCAAGGTGTTTGCAGCAAAAGAGATATCCAGCTCAGGAACTTAACATCCAACTCAGAAAATAAAAATGTAAACATTTATTTTATTGTATATAAATTAGGTAATCTAGATATGCATTACAGGGAGCTAAATGGCCAAACATATCCATATGGGGATTTTTCATGGTCTTGGATCATGGAAGTATTTCATGTAGACACAGTAATGTAAATGGGGTCCTGGAGTTCTGATGGGGGTGCTGTCCAGAGTGGGATAAGGTTATGTTATAACAGTTCCATACCAAGTACTGTCATAGCCCATTTGCATGTATTATTACCAATATTCTTCACTATGACCATAGAAGGTATGTACAATTATCTCCACTGTACATAGGGGGAAATTTTTGATAAATAATGATTTGCTCTAGTTCAGCTCTTTTTAATAATGATTTTTTGAGCATATGACTTAACTTCACTTAATATGAAATTGTTAATATGATATGTGTGTGATGGTAATGCATATCTTTTTTTTTTGCTCCTTTTTTATTATTTAAAGTTTTATATATGTCTCCCTTTTCCCCAATTGACCCCCCACTACCTCAGCCATTCCCACCCCAGGCAAGCCCCCACCGCCCCAGTGTCTGTGTCCACTGGTTATGTTAACATGCATGCACACAAGTCCTTTAGTTGTGTAATGCATATCTTTTATTGCATATCTATTTTAATACATAAAATTTATAAAATAGTAAGCATAATATCATGATAATGATAGTAAAGCATTGTCACACAGCAAAATACTATGACAACTAACCTGAAATAAGGCAAATTTGAATAAAATGTGATTTGCAATTGACCATCATGCTCTTTCTTTTACCTAACCTAAGCTCTCAAAAAGATGCAGTCTAAGGTTCTTCTAACTGATGGGAATGGGGTTGATGTAAAGGAATTACATGGGAAGGGATAGTGACAAAACAAGAGGAGAGGAAATCAGGCTGAGAATTGGGTACCCCATGTCATAAAGCAAGGAGGGAAATTGTGGGTCCCTGTTTCACTAGTAATCTTTTAGTTTAGTCTCCCCAAAAAGAGCCAGAAAAATGTTTCAACTAATCAGAAAATTCCTGAAAATCCCAGACTCAGAATTATCCCCGTCTTTATTTAAGCTACAGCTAAAAAACATCACCAGAGTACACTAAACAGCACCTGGGGCCTATTTGGACCAGTGCAGCTACCCTAGAATTCCCAATCACCACCTGTGCAGGTTTACTACAGTTATTTTACTAACCCCTTCATTTTACTTAAATGAGATTTTGGGGACAAAGTCTATCAAATAATGACTGTTTTCTTTAATAATAACCACTATCATATACTGAGATCCTCTGTAGCTATCACTGTCTTAATCCTTATTCTCGTATCAGCTCATTTAATAATACTAATCCTGTGCCACTGGTACCATTAACATGTACCATTTCCTATCTAATAAAGAGAGAATATGCTAATTGACCATCATACCCTCACAAAGATGGTGGCATCCACAGCCAATAAGGAGGGAATATGCTAATTGACTACCACACCCTCAAAGATAGTGGCACCCACAGCCAATAAGAGGGAATATGCTAATTGACTGTCATGCCCTCAAAGATGACGGTGCCCACAGCCATGAGATGATGGTGCCCAGTCCCCTCAGCTGCCCAGGGCCAGCCTGAGGTGCAGGCAAGCCTCGGATGGCGGCTGCCCAGCCGATGCCCGAGGTGCAGGCAAGCCTCAGATGGTGGCTGCCTAGCCGCCCAGGGCCACCCGAGGCTCAGGTAACCAGGGCCAGCTGAGGCTTGTGCTGCCAGCAGTGGCAACAGTCAAGGTGTGATGGGACATCACCTTCCCCTGATCGCCAGGTCGCCTCCTGCCCCTGAGGGCTCCCGGACTGTGAGAGGGGGCAGGCCAGGCTGAGAGACCCCCCCCCTCCAGTGCATGAATTTTCATACACCGGACCTCTAGTATAGATAATAAAATTAAAACTTAGGGTGGTTAAGCTAAAGCCAGTCCAGAATGTAACATAGTGTTTCACTTATCTACTAATATAACAAACCACCCCATAGCTTAATAGCTGAAAAACATCAGCTCATTTCTTTGCTCACAGTTATTGGTTGGAGATTTGTCTGGACACAATTGGGGCAACATCATAATGTTGGGGGCCTCCGTTGGGGGTGCTTAAGTAGTTGGTGGTGGATGGGGTAACCTGAATGAAGCATATGTCTGACGTTTGAATTCTGGCTATTATCTGGGTTCTCTGGTATTTCTCCACAAGGCTAGTGTGAGCTTCTCTGCATGGCGAGCTAACGGTTGCTAGAGAAAAGATTCCGAAAGATAAGTCCACTGGGAACATATGTATTAAGCCTCTGCTTGCATCCTGTTTGCTAGCATCTAATTGACCACAAGTCACATGAAAAAGCACTGTCTCTGCAGGAGAGAACTAAACAAAGTCTAGTAGATAAGAAAAATGATACAGCTATTTAGGGGCTAAGAGACCCATCAGGTGAAACAAGTATACCAGACTTGTGAGTACAGGTATGTACAGGTATGTGTCAGGTAAGATTAAAAAGAAAAATAATTCATAGAACTATAGGACTTCAAATAGAAACCATATAACTAGTCTAGTCCTTCATTTTACACATAAATAAATTGTGGCCATAATAGGCCGAGGAGCCTATCTAAAGACACAGAGCTAACTATTGGCAAACACTAGACTCGGAATGCATAACACACCAAAATCCAAGCAGAAGCTCTAATGGAGAAGTTGCAGCACGTGGTAATATTGTAGAATGTAAGAGTGCATGGGCTGGATGAGGAGCAAGAGGATTGAAAAGATTCAAATGGTGAAGAGTCTAAAAGTCCAGTCCTGAGAAGTTCAAGCAGCCCCCTTGAGAACCCACTGGACTTGCAATGCCCCCTTGCCTGCTGCGACCAGGGCGCAAAGACACATCCCTCTTCCACGTCACTGGCCCGCGTGATTATTTGGAGTGCTTGCATTCTGCTCTTTCTCTACAGATCCTTGAGCCTCTAGAGAGCAAAGGGCTGCCCATGTTCAAACAGAGCAAAGTAAAATTAAGTATGTAATAAAAGCTTTTGGATTAGAAAAATGATGATAGACATATAGTTCCTTAAAATCACTAGGGGGCTAATATGTCTAGAGTATTTGTTATGTAGCAAATTTTGTACTATTTGTACTATTTTATAGAGCTTTTATTTAATCAACTTAAAACTATAAGATAGGTGCATTTTTAATATTTTCTTTTCCACAAAGAAAACTAAGTGTGAAATGGCAATGGCTAAATGACTTGCCTAGTGTCACATCTAGAATTTAAAATTTTACCATTATCCTTGTGCTACTCTTCTTTTCTTTTCTTTTTTTTCTTTTTTTTTTTTTTTTTTATGTGATGAAACCATAATCCCATGGAAAGTTAGGATAGTGTGTTTAAAACCCACAGGGTTTGAATGCAGGGTCAGACATTTATCTCTAACTTGGTCTTGAGGAAATAGTGATAACCTTTCTGAGTCTGGGTACTTTCACTTGCAAAATAAGGGACTAGACAAGATTATATCTAACATACAGTTTAAATCCAAAAATGTTTCCAGCTTTTGTTGGCAATTGAAAATGCAATGCTATTCAATGCAGTGCCATCTGGTGTTCATTAATGAGATTACCAGATAGTTCTGGCTAAATTAAAAAAAAAAATCAGTTAACTCCATAATACATAATAAATATAAACTATTTACCAAAAACGTAACTCACTGTGAATTTCATCTATTTCCTTGTATAATTTTTATAAAGTAGATGTTAAAATATTAAGAGCATTGCTCCAACTGAATGGTTGTGCAATGTTGCATTCAGGAATAGACACTACCTTCATACACAAATGGGGTTGATTCTACCTGCACCCTTCATATTCAAAATATAGCAGTAATAGGTCCCATCACATTTCTATGTAATCAGTGTTAAGTACATTTTAATCCCATGTAGCTCTATGTATTTGAATAGTAACCAGCACTATTATATTTGAACTGTGTAATTACACACCGGATCTCTCAGTGGCAGAAAATGTATAGTATGAAGTTCTCCACAATATCAGAAAAAAACAACAACTATGTGGTGCTGAGGAAATCACAATGGGATTATGCTGCCTGTGATTCCACATCTCTTAGTTCAGTGCCCACCTATCTTTCCATGTAGTGTAATTAGGCATGGGGTTGGGTTTGAAGACAAACCATATCTAATACAGTAACAGCAACTCTTATTCATAAAGAGCATTCCACCAAGTTCATGCCAGCAGTTTTCCTTGCACATAATACAAGTAATTTGCCACTCACATGGAGTAAAACTATTCTATTTTTCCCCTTTTAGTAAAAGATTATAAAAACATTTTCCAAGTCACTAAAAATGCATTCTGGTATTAGTATTATTCAGGTTTTCTAGATTCAGGAAACATAATGGCACAGGGGAGTTAAAGAGAATGAGGTATGCTCAATAAGTAGTAATGCAAATGGAATATGAGCTAAAGGTTACATTTATTGTTTGCTCTCTCAATAGATGGAAAGCTTGACATGGACGTTAATAAAGACATACCTAACTATGGCTTAGTTTTTAAAATTCTGCAGCACTTGCATATAAAGTTCCTCATTTAAATTTGTTTAAAAATTAACTGGATATCTATAGAAATTTGGAGAACAGTCTTTATAACAACTCTCAAAAAACCTTAGTGGAATAGAAGCTTCAATGAGCCAATGAGATGATGTGCTTAAGAAAACCAGCTTGGGTAATTTGTGAGTATAATGTCTAAACCTCAGGAAGTAGCAGTCCCATGATGCTTTGGTTAGAAGAATGAATGTTCTAGAAAAGACAGGGGAAATGAGATTCATTAAAAAGCAGCTAGAATAACTCATTTTTTGCCTGGGCTTAGAGGGAATTCATATAACAAACAAAAGGTTTCAGATAATTAAAAGTAATGTATAAAGGCAAAAGAATGCAATATAGAAGACTGGGAAAGCAGAAACTATTTGAGATTAGATGGAGAAGGGATTTCTTTTCTGAGAAAGTAAGAATTGAGCTGAAAGCTAAAGCATGAGTAAGAGGCAGATTTGCAGGATTCTCACAGAAGAATTTTCAGACAGAGGCGAACACAAGTGCAAAGTCCCAGGGGCCACATAATGAAAGAAAACCAAAGAATGTGAAGCAAAATGAAAAAGATTATTAGCAGTAACCACTTTAATACTGGGTGTGGAAACCAGATAAAACATTTTGGGTTCAAAAAAATGCTAGTATTGTTTGGGAGCTAAACTGTGAAAGGTTGAATGAATTAGAATATCCAAACTTTGTCCCTTACTATAGGCTTTGTTTTAAAATCTATTTGGTCAGATTAGGTATAGCTACCCCAGCTTTTTGTTCATTTCCATTTGCATGAAATACCTTTTCCATTGCTTTAATTTTAGTCTGTGTGAAGCTTTTGTTCTGGGTTGGGTCTCTTATAGATAGCATTTATATGGCTCTAGTTTTCTTATCCATTCAGCTACCCTATATCTTTTGAGTGGGCATTTTAGCCATTTACATTTAAAGTGAATCTTAATAAGTACTTATTTATTGCCATTTTATTCTTTCAACTAGGTTCCTCTGTCTTTTGTTTGTTTGTTTGTTTGTTGTTGCTGTTTTTTAATCTTTTTTTCTCTTAAAAAAGATCCTTTAACATTTCTTGTGATACTGGTTTGGTGGAAATGAACTCCTTCAGTTTTTCTTTTCTGGGAAGCTCTTTACTTCTCCTTCAATTTTAAATTATAGCCTTGCTGGGAAAAGTAGTCTTGGTTATACATCATTACTTTTAATCACTTTAAATATTTCATGCCAATCCTTTCTTGCCTTAAATGTTGCTGTTGAAAAATCATCTGTCGGTCTCATGGGTATGCCTTTGTAGGTAACTACAGTCTTTCTCTTGCTGCTTTTAAGATTCTCTCTTTGTCTTTTGCCTTTGCCATTTTAATTATGAAGTATCTTGGTGTGGGCCCTTCGGGTTATGTGGGCACTTCTGTTGTAATTGAGTCTTGATTGCTGTTGGCCCATTCATGCCTGGTGTCAAGCCTCAGGCTGGCTGACTATGAGGATCAACCCTGACTAGAGTGTATGATCTGCTGTGCATGTGCAGACTACATGAAACGAAATTCACCGGAGCAAGGTCTGAAGCCTGCTGAGATCTGTCTTAGGCTTTGCCACTTGTGAAGCTTATTGGATCTTGCTCTGGTGTTGTTTGAAGCTCACCACTGAGTGTGCTGGTTTGGGGGCCTATTGGAAGGGACTTTGGTAGAGGCCAATGTCAGACACTGCCTGTGACTTGCCTCAGGAAACCTGTTTGGAGCTGCAAAGTGATCCACAGTCTATGGCTACCTGTGCCAGGCCTGAGTGTGCTTGGGAAGGATAAAGCTGTACACCAAGGCTGGTTTTTACCAACTTGGCCCAGGGGCAGGTCAGCAAAAGTCCCAAGGTACGTTGAGATCTGTCTCTGCCTATGTCTGCTTGCTGGCTGCCTATTAAGCTCAGTCACTGAAACATCATCTTGTAGTGCTCAAGGTGCATGAAGCAGGTTTTTAGTGTAGTTAGCAGGTAGGAGCAAGTGGTACTCTCCATATCAGTAGAGGTTCAACCTCAGTGTCAGTGCTGGGTTTGAGGCCATTCAGCAAATGCCCCAACATATACCAAGTCTAGCTGCCACCCACTGGGTGCTTGAATACCTATGTGACTTGGCAGGGTCTCAGGGATTCATCAGTGTAAGGTTTGCAGAGGTCATCAGGCCCAAACACACCAAGATTTGGCTGTGTGAAAGGAGGGCTCTGTACTGATCATTCATGTGAGGAAAAAATGTCCCCTATTCTAGAGCCCCACAATTCAGAGTCCACTTGGAGCTGGATGTCAGCAGGGCAGGGAGTCAATAGGATGGGGCTCAAGGAACTGTGTGAAGGGGTAGTGTCCATCAGCCTTGGGGGTAGGTAGAGGGAGTGGCCTCCTCTACAGAGCCACACAACTTAGTCTGTCCTGGATTCTTCCCAGATCTCAGCAGGTGGAACCACCAAGAGTTTGTATGGTGGGACTATTGGGAGCCCAGAGATAAGGGCTAGTGGATCTCAGGTTCATGGGCAAGAAGGGGAAATAGCCGCCTCCCAAAAGCCACACAATTCAGTCACTGACACCCTCTGAGTATGCCCAGACCTCTATACCCCTAGCCAGGGAGCGGACTTCTCAGCAGGGCTCAAGCTCTGCAGGGTGGGGCAATAGGGCATCCAGAGGGTGGAGCCATTGCATTCCCCAAGGCTGATGCCATATGGAAGGGAATGCCCACTAAAAAAAGATGGCATCTGTGGTGTGAGAAAATAACTCAGTTCAGGGATCCTGGAAGCTGTCCCTTCAGCTCTCTCCCTGGAACCCCAAATCCCAGTTTTTCCTTACACAATGTTAGTCTGCTTTGTTCTCCCTCCACCTGTTTGTTGGCCCTGAAAGAGGGCACCCATGTTACTAACAGACTCCTGTCTCTCCCTGGTGGACAGAATCCCTGCTGATTTTTACAGCTAGATGTTATGTGGGCCTCTTTCCAACTCTGTTGCTCTGCACTGTGCCACCCAGCTTGGGGTTCAGACCCCACACTTCTCCACTGCACCCATGGAAGCATGGCCAGCCATTTTCACATCTCCACCCTTTGTACCAGTGTTGATGTGGCTTCTTCTATAAATCCTTGGTTATAAGACTTCTCTTCAGCTAGTCTTTTGTTGGTAATTCATGTTTCTTGCTCTATATTTTAGTTGTAAATCCAGTTTGGTCCTAGGAGGAGGTGAGTGTAACATTACCTACTCCATTACCATCTTAGATCCCTGCTTTCTGATTTCTTTCTGATTCAGAGAGAGAGAGAGAGAGAGAGAGAGAGAGAGAGAGAGAGAGAGAGAGAGAGAGAGACCGAGACCCAAAGCACTTTTGCGGTTAGCAGATTCACGGTTTGAGAGACAAAACAATGTTTTTTCTGTTCAATAGAGAGTTGGAGAAAATCTAGGCATGAATATTTTCCACCCATGATCTTAAAAGAACATAGGAGTTCAGCCCACATTGGAGTGCCCTTTTTAGAGAATAGTATTATTTCCTAGTTTTACTAATCAGAAAGTTATTTGTATTATGCTAAAGCATGTATAACAAAATTTATAGAAAAAAAATTTTAATTGGTAAAAAAAATTACCATTTTATCCATGTTAAGTATACAATACAGTAGCATTAAGCACATTCACAATATGGTAGAACCATCTATCAATCTTCAGACATTTTTTTCATCTTGCAAAACTGAAACTCCATATTCATTAAATAATAATTAAACCTCCCATACCAAAAACTTTTAACTCTCACCATTGGAGTAACAAATAATCAGAACACATACAGAAGAATCAACCACAGGAGACATGCTATCCTGAGGCTCAAAATAAGATCTTATTCAGGAGGGAATACAGGATATAAGTTCAGCAGAAGAGCACACACTTTATGGTTTAGAGATGAATTAACATCAGTTTACTCCTTGTCTTCCTTTTTGTGCACAATTGTATAGAGAAACAGGAGGGTCAGACCATAAAAGCATGTGCATCATTTTCTGGCTATGAAGAGCCCAATGTTTTTCTCTACCTTGCTCACTGACCTGCTGATGGCCAGATGGCACAATCCATTGCAAAGAGACACATCTCTCTTCCAGGAAGTAGTTTGTTATTACATGAAATACATGCATTTCACTGAATTCTATAATAGAAAACTATAACTTCTCTGAAGTTCTTCTCTTAAAATAAATCGAAAGGGTAAGAGAGCAAAACAGACTGGAAGAAAATAGAGGAAAAAAGATGATTACATTTATAAAATGGCACTATGTTAGAATATGTATGTTATCTCCATTATTTGCCATATGGCTTTGTAAATTTTGTGTTTTTATTATAACTTTATAGGTAGTACGGTAAAAATCTCCAGCCCTTCCATTTTCCCAAGGCTACTTATCTATTAGAGTTGGGGTTCAAACTGACTCCACAGCTCTTTCCATTTGCTCTGAGGTCTGGAGAAAGCTGTCTGGGGGTGGTGAAGAACTTCTAGCACTTTCCTCACCTATGGAGGATTATGTCACTGCTGCATATATGACATCAATTTAAACATGAAGGACATGCTGTTCACTGACAGGATTAAGGACAAAACTTGATGGTTTCTTCAAATGTGCTCTAAGCTCCTAATCCTACGAAATTCATGATAAGTACCATGTCAGTAATGTAAGCACATTCTAGTTTTAGATGCATAAAATGTACACAACTGAGTTGGCTTTTTCAAGATATTTCATAAAATTTTTACTATTGAAAATTCAACTTGTGGAAATTAGCATATCCAACTTCAGGCAAAAATAAATCATCATTGGCTGTTGGGCACTATGCATTTCATTACCATAGTACTTGATCTACTTATTTGTCACTGTGCTAGGCAATCCAACTCTCTTGTCAACATCCTGGGGGAAGAATGGTATGTTCCAGGATTTATGTGTATATGTGTGTTTGCAATAGAAGATAAAGGTAAGAACTGAAACAGACTTGGAGAGAAGCCTGTCTTCCCGGAGAGAATTAAGAACTATCTGATTCTTGACCATGAAATTTCCCTTCAGACAAGAAGAGCATTTAAACCCTGAAATCATACAAGGTTGCAAGAAACTTGCCTGGATAACAGCCAATGATTTGGGGGTGAGACAATCTCTAAGACATTAAGTCAGAGCAAAAGTATTCTTTTCACGAAAGAACAGGAAAGAAAGTCAGATGGTCTGGTTTCAATACTTTGTAAGATGTTCTTTTTTTTGAGGGGAAAGGTGATATAAGGAAATTTAGATTTCAGATAAAGATCTATTACTGACAGGGAATTTAAAGGTAAATCCCTTTCTAATAAAAAAGATGAAGCATATGTTATTGTAGGGTAAATGCTGAGCTAGGCATAAATAATACCTGAGGTTTTATTCCAAAGATTTTTTAAAAAGTAGCTGTTTTATACATTGCGGACACATTCTAGTAAAGGCCATTAGTCAAAATCTCTTGCCTTATCCATTGTAATACTTTTTAAGTAAAACTTATTGACTATTTATTATTTGTATCTAAGTTGAGTGGAAGTGGATATGAGATGGTTTAAATAAACTCTTGAGTTGTTGATCAAAGGAAATTGTTTAATGGTGTCACACTGAATGTGTAATGTTATCTTCCACAAGGACATTTTAAGGCTAGACCTCAGTCAGAAATTCTATAATTTCACCAATGGAGAATAGTAAAATAATGTCCTCTTTTTTACTAATAAAAATGATATATATTTCAAGAATATATTGTGGATAAAAAGGAACTGTCATTCACTGCTAATGGGAATTAAATTGGTACAGCCACTATAGGAAACATTATGGAGGCTCCTCAAAAAATTAAGAATAGAGTTACCAGGTGACCCAGCAACCCATCTTCTGGGTATCTACCTGAAAGATTTGAAAACATTTATTTGCAAAGATAGTATGCACCCCTATGTTCATTGCAGCATTATTCACAGTGGCCAAGACATGGAAACAACTGAAGTGTCCTTAGATAGATGACTGGATAAAGATGATGTGGTATATATATTCAATGTAATTCTACTCAGCTATAATTAAAGATGAAATACTGCCATTTGCAACACCATGGATGGATCTTGAGAATAACATGTATGCAAAATAAGTCTGACAGAAAAAGTTAAGAACTATATGATTTCACTCATACGTGGGATATAAAACTGAAAGCAACAAATGAACAAACAAGAAAAAAAAATAAACAAAACTCATAGACCGAGATAACAATATAGTGGTCACAAGAGGGAATGGGGAAGGGGATAGTAAAGGGTAAAGGGAGTCAAATATATTGTGAGAGAAGAAAATTTGACTTTGGATGATGGGCACACAATACATGATACAGATATAGGCATCAAATAATTGAAACCTATATAGTCTTATTAACCAATGACACCCTAGTACATTTAATTAAAAAAAGGAAAACAAGTGTATAATCTGATGCTTCGATGTCCATATACATAGTGAAATGATTACCATATTCTAGCTAATTAACATATCTCCTCACATACTTTTGTGTGTGTGTGTATGTGACGAGAGCACCTGAAATTTATACTCTTAACAAATTTCCAGTATTCAATACAGTATTACAACAGGCTCAGATGATGATTAGTAATTAAGGTATATACTAGTACACTTTTTTATTTTCATTTTTTAAAAACTGTGTCTTCTTTATTTTGAATACTTTAATTTCAGAACAAAAACCAACAACAACTAATCCCCCACAATACGCAACATCCAAACCTGATGTCAAATGTGAGAAGAGAAGGTTTAAGGCCCTTGTAACCTGCTTTAGGCAGACAACAGAGTAAAACACACACACACACACACACACACACACACACACACACACACACACACACACACACAAAACAACAACACTGGACACCAGCAGAGAGGTCAGCGCCACTCAGGCTGCTGGGGGAGCCATGAAGACACTACACAGAGGTCACAGGTCTACAGGTAGAAACTCCTAACCTACTTTTTCCATACAAGAGGCACCCTCATCACCCTCAAGGGGAGGGGATCCCACCAGGAACAGCAGCACTAGATTCTTGTGCTGTCTCTTCATCCTCATCAGTGCCTAGACCTAGCTTCATCATGCAGTGGATGCGGTTGGAGTGGGTCTGTGGATCCTCAAGTGAGAAGCAAGAAGGGAGCAACACACTTTAAGCATCAGCACCACAAGGTCTTTGACAGTCTTGTCCTTGTCTGCCTCCACCTTTTGCCAGTCTCCACAATTGGGGTAGTCGAGCTTTCTGGCCATCATGTAGCCCATTGGAGAGTTGTCCCAAAGTGTGTGTGTGTGGGGGGAGGGGCTTTAATGATGTGCTTCATGTTAGCTGTCTAGCTGTAGGTACTAGTCACAATGCAGCTGGGTGAAGACAAGCCCATTGGAGATTGTCGTCTCTCAACCTTCTTATCCAATATTTCTTTCATGAGTTTGCAGAGGTTTTCAAACTTGGCCCTGCTCTCTTCCATTTTCTTCTCCTCTTCATGTAGCTCCAGGCTCTCCTCGGAGCTCTTCCCATCAAACTCCCTGACCTTCTGCACACCACACTCATTGACAGGTTCCATCATATATACTACCTCTTCCACACTTGCTCCACAACAGTAGAGTTGACAACTTGCTCTTCGCTCTCACCAGGGGTAGATGAACTTCTGGGTCTCCATGTGTGAGACATGTTCTGAAAATGAAATAATTTCATCTCTAGACAAGGAGGTGTGATAGCACAGAAGCTCAGAAAGGCATCACCAATTAGTAGAGTCCTCATGAATTCCAAGCTTTAGGCTTTTAGAAAATGCCTTAGAATTTCTTATAATTATCCTTGTCTTCTGTCAGCTCAGAGAAGAGTTCAAGTCACTTCAACAATGTTTTTTAAAAATGACCTTCTAAATTTTGCTCTGCTTGAGCAATTCTTGGGGGATGTTCATGAGAAGGTCCTCAGAGTCAACCACACCATGGATGAAATTTAGATACTTTGGTATCAACTCATCACAGCTGTCCATGATGAACATATGGGAGACAGAGTTTGATGTGTTTATTCTTCATCCTGGTCTCAAAGTGGTCAAAGGGAGCCCTTCAGAGGATGAATAGCAATGCCCTGAATTCCAACTGACCTTCTACAGAGAAGTGCTTGACTGCCAAGTGGTCTTCCCAGTCATTGGAAAGGCTCTTATAGAACTCTCCATGTTCTTCCTGAGTGATGTCATCAGGGTGTCTGGTCCAAAATGGGCTTGTTCTTGTTCAGTTCTTCCTGATCTATATATTTTTCCTTAATTATCTTTGTTTTCTTTTTGTTATCCTTAACACTATCATCCTCCTCATCTGAACCCATGTCTTCAATCTTGGGTTTCTCCTCATCATCTTTATCTTCCGCATCTTTCTCCCCTTTTGCTTCCTCTGCTTCATCATTGATTTATTTCTCTTATTCCTTCTCCAAATAAAGGGTGGTGTGATAACCTATAAACTGTGAGTGCTTCTGCACCAATTCTTTGACCTCCCTCCCTCTTAACTACTCCCTCTGGTCATCTTTAAGGTGGAAGATTACTTTGGTACCAGCCCATAGTCAGCTCGCACAGTGAAGGAACCCTCAGCAGAAGACTCCCAGGCATACTGCTCATCATCATTGTGCTTTGTGATCACAACCACTTTCTCTACCACCAGGTAGGCAGAATAAAAGCCAACACCAAATGTCCAATAATGGAGATGTCTGCACCAGCCTGAAGAGCCTCTATAAATGCTTTTCTCCCAGACTTGGCAATGATTCCCAGATGATTTATGAGATCAGCTTTGGTTATGCCAAGGTCTGTGTCCCCCAAAGTGAGTGTGAGTCCTTGGGGTTCACAGATTATGTAAATTTTCAGCTCTTTACCACTGTCCAACTTGGAAGCGGCAGTCAGGCTCTCATAGCATATCTTGTCCACGCCATCAGAAGCATTACTAATCAATCCCAAAGGAAAATTTCCTAGTTGGAGTAACAAGTAATGGTGATGAGAGACATGAGTTAGGCAATTTCTGCCTGGAAAGTGAAAGTCTCCACCCCCTCCTCCCCATAATGCATTTTCTCAGGCACCATGAAGATGAAGGGATGCAAGTACTAGAGAGGAGGGTGGGCAGGGACTGTGTTCGGTTCACACACTGTGCAACCAGCATGCTCAGGGGTGACTCTGTACATTTTTTTAGACATACTGTCATTGTATAGTTAATAGTCTACAATATAATATAAACATAACTTCTATATGCATTGGGAAATAAAAATTGTGACTCACTTTATTGTGACATTTGCTTTATTGCAGTGGTATGAAACTGTACTCATACTATCTCTGAGGTATAACTGCATATTAGATCTCTAGACATAGTCATCCTATATGATATAAATTTGTCCCCTTTGACCCCACCTTCCTGCCCTGTATTTAACTTTTTTAGATTCCACATATAAGTGAGATTATGTAGTGTTGTTTTTTTGTGTTGTTGTTTTTTTCCCTTTCTGTGTCTAGCTTATTTCACTTAGCATAATGTCCTTCAGGTTTACCCATGTTGGTGTAAATTGCAGAATCTCCTTTTTTAAGGCTGAATAATATGCCATTGTGGCATATGTAATCTCAAAACTTCTTTATCCATTTATCCTAAGTATCTATAGGTTTGTTTGTTTTTTTCCATATCTTGGCTATTGTATATAATGCTGCAATGAACATTGGAGTGCAGATCTCTTTAAAGTACGGTTTTCATTTCCTTCAGGTATACTAGTATTCCCAGCAGAGGGCGTGGCAAATCATATGATAGTTCTAGTTTTAGTTTTACTCTTTTTATCACAGCTGGAGCAGAATATAAAGAAAACATAAAAGAATTTGAAGAACAGAGGACACAATAAGCTGTAGCATCTCATGATCAAGATGAAAAAACAAAATTTCTGAACACTAATTTATAGATGGCATTTTGCAAAGCCCATTAGAGAGAAGTAAATTTCCTTCCACCAAAGCGCTAATAAAAGTCTAAGAAAGTGAATAGAGAATGACCACATGGTTGTTTTTTTGAAATATGTATGTATATATATGTATATATAATATACATAAATATTATTGATTTCAGAGAGGAAGGAAGAGGGGAGAGAGATAGAAACATCCATGAAAAGAGAGAATCATGGATCGGCTGTCTCCTGCAAGTCTCCCACTGGGGTTTGATTGCCCAACCTGGGCATGTGCCCTTGACTGGAATCATACTTGGGACCCTTCAGTTCTCAGGCCGACGCTCTATCTGCTGAGCCAAACTGGCTAGTGTGACCACATGATTTTTGATACGAAAGAGTGGCATTGCAGCAAAAAACTCCATGAGGTAAATACAGTTTAGGAATATGCAGGGGACTCAGCAGAAATTGAAGGAAAAGAAAAGAATAAGAACCAGAACAGAAGAGAGAAAATTTTCTAAACCATATTGGCTAACTCCTTCTATATTGAGGAAAAATTGGGAACTTATACTCTGAACTCATTAAACATTTATTGTTCATGGTTTACAACCATGTTTGCAATGACTAAATAGGAAACAATTTATAGCTATCACTCCATAGTTGGGACTCTTTTCGAATAAATTCTTTGGTAAACTTCATGAAGATCCAGAGCAAAGATGAAACTTCTATTTTAAAAGATAGCAGGATCAGGTAAAGCAGAATCTAACATATCAGTTAAGATTGTTGTGATCTGAGTAGGCAAGGAAGTTAAGAATTCTTCTTAAATTAACGCGGCCAACAAAGCTTATATCTGCCAGAATTTAAACAATGCACATTTGGAAAGATGAAAAATATGGTGTAAGATCCTAGCCTTTGAGGTTCTTTTATAACCCAGAAAGGAGTTGACAAATGTCATGTAAGCATTTTTTCTGATCACTTATCTATATTTCATCTGAAAGCTCACAATTTATTTTTTCTTTAGGCCTTTCTTATCTATCTTGACCTTTCCTCTCCATGTCACTCTTCTGTTCTTCAAAATCTTCCTTTCATATTCATTGAAATTAATGCAGTAAGAAGCTTGAAGCACTGACATGTATGGACAAAAGACTAGCTGCCTACATTCTTATAATTCCACTTTTTAAAAAGCATGTTTCACTTATACAGCACAATAAAATACCTCCTCTGTATTCATAGAAATAATTTCAATTTCTTCTAACATTTTTGTTGTTAATCCTCACCCAATAATATTTTTTTTCTCCAGAGAGAGTGGAAGGGAGGGAGGGAAAGAGGGAAAGAGAGAAACATCAACCTACAACCCAGGTACTCAACCCTTTGGTGAGCTAGCTGATGCTTCAACCACTCAGCCACACGGGCCAGGGCTCTCCTTTCTAACTTCTTGTCAAAGGTAGTCTGTTATATTCTAGAGAATATGTTGTATTTTTAAGCAGTATGGAGAAAAACAAACTGATTTTACATAAGAAAGATATTATATATAGCTGATAAAATTTAGTAAGAAATAACCTTGTAGAGGAGGTAGTCTGAGTGATTGCTCCTGGATAATGATACAAATTTAATAAGCTTATAAGACATTTTAAGGTATTGGGGGGGTGAATTGAGGAAGGGATATTAGGCAAACTGGTGCAAATGCTCAAGAACGGGAATATGCAGAAAGATGTTTCAAAATTGTTCAAAGAATATGATGAAAAGAATGAAAGAAAAAAGTGGTAGAAAATGTTGACCCTAATCAGCAAGTGTAAACGATGCAGTGGCTTGAACAAAGCTATGCTTTGAGGACATGAATCTGGCACAGGGCTTACTGTCAATTGTAGGCAAGTGCTCGGAAAGAAGTCTAGGTAAGCACCTAAGCTACAGTGGACTTAATAGGAATGACGGAGAAGAGGTCAAATCCATACAACTAGAAATGTGGGGCTTCAGGGAGAAGGACAAGTGAGGAATATGGAGTCAAAGAATATACTGTTCCAAAACTGGATGCCTAAATGAATAGAAACCAAGGGATAGAAAAGGGCTACTTCATTTGATTTTAGTCATGTTGTACATGAGGACTATTATAGATATCCAATTTATAGTAACACCTTTTAATAAGCAAATTTTCCCTCTATTTCAGAATTTATAATAATGAAACATCTGAGCTACTATAACTTTCTAAAAACTTATTTCTTGAAGAAAACATATTCTATTGTGATAGCAAGAATCACAAGACTTCAAGTAGTCTGAAAAATGTTCAAGATCAAACTCACAATAATGCTTCAAACTTCCTCTGCAAACTGCCATCATGGGTGATAAAATCTAGAAAAGAAAGACTGACTAGACTTTTCTTCAGCTCCTACTAGTTGAGCAAAGTTGAGTCAACTATTTAACATCCTTGATTCTTAGATTTCATATCTGTAAAGTGAGATGTGTATGTAATGATTAGTGGCATATGTCCACCCCTTTACACAGAGTTATTATAAAAATCATGTGAAATAAAATCAAATGTCTCTAAAGGTGTCTCTAAGCTATAAGGCACTATAAATTATATGCATTGAGGCACGGGTAGTAAATACGAATTTCTAGTAAATACTCTTAGTTGTAACTGATATAATGACTAAAACTATCTCTACTAAATCAACTATGGCTACTTCTGGCACTACTGCCACTATTGAGGCCATTTTTTAATCAATGGGATCTTCACCATTCATTAAAAAGAGGTCAGTTGGTCATCTGATTATCTCTATCTCTTCCAGAACCCATTATAAAAAAAAGGTAAAGAAATAAAATTGGCATAAATCAACAGAGATGGGACATAATATGGCAACTTTTTGCAAAAAAAAGAAAAAGAAATGGAAAGCAGATCAAACAGCTGTCACTGACTTTATAATGATGAAGATACAGCATACATTCATGAGAAGAGGATGTGAGTGATTTTCCCTGAAAAACTCCAGAGATTTATAAGACCTAGCAAAAAGTAAAGAGTGGGAATGAAAAAAGAGAGATCATTTAAAAACAATTACACTAAATATATGCCCACCCGTTTCTCATACCAATGCAAAGAATATTAGGAATTACATGTCTACTCTACAGGCAGAATTTTTAAGCATTCTTCTAGAGAAATTTATCTAGGAGCACACATGAGGAAAGGTGCAGGTGAGGCACATAGTTTAAAACAAGGAAATAAAATGAACATTTGTACACTAAGTGGTCAGGTATATGCCCCTGCTGGGAACCTAAACAACAACAGTGACTGTCAATCCTTCCCTGGAGGGTTATTGGAAACAGCATCTCCAGATAATCTGAAAATCCTCAGAGCAATGATATGTCCACATTCATATTGTGGAAAAGTGCCATAGCAAAAAAGCCAGTTGCCCACCCAATTACCATATTAATTAGTACCTTGTCCTTTTGTTCATTAGTATACAAAGGGCTTCTAAACTGATATTTTGATGCCCCTATTTTATATAAAAAGGAACAAGTAAAGATCACCTGACACTTGAGAAAAGACTACAAAATGGAAGGCTGAGAGAAATATAGAGAAATGATATGTCAGTCTAAAGGAAAGAGAGATAACTCTAAAAATATTTAAATATTTACTCTCCACAATGAAGTGTTAATGCATGAAAAATTTTTAAATTATATTAAAAGGAAAATCATAAACAGAAATAACTCTTGCATGTTAAAGCATTGTAAGAAAATAGGTCAACTAGAAGTTATAAAGGTAAATTTAAGAAAGTCTTTTAGAAAAAACAAAAACATGTAAAGTTGGAAAATATGAAGTAAAAGTTACTTATAGAATCAATCTAAAAAGAATAATTTCTGACCAAAAAGTTTCAGAAAGCACAGATGGACAAAATAAGTGAAAGAAATTACCCAAGAAAAGTTCTAGAATAAAGTACACAAATCTACAGACTGCCTGATACAATCAATGAGAAAGTCTTACCCCAAGGCCAATTATCATGAAATTTCCAAATATCAGTGCTAAAGGGGAGATTGTAAAGTCTTCTAAACAGAGGAGACAGTGCCACATACATAAGATGCTTATAATGATTTCAGATTTCTTAATAGCAACTATGGATTCTAGAAAATAATTGTCTTCAAATTCTGAAGGCAAAAATCTCCATCCTTAAATATTATGCCAAACCAAAATATCCACTCAGTATGTGGGTACAATATTTCTCTTTTTTTTAATGAAATGACTTGTAGGTATACATTTTTGCACTTTTTCTGAGGAAAGAATGATGTGCCTCAGAAAGTGAAGGGTCAAACTACAAATGTGGATCGACTCAGAAAAGAAGAAAAGTATTATGGAAAAGAGTTCCTTATTAAAAATGGAGATTTAGTAGAATGATATAGCATTTGAAACAAATATAAGATTATGTGTATAGCAAATTATGCAAGTGAAAATAAAGGGAAATTATTACCTCCAAGAAGACCAAATAGCTACATGAATCTTTCTGGTTTGCCTGTGCTACAGGATTTCTGCCACAGGATTTTCAATGTTAAAACCAGGACAGTCACTAGGAGGGAGGGATATTATGAAAAGTGGTGAGAAAATGGAATTCTTTTATATTACTGCTAGAGGCCCGGTGCACAAAATTCCTGCATGGGTAGGATTCCCTAGGCCTGGCCAGCGATCAGGGCCAATCTGTGGGGCAACTGGTGGGGCAATGGGGGTGTGGGGGGCTCACTGGCCCCAGCCTTGGCTGGCCTGGAGCCTGCGGGCTGGGGGCGGCTCCTGAGTTGAGCATCTGTCCCCTGGTGATCAGTGAGTGTCACAGCACTGGTTGTTCCACCAGTCGTTCTGCTGTTTAGTCAGTTTGCATATTAGGCTTTTATTATATAGGATTATTGTTATAATCATCATCATTAGTAGTAAGAGTTATGTATAAAACATTTATTACATTTACAAAAAATTGGGGGGGAATAGTTTAAAAATATATTTTATTATTGATTTTTGAGAGGAAGGAAGAAGGAGAGAGAGATAGAAACATCAAGGATGAGAGAGAATCATTGATCAGCTGCCTCCTGCATGCCCCTCACTGGGGATCTAGCCCACAACCCAGGTATGTGCCTTGACAGGGAATAGAACTGTGACCTCCTGGTTCATAGATCAATGCTCAACCACTGAGAAACACTGGCTGGGTAGGAGATGGGGTGGGGCAGTATTTTTAAATTCTAATGCATATATCAAATATAAAATAAAGAATTTTTAAATTTTTCTATGACCTTGGTCCTTGTTGTCATTGCTGTGTATAATTCTATGCCATTGAAATGTGAATATCAGGCTAAAACACTATTTGCTAGTGTGATGCCAAAAAGAAGATTCCTTCAACTTAATATTAAACAATTAAATTTTGTCAAAATTATGTATAAACTCATACACAACACACAGTATTAAACAAATTAGTTCTCTCACCTGATGAAATGACAGGCTAATACACTTGCACAATCTGACATAGACCCTGAAAATCTCCCCATCTTTCTAAATATCTATATATATAAAACCCTAATATGCAAATAGACCAAACAGCGAAACAACCAAAAAACCGAATAACCGGTCTCTATGACATGCGCTGACCACGGAGGGGTGTGTGCAGAATATGGTGGGCATTGGCAGCAGACAGCAGAGCGCTGTGGCAGGCATTGGCCACGGTGGGATGGTGGAGCAGGTGAGCAGGGCGCTAAACCAAGGCGGGGCACTGGTGGCTATCATCAGGGCGAGCCTCTGGTGGTGACTGAAAATTCTTTGCTCCCACGTGCCATGGTCCTGCCTGGTGCTTGCACCTGCTGCTGGTGCTGGCCCCAATCGCTCCACACCGTCAGTGGGTCAAGTGGGGCTGGTGCTGTCAGCGTGTGGGAGCAGTGGCAGCGGGAGTGGGGCTACCAGCAGACAGGGAACCAGGGGCTGCGGTGGGAGGGGCCGGGCAGGGGCACAGAGGATGGGCCGAGACCTGCCCCTGTGCCCACTGCAGCCTCGTGGCCCACAGTTCCTTTCAAGGTGCAGGAATTCATGCATTGGGCCCCTAGTACAGTGGTTGGCAAACTCATTAGTCAACAGAGTGGCAAACCGTGGCTCGCGAGCCGCATGTGGCTCGCGAGCTGCAGTTTGCCGACCACTGCCCTAGTATGTGTCATAAAATCACTTTATAGAATTGATATTGTGCTTTTGCCTAAAAGACAGAAAACTGGATGATGGACACCTGCTAACAATAGGAGTAGCATCCCTAAAGTACACAATACCAAAATGGAGCCACACCTAAGAAATGCTTTAACAATTGAGCAGTGCTCTAATTCAGCCAAGACCTTTAGAGGTTAAATGGAACCTCCCAACTCAGCATTATAGCACATAGAAATTACTGATACTCTCTTTTTTTTTAATTTCTTTATTGATTAAGGTATCACATATTTGTCCTCATCCCCCCATTCCCATCCCAAACCCCTCCCCATGCATGCCCCTACCCCCCTGTTGTCTGTGACCACTGGTTAGGCTTATATGCATGCATACAAGTCCTGTATCTCTCCCTCTTACCCCCACCCTCCCCAACCTTCCCTCTGAGGTTTGACAGTCTGATCGATGCTTCCCTGTCTCTGGGTCTGTTTTTGTTCATCAGTTTATGTTGTTCATTATAAGCTATGTCTCGATCAAGTTTTATTGTGATCTTTAAATCCCACCATGACAGAAATGCATGTGCAGTCTTTGCTCCAAAGTCACAGTCCACTTAGAGTCAAATTACAAGCTTATACTATTAAGACTGTTAACTGTTAAGACTGCAGTGGCTGTTAAACACTTCATTTCACTAGAGAGCAAAGGAAACACCAAAATGGACCAATGCAAAGGTCTAATGAGATACTGACATTTAAAGAGGAAAGATTTGTTTCATAAGACCAAGATCCATGCTCCATAGACCCCATTCAGATAGAGACTTGCAGCCAAGCAAAATGTGAGGGTTAGATGCTGTGTCCTTGATCCCCCTGAATCAGCAGGACAGAAGGGCTGGTTGGCGAGGTTAAATTGTGCATGCTTCAGCACATTTCCACTGCCACTTACAAAATAGATGATTCCCTTGTCATCATGTGAACATTCAAGGCACGTTTGTCACTAATTCACAGGTCAACCAACAGGAGGAGAGTATGTGGCACTGAGTGTAAGAAACTTCTACCTGTGGTGATAATACAGGGCTTTGGGGAAATATTCGCTTAACGTTCCTTCCACACAGTTTTATACAGACATCCACGCTCTTTCTTGAGTTTCAGCATCATTCATAATGTGAGCCTTTTCACTTGAACACTGAACCAGAACACACACATAACATCTATTTTCTCACATTTTTGGGAGACTTTATAATGCAAGTTTTGAAAGTATCTTAGGCCCAGCCGTGGTGGCTCAGTGGTTGAGCGTTGACCTATGAACCAGGTCAGTTTGATTCCTGGTCAGGGCACATGCCCAAGTTATGGACTCAACCCCCAGTGTGGGGCATGCAGTAGGCAGCTAATCAATGATTCTCTCTCATCATTGATGTTTTTAGCTCTCTCTCCCTTTCCCTTCCTCTCTGAAATCCATACTATATATATATATATATATATATATATATATATAGTATCTTAGGCTGATCATCTGTTCAAATCCTAAACAACTCAATGTCTACTGTTCTCAAATTTTAATTTGTAGGCTTCAATATTTTTATGTTATGACTAAATCTATTAAAACGCAGGAAATGCTCAATTGTTTCATACACAGCTGAATCTTTTGAGAGCTCAAGTCATGAAATGATGTGATTATTTCCAGTGATGATTTACATGCAAAATATTAAGAATTGGAGTGTTAGAGTTTTTATATCATAAAAGAAAAACAAAAATATTCTCCAAGCTATAAAAAGATAGAGGCTGTTAAGACAATAAAAATAAATAGCTTTTTTTGGTCATTTGCCCACAGAAATCCCCTACAAAAATTAAAACCATCTGTCTATTTTTTAAAGAGGGTTTGAGGAGATTCTCAACATTCCTATAATTAATGTATATGACTTGAATACAAAAATGAAAAAAATTGCAATGGCAAGAAAATCATTCTTGGAATCCCATATGCTTTAAAACATGCACTCATTAACTTGATAATTAATGAAAACTACTCTTCTAAGTTACTGTAAGGGCATCCTCTTTTCAGTTCTATAAATTATGTGCACATAACACTACATGTTTAAATATAAACTGAAGAATATAATCAATTATCAAACTATTAAAAATTTTAGTAACAAAAATATCCAGATATTAGGCTGATCATTTATTACCATTTTCAAACAAATGTTTAGTATCAGTCTTTTAATATGAAAGCTGAAATGGAATTGTGCCTACTTACTGATTTTTTAATAAGAAAATGATTTCAACATAATCATTACTCTTGGAAGAGCACAGAATTTTGTTACTGCATTACTAGTAATCTATCCCATTATTAAAAGAACAACAACATACAAACAAAAAACTTGTCCACCAAAAGGTCAGAACACCTGCAGGGGAAGTAAAGCATTTACATATCCAAAGGATTATCTCCATATTACATTATCCAGATATTTGTAAACCCTATCTCACCATCAAACAACATCTGTGAATATGCCTCAGCAACAAAGCAATACAATGCTAAACAATCAATGTGCAATTTACAATCGTTATACGCTTAGCTGAAGGGAGGGAAATTTTTGACAATATGTTGGCAAAAAATAAAAGGCTATATAACTATCCTAATCAGTCAGGCTGTTTTAGTTTACATCAACACTGAAAAATTATACTTATAGTAACACTCACAAAGTATACAACTAAATAATTTGCCAAAGAAACAATAAAAATGATCAATAAATATGATTATTTAAGGAAATCAGAAGAAAACATTCTTGGTTATTCTTTATTTATTATGAGATAAAAATGAAGAAAATGTTATTGAAGAATTACTATTACTGGCTATATTGTGTATATTGAGTGAATAAGGACGAATCCATAATATTCCTAACTACCAACAGTATTATATGGTGATTACATATATATGATTTTTTTCAAACACATATGATTTTTTTCCTTAATAGGTTTCATACAGAGATATATCATTCCCTGATACATTCCCCAGTAGCAAGGAAATTTAGTTTGCTCCTCGGTTTAATATCAGAAGAAAAGCTTGATTTGTCAGTAATTCAGGATGGACCGATATTTGATCTCCCAGTAGCTGTTACACAGGTGGTGATCTTTTATTTGGTTATGATATATCCAAGAATTGAGTAGTACTCCCCCGCCCCCACCCCTTTTCTCTGATTCATTACATGTTTGAAATAGTTCTCTGTCTCTTCCACAACCAAGGTTACGGGAGCAATAATCTCTAATTTACCCATTTATGATGTTGTTGTGGTCCGGTCAGCAGTAACGCTCACCACAACTAAATGCTTGTTGACAGATGGATGAATAATCACAGTACCTACTCGAATAAGCCTAAGAGTAGCAACTGTTTTCAAACAGAATGATGGTAATCAATCAAAGTGAAATACTAAAACTGTACTTGAGTAAATTTTATTTGGATTTATCTACTCAGAGACTTATAATTGTAGCATACCTAAGCAGTAGTTAGCCAATCTCTGACCCTGTCAAACTGGTTTTTCAAAAACTTAATGTTGGAATCATGCGCAGGTAGGCAACTGACACAGTGGCATTCATTAATTTAACAGATACTTATTGGACACTCATTCTCTGTCTTAAGTGCTGGAACTGTAAAAGTGAACAGGAAATCCATGAGCCCTCTTCTATGGATTTTAAAATATAGTTGAGAGAAAGTTAAAATGACTAAAGAAAGAATTTATTTAAAGTACTTATTTAAAAGGAGGGAAAAATTGTGATAGGTGATAAAACAGAACATAAGCTGAGATAGGCATTAATTTGAGAATAAAGAGTGCTTAGAGAAAGCCTCTAAGGAAAAGAGGTGTTTGTTCTGAGACATAAAAGTTGGGAAGAGGGGAGTCTATGAAGAACAGAGAACAGCATTTTAGACAGAGAAGATGGTATGAGCCTAGTGACAGGCGGGAAAGTCACAGAATGAAACATTCTACAGCTGCACATATAAATGTCTATTTATTGAAACCTTTTATCTCAAATCATTTTCCTCTTTCTTTTAGAGCATTAAGTTTTGACTTACCATTTTGGAACTCAAAGTGAAACTTAGTTTACTCATTGTGGAAAGGAATTCTTAGAGATGGGATGTAAATGAATACATTGACATAGGGAAAAAATGGCCTTATACTGTTAATATGCTAAATGACTCATATAATCATGTCATGAGCTCATGTTTAAACTTCACTGTAAGATGCAGCATGGGGTTTTGCATTTGTAATAAACTCTCTGGTAATGTTGATCCTTCTGGTCCATGAACACATTTTGAATGAATCACCAGGTTCTTGACTAACGTAAGTCATGGATAGGATAGGATCATAATGTCAATGGTACTAGTCTTGTCTGACTATTATAATTTGTTTAAATATACTGCTAATGGAAATAAGGACTTATTCTGCAAGTTTAATTCCTGGAGAAAATTGTATGTTCAGGCTACTTTTAAATTGTACGCAGATACACAAACTTGCTATGATAGGTGCACCCATGCATTTAAACACCAGTAAAATAAATCAATCTCTTTTAATGGCTGATCAAAGTTCTCAATACACTATTCCTTTCTCAGCAAATTTAATCTTGTAATCTTCAATTGGCTAGATGCACTATGGTTTATGTTTTGTCTGCCCCTGAAACAGCAGAAATGGGCCTCTGCCAGAGAGGACTATTAGATTAAACAGACAGTGAATGTGATTCCCCGTGCCAACTCCTGTGGAGTTTAGACAAAAGGCTAGAGTGATACAGACTAAACATTTAATGTTAAATGAAAGTGACGCAAAGACAAAGTCCTAGCAATTTTGTTATCTGGAAGAGAACTTTACTGCATTCAAGGAATAGCTTTTCCTTATGATCTTTGTGACTAAAAAGGTATAAGCAGCTGGCAAACAGAAATGCCTTCTAAGAGACCAAAGTGCTTTGATCTAGAGAAATAAAGCTTTGAATTTGAACCAGTGAGTACATTAGAATCTTATTCTCTAAGGATATTATTTTACATGCTATGCACCTGTTTTCCCAGAATCTTCCATAAGGAGGAAATTCCCTACTCTTATTATAGCCTATCTCTATCCCAGAAATGTCACAATTTCATAGGCTATTGAAATAATGAAATAAAATTAAGTCACCAAAGATTTAGAAGTCACACACACACACACACACACACCTAAGTGAGCAACATTGAAAGTTTACACTCTCCAGTCAAAATAAAGATAAATACAATTATCAACTCTAAGACATTAACAAATTCAGGGATGCCACCAATTCAGACTTAGAAGGTCTTTGACAAACCATTTGGAAAAACACTTCATAGTCTCCCTAATAGTTCAGTCAAAAAGCTTTTAAGATGTGTATTATCCACAAGGAGAATAAAACAGACAACAAAACATGTCCAGAAAAAAATGAAAGAGGTAAAAAGAACATGGCAACAGATCTATGCAATAATAACAGGATAAGAGCAATATGATTTAACAAAATACAACCAGAGGTAGGACAGAGTAATAACATGTTTCTGATCAAAGAAGTTAATAGTTCATGTTTTCTTTACAAATCGTTCTCCACTCTTGTAGTATTGTTGTAGTTTTGCATTAATAAGACCCTGTTTATTAGAACTATATATATATATTTATTCTAAATATACCAGTAGACCTATATATATATATATATATATATATATATATTTATTCTAAATATACCAGTAGACCAGAGGAAAAAAGCACTATTTTGAGGATATGGAGCTCTTAGTGTATCTAGACCAATTTACCTCTGAAGACCACAAAGATTTGTTTCTAAGAAGTTCACTCATGCTTACTATATATAATTATTCCTGTTTATTTGTATGTCAAAGTATATAACATAGAATAATGAGGTGGTAGCAAGATAATATTTCTCAGGATGCAAATATTAAAGGGTCATAGAGTCCAGTACTTGTGAGTAATTCCCTTCTCTACTAAGGTCCTCTGGCGGGAGCTTTGGACTCTATAACACCTAGGAACACTGATCTGGAATTAAAAAGCATTAGGTCATAGAGCACTCAGATTTGTACACCATGAAATCAGTGGAGCTTTACAGGCAAGGATTTAATTTGGAAAATCCCAAACGGAATATTTTCCTTTGTAATTATCCCAGGGGTACCTGGCACTCACAATGCATTTGTGATCTCAGTGAATGACACCATCGTATTCTCGAGTACTCCCATCATAGAATGAGGATTATCACACTCTCCTCTCTTTTCTTTACCTCTTATAGCAACTCATATAATCCTCTCAGCATTTTCCTATCCCAAGGGTGTACTTCTAAATATTTAATAACAAGATCAATGAAAAAAAGTACGTATATATGTATATACATAAGTTTATCAGCCATTTTATTGATATAGAGAATGTGTCACACACAATTTTCAAATAATCATAAGATATAGAATACTCTATTGATATTCCATATGGCCAATTAAATCCCACAGATGTTTTTGTTGATTTTTGCTGAAGTTTTGCACACAGAGCCAATCTCTGGCTACAATTGAAGAAAATTGATAAGTAATTGTAGTTGCTACAGAAATGTTGGTTCATCTGTATTAATGATTAAGACAAAGTGAAGCAGCTAAGATGTATGTGATAACCAGAAAATTATATGAGTGACATCTTTGCAAAATTAGATAATAGTTTTTGAATACTGTAGAAGATTGCACTTTTTGCACTATTTAGAATGTAATGGTGCAGATGACACACTTTTATTTTTAACCTGTATGGTTCACTTTTTCCCCTCCCATTTTTTGAAGTGTAGAAAATAACAAAACAATGCACCAAGCCAAAGTTATAGCATTTTCAGATTTCTGTGGTATACATTTCCACCGTGGCTAATTTCAAGCTAGCAATGTGCCCTTGCTTAATGCATCATGGGAAAGAGATGAGCAGGGCATACAATTATGCAGCATTTAAGCCATACATGTAAGTAGTACATACACTGAAGAGCATAGGAAATGTTAACATGTAATAAAATAAGAAATTGGTGTTTTCAGTATTTATAAACTTTATTTTTAATATAGTGTATGCAAGCTTATATCATTTAGTTTCTATTAATGGTGATGTTTAACAACCAGTTTGCAGAATTCTTGAAAATTTAACAATGGGTTCTCATGAGCCAGTGTGAGTCTGTTGCAGCATATGGGGGAATGCAACCTATCCCTCCACCATATCCTAAATACCACTACCATACCTAGTCTAGGCCTAACCATCCCTTTCCTGGCCTGTTACAGCAACATATACACTGGCTTCATTGTGCCCTCGTCTGAGTCTCTTTGAAGCCAGAGAAGCTTGCACAAATCTTTATATGACACTTTTTAAAGTCCTCTAAGACTTTCCTTGTATTTTGAAGATGAACCCAAATGCTTCGTTTTTATAAAAACCTTGCAGTTGTGAAAAGTATATATGTCTCAACTTCACCTTTCAAAACACAACCCAATGAACTACAATGCTCTAGGCAAAGCTTCCTGAACACTTTATCCTTTTTCACAAATTTCCACATTTGATTTCATTTTCTTTGGTCTTCCCCCCCAACTTTATTCCCCTGGCTCACCTTAACACACTTAGCTCAAACTAATGCTTGTCACTGAACCTCACTTGATCTACCTTGACTGAGTCCGGGGGTCTTTCTGTGTGTGTTAACCGTGCACAGCCCATTCATGGCTGCAGTCTAAATGTTAATCGTTGATTTACTTAAGCACATCCTTCAACAGTTTGGCAGTTCCTTGTATAGGAACACATGAACATTAGTTTCCTTTAGTGTGCAGGACGCAGTACTAAGCCCTTTCCATTTTTATGTCATTTGCCTAAAATGATGTGTGATATTTTATACGTTAGCACTGCCCAAGGTCACATGGGTCACAAATGGTAGAGCACGGAATGAAACCCAGGTAGGCATAAACACAGAGCTTGAATCCTCTGCAGCGTGCCATGCTCTTGATTCACTTCCAGATTTCAAGAGCCCCACACAGTGCCTGGCCGAGTGACGCTTGGTAACAAATGGAGTTTCACTTAGAAATCTGGTGATTCTCGCGTGTGTTTCTCTATGGGTCAGGTGGATCAGTGTTACCAGGAGGGCTGACTAAAGTGCAGATTCATGTGCTCCTCTCCAGCCCCACAGAGTAAGACTCTTGTGTGCACACCAAACATTGAGAAACTCTGGATTAATTATGTGTGTGCAATTAACTTTGGAAATCATTTCAGGTTCTTCCGTACTCGTCTCCACTGCAGCCTGATATACAGTGGCACACAAGGACAAACCATTCCTGTCACATAGATACAATGGACACGAATTCTCTCCACCTCCTGTCTCCTGTGAAGAGACAGAGAAACAGATGTCTAACACAAAGTCCCGCTTTGTTGAACAGCCCCCCACTGGGCCTCATCCTGGGATCTAGATGGCCTCCCTGAGGCATTACCCGTGGTGGAGCTGGCTTGAGCTTCTTGTGCACATATCCCCCTAACTCCAGGTTCCCTGACTGCACCTTGCTCATTTGAAATTTGTTTGGGTGGGATTCTTTACTCTATAGAAATCAGCAAAGGCTACAAATTAGGCCTTTCTCTTTCCCCCCAAGAGCCAGTTTTCATATAATAACCAGCCTGCTGCTGAATCACCGACCCAGTACCTGCGGTCACTATGGGACAATCCTTTTTATTTATTTTTATTATTTTTTTTATATTTTTATTAATTTTAGAGAGGAAGGGAGAGGGAGAGATAGAAACATCAATGATGAGAGAGAATCATTGATCAGCTGCCTCCTACACACACCCTATTGGGGATGGAGCCCACAACCCAGACATGTGCCCTTGACCAGAATCAAAAGTGGGACCCTTAAGTCCACAGGCCGACGCTCTATCCACTGAGCCAAACCAGCTGGGGCTGGGACAATCCTTTTTAAAAGGTGAATGAATCTCTTAGATTTCCTCTGTCTTATGTCATGAGGGTCATTTGTCAGAAAGACCTTATTTGAAAAATGTCACCATATACAATTTCCTAGTTCAATCAGTACCCATCTCCTCATGTTATGTGCTTTTCTCCATACATCCTTAAACTTGCATCAGTGTTTTGGTGCTGTTTTTTGATTCATGGTGGTTGTTTATATTACCTTCTAATTTAGAATCATATGTGAAGTCAGCCTTGCTAATATCATCCTATAATATGAATATAATTTCATATGTCATTATTCACTGGTGTTAAGTCTTCACTGACAACTAATCTATGCAGTGCTACTTTTTGCCAATTTATTTTAGTCAAATTTAAAAGTATGATTATGGGAGACAGACACCATTATGTTCATTTGGCATTTACTCTTTTGTCCTCATTCTCCAATTTTGTTTTAACTTTATTCCAAGTAGAAATTGTACTGGAGTAAATAGCTTGTTTTAAAGTCATAAAATACTTGTTTTAAGTATCCCCTTTTGGATACTTAAATATTATAGCTCATTATGGGAATTGTGAATTTGAATTATTTATTCTGGAAAAGAGAAGGTTGTTTTTACAAAGTAAACTAGACATAAATTCAACATAGAGATCTAAAAAATAATTTAAAATAAAAAGATATTTCAGGAAGTAGTACTGCCAAATAGCACCACTGGTTGCCAAGAGTGGTTCAAATTTCCCTTCTTAGTGTATTTCTTAAATTGTTTGGACACTTTGATTGCATATAGCAGATACTAACTTGAGACAACTTTATTTAAAAGAGGAAGACTTATAACCAGAATACAGAAATATAACATAACAGCCAAGTCAGGTGTTAAAATGCAGCTAGCCCACATTAGATGAATTAAAATCAGGAAATGAAAGGCTAAATAAAACCCAAAGAAGATTCTTTTTCTACTCTTATTTCTCTTCTCTCCCTCTGCTACTTGATTGTCTCTCTGTGGAATAGCTTTTCTACTACTCACCCCACACTCTAAGAGATTACTTCTTCACAGCTCTTGTTTGCTAAATGTCCTCTTGGTCAAAACACAAGCCCAGACTGAAACTGAAAAATCTTAGTCCAAATTCCAATTTCTCTGAGAAAGGACCCTGACCCTATTTAATCCTAGGATTTTACCACAGGCACATAACATGCATCTCACTTCTTTTGCCATATAACATAACTTAACCAATGGAGGGACGTCCCATTTGCTTTCCATATACTATTAGCTAGAAGCAAGGCACTGGCACAACCATCACTCAAGGAACCCTAAAAGTGTGTGACTTATTGGAAGTTACCTTAGAGTGTGTCCACCACAAGGGCCCAGCTTTATGCCCTATAGATGTGGGAGGGAAGGAAAATAATTCTCAGAGAAATTATTACACACTAGATGAACTGGCAGACATAACAAAAGGTTAACTAGAACATCCGCTAAGACCAAATAATACTGAGATGACTTGGTGCCATTCTGTTAGAAGTTTAAGTAATAACAGCAGGCACCTGTCACTAGTTCTGACTTTAATGAGAACAACTCTAATGTTTCTTCTTTAAATAATATTTTAGGTTTGGGCAAGGTGTTATTTTTAATGTTACCATAGCAGCTTTTTATTTCTAGTTAACAAAGATCTTTTAATTCATAAAAGATTTAAAATATCATCAAATGTCCTTTAGGCATCATTGAGTTGTCATTTATCTCCTTTGATTATTAATGTGACTAGAGGCCCGGTGCATGAAATTCATGCACGGGGAGAGGGGGGTGTCCCTCAGCCGAGCCTGCACCCTCTCCAATCTGGGACCCCTTGAGGAATGTCCGACTGCCCTCTCAGTCCAGGACTGCTGGCTCCCAACTGATCGCCTGCCTGATTGCCCCTAACCGCTTCTGCCTGCCAGCCTGATCACCCCCTAACTACTCCCCTGTCAGCCTGATCAATGTCTAACTGCTCCCCTGCCAGCCTGATTGCCCCTAACTGCCCTCCCCTGCCAGCCTGGTCATCCCTAACTGCCCTCCCTTGCCAGCCTGGTCACCCCTAACTGCCCTCCCTTGCCAGCCTGGTTGCCCGCAACTGCCCTTCCCTGCAGGCCTGGTTTCCTCCAGTTGCCCTCCCCTGCAGGCCTGGTTGCCCCCAACTGTCCTCCCCTGCAGGTCTGGTCCCTCCCAACTTCCCTCTCCTGCTGGACATCTTGTGGCGGCCATCTTGTGTCCACATGGGGTCGGCCATCTTTGACCACATGGAGGCAGCCATCTTATGTGTTGGAGTGATGGTCAATTTGCATATTACCTCTTTATTATATAGGATAAGTTATAATGATATATTTTCTCACTTTGAAACATCTTTAAATTTGTGGAATAAGTCCTACTCAGATTTGAAATAATTATAAATATTACATGGAATTGATTTGAGATTGTAATATCAACATTTATGGAGGTCTTCAATATTCATTTTTTGCATGAAGATTTAGTCAACTTTTAGTGCCAAGGTGATGTCAGTATGATAGTAACATTTTCATTATCTGTATGCTCTTGAATGATTAAAATAGCAAGAAAAGTGTGTTTCTTGAAGTTGTGGTAGAAATTACATGAAACGTGAATTAATTCAAAAATTTAATGACGATAGAGAGTCACTTCTAAGAGAGGGTTAAGTTACTTTCATGGTTAAAGTTCTATCTTTCATAGGTCAATTTTAAAAAGCAAGTTGTTATTTATTCATTTATTTATTTACTTACTTATTTATTTTAATCCTCACCTGAGGATATGTTTACTTATTTTAAAGAGAGGAAGGGAAAGAGAGATCAAGAAACAGTTATGTGAAAGAGAAACAAAAAACGGTTGTCTTCTACATGCGTCCTGCTGGGGAATCAAACCCACAACCTTTTGTTGTATGGAATGACACTCCAACCAACTGAGACACCCAGCCAGGGCAGCAATTTTTAATTCATATTTCTATTGTCACAACTTAAGATAAACCTTCATCCACCATCTACCTCACTCATTGGCAACACCTTGCCTTGGTCCTTGATCTATGTATCGGAAGTTAAGAAACTTTTTCTGAAAGGAACATATAATACATATTTTATGCCTTGTGGGCCAATAACAAAATCAAAGTTGTGTGTGTGTGTGTATGTATACATATATATCCAATAAAATATAGTCATTTAAAATAAAAAGCTGTTTTTGCTGCTGAGTCTTTAAAAAACATTTTAAAGGAAAATAGATCATGGTCTATATTTTGCCATCATGTCATAGTAAGCCAATTCCTGCCTATATTATTTATATTAGTTTATTGAAAATTCAGTATGGGCAAACAAGTCGAATAAATCAATAAAAGTAATATGAGGGGACTGATATTTAGTGAACAACTAGAAATAGCTGTGTTTTTTGAAAAGGGACCTAGAAGCTTCAGATAAAGCCTTTATCCCTGGTTCATTTTAATGTTTTAGACATACATACATACATATATGTTTCCATAAATACATACATGTAATATTATATATGTTTTAGTATCAGTTCTTTTTGTTCCTTTATCATTTGCATCTTCCCTCTTTCATTTCTCCCACTTTCCAAAACCATGACAACAATGTTTATACACTTTAATATTTTCCTCCAGGATCATATTGTCATGCAAAAGTATACACATTTACATACATAAGAAGTTTTCTTATCATTATTTGTGCTTTATTAAAATAAAATAATTGAAGCATCACATATTTCTCCAATTTGCTTTTAAAAAATAATACCTCATGTAAACTTCTCCAAGTGAACTGGAAGAATTCTAATTCATTGTTTCTAAAGATTGTGTGATATTCCATAGTATATTCCATAATTTAGTCAGTAATCAACCAGTTGAGAGATACTCATTATGCTTCCAGTATTATCTTTTATAGGTGTGTTTTCTGACATTTGATGCTATACATATTCTTGTATTTAATAATTCCTACCAATATTTATTCTATGAGATTGACTCCAAAGAGACGTTATAGTGAAATGATGTATGTATCTATAATTTTATTAGATGTTCCAGTTTACTGTCTAATAAATCAAAGCAATTCACCTTTAAATAAGAAACACATGAGTACTATTTGCCCACATCCTACCTGTAGGTATTGAAATTCTAATTTTTGTCAGAATAAGTAGCATAAACTTCTATTTTATTATAACTTTATAATAGATTTACAAGAAAAAAATATTTGTAAGAAAGTCTATTTAAATGCAGTTAGTTACAATATAAAAACCTCTTGAAAAGCAACAAGAAAATAATTAAAATCCAATTGTGAAAAGGCAATTTACAGAAGAGCAAATCAAAATATCAATAGTCATGAAAAAAATACACAAACTCAAAAGGGAAATGAAAATGAGCAATATGCACTTGATATATTTCTGATTTCCCTCTTCTATTTCTACTGATTTGAAAATTTTCTTGACTACTTTTCAACAGTTATTCTTTCATATAAATGTTCATACAACAATTGGAGCTGCAGTAAATTTATATCCTATTTATTTAAAATTTATATATTTATCTTAGGAAGTTTTTCTACCCAAAAAGGTAGGGTATGTTTACATTAGTCCAATATATTGTTTATTTCTTTATTAGAATTTTATAGTTTCTTTTCATAAAATTCCTTTATGATTCTTAATTTATTTATAAAATGTTTATAATTTTGTTTACTCTTGTCAATAGAACTTTTATATGAATATTTAACTCATATCTAGTTCCCTTACAGGCCTTTAATAATTCTAGCAGTGCACTACTAGAATATTTCATGGTTTTGTGGATGTACAAACATATTATTAACAAAAAATGAATACCATATACCTTTTCCAATGTTTATAGTAGCTTTTACATGTTTGACTCATTACATTCACAGGTATATTAAATGTATAGATACAGCAGGTATTTCTTTACAGTTTCATTGTAATGAGTTTAGTGTTTCACCACTGTAACAATGCATGCCATGGAATTTGATAAATAGTAACTATAATACTGTAGTAATTGCTTACATTTATATTTTACTTATAGTGTTATTAGAAATAACTGCTGAATTTTATCAAATTCCTTTTCAGCATTTATTCATATCACCAGATTATTTTTCCTTTAATTGCTTGTTATCATTAATAATAAAGATAGGTTTCCTGATGTTAAATCATGTGTCCTGCAATAAACCCATTATTGCCATTATATATTATTCTTATTAAAATATGGATGTACTTTCTAATATTTTATTTAAACTTTTGATCTATGTAAAGATGTAAGACTGTTCTGTGGATTCATTTTATGTGAGATATACAGGGTGTTCCAAAAAAATGTATACACACTTTGAATAGGTATAAAGAAAGTGTTTATTATAATACATTTCCTTTTCAAAATGTAACAGAAACCAGCTGTTAAAATATGTATACATTTTTGGGGGGACACAGTCTATATCAGATTGTATTACTAAAATATTCTGACTTTTTAAACTGATCATGGAGATTTTCCACTTATTTCTATTTTTTTCCATTTATTGGAAAAATGAAAGGAAGGGAGAGAGAAAGAGAGAGAAACATGGATTAGTTGTTCCATTTATCTATGCATTCACTGGTTGACTTTTTGTGTGCTGACTAGGGGCTGAACTGGAAGCCCTGGCTTATCTGGAGAATGCTCTAAACAACTGAGCAACCAGGCCAGGGCTTGTTTCTATTTTTTAAATATGAATGACATCTGCTATTTAAAGGAGACCAAAACTTTTCAGCACACTCTTCTAATCCTATTGGATTTTAACAAAAGATTTTCAACCATTATGCAATCTCATTCATGAAAATTTTTGTATTTTAGATTTCTACTTTGTTGTACTAACTTTTGTAATTTATATTTTGTTTGAAAGCCACTCATTTCTTCCAAGTTTTTAAGTAAAATGTTTTAAAGTTGTAGAACTATTCTCTTATAAATTTTTAACCCTTTCTTTTATCTGAATTTGGGTTAGGTTTCCCACATCTAATCTTATGTATTTTGTTGTTCCTTTCATTTAAAAAAAATATTTTATTGATTTCAGAGAGGAAGGGAGAGGAGAGAGAGATAGAAACATCAATGATGAGAGAGAATCATTGATTGGCTGCCTCCTGCATGCTCCACACTGGAGATCGAGCCCAAAACTGAGCATGTGCCCTGGCCAGAAATCAAACCCTGACCTTCTGTTCATAGGAAGACACTCATCCATTGAGCCACTCCAGCCAGCCCTTTCATTTTTTAATCAGATTACAGTTTACGTTTATACTTATATTATTTAATCTTGACAAAATACTATGAAATAGTTATTGTTATCTTTGGTTTACTGATGAGATATTAGTTTTTCCCAATCAAAAGGACATATGTATATTAAATTATAATAATAATTTTCTATGCCAGAATAGTGGTGGGATTTTATATATATTGCTAGAGGCCCAGTGCATGAAAATTCATGCACTGGAGGGCAGGGGGTCCCTCAGCCCGGCCTACCTCCTCTCTCAGTCCGGGAGCCCTCAGGGGAAGGAGGTGACCTGGCGATCAGGGGAAGGCAACGCCCCCATCACACCTCTGCTGCTGCCACTGCCAGCAGTGCAAGCCTTGGCCGGCCATAGTTACCTGAGCCTCGGGCGGCCATGGGCGGCTATGCAGCCACCATCCGAGGCTTGCCTGCGCCTCAGACCGGCCCTGGGCAGCTGGGCAGCCAACAGCCAAGGCTTGCCTGTGCCTCGGGCCATCCCTAGTGCTCACCTACCTGCCTGATCACCCCTAACCACTATGCCTGCCTGCCTGATCACCCCTAACCCCCTCTGCCTTGGACCCTGCCACCACAGCTTCATCCGGAAGGACGTCCAGAATGATGTCCGGAAGGTCATTCAGCTATCCAGTCTAATTAGCATATTACACTTTTATTATTATAGATTTTAGAGAGAGAGAGGAAAGGAAGGAGAGGGAGAGGGAAACATCGATTGGTTACCTTCCATAAGGGGAGGGGGGGATCAAACCCATAAACTGGCTATGTGCCTAGACCTGGAATCAAACCAGCACTGGACGACACTATCAACTGAGCAACACTGGCCAGGGCTAAATTAATTGCTTTGATCCCATTATAAGCAACAAAAGCACTTTTGAGTTCTCAGACTTTCTGACATAGTGAATTATTTCAGTGAGGCCAAAAGTTTATAGGATACTTATGTTATCAACTTATTTATCTGTATGTTGACTCCACTGAGGGACAATTAACCTGAACTAAAAGACCCAAAACAAATGCCACCAGCAGTGTATTTGATTTCTGTGATCTCTCAGCTAAAATTGTTCCATTTGAACTCTGACTTTCATCTCTATTTCCCTTTAAGGCATTTATTGCTTTACAATTTTAATATAGATCCTTGCAGAATCACCACTATTAAATTATAATCTCCATAAAGCCAGGGAAGATATTTTATTCACCTTTTGTATCTCTTACTGTACATATCACAGTGATTTAAATAACATAAGTAATGGGTTTTGTGATGGAATGAGGAAATTAAGAAATGGATGAGTGAATGAGAATTAGTGAGAAAACTGCTACTATGATCACTCATTAAGAAAGAGGGGCATCATACTTTGAGATTCCTAGAAACAAAACCTCAGGCAGGGGTGAAATACCAATGTTTTATTTGGGATGTATAATTTCAGAGCAACAAAAGGATAAGAGAACTGAGGCATCAGAAGCAATGCAAGGTAATGTCTTACAGTATCGGCTATTCCTTCTTGACACACCACAAAAAAAATCCAAAGTACACCCACTCAACCACTTAGGATGTCATATGCAAGGAACCGCTCTTCAGAACAGTGTATCCGAAGGAAGAAAGAAGAGAAAGTGAATTCACCTGCCTGTTCCTTCTCTCCTCTGGCTCAAAGTTTGCTCTACAAGGAGGTCACCAGACCAGATCACTCACACTCACTTCCAGATTAGATAAGCTTTTGGCAGCATCTCAGGAAGTCAGATCCAATACCATGTGTCCTGTCACCCTGAGATGTCTGGACGTTTTGCGAAGAGCAGAAATTCCATCCCTGATGCTGGAGGGCCTCGGGAGACATACCTCATGGGCTGCCTTGGCATCACTAGGCCTTGGCAGAGGCTGAGGGGGAGTAAGTGGCCAAGAATGTGGAAGGAAGAATAGACTAAGGGAATATGAGGATGTGCAGAAGATTTAGTCAATACAAGGCAATATCTAATTTCATTGAAATACAATTAAATCATTAATTATTTTCAAGAAAACAAAGAAGTACTGTTGTCGGACTTGGGCTTTATTGTTAGAACTCCAAAACTTAGCAAACAATTAAATAAGGTTGCCCTCTGAGGATAAAACTAAAACAATGTACAATTTATTTGTGCAAAGATACGTAAACAAGTAATATTGAATGCTTACTATGGTCCAGCCATGTGCTAAATGCTGTATTTTTAAAAATTATTCCTTGGTACACTAAAAACTCTTTAAGGTAGACATTATCCTATTTTCAAATTTAGAGAAGAGAAAAGTGAGGCTTGGAAATTTTAATTTGCCCCAAATCTCATAACTAGTATGTGGTACAGGTGATTTTTAAACCCAGGGTGTCTGATTCTAGAGATGGTGAGCTTAATGTACAACCCCCAAATTGCACCAAGACTAATTACTGCAGGATGAGTACTGTGTGTTCCCTAAATATAACAGAATGATTGTCAAGAAGAATCAATCACTCATGGCATCTAAGGACAACAGGATTAGAGTAAAAAAGCACTGTCCATAGATATCATGCCTAAGTCTGAGTTTGACACTCTAGCTCAGTGGTCGGCAAACTCATTAGTCAACAGAGCCTAATATCAACAGTACAACGATTGAAATTTCTTTTGAGAGCCAAATTTTTAAAACTTAAACTATATAGGTAGGTACATTGTTATTAACTTAATTAGGGTACTCCTAAGGTGGCCTTTGCCAAAGAGCCGCATGTGGCTCGTGAGCCGCAGTTTGCCAACCACTGCTCTAGCTGAATTTGATGACAAATAAATGAGGAAGAGGGAGACTTCAGATGCTTAACCTGAAGTCTACAGGGACATATTATAAATGAATGCAATTCCATTCTTTATTTATACACCAGTCTCTGGGAGATTGCACAATGCATCAGCCTCTAGGAGACAGAGAAACTTCACATAGTCTGGAAATCAAGTTTCAGAGTTTGCCAGGTAGGGCCAAAATCTGGACAAGAATGAATTCACCAAAGAATAAGGCCTTGCACGTGGGTTTGCTGATATGATGATTTTTATTTAATGCTTTTTACATTTGGACATTTATCTTATGCCTTTTAGATTTTGGTTGCTATCTTGCAACCAAAGTTACTATGTCTCAAACTTGATTGTTTTTTTTCAAAATGTCTTGTTTAACAAGAAGCAAAGATAGCCGAAACCGGTTTGGCTCAGTGGATAGAGTGTCGGCCTGCGGACTCAAGGGTCCCAGGTTCGATTCCGGTCAAGGGCATGTACCTTGGTTGTGGGCACATCCCCAGTAGGGGGCTGTGCAAGAGGCAGCTGATCGATGTTTCTCTCTCATCGATGTTTCTAACTCTCTATCCCTCTCTCTTCCTCTCTGTAAAAAAATCAATAAAATATATTTAAAAAAAAAAGAAGGAAAGATAAAAGTCTAAGCCTTTACACGGGTGTTAGACTTGGAAATCATTTGTACTTGGCATTGAATATAGCCAGATACCCAAGTAATCTTTGACAATGATCGCCGACTGTGGATGACTAGAGCTGACCCCTGACCCTGCCCACCCATGGCTTTTGATTTTGACATAAGAGTGATAACTTCCTTCTGAATTCCTTGACCAATTAGCATCTAAACTCACTTGATATGGGTCTGGCTCTGTCTGAGTAACCACCTTTTTCAAGGTTAAAACGTGTTGCATTTATCCTTTTTCATAAAAAGTGCACTGAGAGAATCAAGAACCCATAGGGTTGGTTTTGTTGTCTGGCTTACTAGTACATCACCCACCTTCCTGATTTGATTTGTCACCCATCTCATAGATTTCAAAGAGATGTAATAACAAATGCATGTAAAACTTTTTCACATTGAAACTCTACAAACATGTGATAAAATAAAACCTTGTTTGTTTGATATTTTAAGGAATTAAAACATAGCAATCTTATTGGAGATATAAGAATTGGTTTTGAGCCATTTTGTGATAGATTCTAGTGAGAGTGGAGCCCAAGCTATAACTGGAGGGAATGTGCTCTGTTACCCCTACCAGAAAAAAATGAAGGTTGAGCAAATTCATAACTCACCCAAGTTTCAATTTCTTTCTTGCAGGCTAATTGCTTTCATTAACTGAAATTCTATTGGAGATAGTTCTAATGAGATTCTATTATAGAACTTAAAAAAAAATCTAAATCTGAAGGAAAACAAATTAAGGTCTTCTAAACACTAAAAAAAATTGACTTATACTAGTGCTCAGTCTGTTGCCAAACTTCCAATGAAATTCAAATTTGCATATTCTGAATTTCATTCACAACATTATACTAATAGAGCAATCCTTTGCTTTGATATATTCAACTGTCCTAACATTTCCTAGTTCAAAACTGTTCCTTGACTAAACGGATGTTAAAATTTAAAAATATAAAATTAAAAAAAGAGAGCTATTAAGAATAGCATTTCTCAACTCTGCTTTAAGTTGTGAACAATGCAAATCCTCTAACAGAAATCCAGAAAAAAGTCAAGGAGAACACATAAAGGGTCAGGGAAAGAAAAGAATCTACTTGAAAATCGCCTTGCTGAGAAGGAAGCATGAGGGGGATCACTCCTGGGACTTGATCCTTAAGCCAACAAGACTAGGCTATCATCGCTTGGAGTTGCACTATTTGCTTTGCAACTATAAGACAATGCCTATTTTGAAAATGTGGCAATATGCTATACAACCTAATTAAATGAAATATATTCTCTATGTTTTATATTATTAAATTAAATGCTGAAAAGCAAGAATATCAGGATTCCTTTTTTCTGTCAACAACCATTCCAAAAGGGAGGATTCTTCTCATTATTTGTGGCTTACTTGTTTATAATTATCTTTTTATTGACTTTTGATAACCACATTAAATATTTAATATTATACTACCATTAGTGCTTTATTATTCAACTAAATCATACAATTGTGGCAATTAAGTTTCCTGCTTTTTGAAAACTTGGTTCACTGACCTTTAATTACACTTGTAAGAACTGCACTGAATCGGAAAGTTAAGTGGCACAATTCCATTTTTTTGTTGCCTAAAATTTGTGATCACTACATGTAAGTTTGTGCAGTAGGAATAAAATTTTCAGTGATATCTTCTTTCTTCATATATTATACAAGGGTTCTATTTCTCATAATGATTTTTTTATTTATTCTTCCCCAAATATTAAATGAATATCTCCTATATTTTAGACATTATACTATTTACTTTGTACTGGGTATAAAATGATGAATAAGGTGAATAAGTTTCTTACCTTATGCAGCTTTCATAATTGAAAATATATATGAAATAGATAAGAAGTAAATATAAACAAAATAGTTCAGATTGATATTAGGGGAATTCAGGAAAAAAATGTTTTTTTTTTTTTTTTTTTATAATATATTTTATTGATTTTTCACAGAGAGGAAGAGAGAGGGATAGAGAGTTAGAAACATCGATCAGCTGCCTCTTGCACCCCCCGCACTGGGGATGTGCCCACAACCAAGGCACATGCCCTTGACCGGAATCGAACCCGGGACCCTTGAGTCCACAGGCCGACGCTCTATCCACTGAGCCAAACCGGTTTCGGCAAAAAAAAAAATGTTTTTGATAGAAACAATAAATATGTAGGAGAAAAAGTCTATACTGGAAAAAGTGCTAAGAATTGCAAAGCCTTCTCTTAAAGTGACGTTTAAAGGATAAAAAGGACAGGGCCACTGAAGAAACCAAAGCAAACAACAAACATCTTCCAGGCCACTTCTCTCTCTGAATCCTTTACCATAAACCAGAGAGGCTGGTTTACCCCCCACTAGCCACGTGAGCTGTGTTGGTGGCTTAACTGTGTGCTTCAGTGTCTAACTCTGTCAAATGGAGATGATTTTAGAGGGCAGTTGTAAGCATGAATTGTGTTCATTTATACAAAGCAATTTGAACAGTGATGGTCAAATAGTGAGTGAGTGCTTTAGTAGTAGTAATTGTTGTTATAATCATTCTTATTTTTTTAAGAGGAAAGTGAGAGAGAGAGAGAGAGAGAGAGAGAGAGAGAGAGAGAGAGAGAGAGAGAGAGAGAAGCTCATGGAAGGCCTGCATGGTGGCCTTGCAAACTCACAGACCTAAAATAACCATGAAGAATGGTCTGAAATTTGAACCTTTTAACCAAAAGCAGTTTATGACAGGTAGTCATGTCCTAGGCTAGAATCTTCCCTGACAAAAGTCAATCTTTACCCTAACTGAGCCTGTTTATTGTCTTTTGCATCTATGATAACATTCCTTTGGAATGTCAGGGAAACGCCCCTTTTTCCAGACCCCTAAGGGCACAGCCAAAGCACCAGAGAGAGGCCATAAATCCTCATGGTTATTGTTATCACGTTAATTGTTGACTGCTACCTATTCTGCACTCTCCTAGGTAACATTTTACTTTTCATCATCTTTGCTTTCCCCCACGTCCCTGATCTATCACCAGTGGATTTCATGGAACCCACTGGCCTCTTCCTTTTGATTGTAATGTATCAAATAAGGTGCAAAACTGCCATTCTCTGGAGCATTACTTATTTCCTTCAGATTTTGCTTCCAGGCAGTTGTTGACTTTTGGTTCAAATACACTCACAAAAATTCTCTATAGGTTTGAATGTTTCTTACTTACATTGACACATCTCTCATATTAGACCTTATGAATAAACAATAACAATCTCACTCATCTATATATTTTTCACACATGTTTAATCCTATATAATAAAAGCCTAATATGCTAAGTGTCCATCCATTCAACCAATCAAAGCATAATATGCTAATTATATGCTAATATGCTAAGGCCACTCAACTGCTCGCTATGATGACATGCCCTGACCACCAGAGGGCAGACACTCCAACCGGTAGGTTATCTTGCTGCTGGGGTCCAGCCAATTGGGACTGAGCAAGATGAGCTGGACACGCCCTGGAGCCTTTCCGCAGCTCCTCCCCCAAGGCAGCCCCACTCCCATTGGGCCCCCATTGGGGTGGGCTCAGCCAGACCCCACCTGTGCACTAATTCATGCACCGGGCCTCTAGTAGATAATAAAATACTTGAACCGAGGTCACCTGGTCAAGCTTTTTTAGCTTTTTTACTATACTCTGATACTCAAACCATTCCCATTTTTTTCTCCTACACACCAGGAGAGATTACTCTACTTCTTCCAAAATAAGTCATTTAATTTGAAAGCTGTCATTGAATGACCTTGTGACTGTAATCCTGGGGATTGATTTCCTTGGGACTCAACCCCTTTATAGTAATTTCTTTATAAGTATCTTTAGGCAGAAAATATTTCAGTTGAAAATATGTCAATTACCACAAGTACAAAGATATCCAAGTTGTAAGCATGCCACATAAAGATTGCACAATCTTTTGGCTTCTCTCTATACATCTCTGGCCATGTCTCACACTACATATAATAAGACTTCCCCAAGTTTCTTCACACACCAACTTATACCTCCATATCTCTGCTTATACAGGCAGTCCTCGGGTTACTTTGGACTTCATGTATGTCATTTTATGGTTATATAGCCATCTCCTATTTATTTATAAAAAAAAAAGTTCCGTCGTTTTGACGTATGTACATATGTGCTTTATGTTTTTTATTATTTACTGTATTTACCACAAGTAAAGGTCAGGAATTGTTATCTTTCTTTTACATTTTTTTACTGTTTCACTTCATTACTGCTGTGTATGTGCTCCATGTGAGTGACATAGGTGCTTATGTAGGTGGGTTCCAACTTACACGGTGAAAATTGCGTTACGTCATGCCATAGGAACGAATCTCCGATGTAACCCAAGGACCTACTGTGCTCTCTTTTTATCTGGAATGTCAGAGGTGTTATCATTATGTCAAGGATTTATTTCCTTAATCTGCTGATGGTACTATGTGCGTAGATTTGTACTTCTTTGCTTATAAATATGTGCACCTTACCAACAATTTCATTATACTTAACTTTAAATATATATATCTAACTTTTGATATTACTTGTAAGTAATTTGAATTGAGGGAACACATCTAATGTGTCTATATGCATGTACTGCATAGATTTTTAAATATATAATGGCTTAATAAGTGCTTTTGAATTCAACTAAAATAACCAATATTTTATTTGCTCATGTGTTCTATTTGATTATATATATTCTCAAACTTTATTGTTGCCACTTCCTTATGAGATAGAGAAGCTAGTGACAGACCAGTGCTTTTTCTTTGAACAATAATAAAAGTCACATATAATACAGAAATGATCTGTTTGAAGCTAGTAGAAAATGTCTACTATAACAATATCAGGAGAGGCTAATATTTAAGTAGGGGTAAACTCAGAGAGGTGAGCTGACATCTATAGCCACTTTTGTCCAGATTATGTTAATTCTGGGAGCAGGCAAGAGGTTCTAAATACCAGGAAGTGGGTAAATTGTGGTCTTCAAACTAAAAATGTTGTCAGTATTGAAAATCCAAGGTTAAAACATAGGATACCAACCCAGCAGAATCCCAGTTTAGACTGAAGTGACTAGCAACCATGCTATTGGCCTATTTAAGGTAAGGTAAACCTTCTCTATAGAACAACATCATCTGAAGCCTATGCAATTATTTTTATACTAGAGGCCCGGTGCATGAAATTCTGCACTGGTGCAGTCCCTAGGCCTGGCCAGTGATCGAAGCATGAGCATTTGGCGTGGAAGGGCAGGTCCCAGCTGACCTCTGGGTCCTGGGCAGCACCTGGGCCCCTGCACACCCCCCTCTGCCTGAGTCATGGCACCCGAGTCCCCATGTGGAGATGCGGTGAGTGCAGCCGGTTGCAGTGTGGGCCTCTGGGAAACCCAGCACACTGTACAGAAGTCGGGCGGGCAGCACTCTCTTTCCTGGCTGATGTCCGCCATGTTCCATGATGCCCCCTGGTGGTCAGCACACATCATAGTGAGCAGTCTAACTCCTGGTCTTCCAGTTGAACTCCTGGTCAAACAACCGCCCGAAGGGACAATTTGCATATTAGGCTTTTATTATATAGGATACTGTGTTTGCATCCATTGAATCTTACTAGATATATAAAAATAAGGTCATGGGATTTTTTTTTTTAAATATAGAAAACACAGAACTATACAATGTGAATGATTTAAATATTGGAGTTTGCTGACAAAGACTTTAACTATAATTCAGATAATAAAAATAAACAGAAGAAGAGATAGGAGAGATGAAAAAGTTATGAGAAGATGTGTCACTAGATGAAATCTATACAAAATAATGGAATGGGCAGTCTAGAACTAAAAAAACACCCTATTATATGTGAAATTAAAAACTCATTAAATGGAATTAAGACAGATAGAAAACAGTTAATTATATAATCTATAGAACTGGAAGATTAGTCAGAGCAAATTTTCAAACTGAAACTCAGAGAGAAAAAATATAAACTACAGAAAATAACATCAGCGATAAATGGGCAATATGAGAAGGTCTAATGTAAGTTTACTTGGAGTCACAAATGGAAAGAGGAAAGATGATTGGGCAAGAAAATATTTCAAGTGATGAAAGCTGGGAATTTCACAAAACTGATGAAAAACATAACCTATAGTCAAGAAGCTCTGCAAACCCCAAACAAAACAAGTACAAAGACTACCACACCTATGCACATCATAAATGGCTATAAACCAAAGACAAAAAGAATATTTAAAAGTAACCATAGTTACATTCACTTTTTTTTACATATGTTTTATTTTAAAGCATTTAAAAATTGTAGAGAGAAAAAAGACATTCCAACTTGAAAGCCGCAGAAGTACTGATTAGCTCACTCCTCAACCAAATATAAATCATACGATATCTAATGATAGCTTCAAACTTCTGAGAGAAAATAACTGCCCAGCTAGAATATTATGCCCATTAAAACCATTCTGCCAGGGTTTAGGTGGAATTAAGAAGTTTTCTGACCCACAAAATTAGAGAATTATTGACCAGTAAACATATACTAAAAGACACATTTAAGAAAATGTTTTAAAAAGAAAATTATTACAAGAAAAATCACTAAATTAAAATAAGGCATAAATAAGCAAATAAGAGAATAAATATAAGGGGGAATATAAATGAATACTCAAATAAATTTTGAAATAATAAACAAAGGGACACAAGGAAGCTTTGGGAGGTAGACATGTCTGTTGCTTGGATTATGGTGATGGTAATATAGATGTTTGCAAATGTCAAAACTAATTAAACTGTACACATTATATATGTGCAGTTATTTGTATAGTTTATTGTAAAACTATTTTTAAAATAAAATTTGCACAAAACAATAATTATAATACTTTATGGAATAAAAATATATTAAAATTAAAACTGCATGACAACATTAACACCCAACATGGGATAGAAGAAAATGCAGTGTAAGTGTCCTACGATTTCTGCATTGTTGGGGAAGTTGTAAAGAAATAATTTGTGTTGGGCTCCAGTAAGTTGAGGATACATGTTTAATCTCAAATATAACCATTAAGAATTTGTACAATGCATATGTAACAAATTAGTATTAAGGGAAAAAGTGAAATGAAAATATTTGAGTAACCCAAATGAAGCTAAGAAAGTAGAAAAAAAGAATTGTGAAACACATGGATCAGTCGACTCAAATAATAAAATGGTGAATATAAACCCAACAACATCACTAGTTACATACAAATGGACTAAATACTCTAAGTTAAAAACTAATATTCTCAGGCTGAATGAACAAACAAAAAAACACCCCATGAAAATTAAAAAATATATATTCTGCTTAAAAGAGACACATTTTAAAAATAGAAAATTAATCAAAATAAACATGGTACAGATATACTAATATCAGAAAAAAAAAGAGAGTAATGCAAGATAAATCACTGGAGATAAATTGTGTTATTGCATAATGATAAAGGAGTTACTCCAACAGAAATATCATAATTCTGTCTATGTACACAATCACATAGATTCAATATACATAAAAATTGACAATTAAAATGAGAAAGAGACAAATCCACAATCACCATGAAAGTGTTCAAATCCTTTATTTATTTATTTAATTTAATAAATCTTTATTGTTCAGATTATTACAATTGTTCCTCTTTTTCCCCCCATAGCTCCACTCCACCCAGTTCCCACCCCCCCTCTGCCTTTACCTCCCCCACACTGTCCTCATCCATAGGTGTACGCTTTTTGTCCAGTCTCTTCCAGCACCCCCCATACCCCTTTCCCCCCGAGAATTGTCAGTCCACTCCCTTTCTATGCCCCTGATTCTATTATATTCACCAGTTTATTCTGTTCATCAGATTTTTTATTCACTTGATTTTTAAATGCACTTGTTCATAGACATATATTTGTTGTTCATAATTTTTATCTTTACCTTCTTCTTCTTCTTCTTCTTCTTCTTCTTCTTCTTCTTCTTCTTCTTCTTCTTCTTCTTCTTCTTCTTTTTCTTCTTCTTCTTCTTCTTTAAGAATATCTTTCAGCATTTCATATAATACTGGTTTGGTGGTGATGAACTCCTTTAGCTTTTTCTTATCTGTGAAGCTCTTTATCTGCCCTTCAATTCTGAATGATAGCTTTGCTGGGTAGAGTAATCTTGGTTGTAGGTTCTTGCTATTCATCACTTTGAATATTTCTTGCCACTCCCATCTGGCCTGCATAGTTTCTGTTGAGAAATCAGCTGACAATCATATGGGTGCTCCCTAGTAGGTAATTAACTGTTTTTCTCTTGCTGCTTTTAATATTCTCTCTTTGTCTTTTGCTCTTGGCATTTTAATTATGATGTGTCTTGGTGTGGTCCTCTTTGGATTCTTTTGTTTGGGGTTCTGTGCACTTCCTGGATTTGTAAGTCTATTTCTTTCACCAGGTGGGGGAAGTTTTGTCATTATTTCTTCAAATAGGTTTTTAGTATCTTGCTCTCTCTCCTCTTCTGGCACCTCATAATTCTGATGTTGGTATCTTGAAGTTGTCCCAGAGGCTTCTTACACTATCTTCAATTTTTTTAATTCTTTTTTCTTTTATCTTTTCCAGCTGAGTGTTTTTTGCTTCTTTGTATTTCAAATCTTTGACTTGATTCTTGTGGTCCTCTAGTCTGCTGTTAGGTCTCTGTATAATATTTTTTTATTTCAGTCAGTGTATGTTTAATTTCTAGTTGGTCCTTTTTCATATCCTCAAGAGTCTCATTAAATTTATCGGCCTTTTCTAGCAAATTCTTGAAAAACCTTATAACCATGGTTTTGAACTCTATATCCAGTCTTTTGCTTTCCTCCATTTCTTTCATTTGTGACCTGGTTCTTTGTCTCTGCATTTTGGCTGCTTCCCTGAGTTGGTAGGGTAGCTTTGTGTGCAAGGTGTCCTATATGGCCCAGTGGCTCAGCCTCTCCAGTTACCTGAGGTGGACACTCTTCATGCACCACTTTGTGGACTGTGTGCTCAGCCTTGTTGTAGGTAAGTCTTGATTCCTGTTGATATCACTGGGAGGAATTGACCTCCAGGCCAATTGGCTGTGAAGATCAGCTGTGTCTATGCTGGGAGAACTTCTGTGCTGTAGACACTCTTATGAGACAAGACTTGCAAAATTGCAAAAGCCTCTGTTCTTGGTTTGGATGGGGCAGAGTTTCAGGGCGAAGCAGACAGCCTTGGCTTCCCATCAGCCCTGCCCTATGAGGCCCCTGGGTCTCAGTGTCCCTTGGTAATTGCTGCACGCACCTCTGAGAGAAAGCTGCCCTCAAGTTTCACCCGCTGCCAGACAGTCCAGTTTCTCCTCGAATGAGTCGGGGTTCCCAGAAACTTGCCCAGAACTGAAGTTCAGCACTATCCGGAGCTTTTGTCTCCCTCCCGCTTTAGAAAGTCAGCTGCGCACTCAGCTTCTCTGTGTGCGGGTGCATGCCTCCGGACCTCTGCCTTTCACAGCTCCTGTGTCTCAGTGTGCTTTCCCTTTTCCTGACAGTCCAGATTCCCCCCAAATGAGTCGGGGTTCCCAGAAACTTGCCCAGGACTGGAGTTCAGTGCAGTTGGGAGCTTCTGTCTCCCTCCCACTTTAGAAATCCAGCTGTGCACTCAGCCGCCTGTGCACACAGCTGCTCATCCTCTCCGTGTGCGTATCTCCGTACCTCAGCCTTTTGCAGCTCCTCTGAGTCTCAATGTGCTTTCCTCTTTTCTTCTAGTTGTAGAATTTCCACTCATCCAGCTTTCCTGTGGTTCTGGATGGTGTCGGTTTTGTCTTTTAGTTGTAGTTTTGATATTGTTGTACGAGGCAGCAGTTTAGGTGTTTACCTATGCTGCCATCTTGGTTTCTCCTCCAAATCCTTTATTTTTTAATGAATAGAGTAAGTGGACCAAAAAAAGCACCAAGGTGAGAGAATGCAAAAAACATAATACAATGGTAATTACATATATGTCTTTTAATTTACATATGCAGAAAACGGAATTGAACAATGACAGAATAAATTAAAAACAGCATTTTTTTCCAGTCCTTAGTTTAAGATCTCTAAAATCAAGGAGCAAGGCATAAAAGCATTTTTGGCTTATAGTAAAATTTTACTCAAGAACACACTTAGACATGAGGTCTATTAAATGTACTCAAAAAGCATAATTTGTAATCTCTCTTATCACAAGAAACATTTTCATTTGCATTTGGATCATTAACATAAAAGGTGAACCCTTGCCCCAAAGTCTAGCTTGCTTGATAACAAGCACTATGTTCTTTTCTACCTCCATTACTGTACTCTGACTTACGTATGACAATAACGCTAATGAAGAGAGACTTCAGTTCACATGCCATCATCATTGTTTACTGTAAATAATTTAATGAAAGGCAAATCACAAGCAGGCTCCAAGTCCACAAAGCAATGGATTAAAATCCTGAGCCTTGGAGTCTGACAAATCTAAATTTAAATGCAATTTTGATATTTGATAACTGTATTCTTGGGCAGTTAGCTAAACTCACCACAGAATGGAAAAAATCATGCCTATATCCTAAGGCTGTGATGAAAATTAAATGAGCTAATTTATAAAAAATGCTTAGCAGAGTGCTTGGCATTTTATAGATCCAGACAAAATTGTGGCTATTATTCTCCTTTTCATCAGCTCAGGTATTCACTAAATTATATCTCAGGTAGCACAGCAGGGTGCAGGGGAATAGAAGAGAGGTCAAGGGGAGGACCAAAGAACACTAGACATTATTTTGAAAAATAAAGCAAAGAAAATTATTCCCCACAATTGAGAAATTAAGTGATAAAAAAGTTATAATCAAGCTTAATTCAATCAGCTCTAATTACAAAAGTAGAACATTTCATGAAGTCACAGAATATGTTAAAACTTAATTCATACTCTGTGGACTGAACATAGGATATGAAGTTAATCTTTTGAAAACATGCTATGTCCTATTTTTTTTCCCCATGGAAAAGTGTTTTGATGGACAATGGAAAAATTTGACTCTTAGGCCCTCTTTTCTCTTTTTTGTCATTACTAGAGGCCCGGTGCATGGAATTCATGCACGGGGGGGTCCCTCAGCCCGACCTGTACCCTCTCCAATCCGAGAGCCCTCAGGGCATGTCCTGCTGATGGCTTAGGCCCGCTCCCTGTGGTTCTCTGCTCTCTGCGGGGCTTGCCTGCTCCACACCATAGCAATGGGCAAGCAAGCCCTGCTGGGTGCTGCCTGCAGGCCCACTTGCCTGTTGTGGGTCGCCAGCAGCTACTGCCAAGCAGGCCCTGCTGTCTGCTGTCAAGCTGCACCGCTGGACCTACCCCCAGGCCCACCCTGAGGTTGCCTGTCCAGCCCTGCCTGGCTCCCCGGCCCCGCAGCAGCTGTGGCCGCTGGGGTCTGGCCCTGCCTCCCTCTTTGGCCCTTGAAGCAGCCTCCGCGGCTGCTGACCAGGCCCTCCCCCAGTGCAGGTGCATGGAGGCGGGTCCAGGCGCTGCTCCTGCCGCCACCGCTGCCACCTCAGACCCGCGAACGCTGATAGAGGCGGGTCCGGGCCCCACTGCCGCCACTGGAGAGACCCCGCCTCCGCTGCTCCAGGAGAGACCCCGCCCCCTCCGCCCCCAGAGAGACCCCGCCCCCGCCGCCCCCGTAGAGACCCCGCCGCCCCTGGAGAGACCCCTCAGTGTTCGCGGGTCAGAGCAGTGGCAGCAGTGGTGGCGCCCCCGGACCCGCGAACGCTGATGGTGGGGCGGGTCTGGGCTCCACTGCCGCCACCCCTGGAGAGACCCCGCCGCCGCTGCCGCCACCGCTGCCACCGCCTCCACCCCCGGAGATACCCCTCAGTGTTCACGGGTCCAGGGGCGCCACCACCGCCATGACCGCTCTAACCCGCAAACGCTGAGGGGTCTCCCCTCAGCGGCGATGGATCCATCCATTGAGAGGTGCAGGGGGCGGAACTCGCGAGTCCCGCCCCCTGTGCCTCTCAATGGCTGGATAGGCCACCCCGAGTCCCTCCCCCCAGCCTCCTGCTGCCCAATCGTGGGCGTAGCAGAGTGATGGTTATTTGCATATTACTCTATTATTAGATAGGATTAATCAATCTCCCTTCTAATTAACAGTTGCTTTAATCTTTTGATGCTTCAATAACCAATTAGATTAAGATAAACATTTTTGGATATTGTAGCCATTGTGTACCTTCAATAAGAAAACATATATAGCTGACCTTATTAATAACTAGAGGCCCGATGCACAAAATTTGTGCAAGGGGCTTGGCCCTCGCAGCCTCAGCTTTGTCCGGAAGGTCGTCCGGAAGGACATCTGGAAGGTTGTTCAGCTGTCCGGTCTAATTAGCATATTACACTTATTATTATAGATAATATGAATTAATTATCTACACTAATAAAAGATAAAAATGCAAATTGACTGTACCTCCGCGATGCCCACCAGCCAATCAGGAGGGAATTTGCAAATTAGAAGGGCAAAGATGGCAGTGGCCCCGCCGCCCAGCCGCTTCAGGCGCGGAGCAGCTGGGTGGAGCAGGACACCTGGTATGAGAGGTAGGGCAGGGGCAAAGCGATCTACAGGAGCAGCACTCCGGCCGCAGCGAAGACAAAGACAGCAGACTCCAGCCAGGGTCTGCAGCGAAGACAAAGACAGCAGACTCCAGCTGGAGTCTGCAGCAAAGGGAGTCATCAGCGAAGATGGCAGACTCCGCTGGAGTCTGCAGCAAAGATGAAGACGGAAGACTCTGGCTGGTGTCTGCAGCAAAGAAGAAGATGGAAGACTTTGCCCGGAGTCAGCAGCGAAGACAGCAGACTCTGGCCAGAGTCTGCAGCAAAGATGGCAGAATCTGGCTGGAGTCTGTAGCAAAGATGAAGATGGAAGACTCTGGCCAGAGTCAGCAGCAAAGTCACAGACTCCGGCCGGAGCGAAGGCAGAAGGCGGCGGCCAGAGCGAAAGCTTGGGTCCCGGGTGCCAGAGGAAAACCGGTGCCGGCAGCCAGGGGAAGGAAGGCCTATTGCACGAAACTTCATGCAATGGGCCTCTAGTTTAAATACAAAAAGCAACATTCTTGTCTTTATTTCCAAATTCTCTGATGTAGAATACTTCAGATACCTATCTATATTTTCCTAAAATCCCAAATGCAGTTTCTGATTTTTACATTAATTTCAAGTGTACAAAGCTAATCAACAGCATATCTTATTCATTACAAAGCATATATAATGTGAAGTATATTCCATTTTTATCCTAACGTAAATCTGTTGTATCTCTGTGTGCATATTACTCTTTGGAATAATACAAAGAGTATTATAGTCAAGTGGAATGTTCTACCACTCGACTGTGAGTTAGTTGAGGAAAGTGACCAAATCTTATGTAAATGTTGGTATCTCCAGCCTAAAATACTGATGAATGAATAAATTAATGCCAGTAAAACCCTTTAAAAGGACAGACTATTTTATTATATTGCCACCAATATCACATTTTTTTTTTTTGCCTTTAAGTAATGTGCACTATTTTATAACAGTATACAGAGGAAACTTTTTTTGACATCTCACATCCCTTTTTTCCCCCACCTCTCACTCCCACACTGCCTTTGCACAGCTGAAGAAGCAATTAGGAACCAGGCCATTAAAAATTCAGTGCTATTTCCTGAAGTTATTGGAGGAGGATGAGTGGGAGTCTGAAACTTTTTCAACCAGCTAGGTTTATTTCCTATCATGGGGCAACTGGAACCTTACTTCATAATTCTTTCCCAAGCTTTAATAAAATAAAATAAAAAGGAGTATGACTAGAAGTACTATACTATTTGCCTGCCAATGATCCATTTCTAAAATCAGCCTTTCAAAATCTTCAGTATAAGAAATAGTGGCTAAATAGGGGTGACCAAACGACCGAACAACAGCCTGCGTGGGGCGACCAGGCCAGCAGGGGGGTTAGTGAGGGGCGGCCAAAAGACCAAGCAGCAGGCTGTGTGGGGCAACCAGGCTGGGGGGGGAGGGGGGCAGTAAGGGGCAACCAGGCCGGCAGGGGCGAGGGGCAATTAGGGGCGACCAGGTCGGCGGAAGGGGGGGGCAGTTGGAGGTGACTAGGCCAGGAAGGGAGCACTTGGGGGTGACCAGGCCAGCAGGGGGGTCAGTTAGGAGTGATCAGGCAGGCAGGCATGTGAGCAGTTAGGAGCCAGTGGTCCTGGATTGTGAGAAGAATGTCCGACTGCCGGTTTAGGCCTGATCTCCAGGATTGGGCCTAAACTGGCAGTCGGACATCCCCTGAGGGGTCCTGAATTAGAGAGAGTGTAGGCTGGGCTGAGGGGACACCTCCCTGTGCATGCATTTCATGCACCAGGCCTCTAGTATAATAATAATGAGAAAGGTAACCAATCATCTATGCCATGTAGTTTAAAGACACATTTAAGGCATCATGCTAAGACAAATTATCCTGATAGCCTCTCAATACTATTAATGTGATATTTATGGGTTAGAAACAAATAAACATAGACTGTTTAGAAGATGAATTTGTTATATTCATTCTCAATATAGTATGAATTAAATAAATCAGATTGCTTTAATGTTAACTACTTGTTGAGAATATCCTACTGAAGTGTAAGAGGGAAGGAGAAGAGGCGATTTTACGGCATGGGGCAGTACAGGGACAGCACAGGCCTGGCTAGTCATCTGGAGAGGGCAGCATTCTGTAAAGGGGACATAGGAGAACCCTATGTAAAAATAGAACAGAGAGAGCACTGACAACAGGGAGTAATGTAAGAAAAAAAATCAAGGTTAACAAAACTCGTGTGGCCTTTTAAAAGTCTGACTGACCTGACCATCTTTACAAGTTGGCCTTACCAAAAATAAAAATAAAAAAGGCAACTAAGAGAAAAATGCTAGTACTACTTTGGCAAGAAAGAACATATTTATATATAGTTTGCCCAAGTAAGGGAGGTCAAAGCTAAACCCCAAGCCCTCACTACCCCCACCGCAAACTCTGATGGGTAGATAGAAAGTTCGGATTATTTTCTGATAATACTGTATAAGCGAAGGCTAGAAGAAGATATGGGAAAGAAGACTGCAGACAAAAAAAGGAATGTGTTATTTTAACTAACAATTCAGACTTACGTGTCAACTGTGAAAGAGGATGTCACAAGAAAAGATTGCAAATATGGTTTCTCACAGAAGATGTGGTGTTAGGATCACTTTCTGCCTTGCTTTGAAGACCATACTTGTGTCTAGAATATGTAAAAAACTCCTATAAAGATAGAGATGCTCAGCATCATTAGCCATTAGTTAAAAGCAATTTTAAAATCAATGGGATATTTTATACCCACTAAAGTCACCAAATAAAAAAAAAAAAAAGACTGGCACTAACATGTTGGCATAAGTGAGGAGAAATTGGAATCCTTTTACACTGCTTGGTGTGGGGCAGGGGGGAATGGTGTAGCCACCTTGAAAAACAATTTGCCCAGTTCTCAAATTTTAAACCTAGAGTTACCATATGAACCAGCAATTCCATTCCTATGACTATACCAATGATAAATGTAAATCTATGTTCACACCAAAATGTATACAAAAATGTCTATGGCAGCATTATTATTTTTATATGCTTTTATTAATTTGAGAGAGAGAAGAAGGGAGAGGAAGAGAGAGAAAAAAACATGGATGTGAGCGAAACAGATCTATTGATTGTCTCCCACACATGCCCAGGCTGGGGCATGGGATTTAAAGTGCAACCCAGGTATGTGCGCTTGACTGGGGAAAAAACCCATGACCATTCAGTGAGCTGGCCAATGCTCTAACCACTGAGCAACCATCCAGGGCAGCAGCATTATTATTAATAGCCAAAACGTGAAACAATCCAAATGTCCATCAACTGATCAATGGATGAAATTTGGTATTATCATACAATACAACATTACTCAGCAATAACAAGGAATGAGTACTGGCACAAGCTACACGGTGGATACATCTTGAAAACATTATGATAAGTGAAAGAAGCCAGTTCAGAAAAGAGCACATATTATATGACTCCATTTACAAGAAATCTCCAGAATAAACAAATCTATTACAGAAAATAGATTATTGTTTGCCTTGAGCTCAGAGAAAAGATGGAGTGAGATTGCTAATGGGTACAGGTTTTCCTTTTGGGATAATAAAAATGTTTTAAAAAGTAATAGCAGTTGTACAACTCTGTGAATGTACTAAAAACCATTGAGTTGTACAGTTTAAATAGGTGAATTGAATGGGATACATTATATTTTAATAAAACTGCTTAAAAATGAGTCAATGAATAAGGTCATAAAGTATTAAACAAAATAAATTCTAAAATAAGATTATTTTTTGACCTACAATGATCAAAATGGATTCTCCTTTAGTGTACATCTGTTCTTAAGAGTATTATAAATTCCAGTTATTTCTCTTAAATATATTTATTCATTTATACTTCCTTCACTAATTTAAAATAATCACTAAATTAAAAATTGCTAGAAAAAAAATCATAGAGTATCCTAGGTTAACTCAGAAATTAGAAAGTAATAGGCAAATCAACTTGTCTATTACATGTATGCATTTCTATCATTATTTAGTTGTAATACCACTTTTCTGTTTAATTTATTGGTGTGATATTGGTTAATAAAATTATATAGTTTTCAGATGCACAATTCTATAACACATCATCTGTACACTGTATTGTGTGTTCACCACCCCAAGTCAAATCTCCCTCCATCACAGTTTATCCCCCCTATATGCTTCTCTATCTTCCCCAAATCCCCTTCCCTCCAGCAATCACAATGGTATTATCAGTGTCTATCAGTTTCATAAAGTTTAGACACGGGAGGACACTCTTCCTAAGGTTAAATTGTAAGACAAAATTAAAATTAAAATATTGTTCTTCTTCACTTATATGTGGAATCTAATGAACAAAATAACCTAACCAAAAATAAAAAATAAATAAATAAATAGATCAAGAGACACTGAAGCATACAATAGACTGATGAATTTGAGAGGGAAGGGGGAGCAGGAAAGAGATTAACCAAAGATTTTATATGCATACTAGCAGCCCGTTTGCACAAAGATTTGTGCAATAGACCTTCATTCACCTGGCTGCCTGCACCAATTTTCTGCTGGCACCTGAGACCCAAGCCTTGGCTGTGGCCACCGCCTTCTGCCTTCTTTCAGGGTCGGGGCTTGGCCCCTGGCGGCGGCCTTGGGCTCGGCTGAACCCAGGGTCCCTGCTACGGATCATAGGAGCCGACCCCCGGTGGTTGCCTGTGATCCGGGCAGGCTCCCCGCTGGTGCCCAAGGCCGGGAAAGCCTCCGCCTGAGGCTTTCCCCGCCTTGGGCTCAGCCGCACCCAGCGTCCCTGCGATGGTTTCCTGGTGGGCGTGGCTGGTGGGCGTGGCTGGTGGGTGTAGCGAAGGTACAGTCAATTTGCATATTACTCTATTATTAGTTAGGATATGCATAACCCACAGACAGATGAAGGCCTAGAGCGGGGACAGGAGAAGAGTGGAGGGCGTCAATGGGGAGAAAAAAGGGGACATCTGTAATACTTTCAACAATAAAGATAATTTTATTTTAAAGTTGTTCTCCCCTAGGCACTTCAAGTGTATTAAACTTGTTTAAAAGTTGTAGGGGAGTGTTATTTATCATAGAAAATAAATTTTCTGTAATCTGAGGGGTGAAGTGTGATGTATCATTCTGAATGCTATGAATACTTTGTCCAATGGTCAAAACTGATCTAATTACTATAGACCAGTGGGTCATTCGAGGAAGAAGTTATTTTGTGTGTTTTTTAATCAAAATCATAGATGATAATATCATTTAAACACTATGTAATATCTCATATAAACAATGTTCTGCAAATCCAGTTTTAATATTGATTTCAGGAAAACTGTCTTCTATTTATATTAGCTTGTATGTACCCTCTAATTGGACAATTAGAACTATGTTTTAAGTGATTTCTAATATACCTTGGAAGAAAGTATACCACAAATTATAAATCAGTAAATAATATTACCTTAGTATAATCATTTTAATACTTGTAATTAGAGAAAATAATGTATTTGCTTGAGAAATTAATATTTTTTTATCTAGCTTCTAAATTCCTGGAAAATAAGAACTATGTGTTTCTTAATATCTGTTTATCCTTGAGCTTACCATTGTGTCAGCTAAATAAATATTCTCTTAAAGATTTTTTATTATTTGTTTTGTTTGTTTTTGTTGTTGTTGTTTTTGTTTTTTGTTTTTTTAGAGAGAAAAAGAAAAAAAAAAGAAAGGGAGAGGAAGAAACATCTATGAGAGAGCAAAGCATCTATCAGCTACCTTCCACATGCCCCGCCCCATACAGGGGATAGAGCCCTCAACCCTGGAAGGTGCCCTGACCAGGAATGGAACCAGCCACCTTTTGATGCACTGGAAGAAGCCCAATCAACTGAGCCACTGGGACCAGAGCTAAGAAAATAATTTTTTAGACTGAAAACATAGTTTCAGCAAAGAGAGTTACCCACAATGGAATGTGCTGTTAGATGGTAGTGACATCCTCCATTGTAGGAAATTTAAGGATAGATTGGTCAGCACTTTGCAAGTGTGTTGTAGGGGAGGAATCATTCACCTCAGGGGAGCTTAGACTACATCAAATTCATGGTCTTTTCTAATCCTGATTATTGTGGATATGGGTGTATCACCTCTTATTTAGATATATGTTTATTTTTTTATTTAAAAAATAAATTACCAATATTCTCCCCAGTGAAAATGTGCACTATTCCATCAATCAGTATCCTACCTAGAAAGTTAAACTGAATGTACATGAAAATGCCATACTGTTTTTATGAAGAACACTGCCTGGTAAGAATCAAAAGTTCATTGAATTTTTTAATACCAAGTTTCAAACTTGGTAGAGAGAGAGAGATTTGGGTCGACTGAGTTTTTCTAATGAAGTTTTAATAGCTCTGCTTACAACCATATTTCACTACATAATGTCTAACTCTAAATGTAACGTGTAATTAATTTCATGAAAAGCATGTTTATTTTTAATTGAAATAATTTGCACTCTGTAATTTTGCCAGGAAACTCAACATGCATATATTTAAACATGTCAGAGGTAAATTGCTACACATTATATATTCATGAGTATTACATTTCTTTGTTGGCAACACTAGTATTGTACATAATGTGCCCTGTAGCCCAGAAAGACATTTACATTGTAATGACTTACCTACTGGTTATCAAGAAATAATGTAGAAAATCTTCTGCCAATCAGTATAGGAGAGCAGGGGAATGATTATTTTCATAGAATCTTTGTTAAGGAAGTAAACTCCTTTTCATCAATTTTCTAAACTAAATGCACTAACTACGTTTGAATGGAAAGTTAAGCTCCTCACATTTATCTGAATAATAAATACTTGGATAGTCATCGTTATCATTCACAAAGTGATGTCAAATACACTACCTTATTGGAAATTCATAGCGACTCTAAAACTAGTTGGACAACTATTCCTATATTCATTTTCGATATCAGAATGTTGTAGCTTAGGAGGTTGTGTTCTCCTCCAAGTCATAGTGCTCACTAGTTATTAACAAAGCCAGTCCGTGAACTCAGGGTCTTGTTTTATCCAGCCTGGTGTCTGGTAAGTAAGTCCTTAGTAACTATATGTTGAATACATTCATGAAAGTGTGGCCTTAAATTAGAGAATGCCCATTGTGTTACAGTGACTCTGTACTTGAAAGCTTTTCAGTGATGTGCTCTGAAACCTTCATTCAGAAGAGCTCATGGCTTCAGGTTTTGTGAATCATGGATCTGAAGTCTCTCACTACGACTACAAACAACTGAGAGTTTCAAATATGTTTGCTGCTTCGTAATCTACTAGGTCCTCTTTGTTAAGTGAGGGTAAGGAGGCCCCTGCAACAATGACTTCTTGGTGTTTCATTAAAATTATGAGGCACCAATATTTCGCTACATTGTACGACTCTGTCTTCTTCTGTCCATAGCATGGACATTATGAGAAAGTCAGGGAAAGGTCAACAGATATTACCATGAAAGAGAAAGAATGATTACCCTTCTCCTTTCTTGTTAGTGTAAAACCACAATAGCTCACTTTGATGTTTTTCGGAAAAAGGTCATTTGGGTCATCCATTTGCTGGCATATTGAGTTCATTTCTGCCAAATGAGGGAGTCCATACAGGAGCTGTGATTTATGTGGGTAGATACAAGTCAAAATGTCTTTGATAAAGAGATGCTGGTGTGTAATTCTGTCAAGTGCAATATGCTGAGGGGAGCATGGAGGTCAGTAGACCCTTCTCTCAGAATCTTGCCCAGTTGCCCCGGAAAGGCCTGCTGAAGTGGCCGCCATCCAGGCCCTTTGTTGAGGGACATGCTGACCATCTGAGCTGGCCCTGATCCCTGGCCTGCCGTTTTGTCTTTTGAATTCTCCCTGACCTGTTGTCATAATATTTTTCCCTCTGTGCTGGGGTCAGCTTAGGGCCAAAGTGACAGAACTTAAGGCACTGTTTGAGTTACAGATTCCAGGATTGGTGGAGATGACAAGGAACTGCTACATCAACTAGTAAGTTTCCAGAAACAGCTAGAAGGAGACACAAATGAAGAGACGAGAGACCAGGGAATTGAAGGTCGGCGATGGAGAATCTGTACCAGTCCCTGCATCTAACACAGTGGTTCTCAACCTTCCTAATGCCGCGGCCCTTTAATACAGTTCCTCATGTTGTGGTGACCCCCAACCATAACATTATTTTCGTTGCTACTTCATAACTGTAATTTTGCTACTGTTATGAATCGTAATGTAAATATCTGTGTTTTCCGATGGCCTTAGGCTCTATAGTCGTGACCCACAGGTTGAGAACCACTGCTGTAGAGCCTGCTAACAGTTCTCTGTAGAAGCGCTGCTGTAGAGCCTAAGACCACCGGAAAACACAGATATTTACATTACAATTCATTAACAGTAGCAAAATTACAGTTATGAAGTAGCAACGAAAATAATTTTATGGTTGGGGGTCACCACAACATGAGGAACTGTATTAAAGGGCCGCGGCGTTAGGAAGGTTGAGAACCACTGCTCTAACACCTCTGTGAGGTTATTGCTGCAGCTCTGCTTTGGGATGAGGGCTCTTCTCTTTAAGCCCAGTATCTCCAGTGTTTAATTCTGTGCTTAATTCTTTGATGATAGGGAAAAAAAAGAGGAATGAAAATGGACAGGTTCTAGAGTCAGCTTCAATCCCACTCCACCACTAACCTTGATATTGTGAGCAAGTATTTAAGCCCTCTTGGCATTATCATTTTAGTCTTAGTAAATTAAAAATAATCTTTACTCACAGAATTGTTGAATGGATTAATATAATGCACATAATGTTTATTTAGCATATAGCAAGTGGGACAAAAGTAAGTTTACAGTTGTGAGTACAAGAAACAGAATTTATTTTTATATTATTACTTATTAATTATTGTATTATTTTCCATACAAACAACTGTAAACCTACTTTTGCCCCATACTGCATATGCTAATTTGATATATACTCATATATATTTTACATAGCCATATAATATATCATACTAGAGGCCCGGTGCATGAAATTGTGCATGGGTAGGGTCCCTAGGCCTGGCCAGCAATTAGGGTCGATCAGGTTCCCCATCTCCCCACCTCCCCCAGTCCTCCTTCCCTTGCCTCCCAAATGCCGCCACAACAGTTCCCCACCTCCCCCCTACCTCCTTCCCTCACCATCCATGTCTGCGGCCACCCACTCTTGGTTCCCCATCCCAGCCTGGGGCCCGGTCCCAATTGGGCGATTGGGACCTGCCAGCCGTGAGGAGGGACCGGGAGGTTGGCCGCTGGCCCAGAGGAGGGAGCCGGCCCTTGGCCTCCCTGGGAAAGGGGTCACATCTGCCACCACCCACCCCTGGCTCCCAGTCCCAGCCCGGGGGCCCGGCCCTGACAGGGCCTGCTGGCCGGCGGGAAGAGACCGGGGCCTGTGGTCTGGGGGCATCTCCTGCATTGAGCGTCTGAACCCTGGTGATCAGTGCACATCATAGCAACCAGTTGTTCTGGTCGTTCCATCAGAACAGTTGCTTAGGCCCATGGTTGGCAAACTGCGGCTCACGAGCCACATGCGACTCTTTGGCCCCTTGAGTGTGGCTCTTCCACAAAATACCACGGCCTGGAAGAGTCTATTTTGAAGAAGTGGCGTTAGAAGAAGTTTAAGTTAAAAAAATTTGGCTCTCAAAAGAGATTTCAATCGTTGTACTGTTGATATTTGGCTCTGTTGACTAATGAGTTTGCCGACCACTGGCTTAGGCTTTTATATATATATATAGATGGAAATATAAAGACTAAATACACTATGCAATAGCTATTATTTTTATTATTAATATAAAAATTGGAAAACTGTTCACCAAACCAGTTTCCTTCTCCCCCAGGGTGCTGAACTAGAGTATTGCCCTCTTGTGATAGGCTGAATAACAAATGGCCCAGAGAGCCACATCCTGATCCCCAGAATCTGTGGATATGTTGCATCACATGATAAAGAGCACTTTGAAGATGCAACTAAGTTAAGAATTTAGAGAAGTTATTTTGGAAGACTCAGTTGAGTCCAATGGACTCACAAGGGTTCTTATAGAGGAGGACAGGAAATTAAACATCAGTAGTAGCAGTTATAACCATGGAAATGAAAGGTTAGAGTGATGTGAGAAAGGGACCAGGAGCCAAGGAATACAGGTGATCCCTAGAAGCTGAAAAAGGCTAGGAAGCAGTTTCTCCTGTCAGTCTTCATTTTGCCCAGTAAAACAATTTTCAGACTTCTGACTTTCAGATCTATATGAGAATAAGTTTGTATGGTTAAGCCACTAAATTTCTGGTAATGTGTTATGGAAGCAATAGATAACCAATCTATCTAGCTACTTTATAGACGGGTATGGCCACATGAGCAAGATCTGACCGGAGTGTGGGTGAAATCAATGTACCTAACAATGTCTAGCCCATAAAAACGTAACACAGCTCTTCACTTTTCTCCATTCTCTATCTACGAGGTAGAAGCCAAGAATTTAGAGGTAAGTCTACCTTTGAGGTGATAGAGCTGCCAGATGAAAGGAGCTTTAGTCTCTAAATTGATCTGTGAAAGACTATCTACAAGTATCTTACTTTACTGAACTGATGTTTTGCATATCTTTACTATGAGACAAAACATGTCATGGAAAGAGGGTATATATGTCTTATTCTTCTATCCCTACTGGTTAACATTATGTTTGGTGCATAGGAAGCATATACTATTCAGGCAACTATATTAATTTAAACTGAACTGAGGAGGTCAGAAATGGAAGATAGCAAATACAGACTGGGAAGCAGAAATCAGAGTAGATGCGATTTTTCAAGACACAGGTTGAGAATAAAGTCAGGATCTGGGGTTAACTAATACAGATTTTGGGCCAGTGGCCTGTGGTCTATAGGCTCTGACTGGGGTTCAGAACGAGCCTCTTAAAAATGCGCCACTTCAGCATGCAGACCATTTTGAGTTGAAGACAATGCAAGTCCCAGCAGATTTAAAAAACAAAACAAAACAAAAAAAAAACGTTTACCCCTCCCTTAATTACCTAAAGAACGCAGATAGGAACCCTGGCCCAGAACAAGAGATAGCTTTTTATATGAAGAACCCATCTGGATGTCAGGACAAACAGCTATTTACTAAACAATTAATTACATGTTCTTCCTTTCGTCCTATGTCCTATGAAGACCCCAGGCCCCTATCCTAGTTCTTAGTTCAAATAGCAGTAAGCCTCAATTGCTGGACTCATCCTTGGGTCTCATTGACTTTGTGGGGGCCCCAGTAAGTACATCATGAGATTTGATTTTCTCCTGTTAATCTGTTTTATGTTAATTTAATTATTAGTCCTTCTAGAAGAAGTGAGAAGGGCAGAGGAAAACTCTTCCTTCCCCAACAGCTAATTTAAATGTAAGGAGCCAGATCAGTCTTCTACTACACAATGGGTGACCATAGTAAGCTGGATGAGAGCAGAGACTTCTGAATTTGGGACCTCTATTCAAAGGTAGTAAAGGGAATTTCTAGTTTGACTGTATCATCCTTATCCATCTCTTGATCAGAAACCATTTAACCTCTCCTAAGTTATTCGTTTTTTTCACACATGGTAGTTCAGGACTAGAATAAATAAGACCATGAGAGATTTTCTGCCTTGGTTCACATGGGAAAGCAATATAAAAAGGTTCTCACTGGAATAAAACTGATTCTTTTTTCAACGATCAAATAAAATAAGACAACTATGAGCTCAAAGAATTTTGTTGCCTCAAGTAGGGTCTGTGACTCAGAGAACGTTTGCTTTTCCTATTTTCAATCTACCTAAGTTCTGCATTATTTGAAAAGCAATCCAAATTTTTTTTATAAACTAAATGCTTCTCTGATCTGGGACAAAGTTTTGCTTTTATCAGACTGTTCTCAGGCCTTCTGATAGGCAAGATCATTGTCATTGTGGTCCCAAGATATAGTCTCTTTCTCAGTGCTGCATGAAAGGATTTTCCTCTCTTCAAATGATAATTAAATTAAAAGCAAAGTTGGGAAGAAGGCTTTGAACTGCTCTGGTGAGAAAGGTCAGTGACTGATCAGCAATCTGTTAGCACAGCTGTGTGGGGAAGAGACGTTCCAGTCATATCGTCACAAGTAGATTCTTCATATCAAGTGAGAAGGCAGTTGGTTTTGCTTCCTTTATACACTTTGCTAGTGACACTCAGAAGCCAGCAAACATACAGGTATTTGGAGAGCTCTGTACAGACTTAGGTGAAACACCAAATTAAATTGTCAAGAAAACCCACAAGAAGAAATGCTATAAAATCCACAATAAATAAATTGTGGTAGTGGCGCTGATTTATATCCTTCCTGTTAAAAGTGTCAGTATCACTTGTTTCATCTTCTACATCTTTACCACAAAAGGGAAGGGAGTTGTGTGCAGTGTTTGGGCTTAGTGACTATTACTCCTGTAAGTTGCATATATTTTGCATATTCAGTGATCTGATGTGTTCCAATCTAAAACAGATAACCAAGTGGTAATCGCCACAAGATTTTAGCATTGCTTAAAGAAAAGGAAAATGTATGTACCACAGGTAGCAAGGAAAGGGATGCTGGTAACAGTTTTAGATCAATAACAATCTGAGTTTAGCTAGTGGTGAGAAATTTTGCCTTGGTGCTTCTCTCTTATAACTGGGGAATTGGAAGATAGAGGTCTTAGCTAAAGTTTCTTTATAAGATGAGTATTTTCCCACTGGGTAATTCCATGTTCAAGCATGCCTTTAGCAACTTCCTTTAAATTTCAGTGAGAAAAAGAATAGACTGATCTTAGTGCAGACTGGACACTTATTTTTAAATTATTTTTAAAACAGCAAATCATGTTGTCCTTTGTTTTTTTTGTTTTTTTTAATAAAGCAAAGTACTCATCAACCCCACTGTAGAAAAAATATAAATGAGGATTTTATTTATCATGGAATTCACTATACATTATAGAAATTTGATCAACAGTAAAAATAATAACAAATTAACATTCACTGAGTGAGATCTACTAGTACACGGCAATGACTGACTCCATTTATATTCCTTGAAGAAGAAAAGGCAGTGGGTTGTGCCTACCTCAGCAGATACAGGGGCTTTTAGGTGCTGTTCTAAATACATGCATTGTCTCACTTAATCCTCATAGTAATCCATAGAGTTAATTATTATCATCATAATTTTATGTGATCTTTAAAGCCTAAAGTATAAACTTCATAAATGTAAAAGGCATTCTTTATAGTCTCCTCATCTTCCCTGACATTTTTCTAACTTCAAATCTGGAAAAGAGATCAGAGAGACTTAACCTCTTTCTTCCCAGAGCTTCTTACAGCAACTAATCCATGGCTTCTTCTATGAATTAATAAAAACTTAACCTTCATCAAGTCACAAAAGGCAGATCTATTGTCCCTATCTGTCAGACAATGGGTGGCCAGTCACATTGCTGTAACCAGAAGAGGGCCACTTAAGTGATTCTTAAATGAAATATTAGACCTTAATAAAGATTCTCCTGATTTTAAAAAAAAATTGTATTATATCTTTTATTGTTGTTGGTTTATAAAGTGTTCTTGCAATATAGTGAGAAGTTTTTAATAAAATAAGAATCACATGGAGTTATACATTTATTGATTTACGTTTATTAATAAAGTAAGATCCCATGCAATCGGATCCTTCAGGAAAAATCCATAGTTAAACCTATTCTTTAATAAAATTTTGTGGTGAGCAGAATCCCAATATTTGGATCTGCCTTGTCTAGTTATTGGCAGCCTCTAGAACAGGGATGGGGAATGTCCGGCCCAAGGGCCGTATAAGGCCCACGGAATCTTTTGGTTTGGTCCTGTCAAGGCATCAGGGGTAAGTTAATTAAATTTTGACCAAATATAATAGGCTAATTTTTAAGTTGATAATTTTGTATGGCCCTCAAATCATGTTATAAATATCTAAATGTATCTTGGCAGAAAAAAAGGTACCCCATCTCTGCTCTCGAAGAATAGTTCAACAGTTTACTTCAACTCACATGCCCCATAAGAATAAATCAGAATCAAGGGCAAGTCATGAGACTTCCTAATAAGAGTTCTGACCTGTACTAGATGAATTTCTGAGTTTATATTGCACACAGTCCTATTTGGTGATAAAGATCACAGGGCAAGTGGGCATTATTTCTTTACTTTTGACTCATTCCAAAAATCAAAGACACCCATCTTTCTTTTTTTTATTTTTAAAACTTCATCTTTTTTAAGAGCAATTTTACGTTTACAATGAAACTGATAGGAAGCTACAGAGATTTTCCATATACCTTCTGGCCCCACACATGCATAGATTCCCCCTTTATCAACATTATTCCCCAGAATGGTACTTTCTTTTTCTTTTTCTTCTTTTTAACAAGAGGGACATTATACTGACACATCATAATCATCCAAAGTCCATAATTTTACCTTATGATTCACTCTTGGTGTTGTAATTCCTATGACTTTGGGCAAATATACAATTTCATATATCTGATTATTAAAATACTAGAGGCCCGGTGCATGGAATTTGTGCACAGGGGGTGTGTCCCTCAGGCTGACCTGCACCCTCTCCAATCTGGGACCCCTTGGGGGATATCCGACTGCCGGTTTAGGCCCAATCCCACAGGGATCATGCCTAAACTGGCAGTTTGACATCCTTCTCACAATCTGGGACTGCTGGCTCCTAACTGCTTGCCTGCCTGCCTGCCTGATTGCCCCTAACTGCTTCTGCCTGCCAGCCTGATCACCCCCTAACCACCCCCCTGCTAGCCTGAATGATGCCTAACTGCTCACCTGCTGGCCTGATCGCCCCCAACTGCCCTCCCCTGCCGGCCTGATCACCCCCAACTGCCCTCTCTTGCCAATCTGGTCACCCCCAACTTCCCTCCCCTGCCAGCCTGGTCCCCCCAACTGCCCTCCCCTGCATGCCTGATGGCCCCCAACTTCCCTCCACTGGAGGCCTGGTCCCCCCCAACTGTCCTCCCCTGTAGGCCTGGTTGCCCCCAACTGAACTCCCCTGCAGGCCTTGTCGCACCCAACTGCCCTCCCCTGCAGACCCAACTGTCCACCCCTGCAGGCCTGTTTGCCCCCAACTGTCCCTCCCCTGCAGGCCTTGTTGACCCCAACTGCCCTCCCCTGCCAGCCCGATTGTTCCCAACTGCCCTTCCCTGCTGCCCTGTTAGCCCACAACAGCCCTCCCCTGCAGGCCTGATTGCCCACAACTGCCCTCCCCTGCCAGCCTGATTGCCCACAACTGCCCTCCCCTGCCGGCCATCTTGTGGTGGCCATCTTGTGATGATGTCACGTATGATGCCACCTAGGCTTTTATTATATAGGATTCACTACTAAAGACCTCTGTGCTCTGCCTATTTATCTCTCCACCCTAATCCTGACATCACTGATCTTTCCATTGTCTCTATAGTTCTACGTGTTCCAGGATGTCATATTGTTGGAATCATATAGTATGCAGCCTTTTCAAATTGACTTATTTAACTTAGTAATATACCTTTAAGATTCCTCTGTCTTTTCACAGCTTGATTACACTTTTCTGTCTAGTGCTGAGTGATATTCCATTATCCAGAAGTACCACAGTTTATCCATTCACCTGCTTAAAAATATCTTTGTTGTTTCCAAGTTTTAAAAATTATTTATTTTTCTTTGAAACCTCTTATCTTCTAACTAGAGGCCCAGCGTGCGATTGAAATCATGTGAGGAGGTGCTCCGCCTCCTGCCATGCAAGGAGGCACCCTGTGGGCCGCCGCAGGAGTCAAGTGGCCCAAGGGTGGCTAGGACCCGCACCTGACTTCCCCACCCCAGGCCTCCCTGCCACCCTGCCTGTGTCCGCTCCAGGGCTGCCCAAGCCAGTGCAGCAGCTCGGCCAGCCCCAGCCCCCACCCCTGCCCCCCTGCCTGTGTCCGCTCTGGGACGCCGGAGCTGCTGCGCTGGCTCGGACAGGCCCCCTGTCTCTGTCTCTGTCTCCGCTCCAGGCCTCACCTGCGCACGCAACCTCCTTCTGTTCAGTTGTCCCGTTATGGCGTCCTGGCCTAATTTTCATATTACCTCTTTATATATTAAGATACTGCAGTCAGACTCTGAACTACTCACTTTCTTACTAAGCCTGAAAAGGTTACATTCTAGGCCAGAAGGCATCAGGGCGAACTCTCTCTGCCAAGTAAGCTTTAGATCAGTGTTCATTCATGTCAAAGAAGCAAGAACAGGGTTTGTGCTTGAGGTAGAAATATTTCAAACAGCACTCTGGGTAACTTGAAAATGAGAGAGAATCCTCAGTTTATAAGATCTGCTTCAGATTTGGCACCAACATGCCAAGTAATAATAGCTTCACTTGGCACAAAGTCATTGTTCTGTGCATATATATTTTCTAAATTCTAAAATATCAATTATTTTAAGACCCACCTTCAATTTGAGAATAACTTCTCAAGATGAACAAAATATCACAGTAAATGTATACAGTACATTTTGTTGGTGGTGGTTTGCCTGTTTTTGTAAACCAATAAAATGATAATGAGATATAAATGGTTGCCATTTTCTCCTCCTTTTAAAAGTCAAGAGTAGCTTGATGCTGAGGTTGATGTTTGAAGAAAACTCCCTTAAGGAACTACTTTTAGTTTGTACACGTGAGGTGAAGGGACTCACAATCCAGAGGAAAGGTTGGAGTGAAACTCGGTGGCTTTAATGAAGGTTTCCCTGCCCCTCCCTCCTTGAAGGGCCTCGGCTCTCACACTGGAGCATTCGGTGCTGCATGTCCATCGTCTAGCATTGAAGTATTCTTGAGAGGAGCAAGTGGCCCAGACAAAGCCCTCCTTTGCAAAAGGTAAAGGAGAATGAATTGGGAGAGAGGAGTGGTACAAAGCAAGTTCCTCAGTTATTCAGGGAGGGTCTGGCATGGAGCAGATGTGACTGAGCAAATGAGTGTGAACTATTCAAATAAATACAGGCCTGGAGCTCAGCAGCTTGCCCTCTGGGACCAGGGAAGGATTCAGGGCCGCTGTGGACAAGCCTCCAATTGTCTCTGCTGTGGTCTCTTCTATAAACAATGGCAACCATAGCCACTGCCAAACACAGCCATATCTCAGCCTGGGGATCACAGTATTTCTTTACACATCACAAGTAATAATAATAATAATAATAATAATAATAATAATAAAATTAATACAAAAAATTCTACAAATGCTACATGTTTAGGATATGTTCAAAATTTTTAATATGTATATAAATCTAAAATATAATGAAATGCCTTTCCTTCAACAATATCATATGAGGGGTGCTGTATCTACATCAGGATGTAAGTTTTCAAAAATCCCCAGGCACCCCATTATACTATTTAAATTCACTGCATTATATGCAATCTCAAAAAGTATACCTTACCATTGAGATCCATTTTTAATCATTTAGCTAGTTTAAATTTTAGTGGTAATAACAATCATTTATGAGAGTCTCATGCCAGACATGATTAATTGCCTTATATTTTAACTCTAATCCTTATAGAGTTCCTGCAAAGGAGGATTATCAGTGTCATTTTTAGAAAATAGATAGTTTATTCATTCATTTATTAATTTATTCAATAACCATATAGTGCTTGCCTGTTATTTACAGTCACTTCTCTGGATACTGAGGATTCAACACCAGACAAAAGAATCAATAATCCCTAGTCTCATCCTATATAATAAAAGCCTAATATGCAAATCGACCAAATGGCGGAATGACCAGTCAATATGATGCGCACTGACCACCAGGGGGCAGATGCTCAATGCAGGAGCTGACCCCAGACTGCAGGCCCCAGGCCAGCCAAGATGGGTGCCAGCGGGGGCCCCCGATTGCCCCGCTGGTCACCCCACAGATTAGCCCTGATCTCCAGCCAGGCTTAGGGACCCTACCCATGCACAAATTTCATGCACTGGGCCTCTAGTAAACAAATAAACATACAAAGTAGAGGCAGGTAGTGATGATCAGATGAAGAACCACACCAGAGTTACAGGACAGAGGGTGGGGATAAGTTCCACTTTAAAAGTGGAGCTCATAGGAGGGCTCACTGAGCCCCTGGTCATATGAAGGATTTAACATAAATATTCTGGGGAAAGGAATGTTAGGTGGTGGGAACAGTAAGGGCAAATGTTCTGAAAAAGGGAGAGAATTCAGTATGTTCAAGAAACACCAAAAATGCTAGGTTGATTGGAACCCTGCGGTTATGGCAAAAAGTAGTGGGGGGTAGGGAGGGGGGAGAAAGGCCAGGATCAGATAATATAGTGTCTTGTAGACAACTGTAAGGAATATAGAATTTTAATATTAACCAAGGGAGGCTTTCAACTAAGGAATTACATGACCTGATTTTAATTGTGAGGTTCAATCTGGCTATGGAATGATATGGATATCAATATTTCCTGTAAAGGGCACCTGACTGAAAGCAGGGAAAGCAAGTAGGAGGCTGTGGCTCAGGTAAAAGCAGATGATGTCTTGGACTAGAATCTGGGGTTATGGAGCTGATGAGAAAAGGTGAAATTCAAAAGAGATTTTAAACATAGATTTGCAGAACTGGGATAAGGAAGTCAATGATGAGTACTAATTTGGAAGCCTGAACAAGTGCATAAAACAAGGCAATGGGGAGGGAAGTAATAAAAGTACCAATGGTCAAAACACTCAGGAACTTACTAAAGATGAGCCAGTACTAGTAGAGTTTGAATTTGGACTCATTTCAACCTGGTTCCCATGTCCCCTCTTGGCATTCCCTATAATACAGTAACTCCTGAAGATATGAAAACTGCACATGTCTTTCCTCTTCAAAATAAGTGAAAATCCACTGCGGAGCTTAGTTGATTTCCAGGCCTTTGGTAACTATTTCTGAATAGTATGAGAGAGAGGAGACGTTGACCCTTTTGAACAACTGACAATGGAATGCAGATTCCATAGAATTGCACTTACTTGCTAGGAAGATATTGACACCATTAAATAGTGATTCCACTTATAGTTTGGATGCTGTAGGGAACCTGGGAAATAACGTGCAAAACATTTTCAATTACCTTACTTTCTTTGGATCTTCTTTCAAAACACACTTGTAAAGGTTCCTTCAGGCTATTATAATAAAAACTTACACATTCTCACCCAGAAGCAGTGGGGAAGGTATCAAAAAGAACAAATTAACACAACCAGAGCAACAGCTAAAAAAAAAATGCGGCAGCTGCAACCTTTGGCTTCACGGTGTTACCTAAGTTTCTGTTTCAAGGAGCTCCTGCTAACCTAGGGGAGCGCCAACGTGCAGGAAGCATTTCCCCTGCTGCTCCTGAGGGTGTTGCTGTTGACAGAACAGACCGAGGTCAGTTCGAAACCTCCTGGAATTGGCTCAGCATTCTTGGCACGAAGGCAATATTGATGTAACGGAAGTTACCTACCGGTATGGCAGCCTTTATCCATTATCCATGAAAGGTGCCGTCAGATGCCCTGAGGCTTTAGAGAGAAGTAAAACCATATGTTCTGGGCCGCGAGGGTGACTGTACAAAGCCAAAGCCCTTGAGCCATACTGATGATGTTAGGTGGATAAAGGGATGGCACCATACGGTCTCTCTTTGTGAATTTTAATAAGTTAAATGTTCAGAAACATAAGGTTATGCACCCCCTACGATGCCGGCCCCACTAATCTGTTTGTTTCCCAGCATCCTTGGAAAGCACTGCCAGGGTGGAGTGGCTGCCCCTCTTGAAGGCTACGGTAACAGATGATTCTCGTGGTCTTTACCCTGACATTTATTTGCCGGTAATAAGACAGTGTTCGGGCGAGGTGATGCTCCAGCTTCGCAGCAGATGGTAGAAATTTATGGAAGCCTAAGCAGGGCTTTTTCAGCTGCTGGGTTTTAAATAAAAGGCTGAGTCTGTATAGGATTCCACAGGTCCTGGGATCTATGTTTAAATAGATCCTTTTTTTTTTTAGCTGTAAAATCATGGACAAGTTGCCTGTATGTCTGCCATAAGAAGCATGGAAGCTAAAATGCCTGAATCTTATAATTATTGTTAGGATTAAATCAAGTAATGTAGGTGTTGCCCATAGCACAGTGCTGGAAGCATAAGTACAGAGCATCTCTCCCCAGGCTGGGCCTCTGTGAGGGTTACTGACTTTACTGACTGTGTGCACTTCTCTCTGTTCAATGCCAAGTACATAAAGGCCACAATGAGTTGGTAAGCCACTGGAACTTTCACTGCATATTTTAAAACATTCTTTTTTTCTGATTCCATCTTGTTAAACCACGCAAACATGATTTAAATCTCCTACCAATAGTAGTCATCGGATTACAAGGACCTGGGGACACCCCAGTAGACTGTTTGATCTGGTGTGTAGCAAAAGGTCTGGGACCCTGCCCTGGCCATCAGTCCAAGGGGCAGTGTCACAAGCAACATGAAGGATTACAGATAGCTGCTCTAGCTCCAGCTCCAGGTGCCACTGGCCAGAAAGGAAAGGGAATGTCGGGGGAGAATGCTGAGCTTGCAGACATCGTAGGAGCGGTGTTGCAGGAGAGATGCCCTGATATAGTCCCCTGAAATGAGCCAATGTCTGTGCATGCAAGCATCACTTACCACCACTCGGTAGGTACCAGGCTCCGTGGAGAAAGCTCACCGTGGAAGGCAACACAGCTTAGTGTCAAGTCAGACACATCAGGGTAAGGACCTCAGCTCTGTCATTGAAACTTCATTCACAGGCGTTACATTGGTCTGGGCAGGGAAAGCTGAACGCTGAACTGGCCCCAGCTGTATTCACTGTGGATTGCTGACACGTAGGTCAGGCGTGTTTATACGTAACTCATCCTGTTTTGTTTCGTGCAGACTTTGAGACTCCGAGCTCCTATCAGCAGTGACAGTGACTCCTGCTTTGGGACTTTCTTACAGTGACACAGCAGGGAGGACTGCCCTGTCAACTCTCTACACTATATGCTGAGAAACAAGGACCTACACCTAATCCTAACACTCTCATCGCTAGGGAAGAATCTGAACCCTTATCATAGGGTTCCTCATCATTTGACAGCGATTACCTTTCAAGTGTTTTCTACTACCAGTCCTCATCCTGAATACAATACCCAAAGTGGATACAAAGCACAGGGGCGCGTGGTAGATGATTTCTTCCTTGCAGGTGCCCTCCCTGAGCAAGCACCCCAATGGCCAGCACAACCTACTTTGGTCCTAGAGAACTACAACAAAAAGCACAGAGACATATGTATACGGTCACTGCAAGGTGTGTGTGCCCTGCGCTTGGAGAGGGGGAAGTTTCCCAACACCATCGGCCTCAGCTCCCCCTAATTATGAAAGTCCGTATCCTTTAGGGAAGGAGATGTGTGTCAAACTTTTTTCTCAATCCCTTGGCTACACGGCTAAGCCCTACTCACCCTCGTTCTCAATGAGGAGCCTGAAATGCCTTGGCAAAATCGCACAGCCTCCTCAGCTGAGCGGAGCCGGCTCCTGAAAGAGCGCTCCTTATAAATTGTCCTGTCCATATGTTTCTGGAGGATGTGCCATCTGGGATTAGAGTGCTCATATTTTATGAAGCAGGAAGGCAGGAATATGTTCACAATTTAACAGCCCCATTGGATGGGAAAGTGGCATTAAATTGACAACAAATTTATAGCATCTCAATATGTGAACCCACTGTGTGCCAGAAATCCTATCAGGCGCTCGTTGGAGTTGAAAAGAATTAGAAGACATTGTGCTTGTCTTTCAGAAAGGAGAAAATCCAAAGAAAGGCAGACAGTGAACTGGCCTCGGGTCCACCTGTCAGTAGTATACAAATAAAAGAGTTATAAAGAAATTTCCTAAAACAGATTTCACCATCCCTGCCAGTTCCAGGAGGAGATTGGTAGCAGCTGCCTGCATCAGTATCTAGAGGAAAACCCGAGGTTCAAAGAAAGTGGGTGCCATTACAATGTCTGCCAGGAGCAGGCGAGTGTGGTGGCAAATATGCCTGGCACTTGTCATAATTATAGCTAAAGAAAGCAATGTCCATATTAGAGGATTATGTGTAAGTGATGCTAACTTAACCCAGCTTCATTAATTTAAGAAGTATTTATTAAGAACCAACTAAATGTTAAATGCTATAGAGCAAAAAATAACCATAATCCAGTTCTTGTCCTTAATGGCTCATTAGACTCTACTCCTGTATTGTTCCTGGGCATCTATACATATTTCTATCGTGGCACGTGCCACACTATGTAATTTATTAATTAGTTGTATGTCCAAACAACAGCCTTCAGTCCATGATTATATCATTAAATTTAATTCAGTATGCTGTGACAAGAATACTTCTGGTTGCTCTTAACAGACTAAAATAAAATAGAAAAATATTAGAGTACTTTATATATGTATGTATTATATGAATGTATGTAGGTACCTACACAAAATATATGCATGTGCTGATATTATGTTAACTGTATTTATTAGAGTGGATCACAGTTTAAAAAAACTTAAAAGCCAACTACTTATTTATCTAAAATTATTCAAAAAAGGGGTATAAAAATATATTTCAAAATATGGAAGGAACGTGGATTAAAGAAATAACAGTAACAATAGTAAATGCGTATAAAATATTTAGGACATGTTATTCTTAATATATTTTTATTGATTTCAGAGAGGAATGGAGAGAAAGAGAGAGAGAAAAACATCAATGATGAGAGAGAATGGAGCCTGTAACCCAGACATGTGCCCTGACCAGGAATTGAACAATGACCTCCTGGTTTACAGGTTGATGCTCAACCATTGAGCCATGCCAGCCAGGCAGGATGTGTTATTCTTTAGTCTGACTCAAGAAACCACACTCTCTTTAGAGAAAGAGAGATTCCTTCAGCTCCTCTGAGACAATGGATCTGCCTGCATTTCACCTGCATTTCCCCACCACCAACTCCCACCCTGTCCTGCACATGCCTTCATGTTACTCATCATAGTGAGTCCAGTTAACCAGTGTACCTGTGTGTTTCTCATTAGACCAGGGCATCTGGCGGGGAGGAAGAAGGAGGGAACTTTTTATCTATTTTTGAGTGCCCTGAATTTAACTCAGAGTTAGATGTCTGGTAGGTCCCTACCAAATATACATATATTGGCACACACAGACCATGAGAGACACTGTAGGAAAGGGGGTTTTGCCCTTCTGCCATGCCAAAAGTGACTCTGACAAGCCATAAGATGATAAGAGTGTATGGCTGGATTAGACCAGAGCAATTAAGTGAACAATGGAGCTACTAGCAGGTTAGTAGACGTAAGCATAGAATTCTTTGTGAGAATATGAAGTGCTTTTGAAAGTTATCTTAGACTTGTAGGTTTCTGAGCATAATTTTTTGAAATGCTATGCCTAAGGTAAGATGTATTTATTGCCGAATGTTGAATATCTTGAGATAGAATCAAAACTCAACCTAAAAAAATGTATTAAAGGAATGTAAAAGTGAAGGGTTGGGCTGAAATTAAATGGAGAGAAGTGGTGACAGTGATGGTATAGTCAGGGTTAGATTTATTGTGGTCAAAATGCTTCTGACTTTCTATGGTCTCCTGATTCCGTAAAACTTACAGCTAACACAGAGAAATGAAACTAAGATTCGGGAGACTGCACTCTGAATCTGGCTGAAATCACCACACACATCTTAGGCCAGGATCCCATCTGAGCTATATTCAAGTTCTAAGTCCAAGGCAGGCGAACATCATAATACCCAGGAATACAATTCTAGATGAAGTACAAGAAATCAGTTCCCAGACTTCACCTAACCTAGAGTCAAGTTTTGTCGATTCAAACAACTTACTACTTGTCTTATATTTTTGATAATTACTTTTTTCTATAAATCATATTAAAATGTGAGAGTGGCATGGCACTGCTCTGTATCAACATATACTGGATATGTTTTCCCATTCAGTAGGTTGTCTTTTCATTATTTTGGTGGTTTCCTCTGCTGTGCAAAAATGTTTTAGTTTGATGTAGTCCAATTGGTTTATTTTTTCTTTTGTTTCCTTTGCCCAAGGACATATATCAGAAAAAAATATTGCTACAGGAAGTGTCCCAGATTTTAATGCCTATGTTTTCTTCTAAGAGTTTTATGGTTTTGAGTCTAACATTTAAGTCTTTAATCTATTTTGACTTTATTTAGGTGTGTGGAGTAATTTCATATTTTTGCATGTATCTATTCAATTTTCTCAATACCACTTAGTGAATAGTATATCATTAGCCCATTATATGTTTTTCTCTCCTTTGTCAAATATAAATTGACTATAAAGGTGTGGATTTATTTCTGGGCTCTGTATTCTGTTCCATTGATCTGTACATCTGTTTTTATGCCAGTACCATGCTGTTTTGATTAATATGGCCTTGTAGTATAATTTGATACCAGATCATATTCATCTGATAAGGTGTTAATAATCAAAATGTAGGTTTTATTCTCAGAGAGAGTGGAAGGGAGGGAGGGAGAGAGATATGTGAGAGACATATTGATGCACCCCTTCTCTACTTTGTATATGCTCAAGACTTTCCACATAAAAGTTTAAAAATATTCATCATGGGATAGAATTCTTCACTTTTCTCTAAACTTCTTCTCCATCAGAGAATACTTCTCTTTTCTCCTCTATAATGTATTCTGATAAAGGACTTGGGGAAAACAAGCCTGAATCATAATAAAGGACAGCAAAGCTTACACAGACACCAAAGTCAGCCTTTCGTCACCCTGGGAACATCCGCTCCAAAACAGCCCTCCTCACCACCCAGGGAGCTCGCTGGTGTCCAGGCCTTAGATGGGGGCTGACCCTGCTTCTCCCGGAGCCTCACGGGCAGGCACTTCTTCCTTCAGGGGCACTTCTCTCTGCCACTGGCATGCCCACGCAGGGCCTGCCTCCCCTGGGTTTAGGAAACATCCAGCTCGCGCCGGAGGGTGGGGGAGTGACTCCCTAGACCAGAACCTCTTTAAAGGAGGAAAAGGAGCATTAATGAAATTCATCCAGAGGAGAGGGAGGAAGTGAAGGAAAAGAACATGTGGGACCACTGCTCCTAATGTGCATTAAAAAAAAAAAGTATAATGAACTTATAAAACTGAACGCCTAAACAACAAACAATCCACTTAAAAAAATGGGCAAAGGACCTGAATGGGCAAACAGAAGTTCCCCTTCTGATTCACACTCTTCCTCGTTGAAAGAGAAGGACATACAGATGACCAACAGACATATGAAAAGATGCTCAATGTCATCAGGTAAATTCAAATGATCACCCCACACCTGTCAGAATGGCTATCATCAATAAATAACAAGTGTTGGCTAGGATTTGGAGAAAAGAAAACCCTTATGCATTGTTGGTGGAGATGCAGATTGGTGCAGCCAAAAAAATTAAAAATGGAACTGCCTTATGACCCAGCGATTCCACTTCTGGTAATTTATCTGAAGAAACTGGAAACACGAATTTGAAAGAATATATGCACCCCTATGTTCATAGCAGTATTATTTACAATTGCCATGATTTGGAAGCAGCCCAAGTGTCCATCAGTAGATGAGTAGATAAAACAGCTGTGGTACATTCACACAATGGAATACTACTTGACCATAAAAAAAAATGCAATCTTACCCTTTGCAAAAGCATGGATGAACCTGGAGAACATTATGCTAAGTGAAATAAGCCATTCAGAGAAAGACAAGCACCATATGATTTTACTCATATGTGGAATCTAATGAACAAAATTAACAAGCAAAACAGAGACAGACTCATAGATAGAGAGCAGACTGACAGCTCTTAGGGGTGGGGAGGCGGCAGGGGATATGGAGGGATTGAGCAAAGAAGAAAAAAAGGGGGGGAAAGAACTCATGGACATGGACAACAGTCTGGTGACTGTGGGGAATTGGAAGCGGGTACAGGAGTGATGAACGGTGATGGAAAAAATAAAACACAATAAAAGAAATACAATGTTTAAAAAGTGATAGGAGCTCAAAAAAAAACCCATATACTAGAATTTTATTTTCATAAACTGCAGGTGAGGATGCACAGGCAACCTGGTTGGTCTAATAGATACATTTGTTTATGCACTATCTGCCATATGTCAGGCATCATGTATCACTTTCTATATGGTATTTTTTTCCAAGTAAATAAACATCCTGTACATGGATTACAGAGAGATGAATAAACTCGCCTCAGGTCACAAACAGAGCAATCAGCAAAGCTAGACTGGAAGTCACTTCTCTCCAAATCCAGAGTACACCACTGCTCCTTCACAATGCAACTCAAAACATCTACCATCAGGCTGCTATATGCCAGGGTGTTTCAAGGTATTTTATCAATATACCCAAACTTCATCACTATTTTATTAGTCACTCCTTTTTGCAGAAGGAAAAGCAGAGGTGCAGAGAGAAGAAATTACTTTTCTAGATTATATCACTAGTAAGAAGACGAACACGGGCATGGATACATGGAGCAGACTGACAGAGGTCAGAGGAGAGGGGAATGAAGGGGATGGGTGAAAGGAGGTGAAGAGATTAGCCAAAGAACATATATGCATAACCTATAGACATAGACAACATTGAGGTGATGAGCAGAGAGAGGGGGGGATGGGGCCTGAGTGGAGGTGGGTAATGGGGGACATCTGCAATAGTGTCAACAATCCAGCAATATATCAATCAATCAATAGATAGATAAATAAATAGATAAGATGAACAGGTTTAGAAATAGATCTGTCTTACTTCAAAAATTTGAGTTTTTAAAGTGTCCTTAACATTATGCAGGCATATCTCTGAGATATTGTGGGTTTTGTCCAGACCATCGATTTTCAACCTTTTTCATTTTATGCCACACATAAACCAATTACTAAAATTCTGCAGCACACACACACAAACATTTTTCTGCCGATCTGACAAAAACATAGGTATAATTTTGATTCTTTCACACCGGATATCTGGTATTGTATTGGCTGTTGTCATTTTTTTATTTGACAATCTAAAGGAAAAGAGGTCAGTGCCCCTGACTAAATAATCAGGTATTGCTTAAAAATTCTTGTGGCATCTGACATACTGGTTGAAAATCGCTGGTACAGACGAATGCAATAAAGCAAGTATCACAATAAAGTGAGTTGCAGTCTCTTGCTGGTAGAGAATCTTGCCTTCAATTTGTAAAAAAAAACAACAACAAACAAACAAAAAACAATGCAACACCTGTGAAGCACAATAAACCAAAGTATGCCTGTACTGAATTAATTCCCGAACATGGAAAGTAAAATTTACTTAGAGCCTCCTCCTTATCCAATATGAGGCTCTATGACTTGGGCAAGTCATTTGCCCTCTTTGAGCCTCTGTTCCTTCCCCTCTCAAACCTCTCCAGAGTCAGGCTGTTGTTAAGACCATGTTTTTAAAAAGCATAAAATATTGGCTTATAAAGAGAAAAGCTGTGTATGCGACTTAAGAAACAGTTACTCTACTGTTGGACAACATTCAATGGTTCAAGAGAATTACTGTGTCACTATTTAAGGATTACTCCTGTTTAGCATTACAGTCATGTGCCTCATAACGTTTTGGACTGCACAGATGACGGTGGTCCCATAAGATTACAATGAAGCTGAACAGTTCCCCTCACCTAGTGACATCACTCACGTGTCTGTGGGATGCTGTAAATACGCCTGCTACACTCCCCGTCTCATAGGAGCACAGCACCATTGTGTGCAGTCCTTAATGCTTGATAAGGAGGATGAACAGCTATGTCACTGGCTTATGTATTTATTCTACTATGCTCTTTATCATTTAGAATGTACTCATTCTACGCACTAAGAAAAAAAGTTTGCATGCCGTGTTATGCCGGCAGCAGCCTCATACATCTCCTATTTACTGCATCTCTTGATTGCATCATTTCCTCTTGTGCTAGATTTAATCCTGTGTTGTTTTGTTCATCATGGCCTCTAAGCATTCTTACAAGGACACACTCACCTAACGACACATTTCTCAGAAGATATCTCTGTCATTAAGTGACGCATGACTGCCTTTTGATAGGATGCTTTGATGAAATTATTCTCTGCTTATGTTAACCTCTTTTATAAAATCTCTTCATTCAAGTTTTACTAATTCTGACTATTTGGGGAGGGAGTCCAGTCTAAAGAGTGAAAAATTTGAATCATAGAATTTTTCTTTAAAAAAATAGGATTTTCATAGTATTCTAAATAATTGAAAAAAAGCTGTTGATAAATTAATGTCGGCCTGGACCATTTTATTTTTATATTTTTTAATTGATTTCAGAGAGGAAGGGATAGGGAGCGAGAGATGGAAACATCAGTGATGAGAATCATCGATTGGCTGCCTCCTGCACGCCCCCCACTGGGGATTGAGCCCGCAACCCCTGCATGTGCCTTTGACCAGAATGGAACCCGTGACCCTTCAGTCCACAGGTCAATGCTTTCCAGTGGTCAGCAAACTCATTAGTCAACAGAGCCAAATATCAACAGTACAATGATTGAAATTTCTTTTGAGAGCCAAATTTTTTAAACTTAAACTTCTTCTAACGCCACTTCTTCAAAATAGACTCGCCCAGGCCGTGGTATTTTGTGGAAGAGCCACACTCAAGGGGCCAAAGAGCTACATGTGGCTCACGAGCCACAGTTTGCCGACCGCTGCTTTATCCACTAAGCCAAACCGACAAGGGCGGCCTAGACCATTTTAATAAATAAGACATATTTACTTGGTGTTACTAATCTGGAAATAAGCAGTTTATATAACCTTGTGTTTAAAACATACCATAAAATCCTATGTACAATTTGCTTTATCGTTGTACCATATAAAACACTGAAGTTTATCTCTCTGGGAAAAACACTCCTGTGCTTCTCCTTTACTTCTGACGCTGGATGTGTAGCCCCCAAGCCCCCAACGAGTAATTCTTTGTGACATCAGCCTGTGTCCTACAGTGCAATGCAATTCTGACATTAACTGGAGTTAGCACAGGCCCACAGCTCAAGGACTCATTTCCATCCGACCGTCCCCCACTTCAGATGCCAATCGCAAGTAGTAGGTCCCCAGGCGACCTACAACTTCTGCCTGACTTGGCCACAAATCAGTGCCCATGATCCCTTCCTTGGATTTGATCATTTGCTGTAAAAGCTCACAGAACTCATAAAAACGCGCTTACCAATCTATATATATAAAACCCTAATATGCAAATAGACTGAACGGCAGAACAACTGAACAACCAGTCGCTATGATGTGTGCTGATCTCCAGGGGGCGCGCGGAACATGGCGGGTGTCGGCAGCGGCGGGATGGTGGAGCAGGTGAGTGGGGGCACCAGACCAAGGTGGGGTGCTGGCCGCTGTCATCGGGGCAAGCCTCTGGTGGTTACTGAAAATTCTTTGCACCCCTGTGCCACAGTCCTGCCGGGTGCTCGCACCTGCAGCTGGTGCCAGCTATGATTGCCCCTCAGGGCTTCACCTCCCCCTGCTCCTGAAGGAGGATCTAGGATGGCAGCTGCCTCTGGCACCCGCTGCCAGTGATGGCCCCGCTCGCAGCTGCTGCTGGCGCCGGCCCCAGTCGCTCTGCGCCTCATCAGGTGTGAACGGGTCCGGCACCGTCAGCACAGGGAGCAGCGGTGGTGGGATCAGGGTTGCCAGCAGACAGGGGACTGGGGGCCACAGCAGTAGGTGCCGAGCAGGGGCACAGAGGATGTGCCAAGACCTGCCCTTGTGCCCACCACAGCCTCACAGCCCACAGTTCCTTTCAAGGTGCACAAATTTGTGCACTGGGCCCTTAGGCTATAACAATAAAACCATAATATGCTAATTAGACCAGATGTCCTTCCAGACAACCTTCTGGATGAAGCCAGGGCTACAATGGAAGCCTGAGTCCCAGGTCCCTGCCAGCAGACAAAGGGAAGCCCTGGTCCTGGGTGCTGGTGGGAACCTGGTGCTGGCAGCCGGGGAAAGGAAGGCCTACCCTTGCATGAATTTCATGCATTGGGCCTCTAGTATATTATCAAATAAAGAATATGATAAAGGATACAGAGGGAGGGTCCCGAGCACAGGAGCTTCTGTCCTGATGCATTTGGGTGCACCACCCTTCTGGCACATGGATATTTTCACCAACCAGGAAGCTCTCTGAATCCCATACTTTGCGGAATTTTTTTAAAAATAGATTTTATTGATTTTTTTACAGAGAGGAAGGAAGACGGATAGAGAGCCAGAAACATCGACGAGAGAGAAACATCGATCAGCTGCCTCTTGCACACTCCCTACTGGGTATGTGCCCGCAACCAAGGTACGTGCCCGTGACCAGAATCGAAACTGGGACCCTTCAGCCTGCAGGCCGACGCTCTATCCACTGAGCCAAACTGTCCAGGGCACTTTGGGGAATTTTTATGGCTTTATCACATAGGCAAAATTGTCACTAACTCAGTTTCCAGCCCCTCCCCTTACCAGAGCATGGGAGATGGGGCTGAAGGTTCCAAGCTTCCACTCCTGGCTTGGTCTCTCTGGTGACCAGCCCAGTCCTAAAGCTCTCCAGGAGCCACCTGAGTCACCCCTATCACCTAAGAAATTCCAAGAGATTTAGGAACTATGTGTCAGGAAGCAGGTGAAAGACCCAATATTAAAACAAAAGATGCTCATAGTGCTGGTGTCATTTAGGAAATTACAAGGCTTTTAGGAGCTCTGTGCCGGGAAGCAGGGGCAGAGAACAATATATATATTTTTTTGTTACTTCATAATATCTTTTCTTCATACTTAATGCAAAGGTAAGCTTCAGAATAATTCATACCAATAAGTGCAAATTATATATTAATAGTCTCTGAATTAATGCAATGTGGGTGTCTCTATGTTATGAAAGGGTTGAGATAACATTGCAAAGAGGGAGGTCATTGGGTCATTACTTCCCTTTTAACTAATAAATGCAATAAAATTTCTTTCAAGGTTTTTGTGATTTTATGACCCAGATGCAAGTGTCATTAAAAAAGGAACTCTCTTTGCATTCATAAATCCTTAAAATGCCTCAGGGAGCTGCTGTGTGGACACTCACCGATAAGCCCACTCTTCTCCCTCCTGGGTGGGAAGCTGAGAAAGCAGATCTCCACTGAGGGACCTGCCATGCGCTCCCCACTCAAGCTGTGGCAAACCTCTCCTTCCCCCTCCAGGCAGCCTCTCCAGAAAGCAGTGTGGTGGCTCGTGGGATGGGATAACACTGGCTTGCAGTGTTTTCCCAACTCTTAATATAGATGTTTTTCAAAAAATGTTTTTCAGGAGGCTACAGATATAGAGCTTATCTCTCCTGAACTCCACAAGAACTAGCTTCAAAAATATATATGTTCATAAAGTAAAACTTCTTTGTCTATAATATAAAAAAAAAACATACCCCAAATTACCACAAACAAATGGAAAACCTTTCCTTTTGCAGAGTCCAAAACACAGAAGTTTAACCAAACCACCCCCTCTCCTACCACTGGGTGAGGTGTATTTTTCTTGTTGTTGTTTTGGAGAGAGAAAGAGAGAAACATTGATGTGAGTGAGAAACATCAATTGGTGGCCTCCCGTATGCCCTCGACTGGGGATTGAACTCACAACCTGCTGGTGTAGGGGAAGACACTCTAAACAACTGAGCCATGTGGCCAGGGCTGGGTGAGCTTTCCTGTATCAGCAGAGGTACATGGAAAACCAAGTTTCCAAACAGTTCACACAGTCATTTCATTAATAAAAATCAAGTGTCCATAATAGTTTTCTCTACTCATGTAAAAAACAAAAACAAAAACAAACAAAAAAAACAACATTATAGTAAGCCAATTTTAAAATATGCAGAATCACACATATTTTTAGAGATTTTTTATTTTGCAGAGTTTTCATAATCATCTCATTTGATCATCCTGATAACCATGTAAGAAAACAAGGCACACACATTGTGACCTTCCTTTTGCAACAGGATAAAGTTATGAACCAAGGTCACAGAGCCAGGAGGTGCTAGAGCCAGAACAAGGAAACCTATATTTAAAAAACACATGCTTCTGGAATTGAGTGCAGGGGCAACAAGGAGAAAAAGAAAAACAGAAAAATGACCATGAGAGGAGGCAGTACTTTCCTACTCTATGGAAGTCATGCCTTCACTCAATTCTCCCTGTGTCTCTGCTTAGACAGGTAAGACCATCCCATAGCCTGACTCATGAGGCAAAACGAGTATTCCTGCAGCATCCAATAATCCCAGCACAGGATAATGCGGGTTAAGGTATGATGGGCTATGTAAAGAGCAAACAGTTTGACATCTACATTTATGAAATAGTGTAAGTCATGAGATCACCCCGTTCCCTGCATCAATTAATGTAAGTGCCGAGAGCTCAGGAGAAATGGACTGACAGACACATTTACTCAGGACGGCCTACAATATATTACAGATAAGACTGCAATAGCATTCTTCTAACGCTTGGAGGCTGAGATTGTGTACTTATGGAAATATAAGCCATAAACCTTCTCTGGAGAAAAATATACAAATGCATTTGAACAAAGACTATTTCCTAGAATTCTGGAATGTTTACAGATTTCCTTATGCCAACTTAAGAATCTTCTTGGAATCTGCAAACTTGAAACTAAGACTCACTGACTTACAGCCTGAGAATCAATGCATTTATGATAGGACTTCAGTCCTAGAAGACAGATACTTAGGCAGTCTGAGTCAAAAACAATAAGCCAATTAATTTGAATGAATGAGAAATCAGTTAATTTAGTAAAGGAAAAATCAACAAGTCATTAGGCAAAATCAAAACAAAAAAAAAACAATTGAACACTATTTAAATTTGTTCATATCTCTGGTAGCAATTTAATCCATTTTTTCTCATAGTTGGTCAGTTGCTCAGAAATGGAAAGAACACATACATGCATATTTAACCCATTTCTTTCCCATACCACCAATACACTGCACAACTTGAACTACCTGGAATATAGGGGATTCTGTGATGTCAAATGATTTCACAAGTAGGCCATCCAGGTTAAAGGTCTATCAGACTCTGTCCGATTTAAACCTCTCCTGTATTTAACCTTCTGCATCTAAAACAATAACTGCTGCCTCAATGTGTACCAATAAGTGTAAACCAGACACATCTTGGCTCCAAGATCCCCCAGAGGTGTGCACTTTTACAATCCTTCTTGTGCTGAATTCCTCAACATGGCTCCAGGGTATAACAGAACATGTCTTTGAAATTTGCATTTCTCTAATTAGTAAATTTGCACATTAGCTACCTCCACAGCAACCAGCTGCCACTTGTGTTTCCTGTACGTAAGACACCTCCTGACACCTCATGATACCACAGAGCCTTTTCTCTGAATCCTTAATTAGAGAGCAAGATTGCATCTTTGTTAGCCTGTAGGAAAAATTCATATCTTCCTTCATTTTGCTTCCCTTTACGTAAACTCAAAATTGACCAACTTCCAAAGTGTGAAAAGAAGAAAATATTAGAACTTCAAACCCAAGATGGGAGGAAGAAGGTAGTCCAAAGTAGTCTGCTTATGATATTTTAGATTAAGAGAGAAATTAAATAACCACTTAAAAATGAATTATTAGTAGAGACTATGTAGGTATTGCTGAAAACTTTGATAAATACAAAGCATATGTTTTGCCTAAAGCCAATACACTTTGGCTCATTCTGATTTCCCCCGAAAAATGCAAGGAACTGTGATTATTCTGCAAATAAGGTGAAAACTATCAAGAGATAATGTCTATATAGATGGTGACAAAGTGGTGAGTGATGATGAGTTTCTCATTCTTGTTGCACTCAGACTCCAGCTAGACATTTCAAATAAAGATCTATGGTTCTTCTACATAGTGCATGTGCTGCTGGATTCCATTTTACTCAGCTGAGTACATGCCTGTGGATACAAATGAGCAGGCATTGGAGAAAAAGTCCAATGCTGTGAAATTAAATCCAAATAAGGAAATTAGTACATGGAAAAATATATTCCATCCCCCAAAGGTAAACAACCAATAAGAACATGAATATTATCACTGGCAAAGACCTAAAACATTATTCTGTACATTATCTATTTTAGTTCTCATATTATGAAAACAGAGTCTGAGAGAAGTCAAATAACTTGATTAAAAAAATCATACACTATCCATCCTTCATTCAGCAAGTGTGGAATGTTTAACATGTGCCAAGTAATAGATACTGAAGATGTAGAAACTGCATGTGCCAAGTAATAGATACTGAAGATGTAGGACTTCTCTTCAAAGAGTTAAGTCTAAAGGAGGAGACAGACTTGTAAACAAAACCAACAAAAGCTTATGCTATTCATACTATTAATTTCCATTTCATATATCAGAAAACTGAGGTTTTGAGAAGTCACACAGCTAGTGCGTGGAACACCCAGATCTGTCTGATTTCAGAGTCCCTGTTCTTTACCTGCTCTGTAAAAGTGTAAGAGTTTTACAATAGATATGTTTGAGTGTGTGTGAGAGGTGGGGAGTGATGGAGGAAATTACAATAATGTGTATTGAAAATTTTTCATAGTCACACTCAAGTGAGCAGTCCAACAATCTCTACTAGAAAGTAAATACCAGAGGCAAGCATTTGCCCACAAATGCTGGGCTGACCTCTGACCAAAAACATTTTCCAGAGGTACATAAAATTGTACTAGTCAGTGCTCATTACCTTGACCACGGTTACATGTATGTGTCTGACAAGCTTCTATTGATCCTACCTAGGCTACAAACAGTCAAAGAACGCATGTGTCAAGAGCTTTCTAAAAGCCTTCTCTGTTTCATCTCACCTAACTCCTCACCCTAAGAAATATAAACTTGATAAGAGAAAACAAGTGGCTGTTAGCAAGAGAGCCTGTCCAGCAATGACAATGGCTAGGCTCCATTCTGGGATGTCAGAGCCACCCTGTAGTTCCAGCTGATGTAGAATGAACTCTCTTAGTGAGTAAAGAGATGCCATCATTATGATCACAGGCAGGTGGGGCAAAGCAGAGGATGTGATCCATGAAGGAATGGATGTTGACTAAAAATAGTTCTTGTCCCTATAGAATAGTTTGTTATATTTTGTAGTCAGAAGAGTAGGGAACTATTCATAAACAAGGAGGAAAATCTAAATTATGTCAAAAGTACATAAGGGAAGTAGTCAAACTGATATGTTAATTGTATATGTTATTTTTCTCAAGTAAAAGACCTGACTTCTCTTAAGATTCTGCTCTGGATAATAGCTTCTCTAGTACATAGTTTCACTGAGCGGCAACAATTACAACAATAATAATATTTTAAAAATTAATTAATACAATTTACCAACAAATAATATTTACAATAATTACCTATTTAAAACTTCACAGTGTGTGCTTTTCCTTATTTCCATTTCAAATATTGAAAAAGGCACTGGGAAAAACTTAAATTATTTGCTCAGTGACTCAGAGCTAATTAGTGACAGACTGCTGGAGTCCAGCTCAGGTCAATATGGCTCCAAAATCATCTGTTTATCTTATACAGTATTTTTCCAAGATTGCCACAACAAAGTTTCACAAACTGGGTGGCTTAAAATAACAGAAATTGATTCTCTCACAGTTACGGAAGCTAAAAGTCAGGAAGGTGACAAGGCCATGGTCTCTTTGAGGTTACAGACAAGGATCCTTTCTTCTTCTTAGCTGCTGATACCTGCCTCTGTCTTCACAAGGTCATATTACCTGCAGGTCATATTACCTGCAGGCTTACGCCCACTCCCTGGGGCAGCGGTCAGCAAACTTCATTAGTCAACAGAGCCAAATATCAACAGTACAACAATTGAAATTTCTTTTGAGAGCCAAATTTTTTAAACTTAAACTTCTTCTAACGCCACTTCTTCAAAATAGACTCGCCCACGGCCGTGGTATTTTGTGGAAGAGCCACGCTCAAGGGGCCAAAGAGCCGCACTGGCTCGCGAGCCGCAGTTTGCAGACCATGGCCCTGGGGAATCAGGCCTAAGCTGGCAGTCAAACATCCCTCTGGTGCCCAAGAGCCCTCAGGGGATGTCTGACTGCGGCTTAGGCCCACTCCTTCCTGGGAGCGGGCCTAAGCCATCAGTTGGATATCATTAGTTCTGCAGAGGAGACAGGTGAGGCTCCTATCACCGACGCTGCGCTCACAGCTATCAGCCCGGCTTGTGGCTGAGCAGAGCTCCCCCTGTGGGAGTGCACTGACCACCAGGGGGCAGCTCCTGCATTGAACATCTGCCCCCTGGTGGTCAGTGCGTGTCATAGGGACCGGTCATTCCACCATTAGAGTCAATTTGCATATTACCTTTTTATTATATAGGATGGCTTTGGGGTCCACCCTCATGCAATACAACTTCATTTTATTTAATTAACTATATTTGCAAAGATCCTATTTTCAAATAAGATCACATTCTGAAGTTCTGGTGGACATGAATTTTGAGGGAAAAACTATTCAGCCTAGTACACAGGGCAATTAGGCCAAATAAATAAGTAAAAAGTATCAAGAGCAGAAAGGAAACATAAAACTATATTTGCAGATGATGCAATTGTATATTTAGGAAAACTTAAGAATCTCACAAAAATATTTTTTGATCAGAAATGTCACAGGTTACTAAATCAATATGCAAATATCAATGAATAATACAAAATTAATTTTTAAAGTTTAATTGTTAACATTTTAAACATAAAATATATAAGAATATATTTGACAAAATACGTATAAGACTTGTACAATGAAACTTCAAAATATTGTTGAAAGTAATTAAATAATATCTAAATATATGGAAAACATGATATGTTGATGAACTGGAGGACTTAATATTATTAAGATGGTAATCCTCCCCATATCTACCTGCAAATTAAACACAATCCCTATTAAAATCCAATCTGGCTTTATTTATTACTATTTTTTATTATTTTTGCAAAAATTGACAAGCTGTTTCTTGAATGCCTCTCAAAATTCAAAGGACCCAGAATAGTCAAACAAATCTTGAAAATTAAAAGACTAAAGTTAGGTATTTTAATTACTTGATTTTAAAATTTACTAAGAAGCTACAATAATTGTTACAGTGTGGTACTGGCATGAGAATAGACATGTATATTTTCTATCCCATATTTACCATTATCTTGGTAATATATTGTATCCCACTGATATAAATACTAGTATCATATACCCATCTTTCTAAGTAAATAGATATGCAGCTAGGTAAATGGGATAGAATTAAAAATCCAGACATAGCATTTTACATTTATGGTCCTTTGATTCTTGACAAGAATGCCAAGACAATTCAATGAGGAAAGAATTGTCTTTTCCAGAAATGGTGCTTGAACAATCAGACATCATATGGAAAATAATAGGTTGGACTCCCATATATACCGTATACAAAATTTTACTCAAAATGAATCCAAAATATGTATGATCTAAAACTATAAAATTCTATGAAAACAAGGTAGGCATATATCCTTGTAACCTTGTGTTAGACAATATTTTCTTACATATGACAAAAAAGAATAAGTGCAAAAGAAAAAATAAACTGGACTTCAATATGTAAAACATTTGAAATTATATAATCAAGGAAGCGAATACAAAACCCACAGAGTGAGAGAAAATATTTTCAGATCACATATCTTATAAGAGATTTCATCAAGAATATATAAAGAACTTTTACAGCTCAATAATATATACACAAATAATCTCCTTTTAAAATTAGCAAAGGATATAAAGTTCACTAGAAATATAAACAAAGTGCAAACAGGCACATGAAAACAACCCCAACATCATAACTCATCATGGAAAAGCAAATCAAAACCACACTAAAATACCTCTTCACAACTACCAGGATGGTTATAATAAAGAAGACAATAATGAACAGTGTTGGTGAGGCTGTAGAGACATTAAAACTCTCATACATACATTGTGTTGGAGATATAATATTGTGCATCTGCCTTAGAAATCAGTTTTGTAATTCCACTCCTAAGTATAGACCCAAGAGAAATAAAAGTATGTTTTCATACAAAAACTATACATGAATATTTATAGCAGTGCATTTATAACAGTAAAATCATGTGAAATACCCAATTGTCCATCAGCTGATAAACAGATGGTTACATAGTATTGGTTTAGCCATCTAGGGAATGGAATACTATAGTAAAATAGAATGAAGTACTGATAACATAGTATAACATGGATAAACCATGAAAACACTATGTATTATAAGATTTCATTTATTTATAATGTCCAAAATTGGAAAATCCATAGAATCAAAAAGTAAATCAAAGGTTTCCAGGGAATGTTCAAGGTTTCTTTTAGGTGTGATGAAAATTAGGTAAAAGTAGATTACGATAATAGCTTTATAATATTTTGAATATTCTAAAAACTATCTACATTTTAAATTGGTGAATTCTATGGAATATGAATTATATCTCAATTAAGTTGTTCCAAAAAATCTATTAGAATAAGAAAACTCTAATTATGTTTTATATATATAAAAGCCCAGTGACTGAACTGCAGAACGACCAGAACAACCAGTCGACCAGTCGCTATGATGCACACTGACCACCAGGGAGCAGACACTCAATGCAGGAGCTGCCCCCTAGTGGTCAGTGCCCTCCCACAGTGGGAGCTCCACTCGGCTGACCAGGATGAGTGGCTGCTCCCACAGTGGGAGCAGCCACTAGCAGGCCCAGGGTGAGGCTGAGTCTGCACCTATCAAATACCTGAGACAATCCAGACTCTGGCCTGACCCTACCAGCTGATGCAGGCCTTCTAAGGTATGTTCTAGAAAGAGTGAGGGGAGCTGGCATAGGCAGATGGCAAGAGGGGAAGTGACTGTGGACCCCCCGGGGAGGCTGTCCTGATGACTGAGGATCCTGGAGCACAGATGCCCTCAACATCCCCGATAGTGTCACCAACCTGGCATCATAAATCAAGGACATTTACTGAGTGGCTTTGGGGTTCAAAGCTCTCCTCCAGGTTCCTTCAGACACAGAACACACCTTTACCCAAGACATTATCCCGAAATATCAGCTCAGACTAATTTTCTCATTCATCAGCCGCTCAGAGGGTAGGTCCACAGCTGCTTGGCTGACTGCGATGAGCAGCGCTCCTCCAGTGGGCTGATCCCCGCAGGCCATGCCCCCCACCAGTGCACAAATCCATGCACTGGGCCTCTAGTAGTTTTATAAAAGTCCACAAACTAAAGACCATGTTTGCCATAGAGAGAAATATTTAACAAACCTCCTTTACAGAATCTCTCCCAATCTGTTAAAATAATTGTTCTTACACTCTATGCTGTCCAATTAATATTTCCATTTATTTGTTCTGCAATAATCTCCCTACTTCTTTTTCTAATCAGTTTCTCTATTTTTCTTAGTCTATGCTACATCTCTGAAATCTACCTAATTTGCAAATTTCCTATACTATTTACACCATTCTGAGACAGAGTCAAGCTGCTAATTAAGTTGGATCTAATACAAGTCTCATGACACCCACCCAGACACCCCTACAAGGTGCATTTAAATTTATCAATTCTTTTTGTTGTTAGCCTTTGATCAATTTGCTCTCTGGTATCGCTCCATGAACATGACTTTATTTTTAGAACAGAGAAGTACATAAAATGCCTCTATTGATTACTACATAAAAAAGATAAATAGGCATCTTTTAAACATTTAAAATTAATTCCTTCCCTGTCTTAATTCCACTCAAATTATATAAGGTTTATTGCAGTCATTGGATAATTTGGATTTTAATATCAATATTTTAGAACTATAGGGTTAGGCTGAAATTTAAGATTCTATCTATCTGTGACATGTGAGCACCATAATTTCAAGTTGATTCTTATTGAGTGGGAAATGACAGCTATCCTACTTTTTCAATCCCCATTTTTTTTTTTCCCTTGAGAGGAGAGAATGATTTATCCATGCCAAGGAGGGAATAGCATGAGGAAGACTTTTAGTCCCACTCTCCACCCCCATCTTTGACACATCTCAGACTGATTAAATCAGTTGGTGGTGATAATGGTGGACGAGTTTGATTAATGAACACTCTAAACCCCAACATATGATGCCATGGGAGAATAAACAGAAACCGGTACTAAATAGGGATTACAATGGAACATGAGTCTCATAACCCAAAGTGTAGGTTTCCTAAGAACACAGCATTGGACAACATTATAATTTCTTGCTTATTGAATTAAAGGACTCAGACATCTAGTCAAAGGCCACTTCCCCACTAGTGTCTGTGTCTGGTGCAGGTGGATGGAGGAGGTAAGGATGGCAACTATGGCGAGCAGGAGTAGTGAAAACGAACTAATCTCTTCTGAATGCAAATAGGTCCAAGACAGAGGGAGCAAGATCCAAAAGGATTGGATATACTTTACCTCTGCTCCAATTTTATCAATCAGAAATATTATTCCTCCTAGTAGAGAGGAGGAAATCAATGAAGGTAGAGAGATTGGAGGTGACTTTAAACATTTCTCAGGGGTGAAACAGGAGCTTCCCGTTTCCATTTGCTTCTTTGCAAGAAAAGCAGGTTAATCAGGAGGCCCTTCCTCTTTCCCCAACAGCTAAACGGTCTATTGGGCAGGCACTGAGCAATTGTGTTTGGTCAATGGTATACCTCATTTCAGTGCCTTAAAAGCATACAGAGTTATAAACCAGTAAACTAGGAAATGTATTTCTCCTGGCATGTTTCCTCTCCTCTCTTCTCCTACCATCCTTCAAAACCTTTACATACTTCAGTAATTTTGGAGTCTGTCTCCATCTGATATCAAGATACTATCTCTCTTTATATTAACTACCTTCCTTTATCGTTGTTTTCTCTCCTTGACAGTGACTCAGCTTCACACCTTTTATCCAGCGGGTAAATTCCAGTTAATCCTTACCCTAGGCCAGACCTCTAGGACTTCAGGCCAAATCCAGGGCCTGAAGGCCAGTTTTAGCCAGGAGAAGAGAATGAGAAAATATAATTTAAATTTCATTTCATTTCTAATTCAAATTGATCAAATTTTTATTTAGCACCTGCTATATCACAGACCCTACATTATACCCACCTTACGCTGTTCAACAAACCTGTGAAAGAAGACTTTTATCACAAACTCACAGGTTATAATAAACTAGAGGCCCGGTGCACAAAATTTTTGCACGGGGGGTGGGGGTGTCCTCAGTCCAGCCTGCACCCTCTCCAATCTGGGACCCCTCGAGGGATATCCGACTGCCTGTTTAGGCCCGATCCAGGTAGGATCGGACCTAAATGGGCAGTTGGACATCCCTCTCACAATCCAGGACTGCTGGCTCCCAACTGCTCGCCTACCTGCCTTCCTGATAGCTCCTAACCACTTCTGCCTGCCAGCCTGATCACCCCCTAACTACTCCCCTGCCAGCCTGATTGATGCCTAACTGCCCTCCCCTGCTGGCCTGGTCACCCCTAACTGCTCTCCCCTGCTGGCCTGGTCACCCCTAACTGTCCTCCCCTGCAGGCCTGGGCCCTCCCAACTGCCCTTCCCTGCTGGCCATCTTGTGTCCACATGGCGCAGCCATCTTTGACCACATGGGGCAGCCATCTTGTGTGTTGGAGTGATGGTCAATTTGCATATTATTCTTTTATTAGATAAGATTAGATAGGATAGAGGCCTGGTACATGGGTGGGGGCCGGCTGGTTTGCCCTGAAGGGTGTCCCAGATCAGGGTGGGGGTTCCCTTGGGGTGTGGGGCAGCCTGGGAGAGGGGCCTGTGGTGGTTTGCAGGCTTGCCACGCCCCCCGAAGACCCAAGTGAAGGCCCTGGTATCTAGGATTTATCTTCTATAATTGAAACTTTGTAGCCTTAAGCAGAGGCCAAGGCAGGCCAGGGCAGGTGTTGGAAAGCTTGGCTTCCTCCATTGCCGGGGAAACCCAAGCCTCCTGCTCACTCTGTGGCCACAGCCATCTTGGTTGGGTTAATTTGCATACTTGCTCCTGATTGGCTGGTGGGCATGGCAGAGGTATGGTCAATTTGCATATTACTCTTTTATTAGATAGGATGATATTTATTGTGTTTCTCATGTATTAGTTTCTAATCGTTTTACATGTTAACGTGATTCATCCTTACAATACATTTATGAGGTCAGTGCTATTTTAAACATCATTTTAATGAAGTACAAAAAGGTTAAGAACTCTCACCTACTAAGTGAAAGAGCTAGTATTTAAATCCAGGAAAGTTTATCCAGATGGGGAGGTGAAGGCTATGAAAACGGAATAACTTGACTAACTTCACAATTAACAAAGACTGACACTAGAAATCAAACCTAAGACTGTCTTTCACTAAGATCTCTTTTCTCTGATATCCTACTGCATGATAAATCAAGAATAAAAAGGATAATTAGATTATATACCTTTGCTTAGTGAGATAAATATCTGAATTGTAGATTTAGAAAAATAGTCTGAAATGAATATAAAGAATTCAGAGGTTATATTAATCATTCATTTATTTATTCACTCAGTTATCCAATAGAAGCCCACCTATTGTTAAATTACAGTGGCCCCATCAACAACTTCCACAAACATCTAGCAACTTTAAATATACTACACCCAGACACTTGGTATTCAAGGCTTAAAGTTTGCTATGAAATTTTAAAGTCTTTATTTAGATTCTGGAGGTACAACAATTTAAATGGAAGAGTTTCAGCATATAAAGTCACAAGAGGAAGAAACGAGAAGGTCTACTCAGAGGGTAGGTCAAGTCACTGGCTGACATAAAACACCACAGAGGCCCACGACTTGCCTGACACAAAGCTATGAACTGTTAACGTAACTCCAGGATTTCCTGGGATATGAGGGGAGATTTCCCTCATAGAAGTAATGCTCAGGTTTTCCTACTGCAGCTAGACAAAAGTCACCATCACTAGTAATAAGATGGCAGTCAGAGTTCTCCCAGGTGCTATCTGTCTCTTACAGCTCATGACACTTGGCTCCTCCCAGATACCCACTCAGTGCTGCCAGAATACACCCAGAGGAAAAAATGGGGCAGGTTTACTTTGTGTTTCTCATTTGGTGCTTTCACACTGTGTCCAAATTCAAGAGTTAAGGTTCCTCAAAAAATTAAAACTAGGACTTTCATATAATCTAGCAAGTCTACTTCTGGGTATATATCCGAAGGAAATGATATTATTATCTCAAAGAAATATCTGCACCCTCCTGTTCATCCCAGCATTATTTCATTATTTACAATACAGAAGACATAGAAACAAATAAGTAGCCATCAATGGGTGAATCAACAAAGAATCTATATATATAAAAAGCCAGTGACCAGAACTCCATAACAACCTCAAGGACCGGTTGCTATGCCGCTCACTGCAGCCAGCGAACGGGCCTGATTGGGGGGGTGGGGCTGCCGGCCAACCTCCCACGGCTCCTCTCTTCAACTGGCCCGCCCCTGGTCATAACCCCCCAGTAGGGAGTAGGGCCAACCTCCTGCAGCCCCTCCCCACACCCAGCCCCACCCCAGATCAGCCCACCCACCCCTATAGGCCCGAGGGCCCTCCCTCCAGCCAGCTCCACCCCCAATCGCCCCCACTGACACCAATCAGGGGTGGGGATGGCCAGACAACCTCCCACAGCCCCTCCCCCTGCTGCTGACCCCCTGATTGCCCCCCCTACCCCATTCAGGGGCAGGGGCAGCCGGCCCACTTCCCACAACCCCTCCCCATGTCCGGCCCTGCCCCCAATCACCGCCCCCCCACACACACCCCTGTCCCAATTGCCCATGGCCCCTCCCCCCAGCCAGCCTGGCCCTGATTGGGCCCTGATCAGGGGCAGGCCAGCTGGCCAACCTCCTGCCATCTCCTCCTCCCAACAGGCCCGGCCCCGACCTGCACGAATTTGTGCACTGGGCCTCTAGTATAATACAGCTATAAAAAAGAAAATCCTGCCATTGCAACATTATGCTAAGGGCATTATGCTAAGTGAAATTTCAGACAAAGACAAATGCTACATGATTTCACTATGTAGAATCTTAAAAAACAAAACAAAAACCTCATAGATACGGAGAACCGATTTGTGATTGCTAAAAATAGGGGCTGGGCAAATGGGTAAAAGTTGCCAAAAGTTAAAAACTTCTAGCTATAAGATAAATAAATTCTTGGGGATATAATGTACAGCACAGTGACTATAGTTAACAATATTATTTTGTATATTTGAAAGTTGCTTAGAGAGTAGATATTAAAAGTTCCCATCACGAGTAAAAAACATTGTAGCTAAGTGTGGTGACTGTTACTGAACTTATGGTTGTCATTTCACAATATACACATATGTCAAATCATTACATTGTACACCCGAAATTAATATATGTTTCATGTAAATTATATATCAATAAAATTGGAAAGAGAGAGAGAGGGGGGATGAATTTTACACCTCCCCAACCATTTTTTTTTAAATTAGATTTATTGGGGTGTACAGTTTTATTTTTTAATTGTACTTATTGGAGTAACCTTGGTTTGCAAAGTGTACAACTCAATAATAAGTGATCTGCACACTGGATTGTGTGACCCTCATCCCAAGCAAAGTTTCTTTCCATTCCCATTCTCCCTGCTTGGCCTGCCTCCACTTTGCCCCCACCCCACCCTCTGGCTATCACTACACTATTGTCTGTATCTATAGGTTATGCATATATGTTTTTTGGCTAATCCTTTCACCTTCATTCATCCAATCTCCCCTTCCCCCTCTCCTCTGACAGCTGTCAGTCTATTCCATGTATCCGTGCCTTTGTTTCAATTTTGTTAGTTTATTTTGTTCATTAGATTCCACATATAATTGAGATCATATGGTAGTTGTCTTACTCCGACTGGCTTATTTCACTTAGCATAATAATCTCTAGGTCCATCCAAGCTGTCATAAAAGGATAAGATTTCCTTTTTTTTTTTTTCTGAGTAGTATTCCATTGTGTAAACATACCACAGCTTTTTTATCCACTCATTTACTGATGGGTACTTGGGGCTGTTTCCAGATCTTGGCTATTGTAAATCATGCTATAATGATCATGGGGGTACACATATTCTTTTGAATTCGTATTTCAGGATTCTTACACTATAGTGAAGCTTTAATTTCCAGTATTTCAGAATGTGACTATATCTAGAGATAGGGTCTTTTAAAATTTAATTAGGGTAAAATGAGGTCATATGTGTGGACTCTGATCCAATATGGCTAGTGTCTTTTAAGAAGAGGGGTTTCAACATAAAAAATGCAAACCTGTAGAGAATTTAATAAGAATTAATTTGAGCCAAACTGAAAACATTGCTAATAAGCAAAATTTCAAACACTCCCAAGTATGACAGTTTTGTGATTTCTTTTCTACATTTAAAATTAAAAAAGGACCATAAGGAAGATTACATGAAGGTGGTAGACAGTAAGGGGGCGGGTTAGATTATAGGATAGTTATAGTACATAGTACAGGATTATGTACTCTCTTGAGGGTGTTCTCAGGGGTCTGAAAAAGAGGCCTTTTCAAAGGTGTGTTAACCAAGATACACAAAAACAAGGGACAGGGCTTTCTTAAGGCACAGATAACCTTTTACTAGGGAAGTTGTGGGCCTGAGGCAAGACTACACACCATGACGTGCCCAGTCAGGATTTTATGATCAGATCACCCTGAAAGTTACTTTTGGTTAGATTTTTTACAGCACCCTTCTTCATCCACAGGAGATTAAGACAAACATTGTGGGAAGACTACGTGAAGACACTGGAAGATGATGTCCATCTAAGAGACAAGATAGGACTTTGTAGAACCTACCCCTAGCAACACCTGATCTTGGACTTCCAGTTTCCAGAAATGTGAGAAAATATATTTTTGTTGTTTAAGCGACCCATTTGGTGATACTTTGTTTTGTCCATCCTAGAAATCTAACACGGGGACTTAATTAGGAACAGCGGCCTGGAAGAGATTTTGGTATTCAGTTCCTAATAATAGAAAAACTAGACTAACTAGTGATATTTCACAATTTAATACACAGAAGCCCTCAAACAATCTCCTGATTTTATATGTATTCAAAGCATAGTTTGACTAGTAGGACAATATATATGTTTGACATATGAAAAATTGGTTCAAGTTCAGGTTCTGTTTTCTCACTTTATGACCTTTGAGAGACAAGAATCCATTCTGAGCATCATTTCTTTTTCAGGCATTAACTATGAATAGTGAGGTAACACTATTTATTAGTTTTCAGGATTGTTGAGAATATCAGATGTGGTACTTAATTAAAAATGACAATATTAACATTGTGATTAATAATGTCAGCAATAATAACATTTTATAAATGTATGCTTATGAATATTATTCATGAATTTATGAATGTTATTTTTATTATTGATTTAAGTGTCATTTAAAATTAATTTCTATGGTAATGTTTGATTAAGAACAACACTGATGATTTAATAAATAATTTGTTTTATTTGGCAGTATCTAAATTAGTTGTATTCAGGTATTATCTCTAGCTCCTTACTCATTAATAATAGGTCAATGATTTAAATGTTTTATTTATACACCTTGTAAATTAACTCACCTGTATGTGTGTAGCAATCTGAATTTTGGGGACAGAAAATCAACAGATGTATATAATAGGTATACCTAGCCAGTTCAGTTCTAATTTGACAAAGGTCAATCAATTTGATGGCTGTGGGTTTAAAAATCTTTAATGGACTTAAACATACAGTCTACCTGCTCCCAAGTTTTGATACAGATGCCCCGTTGTCACTGTATTTATTCTATAGCCATAAAGAGCAGAGACTGAAACAGAGCCATTTGTGTGCCATGGTCCCACTGTGAGAACCTAAATACCAGCTCCGTTTTCTTACCAATAAAATAATTCTAAACATGATCTGCTTTGGAATTTCATTTCAAACTATCTATTTTTCTATTGATATTTTATTATATAATTTCCTTTTTGTTTATCTCATCTTTCTTGTATTACCCTAATGGATTTCAACATCTGCTCCTATAACTAAACTCATGCTACGTGGATGAGAAGGGGAGAGCTTTAATCATGCACAAGGAAACAGAAGTGCAGAGTGTAGAAAGGAAGAAAAATTAATAACCTAAAATGCGCCAGATACTAAGTTGTGTACTTTACATGCATTATGTCTTTTATACTTCCAGAAAAATAAAGAAACTGAGTATCTGTCTCTTTATTCTACTTCCCCCCGCCCCCATCTCCCAGAAATTAAGGTTCAGAGAAATTAAAAAGTAGTGAGAATTGGAACAAAGATTTCAATTAGGGTGATTCCTAAGCCTGTTGCCTCTAGTTGTCCCTGAAGTAAAATATCACTATGTTGCGTCTATCCGAGTTTCTCTCGTGTGCTCCCTTCAGCAGCCTGCACCCCAGAGGACCTCCTTACCACACCTTTAAGTCTTTCCCACTCAACCTCCTCCCAGAAGAGATTAGTTATTCTGAGCTCCTGGGTGCTCCCACCTCTCTAATCTGCTTGCTGAGGTCTCTGAAGTTAGCCTCACACATCTGTATGTTTCCACTGGTAAACCTCTTATCTCTTTTGATCTGTGGCCTTGGATCCTCAGGGCAAGCTTTGAGGATCCATTCAAGTATTCCCTGCACACTATAAAATAATTATTTATACCAGTTTTTATCCTCTTCTTCTCTTAAGCCAACCCTTTGCTCTTAATTAAAAATATATGTATTAGCACCTCTGGTTACGTAATCATCTCTACTATCACTATGTTCCAGTTAATTTTTGAAGCAAAAGCATCAGTAAGCACCTGAGCCCAAATAATTCACTAGTTTGTAAAATATGAGACTCTATTTTTAACTTTTTCCCCTCCCTTTTGCCCATGGGATTTCATCATTGCAGATGTATTTTAAGTTACTTTATTCCTCTTTACCCTAAGTACATGCCATTACCTCCTTCTTCACTCATCATATCCAACAGGTAAAAACAAAAGACTGGAAACTACAACCTTCTAAATAACGATGATGTTTGATTCTAGAGAGATGTTCACTTAGTGCATTAACACTTTAAAGGTTTTGTTAAGCAAACTCTTGGCCATAAAAAACTCAAAGTCTAGTGACAAAAATCATGACAGCAAACTACAAGCAAGAAAAAGAATAGCAAAATAGATAATTTGCTAAAGGAACACATTGGGGGAATAAATACTTTTCCCAGATCATTCTTAAAAGACTTTATAGAAATGATGCCTTTCTCCCATCATGAAACAAAATAAGAAGCAGAGGGGGAGTCTGAGGCTGAGCCGTAGAAAGCTAACAGCTCTAATTCATTTGGCCTATGTCACAATTTTTCTGTTAGATGAGATAAAGCTCAAGGTCTGGATTCAGTAAATCTTAGAATTCCAGCTTCATTAATTGCTGTGTGAACTGTGGGAACTTTGACAGATAGTTAATCTCTAAGCCATGATTTCCTCATTTTAAAGGGGTAATAATCCTTTATACTTTATTGGGTTGGCTTGAGGATTAATCAGAGAAATATGTAAGTTCTTAATAGTCATATTCATTAAATGTCGGAGTCTTTCTCTGAAACCAAATGCAATGAACCTTTGAAGTAAAAGGGAAGACACCAGAAGTAAGAAATCATTCAGTCTGGGAGTTCTAGAGACTTACAGGGCAGTGTCATAAGCAGAGCAAGAGTTTGGTAGTCACTGCATGAGCAAAGATGGGAATCTGGGCTTTTCACTTATTAGCTGAGCGACGCTGAGTTAAGTAATTCATCCTGTTTAAATGCTCAGTTTTTCTTCTCTAATTTGGAGCCCTCATAAAATGGCCATCAGTATTATTATTAATGTTATTATTACTATAAAATACTTATATGTAAAATCAAGCTCAGAGAAATCCTTCTGCTCTATCTGCAAATAGTCTTTGGCCATCTTTTCGGCACTTTATTTTGGGTGGTGGTAGAAATCAGCTCTCCTCCCTTTCAGCATGTCACCTTGTGTTCCTTGATGGATTTAGATCAATTCCAAGTAAACGTGTGTTTGTCCTGCCGCATTCTAGCTTCTCCTGCTCACCACTTGTTTGATCCTCCTGTCCATTTGAACTAACAACTTATTTATCACACATGCTACCAGTAGGTTGAGAGGAGAGCAGCAGGTCAAGGACTTTGTACACATTTGTTAGGTTCTACAAATCAATATGCTAGTTCAATATCCCACATAAAAAGGCTATGCATGAGTTTTTCCAGACAATATATGAATATAATCAGATATAGTTTTTTTTTTTTGAATTTGCTCCTACGCTCTATCTATTGTTGCTTGGTCCAATTTGTTCAAATCATAACTAAAGGGGAAAACGAATACTCCAGTAATACATTATTTAGACAAGTGCGAATCTTCCTTTTGAGACAACTTTTCAAATTATAGGAATGACACTATGAGTTCCCCAAAGGATTGGACTATGTTTTATATATGTTTATGACCATAACACAGGTGGCACATGAAAGGATAAAATAACATTTGGTAAATTAATTATATATATCTTCAGATTGCACTGACAAATAATAAAGTTAATACTATCCAGCATTAATTAACAATATACAAAATGCTAGACACTATGCTAAGAAATTTATATATATTATCTTAAATCAATAAATAATTTTTGAGGTTATTACTATTATCACCATCTTATAGATTAAAAGGATATTTGAAATAGCCTAGTGAAGGAGAGGAATAAGCAAAGAAAACAAAAATCCTCTAAATATACCTTGTATTATAGATTTGACTTTGGGATAATCTAAAGTTAGCACAATTTCAAAAATAAAATTGAACTGAGAGATTAAAAAAAGAGCTATTCCTAAAAGTGAGCACAAACAGAAATGAATGAACCTAATTATGTATCAACAAGGTAACATAAGACTAGATAATCTTTTTTTCTCAGGTGACTCAAAATACCATATTTTGACTATACATGTAAAATGGAATATATTCAAAGGACAAACAGAATTAGGAAAAAAAATCTTAAGATTTACTCAGTTATTTTATTCTGAGTAGTAATATTAGGACTATTAGTTCAAAACCATTTCATACATTACAGCATAAGACAAATTACACCATTATTTAATACTAGAAGCTCGGTGCACAAAATTCATGCATGAGTGGGGTCCCTAGGCCTGGCCAGCGAACAGGGCTGATCAGGTTCCCTGCCTCCCTCCCTCCTTTTTCCCTCACTGCCTGCGTCCGATGCCACCTACTCTCCGTTCTCCATCCCAGCCTGGGGCCAGGACTCGATTGGGTGATAGGGACCTGCTGGCTGAGTGGAGGGACTTGGAGGTTGGCTGGGGGGAGGGGCCAACTGCCACCATGGCAGGCCGATTGGGGCCTGCTGGCCGGGGGGGGGGGGGGGGGGGGGGGGGGAGGGAAAGGGGAGAGGGACCCGGAAGTTGGCTGCCAGCCCTGAGGAGGGAGCTGGCCCTTGGCCCCCCCTGGGAAAGGGGCCAAATCTACTGCCACCCACCCCCAGTACCCTGTCCTGCCCAGGGGCTCAGCCCTGATTAGGAGATCAGGGCCTGCCAGCCGGGAGGAGGCAGAAGGTTGGCCTGCAGGCTCCATCGGCAATTGGGGCCTGCGGGCTGGGGGCAGCTCCTATGTTGAGCATCTGCCCCCTGGTGGTCAGTGCATGTCATAGTGACCAGTCGTTCTGGTCATTTGGTCCTAATGGTTGCTTAGGCTTTTATATATAGAGAGATTATTTGTAACCAGTATTTCCTATTTAAGAGAAAAAAAAGTTATATTTCCTATTTAAGAGAAAAAATTTATAAGTATAAAATAAGTAAAAATCAACTATTTTACATTTCCTTTAGATATACCATATAAATTCTGTTCCCGCCCCCCCATCCGAAATACTTATCCCCTGGTTCTAGCCACTAAAATATCAATAAACAGTAACAAAGCCATAACAATGACTATATATACTTCTCTGATGATGGTCTTCATCATTCCTTACTAAGATAAACAGCTTCCTTGGAAGGTTAGCTAATTCTAGGGTGGGAAGGAAATGTAGCAAACAAGCTTTCATAGAAGAATGAGTTTGTGTCAAAACGAGTGTATATCCTAACTATAGTGATTCTCACTGAACAAAATTGAGATAATTTAAGCATCAAAGACATTAATTATCACAATAAATTTTATATATAACATACATGAATTCATATAGATATTTGGGGGAAAAAAGAGAGAGAAAGAGAAATAGATTATTGCTGGTAGGTAGGAAATGAAGTCCTTTCTTTAAAAATGGCTATTGAAGAAAAAGACATCAACATATATCTTGCTGTTTCTGTGCAAACTGTATTGATTTATTTTTTAAAGAAAGAAAGAGAGAGAAAAACATCAATTGGTTGCATTTCTTATGTGCCCCAAAGAGACCTAACCCACAAACTAGGTTTGTGCCCAGACCTAGGTATGTGCCGTGACCTTTAGGTGTATAGGACAATGCTCTAACCAACTGAGCCACACTGGCGAGGGTCTGTGCAAACTGTTTTAAAGGAAACAATATCACTAAATATTTAGAGAAAATTCTATATACATAATTCCAGCTCATATATATGAAAAACTGACAAAATTATAATATTATCATTTAGTTATAAACTCTAATGAAGAAATTGATTTAGGCAAAAAATCATCAATGGATGATAAGATGAAATATAGATGGGGGATTTTACAATGAAGGGATAAGACTGGCCCCACCTAAACATACAGATTAATCTCAGCCTTAATATCAGTAGATTAACCTGACACTGTGCCTCCTGCTGGGATGTAGTCTGAAGTACACAGACTTCTTCCTTTGGAAATATCCAATCAAGACTTCTCAGCTAATTTCTAGTTTACAGAAAGAGAGAGAGAGACAGAGAGAGAGAGAGAGAGAGAGAGAGAGGAAGGAAAACTTGTCAAGTGGCATCACAATGAAGCAAACAGACAAGTGCTTTCTATGAGACATTCTATAGCAAAAATAATCAGATGTGTTCAACAAGTCAATGGCATGTTGAAAATGTGGTGGTGGCAGGAATTAACAGTCACTGCTCCAAATGAAAGGGGTTTTAAGAGAAGTAATAATCAAATACAATGTGTGTAATGAGTTTGAAATCTTAATCCCATATGGTAGCTATAGGAGACCATGCTTAAAAGAGAAAGTTAAGTATGATCATTACAGGGTAAACATACCAAGAAAATACTAATTTTGTTGAGTGGAAAAAATAGCTTTCAGAGTTAAATATTCTGCAAGTAGAAGTGATATAATATCAGATCTGGAATATGCATTTATTTCAGCAAAAATTAAATAAAAAATAAAGTAGTACCAAAAATGAGATTCAAAGATAGACTTGTGAGCTATCTGTGGTAATTTCTTAATTATTATTAAATATGAGTATAGGAGTGTTTGATGTACTCTTACTTCTTTCCACTTTTGTGTGTATTTGAATATCCTATATAATAAAAGCCTAATATGCAAATAGAACGAACAGAAGAACGACCAGTAGAACGACTGGTCGCTATGATGCTCACTGACCACCAGGGGACAGACGCTCAATACAGGAGCTGGCCCCAGCCCACAGGCACCAGGCCAGCCAAGGCGGGTGCCAGTGGGGCCCCCAATCACCCTGCTGGTTACCATGGAGATCGGCCCTGATCACCGGCCAGGCCTAGGGACCCTTCCCGTGCATGAATTTCATTCACCGGGCCTCTAGTTGTCATATACTATCTAATAAAAGAGTAATATGCAAATTAGCCATCAATCTGCTACACCCACAAGCCACGCCCACCAGCCAATCAGGAGTGAGTATACAAATTAACCCAACCAAGATGGCTGCAGCCATAGAGTGAGTAGGAGGCTTGGGTTTCCCAAGCAATGGAGAAGCCAAGCTTTCCACACACCCTGCCCCCCCCCCTCAGGCCTCCACTCAAGGATACAAAGTTTCAATTATATAAGATAAATAAATCCCAACAAAAATGGCGGCAGCCACAGAGCTGGAGAGAGCAGGAGGCTTGAGTTGCCCCTGGCGATGGAGAAAGCCAAGCTTCTGCAGCCCTGGCCTGCCTTGGCCTCCACTCGAGGCTACAAAGTTTCAATTATAGAAGATAAATAAATCCCAGATACCAGGCCCTCCACTTGGGTCGCCAGGGGGCGTGGCCAGCCTGCAAACCACAACAGACCCCTCGCCCAGGCCGCCCCACGCCCCAAGGGATCCCCCACCCTGATCTGGGACACCCTTCAGGGCAAACCAGCCAGCCCCCACCAGTGCACCAGGCCCCTATCCTATATAATAAAAGAGTAATATGAAAATTGACCATCACTCCAACACACAAGATGGCTGCCCCTAGGTGGTCAACGATCCTCCCCCCATGTGGACACAAGATGGCCACCACAAGATGGCCAGCAGGGGAGGGCAGTTGGGAGGGACCAGGCCTGCAAGGGAGGGCAGTTGGGGGCGATCAAGCCTGCAGGGTAGGGCAGTTAGGGGTGACCAGGCCAGCAGAGGAGTGAAGTTGGGGATGACCAGGCCTGCAGGAAAGGGCTGTTGTGGGGGACCCAGGCCTGCAGGGGAGAGCAGTTGCGGGGGGGGGCCAGGCCTGCAGTGGAGGGCAGTTAGGGGTGACCAGGCCTGCAAGGGATGGCAGTTAGGGGTAAACAGGCTGGCAGGGGAGCAGTTAGGCATCAATCAGGCTGGCAGGGGAGTGGTTAGGGGGTGATCAGACTGGCAGGCAGAAGTGGTTAGCGGCATTAGGAAGTCAGGCAGGGAGCATTTGGGAGCCAGCAGTCCTGGATTGTGAGAGGAATGTCCAACTGCCCGTTTAGGCCCAATCTGCTAAACGGCAGTTGGACATCCCTCGAGGGGTCCCAGATTGGAGAGGGTGCAGGCTGGGCTGAGGGACACACCCCCATGCACGAATTTCATGTACCAGGCCTCTAGTAAAATAATAAAATTTTAGATTATTAAATATTATGTCATGTCATCCACTTGCTCAAGACCCCCCAAAGACTTTGTGTTAACATAGAGAAGAAATCGAAAGTCTTTACTCGGCCTTACATTAATTACTTGGCCCCTGGCTTCCTTCCAAGCTCATCTCCCACAAGCCTTTACTCACTCCTGCTCCAGGTACCCTGGTTTTATTGTTTTTCTTAAAACACAATTAAGTATGACTCCATCTTAGGTGTTCTTTACTCTTTTCTTTCTTAAATGCTCTTCCCCTGCTGTATGTACTACACTAGGGGAAAAATTGAATAACAAACATTTAAATGAATTTAAATTAAATTAAAGCAGAAAAAAAAAAAAGATACACAATACTTGAAAGGAGATTCCCAAAAGACCACAGATCTACCTTTTTCCTTGTGTTTTTCTTTCTGTCTTTCATTGTCTCTTAGCCTCAAGAAGTGATGCTTCTGCTCAGACTGTCAAACCTCAGATGGAAGGCAGAGGGGAGGGGAAGAGATCAACCAGTAAACTCGTATGCATATATGCACAACTCTGGAACACAGACAAAAGGGTGAAGGCCTGACGGGGTCGGGGAGGGGAGAGAGCAGGGAGGGCAGGCTGGCAGAGGTCAATGGGCGAGAGGGGGGACATATATAATACTTTCAACAATAAATATTTTAAAAAGAATAATAATAAATAAAACAGGGGTGGGGAACATCTGGCCCTTGGGCCGCATCAGGCCCATGAAATCATTTGGTCTGGCCCTGACAAGGCATTAGGGATGAGTTAATTAAATGCTTGACCAAAGAGTGGGCTAACTTTTAAGTTGATAATTTTGTATGGCCCTCGAATGTTGTTATAAATATCCAAATGGCCCTTGGCAGGAAAAGGTTCCCCACTCTCATTTTAAAAGCACAGAATCCCTAAGGAGATTATTTTTTTAAGTAGAGACTTGGGTAAGATTAGAAAAGGTCAATTTTCTTTGCCCAGTGACATAATAATAACTCTTGTCTAGAAAAAAATATACATTGAAATCTTGGAAAATGGACATTGCCTCTTCTTGGATTTTTGGTATTCAAGTGAAAAATTCTGATATACTTCCATACATATATTTTATTTTTATATTTAAATTCTTTATTGTTGAAAATATTAAACATATGTCACTTTTTTCCCCATTGTCCTACCCCGGCCTGCTCCCAACCCCCAGCACAGGCCCTCACCGCTCTACTGTCTGTGTCCATTGGTTATGCTTACATGCATGCATCCAAGTCCTTTGGTTGATCTCTTACCCCCTTCCCCAAACATATCTTTTAAACAAAGACAGTATCCAACATTTTGAGCCCTTGACTCAGTGCATGTCTGCAGCTGCACACCCTTCTGAGGGCTACAGATATCTATATACCAATGCAGCTGAGAAACTGGACTTACAGTATAGAGAGCTCTCAAAGAAATGAAAAAATATTGGAATTAAGATTGTGTGTGACATTTAGAAGTTGTACTTTAAGTGCCCTAATAATTCTCGAAATGCATAGATGAGGAAGCTCATGTAGCAATGCATGCACAAGCATGAGCTCCCAGATCCAAGTGCTTGTAAGGACTGATAGTGCATTCAGCATTATGATTGCTTTGCATTTCTTCTCATTTGCCCCACTCCCTGTAAATCAATAGAAGAGATTTGCTGTAACAGGGGTTAAGGAACGTGCTCTTACTGATTGAATTACTTTATGAGTATCTCCCCCATAAGCTATTATAAAACCAAGTTAATAACATTGACTAAATGACAACTGAATATGAGGCAACTTCATGATTCATAGTATAACACACTTTTCTTTGGGGGAAAAATGTTTTTCAGCTCTTCTTTTATATTTTCTGCAAAGATAGTACATTTTCTCAAATTAAGATAAATAAAAGTTGTAGCTACGACATTTCTTTCTCATTTTTTAAAAAATGCAATTGCCATATTGCTAAAGTTCCAATTCCCTTTAATTAAGTAACCATTAAAAGGATTCAAGTTGAGTATTCAAAAAATTCTAACACATGTGAAACTGATTTGTGATCTGGAGATTAGCGCTAATGGCCATGCTATTACAGTTACTTGTACTCCTTTGCCATTTAAAATTAGAGGACTGTCCACTAAAGTGAAATTCCAAGTGCACAGGCCCTACTTTATAGGCTACTGTGTAAGTGACAGTTGGAACTTCAGAGACTGACAATTTTTCTCTCTCTTTGACAGCACATAGCACATGGTACCCAAAGGTTTGTACGGATGTTGGTTTCAACATCTAGAGTACCAGCAAAGCTATAAAAATACTTATTTTCCCACTATTAAGCATCTATAGTGGATTCAGACAGCTTCCCTGACTAATGACCAAAACCTCTTTACAAGCAATCTGTGGACTACCATGGCCCATGCTTCCAGTCTTTCACGGTAGCCTCATTCTTTGTGAATGAAACCAAGGTGGACTTAAGAGAAGGGTTCGGCCTCTCCGGTGAGACTGACTCTTACCCCTGGCAATAGCTAAAAAATGGACAAGGGAAAGATACCCAGAGTTCCCTCAAAAGCCTGGTTTCTGCTCTTCTGTACCAGCTTAGCTAGAGACAGACAGGTAAATTATTTAATTTGGGTTGCACAGCAGGATGAAAAAGACAGATTCTCAAATTTAGTTTTATTGCTTGTTAGTAGGTCAGGAGGTTTGAAATGGATTTGCCTGGGTGTTGGCCTCAGTGGTCAGTTGAGTTTATAATCATGAAATGAAGTAGAGCTGCTGCTTGTACTGATCATGAGGATTTTTTTTTCTCAAGTTCCAATATGTATTTTATATATAAAATCTAATCCTACATAATAAAGAGGTAATATGCAAATTGACCATCACTCCCACACACAAGGTGGCCGCCCCCATGTGGTCAAAGATGGCTGCCTCCATGTGGACACAAGATGGCTGCTACAAGATGGCCAGCAGGGGAGGGCAGTTGTGGGCGACCAGGCCAGCAGGAAAGGGCAGTTAGGGGTGACCGGGCTGGCAGGGGAGGGCAATTAGGGATGACCAGGCTGAAAAGGGAGGGCAGTTGGGGGCTACCAGGCCAGCAGGGGAGGGCAGTTAGGGATGACCAGGCTGGCAAGGGAGGGAAGTTAGGGGTGACCAGACCAGCAGGGGAGGGCAGTTGGGGGCAACCAGGCTGGCAGGGGAGTGGTTAGCGGGTGATCAGGCTGGCAGGCAGAAGTGGTTAGGGGCAATCAGGCAGGCAGGCAGGTAAGCGGTTGGGAGCCAGCAGTCCTGGATTGTGAGAGGGATGTCCGACTGCCCGTTTAGGCCCAATACTACCGGACATCCCTCGAGGGGCCCCAGATTGGAGAGGGTGCAGGCTGGGCTGAGGGACACACACACACCCATGCACAAATTTCATGCACCAGGCCTCTAGTCCTATAATAAAAGGTAATATGCAAATTGACTGAATGGTGGAGCGACCAGTACGATGTGCCCTCACCACCAGGGGGCAGATGCTCAATGCAGTAGCTGCTCCCTCGTTGTCAGTGCGTTCCCACAGGGGGAGTCCCGCTCAGCCAGAAGCCAGGCTCATGGCTGGCAGATGCAGCGGTGGTGGCGGGAGCCTCTCCCACCTCCGCGGCAGTGCTAAGGACCTCTTGGGGGATGTCTGACATCTCCTGAGGGGTCCTGGACTGCCAGAGGGCACAGGCTGGGCTGAAGGGACCCTTCCCCCATGCACGAATGTTGTGCACCGGGCCTCTAGTATAGTATATAAGAGCTACACTTTAAAGTTAGAACTTTAAAAAGTTCCATTGCTACTAAGATGAAATCACATGATGAAAGAATCCCTTTCTTTCCCTCTGATTGTTGTTGGGTCTGGTTATGATGCTTGGAGCCATCTGGCTCTTAGCCTAAGGTTAAAGGCAACACCGAGGATGACTTGGGAGATATGAAAATTAACAGATTCATAACACAAATAAGCTGTTTGCTATCCCTGTCCTTCCTGAATCTCATTCTGCCTAATATAGTACATCTCCTTGTACTTTAAGTCAATTTCAACTAGCGTTTCTACCTTAGTTTAAATATCAGCTATAGGGTCTTATCATGTGCTGTCTTGCATTTTGTTATTTGTGCATGATTTCTATCCCCTCCATCCTCACACCCACCACCACTAAGTTGTAGGCTTTGGAGTTAGATAGCTTTGGGTAAACATGTCCCTACTGTTTATGCTATAAAGTCTTGAAAGTGTTACTTAAGCTTTCCAAACCCCAGTTTATTCATTCCTACATCAAGGAAAATAATACCAACTTTGCACAGTTGTCTGAGAATTAAATGATATATATGCAAAGTGTCTACTGCTTCTTTGTCCTGAATTGGCACTCAATAAATATCACTTCTGTTTTGTCCTTGCCCTTACAATTTATATCCTTTTCTGCAAATAGCCCTGCAGCCACAAGTGCTGATTCTAATTTTTGCATTGGGGTTGCAGTAACTGCACTGTGCATTTAAGAGCATCTTTCTGCAAGATGTGTAAAGCTGGATATCAACTGGGCCAGTGCAGACAAAAGTGAGGATGCAGGCCCACACATCCCATTATCCCATGCTCCCTCTTACCCAAGTTTCTAAATCCTCCCTAGCATTCACGACCCAGTCCCAATCTTTGCTTCTTGGTGGAATTTTTCCTGGGTCCTACATCCACGAATATTCTTCCCTGCCTTGGAATTCTGGAGTGGCTATACTCCCATTTACAATCTAGCAGTGTGTCTCAGTTTATTAGACATCTTTTCACCTGTGTCCAACTTTTATTCACACCTAATAATATCGGCATACATCTTCACCTTGTTTTCTACCACCCGAATGAACTTCGAAGTGGTAGTTATTTATTTATTAACAATAATAACTGTCCTACATATAGAACCTGACTATGTACAAGAAACTACTGGATCTATTACTCTGTGTTGTACACTGATCTACCCTTGTTGGAAAACAGGCTAGTAGGGTTATCACTAGTTAGTAAATGAGGAAACAGACATAAAAGCATTATACATGGGACCTTGGCCTGGCATGCTACATACACTTGGCTCCAGACATAGTATGACACAGTATTACATTCTCATGCACTCTTCATTCCCAAAGAAGCATGACAGTGCAAAATAAAGGGAATGATGTTGAATCCATTATAATTATTTAAGTCAATAATTCCCAAACTTCTGTACTGCATTGTTAATAATTAATACTTTTTATTTATGATTCAGCTTGCAAATAACTTCAACACACAGTTTCTACCCACACCTGTTTAGAACTGGTCTAGAGTGCATGGGCAAAGCACGATATTTCTGAATTGGAAGGAAAAGTTAATTTCCGGCATCTAGAAGGCCACGCTTTATTATTTTCTAAATTAGCCATTCTTAGCATTGCTTCCATTTGACTGATTTTTGAAAGCCAATTATTTGTGATAAGAATACTCTGAATATCCATGTTATATTACAGGGGAATAAAATGATAATCCAATTTAACCAGTGTCTGGTGATCAAAATGTTCTGTTGATATAATAAGCATCAACTTGGCTGCAGCTCAAGCAGGGTATTCTGCTCATCATTGTTACCCAGGAGCTGGGCTGATGGAGGACCCGTCTGGACCTAGGCTCTCATGATTGCGGCGGCAAGGGAGAGGACATGGAGGATTGCACTCCTCTATCTACATGTGAGGGACACCCAAAGTCCTGCTCACATTGCATAGGCCAAAGCAAGTCATGAGGCCTGTCTTAGTTTCCAACATCCGGGGAAGTGCAATCCTACCCAGGACTGGAAGAGAAAACTCTAGTGTTAGTGAACAGCTCTAGTGAATATCACAAAGACATACTCAGTTTCAAAATCATTACTGTTCTGAGTTGTACAGAAGTCAAAAAGGCCAACATCCAAGGTTATAATGATAACCTTGCTTAAAATAATAAATATTTGACATATATGTGTATATATACATAAATACAATGTATATGTTTCTACAATCCTTCTTCTACACTCACACACACACATACACACACACACACACAATGTATGTTTATTTGCTCTTCAGCTCCTTATAAATCTCACCCTTTTCTGCCTCATTGATTTTGCATCACTCTTACTTCTCTCAGTATTTGTAACTACACATTTCCATCAGTTCCTTGGCTATCTAAAGCTACTTTACACTTTTGAGACTGTCTGCATGACACTGCCTCACCCAGCATGCTCTTTGCACATACCTTTACGTAGCTGATCATCAGCCATCTTCCAAGGAAAAATTTTAGCTGTTCTCCATGGAAGATTTCTAGCTTCCAAAACTAGGTTATGTTAACCTGTTTAACATTTATATTGAAACTTGTTATTTTATGTCACTTATCATAACTATAATTAAGTATCAAATATTCCATCTCTTTCTGCATTTTAAAATTTTACCAAAATAGTACCTAGTATATCAGGTACAAAATTATGCATTAAATATTTTCCTGACCAAACCAAGGTTTCTTAGCCACCTATGAATGCTACTTCTCTGAGAATAAAATCCAATATAGAACTTGGTCCATCTCTACTTATTCCCTTGATCTCCGGTCTTCTTAAAGAAATCAATTAAGCAATTAGAAACAGGTCTTTGGAGATACTGATGGCTAAGCTTCCCCTTGACTCTAGTGACAGAAATTTCAGGTGATTAGGGTTTTATATTGTATTTCATGAGATAACTTTCAAATGATTTATATTCTCAAGCTCTCAGGATAGACACAACAGGATTACATTTCCCTGTTCTTTTTTCATTCTCTCAACATTTGGCAAAAGAGTTAGCATATCACCATAACTACCAACTCCCCTGTCTCTTTCTCAGCTTGGCGCTGAGTTGTAACGTTCACTTGAAAATCTAATCCCAGGATTTATACAGTCCCTGACCTCATGGTACACATTTCATTTTGCTGATCCCACAAAATCCAGCTTGGGATAGGTTGCTGGGCTCCTTGATTTTCTTCTCTAGAGAATGTCATTGTTACATTGTAACTCCCAAACCAGAGTACGAATAGCTTGGAAATTTCTTCCCTCTAAATTCTAAATTTATTGCACAAATCGCTATGCTAAACAAATTCAAAAGTAGCAATGTGGCAAGACTTTATTAGATAGCCCAGTACAGATAGTTCTATTGCTTCCCTACTTCTGATTTTAAAAAGGCACACGACTGAAAACTGAATTTAATATACTATATGCCTGCCATCAATTTTCCCATCTAGTCTACTTCCTTTTTACTTGGCCATTTTACTTAATATCACTAAATTAATTTTCTCTGGGTTGAATTTGTTAACCCAATCACAAACAATGAATAGCAGGGATTTTGCCTTTGCATACAAATTAGGTAATGCAGATCTCATATTGTCCTCAAAGTCCAAAATCTAACCTAACACCACTAGTCCCCAAATATAACGACTGCTTTCTTTTGACCACATAGAACTTGTTCAGAGTGTGTCAAGACTTGGTTTCTTTCTGGAGACCATATTCATTTCTGTCACTGGCTTGGCTTTCCTTTCTGGTCTTTTCATTGTGGCCACGTCTCAAGAGATGAAATATTAAGCTTGCAAGATAGTCACTGAATATGAGAAAGAATGTATCCTACAGAAAACATACATCTAGGAAGCCAGGACCTCTCCCCTGGTCAGTCTTTGGAAAGGAAATGCCAGGCTTTAACTATGTGGCTCTCTCCTGTGTGAGCTCCATGACTGCTAACCAACAGTGTTCTCTCCCCTATACCTTCTTCTTCAGATCATTTATTATCTTTAGTTTATTATAGGCAAGGGTCACTCTCCTATGCATCTTTCTTTAAACTAAATCACATAAAATTATTCACATTTGTTTTATAGTTTACTTTTCTTAGAACTACTTTAGTTTTTCGCTTCTTGATTCTCATAGAGATGTAGATGAAGGTTGAAACGAAGGTGGATGGGAATAAAACTGGAGACCTCTGAGTATCTTATGTGACCTTTTCCTTCACTGTTGATTATTACAACCCAATCAACTACTTCCTGTACTATGGTAATGGCCTCCTAAGCAAGAGTAACTTTTCTTTAAAATTTTTATTTTATTGTGGTAAGAACATTTAATGATATCTAACTTCATTTTTTAAAAGTATATTTTTATTGATTTTAGAGAAGAAGGGAGAGGGAGAAAGAGATAGAAACATCAATGATGAGAGAGAATCATTGATCGGCTGCCTCCTGTATGCCCGCTCCTGGGGATTGCCCATAACCTGGGCATGTGCCCTTGACTGGAATTGAACCCGGGACACTTTAGTCCGCAGGCCGATGCTCTATCCACTGAGCCAAACCATCTAGGGCTAACTTCTTTTTTTAAACTCGCAACATTTGGTGTATGGGGCAACACTCCCAAGCAACTGGCCAGGGTGAGATCAAACTTCTTAATCGAATTGTAAGTGTAAAACACCATAGAGACGATATACAGAATATCTCTAGAATTTATTCATGTTGCATAATCCAAACTGTATGTCAACTGACTACAATATTGACTTTGTAAAGCATCACCCTGACCCAGTTATCTCCTTGTTCACAAGCCTTTTCTGCATTAGTTTTGCTTCCTGGAGTGGCTCTCAAACTGTTGATCCTGGACCAGCAGCAGCAGCATCTTCTGGGAACATGACAGAAATGCAAATTCTCAGGGCCCACACTACATCCACACAACCGTAAAATCCAAGGTGGGGCCCAGAACTCTATGTTCCAATAAGCTCTGAAGACGATTCCAATGGTCACTTAAATGTAAGACCCATTAAACTAATGAATAATTTACATTGCTAAAAATGCCACTTAAGATCTTATGTAACATCATGTCAACTGCGTGCCAGCTTCATTCCACAAACCATTCTCCATATTTTCTAAGCACTAATGAAACTACAAAACTTTCTACTTTTAAATTATATGGTATCCTTTTTGTCCTACATTTTGTTTAAACTGGAGGGTGTCCCAAAAATATGTGTGCACACTTAAACAGCTGATAGCTCAATTTAGAAAATGAAATGTATTTTAACAAATACTGCCTTTATAATTATTCAAAGTGTGTGTATACTTTTGGAGGGCACCCAAAATTTCCTCTCCAGGAGATTCCCACATCACACCTTCCCTCCCAACAACTAGTAACAACAGCTTTGCTACAATCCTCTTTACTCGTCGTGTAAAGAGTCCTCTTTTGTAAGACTTTCCTGATTTGTCCCTTGATTAAACATGATTCCTTCTTCTTTTTAATCATTGAAATAATTTGCTTTCATTCTTTTATGGCACACATTGCAATCTGGTTTCCAAAATACTTTACTTATGAACATGCCCTCTTCTTTCTCACCGTGTCTGGAAGTCTTTGCCAGGCATGACTGTGGCCTATTCACCTTGATTCTGCTGCAGCGTCCTACATACAGGATATATGTGTTAAACAAAGCAACTATCTACTCTCTCTATGTTAGACCCAGTGCGTCCCCAGAATCCCTGAGTATCACATTATAGAACTCTCCATCGAACTGTAGTAGAATTTAACGTACTCTGACTTTAGATTGGACGACAGACACAACCCCCTTACTGGTGACTTCAGGCAAGTCCCTTACTTCTGCGATTCTAATTTATTAAATGTAACTAATACTATCCACCACATAGAATTATTAAGAGGATTATATTCCATGTAATAATAATATATACAGCAGGTAAGCAAGAGAAAATTACTATTATAAAATGTGTTCCTAAAGCCACACGAGCTTACAAATTATCCAAGTCCACATAATCAATAAATGGCCAAGACAAAATCAGAAATTAAAAACTACTTTTGTATGTTATTTCCATCTTCTGTGTAAAAGAAGAAAGGAGAGGGATAAAATACAGGCTAAACAATACCTTAGACCAGTGGTCGGCAAACTCATTAGTCAACAGGGCGGCAAACCGCGGCTCGTGAGCCACATGTGCCTCACGAACCGCAGTTTGCCGACCACTGCCTTAGACGAATGTGCATTTGAGTTAGAGCACAAGCTACTCCAAATGTGGTTCTTCAAAACATGACTAAGAGTTGTTAACCATCTTAGTAATTCTCTTAAGTGAACATCATCATAGGGGACACTTCCACTTTTACAAAACCATAATAACATATATCCACCCAAGATGCCTTCCTAATGACCTAAAGGCTGGCTCTTACCTCCTAGGTGCTCACCTAGAAGGTAGCTAGAATCCCTGTCCAGTGCTACATTCTTACCTTTCTCTTACCCCAAGATGATGGATTTCCTCTCCCTCTGAATCAGTACATGATTTTTATGGCTTCCTGCCACACTTTGATGAAGCAGGCTTTCCAAATAACAGAACAGATAAAACAGAACTTGGAACATGTTGGTGGATCAACTATTTTTGTAACTTACATGACAATGAACATTAATATTTATTTAAATAAACCATCAAGGGAACATACATCACTCTCCTGGCTGTGTGTGCATGTGTGTTTATATGAAACGCTTTATCAGAATCGGCACTGTCAAGCTCTCACTTTAATCAGACATTCTGATTTGAGATGGTAATTAGTTCTGCCTTCCATCAATTTTCCTTCAGTTATTTTTTTTTGTCAATAGAATTCTGAACTATAGATTTAGAAGTTACTTAATTCTTTTCTAACTCTTTTTATTCACAGCTGGTTATGTCTGTGTGCAATGACTATAATTATATATATTTGATCCATCATGTATATAATCAGTTCACTGCTATAGAAATATACTGAACAAAGACTATTTTTGAAACTTGAGCTCTCTTTTATGTCAGCTCTAAGAATAAAAGGATGGTAGAAGCCTAAAGGATTAAAGGATTTCAGACTTTGAGAGGTAGGTGTGTGTGTGTGTGTGTGTGTGTGTGTGTGTGTGTGTGTGTGTGTGTGTGATCACTATGGTTTCTCCCATTTTGTGATACTGGAGAAAAGAAAGAGAAATGTCAACTTATGCTCTGTATCAGTAGTTAAAAACTGGACACAAGAGACTTTACCTCTGCCCTTGAGGAGAAATATACAATAAAAAAAAATTAGAATCCAATGTAGTCAGTGTTAGAGTAACGTAATAAACAAGGAGTTATAGGCCTTTTCTTCATTCCATTCAGAAATGCTGACACTAATTTTTTCACAAGTTCTTACATGTACAATATAAGTATTATTTTGGTTCTTTATAAAATTAAAGAGTTCAGCCAAGTCTTAGACACAATTAATAACAACTTATATTTATAATATACCAAATCATTTACAAAGTTTTTTAGATATATTGCCTTATGTGGGATGAAGAAACCAAGATGCAGTAAAGCTTATCAAAAGTCATGTTTAAAGTAATGAATCTTCCACAAAATGTGTTGTCCAAATCATTAATTTAAGATATTAAAAAATACATTTGATATTATGCAGTCAATTCTCTTTATTTAATATATATATACATATATATACATATATATATGTGTGTGTATGTGTGTGTGTATATATACATATATACATATATATATATATATATATTGATTTCAGAGAGGAAGGAAGAGGGAAAGAGAGACAGAAGCATCAATGATGAGAGATAATCATCCAGATAGGCTGCCTCCTGCACCGCCCCTTACTGGGGGATCAAGCCTACAACCCAGGCATATGCTATTACTAGATATAAAATCATGACCTCCTGGTTTATAGGTAGATGCTCAACCACTGAGCAACACTGGCCCTGCTCAATTCTCCTTATTAAAAAAAAAGGTTATTTAATTATACTTTAACTATTGTTTCAGCATTTAAATATCCTATATATAGTAGCTTTAAATAGTTAAATTCCTGAAGAGTTCTATGGCTAGAATGATCAAAACAGCTTTCATATCTTTTTACCAAATGCTCTGGAGTAAAAAAGTATTATATTATTATTATTGGGGTAATTCCCTTTTTCAAAGCTCTTATCCTCAAATGAATGTTATACATCTCCAGGGTATCTCATCCTGAAATCTCACACACCTGAGGCATTGATTTCTTTTCTTTGATAATTGCATGAATATTTTCTTTCATCCGGCATGGCCTGTATTTATCCCTGTTACAATCATGAAGAGTCTTTAAATGTATTATAATCTTTCTTTGAATAGCCTGTGCCATTACCCATTCCAGTATCTCGTCTCACTTAATTGCACTTAAGCAATCGGACAGTCTTTCAACTTTAATATTTTTATCAAAATTCAGAGCTTTATGCACACCACGCTTTCTTCAGTTTTGTTGGGGTGGCAGGTGGTGGAGGGAAGATGAGTGGTAAGATACTGGTGCCTTCTTAAAAGACCCACCCAGTGTTACTTGATGCACATTTTGTATCCTGCTGGAATTTATAGGCACAGCAGATAACATTAGGAATGAATCTTGTTTGAATCTGAGGCAAACCTCAGAAAAGTCAAAGTGAAAAGAAAGAGTAGAGATTCTTTTATATGCCTTTACTAAGTTTATATTTTGTCACTTTCTTTCTTCAATTTCAAGGCAGCATTTAGTTTTTTAAAGAAGATCCTGGCATCCTTTGAGTTTAATATTGAATTGTGACCTTCAGAAAGATGCTCAGACAAAGGCTGATATCTCAAAAAGTAATCTTATCTATATACATAAAGCGTAAGCAACTGAATGACCAAATGACCAGTCGCTATGACATGTATTGACCACCAGGGGGCAGACGCTCAACTCAGGAGCTGCCCCCTGGTGGTCAGTGCGCCCCCACAGTAGGAGCACCGCTCAGTTGACCGATGGGAGCCAGAGGCAGGGTTAACGGCTGGCGAGCACCCCTGTGGCGCGCGAGCCTCTCCCGATTGGGACTGACTGGGCACGAGCCTGCAGCAGGCACAGCGGGGCTGGGATGAGCAGGAGCAGCAGGTTGGATGGCTGGTTTCAGCCCGATCCCTGCAGGCTATGAAGGGTCCCCACTGGTGCACAAATCCGTGCATCAGGCCTCTAGTTCAATAATATTAGGTGATTTTAGAGTAATTATAATAACAAAGGCAACAATAATAATAGCTTGCTCTATGCCAACACTATGTTAGGTTTGTTATAATAATTATCTATTATATTTTACAGCAACCATATGAGATAGATACTATTAATAAATGCTGTCATGCTTAAACCTCTCCAAATTCAGGTTTTCTGATGTATATAACCAAATTTAATCACAACTGATAATTTTGCAGAAAGCTAGGTAGAGCTAAAACTACTACTATCTATTTATAAATTCCAGTCATTGGAATATATATATAGATAGATAGATATACCATAAATATTTTCCATCAATTTTTTTATCATCACTGTGAAATGTATGCTATCTATCATTTAAATGTTTAGCCATTTTTTATCCTGAATTTAAAAATGTAAAAAAAAAAAAAGGGTATTGGTACAAATAATGTTTATGATATGAGAGAACATTCATACTGGATATATAACATAATCATCCTAGAAGTAATGGGGTAGTAGGGAGTTTACTTAATTGTATTTGCATTTTTAATATTATAAACCTAGATTATTAGTAGAAATTTATATATTCATTTATTTATTTTAAGAAAAAGCCTTCTAGGTAAGCAGAATCTAGGATATATAAAGTAAATATAATGCAGTAACTACAAGTTCTGAACCAGACTACCTGAATTTGGATCCCACCTTTGCTGGTGTGACTTGGCTACTTGTGTCACCTTTCTGTGTCTCAGTTGCTTCTTCAGGGAGGTTAATAAAACTATCTAGTATAGGATTATTATGAAGTATAAAGGAGATAAATTAGGTGTGCACAGTATGTAGTACATAACAATTGTATTATAAAATCAACTATCATTATAGGCTAAAATAGTGCATATGGTGGGACTAAAGCTACATATTGCATTCCTAATATATATATTTTAGAGAGAGGAAGGGTGAGGGAGAGAGAGAAACATCAATGATGAGAGAAAAATCACCGAGATTGGCTGCCTCCTGCAGGCCCCATACTGTGGATCAAGCCTGCAACCCAGGCATATGCCCTGATCAGGAATAGAACTGTGACCTCCTGGTTCATGGGTTGATGCTCAACCACTGAGCAACACCATCTGGGCAGCATTCCTACTTCCTTCTTTCCCATATATCTCAAGGTAACATATTTGCAAGATTATCAAAACATCTGAGATATTCACCATTAATTCTGCATTATATTGGTATAAGACGCTAAATCTCTAAGAATTTCTGATCTAAAATGCAAGTATTTCTAAGGAGAATATATTTTAAATTTTCAATGATTTTATGCAATGAAAATATACCTGAGCTTATAAACAGAAGTTACAGACTTCTGTCCCAAGGCTGCCTTTGTTTTGCTCTAAAGCAAGATACTTTATCTCATGAAACTTCAGCATTCTTATCACTCAGGAAAATAATTCCCATGTCACAGGGTTATTTTAATATCATTTTATAGACATTTACAAAGAAAAACCTTAGAATTTTTAGGAGATATCATAAAATATGTGCATGATCTCAGAATAGGAAAATATTTATTTAATAAACTACAAAAAGAACAAAGCATAGTAGAAAAGATTGTTATATCTGGCCATTTGAAAATGAAATTTTCTATTTTACAAAAGATACCAGAAGTGAAATAAAATGTTAAGCTACATATATAAGAAACTGCATAGCCAACAAAACACCTAAATACAACATATTTGAAGATTTTCTTCAATTAAATAATAAATAGATGAATAGATCAGTCTTTTAAAAAAGGCAAAATTTGTGAATAAATAATGTGATAGAAACCCACTGGTTAATAGAATACAAATCTTATTAGCAATCATAATAAAATAAAATTTAAACTTGAATAGAGAACAGTCTCATTCAGTTAGTTTCTATTTAATTAATACAACTGATAAGCACTGAATTTTAGTGAGGATATGGAGAAAACTGATGCTTAGTCATTGCTAGCAGGGGTGTCAATTTCTCTGCCTTGTATAGCAAATTGGCAGCATATGAAGAATTTTAATGTGTTCTACTTTCATGAAAACTGTGCATTAAGAAGATACATCCAAGGATGCTCATTGAATCTCCCCATAACAACAACAAAAACCTCCCTACCTCTCCCTCAATAGAATTAATAAATATCCTATGTCTAGTTCATACAAAGGAATATTATACATGAGTTATAAAAAATGAACTATACTACAGATACCAACATGGGTAAATCCATAATATTAAATAAAACTGAAATTCATAATATTGAATGAGGAAAAAAAAAGGCAAATTGCAAACAAGTAAAATATTGCCTTTTATGTAAAAATCTAACATAAACAGCAATATGTCCTGTATAGGATACCCATTAATAACAACCGTAGAACCACGGTCTGCAAACTGTGGCTCGCGAGCCACATGCAGCTCTTTGGCCCCTTGAGTGTGGCTCTTCTACAAAATACCACGGCCTGGGCGAGTCTATTTTGAAGAAGTGGCGTTAGAAGAAGTTTAAGTTTAAAAAATTTGGCTCTCAAAAGAAATTTCAATCATTGCACTGTTGATATTTGGCTCTGTTGACTGAGTTTGCCGACCACTGACGTAGAAGGACAAAAACAGACCTAAGATTGATCCACATCAACTTTGTGATTGTAGATACTTCTGTAGAAGCTATGCCATATTATCATATTTTCCAGCTTATAAGACGACTGGGTGTATAAGACAACCCCCAACTTTTCCAGTTAAAATATAGAGTTTGGGATATATCCGCCCTATAAGATGATACCTGTTTATAAGATGACCCCCCACTTTTGAGAAGATTTTCCTGGGTTAAAAAGTCATTTTATACGCCAGAAAATACGGTATTTCTGACTTGATAAGAGAATTTTTGGTTTTGTTTGCTTTATCCTTGATTGATGTTGAATTTTATCAAGTGCTTTTAGGATACCAATCATGATAATGATGCAGTATATTTTCCTTCTCAATCTACAAATGTGCATAATTGCACTAATATTATCTCCCAAGATTAAACAGACTCACATTCCTAAGTCAAAATCCACCTGCTACTGATGGTTACTGTGTGTGTGCTTCATTTCTTGAATTGTTAGCTTGTGTTTTGTGGGGGGTTTTTGTTGTTGTTTTTTGTTATAGTTTGTTGGCTTAGATGTGTTAATATTTTAAGAGATATTTTTACATCAACATTAATAAGTGAGACTGCCTATGATTTGCCTTTCTCAAATTGCTCTTGTCTAGTTGTGGTAACATATTTCTGTTTTAGTTCTCTATTCTGTGAAATATTTACATGATATAAAGGCTATTTGCCTCAGATATTTATTGTAACACGATTTATTATAGTAAAAAAGTAGAAACAGATCAACTGTCCTCAGCAGAAAGGGTGTAACCGTTGGAAACTGGAAACACTCTCTCATTTTCTCTCAGCAAGGAAATGAGTATACTAATTTATTCATAAACAGAATTCGCTCTAGCAGCTAAAGTAAGATCTACATGCATCTCAAAAACATAATGATAAATTTAAAAAATGCATGTTGTATACATATAGAATTATGCCATTTGTGTAAAATATTAAACACTCATCCTCAAAGATATTTTATGACTAGGTAATATACCGAAGTAGCAAAACATGTTTGGAAACTGTATACTAACGTCACTTCTTCTAAGGAAGAAGGCAGAGGAGGAGGGATGGAAAAATATTTCAGTTGAAGTTTATTTGTATAGGGGAGATATGAAGCAGATATGGAAAGATTAGCAACTCAAACACAGGTAGTGGGGTAATGGAAGCCTTATTATATTCTTTTTACATATGTTGGAAATACTTTATACTTATTTTTACTTTGAAAAAAAGAAAGAAAAAAAGAAAGTAAGAGAAAGAGACAAAACTCTTTCATCACATTCTACTAACTCCAAGGCCCAGATTCTTTAACCTCCACACCTCAGTTTCTTCACCTTTAAAATGTGGGTGATGCTAGGTGTACCTCCCTCAAACATGTTTTGAGAAAGGGCAGTCTGCAGACAACTGCATTGTACACCGCTAGTGGGCATGGACCCTATATTATACCCCCATTGAATCTCCAGGGCTGGGCATCCATCCTTTTAAGTCATTTCACAGATAACAGTACAAGATTTTTCAACAGTTATACCACCATTACCACCCCCAAAAAGCCATAAGACAAATCTAAGGAGTTTAAATGATACAATACATTAATTAATTAAAGCACCTCAATAAATAGAAATAAAAAAATCCCAACAGCCAAGCATGTGAATTCCTCTCCTAATTCATATTTTACAAGCACTGGTTAGAAATTATAAGAACTAAATAGATTTCCTCACATAAAACCTCTTACAAGCCCAACAGAAAAAGATATAACACTGGTTAAGCATAAGAAACCATAAAAAAATGAAAAGGGAACCCACTGTATGGGCAAACATATATGCCAATGATACATCTGATCAGGAGTTGATTTCCAAAATATATAAAGAACTTATACAACTCAATATCGGGAAAACAAATAATCCAAACAAAAAATGGACAAAGGCCCTAGCTGATTTGGCTCAGTGGATAGAGCTTCGGCCTGCGGACCAAATGGTTTGATTCCAGTACAGATCACTCTCCTAGGTTGCAGGCTCCTCCCTAACCTGGGCCCTGGTCAGGGCTCATGCAGGAGGCAACCAATCAATATGTTTCTCCCACATCAATATTTCTCTTTGTCTTTCCCACTCTTCCACTCTCTCTAAAACTCAATGGAAAAATAACCTAGGGTGAGGATTTAAAAAAAAAAAATGGACAAAAGACCTAAATACATATTTCTCCAAAGAGGATATAGAGAAGGCCAATAGACATATGAAAAGATGCTCAATGTCACTAATCATCAGAGAGATGCAAATTAAAACCACAATGAGATATCACCTCACACCTATCAGAATGGCTATCATCAATAAATCAACAAACAACAAGTGCTGGCAAGGATGTGGAGAAAAGAAAACCCTAGTGTACTGTTGGTGGGAATGCAGACTGGTGCAGCCACTGTGGAAAACAGTATGGAGTTTACTCAAAAAATTAAAAATGGAACTGCCATTTGACACAGAGATTCCACTTCTGGGAATATATCCTAAAAATCCCGTAACACCAATTGGAAAGAATATATGCACCCCTATATTCATAGCAGCATTATTTATACTAGAGGCCCAGTGCACAAAAATCGTGCACTCAGAGGGGACCCTCTCACAGTCTGGGAGTCCTCAGGGGATGTCTGACTGATGGCTTAGGCCCGCTCCCCATAGGGTGCGGACCTAAGCCATCAGTCAGACATCCTTAGTGCTGCTGCGAAGGCGGAAGAGGCTCCCACCACTGCTGCTGTGCTAGCCAGCCATGAGCCCAGCTTCTGGCTTAGCAGCGCTCCTCCTGTGGGAGCACACTGACCACCAGGGGACAGCTCCTGCATTGAGCATCTGCCCCCTGATGGTCAGTGCATGTCATAGCGACCAGTTGTTCTGCAGTTTGGTCAATTTGCATATTAGCCTTTTATTATATAGTATAATGTGTTATTATGGGCAAGGCCTCTAATTCAATTTTTTTTAGGTAGTTAAAGGGAGGGGCAGAATTTTCACTTGAGCCTGAAGCTAAAATTGCCCTTAGCTCAAAAATCTGCATACCACTGAGACACATCTTGGTGAGGCTCATTCTGAACCCCCACACTGTTCTATTATGTGTATAAGTATTGGGAACCATCCTATCTCTTTAATGAAAGGAACCTTTTGTTATGTTACAATGACTAACTTTATCTCATGAGTTGTGTTTTGGCTTCAATCCTGTGTCTAGTATTCATGCAGCAACTTCAGCTCTTCTGTTCAATATTTACCTGGCATATCTTTTATTTTATTTTCTCTAAATCTTTCTAGATTTTTATGTATTAGATAGGAATAGCTCATGGACACAGACAATAGTCTGATGAAGGCCTGGAAGGGGTGGGTGCAGGGTGGAGGAAATCAATGGGGGAAAAAAACATACTAAAACAAAGGGACATCTGTAATACTTTCAACGATAAAGATACATTTTAAATAAAGGAAAATATCTTAGTTGAAAAGAGTTTTATGTGAAATAATATAAGTAATTGCTCTACACTGTACTTTATATTCTCAACTCCTCTCAAAGAGATATTAATTGACCCTATGTTCATTGACTGCAGGACTGACTTCCACCATGCTGACCCAGCACTGACTGCCACGGGGGCTGCGATCATACCCTGCTTTTCTCTCCCGGCCTCTGTCCAGGCCCGATCGCAGCCCCCTCGGCAGTCAGTGCTGGGTCACTGAGGCATCTGCAGCACGTCAGTCAGTGCTGGGACTCCATGGCAACCCAACCCGCCTGACTCCCAGTGTTTGGTCGAGCTTTTGGTCATTTTGGACTTTATGGACCTTGGCTCTTTATATATATACAGATACCCAAGATCTGGGCAGGGTTGGGGTAAACAGCAGTGGGCGTCCCTACCCCTCTTGCAACTCCACATCTGGCTATTCATACTGTCATTTTTGATAGCACTGGACTATGAAACTCTTTGATTAAAATAAAATGTATAGACAAATTATACTCTGAACAATGAAATACTTCCCAGGACAAAATTAAATGCATAGATACATGCAATAATATGGATGAATCTCAAATGTATTTATAAAGAGTAGAGGAATTTTTGCCCAATGGAGTGCATACAGTGAGATTTCATTTATATAAAACAGAAAATCAAGAAAGTAATTAAGAACATTGTTTCCTCTAAGGAAGTAGTAGGAGCACATTTTGGGAAGAGTCATGAGGGAACTTACTAAGACAACGGTAATATGATAATATTCTGTATCCTGAATGTGGATTTCACAGTTGTATTTATTTTCATTTGTCAAAACAGTCTAAAATTTATTTTATTGCATATAAATTTTATATTAAAATAAAACTATAAAAATGAATTCTAGTTAATGATATGTATTCCAAAAATATTTAGGCTGAAGTAAACTGATGTCTGCAATTTACTTTGGCTGCATCAAAAAGTAAGATGGACTGATGGACAGAAAGATGGATGGATACATGAATGGATACCTGGAAAAACAAGTGTTATGAATGTTAATGGAAGAAACTAGATGGGAAAAGTATAAATGTCTCCTATTAAGTTTTTGTTCATTTTTTCCTATATGTTTGAAATTTTTATAATAAAAATGTTGAGACAAAAAATCCCTGCTATTTAAAAATGCCCCCACACATAGAGCTTCAGTGCTAGCGTACCCCTGGTTTCAATGATCTTGTTCTGTGTTTGTTGCTGAAAATTCTCCTTTCTTTATTCCAAAAATGGCTATATATGCAAAAGATCTTTTGAGTTTCTCAAGCATTAACAAGTTCTGTAGTTGGAAGAATTTTCAGAGTATATAGTCCTTTATACTCCTACAGAAGAAACAATATTCAGTCTTTTTAATATACCTATTTTTCAATCTCTATTTGATAAACCCACTATAAAGTATTGTATTCTTGGAAGTTAAAACAACCATCCTCCCCTCTTTAAAATCACTGCTACTGATTAGTAGGAATTTATCTTTGCAAAAATCCCCACAAAACAATTTTCTTGCAGGCTCGATATCTACTCTTTCTTTTAATATTTGCTATTTCTAGGAAAAAAAAAAAAAAGAGGTATCTCTAGTGTGAAACACCTGCTTTTGATTTGGATTTCTCTGGGAAGGTCGCCCCCCCCCCCCCCCAACACACACACACAAAAGCGGAGATAAATTGACTACTTTATCATTGTGTGTGCTAGTGGATCTATTTTTTTCTATGCAACCCTTTCCCTGATGCACAGTCCTTCATAGGTGCTGGGTTTATGCATGTATTTCCATATTATCCCACCAACTTGAAAACCCGAATCCTCCTGCCTGTCTTTTCAATTCACACTCTTACATTACTAGCAATTACATCACATAAGGCAATGTCAGTATCAGTTCTTACTCTAACCACTCTGTGATTCAGTTCTCACCGAGTGCATCAGTGACACTTGCTGACTTCTGTTCTTTTTGGGAAGTCAACTATGCTTTTAAAATGATATCATAAAATATAACTTTTAGGAAGTGAAACTTTTTTGGGAATTCGAGGAAGAGTGTCACATTACTGTAATCTATCATCTTTTCAGATATAAAAGTCCCAGTCACTCTTTAACCAACTCCATGGTGGCCACTATTTAAATCATTTCTCAGAAAATGCAGTTGTTAAGAATACATATTGACGATGTGATGGTGATTTTCTGTACTCATCTTAATTAACCACTGAGTAGCCTTTAACAGAACTGACCATATCTTTCTTCTTAAAACACTTTCATTTCTAGTTCTTTGGGATATATGGTGGCTGCTTTTCTTTCTTTTTTTTAATATATTTTATTGATTTTTTACAGAGAGGAAGAGAGAGGGATAGAGAGTTAGAAACATCGATGAGAGAGAGACATCGATCAGCTGCCTCCTGCACATGCCCCACTGGGGATGTGCCCGCAACCAAGGTACATGCCCTTGACCAGAATCGAACCTGGGACCTTTCAGTCCACAGGCCGACGCTCTATCCACTGAGCCAAACCGGTTTCGGCTGGTGGCTGCTTTTCTTTCACTTCACTATGACTGGTCTGAATATCCTTTTTAAATATTCTTTGTTGCCCTAGCTGGTTTGGCTCAGTGGGTAGAGTGTTGGCCCACCGACTGAATCTTGGGTTCAATTCTGGTCAAGGGAATGTAACTCCGTTACAGGCTTGATCCCTGGCTCTTGTAGGGGTGAGTTCCGGAGGCAAACAATCAATATGTCTCTCTCACATCAATGTTTCTCTCTGTGTGTCTCTCCCTCTCCCTTCCACTGTCTCAAAAAATCAATGGAGAGATTGATTTTCATGGTGGTCATTTTGTACATATGAGAGGATTGCCTTTTTGTGCAACCGAAAATGACATTGCTAGGCTCTCCCTGGAATATGAAATGAAGGAAAGATAATAATTATTAAGCTTCAATTATATCCCATGTATTTTGCTTAATCATCTTCTTGTTCCTCATGTAATACTCAAGTACTTCAATGAAGCCCAATGTGATTAATTAACTTATAATATTTATATTATGAATAGTAAAAATGATAGTGACTTCATTTGTTCCTAGTTCTGTGCTAATTGCTTCAGGAGACCATGAGGCTATAGAGCTATATTTCAAGCACAAATCTGTTAAATTTTAACAAACAACACCAACTCTCCATTCTTTTTCAACTGGAATTTCACTTATTCTTTATTTTAAAGTGGATATTTGAAGAATATATATAAAAAACAATATGAACAAAGTACCTATTAAGCCTGACTTATATTACACGATCAATAAATGATTACTTTCTTAATTTTGCAAACCGCCAAACACTATAAAAATTGAAGATACCAATAATTACTCCTTTATCTCAAAAACTTTCACTACCTAGTAATAATCAAGGACTAAGCCACTATTTATAGAGCAGGTATGTACCAGGTACTTGGCCCTTGTCTAAATTCTTCAAGATAAGTGTTATTACCTTTGTTCAGATAAGAAACTGATTCACACGGAATAAAATGCCATCCCTTACCCAGCACAACTTGGACTTGTCACCAGGTCTGTCTAGCTGCAAAGTTGAATTCCATTTATTATACTTTCTGCCTCTCCATATCTGCTTGACTTTGCTTCTTTTACAACCAGGGTCTAACTTGATAAGCTTATTCAAGGATTCTTTGTACTGTGCAGGGCAAGGCTTGGCACAGCTTTCCTTTCACTATTCTGAGAGCTACTTTCCTGACTTGCATCAAAATCACTGAGTTCTTCGTTGAGGATTGTCTTAACAAATATAAGGAGAACTAGTAAAATAGAATATGAATAACTCAATGAGATTCATAAATTAGAGCAGGAAATATTTTCATATTACTATATTAGGGATGGCAGGTGATGGTAGGAAATATCCTTCAGAAATATCCTATATCTTTCCAATGCTATATATCCTTATATTTTGGATGACCATTGTGGCCACTGGATATTGAGATTAGTACTCTTTCCTATGTGCACCTGTAAAACCTTATAATTCTGTCATCTTAGCACTTATCAATCACTTGAACTGCTCTCTATATCTTGTCTGAAAGAACCTCCATATTTAAGCTCTCAAAGAGCAGTGCCCATGTCTGTCTTATGCATATTATATTCCTAGAAACTCATGTGTTCTAACTTTTCTCTATGTTGGCAAAATGGTGTTTCCTGAATCAAACCTACTAAATCCAGGTCATCAATGTTTGTGTGTCTCACATGCTGATCTCCTTCCATCTGACAAATTGTAGCTACAGCCAGGGTGATGTCAAGAAGAGCATTCTTAATCTCATTAATCACATATGATGTTGCTCCTCTTCTTCCCTGTACACCTGTTAGTGAGAATAATAATCATTCCTAAGGCAATAGACTTCAGAAAAGTCCAGTCAGTTGTAATCCAAAAGGCTTGAGTTTACAACAAGGAAAGCCTATATCCCTTCAGATTTTCTATTAATACAAAGCCCCCAGGATTATTTTTTTTTTCTGTCATGATGTAATAGGAACATAGTCTGAAGAAAAAAAGACAATGGTAGAATCAAGATATGGAGAGAAAGGGAAAGAGAACTTATACCTTTCTTGGACCTATAGAACAGCCATGCCTGGATGGATGCAGAAAGTCCCATGAACAACTTTTTGAAACTATTTACGGAGACACCTTATTTTTTTTCTGCTTAAGTTAGTTTAATTGGATTTCTACCACTTGCAAGGGAAACATTTAAATTAAATCCCTGCCTCTTTTCCTTTTTTCCATACCTACTTTTAAATATTGTCTAGCTATTCAAACTTATGTCTGTCTTCCCTGAAATTAGTTAAATATGTGAACCTGTAAAATAGAAAGTGCATTTATTAAACCCATTCCAGGACTTGGGGCCAAGGAGGATAAACAGATCAGTGAGAATGACTCCTATTCTCAAAGAGCTTCAAACTAGAGAAGAAAACCAGACTTTCATATATAAACTAACCAAGGAAACACAAGAGAAATTCACAGGAATATATTATAGAGTCTACTGAATCTACCAACAGGAGTAGTGTCCATTCTTCAAAGTTCAGAAAGAGTGATGAGCTCCTGGTCTTACAAATGTGTCTCTACCATCTCCTTATCACAGGGACAATCATCTAAAAGGGAAGCAGCCTTCTTTCTCAATAAAAATCCAAAATACCTCAGGAAAAAGATGTCATCTTGCTTTGGAACTTATTTGTATTTTAGTGCAAGATTAGGAAATAGGTTATCTCCTCAGCACCAACTATGAGCAATTGATACATTTTGCCTGATGCACTCAGTTGAAAGGGATTTTGAGGACACAGCCAGCATGAATGATAAAGATGACCAAAATAGGTGATATTGTCTGAAAATGGGTAACAATAGTTAGGATAGTATTTATTATTCTTGCCTTAACATAAATTTATTTGTCAACTCCTTTCCTGAGAGCAAGGTTTGATTAATGAAGTGGGAAAGAGTAAGAGGTCACTCAGGACAAAGAAGCCTAATAAAGGTGGAGACAGTAGAAAGTTAAAGTGTACGAGTAAAGAACTAATTTCTTTACACTTTTTTCTTAGACAAAATATTTGTCTAAATTTCACAATTTGTAAAAGGAAAAATGCCTTTAAATAGGAAAAACTTGAAGAAAGGTATATTTATTTCTATTTCTAAGTACAAGAGGTCAACTTTGCTATACCATGTTTTCTCCCCATGCTCTATTTCTTCCATTCTAATTAATTGGCAAGATTATACCTTTCTCCTCTATTTTAATTTCTTTTTTTCTTTTTTTATTGATGAGAGAGAGAGAGAGAGAGAAGAAGAGAAGAGAAGAGAAGAGAAGAGAAGAGAAGAGAAGAGAAGAGAAGAGAAGAGAAGAGAAGAGAAGAGAAGAGAAGAGAGAGAGAAAGAGAAGAGAGAAACATCAATCTGCTGCACCCACCCCTACTGGGAATCGAGCCAGAACCCAGGTATGTGCTCTGACTGTGAAACGAACCAGCGACCTTTCGGGTGCCCAGGACAATGCTTAACCAACTGAGCCACACCAGCCAGGGCCATTTCAATTTCTTGTGAGACTTCTGAAGAAAGATTGAGTTTACAGTGCTCCTGGCCCGAAAAAATTTACCCCAACCAACATGGCTTCCAAAGCAGAACACTGGAAATTAGCAAACTTTAGACAGCAGGTATAACGATAAAACCACACAGACCAGGACACCTACTTAAATTTACTTATTTCATTGTAATGCTTCAACCTTTTTTTTTTTTGGTCAATAATTCAACTTTTATAACATTAGTCATGTTGCTTTCATCTTTCAAAGGCAATTCCTTGTGGAGAAAGTAAAAATGTTACAAAAAATATCTGATGAATTCATCACAGGAAGTGTTGTAATTAATTTGTAAAAGTAAAATAATTATTCTCAATCAACTTTTCAAGTAAACACTAAATCACCTTATAATTTTGTTTCCTTGTCTGCTAATAGATGGTGGGATAAAAATTCAACACAGAACAATAATTATGTAACTATATAAAACTGTATAAAAATGTTTTTAACACAGAAAACACCTTTATATATTCTATAAGAATGCTCTGGGAAATAAATGTAATGAAAAATTAGGTCAAATAACATAAGAAACAACAAGTTCTGAGTTCTCTTAATCAGGTATAGTTTGTTTATACCTTTCCAGTCAAAGTCAAGCCAAGGTATCCCATTGAGCCATTCCTCTCCAGCTCTCTCTGGTTAAAAATAAATATTTAAAAAGATAACAATGTGATTAATGATAAGTAAGACACCAAGAACTATGTTCAGTATCAAATTAAATTATTTCACTTGTCCATAACTGAAATAAAAAAGATATAAATATCATAAAGAAATTAGCAATGCAGAATTTTTCTAGATGAAAATTTATTGCTTATTCAACTTATTGTGATTCTTTTCAACTCCTCAATTTATTTTATTTATTTTTTAATAATTTATTCATATCTTCATTAAATAAAAATTATTGATTACGTACTCTTTATACTAGACATATTCTAGGTGCAGGAAATAAACCAGTGAACAAAAGGAAGCCATATTCTACAGGGAGCTTACTTTCAAAGGAGAAATAATGACAAAAATATGTACAATTGTGATGAGTTTTATTTAAAAAATATTAAAAACTGATGATATTGACCTGGTTTAGGGATGATAGTGAGATCAAGGGAGGGTTCTTTAAAGAGAATAGAACGAAGTTAGGAGATAAGCCATGAAAAGATCTAGTATTCTCCAGAGGGAAAGGGGGATGCGGAGAGGTTGGAGAGGGTAAAGGTGGATACATGATAATGGAAGGAGTCATGACTAGAGGTAGTGAACACACAACACAATATACAGATGATGTATTACAGAATTATACACCTGAAGCCTATATAATTTTATTAATCAATGTCATCCTAATAAATTTTTTAAAAAATTAAAAAGTCAAATAGTAAAAATAATTAAAAGAAAAACCCACTAACATCCTATTTACTGGTGAAAGACTGGATGTTTTTCTCCTAAGATCAGGAACAACACAAGCATGTCCACACTTGCCTCTTCTACTCAACATTGTACTGGCAGTTCTAGCCAAGGCAATTAAGCAGGAAAAAGAAATAAAAGACAGCCAGATCAGAAAGGAAGAAGTCTCTATTTGTGGGTGACATGATCTTGTAGATAGAAAATCTAAGGCAATCTACTAAAAATCTCCTAGAACTAATTCACAAAGGTTGCAGGATACAAGGTCAGTAAGTAAAAATCAACTGTATTTCTAAACACTTGCATTGAACAATCTGAAAATGAAATTAAGAAAACAATTCTATAACAACAGCACCAAAAATAGAGTAACATATTTCAGGCAAAGGGTACAGTAATTGCAAAGATGCCATGATTGTCCTATTTAAAGGAACAAACAGAGAAGGCCATGATGAGTGACATGGAGTAGGTTAGAAATTATGTAAGGCAGACCTACACAGACATGTAGGGCTAGGAATTATAGAAAATGGTTTTTATTTTCTTCTGAACATAATAGAAATATATGAAGATTTAAAATATATAACTTTGGCTACTTGCATGACCAATTAAAAAGCTGTTGCCGTATTAAGAGAAATAATAATTAAGAGATGGTAGTGGCATGGATCAGAGAAGTATTGCAACAAGTCATGAGAAGCAGTCAAATATGAAGTATATAGATTTCATAAGTGGAAAAATATAACTGAAATATCATATCTGTAATATGTTAACTTTAATATGAAGAATAATAAGTAAGAACAAACTTATATATCTGCTTATTAAGACAAAAAGACAAAATGACAGATATAAATTCAACCATATGAATATTAAATGTGAATGGATTAATCAAAAGGAAGAGATTGTTATACTAAATAAAAACAAACAAATAAACAACAATAATATCCAATTCTGTGCACTCTATTGGAGAGAAATTGTATATTCAGAAATATAAAACAAATTGAAAAGAAAAAAGGATACTTGGCAAACAGCAACCATAAGAGATCTGAGTGGCTATAATCATATCAGAAGAAATAGACTTTAAATCAAAATGAAAAAATGATGTGACTAGAGATACAGGCATTTTATAATGAATCAGGGTAAATCCATAAATAAGACATAATAATTATAAACATATATGTACCTAATACCAGAGCACCAACATGCATAGGGCAAAGCTGGGAGAAATGAGAAGAGCAATAGACAAATCCCAGTAGTTAGGGATTTTAATATCACACTTTCAACAATGGATAAAAGAGCTAGGCAGGACATGAACATTGCTATAGAGGACTTGACAACAGTGTAAACCAAGTAGACCTAATAAATATTTGCAGAACACTCCCCCCAAACAGTAGAACCAAGATTCTTCTCAAGTGTGCAAAGGACCTTCCTCAAGATAGATCACTAGGCCATAAAAAAGATCTTCAATACATGTAAAAGGCTTGACGTTGTAAAAATAATATTCTTGAAATGTAGTGAAATTAAATTAAAAAATCAATAACAAAAATTTTAAGAAATTCTTAAGTATATGGAAATTATAAAACACACTATGTAAGAACTATCAAAAAATTACAATAGAAATTAGAAAATATTTTGAGATGAATGTACATAAAACTTGCCATACCAAAACTTATCATATGCACTGAAAGAAATACTCAGAGGGAAGTGTTTAACTCTTCCGAAAGGAGGGAAAGCAGAGTTTATGGGAACAGGTGTAGGTAGATTCATACATCTGGTGGCGAGAAGACGGGGAGATTACCTTCTGATCACATTCATTTTCTCCACAAAATATAAAGCTACATGCTCACCTGAAAATTAAGACATAAAAAAGGATGAAGTTTGAGAAGACAAAAGAAAGTATAAACTAGCCTTCTCAGAACGAAGATGATGAATCGCCAACAAAGTAGTATTACTAAATAGTGCCCAGGGCATCCTTCATTTTTACGGCCATAAATGTAAAGTGGCGTAAGTCAGTAAGTATCCACATTCAGCTCCTCTGTGCCCACGTGGAACCAAAGTGGACTTAATCAGGTCGGGGCTTTACAAAGAGAGAACAAAAGGAGAGAGGAGCAAGTGAGTTGAAAATGATACTAGGCAATATACAGTACATATAGTGACCGACAAGTGGAGTTTAAGCAACATAAAATGAAAAGGAAAACATAAGGTAACAGAGAGTAAAAAAGTGGAAGGGGCCAATTGATAGGAGGTGAAACTGGGAGTCAAACTGAAACAGCACTGGGAAGCAATATGAATCCCCACCTTACCTCCAGGCCCTGTGTTGACATGAGACAGAGAAAAAAGCGGAAAACAAAAAAACACTTCTCTCCCTTAAGAGGATGTCAGGGAAAGCGATGTTTTCTGGGCATGCCAGGGTAGAAAAAGAAGATGAAGAAAATATATGTGCTATTCTCAATCTAGGTGCTTTAGCTAAATTCTTAAAACAGATTTTTCAAGGCTTGGCAATTTCCCCATTTTTTTAAATTGGCACTCAATGCAAATGAAAAGAGGACATTCTATCCGATGCATTTTTGCTCTGATATATCCTTTTCCTTCTAGCCTAGCAGAATACAGAGGGCGACCCTCCTATCAGCCCATTTGTCTTGCTGTGTGATGGAGATTTCCCCCTCTAAAATTTAATTTGTGGGAATTGCTTATAAATGTATTCTCGGAACAATTTTGATTAAATCCAAATAAATGATAAATAGCACGCTTAAGTCCATTTATATTTATTTCTCCTTTGTTAACCATGTTGGCAACACCTCAAAATTTAGTGCTTTCTGCAAATTTCATTAGCAGGCAATTTATTCCCCCCCTGGAGATGATTAATAAAGATGGAAAATAAAACCTGACCCCATGCCAAGCTCCTGCAGCCCCCCTACTAGCCACTTCCTCACAACTGGACGTACTCCCATTTATCACCACCTTCCTCTGCACTGGCTCAGCCAGCATGCCAAACCATGTGACGATGTTCATATCCTGGCCAACTTGAAACAGGTTCGAATACTAACTTTTCTGGGACACTCCGCTAAGTGCTGCAACTATTGCCCCAATAAAACACAGATTGTATTTCACAATGCTACCAGCATAGTCCTTCTGAAAACAGAAACAATGTTGGACATCACTTATTTTTTATAAGCCTATATAGATATATTAGTGAGCCTATTGTTTTCTGGGTGTTTATAGATTTACTTTCAATATCTCGGGCTTAAAAAAAAAGTACTGACATCACACGTATCATATCACTCTGATTACTTTCTTCTGTTTGAAGTTGTGCACCCTGCCTGCTTTCCCTCACTTGCCTGGCATTGGTCCAGTTCTTAATGATATATCAAATATTCTTCTAGTAGTTTAACAAATGTCAGCCCACTTTCTCTGCCTCCAAGTGATTGTGAGTTAGACTATTCTGATGTTAATATTCTCCGACTTTAAGTTTAAATGTAGCCATGGGTTCAAGTGGTTTTGGGTTACCTTTTTTTTTTTTTTTCTGCTTACCCTTCATATCTTTTGTTGAGGAATTTTTGCCTAATTGATGGAATCAGTTGAGAAATTAGTCTGATTTGGCTATTAAGGCTTAGAATGTTAGATTGACCTTTACTTTCTCAAGTTTATTTTATTGTTAAATGGCATGGTCTGTAATTTTATGCAAGCCAAAAGTTAACTTGAACTACTACCTTGCAAAACCTGATTCAAAAATCAATTCACTATCAAAAGCACTTTAACTTCAATAACTGGGATTTTGTGTGTGTGTGTTTTTTGTCATGATTTTTCTTTTTGATTTTATACATTCAACTTAAAAGTAAAACTTCATTATATATATATGTCATACAAAATTTGTCTGAGTTCCAAACTATTCTAGCTTATAAAATATTTTTAAAATCTTATTAATTTAATATAAGCACTGATACCAACTAATAATTCCTTCAATTTCTTGTCAGTTATTATTAATAAAATAATTCCTTCAGAATTATTTTGTAAACCTTTGAAACTAAACTTTGCTTTAAAGAAAACAACATTATTGGTAAATAACTTTTCGAACTCTTAATGGGAGCATATATTTAATAATTTTGATAGAAAAGTTGAATATCACAATACCTGTGAAAATTAATGTAAACTTTAAAATAAATTAAATAATATCTGGGTGAATACTTCATATTTCACAATAGCAACAGCTTGTATATTGAACATCCCACAGCTGGTTTGAATGTAGTAACAGGATTTTTCTAAGTACTTGAGAATTTTTGGAGAGATATCATATTATTTAACCTACTAGTATTCATTGTACATTTTTGTATATAAGTGTTTTAATATTTTCACTTCATTTTTCTCATCTATAGCATGTTGGTGGGAGTAAAGGCATTTTACCTGGTGATTCAGCTGATTCAGGGCCTAGGGGTTGCAAAATTACAAGGAGGAACAAATGCCATCATGACCTGAAAAAATTACTAAATGACCAATTACTTATGAAACTAGTTTCCAATAAATATATCCTTATACTGGGAGGAACACTGATGTAAAAGTTTGTGGGTTTTTTTTTTTTAATGCAATTGCTTCTCACATAGACCCCATCAAAGTACAAATAACATTTCCATGCTCAGGTTTAGGTGAGGGATGTATGATGAGGGATGAAAAGGAACAAAATAAAATGCCAGGAAGTAGGAATATTGGGGTTTGCGTCAGGCATTATAGGTGAGTTACAGAAACTGAGCCTGGAAAGAAAGCTTGAGAGGGTTTTGTACAGTGTGCCAAGAAGTTGGACTTGTGATGAGACATTTGAAACTCTGGAAGAATTTAAGCAAAATTATATGAATAGATTTGAGCGAGAAGACAATTAATTTACTATGGAATGGCAGTTGGATGAGAAAAAAAGATCTATAAGGCACGGAACTAGTTAAATGTTGCAAACAATTAATATATTCAACAGTCATTTGAGGTTCTACTCTCTGTCAGACATTCCCCGAGGAGATGAGAATACAGAAGAAAACAGAGAAAAATCTCTGACCTCACTGAGCTTACCTTCCAGCAGCAGGAGACAGACCAACAGATAGAAAAATAAATACACAGTGTGTGAGCAGGTGTTAAGTGATTTGGAGAAAAATAAACAGCAAAAGGAAAGCCAGAGCATGAGATAGAAAATGGCTGGAAGAATTACAATTTTAAACAACTCACAGTAAGCTTCATCAAGAAGGGCACATTGCTTAAAACCTGGAGTGAGTAAGTGATATGAGTATCTCAGAGAAACATGTTCATGGCAGAGGAAGGATTCAGGGGAAAGACCTTAAGGCCAAAGAGTACCAGAAAGTTCAAGAGAGAAACAGGAAACTAGCACAGCTGGAATAAGAGGATTTAAGAGAAGCAGAAAGTGAGATATTGGAGGGGAATTGCGAAGATCAAACAGGGTTTTATAAGACACTTTAAAGACTGCTTTTTGCTCAGAGGAAGATGAGAGCTATTATTTCTGCTGTAAATAAATGTTTTAAAAAATAATTTTGTTTTAAGCAAATAATTATATTTTAAAGAAATAAGTATGTTAACTTACACCATACACAAAAATAAACTCAAAATGGATAAAGGACTTAAACATAAGATGGGAAACCATAAAAATACTAGAGGAATCCACAGGCAGCAAAATCTCAGACATATGCCAAAGCAATTTCTTCACTGATACTGCCCCTAGGGCAATGGAAACAAAAGAGAAAATAAACAAATGGTACTACATCAAAATAAAAAGCTTCTGCACAGCAAAAGAAACCATCAACAAAACAACAAGAAAGCCCACTGTATGGGAGAACATATTTGCCAATGTTATCATCAATAAGGGTTTAATCTCCAACATTTACAGGGAACTCATGCAACTTAACAAAAGAAAGATAAACAAACCAATCAAAAAATGGGCAACAGACCTAAATAGATACTTTTCGAAAGAAGACAGAAGGAAGGCTAAGAGACATATGAAAACATGCTCAAAGTCACTAATTATCCAAGAGATGCAAATCAAAATGACAATGCAGCCATAACTGGTTTAGCTCAGTGGATAGAGCGTCAGCCTGTGAACTCAAGGGTCCCAGGTTCGATTCCGGTCAAGGGCATGTACCTTGGTTGAGGGCACATACCCAGTAGGGAGTGTGCAGGAGGCAGGTGATCAATGTTTCTCTCTCACTGATGTTTCTAGCTCTCTATCCCTCTCTCTTCCTCTCTGCAAAAAAATCAATAAAATATATATTTTTAAAAAATGACAATGCAGTACCATCTCACACCTGTCAGAATGGCTATCATCAACAAATCTACAAATGACAAGTGCTGGCAAGGATGCAGAGAAAAAGTGCCCATCAGCAGATGAGTGGATTAAGAAACTGTGGTACATCTGCACAATGGAATACTACGCTGCAGTAAAAAAGAAGGAATTCTTACCATTTGCAACAGCATGGATGGAAATGGAGAGCATTATGCTAAGTGCAATAAGCCAGTCAGAGAAAGATAAATATCACATGATCTCACTCATTTATGGATTATAATGAACAACATAAAGTGATGAACAAAAACAGATCCAGAGACAGAGAAGCATCCATCAGATGGTCAAACCGCAGAGGGAAAGTAGGGGAGGGTGTGGGTAAGGGGGAGAGATCAACCAAAGGACTTGTATGCATGCATATAAGCCTAACCAATATACATGGACAACAGGAGGGTGAGGGCATGAGTGGGGATGTTGGGGGGATAAGGACACATATGTAATACCTTAATCAATAAAGAAATTTAAAAAAGAAATAAGTATGTTAAAATAAGTATGTTTAAAGAAAATAACTGTGACAGATATAGTGAAAATAGCAGGAATAAGGCACAGGTAGAAGCCAGACCTATTGCAATATAAGAGGTTAAAATACAGAGGTGACAAGGATGTTAGTAGTGGAGGAGGATCTGGTACCAAGGATCTGGATTGCGATTGCATCAATAGAAATAACAAAGGTCTGAGCTAAATGAAGATTGATAGGGCACATGGACTGAAAGTATGAAATGAGGATAAAGAGTACTTAATTGCTATTCTCAGTTTCTCACTTAGGATAACTGAGAATACTGCATACCCCTTTAAAGAAACAGGTAAGTTGGAGACACGGGGCAGGTGTGTTAGTTTAAAGAAACTAAAGAAACTGGTTTTATTCATACTAAATATGAAAATGAGTAAACACTAGCAGGGCATAGAACACAGAGAAAAGAAGTTAGAAAAAAAAAGCATAGAACACATATAGGTAAAATAATGGACAGATCCATGTGTTGCGACACCTGAAACACATATCAATTTGGGGGAGAAAAGGGCAACTTTAAGAAAAATAAAACAATATTGCAAAAGCAAAATTCTGTTTGATTTTGAAAGTGACCCATGAAAGCTGAAGTACAGAAGCTTAAACATCACAATGAATTAACTTCTGGTAATACCAAAGAAAGGCTGAAATCTTCAAAAAAGTGAGTTAGAAGTGAACATTATTTTGGGGAACAATGAGAGAAGACACTCTTGAAAAACAGAGAAGGTAGAAGGACCAAGGTAAAGCAACATACCTGAGGTAAATGTGAGGAAGTAAGGATGGCTGGAATGGCCAAACATTTACAAATATCTGACAAGCACCATGCTAGATGTTGGGAAACTATCATCATAGGATATGTTGATTAGGAACCTACCGTACTTCAGGAATCTCTGATAGAAGCCAGGTAACAAAGGGGGACCAATGATCAAGAAGCCAAAAAATATATAAAGCATTCATACATTATGAATTGCCTGTATGATTGCCTGATTTCCATGAACTAATGACTGCTTTAATGGCTGTGTTTGAAAATATATTGACTCTGTAAATACATTATTATTATTATTTTACTCAGGAGAGGCAACTTAGCATATCTGAGACTAAGAACTGTAATTTCCTCAGAGACTTTCATGTGTAACAGAATCCATGTACTTTCATTTAAATTTACTCAGAGAGTTAACCTCTTTTTTTTGAGGGGGGTGTGTGTGTTCCAGGACAGCATATTACTGCTCACTCAGAGCTCAAGAAAGTAAGAAAAATATCGTCCATTGTGTCTTATTTACACAATACACAGTTTTCATTAAAAGTAAGCTCCATTAATTTTCAAAATTCTCTAATTATCGAAAGTGTTTGGCATAGAAAAGATCAAATATACTAAAATTATACTACATTTCATTGTTTTTCATATATTTAGTGATTTAATTATTTTATAGACACTTCGCGTTGTGCCTTAAGGAAGGGTAATTTAATAGTTATTTTTCCATTTATGAGTCAATCAAACTTTTTCTGAGTAATAAGAAAAGTGTTGTGTTTTTCATATGGGATATACATTTTAAGAATAGTTTCTAACACACACACACACACACACACACACACAAGTCAATGAGTACTGTGTTTTTGTCTTACCTGAATTACTCTAGGGGGAAAAAAGCCCAAAACTTATTGAACAAGAAAACTTGTGTTATATACACTAGAGGCCTGGTGCACGAATATATATACACTAGAGGCCCGGTGCACAAAATTCATGCACGGGGCGGGGGTGTCTCTCAGCCCAACCTGCATCCTCTTCAATCTGAGAGCCCGTGGGGGATGTCCAACTGCCAGTTTAGGCCCGATCCCACAGGAATTGGGCCTAAACTGGAGTTGGACATCCCTCTCGCAATCCGGGACCTCTGACTCCTAACTGCTCACCTGCCTGCCTGCCCTAACCACTCTGTCTGCCTGCCTGATCCCCCTATCTGCCCTCCCCTGCCAGCCTGATCCCCCTAACTTCCCTTCCCTGCTGGCCTGCTCACCCCTAACTGCCCTCCCCTGCCACCCTGGTTGCCCCTATTGACTTTTTTTTTAATCTTATCCCCTTCACACACAATTGTATTTGACTTCCTTATTGGCTTCTCCCTATCACACAATTTTTCTCTCTCCTTTATATAACACTTTTTTTCTACTGACTCATCATTTATAAACTTTTCTTTTTCCTTATTTCCTACTTCTGTTCCATCATCCTTCTTTCCATCTTTCTCCTACCCTCCCTCCCTCTCCACATTATTTCTTTCCTTTATCTTTACCCTTCCCTCCCTCCCCTTTTCCTTCCTTCCCACCTTAATTTTTTTCTTCACTTTCTCCCTAGGACCTGCTTTGCTCCCTCCCCCATTTCTTCCTTCTTCCAATTCTCCTTTTAAGCTCTACCAGCTCCCCTTTAAAACATTTCTTCCCTCCCTCTTTCTCTCTCATCCTACCTTTCCCATACATTCTTCTCTACTTACTTCCACTGTTTTAATATCTATCTATCTATCTATCTATCTACCTGCCTAATCATTCACTATCATTTATCTTTTTTCTTTTCTGACTCCTACTTTTAAAATCTGTCCCCAGTACACAACTATACTTGATTTTCATTATAGCTCCTATAGTTCACTCATACATCCTCTTTCCTTCTTTAACTCTGCTCTCTACTGACTCCTTTATAAAGTTCTTCCCTCCTTCCTTCCCTTCTTAAAACTTCCATTCGGGGTGGGTGGGTGGTGGCATTAACCCCCAGCCCAGGGCTCAGCCCTGGCCAGGTGTTTTCCACCCCCCTTCCCTGGCCTCCCTGCCACCATCCTGCTCCCATTCCCTGCCCGGGATGCCCAGCCCAGTGTGGGTGGCCGAGGCCTGCACAGCCCAGGTGCTGCTGTGGGCACCTCCCTGCCAATGGCCCATACCAGGGGCCACTGCCCTCCTCCCGCATCTGGGCAGGGCTCCTGCCCTGCCCCTTGCTGGGTGCACCTGCTCCCCCCCACCCTCATGGTCGCCACCCCCTCCCACATGCAGCCCCATGTTTCCTTCCCTTTTCCATTCCTGCATCTTTTTCTTGTTCCCTTTCTGTATTTCTGTTTCTCCTCTTGGTCTGTCTGCATGCAGGCCTGCCTTCCTCTCCCTCTCCTTTCTTATCCCCTCCTATTGTATCCTATCCTATCCCGGGCCTTGCAGCTGTCTGAGCAGAGGGCGGGGATGCAGCCTGCTGATCCAGTTGTGACATGATGCTGTAACAGATAATTTGCATATTTCTCTATTATTAGTATAGATATTTCAGAGAAGAAGGAAGAGGGAGAGAGAGATAGAAACATTTATAATAATAAAAGCATAATATGCTAATTAGACTGGACAACTGAACGACCTTCCAGACGTCCTTCCAGACAACATTCCGGATGAAGCTGTGGTGGTGGGGGCCAAGGCAGAGGCAGTTAGGGGCAATCAGGCAGGCAGGCAGGCAGGCGAGCAGTTAGGGGTGATCATGCAGGCAGGCAGAGTGGTTAGGGGCAATCAGGCAGTCAGGCAAGCAGTTAGGGGCGATGAGGCAGGCAGGCAAGTATTTAGGGTGATCAGGCAGGCAGGTGAGTGGTTAGGGGCAATCAGGCAGGCAGGCAGAGTGGTTAGGGGTGATCAGGCAGGCTGGCAGAGTGGTTAGAGGCCATCAGGCAGGCAGGCAGACAGAGTGGTTAGGGGTGATAAGGCAGGAAGGTGAGTGGTTAGGGTGATTAGGTAAGCAGGTGAGCAGTCAGGGGTGATCAGGCAGCAGGAGAGTGGTTAGGGGCAGGCAGGCAGAGTGTTTAGAGGTGATCAGGCAGGTATGCAGAGTGGTTAGGGCAGTGGTCGGCAAACTGTGGCTCGGCTCGAGAGCTGTAGTTTGCCACTCTGTTGACTAATGAGTTTGCCGACCACTGACCTAGACTCTTGATTTCAATAATTACAGGCTGTTGTTGTTCCTTGTGATTAAGCCCCTATCCCAGTGGTCGGCAAACTCATTAGTCAACAGAGTGGCAAACCATGGCTCATGAGCCGCATGTGGCTTGAGAGCTGCAGTTTGCCAATCACTGGGTTAGGGGGATCAGGTAGGCAGGCAGAGTGATTAGGGGTGATCAGGCAGGCAGGCAGGCAGAGTGGTTAGAGGCGATCAGGCAGGCAGGCAGGTGAGTGGTTAGGAGCCAGTGGTCCTGGATTGTGAAAGGGATGTCTGACTACCAGTTTAGGCCTGATCCTGTCAGTAGGACATTCCCAGATGGGTCCCGGATTGCAAGAGGGTGCAAATATCATGCACCAGGCCTGTAGTCAATGATAAGAGAGAATCACTGATCAGTTGCTTCCTGCAGGCCCCCCACTGGGGATTGAACCTGCAACCTGGGTATACATCCTGACCAGGAATGGAACCATGACCTCCTGGTTCATAGGTTAATGCTCAACCACTGAACCACACTGGCTGGATAAGAAAACTCCTTTAGAAAAGGCATTTCACTTTCCCCAATGAATTATAAAGATCCTACACAAGCTTTTGTATTTTTCAAATTTTATTCCAAAGTTCAGGACTAAATCAACCAACTACTTTTATGTAATTACTAGAGGCCCGGTACATGAAAATTCATGCCTTGGAGGGGGGTCCCTCAGCCCAGCCTGCCCCCTCTCACAGTCCGGGAGCCCTCAGGGATGGGAGGTGACCTGGTGATCAGGGGAAGGCAACATCCCCATCACACCTCTGCTGTTGCAGTGCAAGCCTTAGCCTGCCCTGGTTACCTACACTTTGGGCCGGCCCTGGGTGGCTGGGGACTGGGTGCCGCCATCTTGTGGCTGTAGGCGCCACCATCTTTGAGGGTGGGGCAGTCAATTAGCATATTCTCTCTTTATTAGATAGGATTGTCAGAGTTTACAACAACTCCTCTAGAAAGCAATGTTTTGAGAAGTAATTAATGTACCCTCATTTTCCTGAGGCTAGGAACTGTATCAATTATGTCTCGAGTATCACCAATAGTAACTACCTATTTTTGACACTCTAATATAGAAAACAAATGTGATAATGGAAGAAAAGAAGACTATGCCATTTGGAGGCCTGAGTTTAAATACAGAGCTCTCTACTAAGTACTGGGGTAACTTCAGTCATGGCACCTTGCCTTGAAGAGTCCTATTCATCCTAATATGAGAATAACTATGCTTACTTCAGAGGAATATGAGTTCATATATGCCCAATGTTGGCACATAACTAAAGAACATATATGCCTAGATGCATAACCCATGGACACAGACAATATTGTGGTGAAGGCCTGGGGTAGGGAGTGAGGGCAGGCTAGAAGGGGACAATGGGAAGGACATTTGTAGTACTTTCAACAATAAACATAAACTAAAAGGAAAAACAGGTAGATTTTTTTTATCCACATTTTAAAACAATTAGGAATTAAATATTGAAGGAAGTTAGAATTTATTTTCCAAATTATCCTTTCCTAGCTTGCTTTATTGTAAGAATACAGCAGTATACAATATATATAACATACAAAATATGTGTTAATCAACTGTTTAGGTTATTGGTAAGGTTTCTGGTCAATAGAAGACTATTAGTTAATCTTCGGCAGAGTCAAAAGTTATATGGGGATTTCAACAGCAGGGAAAGGGAGGTTTGGTACCTGCAACCCATGTATTTCCCTAGATACTCAGATTCTGGTAACAGAATGAGTTTATTTAGAATACCTTATTATAGGTATATCTATTTTTCTAACCCAGTTTTTCTGGCAGAAAGTTCAGGAAGGCTGAAGTTATTGATGTAAGTTGGCAAGAGAAGCAGGTAAAAGTTTTTAGAGAAAAGAAAGGAAAGATGGATTAGGGCAAAGAAATAGGTCAAGAAGAATTTTAAAAGTTTAAATGCATGACAGGATTTATATATGCCCTATTCAGTGGGCCACAGGAGATATTCTATAAAGATGTCAAACATTTTTCAAGATGTTTTAGGATGATATTAGGCTGCTTTTATTATCATTTTACATGGTAAGTTGTCTTAGTTTCATTCAGGATATATTTAATAATCAGCTCAATTTGACTCTACTTACTATGAACTTCCCTTTCACCTTCATGTCATCTTCCCTTTCACATTCAGGCTTTTAAAAATGCTATTTGCATCGCCTGGACCACTCTTCTCCTGCCTCCATCTGGAATAGCTATTTATTGCTTTTTCCTCAGGCTCTAATGTAATCTTCTAAAACCCACCCTAGCACCACTAGTCTCAATAACAAGCCACACACACACACACCCTTAGTTATCTTCCCTTGTTCTCAGAGTATTCTGTACCTATTGTCTGGAATTCTCTTTGTAATACCTCAATTTTACCCTCCTCCCCCCAAATTCTAAGACCTCCGAGAATAAGATCATCGTTTCTCTTCCATCATTTTCACCAGAACCAAGCATAGTTCCTGACACACATTAAAATTTAGTAAACATTTGTTGAATGAATCAGTGATGGAGAGATTAACTTAATGAATACCTGATTGAATGAAATATCCACCTCAAGAAGCTCTGGAAAACTGTTCACAAGGAAATGGGTGAGATGTATCAAATATGCCCAAGACCATTTTCTGAATACAAAAGCTGGAGCACACTCCTTTTCCGCCAAGTTCCCTGTCCTCTAGAGCAGTGGTTCTCAACCTTTCTAATGCCTCGACCCTGTAATACAGTTCCTCATGTTGTGGTGACCCTTTAATACAGTTCCTCATGTTGTGGTGACCCTGCTAGCGGTTCTCAACCTTTGGTTCGCGAACCGCTACTGTAGAGCCTAAGACCATCGGAAAACACAGATGTTTACATTACGATTCATAACAGTAGCAAAATTACAGTTATGAAGTAACAATGAAAATAATTTTATGGTTGGGGGTCACCACAACATGAGGAACTGTATTAAAGGGTCACGGCATTAGAAAGGTTAAGAACCACTGCTCTAGAGTATAATTAATTTCCTGGGAGTCAGAGATCTTGACGAATTTTGAAAAGGATGACCAAGTGAGCTGCCTGATCCATTGCCTTATTTAACATCTCTGCTACAGAAGGAGCATGGGGAATGCCTGGTGGTTCCAAAGATAGCACTGATGGACATCTAGGTGTGGCCACTCACAGACTCATAGCATGAGCAAACCCAAATGGTTATCCAAAATCAAGTCATATTTGACTAGCCATGGCTTTGTTGTAGATGACTTCTATAATTTTAGGTTGCATTGGCAACTCTACACATGGGCTTTCTTTTGTCAAGGTTTTTGCTTTCCTGCACATTTTACTGTCTACAGGGCTCCTATCGAAAACGTTCATTCTACAACTATGATGCGCATTCGCACAGTGGCTGGATGTTATTTTTTGCATTTGAGAAGCTAATTAAGTATTCTGCTTCTCTGAATTCTGAGTAATTAATGAAGTGTGCAGGAATTAACAGCTGGAGATGGCACATTGTGATTGTTTTCCTCCATCACTGTCCACAGTAAGTGCGTAAAATTAGCAAGAGTCATTCATTATTTGCTCTACTTTAGAGCTCTAATTTTAACAAATGCAAGAGAAAGAGGAAGACGAAGTGGGCCAGTTGTGTTTGTTATTGTTTATGTTTTGTTTTATTTTTATGTTTCAAATCCCAGTTCAATAAGTACAAGCATTATCAAGAGTGAGGAATTCCATGTTGGTGGGCAGCTGACTAGCTGCCATCTCCAGACTGTGCTGAGTTGATAGAATCTACCCTATGAGAAAGGTTTGTCTTCGTTTGCTATGACTTAGTCATCAGAAACTGACACTTTCTATATCTAAGTGCCACTTCTCCATCTCCTCTGTATTTACCACAAATAGACACAAAGTAAAATGAGAAAGCAATACCCTAAAACAGATGTTTATGGATCTCTCTACCATACAGGAACCACACATTCCCACTGTGCCGGGAGAAATAGGCGTTCGCATTATAAAAGAGTGTAAATCCATCTCCTTCCCACATGCCTGTGCAATCCCTACATTTTTTAAAAGTGGAATGGTTCTCCCAATCCTTTTCTAGAGTCCCCATCCATGAGATAAGTGACAAAACTTCTTTCAGAAGTAATTCTGATCTCGCTTCTTGTGGTGGATTAACCATTGATATCATTCCAAAGACATATTTTTTTCCCTCAAGAATATTCTCATTAGAAAATTTCCCACTAGCACACAATTCTAACAGAAACCATGAACAAGGCAATTTTCTACTGACCTCTCCAAAACAGAATGAGGCTAGAGAGTTACGCTTTCCTCTTACTCATATCACTGCCCAAAGTGTGCACTAGCTCTTTGAGAATTTTAAGTGTTCCGAGTTATTTCCATAGGAAAGAATACTAAGGTATGAAATCTCTCTTTCTTCTAAATGACAGCTGCCTAATTTGCCTTCTAATATATGAGAAAAACAATGTAGAAAAAAAAATGTTGACTTGAAAAGTGCAGTGACCAAAGATAGGAGAAGTCCAGTAAGACTGGGAAAGTGTTCTAATGATACACTTATGTTAACATTAACCTCTTAGAATAAACCCTCAACTCTGCAAATGTCACTGCTTTCTAAGGTTCAGGGAAGTTCAATACAAAAAAAGTAAATTCTCTTTAGAAATAAAAGGAATTATAAATTAACTCTGACTGAAGAACCTTTTCCCCTGCCTTGAAAATTGCTGAAGCTCCTCCCTTCAAGGAACTAGAGTGGGCTTCCTGTCCTTCACTTGATGTGATGTTAATTATATACCTGTCAGCATACCTACTCTATTTAGAAGGCGAGTTGCACATTTTCCAACAACCCACCACTTAGTTCTCTTCCAATTTCTAAATAGTGCTGACTGGTACTTTTTAATTAAGATTTGACAGTTGAAATTTGCATTCCAAAAGCTCACGGAATTCTATGGAAGTAGATTGCCTATTTTGTTCTACACACACACACACACACACACACACACACACACCACTCCGGTTATTGCTAAACCACTTTGTTGAATGTACATATAGGCTTTCCTCTGCCTGGTTCTTCACTAGCATAGGCAATTTGGTCTTTAAGCCATTGTAAATCAGCATTTGCAATGTGATGTTCTGTTAATGCACTGCAATCTGGCATGATAGGAAATCTGTGCAACTGTTAAAATACTTGCTCTTGTCCTATTTATTATTAATTTACATTATCTACAAGCAAAGGAATTTGTTGCAGTTTACTGGACCTTATTCTTATAACTATATGGCTAATGCTAAGATTTTGATATGTAGTAATAGGAACCACATAAGTAGAGAGCTGAGTTTGAAAACAAAACCTATACCCATGGAAAAGTATGTAAATGCCAGTGATTAGTTGCAATAACCATGTTTTGAAACAATACATCTTCTAGACGAAAGCTTATTTTATCAATATATTTATTTTCTAAATAATTTAATGACATAAAATAAATATAAATTTTAAATATATTTCTTACCAGCTATTCTGTTAGCATAATTGACTTTTTCAATGCCTAAATGATTTTTATATATTTTCTATCTATAATAAGAAAAGTATAATATGCTAATTAGACCGGACAGCCGAATAACCTTCTGGACGTCATTCCGGATATCCTTCCAGATGAAGCTGTGGTGGTGGGGGCCGAGGCAGAGGCAGTTAAAGGTGATCAGGCAGGCAGGCGAATGGTTAGGGGCAATCAGGAAGGCAGGCGAGTGGTTAGGGGTGATCAGGCAGGCAGGCAGGCGAGCGGTTAGGAGCCAGTGGTCCTGGATTGCTAGAGGGATGTCCTGGATTTCAAGAGGGTGCAGGCCAGGCTGAGGGACCCCTCCTCCCACCCCCCCATGCACTAATTTCGTGTACCGGGCCTCTAGTTATATATATAAAAGAATATCATGTTCATATCATAAACATTGTTCTGCTACTAATAAGAGAATTAAACATATTCTGAGAAGCACATTTAAGTTATTTACACAAAAAGGGAGTTATTTCTAAAATGCATAGGAATTGTACATATGCCTCAGTGAACACATATAGAAAGCACTAAGTAATTAGTCAAAACAACTGATTTTGTAAAATTATAGAGTGGATTTATCTCAAATCACTGATACATTCTTTCACCCCAATATATCAAATTCCAGTAATGGAAGGAAAGGTAGACTTGGCAAGAGGAGGAGTCTTTGCTTCCTAAAATATTAGTCAATTGCACTTACCTATTTCAAGTAAAATTATACAATACTAGAGGCACAGTGCACGAAATTCGTGCATGGAGGGGGGTTGTCCCTCAGCCTAGCCTGTACCCTCTCCAATCTAGGACCCCTCAAGGGATGTCTGACTGCCCGTTTGCCTGGTATCTGGAATTTATTTTCCTTCTACAATTGAAACTTTGTAGCCTGGAGCAGAGCCAAGCCTGGGGCTCCCTCCACAGCCGGCAGCCATTTCTGTTGGGGTTATAATTGAAACTTTGTTGCCTTAAGTGGGCCCAGCCAGGGTGTGTGGAAAGCTTTGCTTCCCCTGTTGCCGGGGACAACTCTGGCCTGCTCTCTCAAGCTCCATTCTGCCGCCATTTCTGTTTGAATTTGTTTACCTTCTATAATTGAAACTTTGTAGCTTGAGTGGAGGCTTAAGGGCAGGCGGAAAGCTTAGCTTACTCTGTTACCTAGGAAACCTTGCTCTCTGTGGCTGCAGCCATCTTGGTTGGGTTAATTTGCATACTCGCTCTGATTGGATGGTGGGCGTGGCTTGTGGGTGTGTCGGAGGTATGGTCAATTTGCATATTTGTCTATTATTAGGTAGGATGGGTCTAAGTTTTGCCCTTATTATGCAATCTTAACATTAAGGCAAGTTTCTTATGTGCCCGTCTTTCAACATATTCACCAATCCTAAGTATACTGAACCTTGAAATTCTTAAGATGCTATTGGATGATGAAATTCTCTAGAGCAATTTTAAAAGTTTCAGAGCCTACACAACACAATATTAAAAAATCTTCAGAATGCATTATACAACTTTTTGACACACAAAGAACCAGAGACATTAGACCAGTTTTCAGGAGGAACATTAGTCTACAGAGGCTAACCCTGAGATAATGCAAATGTGGAATTACCAGTGTATCAGTCTGCTAGGGCTATCGTAACAGCCTGTGTTGCTTAAGCAACGGAAGTTTATTATCTTTCTCACAGTTCCGGAGGGCCCAAGTCCAAGACCAAGGTGCTGTCAAGGCCGGTGTCTAGGCCTCTCATACTGATTTCTCACTGTGTTCTGACATGGCCTTTCTGCTGTGCGCAGAGTGACAGAGATAGCTGATGTTTCTTTCTGTTATCTGGACAGCAGTTCTATCAGATTTCGACCCTCGCCTTATGACCTCATTTAATCTCTATAACATCCCAAAGGCCCTAGCTCCATAGAAAGTTATTTTGGGGGTTAAGGTTTCAACAAATGAATTTAGAGGAACACCATTCAGTCCATGACAATTAGACAGTAACTTTAAAGCAGTTAAAATCTATGCTTCCTAAATTTGAGGCATTTGTTAAAAAAAAATAAAAAAAAAATAAAAATATATATATATATATATATGTATATATATATATGAAAAGTAGAAGTTCTTAGTAGATAAATAAAAATGAAGCAAACAGAAAATTTTGTACTGAAAAATACAATTTCTTAATAATAATAACAGAAAGAGTTTAAATAACAAAATGAAAATGACATAGGAAACAGTCTATTATGGTAGGTCAATAGGAATGATACAATCCCAAGAATCGAGAGAAAACATAGTAAATAAATAAATCTAAGGAACTCTGACATTGTATCATTAATTTCACAGAATGTAGGAGAAAAAAATTGGTGTGCCAAAAAATACTTGAAGAATAAATGATTGAAAACACCTCAAACTTGATGAGGGATCTAAATTTAAAGATTTAGTAAGCTCAACACATAGAAATGAAACTAAACTAAAATTTTGCTTAGATACTTTAAATTCAAATACTAAAAAACAAAAGACAAAGAAAAAATCTTGTTACCACTTAGATAAAAGGGAAACATTATCTGTAGGAGAAAAAAAACTGAAAACAATGTCTTTCTCACCAAAAATCAAGAAGTAAAGGCATAACATTTTAAAAGTGCTTAATAAAGTATGTGCTGACCCAGAATTCTATACCCAAAGAAAATGTATTTTGGGAATGAAGAAGAAAAAGAAAGACATCTTTAAGTAAAAAAAAAAAAAAAAATGAGAGAAATTTGACTCAGCAGACCAGCTTTAAAATAAATGTTAAAGGAAGTTCTTCAGGCTAAATCTTAATGATACAAGAGGGAAACTTGGAATATCACAAATGAAAGAAGAGCAACAGAAATGCTAAATATCTGAAGAAATATATAAAAGTCTATTTTTGACTCTTAAATTGTTTAAAATATGTGTGAGTTCAGAATGCATAAATTATAACCCTCTCTGATAATATTTTTAAAGTGTAGATGAAATCAATTTAATAACTATAATATAAGGATGTAGAAGACATAAAAAGGCCTAAGGATTTTTTTAGGGCACCTACATTTTTTTGATAAAATGTTAACTGTAAATAGACTGTGGAAATTTAAATATGTATGTTGTAATTCATCAACAAATAACGAAAAGTAAAAATAAAAATAGATATAGCCCAAAACCAATAGGTAAATTTAAATGTATAGAAATGCTCACATTACATAAAAGATGGCAGAAAAGGAAAAATAGAACTAAAATCACAGAGAACAATGAAAAAATAACATTGTAAATTATATCAATAATAAAATTAAATGTAAATATTCTAAACACAATAATTAAAATAGGGTTTATAAGATTGGGTTGAAATAATATATATTAAAGCCATAAGATGATGATACAATATATATAATTTCCTAAAATAACTTTGAAAATGAAGAATTATTTTGGAGCCCTTAACTACCAAATTTAAAGATTTAATATAAATCTATATAGTAATTAAGACAGGACAGTATTTGCAGAAGGCTATATAAATACTTAAATGGAATAGATAGAATCCAGTCACAAACCCATACATTGATGGTTAAGTGATTTGTAATAAAGGTATTATTATTATGGAGAAAGGATAATTTTTTCAACAAACTACACTGAAGCAATTTGACAGATATATGAGGAAGGAAGGAAGGAAGGAAGGAAGGAAGGAAGGAAGGAAGGAAGGAAGGAAGGAAGGAAAAGAAGGAAGGAAGGAGGGAGGGAGGAAGGGAGGGAGGGAGGGAGGGAAGGAGGGAAGGGAGGGAGGGAGGGAGGAAGGAAGGAAGGAAGGAAGGAAGGAAGGAAGGAAGGAAGGAAGGAAGGAAGGAAGGGGAGAGAAAGGAAAGGAAAGGAAGGGAGAAGGAGGGAAAGAGGAAAAGAAAGGGGAAGGGGAGAAAGGAAGAACAAAAAGTCAACCCATTATGTCTCATCTTATATAAAAATTAGCTCAAAACTGGTTATTTCAGAAGCATAAAATCTAAGAATCTAAAATGTCTGTAGTAAAACATAAGATAATGTATTTGTGACTTTGGATTTAGCAAATATTTCTTAGATATGACATAAAATCATAATCCATGAAAGTAGCAAATGTATAAATTAACTTCATCAAAATTAAGAAGTACCTGTGAAAGAATGGTTAAGAAAATAAAAATGAAAGACCACAAAATAAAGTGAAAATATTTGCAAAACATGTATCTAATAAAGGACTTTTACCCAGAATATACAAAAACACTTAAAATTCAATAACAAGATAATAAAAACCAAATTAGAAACAGAAAAAGATTTGGACAGACATTTAATCAAAGAAAATAAATGAATGGCAAATAAACCCATGGAAACTTGCTCAACATCATTAGGCATTAAGGAAAAGCAAATTATATCTATAAAGATTTGCCACTATGAACTATTAGAATGAATAACATTCTTTAAAAATACAAAAGGCTGGGGAAGAATATCTCATTATACTGGTGTAAATGCAAAATGCTGCAGACAGTTTAGAAAACAATTTGTCATTGTCTTACAATGCTAACCCTTTACTTATCACATTATCCAGCAATCCCACTCAATGTATTTACCTAAGAGATATGACTTGTATACAAATGCTTATTATGGCTTTATTCATAATCACTAAAAACTGGAAACAATCCAAATAGACTTCAACTATGAGTAAATAAACAAATGTGGTACAGTCATTCATACATATTCACAAGCAAAAGGAAATTACTGGTACACACAACAGTATGTGTACTTTGTTGTAAGTAAGAAGTCAGATTCAAAAGGCTACAAACTATATGATCCCATTTATATAACATCTGTAAAAGGTAAATTTGTAGTAACAGAAATCAGATCCCTGGATGCCAGAGGCTGAGATTTGGGGACATCATGAAGGTTTGTCGTAGTGACAAAATTTAAGACATTAAATTTATAAAATACAGCAAATCTGAAAAATTATTTTAAAACATAAAACATAGGATCTTAATATCTATTAGATATATGAAAATATACTTCTTGATTGAGGGTCCATGTCTCTTAAAGAAATTTACTATAACTTCTACAAATTGAATGCTGCTCAGTGTATATTTTTCTAGTAGTCTATTTTTTAGAGAAAGTCTCCTTTCCAAAGCCAAAATATTTACATGCTTAATATATAAGTATTTTCTTAATTTTAAATATCTGCTTGGTATTTATTATGTGCATCTATAACCATGTTTTTTAAAAAATTGTTTTTCAGAGACATTGTGGTATTTTATTAGTGAAAATAAGATCTAGGTTTTGGTAAAATAAAATTATTTTTTAATAAATGTGTAAGTGAATTTTTTGAAAAATCAGAATATTTTCTCACTATTTCATTTTACATCTATATACAAATTATACTTGCTTCTTTACCATAATCTATACATTGCATCCCAAATGCCATCAAGAGTTAAATATAAATTTCAAACAGTGCCACATTGAGAGAAAATATGGTGATGAATATAAACTGCATAAAAATTACATTGACAACCTAATAAGAAAAATTGCCTATTACAATTATTGTTATTGCAAAATATTATGAATTTGCAAATTAATTTACACAAAACATTAAACCGTCATTCACTCCCCTTGGCCCCCTGACCAAGAGGAAGGAGTGTCTTTTTGAAAGTTTTCTCTCTCTTACTTTTTTTTGTTGTTGTTTAATGTAATGAATTTGTGACACTAGACACTTCAAAACTCCAGCCATAAACTGCCTTTGGTAAAGCCTACTCTATACTTTGAGGGTGAGACTACGCCCTGATCTCTTGCTGTCTTTTGTGATAAATTTAGGACTTTGTGTACCAATACTGTTATCTTGAGCACAACTCTGTGTTCATACTCTCTAAATCCCTGGATTATTTTTGAAAGCATCAGGACAGTTGAAACTCAAAACCTTTGAAATGGTCCTCTGAGGGATAAGTCCCACACACCTTTAGTGCCTCATACAATAATCTCCCCATGTTCTTTGGGTTCACTAGAAATAGAAACATCATCATAATAAAGCCTGAAGCCTGTAAGATCAGGATGCTCAGCGTGGGAAGCACGGTCATAAATGCAGAGCTTGGGGGGCTCTCACTGACAGCTCTTATAACTGTTTCACTGCCCCAAGCTGCAGACTTTGCAACAGTTGCTTTGCTTCCTCGGAAATCCAGCCCTACTCCCAGTGGCATCTTTTTAGAGCACAATGTACATGTTTGTGCTCCCTCGTCTGACCAGAAGGATCAGCTAAGCCCTACAGGAGGCAAAAACAAATTTCCCAGCAGACCAAAATGTCTCCATTGCATATAAAGAAGTGAAACATCTTCATATGCAATGGAAAACAAGAATTTGCAAAACTTGCACTATTCAAGGCTCTTTTGATGGCCAATATTTTCTTAGAATTACTAGGAGAGCAACGAAAAAGAACTTTGGGCTTGGATTAAAAAGAGCAAGGGTAAAATTGATTCAGATTCCAGTGACCCAAAGAGAAATATTTAACTTATTTGTAAAGATAACTATAATCACTAACTGATAAGTTTGTTGTGGAAATTATAAAAGATAAAGAAGTTGGCTAAAACAAACAACCTGGTTTTAAAAATGACAAAAAAAAAAAAAAAAGCAGACACCTCACCAAAGAAGATATACAGATGGCAAATGAGCATATGAATAGATGCTCCACATCATTTGTTCTCAGAAAAATGCAAATCAAAGCAACCATGAGATACTACTACACACCTATTAGAATGGCCAAAATCCAGAATACTGGCAACATCAAATGCTGGCAAAGAAGTGGAGCAGCAAGAACTTGCATGTAGCTGTAGGTGATTGGCTCAGTGGATAGAGCATCAGCCTGCGGACTGAAGGGTTCCAGGTTCCATTCTGGTCAAGGGCACATGCCCAGGTTGCAGCTCATTCCCCAGTAGAGGGCATGTAGGAGGCACCCAATCAGTGATTCTCTCTCATCATTGATGTTTCTATCTCTCTCTCCTTCTCCCTTCCTCTCTGAAATCAATAAAAAATATATTTATTTGAGCATGTTTCCATATGTCTCTTGGCCTTCTGAATGTCCTCTTTCAAAAAGTGTCTATTTAGGTCCTTTGCCCATTTTGTGATTGGATTGTTTACTTCTTTTTGTTAAGTTGTATGAGTTCCCTATAAAATTGGAGATTAAACCCTTATCTGAAATAGCATTGGCAAATGTGTTCTCCCATGCAGAGGGCTTTCTTGTTGTTTTGTTAATTGTTTCTTTTGCTGTGCAGAAGCTTTTAATTTTGATGTAGTTCCATTTGTTTACTTTCTCCTTAGTTTCCATTGCCCTAGGAGCTGTATTGGGAAAGATATTGCTATGACAAATGTCTGCTACTTTGCTGCCTATGGCTTCTTCTAAGACTTTTATGGTTTCCCATCTTACATTTCAGTCCTTTATTCAACATGCTCGAAGTCACTAATCATCAGAGAGATGCAAATCAAAACAACAATGCGGTACCATCTCACACCTGTCAGAATGGCTATCATCAACAAATCAACAAATGACAAGTGCTGACGAAGATGTGGAGAAAAAGAAACCCTCTTGCACTGCTGGTGGGAATGCAGACTGGTGCAGCCACTGTGGAAAAAAGTAGGGCGTTTCCTCAAAATATTAAAAATGGAACTTCCATTTGACCCAGTAATCCCACTTCTAGCAATAAATCCCAAGAAAACAGAAACACCGATCAGAAAGGATATATGCACCCCTATGTTCATAGAAGCACAATTTACAATAGCTAAGATTTGGAAACAGCCTAAGTGCCCATGAGCTAATGAGTGGATTAAAAAACTGTAGTACATCTACACAATGGAATACTACACTGCTATAAAAAAGAAGGAATTCTTACCATTTGTAACAGCATGGATGGAACTGGAGAGCAATATGCTAAATGAAATAAGCCAGTCAGAGAAAGATAAAGATCACACGATCTCACTCATTTGTGGAATATAATGAACAACAAAAACCGATGAACAAAAATAGAACCAGAGTCATAGAAGCATCAAACAGACTGTCCAGCCTATGAGGGAAGGCAAGGGGTGAGGGGGTAAAAGATCAACCAAAGGACTTGTATGCATGCATGTGAGCATAACAAATGGACATAGACAGGGTGTGGGGGTGATGAGGGCATGTGCTGGGGGTTGGCAGTGGCCGGGGAGAGGTCAATGGGGGAGAAAAGGAGACTTCTGTAATACTTTTAAAAAAGAACTCACATGTATTGCTGGTAGGAAAAAAAAGGCATAGCCACTTTGGAAGACAGTTTGGTAGTTTCTTGTAAAACCAAGCATATTCACACCATCAAATCAAGCAATTATACTCCTTGATATTTACCCAAAGAAACTAGAAACTTACATCCACACAAAAACCTATACACAAATGTATTTAGCAGCTTTATTCTTAACTTCCAAAACTTGGAAGCAATGAGGATGTCCCTCAGTGGGTGAATAGATGAATAAAATGTGGTAAATCAGGCAATAGTATATTATTCAACTTAAAAAAAAAGAGCTATTAAGCCATGAAAATAAATGGAGGAAGGGAAAGGCAAATCTATAGAGACAATAAAAAGATCAGTGGTTGCCAGGGTTTGAGGAGATGGGATAGGATGAGTAGATGGAGCACAGATGATTTTTAGGAGAGTGAAAAAACTCTGTATGATATTTAATGATGGATACATGCCTGAAATAAAAGCAAAATTAATGAAAATATTTTCTATTCATTGGCCTTTAATGTGTACTTGGTCCTACACTAGGTAATTCCAGTACATTTTCTCATTCTCACCATAACCCTCAAGGACAGGTATCATTAAAAACCTGTAGTGGGAGAAGAGAGAGATGTCTGGAGAAAATAACTTTCCCAAGTTCTCATCTCATTAAGTGGCAGACCTGAAGCAAATCTCTGAGTCTACATTTCAAACTGTTATCTAGAAGGTGGAGGACACTGACACAAGATATCAGAGGTTTTTTTGTACAGTTCTGAAGGAGACCTTTAAATGGTTCAGGAGCCCTAACCAGTTTGGCTCAGTGGATAGAGTGTCTGCCTGCAGACTGAAAGGTCTCAGGTTCGATTCCGGTCAAGGGCATGTACTTTGGTTGTGGGCACATCCCCAGTGGGGGGTGTGCAGGCGCCAGCTGATTTATGTTTTTTCTCTCTATCCCTCTCCCTTCCTCTCTATAAAAAATCAATAAAAAATATATTTAAAAAATGGTTCAGGAAATGATACTCAATTCAAGGGATAAAGTAAAGTATTTATTTTAACCAAACTATACATTCTGATAATAATAGTTTGAATTTTGAATGTTAACTATAGTAGCCTATGCTAGGTACTTTATATACACTTCTTTCTTTAACTCTCACAATCCCTTTTTTCTTTGTGGCTAAAGTTAATTGGGCACACATGGAGATGAGCTACCCAGAGCTCCTTTTGAGAAAGGACTTTCTTCTATCCAGCTGTAAAGGAGAGATTAGTAACTTCCAACTATCAGTTGCTTTGATTCAGCCCCAGCTACAGACAGTTGCCGAGGCTAAGATCACACCCTTGTAAGGGCATCTGTCATGGAGTGAACAAGATGTGGATATTGATTCTTTGGGCCCTGCAAGAGACACTGATGCACAGTTATCTCCACAGAGCCCGGGTCATACTTGGCCAAGACTCTGTCAGGCCTGTATCTCTGTTTGATTTCTTAGTCTGACATCAAGTAGAAGATAGATCACACTGAAAGGTATGAAATGCCTTATTTTCCATGACATACCATCCTATCTAATAAAAGAGTAATATGCAAATTGACCGCACCTCTGCTACACCCTCAAGCCACACCCACCAGCCAATCAGGAGTGAGTATGCAAATTAACCCAACCAAGATGGCTGCAGCCACGGAGCAAGCAGAAAGCTTGGGTTTCCATGGCAATGGAGGAAGCCAAGCTTTCCACACATCCTGGCCAGCCCTCAAGGCTACAAAGTTTCAATTATAGAAGATAAATAAATCCCAGATACCAGGGCCTCCACTTGGGTTGCTGCAGGGCATGGCCAGCCTGCAAACCACCACAAGCCCCTCACCCAGACCACCCCATGCCCCAAGGGCATGCCCTCCCTGATCCGGTTCACCCTTCAGGGCAAACCAGCTGGCCCCCACCCATGCACCAGGCCTCTATCCTATCTAATAAAAGAGTAATATGCAAATTGACCATCACTCCAACATATAAGATGGCTTCCCCTATGTGATCAAAGATCCTGCCCCCATGTGGACACAAGATGGCTGCCACAAGATGGCCAGCAGGGGAGGGCTGTTGGGAGGGACCAGGTCTGCAAGGGAGGGCAGTTGTGGGTGATCAGGCCAGCAGGGGAGGGCAGTTGGGAGGGACCAGGCCTGCAAGGGAGGCAGTTGGGGATGATCAAGCCAGCAGGGGAGGGCAGTTAGGGGTGACCTGGCCAGCAGGGAAGGGCAGTTGGGGGCGATCAAGCGTGCAGGAGAGAGCAGTTGGCGGGGGGGACCAGGCTTACAGGAGAGGGCAGTTAGGGGTGACCAGTCCTGCAGGGGAGGGCAGTTAGGGGCAAAAAGGTTGGCAGGGGAGCAGTTAGGCATCAATCAGGTTGACAGGGGAGTGGTTAGGGGGTGATCAGGCTGGCAGGCAGAAGCGGTTAGGGGCAATCAGGAAGTCAGGGAGGCTAGCAGTTGGGAGCCAGCAGTCCTGGATTGTGAGAGGGATATCTGACTGCCCGTTTAGGCCCGATCCTACTGGATAGGTCCTAAACAGGCAGTTGGACATCCCTTGAGGGGTCCCATATTGGAGAGGGTGCAGGCTGGCCTGAGGGACACACACAACCCCCCCTCCCCCGTGCACGAATTTCATGCACCAGGCCTCTAGTTGATAGTATAAATAGGAAGATAGAAAAGCTAAATAATGGGATAAAAGCATTTGCTAAAAATCATTCACCTGAAACACTAATTTGAAATAATAAATGCACTCCTATATTAATTGCAACGTTACTTATGGTAGCCAAGATTTGGAAGTAGCCCAAGTATCCATCAGTAGATGAGTGGATTTTAAAAAGCTGTGGTACATTTACACAATTGAATACTACTTGGCCTTAAAAAAGAAGAAAATTTTACCCTTTGCAATAGCATGTATGGACCTGGAGAACATAATGCCAAGTGAAATAAGCCAGTCAGAGAAAGACAAAGACCATATGATTTCACTCAGATGTGGAATTTAATGAACAAGCTGAACTAACAAGCAAAATAGAGACAGATTCATAGATAAAGTGCGGGCAGGCAGCTCTTGTGGGAAGGGGGGTGATGGGGTGTGTGTGGATGGATTGAACGAAAATGAAGAAAAAAGAAAAAGAACTCATGGACATGGACAACAGTGTGGTGAATGTAGTGAGGAGGGAATAGGGATGATAAATGGTGATGGAAAAAAATGAATTTAATTTAATTTAAAATAACTTAATGAGAGAATTCTGCAGGAGAGGTTTGGAAGGAATCCTCCAATACTGATTAGTGTGGGTTTCAAAGGATTAGTAGGAGTAAAAATCCATCCATACATACACCCATACAAACAAATTTAAAACATTTTATCTTAAGTTCTGAATATACTTTCATATTTAACTTTGTAAAATATGTTCCAAATAATGGTAGCATCATTGGAATGAGGACATTACCTCTTAAAGTGACTGTTTTTAAGATAAAGTACTTTTTTGCATATATACATATTTATATATTTGGGCTCCCTTAGCACTTCCATTAAAGTATGTGTCACATACTCTAGCTTGTGAACTAGGATACAATTATATTAAGATACAATCCTCTAAGTTGTTATACTATATAAGGGTGCCCCCCCCCCCAAATCTAAATACATCAATTGAGCAATCAGCTGTTAAAATGTATACACATTTTTGGGGGCACCCTGTACTTTGTCTTCCCAACTAAATAATGAAGTTCCATATCTTCCCTATGGAGGGCTGTATGTAGAAGCAAGAGAACTGTATTAAAGGAGAGAGGGCATGCGTTGACCCTAAGTAGCTTTCACCACATGCCCCTGTGCTAATTAAGGGTTGAAGAATGACATCATGATTCATTCAACCCATTAAAGTTCCATTTCAAAAACAAGTTATTCAAATTCTGTGAACAATGACAGCCTTTGGCCTCTGATCATTCCCTCATGCATCTTTGCTGGGTTTTTAGTGTGTGTGTGTGTGTGTGTGTGTGTGTGTGTGTGTGTTTTTCATTCTCTTTCCACTTCCTCAACAAATGACTTTCCAAGTGAAAGTAGCCTGCTTACAGAATGATTCTTCTTTCAAGTCTCAGGAAAACAGATGGGAATCTCACCTTTGCCACCCCATCTCTTCCACCCCAAAGCCCCTCTTCTCACTTTAATCACAGCCTCTGTTCTTGGAAGACTATATGACAGTAATTTTTGACCCCTGATTTTCCAACTTCTTATCTAAAGCCAACCTCATCTCAAGTTCCAAGATTTATGGGCACAGGAGGTGACATATGGAATTAAACTCTTGATGGATTTTTAACAGTGACCTGCCTTTGGCGGTAGCCAGGCTTTCTGTCGGGAGGGAATGTGGGGAAAACATGCTCTTCCTTGTGTCGGTGGGTATCTTGTTTTCTCTCTACAAAGTTCTCTTTGACCTATCCTGTCCCTCATCCCTCATCACCCTCCACCCAAACTACCACCCATCACGGGGAAGAAGATTCATTCACCGTTTTGAATAGCCTCACATGTTGGAAGTTAAGAAACCATGAAGCTCTCATTTAAACATTATCAGTGAACGACACAAAATGAAACTTATTGAAATGCTGAACATGAATGAATGCCCATCTGTTCTTCTCATTGCTTTTGGGATTTGTTGTTGTTGCTCTAGCTACTGTATTGTTCAAAGGGCAATCTGTACCCACCTGTGCTCTCTAGCATCCTCTCTCAACTCGTCTCCTTGAAGAGACTAATTGCGTTGTTTTTCTTCATTTTGCTTCTCTAGGTTTTATTTTGGAGACGCCAATAACCTCTCTCCTTTCCATCGTAAATAATCCTCATTTGGTCCATTTTCTCATTATCTGTGAAGCATAGCTTCTCTAAACATGTTACTCTTTCCTGGACTTCGTCCAAATTTCCTGATTGGCTACAGGAGAACTTTTCTCTTGAGAGAGTGTCAGGAATAGCAAAATCATGTCAGCAAAGTGAGTTGAAACAACTGCATTTTCTACCACTTAGGAGATCATTTTATAATTAACTATTCTCTTAAGTAAAAATGAACATTTTGTTAAAAATATTACCTCAAGGCATATATTCAAACTCAGATATCTTTTGAAATCTACCCGCTAATTCAGAATTACAAGGACTAATTTATTATTGTCGGGTTCAGAGGCACCTAAAATGTTCACCCAGTTTTTCAAATACATTTTTCCCTTGCACTGATAAATATGGGATATTTTTGAAACAGGTACCAGCCTCTATTTCTTTTTAAGAGTAGAGCTACAGTATTAATTTATTCTAAGATTTGAAGAATTTCTTTTTAAACCAGACACTATTTTTTTTCTGCAACTATATCACAACATGTAACACAAATTTATATGTTTCATTATTGCCAGCCTAGGATAATTAAAACACCAGAACTAAGTTTGAATGCAAGTTTAAACCCATATATATTTGGACAGTATGTCTTGGGGGCTGGTTCACATTCAGCTGGGCTAGGCATACAGATTTCAGATCATACCTCCTACGTGCAAACATTTTTTCTTCTGAAACTTAATATTACAGAGACAAAGCTCTTCCCTTTTGGTAGGTAAGAAGGGTTTTATTTTTGTCAAATTGTTTCTTAGTTTCTGTTTTCTTTTCACTAAATGTGTTCAGGCTCTCCCTTAAAAAACAACTCACTCAGGAAATTCAGCAATTTCATCTGTGTACACCTAGGTGTATGCTGTTTTAATAAACATTATGTTGGCCCATTTGATCTATAAATTCAGGTCCTTCTTCAGTTTACCTAATCTTCTCTACTTACTATATTTCTGTTCTCTTTACTTCTTGGTTGCATTTTGGGTGTCAGTTCCCTAGATGACTTGTCTCTAATCACTTTCACCATTTTTGTTGTTGTTGTTCTCTGCATTTTCTGATATGTTGTCTTAAATGCCCCAACTTTTTAAAAACTGTTACTGATTTGGCTGTGTGTAGTCTAGATTCTGTTCTTATATTTTAAACTAGAGGTCCGGTGCATGAAATTCATGCACAGGGGTGGGGGGGTCTCTTCAGCGCAGCCTGCACCCTCTCCAATCCGGGACCCCTCAGGGGATGTTCAACTGTCGGTATAGGCCCAATCCTGAGGACAACCGACAGTCGGACATCCCTCTCACAATCCAGGAACACTGGCTCCTAACTGCTCACCTGCCTCCCTGCCTGATCATCCCTAACTGCCCCCCCTGCTGGCCTGGTCACCCCCAACTGTTCCCCCTGCCGGCGTAGTTACCCCCAACTAACTTTCCCGCTGGCCTGGTCACCCCCAACTGCCCCCCCCCCCCGCCAGCCTGGTGGACCCTCACATCCCCCCTCTGCCAGCCTGGTCGCCCCTCACTGCCCCCCCCACCGGCCTGGTTGCCACCAACTGCCCCCCCTCCCGCAGGCCTGGTCGCCCCATGCAGCCTGCTGTTTGGTCGTTTGGTCACCCCTCACTAACCCCCCTGCCAGCCTGGTTGCCCCACATAGCCTGTTCGGTCATCAGTTCAGTTGTTTCAGATGTGATGGTCACTTAGCCTTTTATATATATAATAGAGGCCCAGTGCATGAAATTTGTGCACTGGGGGGGGGTCCCTCAGCCAAGCCTGCCCCCAATCACAGACTGGGAGCCCTCAGGAGATGTCCTACTGGGGAGCGGGCCTAAGCCGCAGTCTGGCCTTCCTCTGCGGGAGGTGACTGGGCTGATCAGGGGAAGGTGCCAGCCCCATCACCCCACTGCTGCTGCCACTGTCACAGCTGCCAAGGTGTTTTCATCAACACGGACTCCAGTCCCTTCACCATGAAAAAATGACAGCTTTCTTTAGGCATTTTCAAGATGTGTCTTTCATAGGATATGACATTTCTTTTCTTTCTTTCTTTTTATCCTCACCTGAGGATATGTTTCCATTGATTTTTAGAGAGCTTGGAAGAGAGAGGGAAAGACAGAGAGAAACATCAATGTGAGAGGGACATTTCGATTGGTTGCCTCCCTGGGTCTTGGCCAGGGAGAAGCCTGCAACCTAGGTACATGCCCTTGATCAGAATCGAACCCAGACCCTGCAATCGGCAGGCCAAGGCTCTAGCCACTGAGCCAAACCGGCTAGGGCAGGATATAATATTTCTTAGCCCCTCCAGCAGCAGACCTTAGTTTTTCCTCCAGGAGTGAGGTGGAAAAACCCTAGATCACCTTCTTGGATTCTTATTACTCAAGTTACCAAGAACACTGTGAGAGGCAGCTTACAGGGAGCTTAGCCAATGAGCCTTCAGAAAAGGTGTTTCCTCTGCAGCTCATGCACAGAGGACCCCCTGCATTGTGTCTGCAGGGCTTCTCTCCACTGGGCCAGCGGCATGCCCTAAGCCACACTGCGGGGGGCTGCCGGGGGCATGCCCCCAGCCCAGCGGCCCTGCTTTCTGTCAGCTGGGCTTCTGTCTGCTGGGCCAGGGGGGTGTCCCAAGCCGCGCAGCAGTGGCTCTGAGCAGCCCCCGGCCCAGCATCTGTCTGATTGGCCTGTCCCAAGTCATGCTGCGGCAGCTCAGAGCTCACCCCCGGCCCAGCACCCACTTTTTGTCAGCTGGGCTTCTGTCTGCTGGGCCAGGGGCATGTCCCAAGCCACACAGTGGCGGCTCTGAGTAGTCCCCAGCCCAGCGTCTGTCTGTTTGGCATGTCCCAAGTCCCACAGCAGCAGCTCAGAGCTCACCCCTGGCCCAGCGCCCGCTGGGCTTCTGTCCGCTGGGCCTGGGGCGTGTCCCAAGCCGCGCAGTGGTGGCTCAGAGCAACCCCGGGCCCAGCAGCCCAGCTTTCTGTCGGCAGCCCTTCCTCCCTCTGCGGCCTGGGAGTGGGACGCTAGCGTCGTCACCATGACGACGACAACAGCGTCCCGCCCTGGCGCTATGGGGGCCACCATCTTTGTAGTGGAGTGATGGTTAATTTGCATATTACTCTTTTATTAGATAGGATATAGATTCTGTTGTAACACCATTTCTTCAATTTTCTTCTTAATTTGATAATTTCATGCAATTTATTATATTATCCTCTTATTTTCATTAACTTTCCTTTTAAAATTTATTTTTAATTGTGGTAAAAACAGATAATACAAAATTTACTATCTTAACAATTCCTAAGTGTTTAGTATATTCACATTTTGTGCAATCAATCACCAGATCTTTTCCCTCTTCCCAAACTGAAACTTCTTATCCATTAAACAACTCCCCACTTTCCTCTGACTCCAGGGCCTAGCAATCACCACTCAACCTTCTGTTTCTATGACTTTGAATACTATCCATTAATTCATTCAACATTTGGGCTTTTTGTGACTAGCTTATTTCTCTTAGCATAATGTCCTCAAGGTTCATCCATGTTGTAGCCTGGGTCAGAACTTCATTCCTTTTAAAAGATGAGTAATATTCCACTGTGTGTATAAACCACATTTGTTTATCCATTTATCCATGATGGATATTTGAGTTGCTTGCACCTCTTGGCTGTTGTGAATAGTACTGCTATGATCATGAGTATGCTAATTGTCTTAATTTTCTTGAAAATTAAAATTATTTTCCCAAAAATTTCTGCTTGGTTAAATGTTACAAAAATATGATTTCATGTGCTCTAAATATATATAATTCAATGTAACAATATTTTTATTTTTATTTATCTTGGTAACATTATACTTATTTATACATTTTTACTTGTCTTTGAATAAGGATGGTCTACCCAACTTCTTTGAGACTGGATTCTCAGCAAATCCCTTCCCTGCATGAACAGCATTTGTCACTTTCTTTTAAAAAGTAAGCTGTAGCGTCAGCTAATACAGGTCTATATACCAGTTTGGTGACTCAAAAGCCTGAGGTAGTTGGTAGGGAAGCAAAGAATTTTGTCTTGTGAACTCTTCCCCTTTGTTTATTTAAACCACACAAGGAGAAACTTGTTTTCAATATATTTGTCCCACTTTGTATCCCTTCAGGCATGTGATATAGTTATGTGTAGTCTTTTTTCCCTAGAATTACTTCAACCACACTTGAGGGATTGACCTGAAGCAACTGTGCAGATTTTCTGCGGTTTCAGAAAAGGCTCCTTGTATTGAAGTTAAATAAAATCACACCGTATTCACATTGTATTTAACTGTGTACTTTCCCACCGGAACAACACAGTGGAGGTCAGTCCAAAGTCCATGTTTGAAAATGTGTACCTGAGTATGGAAGCTAAATTATTTTTAATCCTCACCTGAGGATATATTTTTATTGATTTTTAAAGAGAGAGGAAGGGAGACAGAGAAGGAAAAACATCAGGTAAGAGAGAAACATTGATCAGTTGCCAGACCTATCTATGTGTCCTGACCAGGATGATGTTCCAACCAACTGAGCCACCAGCCAGGGCAATATGAAATGACGTTTACTAGTAACTGCTCAGGATGAAAATGACGTTCCTTAGCAGGAATACGTTTATGATAGGTAACCTCGAACTTCCAAGTTATTAAGACCTTGTCATAAATAGTTGAAAATCTTGGAAACTTGGTAAGAACTGCTTTATGGCTTTAAGGTGCAAGTACTTTGTAATTCCTATTTTTCATCAAATTAAAGTGCCAAATTGAGAGAAGGCCAATTGCCACAGGGTGTCACTATTGAATGTTAGTCCTCTACCATTTGTCCTGCTGGTTGATACAATCTGCGGCCAGGGTCCCAGGACACACTGGCATTGTGCATGATAGAAGGCTCTTCTACCGTCTCTGCTCCCTGAGTCTTTGCTCACCCAGCCCTCCCTGCTCTACTCCCCAGGAACTTTAGTGCCCACCCCTAGGTAAGCCACAGCCATTCTCTTCACCGGAACTGGGTCAGATTAGCTTGAGTGTCTGCCCTTAAAGAACCTACAGGTTTCTCTACTTTTCCAGACTCTGAAAAGGCAACCAGGATACAGTTGACTGCTTTCCTTTTTAGCCCCAGTAAATTAAGAGGGTAATTCCATTTAATCCAAGCAACAGGGAGTCTAAGAAGATTGTTTTTCCAAGTTAAACAATTCCTTTCTTATAAACCTCAATCACAAAATGTAATGCTGTCCCTTGCTGAATGGGGTTAGATTGCCTCCATAAAGGGTCATTCCCTGGGGGTAGGGAGGGAGTGACTCTTTCTTCTTTCATTTTGTTTTCAGGGATGGGGATGGGGGTGGAAGGATCAAGAGAAAATGTTCATGCCTTAACAGTGACTTTAGCCAAAGAGACTCCTTATCACTTTTCCAGCTATAGCAGATGAGAAAAAAAGACTACCTAATGCATACATATTTATTTAAGATGACTAGGGGCCCGGTGCATGAAATTCGTGCACTGGGGGTCAGGGGTCCCTCAGCCCAACCTGCCCCCTGTCACATACTGGGAGCCCTCAGGGGATGTCCTACTGACGGCTTAGGCCCGCGCCCCACAGGGAGCATACCTAAGCCGCAGTCTGGCCTCCCTTTGTGGGAGGCAACGGGGCTGGTCAGGGGAAGGCTGCTGCAGCCACTGTCAGTCACTGCAGCCACCAAGGTGTTTTCATCAACAAGGACTCCAGTCCTTTCACCAAGAAAAAATGACAACTTTCTTTAGGCATTTTCAAGATGTGTCTTTCATAGGATATGGATTTCTTTATTTATTTTTTATTCTCACCTGAGGGTATGTTTCCATTGACTTTTAGAGAGCTTGGAAGAGAAAGGGAAAGACAGAGAGAAACACTTTGATTGGTTGCCTCCTGCATGAGCCCTGATCTAGGCCCCGGCCAGGGAGGAGCCTGAAACCTAGGTACATGCCTTTGATCAGAATCAAACCCAGACCCTGCTGTCTGCAGGCTGAGGCATTATCCACTGAGTCAAACTGGCTAGGGCAGGATATGACATTTCTTAGCCTTCCAGCAGCGGACCTTCATTTTTATTCCCCGAAATGTGGTGGAAAAACCCTAGATCAACTTTTTGGGTTCTTATTACCCAAGTTACTAAGAATATTACCACTGGCATACAGGAAGCTTAGCCAATGTGCAATCAGAAAAGGTATTTCCTCTATAGTTCACACCAATGGAGGGCGGGGCCCTGCCCAGGCCTAAAGCCTCTGGCAGAAACTTTAGGCCTGGGCAGGCCTTTTCAGCTCCCTCTGATCACCGGCTCAGCCCCTGCCCAGGCCTGCCCAGACCGAAAGCCTCTTGGGCAGGAGCAGACCCCCAGCTCCCTACAATCAATCGCAGGGGGTCCGCCCCTGCCCAGGCCGAAAGCAGACCCCCAGCTCCCTGCCCAGGTGATCAATCGCAGGGGGTCTGCTGGTGTACCAGGCTGAAGAAACCCCCAGCTCCCTGGGATCGATTGCAGGGGTCCGCTCATGCACCAGGCCAAAAGCCTTGAAAGAGGGGAGCTGGGTGTCTGCTCGTGCACCAGGCCAAAAACCTCTGCCGGAGGCTTTTGGCCTGGAGCTGGAGCGGACACCCAGCACCCCGCTTTTGATGGCAGGGGCTCCGCTCGCCATGCCCACCATCCAATCAGAGCGAGGAGCTGGGTGTCCGCCACACCCATCATCCATCGAAAGCGGGGAGCTGGGTGTCCGCTCATGCACCAGGCCAAAAGCCTCCAGCAGAGGCTTTTGGCCTGGTGCCAGAGCGGACCCCAGCTCCCTGCAATCCCTTGCAGGGGGTCAGCTCAGGGCGCCTATGTATTCAAATTAACCGCCATCTTGGTCGGGTTTATTTGCATGCTCGCTCTGATTGGATGGTGGGCGTGGCTTGGGCGTAGTGAAGGTGTGGTCAATTTGCATATTACTGTTTTATTAGGTAGGATTATTTTTATATGTAAATAAAGTATTATACATGTTATTTGAGTGGCATGGCAAAATTCTCCTTCTAAGTGAATCCTACTTACTGATTACAGAATGTTTGTGATTCTTTTACATTATTTAAGGCATAGTATATCTTTAAAGAGATCTCCTCTAGAATGGAGACACCCCTGTACAAATAGCAGTGGTACCAGTAATAGAACAAAACATTGCTATTTTTCCTTTTGGAACAATAGGGATGAATTGTCACCAGTGGAGCCACACCCTAGAATCAAGGAAGAAGTGTTCAATACACTGAAAATGATGGTGGGATACCTCCCCTGCCTCCAAAAGGAGGCCAACATAAACTAATTTGATCCAGAACACAATACGTGCACATAATAAGTGGAATTAGATACTTTTCCTGCATAATCTCATTTATCCACCTCAACAGTCTTGTGGGGAAGATAATGGTATACCAATTCACATGTTAGCAAAAAGAGTCTTAAAGACATTAAGTAACTTGCCCTGGTTCACACAACTCGTGCTTAATGCAGGGAGTGTTCAAACCCTGGTCAAGCTGGTCACCGAGTTCATGTCCTCCTATATATGCTGTACAGTTTTGTTACAGAAGACCGGAGAAAAACCAAGCAATGCTTAGAGAAACGGAGTTACACTTTATTATCATTACACGTGGTCCCAGAGAAAAATGTCTTTCAAATTCTGGGCCATGCAACAAGCTGAAGTTTCCTTTTTATTAAAGAGCCAGCCCTATGTGTAATTAGTAGTTATCTCGCTGGAAGCTTGTGGCCTTGAAAACAACACTGTTCTATTCAATTAAAAAAATACATCTGGCATGGCATAAGAGCACGGGAGTATCTAGTCTCTGGCCTACAAAGACAGACAGTTAAGTTTATCTTTCTTATTATTCAAGCAGGCTAGAAGGCAAAGGTATTTTGGCAGAATAAGGGGCTGTCTAAAAATAGCAGAGTTGACTTTATAGAATAAGGGGCTATCTAAATAGCAGAGAATTTCAAATAGTAGTTTTATAAAATAGGGGTTAGCCTTCTCACTTTAGCATAAGAAATGTCTCATTTAATTATAATAACTGAAAATTCTTATTTCTTTATGGTTTACAAATTGCTTACAAATTATTGAATTTTCACAATAATTTTATGAGATATCTAGGACTATTATTAGCCCCATTTTACAGATGAAGAATAAAAGTTCTGAGAAATTCAGTAACTTGACTGAGATCCCTTAGCTAATCAAGAGGGGAAGACCAAGTCCAGATGCTTCCAAAATTTCTCTATTAGCACCTGACAGACCTGGTGCCACATGGAACTTCCTGAAAGAGAGGACACAGTGCCAGAGAATTGGATGCCTCGGGCTAGGACCCCCAGAAGAAGTCAAAGGGAATTGCATGAAATGAAAGAGATGGGAAATCATTTAAATGTCAAGTGTAACTTCTCCTTAAAACTAGACACATGACATGACTAGATCATCAAAGCAACTAAAAGACATATTTGGGGACATGAAACAACCATAGTGATTCTGCCAAACAAGAAAGGATAAAATAAAACCTGAAACTGTCTCCTTAGATCACTAAAAACATTAAAGAATCATAACTATAAAATCTATCTTAGGTTTTTCACAACTTCAATTACAATTCTGGACCACCATTTTCATCCATCACTATGTTTTAGGACAGAGACACTGGGACAAGATGATGTTATTCCTGACCTCAGTTTTGTGTATTAACTAAAGGGTTCTACAGAATTATTTTAACTTTATTTTTTTTTCCATTTTATATAGCTATTTTTATGTGTATGTGACTCTGCCATGCCTTCAAAGAAATGACAAGATATTCAGCTACAAGCACTCAGCATCTGTTTCTGAGTTTAGAGGGCAGGGCAATCGATCGTTTTTCTTTAAGTCACATAATGTGTTTCATTAACTTGGATAATGGTAGTCACTACAATGCTCCCACTCATCCTTCTGAGCAAATAAAAGGAGGCAATGAGGCATTTGTGTTTCTCTATAGTTGATAAGTAGTTGGACAAATAGAATTTCATGGTTATCAGACCTAGAAAAAATCAGTTTACCTTTGAATGGGATTGAGTAGACATCCAATAAGCTTTGCCACCTTTCCAGCCCACCACTAACATCATACACGCAAAAAGAAACAAAAATCAGCAAGTATGTTTTGACAAATACATGTGTATTTAAAAGGCAAACAGAAAATATAAAATGGAACCAGTCCTTGATCTGTCAGGATCTATTACCCCAGTCAGTGAATTCATTCTGTAACATTTATGAAGACTCTGAGCTCCCCTTCTGATTCACACTCTTCCTCATTGAAAGAGAAGGAAGTTGCCATGGCCTTGGCATTGCAATGTCCAAATCTCCAACCATTAAGACTATTGGCTTCCTCCTCCAGCATTTATCCAATCAGCTCACGATAGGCCACTCCTGACCTCCAAGTTGCCAAGTCCAATGAACACCCTTTTGTTCTCTGGTGCACTCTTAGCGCCGAACTATTATCCCGGTTTTCCTCCATTAATTCTACTGCTTCATTCTTAGCTGCCTTTGCCAGCTCTTCTCAACCCAATTAATTAATACTAGAATTACCTGGGATGTATTCATGTCCTCAAATTCTCACTTACAACCCTGAATCTTTTACACTCTAGACTTGTAAAACCATCCTTTTCATGATTCACAGCCCATTCAAACCCAATTCTTGATCTCATAGTAGCCTCCTCCTATTTTGATCATCTCAGCAAGTGGCAATTTCATCTATATATTGCTGACTTCTGAAACCTGAGTGTTATTACTAACATAATACTCTTTACATCCCACATCCATTCCATCGCATGTGTCTTTAATTCTACAAGCATGACATTTCTTAAATCTAACCAATTGTCTTCACCCCCACTGTACCTACACCATTACACCTCTAGTCTAGACAATAGGGAAAGCTGCTTATTTGAACATACTGCTTCAATTCTCTCTCCATTTAGCAGCCTGAGTGTTTGTTTTTAAAAAAAAAACACACACACACAATTCATATCACTCCCCCTTTCCTCCCACATTAAACTTTGTTGTGCAATTGTCTCCTCTGCCCTTCTCCTCCTGGGTAACTCCAAATCACCTTTCATTTCTGAGATCAAATCTTACTTCTTCAGAAAGACCTTCACTGGTTTCACAATATAAATTAAATCTTTCTCATTATCATATTTCATAAAACCTTTGTGACACTGAAATATAATATAAAATGATACTTACCTTGAAATTTCAGCTGAAGACTAAAATTGAGAATAGTAGAGCTGTAACCCCACATTCTCAGGAGAGTTGTAGGACTTACAAAAGTCATTCATGTTAATTCTTCGACCATCAACCCTCAGCACCAAACTCTAGGAGAAAAAGAAGAGGAATAAAGATTTTAAGAATCATTGAGCAGAGATTCCCTTTCTTCTCAACAAAAAAGTAAAGTTTCTTCCACAATGCCAAGTTGAATGAAGGGTAAAAAACTCCATTTGATCACTTCCAAGATTAATGAGAATTGACTACTTTGAATACTGCAATGCAAATGAATCATGAACAAAATATATTTATAGGCATTAATAGAAATAAGATATTTCTAAAGATGACCAAATAAAGCAAACAAAAGGAATGTGAGCTGAAATCAGACCTTTTATGTTGGTGATTAAAAAGCCACAGTGAACCCTGGCCGATTGGCTCCGTGGATATAGCATCACCAGAGGACTGAAGGGCCCGGGGTTTGATTTCCACCAAGGACTCTTATCTCGGTTGCATTCCGGCCCTGGTCAAGGCACATTCGGGAGGTAACCAATCAATGTGTCTCTCTCACATCCAGGTTTCTCTCTATCTGTGTCTCTCCCCCTCCCTTCCACTCTCTCTAAAAATCAATGGAAAAATATCCTTGGGTAAGGATTAACAAAAAAGGAAAGAAAAAGTCCTAGCTGGTTTAGCTCAGTGGATAGAGCATTGGCCTGTGGGTCCCAGGTTCAATTCCAGTCAAGAGCACATAACTTGGTTGCAGGTTACCCAACCCTGATCGGTGTACATGCAGGAGGCATCCAATAGATTTGTCTCTCTCACATCCATGTTTCTCTCTCTGTCTCTCCCTCTCCCTTCCACTCTCTCTAAAAAGCAATGGAAAAATATCCTCTGGTGAGGATTAATCAAAAAAAAAAATAAAAAGGAAAGAAAAGAAAAGAAACCATTGCTTCTTATGAATATTCCATCATGTACTTAAAGGAAAAAGCTAAAGTGCAAGTCTTTGTTTCCATATGAATTCTGGGTCTTGGGAAATAAGACAGAGGTGGGGCCTTTGAAAACCAATGGAACTAAATATGACACTTTTCACATGTACAGGGCAGGATGCTTAAGATGTCCTATATTGGTTGTACTTTCTTGGAAGAGGCAAACAAAATATTCTTTGGAGAAAAGTATCCCCTTCACAGAGGGCACCAGTGGCTCAATTAGAGAATCACAGTCATTGAAGCCATTAACCCTTCCTTCAAATTCTCTCTCCCATAGTCCAGACCCCAGAAGACCCAGAAACAGCAGATTAAATTGAAAAAAGTTGGGTGAGTAAAAAGGAAGAAATACTATATTGCATATGAGATTGGATGTGAAACTTTGAATTGGATTTGCGATTTTTTAATGGACGAGGCTTCCTAATGTCTGAAATGAGACTATTCTAGCATAAAGAGACCTGAAATTTGTGGATCTGCCTGAGATACCATCAATGACTAGGGAAGAATGATTCAACAGAATGTGTTTAATGTCAGTCGTGGGAGAAGAATAAAGCTTTATCTTACTTCTGTCAAATCAAGATCTGCACATTCAATAAACTATTACATATATTACTATTTTTCTTATTTATTTTTCTTGAATTTATTGGGGTGACACTGGTTCACAAAACCACATGTTTTTCAAGTGTACTATGAAATAAAACCCCATCTGCATACTGCATCATACGCCTTGATTTCCACCAATTATTTATTAATGCTCATGCTTCTGTAGATTGGGAAGGCTCAGCTGGGTAGTGCTTCTGCAGTTCTTCCAGCAAAATCTCTTTCTGTCCCATTCCCCCTCACCTTGGCCCTCCTCCACCTACCTCCCGCCCTCTTTCCCTCTGGCTAATACCACACTGTTGTCACCATCTGTGTGTGTGTGTGTGTGTGTGTGTGTGTGTGTGTGTCTGTGTGTGTGTGTTTTGCTTAACTAAGTATTTTTCTTTAATATCCAACTTTCTTGTTAGATTACAAGTCCCATAAGGGTAATAATTATGTTTGACACCTTCATCAACAAATGTTGACTTGCTGAACATTTTTTGAGTAATGCTTTCAACTCCTATTTCAAAATGTAGATAAAGATGTCTTAGGAACACTACCAGAAAAAAAACAAACCACATGGCCTCAAGTCAAGTCCTTGTGAAAGTGGCCTTTCACATTTCTACTTCTCCAGTCAGTCAAAGAACAGGCATAACAAAACAGTGAAATAATTTAAAATCAAAGTTACTGAGGCCCAGATTTGTTTCAGGCCTCATCTGTTAAATGTAAAGCTATAATCTTAGCTTATTCATAGACATTATCATTTGATCAAGGTTGCCATTTTAGTTGTATTTTGCTGCTTATCAATGAAGCTCCAAATGCTGTGGCTTAAAGCACCGATTATTTATTAATGCTCATGCTTCTGTAGATTGGGAAGGCTCAGCTGGGTAGTGCTTCTGCAGTTCTTATTTGGGGTCTCATGTGGGTGCAGTCAGATAGCAGTTGGGGCTGAACATCTACATGGTTCCCCATATGACAAGGTTTGGGCTTCTTTGGGGACCAGCACCAGCATTCAAATGCTTCTGAAGACTCTGCTTGTGTCACACTTGCTAATATTTCATTTTATATGTCACATGAACAGGCCCAGAAGTAATGTATTAGGAACTACAGAAAGGTCTGAATATGGGACTGTGTGTTCATTGGGGACCTCCAATAAAACATTACACCACAGTCACCCAGAGCCATGGACAGAGCTTTAACTGAACTCAGGTTTGTCTGACTCCAAGGTTATCACATCACCACAGTGCAATGGCTTCTCAGTCATTATGTGGTGCTTTCCACATTATAACTTGAAAATCTAGTAATAATAAGAGATAAGAGAAGAATGAGGGGGGAAAAAATTTCCCAACTACAACTGTTTCCTTGTTTCCTACATTTCTGCTCTCTTGACTCGTGGCTTAAATATTCTACTCATATCAGGTCTAGCCAGAGTGGACTCCAGGGTCATCTTTGCTTGAAATTCTAGTGATTTTGCTCCTCTTTCCTGTGTTTTTCTTGCCTCTATTTCTATTACTCTTAACTCTGGTGATAGAAGAGATGAGTAGTGATATTTCCCTTGATGTGGGCCCCTTCTCATTCACATCCCCTGCATAACAGAAACCCGTGTGCACGCACACACACATACTACAGTGTTTGATATTCAAAGAGCCATTTTATTAGATTCATACATTTGCTGACTACGTGGCTGTAATATTTCCATTCTACAGAGACCTTAGAAATGTTAAACTTCATACTTATAACACTACTGCATATAAGACTACTTCTAAAACTAGACTTAATTAAAGTAGCTTTACTGAAATGACCTAAAGGTACTATTTTAAATTGTGTAAGGGATAGAAAATGTTCCCAAAAAGGAGCAGGGGAATTTAAAGCCACTCACAAAGGCCCATCTACATGTGAAATAATGAATAAAGGAAATGGTACGGGATGCATTTCAGCAAAAGCTAGACAATGACGTGATATATTCTGGCAAACTCAAAGCTTAGAAAATGAGAAAATGAGGCAGAATTCTGGCAAGATTAGGTAGCATTTGATATTTATTCAAGTGTGAAAGACATTAATGGAGCAAAGTATGGATCAATTTCTAAACTTAAGATAAAACTTTGAGCTTTATGGACATGTCACATTAGAAATAATATCAACTTTGTTCTCATTTCCATGCACTTAGCTTTAGTATCCCCTTGAAATTACAACAATTTAAAGTGTTTTCTCTATCATTTTCCTTTCTCTAACACTGATATTTCCACAGTGTCACTGATTATATAATAATCATGCAGATTCATATTTGAACATACAACCCTTGTATATCAAAGATTATACAATATGCTTCTTAAATAATAATAATTACATAGCATCGAAGTCTGGTACAGCACATTTACACTGTATGACAGGTAGTTGCTTAATTAACATTATAGATTTTTTCTCACTACATAATATTGAGTTAACAAAACAGTTTGCCCAGTCGCCAGTGTTACAGATATAAATTTTACATTTGTAAACAGAGTGTGTTCTAGGCAAGAATATGTATTAATTTCTGCATAAACCCAGCTCTGAGCATGCTTCCAGCACTTTGTAAGAAGTTAGAAAAATTAGATGATCTATTTTGTTGCTGCTGTTGAAGGGTTTGTTTAATATCCCTGGAAATAATCATATCAATGCTGGGAAATAAGACAAAGCATCTACACACTCCACACTGGTCCAGTTATGTTCTACATGACACAGAAAGTTCCAGTACTCAACCAGAAAATGAACCACATGGCCTTTGTTAATTATATACAACTTGGTTTTGGAAAAGCCAGAAAGAAGATTGTGTTTATCCTTGAAGCCATTTTTGTGGATATCAGTTAGACAGCTCCTTCAATGTAATCCTACATTATAATAGAGAAACATGCAAATTGACCGCACCTCCGCTATGCCCATGATTGGGCCTGCCAGAGGCTGGGGGCGGGACTCCGGGTGGCCTAACTGGCAGTTGAGAAAACCAAGATGGCGGTGCCAAATCCTCTAAGTTCCGGGGGTCCTGGTGAGTGATGGCAACCCTAGAGGGGCGTGGTATGCACAGCCAGCAGCCTCCCAGGGGTCCCGGGACCCATCGCGACCCGGGGGGCGTGGCCGGGCACGGCCAGCAGCCTCCCGGGGGTCCCGGGACCCATCGCGACCCGGGGGGGCGTGGCCGGGCACGGCCAGCAGCCTCCCGGGGGTCCCGGGACCCATCGCGACCCGGGGCTGCGTGGCCGGGCACGGCCAGCAGCCTCCCGGGGGTCCCGGGACCCATCGCGACCCGATGGGGCGTGGCCGGGCACGGCCAGCAGCCTCCGCGGGGTCCCGGGACCCATCGCGACCCGGGGGGGCGTGGCCGGGCACGGCCAGCAGCCTCCGCGGGGTCCTGGGACCCATCGCGACCCGGGGGGCGTGGCCGGGCACGGCCAGCAGCCTCCCGGGGGTCCCGGGACCCATCGCGACCCGGGGGGCGTGGCCGGGCACGGCCAGCAGCCTCCCGGGGGTCCCGGGACCCATCGCGACGGGGGGGGGCGTGGCCGGGCACCGCCAGCAGCCTCCCTGGGGTCCCGGGACCCATCTCGACCCGGGGGGGCGTGGCCAGGCACCGCCAGCACCCTCCCTGGGGTACCGGGACCCATCGTGACCGGGGGGGCGTGGCCGGGCACGGCCAGCAGCCTCCCGGGGGTCCCGGGACCCATCGCGACGGGGGGGGGGCGTGGCCGGGCACGGCCAGCAGCCTCCCGGGGGTCCCGGGACCCATCGCGACGGGGGGCGTGGCCGGGCACGGCCAGCAGCCTCCCGGGGGTCCGGGACCCATCGCGACCCGGGGGGGCTGGGCCGGGCACGGTCAGCAGCCTCCCGGGGGTCCCGGGACCCATCGCGACCCCGGGGGGCTTGGCCGGGCACGGCCAGCAGCCTCCCGGGGGTCCCGGGACCCATCGCGACCTGGGGGGGCGTGGCCGGGCACGGCCAGCAGCCTCCCTGGGGTGCCGGGACCCAGCGCGACCGGGGGGGCGTGGCCGGGCACGGCCAGCAGCCTCCCGGGGGTCCCGGGACCCATCGCGACGGGGGGGGGGCGTGGCCGGGCACGGCCAGCAGCCTCCCGGGGGTCCCGGGACCCATCGCGACGGGGGGCGTGGCCGGGCACGGCCAGCAGCCTCCCGGGGGTCCGGGACCCATCGCGACCCGGGGGGGCTGGGCCGGGCACGGTCAGCAGCCTCCCGGGGGTCCCGGGACCCATCGCGACCCCGGGGGGCTTGGCCGGGCACGGCCAGCAGCCTCCCGGGGGTCCCGGGACCCATCGCGACCCGGGGGGGCGTGGCCGGGCACGGCCAGCAGCCTCCCTGGGGTGCCGGGACCCATCGCGACCGGGGGGGCGTGGCCGGGCACGGCCAGCAGCCTCCCGGGGGTCCCGGGACCCATCGCGACGGGGGGGGGGGCGTGGCCGGGCACGGCCAGCAGCCTCCCGGGGGTCCCGGGACCCATCGCGACGGGGGGGGCGTGGCCGGGCACGGCCAGCAGCCTCCCGGGGGTCCGGGACCCATCGCGACCCGGGGGGCGTGGCCGGGCACGGCCAGCACCCTCCCGGGGGTCCCGGACCCATCGCGACCCGGGGGGGCGTGGCCGGGCACGGCCAGCACCCTCCCGGGGGTCCGGGACCCATCGCGACCCGGGGGGGCGTGGCCGGGCACGGCCAGCAGCCTCCCGGGGGTCCGGGACCCATCGCGACCCGGGGGGCGTGGCCGGGCACGGCCAGCAGCCTCCCGGGGGTCCGGGACCCATCGCGACCCGGGGGGGCGTGGCCGGGCACGGCCAGCAGCCTCCCGGGGGTCCCAGGTTCAATGGCGACCCGGGGCGGCGTGGCCGGGCACGGCCCGCAGCCTCCCGGGGGTCCCGGGACCCATCGCGACCCCGGGGGGCGTGGCCGGGCACGGCCAGCAGCCTCCCGGGGGTCCCGGGACCCATCGCGACCCGGGGGGGCGTGGCCGGGCACGGCCAGCAGCCTCCGCGGGGTCCCGGGACCCATCGCGACCCGGGGGGGCTGGGCCGGGCACGGTCAGCAGCCTCCCGGGGGTCCCGGGACCCATCGCGACCCCGGGGGGCTTGGCCGGGCACGGCCAGCAGCCTCCCGGGGGTCCCGGGACCCCTCGCGACCCGGGGGGGCGTGGCCGGGCACGGCCAGCAGCCTCCCTGGGGTGCCGGGACCCATCGCGACCGGGGGGGCGTGGCCGGGCACGGCCAGCAGCCTCCCGGGGGTCCCGGGACCCATCGCGACGGGGGGGGGGCGTGGCCGGGCACGGCCAGCAGCCTCCCGGGGGTCCCGGGACCCATCGCGACGGGGGGGCGTGGCCGGGCACGGCCAGCAGCCTCCCGGGGGTCCGGGACCCATCGCGACCCGGGGGGGCTGGGCCGGGCACGGTCAGCAGCCTCCCGGGGGTCCCGGGACCCATCGCGACCCCGGGGGGCTTGGCCGGGCACGGCCAGCAGCCTCCCGGGGGTCCCGGGACCCATCGCGACCCGGGGGGGCGTGGCCGGGCACGGCCAGCAGCCTCCCTGGGGTGCCGGGACCCATCGCGACCGGGGGGGCGTGGCCGGGCACGGCCAGCAGCCTCCCGGGGGTCCCGGGACCCATCGCGACGGGGGGGGGGGCGTGGCCGGGCACGGCCAGCAGCCTCCCGGGGGTCCCGGGACCCATCGCGACGGGGGGGCGTGGCCGGGCACGGCCAGCAGCCTCCCGGGGGTGCCGGGACCCATCGCGACCCGGGGGGGGGCGTGGCCGGGCACGGCCAGCAGCCTCCGCGGGGTCCCGGGACCCATCGCGACCCGGGGGGCGTGGCCGGGCACGGCCAGCAGCCTCCCGGGGGTGCCGGGACCCATCGCGACCGGGGGGGCGTGGCCGGGCACGGCCAGCAGCCTCCCGGGGGGGGGGACCCATCGCGACCCGGGTGGCGTGGCCGGGCACAGCCAGCAGCCTCCCTGGGGTACCGGGACCCATCGCGACCCCGGGGGGCGTGGCCGGGCCCAGCCAGCCGCTCCAGGGGTGATGTCCCTGGGCAATCGCCACCCTCGCCTAAATGGCTGGTGCTGAGAGGGATCAATGGGGCCAGTGGAAGGAGCAGGTGGTAGTTGACCACCGAGGCCATCTGCAGCAGCCGGATGCAGAGCTGGGGTCCAGGTTCTCCAGGTTGGCCTCCGTGGGGCCCGTGTCGCACCCATAGTAGCCGAGTGGGCATGCTGGCATAGTAGCCCCAGCATGAGGCCAGCTTCCCAAGCCAGGCTGCGGAGGGAGGGAGGGCCTCTGGGCTGGGAGCACTCCCCCACCCCAGTGGACAGGGCACAGAGAGCAAGCAGCAGAGAGCTACTAGAGGTGGTGGGTGTGGTGGCCTGGCTTCCAAGAGGCTGGCTTCAGCTGCTGTAGCCTGCGCTGAGGTGGCTGGTGGTGGGGGCAACTGCATGGGCGCATCCGAGGCTGGGGCACTGGGAGACGTGGGACTGCAGCCCAGAAAGCGAGGCTCCGGAGGACCTGGTCACCGACCCCGGGCATTAAAGCCGCCTCCTACAAGATGTATCCTAGCCTAGGTGTGTGGGAAGCAGATTCAGGAACCTCTCCCTTTGCGGCGCCAGAGCCCAGGCCTGCCAGCACCCCAGAGGAGACCCCCACCAGGATCGGGGGCGTGACCAGTCTCTAAACCAGGGTGGCCATTAGCCTAGGCCTGCCAGCACCCCAGAGAAGACCCCCACCAGGATCGGGGGCGTGACCGGCCTCCAAACCGCCAGTGACCCTAACCCAGGCCTGCCAGCCCCCCAGAGGAGATCCCCACCAGGATCAGGGGCGTGACCAGCCTCTAAACCGCCCGCAGCCCTAGCCCAGGCCTGCCAGCACCCCAGAGGAGACCCCTGCCAGGATTGGGGTCATGGCCAGCCTTCAAACTGTGGCGGCCCCTAGCCCAAGGAGGCCTCCTGGCCGAGGACGCCTGAGTCTGTTCTTGACCTAGGGCCGGGCTCTCCCCACAAGGGACTCAGAAGCCACCAGAGTCTAACTGCCAGTCTCTGGGAGTGCATCCACTGTCCACCAAAAAGTAGGGCCATCAAACCATTCAGTCTCAGTGCAGGCACAGGTCTGTGGCTGACGGGGTGGAGGCCAGACCAAAACAAAACAGCAGAAACACCCTGCCCACCTGGGTGGGTACTGCTGTAGTCCACGTGGCCTGGGCAGTGTAGAAAGCGCTACCTTCTCCCAGGTCCTGTGCTGGCACCGCCGCCTCGCTCACCCTCAAGCCCCCCTGAGTCCTGACAGCAAAGTGTGTGGGGCATTCTGCAGGAGTTGTGCCGTTCTGGGTGCTTTTGCCCAAAGACACACTTTGGGATGAATTCAGAGCCACATCTCATTTCCCATGACACTGGAAGAACCATGTAAAAGGATTTTGACAAAAGCTTTCCACATCTCTGTTTATTCTTTTGAATCCATAAAACGACCTTAAAAAAAGCATCCGGGCCACCTAAGAAAGAATGCACTTTCTGGCCAGAGCACGCAGGATTCTTTTGCCCAACAGGTTAAAGGGAGCAGAGCTGGCACAGTGGGAATGGCCCTGGTGCCCTATGAGGAGACCGGGGGAATGGGGTTGCCGAAATTCCATAAGCCTCTTGCCACCTTCTCCTTTGCAAACCACACCATCCAGATCCACCAGGAGTGGAGGCAACTGGGAATCACAGCCGTGATTTGGGACATGGTGAGCAAATCTTGAGGGGCCTCTGTAAACATCTGCAATTGATTATAAGACTGGTCTTTATTTAAAAAGAAATAAAAGAACAGCTTTGTTGAGAAATATCCATATACTGTACATGTCACCTAAAGTGTACAATGAACTGGTTTTTTAAAGTAAATTCAGAGTGGTATAACCATCACCATGCTCAATTTTTAAATATCTTCATGACCCATCCCCTCCAAAAAAAACTTCTACCCATTGGAATCACTTTCCTGATCATCTTCCCCAAAATAGATTGCACTTTAAAGGTGGGTAAAGGAAAGTTGAGGGAAGTTAAAACACTGCACAAAGGATATTGTAAGATGACAAAGCCCAAAGTGAAGCTCATGTGTTTTCTTTAAAAAATATATATTTTTTAAAATGTCAGAAAGGGAGAGGGAGAGAGAGATAGAAACATCAATGATAAGAATCACTGATCAGCCGAAACCGGTTTGGCTCAGTGGATAGAGCGTCGGTCTGCGGACTGGAAGGTCCCAGGTTCGATTCCGGTTAAGGGCATGTACATTGGTTGCTGGCACATATCCTGGTGGGGGGTGTGCAGGAAGCAGCTGGTCGATGTTTCTCTCTCATCGATGTTTCTAGCTCTCTATCCCTCTCCCTTCCTCTCTGTGAAAAATCAATAAAATATATTTAAAAAAAAAAAAAAGAATCACTGATCAGCTGCCGCCCACAGGCCCCCTACTGGGGATTGAGCCCAAAACCCAGGCATGTGTGCCCCTGATCAGAATCAAACCTGGACTCTTCAGTCCACAGGCCGATGCTCTCTCCATTAAGCCAAACTGACCAGGGCCATGTGTTTTCTTCAAGTTCTGCGTGGTTGTAATGGTCCCCAAATCTATACTAATAAAAGGATAATATGCTAATTAGAGTGGTTGTCTTCCGGACATCTTTCCAGACAAAGCCGCAGTGGCTACAAAGGCCAAGGCTCAGGCAGCCATAACCAGCTGCAGTGGCAGCAGCATTGGGGTTATGGGGGTGGTGCCTCCAGAGGGAGGCCAGACTGGGGGCCAAGGCACAGGCAGTTTGGGGTGATCAGGCTGATAGGGGAGGACAAGGTAGGGGCAATCAGGCTGGCAGGAGATCAAGGTAGGGGCGAGCAGGCAGGCAGGCAGTGGGGTTAGGGACAATCACGCAGGCAGGCAGGTGAGTGGTTAGGAGCCAGCGGTTCCGGATTGTGAGAGGGATGTCCGACTGCTGAAAGTTGGACATCCCCTGAGGGGTCCCAGATTGAAGAGGCTGCAGATTGGGCTGAGGGGCACACCCCCCCACCCCCACCCCCAGTGCACGAATTTCGTGCACCGGGCCTCTAATAGTGCTTATAAATGGTACTGCCTCAGCTGTATTTGTACTAGTTGGTCTTGTCACCTTCCTTCTACTAGTAGCACCTGGCAACCACATATGCTACCAAATTCCAAAATGAAAGAATTAACTGAGGAACTAATTATAGGCAGAAGGTATGATTGCATCTCTTTAGTTAAGAGACTAAAAATACTTCACCAGTCACTTGGAATTTCCAGAAGTTAGTGACAAACAAAAAGGGTCATACATCGTCCTGCTCAGTGGTTGAGCATCAACCTATGAACCAGGAGGTCAAGATTTGAAGTCACAGTTTGATTCCTGGTCAGGGCACATGCCCAAGGTTGTGGACTGGATCCCCAGTGTGGGATTACAGGAGGCAGCCTATCAATGATTCTCTTTCATTATTGACGTTTCTATCTCTCTCTTCCTCTCCCTGTCTGAAATCAATAAAAAATATATATTTTTAAAAAGGGTCATACAGAAAGGTCACTTGAACCTTTCAATCAGAGTTTACTTATAAACATGAGAAACTCATTAAAATATCACTTATTTGTAGCATACAACTTCAAAAAACTAAAAATTTTCCTGGATTATTTAATTTAATGTCAATTTATAAAAATATTCAGATTTCTGCTTTTGCCCTTTTGCCTCTAGATTCTAAGACAACTTTCTGATCTAAAGAAAAAAATTGTTTTTCTGTGCATTAGAATTTTCTCCTAAGAAAATTAGTGATTAATGGATTGGCTGTATACAAATATAGCTAGTAAAATATCTTCCACTTTAAATATGGTTATTTAAAAAAGTATTACTGAATGACTCCTTATAAAAAAATCCCTAACATCTTAAACCTATCACAATAGATTTGTTTTTTACATAGTTTTAAAATCTTGCACTTTTTTCCCAACTTAATCTTCTTTATTTTTCACTTACGTAAAGTTTGGTGAATTTTTTGTATTATCTTCTATTTTTATTCTGTTGTGCTACTGTCATTAAAGACAGGTTAGTAACATAATGCGTTATCATGTTTCATTTAAAGTGTATTAACATGGCTTTGGGACATTCTGAGTTCAGAATTCAACCTTAGCGGTAAATACATTGTTGTTACAAACACATGCTCAAGCCCAATAAAAAACCCTCTTCTTTTGTCCCCTCCTCTGGCCACATCCCCATTCCTTTCTCCTGAGATGACATCTCTAGTTTTCCTTACATTCCAACGTGCTCTTTTAGCTTTCTATGTTCCTCCTTTTTAGATTTCTTCATACCTAATCAAAGTCTGCACTTCTTGGTAGATTATAGCCTCCCCATGAGCAGGGAAAGTTCCATATCTCTCAATTGCCTAGGGGAGCAGCTTTTTAAAAAATGCGTTTACTCTCTGTGAACAGCAGTGAGGAGGATGCTCTCCTTGCATTGCATCTCTCTTCAGACACACTGGAATGCAAATTAATATGGCAGATGTGACATCATTCTGTTGTTTCTCTCTTCATCTAAAAATCAAGTTCTCCAACAGGAAGATGGCTGATTAATGAATTTGGCCACCTGACAGGTTAAGATTAATTACACAAAATGTAAAGCTGTTTGTTACTAGGCAAACAGGCTTTCTTTGACAACAATTTATTTTATATTAAATGAGAAAAAAACACTTATTGTTTAGACTTTTTAAAATAGTGAACAAAGGGATAATGATTTATTATATTAAATCACAGGGGGCAGGGAGTCCTTGAAAATATATTCCTAATAGTCTGTTTTCTATAAAATAGTCTTTTTCTAATTTATATGCTATTGTTTTAAAATTCCATGGCTATTTATTTTTAACAATAAGTTATCATTTCCCGTCTAAATGTAAATATGATTATAATGCTTTGAGGAAACCTCTTTATACTTCATCAGTATTGCTATTTTGAAAATCTCAGTCTTCTTAAAAGATAGTGGTTTAAATAACTTTAAACTCCCATTTTTGGGGGGAATAAGAAATCTAAATATATGGGTACTTCTGTGAACACAAAAACAATATTATCTTCATATGCATTTTTATCTGACTTTTCTAACGAATGTATTGTTCTCTGATCAGGTTAATTATTGTATTTCAATCTTAGGAGAATATTGTTCACTTTATTAAGCTCAATACTGAGTTATTGAATTCAGATACAGGAAAAAAAACTATGTTTCTGATTTGCCATCTGAATATTTTAGAGATTGTATTCAAGTAAATACTGGGAAGAGCATCAGCTTTCCAATCTCTTTCCATTTGGATCATCTCTGGGAGAAGAGCCTCCAGACATAAGCCAGTGGACTTATGATCTTAGTCGTTTGCTTTTGGAGCTCCCCAAAGACCTGCAGGTTATTTCTTTGTCCAGTGGGAGGGACATCAGATATCCATCATTTCATTCTGTCACTTACAAAATAAAACAAATATATCTATGTCAAAATAACTGACCAGTGCTTTTCAAAAGTGTCAAGGTTATGAAGGACATGGAAAGCCTAAGGAACTAACTGCACAGATTGGAGGAGATTAATGCAAGATAGAATTCTGAACAGAGAAAAAGATTCTCAGAGATTCTCACTAGAAAAACTTGTGAAATTTGAGTAAATTGTACAGATAATAATTCCTGATTTTGTTAATTATATGATGGCGGTATCAGATCTTCATTTTAGGAAAAACTGGGAGAGGGAATTCAAGAACTCTTTACAACTTTGCCACTTTTATTTAAGTCTAAAATTCATTTAAAATTAAAGGTTAAAAATATTTTAAAAATAAAGGGCATAATCTTCTTTTGCCCAAAATGGGCATTTCTCAATCATATAATGACATATAAAAATTTAGAGTCAGTCTCTATTATTTTCTAATATGCCAAAAATCACATTATAAAATTTTATTTTACTCTACATATGAGTGCTTTAATTATACAAATGTGTTAATCACAGGTCTGCATTCAACAATGCAACATAAAGTAATTAGTGACTCTATTCTTTGATTTTATTTTAGCTATTATTAAATATCTAGTTCCAAACATGTTGACAAACATGGAATTGTCATTGTTAAAGTTAGTTTATTTAATCCAGAATATACTAGAAACTGTGAAAAGAACAGTAACAATGACTCCCAGGCCTCTGACTACCTCTTCATCTTTTCTCAGTAAGACAGAGCAGAGTGGGTAGTAATTGCCAGTTGGCTGAGCAGCACTTCCTCAAGGAGAAGAAGCTGGAGGGCATTGCCTGCTAAAGGAAACTCTCACTGGGGCTCGGTTGCTCAAGATGTCAGAAAATTACCTAATTAATCCCCCAGACTCCAGAATCAGCGCAGATCTAAAGCCTGCATTTGAGAATCACTAAGACTTTACAGAAGTAAGATCCTCCATTAGGAAGTTGGAGACTTGTACTGTAAAAGGGAAAGACAGTAAATACTTTAGGTTTACAAGCTATTGGGTATCTGCCACAATTACTGATCTTTCCCATTGTATGTGGAAAGCAGTCCAAGACAATTAGAAAACAAACAGACATGGTTGTGTTCCCATAAAATTTTATTTACAAAAGCATTTGGTGACTGGATTTGGCCCAATAACTACAGTTAGCTAACCCATTTCATATTCTCTTTCATAAAAAAAAAATGACACATCACCTAACACTTTTAAATTATAAACCAACAAAATTCTTGGAGATGCTTAGGAGTCACCTAGAGAACCCTCTGAAACACACTTAGACGAAAGGTTATGGGAACATCATTTGAGCACTTTGTACATCTTGTATCACAATGTACAGTGTTTGTACATCCTGCATCATAAATAAGTTCAAAATAGTTTTCTGTAAAAGCATTGACTGTGCCTCCTAATCCTCACTTTAGGATATATTTTCATTGATTTTAGAGAGAGGAAGGGAGAAAGAGAGAGAGAGAAACACCAATCGGCTGCCTTCCATAGGTGCCACAACCAGGTGTCAAACCCGCAACCTAGGTCTGAGCCCTGACCAGAATGAACCTGTGACCTTCAGTGCATGGGATGATGCTCCAACCAACTGAGCCACACTGGCCAGGGCAAAGCATTGACTTTTGAAACAGGCCAACTTGGACTCCAGTTCTGACTCACTTACTATTTGGACAAGTTCATAAAATTCTTGGCTTTTAGTTCCCTCATTTATAAAACAAAAATAAAATATTTACAGGGTAAAAATGATGGCAATGTATAAGTAGCTTATATATGATGTGAGGCCCTGTATTTTTCTGGAATCAACATGAGATGACTTTTAAGGAAGATTACTTCAACATTTCAAAAGTCATACAGTAATTGCAATCTCTACTTGAATCCCTCAGAGAAAATTTAAGCCAATCCAGTTCATAACATTTAGCAACTCCTCTTAACAGTCTCTTTTTTTCTTTACAGATTGTTTATATTCCTCAATGGCTGAAGAGCCTCCCTCATAATAAATCCCCAAGTCTCTTCCAGACTATTCCTTCTTTTCCTGGCTTCTCCCCCAACACTTTACTAAGGACATTGATTTTATTTCTGTAGCTTTTATTTTCTCTCTGATATACACACTTTCTTCTATCCTGAGATACAATTTACTTATTTTCTATGTTAATTAATTAGTGTTGGTTCCTCTATTTTGAATAAAAACCCCATGAGAGTAGGAGTGTTTTCTCTTTTGTTCACTTGATGTGTCTCACATGCCTAGAACAGTGAGTAGAATGGAACAGGCACCTGATAAATGACTGTTAAATAAATAAATAAATACATACATACATACATTTATTCTAATTTTATATTACAGAGGCCCTAAGAACCAATCTGGCAAAGAATAGGAAAGGGCATTTATATAGTTATTATAAATGTATTCTATTTGTTCCAGAAGTTATATGAAAGAGCAAGACATGAAATATATTTTTAAAAATATCCAAATTAAACCTGAAGCAAATCAAACTAAAAATACTGAGAGGAAAATACACTAAATGGAATTAACAGCAGATAAGACATTGCAAAGGAGAGATTTGTGAATGAAAGGATATAACATTGAAAATTATCTAAAAGGAAACACAGAGGTAAAAAAAAGGAATTTAAAAAATAAACAAAAACTTAATAAAGCAGCAGTTAGCTGTGGGCCAACTTCAAGAATCCTCTTATATGTATAATTAGAGTCGCTGAATGAGAGGAGAAAGAGGGGGATAGAAAACAAAAAGAAATAATAACTGAAAATTTTTTAAATTTGGTGAAACTTATAAACCCACAGATTTAAGAAGTTCAATCAACCTACAGTACAAGAAAATATACAGAAAACTACACAAAATCATATCATAGCTAAATTACTTAAAATCATAGAAAATCCTAAAAGCAGGCTTAAAAGAAGACTTTTTATATATACAGAAGCTGAAAAGAATCCATCACTGGAAGACTTACACTATAATAAATAGTAATGTGAGTGCCCCATGCAGAAGGAAAGTTATAGGAGATAGCAATCTCAGACATCACTTGGAGCAATATTTTTGCAGATATATATCCTAGGGCAAGGGAGACCAAGGAAAAAATAAACAAATGGGACTACATCAAACTAAAAAGATTCTGCACAGCAAAAGAAACCATCAACAAAATGAAAAGGGACCCACTGTATGGAGAACATATTCACCTATGACATATCTGACATGGGGTTAATATCCAAAATATATAAAGAACTCAAACAACTCAACACCAGGAAAACAAATAATCCAATTAAAAAATGGGCAAAGAATCTGAATAGACACTTCTCCAAAGAGGACATTACAGATGGCCAATAGGCATATGAAAAGATGTTCAAGGTCACTAATCATCAGATATACAAGAATTAAAACCACAAGGAGATATCATCTCACACCTGTCAGAATGCCTATCATCAATAAAATAACAAACATGTGTTGGTGAGGATGTGGAGAAAGGGGAACCTTTGTGCACTGTTGTTGGGAATGCAGATTGCCACCGACATTGTGGAAAAGAGTATCGAATTTCCTCAAAAAATTAAAAATGCAACTTCCTTATGACCCAGTGTACCCACTTCTCAGAAGAAACCCAAAACACTAATTTGAAAGAATATATTCACCAGAGGAACCCAAAACACTAATTCGAAAGAATATATTCACCTCTATGTTCATAGCATCGCTACTTGTAATAGCCACGAGCCCAAGTGCCCATCAGTAGATGAGTGGATAAAAATGTAGCGGTACATTTACACAATGGAATGCCACCAGGCTATACTAATAAAAAGGAAGGAACTCTTACCTTTTGCAACAGCATGGATGGAACTGAGTATTATAATGCTAAGCAAAATAAGCCAGTCAGAGAAAGACAAATGCTGGATGATTATCTCATATGTGGAACAAAATAAACTGATGAACAAAATAGACCCAGAGACATGGATACATGGAACAGACTGACAGATGTTAGAGAGGAGGTGGGAGAAGCACATAGGATGAAACAAGGCAAAGAGATTAGCCAAAGAACATGTATGCATAGCCCATTGACACAGACAACAATGTGGTGAGGGCCAGAGGGAGGGGAGGGTGGGATCTGGATGGAGGGGTACAAAAGGGAGGAAACGGAGGACATCTATAATAATGTCCACAATAAAAGTTTTTTAAAAAGCAATCTGGATCCACATAAAGAATCAAGAGTGACAGAAGTGGTAACTACTGGGTAAATAGAAAATACTTTTATAATTTAAATCTCTTCAAACAAAACTTCATGAATTCATTGATAATTTGGATTTTGCTTTCTAATATTTGTGTGCTTTTCTATCTACCTTTACAACTCTGTGTTACTCGGAAAAGCATTCAGTCATAAGATTGTCTCAATCTCTCAATCCATATAACTCAGAAGTGTCTGGAAAAATGCTTTGTGGAAGCAATATAAATGCAATTTGTTAGCTTGAGATAGGAATGTGGGCACAGCCCTCCCCATCCATTAGGTCACCCTGGTTGTTACTCAGCCTGGCTGTGTTCTTTCCAAGAAATATAATTAGCCATGTTCATCTTATTAGATTATTTTAGGTTCATGAATTTCTTCACAGAGCAGTTTTGTCTCTACTTGTTTTATTACTACTGGTGCTGATTATACATCCTAAATCAGAGAAACTGTGAAACTAATTAACATTCTACTCACCTACCTCATTCTGATGATAATTGAGCTGGTCATACTGAACCAGACAACAACACTGGCATCTGAAGTTCTTCCTCTGAGCCCCATCCCCACACTCAGCCTCCCGTTTTTCATTATCTTTCTATTTACATCCTGAAGACACTTTTATATCTCTCTGACAGGTTCCATTGACAGTCAGTTTACATTTTATTATTAACATTGTGTTTTGATAAATCAAAAAAATAAAAAACTGTGATATGGAAATAAGACACAAAAGCATAAATGATTGCTGATTTCTAAGACGGCAATAAGATAGTAAGGTCATGGAAATATTTAGACTTCCAGCTTCTGAATGACACACAGTTATCTTTTCCAAATTGCCTAAGGCACTAAAAGTTTGGGGACTGTACAATCTACAGCAATAAGCAACAATTATTGAACAGAGCATTAGATAAGACCCGTACAAAAATTCTTCCAGAAGTATTTTTACAGAAAATATTTTTGCATCATTGGTTATTTATCACTCATTTAATAAAGCATTCTTATCACTGACTGTGTATTAGTCTTTGTTATCAGCACTACAGATTTAAACATGAATGAGATATGAATTTTATTCTAAAGGAGTTCACAGTCTTTTGGGGAACACATATAAGTTGGACAATGAAAGGAAATATTGTAATTTTTGTAAGTGCTATTCTTTCATGCACTCACTGATTTGACACATATCTATTACTGTGTTATGGGTTTATTGTCATCCCACCAAACTTTATAAGTTGAAGTTCTAATCTGCAGTACTTCAGAATGTGACCTAATTGAGAGAGAGGATCTGTACAGAAATAATAAGTTACAGTGAGATCATTAGGGTTGACCCTAATCCAGCATGGTGGACATCTTTATATAAAGGAGATATTTGTACACAGAGAGATGTACAGAGGGAAGATGTAAAGATACAGGTGAAGCAGAGTAACCTCAATCTTGGGTAAAAACTGCTGTTTAAAATTTAGCCCTGCTATTCTGGCTTCTGCAAACATTTTCTTGCTTAAATAATAGGGAAAAATAAGACTACTCCCCATTCCAGAGAGGCCATAAACTATGCCCCAGAGTTGTCAGTGCTGGCACCAGGCCAGGCCTTGAGATATGGTCTCAGGGCCCTGTCCCAGCACACAGGACTTTTTTCTCAGAAGGCCCGGAAGTCTCATTCCAAATTTGGAAGACAAAGAGCTGAAAAACATATAAATAGGAAAGACTTCCACCATACTGGGCCCCAGAATTTGAGAAGCAAGATTTCCTCTGGGCCCACTAGCACTAGCAAAATGAAAAGGACTCCAAATAAATTTGGCTTATTGATTAAGGCATCTTCTGATTTACAATATAACACAGGAAGAAAGCCACATGAAGATGATCGTCATTTACAATCCAACTAGATTGGTCTGGAGCAGTGGTCGGCAAACTGCTGCTCACGAGCCACATGCGGCTCTTTGGCCCCTTGAGTTTTTAGCAAAGGCCAGCGTAGGAGTACCCCAATTAAGTTAATAACAATGTACCTATCTATATAGTTTAAGTTTAAAAAATCTGGCTCTCAAAAGGAAATTCAATCGTTGTACTGTTGATATTTGGCTCTGTTGACTAATGAGTTTGCCAACCACTGGTCTGGAGGAAATCCCTCCCTCAAAGTCCTCAGAAGGACCAAACATGCCAAGGTTTTGATCTTAGACATCTAGCCTCCAGAACTGTGAGTCAATAAATTTTTGTGGCTTAAGCCACCCAGTTTGTGCTACTTTGTTATGGCAGCCCTAGCCAACCAATACATATGGGTTAGGTAGTCTACGATGTACTAGAGATTCCTTGTTTGAGGATGTAAGGAGAAGACAATGTGCCTTTAGGAATTTTAGACCCAATAGATGACACAGTAAGTAATCACAATACAGACTAATACAGGTTCTATAATGAATCAACAGAGAGTGCTACTGGAACAGAGGAAACTAAATAATGCTCACGCCTGAAGTGAGATTTCAAGAATCAATTAGAGCCAACTAGAAAAGGACAGGACAGCATGTGGAGAGCTCACTGTGTGGGCCAGTGCACTTGATTCTAGAAATACTGAAGATCAGTAAGCATTCTTCTGGACTCATAAAGTTAATTGTCCTGTAGGGAAACAAACAAGCTAACATAAAACAGTAATTGTTGGTTTTTGAGTCAACAGTGTTTTACTTCACCTGCTTTCTAGCTCTTACTTGTGCTAGTGAGTATAAGAAAGGCAAAAAACAAAGTTGAATCTGAGAAAAAAAAGTAAGCATATGTCAGAATTTCCCTTTCTCATGACTGAATAATAATCATATAATCATATATATATATATATATATATATATATATATATATACACATATTACATCTACTACATCCATTCATCCATCGCCCAGGGCACAGGCTGGGGAGAAGCCTGCAACCAAGGTATGTGCCCTTGGCCAGAATCAAACCCGGGACCCACTTGTTCACAGCCGAAGCTCTATACACTGAGCCAAACTGGCTAGGGCCATTTTTTTCTTAAATATATTTTTATTAATTTCAAAGGGGTAGAGTGAGGGAGAGAGAGATAGAAATATCTATGATGAGAGAGAACCATTGATTGGCTGCCTCCTGCCTGGCCCACACTGGGAATTGAGCCGCAACCTGAGCATATACCCCAACCAGGAATCAAACCATGACCTTCTGGTTCATAGGTCCATGCTCAACCACTGACCACCTCCCAGGCCCTCTCCCATTTTTAAAATAAGATTGTTTGGGGGTGATTTTGCTATTGTTTCTGCTTTTCCTAACTGTATAAGTACTTTTTAAAAATTTTGGATATTAACCCCTTATCAGATAGTTTTGCAAAAATTTTCTCTCATAGCATAGGTTGCCTTTTCAGTTTGCTGATGGTTTCCTTTGCTGTGCAGAAGGTTTTTAGTTTTATGTAGTCCCACTTCTTTATTCTTGCTGTGATTCTTTTGCTTCAGAGTCAAATAAAAAATAAATGCCAAGACCAATGTCAAATCTTACCCACTATGTTTTCTTCTAGCAGTATTATGGTTTCAGGTTGTATGTTCAATTCTTCAATACATTTTGAGTTGAATTCTGTGTATTGTGTAAGAGAGGAGTCCAACTTTATCCTTTTTCTTATTGCTTTTAAAAGTGCTTAAATCTATAATATATGTAGACTATATTGAAAAGTATGATAATCAGATTTTAATTGGATATTTTTCATTTATAGTCATATTTTCCCCAATATATTTCACTAAATACTTGTTTTCAATTATTTATCAAAAATAAACTATCAGAAATTGACCCAAACCACTATGCTTAATTAATATTTGACAAAGGAGGCAAGAACATACAATGGAGTCAAGAGAGTCTCTTCAATAAATGGTGTTGGGAAAATTGGACAGATACATGCAATAAATGAAACTAGACCACCATACACAAAAATAAACTCAAGATGAATAAAGGAATTAAACATAAGATGGGAAACCATAAAAATATTACAGGAATCCAAATATGCCGAAGCAATTTCTTCACTGATACAGCTCCTACGACAATGGAAACTAAAGAGAAAATAAATAAATGGGACTACATCAAAATAAAAAGGTTGTGCACAGCAAAAGAAACTATCAACAAAACAACAAGAAAGCCTACTGCATGAGAGAACATATTTGCCAATGTTATCACCAATAAGGGTTTAATCTCCAACATTTATAGGGAACTCATACAACTTAACAAAAGGAAGATAAACAACTCAATCAAAAAATGGGCAACGGACCTAAGTAGATACTTTTCGAAAGAGGACATAACGAAGGCCAATAGACATGAAAACATGCTCAAAGTCACTAATTATCCGAGAGATGCAAATCAGAAAAGACAATGAGGTACCATCTCACACCTGTCCGAATGGCAATCATCAACAAATCAACAAATGACAAGTGCTGGCAAGGATGCAGAGAAAAAGGAACCCTCGTGCACTGCTGGTGGGAATGCAGACTGGTGCAGCCACTGTGGAGAACAGTATGGAGTTTCCTCAAAAAACTAAAAATGGAACTCCTGTTTGACCCAGTGATCCCACTTCTAGGAATATATCCTAAGAAACTGGAAACACCAATTAGAAAGGATATATGCACCCCTATGTTCATAGCAGCACAATTTACCATAATTAACATTTGGAAAAAGCCTAAGTGCCCATCAGCAGATGAGTGGATTAAAAAACTGTGGTACATCTACACAATGGAATACTATGCTGCGGTAATAAAGAAGGAATTCTTACCATTTGCAATAGCATAGATGAAACTGGAGAGCATTATGCTAAGTGAAATAAGCCAGTCAGAGAAAAATAAATATCACATGTTCTCACTCATTTGTGGAATATAATGAACAATATAAACTGATGAACAAAACTGATCCAGAGACAGAGAAGCATTGATCAGAGGGTCAAACCTCAGAGGGAAGGTCAAACCTCAGGAGGAAGGGGTATGGGGGAGAGATCAAGCAAAGGACTTGTATGCATGCATATAAGCCTAACCAATGGACACAGACACCAGGAGGTGAGGTCATGAGTGGGGAGGTATGTGTGTGGGGGGGGGAAGGGGGGAAGGGACAATGGAGGGATAAGGATACATATGTAATACCTTAGTCAATAAAGAAAAAAATCCTATATAATAAAGAGGTAATAGGCAAATTGACCATCACCCCAACACACAAGATGGCTGTCCCCATGTGGACACAAGATGGCCACCACAAGATGGCCAGCAGGGGACGGCAGTTGTGGGCGATCAGGCCAGCAGGGGAGGACTGTTAGGGGTGACCAGGCTTGCAGCGGTGGGCAGTTGGGGGTGACCAGGCTGGCAAGAGAGGGCAGTTTGTGGCAATCGGGCCAGCAGGAAAGCAGTTAGGTGTTGATCAGGCTGGCAGGGGAGTGGTTAGGGGACAATCAGGCAGGCAGGCAGGCGAGTGGTTGGGAGCCAGCAGTTCTGGATTGTGAGAGGGATGTCCGACTGCCCAGTGGGATTGGGCCTAAATGGGCAGTCGGACATCCCTCAAGCAGTCCCAGATTGGAGAGGGTGCAGGCTGGGCTGAGGGACACACCCCCACCCCACCCCCGTGCACGAATTTCAGGCACCGGGCCTCTAGAAAAAAAATAAATGATCAGAATGATTAAAAAGCAGGTACCTAAGTGGCAGAGACATATTTGTTTTGAACTATGTTTCACTCTTTACTATCTGTATAAACTTGGAGAGTCTATTATATTTTTAAGTATCATCTATAAAGTGGAGAAAATAATGGTTCTTGTTTAATAGGATTTTTATGAGAATTAGAGGAGACAGCTCAAATAATATGCGTAGGGCAGCAAGTGTTTATAAGACTTCAGTAAGTGCTGGTGGTTATCCCTGCCTCTGCACATCAGATATAACCTCAACCAAGTGAAATGAAGCATTATAATTTAAAATATTTTTCAATTATATTTTATCATATATTTTATATTTAACACAATATGGGCTATTCTGTATGACTAATTTTTAAATTTATTTGTTCAATTTCAGAATATGAACTTTTTATATAAATCATTATTCTTAACCCTTTGCACTCGCTTGCTTTTTTCTCGATTCCTTTATTCGAATGCTAACCATGTCGAGTCACACTCAACATTCGAGTGCAAAAGGTTAAAAATCATTTTTATGTCTCCTTTAAATTTAGATTTATTGGGAAGACACTGGTTAATAGGATCATATAGGTTTCAAGTGTACATTTCTATGATACAAGACCTATATATTGCACTATATCCCCAGCACCCAAAGTCAAACCATCTTCTGTCACCATATATTAGTCCCTCTTCCCCCTCTGCATCCCCCTTCTTCTTGGTAACCATCACATTACTGTCTGTGTTCATGAATTTCAGTTTTATAACCCACATATGAGTAAAATCATATGGTTCTTAGCTTTTTCTGACTTATTTCACTAACATAATATTCCCAAGGTCCATCCATGTTGTCACAGTGGCAGTATTTCATCCTTTCTTATGGCTGAGTAGTATTCCATTGTATATATATTCTACATCTTTATCCAATCCTCTATCAAAGGACACTTTAGTTAACTCCATATCTTGGCTACCATGAATAATGCTGCAATGTTTTCTCATTGATGCTTTCATTTGAATGATTCTAGTGAGTATAAACATTCTTATATACATATTAGCCATTTGAATTTTCTCTTTTGTAAAGAGTTCCTATAGGCAAGTAGGAGATCTTTGCTTATTTTCTATGCAAGAATTTATGTTTTCCTTATTGTTCTATAATAGTTATTAAATATAAAAAACATCTAGAGTTTACATTTAATTAATTTTATGCTGTTTATTAACATATTTTATTTCTAATATACCCAATCTATCAACATATTATTGAGGTTTTTCATCAATTGGTTTATAATTTTAATGTTCCCTTATATCCAAAAGCCTTTCAATTGAGCCTTCAACTGGTTGCCACATTAAATTATCTACATTTAAAATTATTTTAAGAAAGCAATTTATTTTTTGTGTTTTATTTAATACGGGGATCAACTTCAATTTTCCCTTTAGCCAACAAATTGTTCAACCCATTATTGGCTGAATGCTCATTTTTCTACTCTCTTATTTATGATAACACTTTCATAAATTAGAAATTAATTTTAAAACTATTTTCTTTAATCATATAAATTTGGTAAATACAGTTAGTAACAACAACAAAAAAATTAAAATAAGATTACCAGTCAAAACCCATAGGCCTATTTTGTTAAGAAATACCATATACAGGCAGTCCTCGGGTTACGTTGGACTCAACTTAAGTTGTTTCATGGTTACATTGACATTTCCCATTTATTTATTAAAAAAAGTTCCGTCATTTTGACGTATGTACATATGTACTTTATGTTTTTTATTATTTATTTACCACAAGTAAAGGTCAGGAATTGTTATCTTTCTTTTAAATTTTTTTTACTGTTTCACTTCATTACTGCGGTGTATGTGCTCCATGTGAGTGACGTAGGTGCTTATGTAGGTGGGTTCCGACTTACGGCGAAAATCGCGTTAGGTCGCACAGTAGGAATGGATCTCCGAAGTAACCCGAGGACCTACTGTAATATAGTAGATATTTAAGCCTTTCGTTTTTTATTGGACAAATATTTGTTTTTCTCCTAATCTGTGAGTTGGATCGCTACAAACTGAAAATTCAAGGCTTATCTCTATATATAAAACCTAACCCTAATCCTACCCCTAACCCTAACCCTAACTCTAACCCTTGGTAAATTTTAATTGTTATTGACAACTATGTATACATCCTAAGCTCACTTCAGTAGAATGGAGACTATGGAGGCAATTGCACACAGTAGAAATTTTCCCTATGGTTCACAATTATGGAAACACCTGCTCCCTCCTACCCCCCAAAAAAAAAACAAAAAAAACACACAAAAACACTTTCTGTTGATTCACTATGATAATTCATGAGACTCAAGGGCCCTCCACATATTTTCATCCTTGCCAGAAAATAGGGTAATGACTTTCAAGTGACTGCAGAGGGAAGCAGGAATGAACTCACTCAAAAAATACCTCTTACAATGATTGTTTAGAAAGAAACACTGCTTGTGGTGAACACCTGTGCCACTTGACTTTACAACAATGTTGTGTCCTACTGAAACACTGTCTTCAGGAGTTGCAAAGTGGAACTGTGAGCCTGCTAGGAGACTGAGAGCAGCTTCTGTGATTGAAATGGTTTTCTACGGTTCTAGGGAATTATTTTCTCTATAAGTGTACATACTGTTTTCTTATCACAAATCACAATGAAAAGTCCATGCTCAGATTATTTAATGTGACAACACAAGAAATAAAGTTTCACACGTTTATCAAAATCCCAAATATGTTAAACCCCATGAAAAATGCATCATAAGTTTTTGCTTATGTATATTAGGTTTCTGGACCATGAAAATTCTAATCTCAGGGATAAATAATCTTCAGAATTTAATAAAATATTGTTTGTATGTTGTTTATAGATGGGCTTTACCTCTATGAACAAGTTTGCTACTATTATTCCTAGTTTATTGAGAGGTTTCTCATGCACAGATGTGAAATTTTGTTAAATGATTTTTCTGCATTTATTGAAATAATCATGTGAATTTTCTCCTTTTTGTTAATAGGCGAATTATGCTTTTTCATTATCTAATGTTCAACCAACCTTGAATTCCTTCAGTACACCCTACACCCTCTTACATATACTGTATATTTATATTTGATTCAAAACACACACTTTTAAAAATAAAAATGTTTATCTCAGTCCATCTGTAATTAAACTGAAAATATTTGTGTCTCTAATCATGAGTAGTATTGATCTGTAATTCTATTTTTAATGTATCTTTATAATATCTTTGTCAGGTTTTTGGTATTATTGCTATGTTGGCCTTTTAATGCAATTGGTCAATAAATTTCATTTATTTATGAAAACAGCTCTACAGGATTGAATGCTATATTCTATATATGATTTATAAAATTCATCATGAAAAATACTTCAGCCTAGGATTTTATTTTGGGGAATGTTTTACTTAATAAATACAATGTGATTAATTGATAAAAGATATTATTATCTTTATTTCCCCTTTCTTTAAACTTTATTTTTATTGTTGACACTATTATAGATACCCCCATGTCCCTCCACTTTGCCCACTTCCACCCAGCCCCTAACCCCCCTTCCTCCTGGACATCACTTCCTGTTTTCTGTGTATATATGGGTTATGCATATATGTTCTTTGGTTAGTATCATGTCAGTTTTGATAAGCTGTATTTTCATATGTCTGTTTCACCTAATTTACCAAATTTATTAGTATATATTTTCTAATTGTATTTACTAATTATTTTTTTAATGTTGATATGATCTGGAGTTAGAATGCCATTTTCTCTCTGGAATCATGGTGATCTTTGTTTTTTCTTTCTCTCTTTTTTTCCCTTGGTGTGCCAGTCTAAAGAACTGTCATTTTTGTTAGACTTTGCACAGACCAATTTTTTCCTTTACTAATTTTATGTTTATTTGTTTTTTTGTACTTTACATTTTTACCATTCCACCACCCCCCTCATCCCCCCTCTCCCCCCCGCCCTTCTACCTACTTTGGATATCCTTTTCTTTTCTTTAGTCCAGCTTCTTCAGATCACTGATTTCAGATATTCTTATTTTTTAATATTATTATGTAAAGGATATATTTGCTTGTAAGTGTTGCTTTACAGCAGGGGTGGTGCAGGCCTTATCATTTAGTCTGGCCCTGCCAAGGCATTAGGGGTGAGTTAATTAAATATTTGACCAACAATAGCAGGCTAATTTTAAGTTGATAATTTTGTATGCCCACAAATCCCATAAATAAAGAAGTGATGTGCAAATTAACCCTCACACCCTCACAAGATGGCTGCCTATGACCAGGCTGGCAGGGGGGTTAGTGAGGAACAGCCAAACGACTGAACAAGCAGGCTGTGTGGGGTGACCACGCTGGCAGGGGGGTTAGTGAGGGATGACCAGACCGGCAGGGGGGCAGTTGGGGGCAACCAGGCCGGCAGCGGGGGGCGCAGTTAGGGGCTACCAGGCAGGCAGGCAGGTGAGTGATTAGGAGCCAGCAGTCCAGGATTGTGAGAGGGATGTCTGACTGCAGGTTTAGGCCCGATCCCAGTGATCAGGCCAAACCAGTAGTTGGAAGTCCCCCGAGGGGTCCTGGATTGGAGAGGGTGCAGGCTGGGCTGAGGGGACCCGCCCCCCCCCCCCATGCATGAATTTAATGCACCGGGCCTCTAGTGATGTTATAAATATCCAAATGGCCATTGGCAGAAAAAATGTTCCCCACCCCTACTTTACTGCAATGTACAACATTCTGATGAGTTTAATTTATTGTGATTCAGATCAACAAATTCTCTATTTTCTTTTGTGATCTTTATCTTTGACACATTATTTATTTCTACATATTTAGCATTTTCCCACCTATCTCATAATTATTGGATTCTAATTTTATTAAATTTTAGTAAGAGAATACATGCTTTATGACTTGGATTCTTTAGAATTTACTAGGACTTGACTTATGATTATAACATGGTCTGTCTTGGTGAATGTACTATACATATAAAAATAATGTATATTCATTAGTTGTATGTACAGTTCAATAAATATCAATTAGTTCATGAGATTGATTGTGCTGTTTAGATTTTTTATAGATTTTTTTGTCTAGTAATATCAATCAATTGCTATGATAAGGGTATTAAAATCTTCAACTATATTATGATTGTGGAATTGTCTATTTCTGCCTTTACTTTACTTTTGCTTCATGTACTTTTAGTCTCTATTAATTAGTTAATACACATTGGTAATTGTGATATATTCCTGATGAACTCCCCCTTTTGTTATTATGGAATGTCCATATTTGTCTATAGTAACACTCTGATATGAAGTTAGTTTAACTGCTATTAAAATAGGAACATCACCCTTCTCTTGCTTCCTCTTTTCAGGTTATAACTTTTTCCCCTCTAATAGGCTGAATTGTGTACCCCCAAAAATCCATATGTTGAAGTTCTAGCCTCCAATACCTAAAATATGACCTTATATTGAAAAAGGACTATTGAGGATATAATAAGTAGAGAGGAGGTCATGCTGGAGTAGTGTGGACCACTAATCCAGTAAGACTGGTGTCCTTATAAGGGGAGAATTTGGGCACAAGCAAGCATGTAGGGAGAATACAATGTGAACTTCAAGGTGGCTATCTATAAGCCAAGGTAAGAGGAGGTAAACAGATATTTCCCTCACAGCCCTTGAAAGAACCCAACTGCCAACACCGTGATTTTGTACTTCCAGCCACTAGAATTGTGAGACAATACATTTTTGTTGTTTTGCTACCCAGTACATGGTACATTGTTAAAGCAGCCCTAGTACACTAATACACCATCTTTGCCATCCAAAGTATCTACGTTTTATATTTAAAGCAAAGATCTCTCTTTTTTAAATCTATTCTTTCAATCTCCTGCTTTAATTTAACTGTTACAATACTCGGATTTGGTCTAACATACTTATTTCTATTGGTTCTCTCTGTGTTTTGCTTTTTTATTATGACTTTGTTTTCTGTTAGTTTTTCTATTATTTGGATATTTTTAATATCCCATTTTAATTTATTTTTTGGCTTTTGGGTTATATTTATTATTCAATTAGCTGTCGCTCTATGGATTTTAATATGCATTCCTAATTACCCACATTCTGGTCAGAGCTAATATTATACCACTTCATATAAAATTTAAAAAACTTAAAAAATGTAGGTCCCTCTATATCCTCTGCTAATCTTTGTTACTATTGTCACATGTCACATCTCATACACTGACAACTCCACCATAATAAAGTTTTTATTTGTGTTTAATCACGTATATTTTAAAGATTAGAAAACAAACAGATATCTGTATTAACCCAGCTATTTACAATTTCTGCTGTTCTTCCTGAACTGAAAAAGATTCAAGTCTCCTGATGTCACTTCCCTTCAGCCTGAACATTGCCTATGGAACAGGTATTGCCTATGGAACAGGTATTGCCTATGGAACAGGTATTGTAGCAACAATTTCTCTTTATTTTCCTCCATCTGAGAATGTCTTTATTTTTATTTCAAGCCTAAAGAATTTCATCTATTGTTTAAATTTTCCAATTAAATTATTTTCTTTCAGAATTTCAAAGATATCCTCTATAATTTCTCCCTAGTGTATAGGTTGTTTTTTAATAGGTATTTTATTTTACTTTTTTACCTTATTTTTATTGTTGACACTATTACAGATGTCCACATTTTCTCTCAATTTTCCCACCTCCACCCAGCCATCACTCCTCCTCCCATCCTGGCCATCACCTCACTGTTGTCTGTGTCTATGAGTTGTATTTTCAATAATTCCTTTTTAATTTTGATTTTCAGTAGTTTCATTACAATGTATTTAGGCATAGTCTTCTTTAAATTTATCCTGTCTGGTGTTTTTTGAGATTTACAAGCAGTGAAGCTTTGTTTTTCCCTGAAATTGAGATTTTTTGCCCATTATTCCCTTAAATACTTCTTTGACCCAATCTTCTTCCCCCCTCCTCTGATAACTCCCATTATTTATATCTAAAACTTTTGCTAATATCTAAAATTTTGGTAATTTTTCTCCTGTGTGAACATTTCAAAATGAATATTTCCCCTTTTTCTCTCTTCAAGTTCACTGATTTCGTCCCTTTGTCATCTCCATCTTCTTACTTTTCTATTAAGGGAGTTTTTAACCTCATATGTAATAGATATTTTTGTTCTAAAACTTTTACTTGGTTCTTTATGTAAATGATATGCACCACAGATGTCAAGTACTGTCAAAAGTTTTGAAAAGTGTTGATATTAGTTTTTATATGAAATCAACTCAATTCAATTCAGACCATAAACTTTATCTCAGTTCATAAATTAGTCTGCTCAAGATGACATACAGAACACCATGGACTGGGCAAATTAAACAACAGAAATTTCTTTCCTAGTTGCCTGGGAAGTCTAAAGTCAAGGTGCCGGCCAATTTGGTGTCTAGCATCATCGCTCTTTCTGGCTTGCAGATGGTTGCTTCCTCCCTAAGTTTTCATATGGCCTTTCCTAGGTCTAAGCACAGGGAGTGAGGGTGAGAGCAAACTTTTTGATGTCTGTTATTATTAGGGCACGAATACCATCTTAAAGTTTCCACTTCTGTGACCTCTTGTAACCCTAATTATTTCCCAAAAGTGTTGTCTCCAAATACCCCATTGGAGGTTTTGGGGGTATAACTAACACTTAGTCCATTCCATTCTATTCCTTTCCCAAAAAACCCATATACTTATCATGTAAAATAAATATTCATTCTATCCCAATAATCGCAAATTTTTTAATTCCTTCCAATATCATCTCTAAAGTGTAAAGTCCAAAGTTTCATTTAAATTCCATCTAAATCAGGTATGGGGAACCTTGAAGTATGATTCATCCTGAGGCTCAAAGTAAACAGGTGGAATGTTTTTTCATTAATTCTCAAGAGTTTAATTTGTGAACAAACAAACAAAAAAAGTACATGTGCTAGATAAAACATTGTCCTGGGGATGCCTTCATTATTCAAAAATTATAATTAAGCCTGTTATTTAAATGAGATAATGTGGGCATTTTTAATTTGACCGTAAGGGTCTAAATCAAAATAAATACTTCGTGAAACTTTTATAAATGCATCTTTAAGTATATATTTATAACATATATATGTATATATAAATATATGTGAATAATGCATAAGTAATTACTATGAAAGTATATTAAATAGTAGAAATTATGTAAATATATACAAATAATAGGAAGTAAAGAGATCAGTGCAGCCCTAGCAAACAGTTTGATTGCAACTCTGTGCAAGTACTTGCCCCAGAACCACTCAGTTAAGCTACTTCCAGATTTCTAACTCATAGAAACAGTAAGATTTTAAATATTTGTTGTTTTAAGCCATGAAATATGCTGTAATTTGTTACACAAGACAAAATAACCAGGATTTCCTCTATGTAATAAAGGACATTTATGAGAAGCATACAAGTAATAGCATGCCTACTGGAGAAAATTGAATGTTTCCCCCTACATGAGAAAAAAAGTAAGCCTGACTGGCTCTCACCATTTCTATTCAACTAGAGTTTACAATCAGTGCAATAAGGTATGGAAAAGAAGGAAGAAGTCAAACTATATTGGCAGTTTTAATTTTCTATGTAGAAAATGCTACAGAACATTTAAAGACACCAGTAGACTCAGTGAGTTTAACAAGGTTGAAGGATACAAGATCAATCTATAAAAGTAAGTTATATTTCTATTACTAGCAATGAACAAGTTTCAGTTGACATTTAAAAAATATATGAAATATTCAGGGATGAATGTGACACAAAATATGCATACTGGTCCACTGAAAACTACAAAATATTGCTGAGAGAATTTAAGTGGAGAGATATAGAGTGTTCAAGGATTGAAAAACTTAGTATTGTTACGATACTGATAAGTTGTTAATTCGCCCCAAATTAATCTATAAATGCAATGGTTTCCCAGTCAAAAATCCCAGCAGATTTGTTTTGTAGTGATTAAAATGCTGATTCTAAAAAAAGTCATATGTAAATGCAAAGAACCTAGAATATATAAAACAGCTTGGTAAAAGACGAATAATGCTGGAAGATTTCACTACGCAGCTCCAGAGCTACCAAATTGTGTGTAATGAAAGTTCTCCCCCATTGGCCCCTGTCCAAATCCCTAACACATAGAGTCCTGAGATAGAATAAAACAATTCCTGCTTTAAGAGACTAACTTTTGATGTAGGTTATTCAAATAGGTAATTGGGGGGAAAAAAGGCTTTCATTGAATTTGGCAAGAGAGAAAGAAGAAGAAAGTACTGATTTTTAATTTAGCAGGACACTGGAATTACTCTTATGTGGATACCTGTGTTCCACCCCCTAGTTTCTGATTTAATTGTTAAGCATAGCCTGGGCATCAAGAAGTTTAAAAGTATTTGCAATGATTCTACTAATTAGGCCAAATTTATAACCACTACTATAGAGCATATTAATTCCTCAACTTTAAAGCGAAATGAAAATGTAAATTTTATTATTTTATTTTGATAACCAGAGAATACAGATTACATGATATCCTGGAAAAACTAATTGGAGATATATTTGAAAATCACCAAAAAACATACTTTTTATAGAAAAGAGTAGAAAAGTAAGAAAGGAAAAAGCATAAATATGCAACTAAACTAAAATCAAATCTATCAGTTAAAACAAATAAAGTATTCTCAGAAAATGATTTTGTTTAACAATAAGGATTCTTGCAACAATGATTAAAAGGAAAATATATCAAAGAAATATCAGCATATATTTTTCTCAGGCAAATGAAGATAAACAGAAAAAAGTCAACATTAATTTTTAACAATCTAGAAAACTGACTAAACACCAAAAAGATTTATTTATAACAAGTTTATAAAAAAATGAAATATTGCTCACTAAATTATAAAGAATAAACAGACACCTGTATATGTCCCTGATATGTAGATAAAAATTAAATAAGAATAAATAATTTGAATATTAGGGCTATCAAGTTTAAATTCATAGATTAAACTTTAGATCCTGATTAATTCAATTTGCTCTCATAAATCTCATTCCAGATATGTTGAAGTCATTTTGAAACTTTAGTTATATTCCACATCCTATCAACCACCAAGTACAGTGAATTCTACAACCCGAGCATCTCTCAAAATCTCTCTTCACTTTACAATTATTTGGCCCTGTGTGCCCCCACCACAATCAGCTCTCCAGTGGAACCACTTACTTACTGCCTTTGTCTCCCTGGGCCCTCCACACTTTGACTTGCCCCTAAATGAAATACTCTCCTCAATGAAGCCAAGGTATTTTAAAAATGCAAGTCCTGCACTATCATTTCACTGCCATATTTCTGTGATGTAGTAAAAGACAGAAACATGCTTATAAGTACAATTTTTACAAATGTGGTTTTTAGTCTTGAAAAAAAATGGTTACATTTTCATGCAATTTTAAAAAATAGGCACCAGGAGATAATATAAAATCACGATGGGAAGCCCCTGAGGGCACCTCAAAGAAATAAGCAGTCATTCTCTAAAACAGCTTGTAGCATTGATTTGATATTGAGCTGATGCTGCACATTGTCTTGTCTGAATACACAACTCTAAGGTAGGAAGCAGCAAGTTTATGGTTCTGCCCAATGCATTGCATGTCTGTAAAAGTGTAAGATTTGAATGAGGGAAAATGTCTTCTACAAAAAACGTGAATAAACACTGATGTTTGAGCTTGAGTGTTTATCCATTTAACATACACACACACAATAAATGCATTAAATGTTCTGAACACCATTCTGTGGTGAATAAGATATTTGTTCTTGCCCTTATGGGATGTACAGTCTAGGGTTAAAGGTTGTATATAAATAATTATACTTAGGCTTTATTCTCAGCTATATTCTCTTCTAATGAAACTGCTACATAAGAAAACTTACTATTACTGTACTAGAGGCCCGGTGCACAAAATTCCATGCACTGTGTATTGGGGGAGAAGGGGTTCCCCCTCAGCCCAGCCTGTGCCCTTTGGCAGTCCAGGAGCCCTTGGGGGATGTCCGACTGACAGCTTAGGCCTGCTCCTGGAACAGCTGTCAGCCGGCTTGTGGCTGAGCAGAGCTCCCCCTGTGGGAGCGCACTGACCACCAGTGGGCAGCTCCTGTGTTGAGCATCTGCCCCCCAGTGGTCAGTGCATGTCATAGAGACCGGTCATTCCAGGTCTTTCCACCTTTAGGGTCAATTTGCATATTACCCTTTTATTATATAGGATTTGTTGATGATGGCTAGGTGGGGCCAAAGTATTCTGGACTTTTACAGAAAGATGATATAATCACCCCTTCCCTGGACTTAGTATAACTGTTATATTTCTACATTTGATCCTGTGGTGATGTGTCTCATGGTACCATTATAATGGAAAATATACTTAAATGTAAAATTACAAAAAAGCAAGCCTCATTTCAATTATTTCCAAAAGAAATTACACAGAAGTTTAGAATTAGGAGGGGTATCCATAAATTATGTTTTCCTACTTTCATGAAGAGAAGCCCAGAGAAGTAAAATTACTTGTCCAAGGTCACTCAGTATTTACTGAGCACCTACCAAGCAAGGGTCTCTATAGAAAGGTTACAAGCTCAATGAGACCCGTTCTGTGACTTCAGGGAGATTAAAATGCAGTTTAAAGGATAAATCAAGTAAACAAATCATTTTAACAAACTGGGGGTTGAATAATAAACACATAGCTTATTACCACTCTAAACATAGGACCTTTGTTATTCAGTGGGAGTATGACAATTACATAAGATAAACTACATAAAAGTGCCTGAAATAGTAGGTAATTATGAAATGTTTCCCATTAAAGTTATTAATTGCTATGTAGTCATTAAAAGATAAAAAACAACAACAATAAAGTCTTAGTAAAAGAGAGTACATCAAAGGAGCAGGTGCCTATACATTTTAAGTGAAATGCAGAGTTGAGTTTATTCTTCAGATAATTAAGTAGGGAAACATATAAATCTAAGTGACCTGGTCCATTTCCCTGCCTTTGAGGCCGTGGTTTCCTTCATAATGGAGCCTCAAAGCGCCAGCCTTCACTGTTTACTGATTCAGTGGATGGACAGCGCCTGAGCTGCCACAGTAATGCGCTGATTGCTATTTGCTTCTAGAAATAAATGTGGCTTAACTAGGCTTTATTTATTGATTAGCTGGAATGGGCCCAGACTGCCAATGAAATCTGTAGGAGAAAACCACGGAGGCCTGATTTCAGGAATGGGGTTTTTTAACAATGCCCCTCTCGGTGTATTAATGCTGAAATAAGTTGTCCAATGCTAGGAGTACCTTGTGATATTCCTTTCACTTTTGTTCAAACCACACAAGAAGAGAGCAAATAGTACTTGATGCTAAACAAATGCATGCAGCAAACCCTCCCACAACGTTGGAAGCATAGGAAATGATGCCGCCGATAGTAAATTGCCTGAGATGTACACAAACTGACAAGGGTTCCAACATCAGTGGTGATACTGAATCATTTTCTCTCTAATGCAGGATCTCCACCCCAGATCTTCACTTTGTATGGTTATTTGCTATAGGGCCACTGTCAGCTTTAGAGCAGGACTGCTTATAAAACTGCTGTGAGCCACGCAGCCACTGCTGCTTCCAAAACTGGAAAACATAATTGAGGAATTTTGTTCAGAGGAAGAACTGTAGCTTTGCTCAAAATAAAGAACAATCCAATGTCAGGAAACATGACAGCTCTCTCTATATATTAAACTCTCTTGAATGGGCCACAGACAAAACAATATTGATAATAATGTTTAATATCTGCTATATAATGAGAATTTTCTAAGTGTGAAAAGTTTATATCACTTATTTCTCATTCTTACTCAATGCTGTGAAGTAGGTACAATTATTCCAATGTTATACATGAGAAAACTAAGACATGTACGGAAGACAACCAATGGATGTCCTCTCTCACATCAATGTTTCTCTCTCTTGCTCCCTTCCCCTCTCTCTAAAAAAATCAATAAGCATACCCTTGGGTGAGAATTAAAAATTTATGAATATGCAACATGGATACATGTACATTTTTATGGATAGATGAATATGTAGAACTTACATGTGCTCATAAACATAGTCTCTCCCACTTCATGATGAAGAAAGTGAATTTAAGGTCTCAAATTTATCTCTACCATAAACACATTTTTTTTTAAATATAAGGTTTGTCATGTATACCATTCCATTTTTTTCTCCTGTAAAAGTCACCCATGATTAGGAAGTCTGAGACTAAAGCTGAAAAGCAAAATTTGCTTTTTTTTTAGAGGCAATTAAGTTAACACCTGGCTGTTAATCATAGCCCTAGGCTCACTTATTCTACTGAAAGATATTTCCTCTTCTTCAGATTTCCCATGTCACAAAGCAGGAATCAGGTTTGCTAAAATCCACAACTAATTCCAGAGCATAACAGAACTATTTTATCATAAAAGATATATAACATTGCCTAACACATAACAACAACAAAAACAACTTTTTTTCCCCAAACCTCACCCAAGAATATGTTTTTAATTGATTTTATAGAGAAAAGAAGGGTAGAGGGCAACAGAAAGAGAGAAACATCAGTGTGAGAGAGAGACATCAATCAGTTGCCTAGACCTGGGATTGAAGAGGGACCATTTGGTGCACAGTACGCCGCTCTTAACTAACTGAGCCACACCAGCCAGGACAACAAACTAACTCTTTACTTCCGCTTTAATGCAAAGATACATATAAATAATATTTATATTTGAAAGCTGTGATAAGCAATTACCTTACTTAAGCAAACTAAACTTGTATCTCAACTCTAGGCTTATGATTTTTAGCATTGCAAATCTTGGCTATTGTAAACAAAACTGCAATGAACATAGAAGTGCATGTATTTTTTTAAATTAGTTTCATATTGCCCCTGGGTCCGGGTGAGGCCATGTGTCCCTGGATCCAGGTGAGGCTGGGTCCCGGGTCCGGGTGAGGCCTCGCGCACCCAGGTCTGGGTGAGGCCACGCGCCCCTAGGTCTGGGAGAGGCCACGCGCCCCTGGGTCCGGGTGAGGCCATGTGTCCCTGGATCCGGGTGAGGCCTCGCGCACCTAGTCCCGGGTGAGGCCACGTGCCCCTGGGTCTGGGAGAGGCCACACGCCCCCGGGTCCGGGTGAGGCCATGTGTCCCTGGATCCAGGTGAGGCCTTGCGCACCTAGGTCCGGGTGAGGCCACGCGACCCTGGGTCTGGGAGAGGCCATGCGCCCCCGGGTCCAGGTGAGGCCATGTGTCCCTGGATCCGGGTGAGGCTGTGTCCCAGGTCCGGGTGAGGCCACGCGACCCTGGGTCTGGGAGAGGCCACGCGCCCCTGGGTCCGGGTGAGGCCATGTGTCCCTGGATCCGGTTGAGGCCTCGCGCACCTAGGTCCTGGTGAGGCCACGCGCCCCTGGGTCTGGGAGAGGCCACGCGCCCCTGTACCCGGGTGTGGCTGGGTCCCTGGGCCCGGGTGAGGCCACGCGCCCCTGGGTCCAGGTGAGGCCTTGCGCCCCTGGTCCCGGGTGAGGCTGGGTCCCTGGGCCCGGGTAAGGCCACGCGCCCCTGGGTCCGGATGAGACCACGCGCCACTGGACCCGGATGAGGCTGGGTCCCTGGGCCCGGGTGAGGCCATGTGCCCCTGGGTCCGGGTGAGGCCTTGCACCCCTGGGTACGGGTGAAGCCGGATCCTGGGTCCGGGTGAAGCCGTGTGCCCCTGGATCCATCCGGGTGAGGCTGGGTCCCGGGCCCGGGTGAGGCCACGCGCCCCTTGGGTCTGGGTGAGGCCACGTGCCCCTTAGTCCGGGTGAAGCCGTGCCCCTGGGTCCGGCCGAGACCAAACCAGAGGGAGTCGGACCTCTGTTACCACCATTTGTCCACCATCCAGAGCTGAGGGGTCAGCGCTGACATGTACACATAAGGAACTGGTGGACATTGAAATTGGGTCTCAAAAGAACTGTTGGTCCAGAAAGAAACTCACTACAGACTGATTCATTTGCCTGTCAGCATAACTATTATTGCTCGTCTCACATTCAGTTCTTATAAGTATATATCTAGTGACATATGATCTCGCTCATCTAGGGGAAATGATGAACAACATAGACTGAGGAACAAGAACAGAACCAGAAACAAGGAGGCATCGATCGGACTATCGGGCCTCAGAGGGAGGATAGGGGAGGTTGGGAGGAGGGGGGAGAGATCAACCAAAGGACTTGTGTGCATGCATATGAGCCTATCCAATGGTTAAGTTCAACAGGGGGTTGGGGCATCCGTGGGGAGGGGTGTGGGATGGGAATGGGGGGATGAGGACAAATATGTGACACCTTAATCAATAAAGAAATTTAAAAAAAAATAAAATAAAAAATAAAAAAAATAAATAAATAAATTAGTTTCATATTTCTCTGGTTATATTTCCAGAAGTGGAATCACTGGGTTATAAGGCAGTTTCTTTTTTAATTTTTTTGAGGTAACACCGTGCTGCTTTCCACAGTGGCTACACCAATCTGCATTCCCACCAACAGTGCGCAAGGGTGCCCTTTTCTTCACATCTTAGTCAGCACTTGTTTCCTGATTTATTGATGACAGCCATTCTGACAGGTGTTAGGCAATATCTCATTGTGGTTTTAATTTGCATTTCTCTGATGATTAGTGACATTGAGCATCTCTTCATATGTCTATTGACCATCTGTATGTCCTCTTTGGGAACGTGAAGAGGGGATAAATGGTGACAGAAGGAGACAATTTCAGGTGGTGAACATACAATATGCAGATGATGTAGAGTATTATAGAATTGTATGCCTGAAGCCTATATAATTTTATTAATCAATGTCACCCCAATAAATTAAACAAAAAATTTAAAAAATGTTAGCATTTCATTGACCCCAACATAGCACATGGTGATTTTTTTAATATAAAAATTTTGGATTTATAAATTTATAAAACTAGACTAGAAATATTGCTATGATTTCAGATTTTTCTCTCTCCTTTATTCTTCTATTCTTTCTGTCACAAAATCCAATAGTAAGGATTTCAATAACATACTAGTATATCACTTCTTTGCCTCAGAGCTAAAAGGAAATTTAGAAAAATATTACAATACAGACATCCTGGTTCAAAAACTTGGGATATTCCTGGGTGAAATCTAAAACCAGACCAAGGACACAGAGGGCATGGAAACATTGAATACAGAGGCAGGCCACTCTAGATTGGGAGGTGGTAGTCCTCAGCATGAACCAAGACAGGCTCTTTGTACAGAAAAGCTACTGGAAATGGCTTGGGTGGACCTAAAAGTTGGATGGGGTAGGGTCTCAGGAAATCACCAGGGTGGGGCAAACAATGTGAGCCTGCAGGTTGATGGAGACTCAGATATGGTGTCCACCTGTGCCTGCAGGGGAAGGCTTAGCAAAAGAACAATGGCTTCTTCCAGAAATTCTGTCTGGAGAAGCTGCCTTTCCAGTCCTCACTGGATAATTCCATTCCTCCCGTGTGTGTCTCTGGCACCTTTCGAGCTGCCACCCAGCAGTGGATTTAAGAGTGAATGAGTCCGAGTCTGTGTGAGGACCCTTTAAGAGGAATGCCTGGGACTCCAGTAGCCCTCCGCCACACTCAGCCACAATCCCTGCTGGCTTTTACAACCAGAAGTTATGGGGGCTTCTTTCACCAGCACTGGAACCCTGGGCTGGAGCTGGGACCCCTTCACTCCTCAGAGGGACCTCCACAGCCCAGATATCATTCCCAATTTTAACGGCCACCCATGGGTGTCGGACCAGGCCATTTTCTGAATTTCCATCCCTCCTACCAGTCTCTTCTTTATATCCTTAGTTATAGGACTTCTGTTCAGCTAAATTTTAGGTAGCTATGTATGATGGTTGTTCTGTAGTTTAGTTGTAATTTTAATGTGGTTGTGGTAGGAGGTGAGCACATCATTTACCTAATACACTATCTTGACTGGAAGCCCTAAAATCTCTCAAACAAGCAGCATCTGGCCTTTATATACCCCATACCTCTTGCTAAGTGGCCTCAGGCCGGGCACTAGTGCAGCCAACCTTGGTTTGCAACTTGGCCTATCCTGGGCATCTCCAAGCCCAGCACAAGTAGCAGAAATCTGAAAACTGCTCAGTAGTTCATGCTGGTTGGCTCCTGGAAGAACACAGGTGGTGGCTGACCTTGACCTGAACCTCCTGAGAGAAAAACTTCAGACCATATCAGAAGCATATGCTCAAGGGGCAGACTCAGCATGCATCAGAGCCCCTCTGAAGTAAGTCCTACTCCCTGGGGTCAGCTCCTGCACAGCAGGTCCTCCTAGGTGGCCTTGGCTAGTCTTTGCAGCTGATTGGCCTGGGGGAAAATACCTCCCTTTGATGTGCCAAAAGCAATCAAGGCTCAACTACAATAGGAGAGTACACAAAGCTGAACTGGGGAAGAGAAGTGCAGGGAGGAGCACCTAGAGAATCTAGATAAAGTGACTAAGGGGGTTGCACTACTGGGCCCTAGAGAACACCTACTACAAAACGCCACTCTACCAAGACTGGGAGGCATAGCAGCTCTACCAAATACACAAAAACAAACAGGGATACAGCAAAAAATAAAATAGAGAGAGAGAGAGAGAGAGAGAGAGAGAGAGAGAGAGAGAGAGAGAGAGAAACATATCCCAAATGAAGGAATAGGAACAAAACTCTAGTTAAAAAAAAATAACTTGACATAATTGAGACAAGCAATGTACAAGATGCAGAGTTCAAATGCTGGTTATAAGAATGCTCAATGAGCTCAATAAGAACTTCAACAAAGAGATAGAAATGATAAAAATGGAGTTAGAAAATATAAAAAAGAACCAGTCAGAAATGAAGAATACAATAACTGAAATGAAGACTACAATTGTAGGGAATCAACATTAAGAAAGATGAGGCAGAGAATAAAAGCAGTGATTTGGAAGATAAGGAAGCAGAAAACACCCAATCAGAACTGCAAAAAGTAAAAAAGAATTTTAAAAAATGAGGATAATATAAAGAGTCTCTGGGACAACTTCAAACATACCAACATACACATCATGGGGATGCCCGGCGGAACAGAGAGAGAGCAAGGAATTAAAAACCTCTTTGGGGAAAAAAAAAATGATGGAAAACGTCTCAGATTGGTAGGTGGTAGGTTTAACAAGCAAGGGAACTTTCAAAAAAGGCTTGTCTTAACTGGCTGCAAGACAAGTAGATCTCTGCACCTGCTTGCCAGAATTTTAAGTTTATAGAGTCCTTAATGAGGTTCAGTCATGTGCACAATCCAGGTGGTCTCAGCACACATTACTCTCTCAAGGCTGTGTCCTTGAAAATAGCTCCAACTATGGGAATGGTAGCTGGAAAGTTCATTCCAAGGACAGGGGAGGGGATGAGGACCTTCTGATTATCTAGGTTCAGCTTATTGTTCACCCGATGGTCACGTTCTCTTAATGACAAGACATAGTTTTTAAGATGAGCTAAGTGTCCAAGAAAACAAATGGCTTCCTCTAGAACACACTACCATGTCAGAGGAGAGCCAGGGCTCTAAGCCAAATAAATCTTCTGCTCCCAACTTATTCATATCGTGACGTCTCATACAGTCATGTTTCCTTCTCTACTTACAGCCATCATCTTAAACTAAAATAAATGCTTAAACCTCACTTTCAAACATCCAGATGGTCTGCCTAACTGCACACTATCCTTCCCTATACTTATTTCCCCCTATTATATTACTTCCTTACTATAGAATTGGCTTCTCTGTTTACAGTCTCAAGATTCTCTATAATCTTGCCCCAAACTTATTTCCCTCTATTCTCTAGTTTCCTCCATCTTGTACTAAATATTCTCTTACAAAAGAACTATATCATGTATGATTTCACATTGTATTGACTATCTTTTATCCCAAATTCTGGAAGTACTAGCCATTATTATAACATACAAGAGGCCTGGTGCACGACATTCGTGCACTGGGGGATGCGGAGTCCCTCAGCCCGGCCTGTGTCCTCTCGCAGTCCAGGACCCCTCGGGGGATGTCCGCCTGCTGGCTTACAGGAGTGGGCCTAAGCCGGCAGGCGAACATTCCCCAAGGGGTCCTTAGAGCTGCCACAGAGGTGAGAGAGGCTCCCGCCACTGCCCCTGCACTTGCCAGCCATGAGCCTGGCTTCTGGCTCAGCGGTGCTCCACCTGTGGGAGTGCACTGACCACCAGGGGGCAGCTCCTGCATTGAGCATCTGCCCCTGGTGGTCAGTGCATGTCATAGCAACCGGTCATTCTGCGGTTCGGTCTATTTGCACATTACATTAGCCTTTTATTATATAGGATGTTAATTCCTATTCCTTCTATATCTTCTATATTCAAGCTTTATTTATGTGGAAACTAACAAAGCAGAAAAAAAGGAGTTTCCAGAATATATAATACAACCAACAAACCTGAAGAGGAAGGAAGGAAGAAAGGAAGAGGGGAAGAAGAGAAGAAGGAAGGGAGGTGGGGAGGAGGTGAGGAAGGGAGGAAGAAAGGATGGAAGACCATGGTGAGTGTGTGAGTGTGTGTGTGTGTGTGTGTGTAAGAAAGAAAAAGAGAGACTTAGTCCCAACCAATAGAATTCCAGTCCCAGACAGTTCAAATATACTCTGCTCCTTGTTAATGTCAATGAAATTGTCTTGTTGATATAATAACTCAAATCTCCCTTAATCCATATTTAAGCAAGTTGCATTGGTTTATTTCCTTGCAACCCCAAACTGCTCATCTATATGCCTCTCTGTGCAATAAAAACTACATCTGAGGAGTATGATTTTCTGTCTTATATTCCTAGCTAATTCTGTTATTTAGATGGATGTCCAGTCCAATGACTCCTAACATTTCTTGGAAATATACTTGTTTACAGCTAGTCCACTACTCCATCCATCCTTTTTATCACACCTTACCTCTCTGTAGTTAATAAAAAGAAAATAAATAGAAAGGCAAGAAAAATATTACATAGCTTGGTATCCATTTTAATTTCTGAGAAAAATATTTTATATTATCCAAAATAATTAAATTATAATCACTGAAATAGTTTTTTAAAACAATAGAGGATTATTTCACATCAGTTGTTAAAGCATTTAAAATAGCAAGTTTAATTGCTGTGAACTCATGGATTTAGAAGCAGTATCCATCACATTAGATATTAGTCATTTTGGATGTTTCTTTATAAATACTACTAGAGGCCCGGTGCACGAAATTCATGCACGGGGGTGGGGGGGTGTCCCTCATCCCAGCCTGCATCATCTCCAATCTGGGACCCCTCGAGGGATGTCTGACTGCCCGTTTAGGCCCGATCCTGGTGGGATTGGGGCTAAACGGGCAGTCGGACAACCCTCTCACAATCTAGGACTGCTGGCTCCCAACTGCTCGCCTGCCTGCCTTCCTGATTGCCTCTAACTGCTTCTGCCTGCCAGCCTGATCACTCCCTAACCACTCCCATGCCAGCCTGATTGATGTCTAACTGCTCCCCTGCCAGCCTGTTTGCCCCCAATTTCCCTCCTCTGCTGGCCTGGTCACCCCTAACTGCCCTCCCCTGCAGGCTTGATTGCCCCCAACTGCCCTCCCTTGCAGGCCTGGTCCCTCCCAACTGCCCTCCTCTGCTGGCCATCTTGTGGTGGCCATCTTGTGTCCACATGGGGGCAGATCTTTGACCACATGGGGGCAGACATCTTGTGTGTTGGAGTGATGGTCAATCTGCATATTATTCTTTTATTAGATAGGATAGAGGCCTGGTGCATGGGTGGGGGCCAGCTGGTTTGCCCTGAAGGGTGTCCCAGATCAGGGTGGGGGTTCCCTTGGGGTGTGGGTTGGCCTGGGTGAGGGGCTTGTGGTGGTTTGCAGGCCGGCCACGCCCCCTGGTGACCCAAGCGGAGGTCCTGGTACCTGGAATTTATTTATCTTCTAGAATTGAAACTTTGTAGCCTGGAGCAGAGCCAAGCCTCCTGCTTGCTCGGTGGTGGCAGCCATTTCTGTTGGAATTTATGTATCTTCTACAATTGAAACTTTGTAGCCTTAAGTGGAGGCCTGGGCCAGTCAGGGTGTGCGGAAAGCTTAGCTTCCTCCATTGCCAGGGAAATCCAAGCCTCTCTCCTGCTCTCTGTGACCGCAGGCATCTTGGTTGGGGTTAATTTGCATACTTTCTCTGATTGGCTGGTGGGCGTGGCGTGGCTGGTGGGTGTAGCCGGAGTGATGGTTAATTTGCATATTACTCTTTTATTAGATAGTATGTCAGTGGTATAATAACACTAGTTTCCAGAATACTGTTATTAAAACTTGGCTCCAATAAATATGCCAATGTCATTTGAACAGAAAAAAAAAATCATGGAATGGAAAATTATATGAGAGACACTTGCAGATAACACATTGGATATCAGTCTGTGTGTGGGAGTGATGTTGATAGATGTAGATACACCTGTGTGTGTATGCATGTATAATGTGTGAGCATACACTTGTGCTCACATTCACAAACATACACACAATTTCATCGGCATTATGACTTCTTACTCCTATTATTTCAAAAAGGTTAGGCTCAATTCACAACTAAAAACAAATGCAAACCTCCAACTATGTCATCTTTTTATTAAAATTTGTTGTGTGAAGAAATGAACTTATTAGTGAAACTGTCAGTCCCCCTTCACCCAACTCTCAGATATCAGTGAAAGTTGCCTATCTGCTGATATGTCAAGGTGATATAAAATCATGTTCTATTGACAGCAGCTCTTTGGGGGATTTTAGCTAACAGATAAACAGTCTTTATTTCCCAATAAATTGATCATATGTAAGAGAATTCTTTTCTGCCATGAATCAAAGCAGATATGCTTTGTTTTCATCATCACAATCACCACCATTATCATCCTTATCATCAGTCACATATATAGATATAGCTCTCTATTCTTTAGAAAGGGTTTTCACCTATTTTTTTTTCAGAAGAGTGATATAACAATGCATTTACATGAAGCAGAAAGAACTAGAGCATTTTTCTTACAAATCCCTAGACAAAACTCCCATTTTGATTATAGACAGACTTACACCTGCACTTGTAATTACCTTGGGGATTTAAGATCCATCATATTTCTAAGAAATTGAATATACACAGAGTAAGCATAAAACAAACATTGATAGTGAACAACTTAATCCTCTTAAAAAGGAATTTAAACACATCTCCCTTTCTCGGTGCTCCTGCCATGGCATCTGCTATTCCCTGCACCTTGTTAGTCTGGAACATTTATTTAGTCACAGGCATCATTTACTCTATAAAGCCTTTACTGAGCTTAATTCTAGACTCATCCATGACTGTCCCCAGGGAAATAGAGCCTCCATTCATGTTCACAGTTCATGGTGAAGATGCAATTCCTATAGCACATATGACATTGTTTCTCAATAATTTATTTGCTTAACTGTCTCCCTTGCTAGTCAACGAGGATTCTTGAGGCGAGGGACTAAATGTTTTTAACCCCGGAATCTTCAGGCATGAAACACAGAACATGGCCCATGGTAAGACACTCTTAATGTTAATTTCCTTTCTTCTTAATTACTTGACAGTTGAGTTCTTAAAGGATATACCAATGATCCTAAAAGTAATTTCATCCCCTAGAAGCCTCCAGGAAACTCATTCAGAAGGACAGAGCAAGAACTGTGACATCATCATACTTTCAACTGGCATACAGCATTCTGGCTAAATCTCAGAGGCTAGAAACAGTGGTAAAGTGGAGGCTTTGCATCCACATCTGTATCCTGAGTCCTCAAGGTTTATGAACTGTGCACTGACCACTCCACCTGCCTGTTGAAATATTCTTGTCGTGTTAGATAAAGTGAACACAAGGTCAGCCCTTTAAACCAAGGTGTAGACGGCAAATATAGCTCTAAACTGGGAGCCAGTAAACCTGGGAACTAGTCCTGGCTTCATAGTTAACCAGCTTCATGACTCAAAGAAACTCATATTCCCTGCAACATTAAGTTCCTTCTTAGAATTAAAAAGGTTGTGAGCAGATCACCTCTGAAAATCCTTCCAGCTCTAAGCATTATTCAAGGGTCTATAAAGCCAGTGAGGTTGGTTAGACCAAAAGAGGCCTGAGCAAGTGGTTCACACTGGTTTAGATAATAGGGAGGCAGGAGTCCATGGGCAGACGCATGGCAGCTGCTATTTCAGACTCCTCCTGGCTTCTACAACCCCAGCTGTGCAAACCTCTGCAGTGTTAACCCTCCATTACTAGTGCTAGAGGCTTCATTGAAGTTTTTTTGGCTTTTGAGTTAATATCCATTCTCACTATGATAAGCCCAGTCTTCCTAACCAAAATATTGCCTCTTGATTTTAGTGTTTAATTTTTCTTTACTCAGACATTAAGATCGTTTAAGATTGCTGCCAAAGTACAAATACATAGTATGAAATATACCATTTTATTTTCCACATACCTAGTGTCATGATTATTCATAGACTAAGAGGAAATGTTTAACCTTATGTTTTCCATTTTTGTTCATATATATATAATATAAGCTTATGGTTTAAAACTAAGTGAGTCTACTTCCCATTAAGCCTTTTAAAGCCCCCATCACGTTCTCCTTCCCAAAACAACATTGTTGTCCATTTCTTGTATATCATTCCAAAGACTTTTGACACAAATAGTGGGGTTTTGTTTTTCACAAATTATATCATGCTATGTACATTATTATGCATTTGGCATAGTTTTACTAAACATTACATTTTAGACATCAGTACATATAGATATATCTTTGTAACAGCTATATAGTGTTTCACTGAGTAGCACTCTAGATGTGAAATTAGGATGTTTCTCATCTTTATCATTTAAAACATGCCATGATGATTAAGCTTCCTCTTATATCAGTTCTGACATGAGCCAGTATATTTATTAAATGTTACTAGAATAAGACTTGCTGAATGAAAATATATGTGCCTTTTAAATTTTGATAAATTTAGTATATTTCTCTCCATAAATTCATATCAATCTACACTTCAACAAGAAATATATGAATGGGGCTGTTTCTCCATCCCACATCAGAACTTGATGCTAGCAAACTTTCCAATCAATGTGCTTTCACTTGTAAATTTTCTTATTAGTGAAGTTGAACATTTTTCACATGTTCCAGAAATCTATTTATAAATCCATTTTTGTAAATTAGTTTTGTGCATACTTTGCTCATTTTTAATTGGGCAATTCATTTTATTCCTTACTCACATAGAGTTCTCTACAAATAAAAAAATAATGTGATAAAAATGTAGTGCTGCATTTTCTATATGGTTTTCTTGATCTGTTAGTCCATGTGCTAGTAACACACTGTTTTTATTATTATGGTTTTATAATTAGTTTAAATATATAGAAAGATCAATCTCTCACAAACTCTTTATTTTATATAATTTTAACTATACTTGTTTAATTACTTATTATGAATTATAGAAGCAGTTTGCTTTGACCTAAAATATATTCCTTTTTGTATTGTTAATAGAATCATACTAAATATGTGTTCCATCACTAAGTGGTACTGACTCATGTTCCCAGGAAAAGAAAATTAAGTTAGAATTCATCTAAAACTGCCAAAAGGAATGCAACAAATCATCCACTTAGTTCAAAGACACATGAGCCTTTTAATCAAAGAGAAGGATTGATTTGTGACAGAATTTCAATACTCACAAAACATGTACCTGTCATTATCTGGTTCAGAAATTCATCTGAACATGAGCTGCTGTGTTGATGTGCAGGCAGTAGTGTTCTTCTAATTATTATTTCTTACATGGGATCAAATTCTTTCTTTTTTATAATGACTTGATTTTGAGGAAGCATACATGAGGTTCACTCCTATGTATTTTTTTTTTTAACAGAAATGGGTCTTCAGCAAGCCAGAATAAACAGAGATATATTACTACCTCAACTCTAGGAAGTCACTCCCAAGTCACAAAAAGCTGCCCAAAAGCATTACTAGTAAGTACTCAAGGCAAGGCTGAGTTCCCAGCACTGACAGAGCCCTCAGTTAGGATACTGCATGATTCAGCTTACAGAATCCAGGTCAGTGCTGCTGTTCTCCAGGCTTCTCCGGCAGTGAGACTTTAAATATAGTACTTAAAACAGGTCTGTCTTTTCACTTAGATTTAAAGAGACTAAGCATAATGGTAAAAAAAATCAGGATCCGGGAAAAAACCTAATGCACAATCATTTTCTTTAGGAAAATTGTAGAAATTATTTAAATTAGTGTGGTTGAATTGTACTCTCCATGAGTTGCTATTAGGGAAGTGTGTATATGTGAAGGGCAATATTTAAAGATTTCTTAAAATGATAACAACTATTACTTTTTATTGGCTGTCTACCCTGTGAAAGAACCTGGGCTTTGAGTCAGTCAAATCTGCCTTGAAGATGAACTGTTCCTGCAGCTGGGTGGCTAAGGGCCATTTTCTGAATTTCTCTGAGATTTATTCTTTCTTAACAGGGCACAGTAATGCCTTTCTTGGCTGGTTATTGGGAGATCAAAGAGATAATGTATGCAGATCATGTATGTCTGACAGTACAAGGCATGTAGTAGGTACTCACTTTGTGCTCATTACTGACCCCCTCTTAGGTCCCATACTTATTCTATAATGGCTGTTTGTGTTCTTTTTGTATTCCTGCTAGACTTCAAGTTTTCTGAGACAAAGACTACATTTTTAATAATATTTCTTCCTCACCAGTTTGTAAGTGAACTTGGTAGGCAAAAGTAGATTTACAGTTGTTCATATGGCAAATTATACAATCTTATATAATAAAAGGCTAATATGCAAAGAGACTGAACAGTGGAACAACCAAACTGGTCGCTATGACATGTGCTGGCCACCACGGAGCATGCGCGGAACATGGCAGGTGTCGGCCGCAGCGGGTTAGTGTAGCAGGTGCGCGGGGGCACCAGACCAAGGCAGGGCACTGGTCACTGTCATCAGGGAGAATCTCTGGTGGTTACTGAAAATTCTTTGCTCCCACGCACTGTGGTCCCACCCAGTGCTCGCACCCACTGCCAGTGCCCGGCGCCAGCCCCGATTGCTCAGCGCCATCAGCAGGTACGAGCAGTAGCTGCCGGCTCCGATGGCCCCTCCAGGCTTCTCCACTTCCCCCTACTCCTGAGGGGAGATTGGGGCCGGCAGCCGCCACTTGCACCCACTGCCGGTGCCTGGCTCTGGTCCCGATCTCTTGGTGCCATCAGCGGGTGTGAGTGGCGGCTGCAGGCCCTGATTGCCTCTGAAGGCTTCTCCACCTCCCCCTGTTCCTGAGGGGTGATTGGGGCAGCAGCTGCTGCTCACACCCACTGCTGGCACTGACCCCAATTGCTCTGCGCCTTCAGCGGGTCTGAGTGGGGGGGGTTGGGGGGGGAAGAGCTGTTAGCATATGGGAGCAGCAGTGGTGGGAGCAGGGCTGCCAGAAGACAGGAGACCAGGGGCCGTGGCACGTGGCAGGAAGGGCCGGGCAGGGGCTCAGAGGATGGGCCGAGACCCGCCCCTGTGCCTACCGTAGCCTCGCGGCCCACAGTTCCTTTCAAGGTTCATGAATTTGTGCACTGGGCCCCTAGTTAATAAATAATAATGCAAGAATAAACTGTTTTGCATACTCACAACTGTAAATCTACTTTTGCCCACCCTGTATTTACTGGAAGGAAATGGGAAAGGCAAAATCTTCTGATTCACAGCTGCTGCTAAAGAACACTGACAAAGTGAGAATGGGCTTTAATCAGTAATTGCCCTTCATGGACAAAACTTAGTTGCACTGAGTACAGTAGAAAGCATAGATGTGAAGGGTACCTCATCAATATCCTTTTTTCAGATATGTTACCAGGATAACATGAAAAACCATTTGTAAAATGCCTACCTCGGTATTTGGCACATCATAGGCCCTTAATAATAGGTAAGTGTTTGTCTCTCTTCAGAGAAGGCATCATGTCTACCTCTACACCAGTGTCTTTGGTTCTATTTATCCATGGGAAATAAATATCACTCCCTCTTTCTAAAGTAGACCTTATATCACTTTCTGGAAACGGCTTTGCGAGGAGCTTTTTTTCCCCAAAAATTCCATCTCACTTAACTCCAGAGTATGGGCTGAGGTGTATCTGTGGTAAAAGGTCAACACTTTGAATCTCTGCCCCAGCCTGTTTGCTGTGTGACTTTAGATAAGTCCCTTTGTCTCCCTGTATCTCAGACAGGACACTTCTGCCTTCCCATACTCTAAAATCTGAAGTCTTATGGCGCTTGTGTTATTCATCATTTCATGCATGCTAATTTTGTTTCATGATTATTCTGCTTCTCCAATGTCAGTTTCTGGGTCATATTTACCGGAATGTGTCCTTCACAATGCCAAGCTGATGGACACTTCAAAAGTAGTAGTTGCTGATTGATTTAAGTGAGAAAAAGAGCAACTCTAACCAAGTTTGGCTTTGTGTGGAATGCAATACCTCTACTGGTTGCCTTGGGTTAGAGGTGTCAGTCCCAACATCATGAAAAATAAACCTGAATGGGGATCGTAGAGCCCAGAGAATCTTATGCATGGATAGTGAAGAACAGGCATTTGGAATCCTCATTCTGGGACTTCTAGGGAAAATAAGAGATGCAAAGAGAAGTCTTTTGGAACCTCTGGAAACTGGACTCCAAGAACAAGCTTTGCCTCAGCATTTCACTAGCTTCATGAGTTGATCAAGTCATATCACTTCCCTGATGCCCATATTCCATACACATAAAGGGCATAATTACGGGTCTTTTTGTTTGGCAACAATAAAAAAGAAAATGTGTAGAAAACATATCCTAAAGTTGTAAATTACAATATAAACTTAAGGTGTTATATGACTTCTCAGTCCAAGGTTAGTATTTACCCAGAACATGGGTACTGAAAATACCCACTAGGGTGAAAATTGCAACCCCAGTAATGATGTAGATATTAATATACCAAAATAAAAAAAAATAACTTTGCAGAAAGCACTTAATAAAACATGTATATTATATCATAAATATTTTAGGGTGAAATAATTTACCATACTATTTTATGGGGGAAAACATGCTTAATAGTTTGCAGCTGACATTGTGAAAGTGGATTTCAGGTTTAGCTAATGCTAATTACGGAAAAAATAACCAAATGAACTGCATTGTACATTTCCATGCTTGAGAGAAAGCCGCAAGAGCATTATTTCTTTTCAGAGTGACAGTTTCTTGGGACCTAAATGAACACACTTAAATACATATGAGCATCTGTATGTGCACACATGCACACATACACACACACACACACACACAAGCACAGAAAATTGAGCAATGTCAAGGAATTACAGACTTTCTAACTTTGAAGGTAAGAATGCCCTTAAAGTTTTCAAAAACAACCTCTGTATTTCTTTGGATAAAGAAAGCCCAAGCTTTGAGCAAAACTGTCACAATTAAGGAAAATCTGGGTATGAGGTGGGCTCTGCCTCAGTAATCTCCGGCTGGGAGGGGTTGTGGGCCAGGATTAAATGAAAACTTAGCACCCAGAAAATAAAACTTGTTGTTACAGAGTAGTGGAGCCTCGCTTACTGGGTCAGAAGCCTAGGTCGAGTACAAGTTCTTGTCTCTCTAGTAAGCAAAGCAAGTATCAATCTCCTATGCTCCAATCGAGGCAGAACAGTATTTTCAGGTGGTCTTTTTAATAACTATTCCATTCAACAAAGATTTATCAAGTGACGACAGCAGATAACATGGTGAAGAAAAAAAGACATAGCCTTGCTCTCAGTGGAAGAAATGAACACAAAATACATAATCACACAAACAAATGTGTAAATGCAAACAAGATAGTTTTCATGAAAGGAAGTTAATTCCATGACAACGTATGTGTATGTTGGGGCAGGATTCAGATAAGACTTTTAGAGGAAAACACTCCTAAGCGAAGCTCCTGAATTAGTGCCCACGAGGGAAGGAGCAGTGCTATTGCTGCAGGCGGGATATACAAGTGGGGGCCTCCACTGTTTGTGGAGTTTTTGGGGTGCAGCTGAAATAAGAATATTCTGAAGCCCCCATGGGAGGATGAGAGGTGGTAGAAGATTTTACTGATGTAGAGTTACATTCATCGGGTTGCAATGTCCCGTTTCCCTTGATGCCAGTCCTGAGAGAGAGGCAGCTGGCAGTTCAGCAAAGCCAGAAACGAGGCCAGTGTCCAGAGTTTCCATTCCATGTGGCTGCCAGGTCTGGTTCAGCATTCAGGCCACATCGAAGTCCACTAGCTCCTGCAACGGGAGTCCCAATAGGGCCTGGTGCCCTGGAGCCAAGAGAGAGGGGCTGCTTTGTCTATAAGTTTACATGTTTAGATTTCACTCTTGCAGTGGCCAGGCCCATCCTGGCCAAGTTTCCTGCTTCCAGGCATGGCTGATGGGCAACCATTTTCCCATGTCACTCAGACCTTACTAGGCATGTGTCTAAATTGCCTTTGTCCAGCCTCTTCCCCCATCAATGAGCGGGGGAACAGACTTGGACAGTGTTGAAATGTAGCTTTTTGGCAAAGCTGTATAAGTGGCATGTCTATATCCCTTTTAGTCCGTTCCCGTTAAATAATAAGCAGGTTATTACAACGGTATCACTAATACAAATATTAGTGGCCAACCTTACATAAAGTCATTACAGATATTCCTGTGTAGGAAGCCTTTTTCATCTTACCTAAGCACTTAGCATGCACTGTGGTTCTACCTCTGCAGTATAGGTGCATCGGCAAAAGTAGCACACATTTCTTTTTCCCTCTTCATAATATCATTATGAAGATTCATTCTTGCCTTAAATCTTAGCCACCTCAGCATACAATTTTTTTTTTCTTTCCTTAGTAAATCAAGAACTTCAGCTGTTCCCTTTAAGGAAGCACTTTATGGCTCTTCTTCGGCATATCCAAATGGCCAGGATCACTACTCTTGCACTTTGGGGCCATTATTAAGTAAAAAAGCGTTTCTTGGCATAAGCACTGTGATACCACAACAGTCAGTCTAATAACCATGATGGCTACTAACTGACTAATGGGCAGGTAGTGTATACAGCTTGGATACGCTGGATAAAGGACTGATTCGTGCCCAGGGTGGGACAGAGCAGGATGTTGAAGGATTTCATCATTATAGTCAGAACAAATATGCAATTTAAAACTTTTGAATTGTTTATTTCTTAAACTCTTCATTTAATATTTTCGGATGAGGTTGGCTCTGGTAACTGAAAGTACAGACAGTGAATCTGAGGATAAAGTGGGGAATGGTGTATTTGGTCTTCATCCCCATTTCTGGCACAGAGTTAACGACCCCTGAAATTTTCTAAGTGATTCAAGTTATAAAGGTGTCTTTTTTTTTTAAAATCCTCACATGAGGATATTTTTTCCATTGCTTTTCAGAGAGAGTAGAAGGGAGGGAGGGAGGGAGGGAGGAGGGAGGGAGGGAGGGAGGGAGGAACATGGATGTGAGAGAGACAGATGGACTGGTTGCCTCTCACAGGCTCCTTAGCATAATACTCTCCAGGTCCCTCCATGCTATCTTAAAGGGTAAGAGTTCCTTTTTACTGTAGCATAATATTTCATGGTATAAATATACCACAGATTTTTTATCCATTCATCTATTGAGGGGCACTTGGGCTGTTTCCAGAGCTTGGCTATTGTAAATTGTGCTGCTCTGAACATAAGGATGTATATATTCTTTCTGTTTGGTGTTTTGGGATTCTAAGGATATATTCCTAGAAGTGGAATCACTGGGTCAAACGGCAGTTCCAATTTTAAGTGTTTTTTAACCTTATTTTATAACTGATTTTATCCAAAGTATATATACCTACATTTCTAAGTTTAAAAATTTCATATGTGATATTTAGGTTCTTTGTACATCTGGGGTTTGCCTTTGCAAATAAATGGGTCTATTTATAACAATGGAGTGACTGAGATCTAATTTAACCTTTTTTCCCATTTTTATAATCATTTTTAGTTTAATTCATTGAAAAATATTTCCTTTCTATACTAATCTTCCAAGCCATCTCTCTCTTCCACCAAACTGAATGATATGTGAGTCTGGTTTTGGACTTACCTTTTCTTTGGTCACTTTTTTCTATTCTTCTGCTTATCTTCAGAAATATCCCAGGTAGTCTTAAACTTTAATCTCCATATAAATTTTATCATCATCTCATCAAGGTCCATGAAACACCCAGTTAGGGCAAAATCAATTTGGGAAAAACTGGAATCTTTATGATTCTAGATATTTTATTCAATGAACATGTATATTTCCTCATTTATTTAGGTATCTGTTAATATCTCAATAAAAGTTTATATGTTTTCCTGTAGAAATCTTGAATATCTTGTTAAATTTGTTCTCATATATTTGATATTCAAAGAAGTCTTGGTATATGTTTAATCCTGTAATTAACATGGAGTGCAGATATCTCTTTGACATAGTGGATTTCATTTCCTTCAGGTATATGCACAATAGTGGAATTGCTGGATCATATAGTTCTATTTTTAATTTTTTGAGGAAACTTCCTAATGGCTGTGCTAATTTACAATTCCACCAACATTACATAAAAATTCCCTTTTCTCCACATCCTAGCCAACACTTGGTTTCTGTCTTTTTATGATAACTACTAGAGGCCCGGTGCACAAAAATTCATGCACTGGGGAGGGGAGGATCCCTCAGCCTGGCCTGCCCCCTCTCACAGTCCTGGAGCCCTCAGGAAATGTCCTATTGATGGCTTAGGCCTGCTCCCCTCTGCGGGAGGCGACCAGACAGATCAGGGGAAGGCGCCACCCCCATCACCCCGCTGCTGCTGCCACTGCCAGCCCCTGCAGCTGCTGGCCCTCCTCAGCTCTAGCAGCCACGGCAGCTTTGTCCAGAAGGACATCAGGAAGACTTCCAGTCTATCCAGTCTAATTAGCATATTACCCTTTTACTAGTATAGATTCTAAGAGGCAGAAGGTGATAGCTCAGTGTGGTTTTGATTTGCATTTCCCTAAAGATTAGTGATGTTAAGCACCTTTACATGCACCTGTTGGCCATTAGTATGTCTTTTTTGGAAAAATGTCCATGCAGGTCCTTTGTCCATTTTCAAATTGGATTATTCATTTATTTTTGCTATCAAGTTGTATGAATTCTTTATATGTTTTGGATATTAGCTCCTTATGGGATATATGATTTTTTCCCCATCCTGTAGATTGTATTTTTATTTTATTGGTGGTTTCCTTTGCTGTGGCAAAGCCTTTTAATTTGATGTAGTCCCACTCGTTTTTTTGTTTGTTTGTTTTGTTTTGTTTTTTACTGCTTGTGCTCTAGGTATCATATCCAAAAATTCATTGTGAAGATCCTTGTCAAAGAGATGTTTTTCTGTTTTCTTCTGGGAGTTTTATGGTTTTAGGTCTTACATTTAAGCCTTTAATCCATTTCAAGCTAATTTTTCTTAGTGATGTAAGATAGGGATATAGTTTTATTTTTTTACATTTGAATATCTAATTTTCCCAGTATCATTTATTGAAGAGACAGCCTTTTCCGTATTGAGTATTCTTATCTCTTTTGGCAAATATTTCCTCATTTATTTACTTACTTTTCCTGTTATTTTGAGAATAATAATTACTCTTTAAGAACAAGGTCCTTGATGTGATTTTCACTTTTTTAGTCTCAGCATCAATGTAGAAAGAGCTTAATCATATTGTTGAATGAATGAATGATATATCCAACCACTAGAAGGCTTCCCAGGTAACTCAAATCAAACTAGCACTGCTCTCATAACACTCTTTCTTTTTAATTATCTAACATCATATTTGCTAAATTACATTGAGATTATCTGTTGCTGTAAATATATATCTTACTAGACTGTACATATATTGAATATAAGGCCAAGTCTTAGTCACCCATATCTCCAAAACACCTATTCATTCATTGGTTTATTTAACAAACACTTCTTGGGTTCCTATTATGTGCCTAACAATTCTCATGGCAAAATAATGCAACCATGAAGTCTAATTATAATTGCTCTCATGCAACTTACATTTTCTAATGGAGAAAAACAAGTTATCTAAGCAAGAAATTTAAAAACCACAATAAGAATATTTTTTACTTCATTTGCCGAAACCGGTTTGGCTCAGTGGATAGAGCGTCGGCCTGCGGACTGAGGGGACCCAGGTTCGATTCCGGTCAAGGGCATGTGCCTTGGTTGCGGGCACATCCCCAGTCAGGGGGTGTGCAGGAGGCAGCTGATCGATGTTTCTCTCTCATTGATGTTTCTGACTCTCTGTTCCTCTCCCTTCCTCTCTGTAAAAAAAACAAACAAAAAAAAGAATATTTTTTACCTCATTCATGTCACTTAGAGAACACTGAGTATAAGTCTGTCAAACTTCTTAAACCCTAAAGAACTGGGGAAGTAAGGAATTGGCCAAAGCTATGGAGGTTATATAACGAATCTCCCTTAAGTATTTACAGTGGTCATCAATTGACCAGTTAAAGACGAAGGGAAGTGAGATTGTTAAGGACTAGGAATGAGGTCATCTAAGAACTAAGGATAAAACAAAAGATAAAAGTAAAAGCTCAGTCAAAATGCACAATAGAATGTGATCCTTTCAGGGGACTCAGCAAAGGTCAAAGTGTAAAGAGATGAGGAATATAACCTGGCTTTAAAGTAGTGACTCTGCCTTTAAAGAGAGACAAAGGAGTAAGTCAAACAATAAAGTGTAGATAGAAGACAAAGTTGGGTTCCCTGAACCTGGGGAAGATAACTCTAGAGGACAGGGAAAATAAATACATGGAACATAAAAGCAGATAGAAGAAAATATACGGGAGGCCAGGAGCAGTGTGAGTAGGCAATATAAATCTGCCGTTTTGAGAATTCTGGTGGGGACTCAAGTGAAGAATCAGTGTGGTTTCTGTGGCTTTTCTGAGATGGAATCTTGAAAATATTGCCGAAGGACAAAGAAAAAGCAAGTAAAACATGGTTAATTGGCATAAAACAACACTGCAGAGTAAATTTCCAGTCTGTCACTAATTTTTCACAGGACTCTAACAACCAAAATCTTCTTTAATCAGAAATCATACCACTAAAATCCAATGACCAATGTTATCACTATGCAACTGGAAAAGTTAAGTTAGTCTGTCAAAGATCATTTATCAGCTCAGTATTTCCCAGAATATTTGTTCATTTATTGGTGACTTTCTGTATCCTCTTTCCACTTGAAAAACATAACATGGTTTTACATTAAATATAATTTACAACAAAATCAACTAATTTAATTAAGAAAGAAATACAAAAATAAGCAATTATAGAAAAAAAAAGAAAATATATTAGATCAAAAATTCTAGACTAAGGGAGCTACTGAAAATTACAGTTGGTTGGAATAGGAGGGATAAAATGCACCATAAGAAGAAAAATTACCAAGTCAAAATTAACCTTGAAAATCTCTTAAATTACTCCCAGATGACTACAACCTGGATTCTTGGAAGCTCAAGTGCAGTCTTTATTTTTGTCTTCCTTAGCCTCTGATTTCATTGACCATCTTAGCTCAAAATCCTTTTCTTATAACCCACTTACATCATCTACTCACGTCAATAATTATACAAACACCAATAGCTCCTTTACATTCAGCCCCTTTCTCACCTCCTTTACTCTGATCCTGCCATTCATGTCCTCACTTCCATTCTTACACAATTAGATTCTGCAATTCATTTTATAATCACTCCCTGAGAAAATAAAATATAGCACTTATTCTATGCACATATGTTCTACTATTACATCAATGTGTATATGTGTATGTTTGCTTTGGAATATACAATTTGGGACATACATGTTATTATTATCACTATGACCAAGCACATAAAATGACCATTGGCCTCCCTATCTGAGTCCTGCTCTTCATTTCTAGGTGATTTTAATTGTTTTTGAACTTCTAACCATTATATTTTTCAGAACTAGATATCTTTAGAGCTCTTAGATATTTTTCCCCTTTTATCATACCTCAAAATGAAGAGGGAAAATAGGGCATGATTTTTAAATAAGCATTTCAATTTGAGGAAACAATTAGGAAAGTTCACAGAAGCATGAGGACTAAGGTGTATTGAGGAAATTAATGACACAGTGATATACGTGGCCACATCAATTCCTTTATGTAGGGATCCACATCCTCTGGTTCTATTCAGAGTTTGGCATTAAGTCATACAGATTCATTTTATCTCATAAAATAGACTTAAGGACTAACTGATTATTATTATTGTAAATGAACTTAAATTTCACTCAATAATAGGAAAACAATTAAAATACTTGCTAACCAAATAATGTATCCTATTAAGTGACAAAAGTGTCTGCCTCACATACTCCCTTAATATAGCCTTAATGATTTAAGGAGAAATGTATCAAGAAAATAGAAACAAGAAAGAAATGAGTTGGAGAATAAAATGAGTAATAAGAATTGTTATTCCTTTACTAGAATTGTGAATTCTTTAACTATCATTCACCTTCAGTGATATTTAATTCTTTTCAGATCAAATAATAAATTGGTAAAATCAGTTCTGTTTAATTAATTTTCCCTCTGGTTTTAATTTCAGTTAAAATTGAACAGCATTTAATTGTTTATTCTACTTAATCATTGACATTTCAGTAAATCACCAATTGGAGTATGAAGACACAGTCCAAGGAGCAATGAATAGCTCTCTCCCAGTAGGTGAGTTTTGAATCTAAAAAACAGAGATTGACTCACAAATCAGTTATATTTTTACATATATGCACCTAGTGCTATTTAAGAAAGACTATAACTCCTTCAGTAATTATTTAAAGCATCATGCATCAAAAAAAGGAAGCCAAGTTATTTATTCTACAAAAATACTTCTGGTAAACACAAAACTGTAAAACTACGAGCTGTTCATTCCCTCATTAAATCATGATATAGTCTGGCATTTTTGTTTTTCAAGTTGCAAAGTTGATATCACTTGCCAATGCCTCTGTCAGTGAGACATTTCTAACAGCTCTCACTTTTATTTCAGAAATTCATCCTTCTAATTTATATCATAAACTGCTCTCTTCAGTATATAAACCCTACTACCTGCCCTTTTTAGTATATAACTAACTCCAACAGCCATATATTTTCGTTGATCATATTTTTAAACCCTGTGCTTTGAAATCCTTTGGTTTATATTTCAACTATTAAAATTCATAATAAAAATAAATTAGAACAATAGAAACAAAATAAACCTTCGCACTGCTCCTTCCCTCAATACTCCACCTAACACAGAGGATTTTTATGGTCTTTAAAGAAATGTTCCTAAATTTAAAAATCAGCAGCAATAATAAGAAATTTTCAAGCGCTTTTAAAATTCTTTAAGATTGGGCACACAATATATTGTAAAGGTATAGCTTTTCTTGATGTAGATAACCAGAAACATAGTAAATTGATTCAGATTATTTTGGAGTTATGTTGAACTTTTCGATATACTAGAGTGAACTAAAACTAAAAATTATGTTAAAGCCAACATATTTTAGAAAACCTTAACATAGTCTCTTGTTCTTAAGAGGTTCATATCTTCTCCTTGCTCTCAGTGTATGTATCATCTAAAGTCGTATTTCGATATACCAACGTAGTGTTTTGTTTTAATGAGTTACGATTTTCTATCAAGAAATTTTGCATAAAAATCTGGATTTTAAATATCTTTTTAAATATAATAAATTTGATCACATGGGTTCTGCATTCCTATGTGATAACAACTGAGGACTCTGACGGGCAGCTGTTCCCTTTAGAAAAGCCAAGTACTGTCCTGAACCCACTCTGCCCACAGACCCGACACTTTCACTTACTTGACTTGCCATCCCAGGCATTCACACTGTGACCCCATAATAAGGCTTTTAGTCCAGATAGGAATGCTCTCTGCTTTCCTTCTCTCTCCAGGTTGTGAGGTGGCTTTCAAGCATCTCTGTCTGCCTTAGAAAGAACTGGCATGGGCAAATTAGGGATAACTTCTCAGTAGATTCTAGGGATACAATCTTCTCTCTCTCTCTCTCTCTCTCTCTCTCTCTCTCTCTCTCTCTCTCTCTCTCTCTCTCTCTCTCTCTCTCTCTCTCTCTCTCTCCCCTCCCATACATTTCAAAATATTTGCCTTTAGTTGCCATTGAAGCCATTGAAATCAGATATAGGTGTAGACTTGGGGAAAAATTCTAAGCATGATCTGGTTCAATATAATTCATACTATGTTTTGGAGAGGAAATCTTCATTATATGGAGTGTGTGTTTTTTTCTAGCCTTGATCTCTATATATGTATGGTATATCTTTTCTAGGATGACATATAGATGATGGTAGAACAAGATTCAGATTCTATGTCCAAGCCAAACAGCACCATTCCAATGAAATTTAAAGTAATTAAAGTCAGGCAATTTATGTAGATATATGCAAGTAATAATTATACATATGACTTATGGTGATAATTAAAATTGTACATTATTAATATACACTCCTTTATCAGAATACTAAAAGAGAGACTTTGTTCTTTCAACCTTTCTTAAGAGAATAGTAAGTCAGTATGCAAATACCGTAAGTGCTGAGTGGAATAGAATATCATTTTCATCTTAGACATTGAGTAAGTAACCAAGATTTATACTAAAACAAAAAAGAAGAATACAAAAGTTCTACGGCAGAGCATTTGAAAGTAATGCTGAGAAAAGGTTAATTTAAAGAGGGAAAAGAACTGGCATATGATGTGCTACACAGTTCCATGGTTCACATCTCATTTAATCACCACACTACACCTAAGAGGGAACATATGGTCTCTGTTGTAGAGATGCACAGAAAGATTCAGTGATTAATCTATGGTAATACAGCCAGTAAGTCGGAAAATGAAATGCAAACATGACTATGTGACTCAACTGCGCTCTTTTTCCCATTACTATACTACAATGGAGTAATTAAGTGGCATCATTACGAGAGGTTTTTCTTAAAATTGAGTGAACTTAGGAAAGCTGCACATGAATTACTTTATTTACTCGTGTTTTCTCTCATTTATATGACAACAGACATTATTTTTAATTTTTAAAGTGCACTGAATAAACTTGAGAAAATGCATATATACTCTAATAGCCTTGAGGAAATTGGTCTATTTCTGCTTACCTGACACTCAGAAAAGAAGAATGACATACTGCTAACAGAACAAAAATGGGAACTTAAGTTCTCAGATTTGCTTTGAAAAGTACTTTCCATTAAATTGTTATCTTTGAAATCATGAGCACATTTTATGTTTTGATTAGAAGCTATCCCAGAAAGATCAGACTAGGTATAGTTAGAATGAAAAGATTGTCCAGGAAAAGATGAGTTTTTACAAAGACTCAAAATTGTTTTCTGTAATTAAACATATAAATATTGGAACAATTTGTTATATTGATTGTTTCATATTGTAATTCTGAACAATGTAGCTCCTTAAGAGGAACTTATTTGAAATCTGAGAGCTTTTGTTTGTGAAAAAAGATTATTAATTGAAGCCTTGATTACTAATCTAAGTTATAGATATAATTCACTAGTTTTAGAATCAAACAAAATATTTTAGGCAAGGAGAAAAAATATGAAATAATAAAATAAATGTGTATGTAGGCAAAGGAGAAATGGGAAGGATTACTAAGAGATTCATGGATAATTACTCCAGGCACTAAGGCATAGTAAAGGGAAAGATAGCGTGCATTTAAAGAAGAAAGAGAAAAGCTGTCATCCCAAATTAGAAAATAAACTTGATATTTTTCTCCATTTTTACATTGTTAAAACATAGGTTTTCTCTTTCTCCTTACAGCAATGAAAACAGAGAAGAGAATGGCTGTGCCATTAAAAAACTATCCAAAATTTGGAAATAGGGTAAAATCAGATGTGCCCTTTCAAGTGTTATCTAACTCTACCCAAAGGTCATAGTGCTTTGTAGAAAAGGGTAACTTTACTTGACTTACTGTGTACTGTTTAAGGCCCAGACACTATAGCATAAGATATTTGACTTTAGAAGATTGGTTAATTGCAGGTAATTTTTATCTGATACAGGTATAAATGATTTATATCTGATAAAAGATACCCCCCACACACATTTTAATATATTGCCTGGAGGATACTGATCTAATGCTCTCATATTAGAAGTGTCTCCAACTTCCTTCTCGTACTGTCCTCTTCATGAACCCTTATGTAAAATTCTGCTAAAACCCATCTTATTTAGACCAAAACAATTTTTTAAATATATTTTATTGATTTTTTACAGAGAGGAAGGGAGAGAGAGAGATAGTTAGAAACATCAATGAGAGAAAAACATTGATCAGCTGCCGCCTGCACACCTCCTACTGGGGTTGTGCCCACATCCCAGGTGCATGCCCTTGACCAGAATCGAACCTGGGACCTTTCAGTCCACAGTCTGATGCTCTATCCACTGAGCCAAACTGGTTTGAGCTAGACCAAAACAATTTTTTAATTTTTTTTATTATTAAGAAACCCAATCTCCAATTTTTAGAGAAAGCAGGTATTGCTTCTTGCAGATGTTGGACTTTTTGCAAGGTGATAGGATTGTGAGCTAAGCTGAGCTTTCAGACTTTAAGGAGGAAACCAATTGAAAGATCAAATAAAAACTATAGATACAACTATACAAGAAGACTATGCGGCAAGCACAGAAAAGGGCATATATCAATGAAGCTTGACTATTCCAAAAGTGGTGATATCTTACTTGTCTACTGAAGAAGGAGTAGAAATTAGCCAAGCACTCAGAATTCTAGGCTGTGGAAAGATGGTGAAGAAAATAGTACCAGAACTACTTACTCGTCCAGAGAACAGAGCATAGAAAAGGATGCCTTGAAAATGCTTGGAGTAGCTGAGATGAGAAAGACAGTGCAGCATCAAATTCTAAAGAGCTGTACGTCCCAAGTAAAGACATGGAACTGTGAAGCTCACAGAGGATCTCACACAGCCACCTGTTGTGAACACGTCTTGATTTCAGAATGTGCACTCTGAAAGGCCAGATACGAGGATAAAGTATTATAGGAAAGTGAGAGTAGAGGTCAGGAGACCAATGAGGAGACGGCCACAGTATTTCAAGAGAAATGAAGGAGCCTGACCTGGAAGATTGTGGACAGTTGCTTCAAAGATATTTATGAATTATAAACAGGAGTTCCACTGCCAATTGGAGAAATTAAGGGAAGTACTAGCTGACTCATATGCTTCTGTAGGTACACTTACCAAGTTAAAAAGTATACAAGGTAAAGAATGCTTGGTGTGCTAATTTTCCATTGCTGTGCAAAAAAAAAATTAGTACTGTTTAGGACCTGAACACAGCCCAAATGCATTAGCTCACAGTTTCCGTGGGGCAGGAATCTGGCCTATGTACCTGGGCCCTCTGCTCAGGACCTCACAAGGCTAACCTTAAAGTGCCTGCTAGCTGTATCCTCATCCTGAAGCCTGACTAGGAAAGAATCCACTTATAATCTCCCTCAGGTTGTTGGCAGAATTCCTTCTCTCGTGGCCCCATGACGGAGGTCTCAGTGTCCTGGCTAGCCCACAGCGGAAGGGTGCTCTGAGCAGGTGGAGCAGTTTAAAGTCAGCAAGAGGGCGTCTGCTGCTGCTGAGGCCTTGAACCCCTCACTCCTTCTAACATGCAATGAAGTCAGGCTCACCCAGAATAGTCTCCTCGTGATTAACTCAATTGATTATGGAACTAAATTATATGTGCAAAACGCCTTCTACAATACAAAGTAACACGATTACAGGACTGATATTTCATAATATTCACACACTCCACTCATCCTGAAAAGGAGGGGATCTTGCAGGATATTAACACCAAAAGGCAGGAATCTTGGAAGGCATCTCAAAATTCTGCCTCTTTCATTGGGGAGGAAGACTGAGTGGTAATTAAAGCCTTATCAGAAGATGTAATTGCCCAGGAAGAAAGAAAATAAGAAATGCGGCACAGACAGGTTTGAACATAGGGAGAGAAGAATTCATGTTAGGGAGAGACGTAATTTCATCAGTCCAAAGGCACGTTTTGAGCATTCATCATATAAAATTTGCATCCATAGGAACTTTCTATTCTATCCATCTTTATAAAAATAATGTAAGTCTCAAGGAAGATGTCTAACAAAGACAATATAAAAAGAAAATAAAGTGCTATCCTCATTTCAAATTGCAAGGGCCCTTACACTTTTCACTTTAAAGGAGGCTCTTTGCTAACACTCTCATCATTGTTTTTACATTCTGCTGGAGCTGCTCCAAGCTTCCCACATTGAGCTGAAGTCGTGAGACCCACAACTGTCATAACAGTACAATACGGGCCGGCCTGATGGCTGCTAAGTATAGAGAATCGTCTCACAGTTTCCACGGACAATTCTATTTATACAGCCTGGCATCTCAATCTCATTTTAAACCACAGTAACAAATTGCATTTATTAACCTGCCTTCCCTGCTTTTCTAAACGTCTCTTCACCATTATTTTTATAATAATCCCATTGCTTCCATCAGCATTTCCATTACTGAAAATATTTACTGAAGCAGTGGCTCTGAAATTACACTTCACAGGGGTCAATTCCTTATGGGACCATTGGACTAAGAAAGATCTCAGAGGTCATATCGAGCATCCTCTTGTGTCCAAGCAACCCCCCTACACAAAGAAAACTATCCTACTCCAGAAGTCTCTCCCAGAAAGGAAATTCCGCAGTCCTTCTTTCAGCAACTTATTTCTGTGTCTAATTACCCCTGCAATTAGGGACTTCTTGTTCTAGTCTCTCTGGACATGTAGAACAGCTGGTAACCACACTCCTTATAATGGCTGTTAATAAATCTGCCCACTTTTCTTAAGTCACCTTCATTATCTCTCTTCCAGAACAAATGCATTCTATATTTAGTAGTCAATTTCATATACCTTCAACATTCAAGGGGCAGGCTTTTAGCAAATTTAGAAATGATGCCAAATTTCCTAATTTCCTGTACATTTAAAGGAAAGAAACACATTTATAAGACAAATTAAGACAACACAAAGACTGTGCAAACCAATTGTTTGCCTAATTGTGTCTTTCTAGAGCTCAAGTACATAAGGTCATATTCACAAACCATGCAAGGAAAACAATAAATAGATAATTACTGGTTCCCATCAGCTCCTCATCTCAGATGCTAACTATGTTCACTTCTTTTTTAGAGTCCACCACCTTCAAAGGATCTGGATTGCAGACAAATATGGTCAATGTGACACTGGAACTTAGTAATTCTCTTCTGCTTCATTTAGTCTTCTGATTGAATAAGTTGAAATGTTACTATCTCAAGCTGGTCTAGAAAATATATATTTGAATCACTATACTTTCATAACACTCCTCTGTCTACTGTCAATTTCCATCATTTTTATGCTCTCAATTTCTATCAATATTGCAACTTTTCCCATACAATACATATTATAGCCTATGACACCAAGTCTCCATACAAGCTGTTAAATTGATAGCAACATCTGAGTATGAACTTCTTACTATTTTTTGGTTTGTTATCAACACTGTCCAATTGATTTTTTTTTCTTTCAACTAATTCTAAGCAAGATAGTGAACTACTAAAGTTCAGTCCCCCATGGTTCTAATTATCTAATCAGAGACTGACTATTTTCATCAATATTGAGACAGAGAACAAAACTCAGTATAAATAATATTGTGCTTAGATACAGGCACTGGAATGGGATCAGGTTTCTAAGTTTCAAATACTTCTTTAAAAATAGAAAGTTACATATTTTGAAGCAGGCCATATATTTAGAGGTAAGTTGTTTTAGTTGCCCTTTTCTTTTCGTTGTTTTTTTTTCCATTATTTTGCACATCCCTGAATAGTAATGTGTGAACAGTGAACTCCACTTAATTTTACTCTCCTTTGAATTGTTTATTAAAATATTAGCCTATTTTCTTGAGTTATTGCTCATCTGATTAACTTATAAGAGCTTTATGTGTGTGCCATCTACTGTATATGGCAATTATGTTTCCAAACTCTTTCAATTGTCCATGATTATGTTTATGGCATCTTGTCCCATACAAACTTTAAATCTTATACTACCAAACATGTATATTTTTCTTACAGACTTTGAAAGTCTATTTGGTTAAGAAATATCATTTCATTAGTAGGTGGTGCACGCAGTTCTTTAGATTTTCTTCCAACTTAGTCATTATATTAGGAGAAAATATATATCTCTTCAGAATTTAGGTTTGAACATGGAGTGAAATAGGGACATAATTTTATTTTTCCAATGGATACTCATTTCTTAAATAAGCCATCATTGACCCATTTATTTGAAATATTATCTACATCATGCATAAAATATTCAAAGATATCAAACTTATTTCTGAAGTCTCTATTGTGCTGCATAATTTTGGGTTTTGTTGTTTGTTTTTGTTGCTATTACTGATTCCCATGCCAATATATCATTAATGTGTCTATGGTGCCTTTATCAAATTTTCCTATATTAGGCAAAGCAAATCCCCTCCCATTTCTTCTTTTTGATTTGTGTAAGTTTCTTGGTTGTTCCTGAGTGTTCTTCCATGTGAATTTTAAAATCATTCTATCCATGTCAAAGATGACACATATCCCACAGAGAATCTTATGTTTATTAATTGGCAGGTAACTAAATTTATATGTTACTTTTTAAGAGAATTGAGATTTAAAAATCCCCAACATTGTTTTATTGTTTTTCAATAAAATTATTTCATTTCATTCTTGTATCCTTTTCATTTCATTTATCCTTAAATTTATGTAGTCTTTGTTACTATTATAAATAGATTTTTTTTTCTCATCTCCTTTTTCTTGTTTTTTTTTTGTTTTTTGTTTTTTGTTTTTTTTTACTTAATTGAAAAAAACAGCCTTAATTTTTATATATTCTTGTTGTGCCTCATCATACTAGAAATTTCTTTCTTTCTCTCCTTCTCCTTCTCCTTCCCCTTCTCCTTCTCCTTCTCCTTCTCCTTCCCCTTCTCCTTCTCCTTCTCCTTCTCCTTCTCCTTCTCCTTCTCCTTCTCCTTCTCCTTCTCCTTCTCCTTCTCCTTCTCCTTCTCCTTCTTTTTTTTTGTTAATCCTCACATGAGGATATTTTTGATACATGCTCTTGACTGGAATCAAACCCACAACCCTTCGGTGTGCAGGCTGGCACTCTAACCACTTAGCAATAACAGCCAGGGCTGGAAAGTTCTTTATTAACTCAAAATTATTTTAAACTAGACTCTCTTGGATTTTCTAGGTATAAAATATATCAGGAAAAGAGATCACTTTACTTTGTCTCAGTTTTTCTTCCTTAAAATGGGGGTAATGGGGGAATAAAGTACATAAAACATTTGGAAAATGGCCTTGTATACTAGTCCTTAATAACTTTTAGCTATTAATGGTAATACTAGGCATTCCTTAATTATTTTAGTTAAAATGGCTTAAGTGTATTTCTGTATACAAGGATATTTCTATTGCCATTTGCTTTTCTCCTTTTTAGCTAGATGCAGAAAGCCTGTACTCTTTTCTTTTAAACTTGTTTTGCATGTCAGTGTCCTAAAGAAGAAGGAAAGCAATTGTCTAGAGTTGAGATATAGTTTCAAATAATAATTTAATATCCCTACAATTTTGTGCAACTTAAGCTCCAAACCATAAGCTTTTCTTTCATGAATACAAAATGGGGCTAACTGCACCTCCTAATCCTGAATCATGTGTAGATTAAATTAGATCATGACCACACAGTACTAAGTACCATTTCTGGTATAAAGTAGATGTTCAGTTAATATAAGCCTTCCTTTTCCCCTCATTTACACATTTTCACTATCTCAAGAAAGTCTTTTATACATGACCTTCAAATGACCAATAGAAATACTGTGTTGTCTTTTATTACCAGCACTTAACTGTCACTATCAACCTTTATTAGACTGATTTTTAAAAATATATTTTTATTGATTTCAGAGAGGAAGGAAGAGGAAGAGAGATATATAAACATCAATGATGAGAGAGAATCATTGATAGGCTGCCTCCTGCATGCCCCCTACTGGGGATCAAGCCCACAATCCGGGCATGTTCCCTTGACTGGATTCGAACCTGAGACCCTTCAGTCCATAGGTCGATGCTCTATCCACTGAGCAAACTAGCTAGGGCTATCTGTCTGATTGAAAACAAACAAGACCCTTGTGTTCTATTACCTTAATGTGTCCCTATATGTAGTTCCTGTAACAGGTCACAAAAATATGAACAGGGCTTTTACAGATCATTTAGAATGAAAATATCTATTCAAAAATATAATAGCTAAGATTTGGAAACAGCCTAAGTGCCCATCAGATGAGTGGATTAAAAAACTGTGGTACATCTACACAATGGAATAGTTCTGCTATAAAAAAGAAAGAACTCTTAGCATTCACAACAGCATGGATGGACCTGGAGAGCATTAGGCTAAGCGAAATAAGCCAGTTACTGTAGAGAAAGATAAATATCACATGATCTCACTCATTTGTGGAATATAATGAACAACATAAAGTGATGAACAAAAATAGATCCAGAGACAGAGAAACATTGAACAGACCATCAAACCTCAGAGGGAAGGCAGGGGAGGGGGGATAAAAGATCAACCAAAGGACTTGTATGCATACATGTAAGCATAGCCAATGGACACAGACACTAGGGGGGTGAGGGTATGTGCTTGGCGGGGGCCGCTAGCCCGGGAGAAGTTAATGGGGGGAAAAGGAGACATATGTAATACTATATACAATACTTTAAACCAGTGATGGCGAACCTATGACACACATGTCAGCACTGACACGTGTAGCCATTTCTGATGACACGTGGCCGCTGAGGCAGCCGCATGCCGAGGATGAAACATTTGCTGCTCCTGAGGACGAAACATTTGCGAAATAATGTTTTTCCCTCAAAGTGACACACTACCCAAGTTATGCTCAGTTTTATGGCGAAGTTTGACACACCAAGCTCAAAAGGTTGCCCATCACTGCTTTAAACAATAAAGAATTTAAAAAAACTTTTAACAATGGTGGTACCAATATTTTTGTAATAAAATGATTTCAGCATTTAATATTCAAGTTTCCAAGATCTCATGTTTGCCCATTTAGGATGAATACTTACATAATTTATTTTTTTAATTATGTATATTATATAAAATTGTTCATTCATCAAAAGCTCAAAGGTAAATGGAAACCAGAGTGTCAGAGTTAGCATTTTTTAACTAAGCATCTCTACCCCATACATAGAGTAGGATTACTATCACTAAATCATCCTGACTCTGGAACATGTATGAACTGCAAACTAAGGAGGTAAGCAACTTTGGTTAATTAGAATCAATAGTATCATCCTTTAAGCAAACAATATTGATTGCATAACACTCAGGGCAGCCTTTTGAAATAATATGTTCTTTAAGTTTTTCCCTTGAAAAAAGTATGGCAGGGGCAAGTATACTTTGACAAGGGTGATTCCCTTTCTACTCCTCCCAATATAGTAGCATTTTACATTTCTAAAGTCAGAACTGGAGAGATTTCCAAACACTTGCTCTATGACTTTTGGTAACACAATATATGTGGTTAAAGTTTCTTTTAAACTGACACAGAAGCCTCTTCATGGGGAAGAGAAAAAGAGCATTGGCTTGTCATGAAAAGCTTTAATTATTCTGGCTAAAGCTGAAAAATACGATGAAGATAATCCATTATTACAGAACTCAATATTTTTAGTAAAATTTTTCTTCAATTATCTAAAATTTTTATTAAAAACTATTATTTCCATCAGAATGTCCCACTATATTATAAGCTCCATGAAGGTAGGAACTGAGTCCACCTTCCTCACTATGGTTTACCTTTTGCTGAACACATGCTTGAGACAAAGTAGGCATGCAACAAATATTAGTGGGATAACGAGTGTCCCATCGGACTTATGTGGACAGCCATAGGAGCCAAGAATCACGTGTCAACAAAAATGTTTAATGTCCTGCTGCCCATGCCCACATTTTACTTGACTACACAGAATTTATAAGAATCACACCTATTGCTTTATCAGTCTACCTTTACCAGTCTACCTTTTCAGCATTCTCACCTTCAGAAAATCTTTCCTTACATATAATCCCAATGTCGTATGGTATAGTTTTACGTTTATCTCATTCTGTTGTGTAAGCAATGGAACTGGACAATAGCTTGGCATTAAACCCATATCTATTTGAAGACCATTAATATAAAATTACCTTAGAGAAGAAGTTACTAAGAGGTGTTCAATATGTTATATTTCTTTGAAATACTAGGTGTATTGGTTAATAATAGCGGATTTTGTAATCAAAGAAAACACGATAATTTCAAGAGAAACATCAAAAGTGCTTTATTCAACGTAATGCCCATCGCTAGCTACAAATTTCCCCATCTTTCAGGTAATTTGTGGATACTGTCCCAATAGGATTTTTCTTGTTTTGAGGTAAAACATTCAGAAACCTGATTTTCCACTTCTTCATATGTTTTGAAGTGCTGCTCAGAAAGTGCATGCGCCAACGATCAGAACAAGTGGTAATCTGAAGGAGCAAGGTCTGGTGAATACAGCAGGTGGGTTAATACTTCCCAGGCAAGATCTTTTAACGTGTCTTTAATTGGTTTTGAAGTGTGTGATAATGCCTCATCATGAAGCAAAATTACTTTGCAGTGTCTTCTGGAACATTCTGGTCATTTCATGATGAAAGCAAGGTTCAGATAGATTATTTGTTGTTGGTAGTGATCAGTATTAATGGTTTCACCTGGTTTTAGAAGCTCATAATACACCACACCTTCCTGAACCCACCAAACGCAGAGCATTGTCTTCTTTCTGAAGCGATTTGGCCTTGCAGTCGATGTTGATGGTTGACTTGGATCAACCCATGATTTTGTGCGTTTGGGATTCTCAGAATAAATCCACTTTTCATTGCCAGTCACAATTCAATGCAAAAAAGACTTTCTTGCGTGCCATTGAAGCAACATTTTACTGATGACTTTTTGGTTTTCCATTTGTCTTTCCTTCAGTTGATGAGGCACCCATTTTCCTTCCTTTAAAATCGTTCCCATTGCTTGTAAACGATCAGAAATTGTTTGCTGAGCAACATTCAACCTCTCTGCAAGTTGCTTTTGAGTTTGACACGCATCTTCATCCAATAATGCTTGTAATTGTTGGTCCTCAAACTTTTTTCGGTTGACCTGGACATCTTTGTCTTTCACATCGAAATAATCACTTTTAAAGCATTTAAACCAGTGTTCACAGGTATCTTGAGATGAAACATGTTCACCATAAGCTTCCTGAAGTATTCAGGAGCACTTTTCTTCAAAATAATGAATTAAAACTTCCCGCAAATGCTCTTTTTTTCTGGCATGAAATTCGACATCTTTAAGTGTAAAAATATCTATGATGTTAACACCATCAGAAAATTTGACACATGAAGTTTCGAAGCTTGTTGTCAATACAACAAAATAGTATACATATCAAATAGCATATATATATATATATATATATATATATATATATATATATATGTATATATGTATGTGTGTGTGTGTGTGTGTGTGTGTGTGTGTAAGTCCATATATTGAAAACAATTTGCATTATTAACTAGTATACCTAGTAAATGAGAAATTATAAGTGTATAAAAAATGCAAGAACATTTTAAGAGCACATGTTCTTTTTAATGGATAAAATTATTCCAGATCCTTTATCATTTCCATGGCAATTGTTTGAAATAAGCCTTCAATTGATTGTAATTGAATGCTAGTTTTGAATTGACTCTGGAACATGTACTGTGAGAAAATTCAAAGAAATAGAAGATAAGTAGCAAAGTCCAGCAGTTACAGGATTTCAGGGTCAAACAAACCAAGACAACCTAACAAACTTTGATAATTGCAAAGTATATGACTTTGGGCAAGACATTTGACTTCACCAAGGTTTGTATTCTTCATTTATAAAATGAAGATGCTGAGAGCATACACATCACTGGTCTGTTGTAAGGATTAATTGGGATAGTATATTAACAGTGGTTAGAATAATGCTGGTGTATTGTAAATCTTAGCTACTTTTTATTCACTCTGCTTCTCCTCGAAAAGCTTGAGGACAGAACCCTGGTATACTGCTCCTCAGATCACTGATGTTTCTATTACAACTCTGAGGTTATTATGCAACCACTCATTCCATTCTATTCCATAAAACTACTACTAGCAATTCTTTTGAATGGTAGCTTATCATATATTAGCAGGGAAACACATGTGAGAGCTATTTGTGGCACTTTACGTTAAAGTGACCAGTTCAGTACCAAAGTAAGCAGATGTAGCTGGGAATTGGGGCTGTGCCAGGCTTGGAGTTCTGATATTATAGGTAGGTGGCTGGTTAGTGGATACAGCATACGCAACACTGCACACCTAGGTTGTTTGGGCCCTCAGCTGCCTTCAGAGTGCAAGAGGTACAGGTAGCAGTATCATGAGATCTTCTTTACCCTCCAACTTGACAAATGAGAAAGCAATGCGTATACATCATCTCTTAATACTAAGGGAATTGGGTAAGAAACCATAGCATGGTATGGTAAGTGCAGGAGTTTACAAGACACCGTGCTAAGGTCTTTGCCGGAATTAGGCCTCCAGACAAAATTATTCCATTTGAACTACTGAACCAAGATCCCAAATTCCAAGATCTAATAGACCCATTAATCCCACATGGATTTAGGATGAAGGACATTGCCTTTGGTTACTCTCCAAATAAAGGCATCGTCAGGAGCTGAACAGAGATAATCAATGATGCCAGAAAGCATAGTACCATGCCCCTGCTGCAAACAAGACAAGGGAAGTGGCAGGACTTGACATGGTATTTGTAGCAGAAATCAAGGCTCCCTTGAGATTACTCCTGTAAAAGAGTGTATTTTTTAATCAAAGAGAGATATACCTGCTATTTTGTGGGGAAGAAAGAATGCAGAAAACTCGCACTCCAGCACTATTTCATGTTTACTCATGAAAAAAATGCTTTTCTTGCCCATAAAACGAGATTCATATCTAACAATGCAATATTCAAAAGCCAAGTCATACCTCAGCTCAATAAACTGAGACTTCGGTATCCTGGATTTTATTTCTGAGATCTTCCTACTAGGTAATTTTCTATGCCTCTTCTCAAGTGTCCATACTAATAATAGTTCTAGAAAGCTGAATTTTATGATTGCAAAACCAAAGGTTGAAATGCTAGTATTCTAGCATTCTGATGACAAAAGTATTCTGATTTTTAGTGATGTATGTTGATATATGCTTTGAAACTATATTCAAAAAGTTTTATGATTTGTGGCATCTGATTTTTATTGGGATCCCTACAACAGGAAATGCTCACAGAGAAGGAGAGTTTCAGCTCATAGAACATTGAGTTCATAACACATCCATAGAAAACTCTACCTAGCATGCAACCCAGGAAAGAAAGCCAGTCTATGCCCTCACAAAAAGTGTCCTTCCCCACCACCATGGCAGTCCCGGTTTCAGACCTGCCAAATGGCAAGTTCTCAAGATTACAGTGAACACAGCATGGTGTCCCAAGTTTCAGACCCTTCTCATCACTGATGGATTTATACCATTGTAAATGCCATAAAAGAAAAAGCTTTGAACTCTTGTTATTGCAGAAGAGAACAAAAGAGCCACTGAAGACTATTCAAAGATAAAGTGTTTTCTGAATTCTCTCTCAAGGACCACAAATCTTTCTAAGAAGCAGATCTATATACAGTGAGCATCACAGGAACAATAAAGGAAAAACATGATCAGCAGTAATCTCTACTAATGTCCTAGTCTGCATCTGGTTGAAGGCCTGTTAACCTGGAGATAAAGGTTTTTGCCTTTATTTTCAGAAGTGAAATATTGTTCAAGAATTGCTTCCTGTTTACTTTGTACAGGCATCATTCAAGGTGTGGTGGAGGTATGGAGGAGACCTACCAAGTAGGAACTGTAAGTGATTAGATTGAGGCTGTTACAATCTGGAGGTCAATTTATTTAGGAAGTATTTCTTTATTTGGGCTCAGTATATTCACATATGCCATCATCAGGTATATACAAAAATAACATTTTAGAGCCAGGTAAGTTGATAGAGATCCTGGGAATGTTTTCACTTCGTAGAGTCAAGGATCTCCAAATAAAGGCCTCCTTTTAAAGGTAGTTTATTTCCATGGTCAATAGTTACCTAAAATCTATAATAATAAAAGCATAATATGCTAATTAGACTGGACAGTTGAACAACCTTCTGAACGTCCTTCCGGACGAAGCCAGGCCTGCAAGGGCCGAGGCAAGCTGCCGCGGCTGTGAAGGCCGAGCCCCTTGCACAAATTTTGTGCATTGGGCCTCTAGTTTCTTAATCTGTTACATTTCTTTGGAAGTAAATAGGAAGCTATGGATATATACAGAGGACAAAACAATATGAAAATATTTTAAGAGCAGGTCTTCTCTAACTACACAAAATTATCCTACATCCTTTCTTACTTTCTCATAGGCTTCATTTTGCAATTATGTGAAAAGAGTCTTCCACAGATACAATTCAATTGATAGTGCCTGGATGGCAGCTTTGAATTGGTTCCAAGTCATGTACTGTGAGGAAATCCAAAGTAATGGAAAGGAAGCAGTAAAGTCTAGCAGATATTGGCATAGGAGATTAGTCCCCAAAGTAGATGATGCCTAGTGCACCTTCACTAATAACTAGAGTGAAGTTGTTCGAATGTAGACACAACCACTATATTTTAATTTTTAGAAATTAATTGGCTCATAGGAATATCCTTTAGAAAGATTTACAGACTACATATGCATGGCAAAGAGGGCCCATCTATAATTGCTGACAGATCCCAAAAGAGTTATCACTACATTAAAATTTCTTCCCATGGTCCCTGGGATATTTTGAAGATATCAGGCATGTGCTTTGGTTTATGCTAAAAACTACAAAAAAATGTCTATCTTTTCCTTGAATGGACAAGGTGGCAGATCTTACCATGAGGACAATGGCAAACCCCTTCTCCATGCACTGCACTTCACCAGGAACAATAACATCTACGTATAACTCAAACTCTGCCTGGGCTATAGATGCCCGCCTTCCTCCCAGCTACATGGGAGGTAATTTTTTAGTTTTACTTATATCTACTCATATGAGTGGAGAGGTGGAAATTTTCTTCAAGACCTAACTCTAGAACTCTAGATAATCTGAAATTTGGATAAATTAAATGATCAACTAAATTGTAAACTGAATATAAAATGAAAACATATTAGTTATTTCATAATGCTATATTATGGCTACCAATGACAAAACAAAAACTACTGTTAGGTGTGTTTCTGTAAATGAGATACATGGTCTTTTCTAACTCACTGAAACATCTGCAGTGTTTTAATGGATCAAGGAAACAATGAAATAAGTACATTATTTTAATGACTGAATTATGCTTTTCATAAAGAGAATAGAAAATGTATACAGGACATGTGTGTGTTGGAGCTATATGAAGCACAAGTAAGTAATTATATCATTTTTTTTAAATCTGGGAATAAAACACACCATTTAAAATCTGGGAATAAAACACACCATCTTCTTGGAGCTTTAATTCCTTTTCCCTTTATAGATGATGAGGAAATTCTGCCAACATGTTATTTATCTCTCTGACTTCAACTTGTCTCCCTTTGCAAACTGATCTTAATAGGACATTGAGTTTCAATATCAGTCACCATTTCTTGAGCATCAATAGCATTAGCAAAATGTAGGCTGAAAACAACAAGCAGATCATTCAGTCTTCAATGTTTTGAAAATTGCAGGATAAGATTAAAAACATACACAAAAGAAGCTGGAGATTTAATTCGGATTTCTCACTGATTATATTTGTTATGACTGTACTATAATTTTCACATTGTTGTTGCTGTTGAATCCATATTACAAGCTACCATGTATGGATATTCAAAGCAGGAATTACTTCTGATGGGTTTATGTGAAAGCCCAGCACCTAGGACAGGAGGTCACCTGCAGAAGGTGCTCCGAAATGGCTCTCTGATGAGTGCTGTGTATAATATAAGTGAGGGTCGTTAAGTTAGTTTCAGATAATAAGAACATAGATATAAGCCTCATTAATATTAAAATAAATATTTTAAAGACAGATGTGAACACTATACATTATGTGTACATTTAAATTATGAGTTAAAACTACAGTCCAATATTTCAGACAAATAAGAACCATTAACATCTCTGTTTCCATTAATTGCATGGGTAACCTTATTTTCATTAAGAGTGCATGCATTGATTAAATCTGCTCATGGCTAGCAGCAAATTAAACTGTTTGGCTTTTTACAAGTTTATTTGAATTTCATTTGGCACAAACCCAACCATGTAGCCTATCCTTTTTTCTTTCTGTATGGAACATATATACTGAAGGACAAGACCCTTCATAAGAAATGTATAATCAGAATCATGCTTACACTATTAATTATTCTTTCGTGAAACAACTAGAATCCAGTATTCATCTGGACTAGACTCAATTATATGTACAATTATTAAGAGCCGGCAATGGGAAAATCAGGGACCAGAGTTGAGAAAAAAATGATTCCCAACTGCTCGGAGTTTACCACCTAATGAATTAAACTTTTACACACATACACACACAGATACACAAGATGAATGCATGTCGATATTTACTCGCATGTGAAACTTAGGATTTGCCCTGGCTGGTGTGGCTCAGTTGGTTGAGCATCATCCCATGCACCCAAAGGTTGCTGGTTCAATTTCTGGATGGGGCACATGCCCGGGTTGCTTGATCGATTCCTAGTAGAGGGCATGTAGGAGGCAGCCTATTGATGTTTCCCTCTCACGTGAATATCTCTCTCTCTCTCCTCCCCTCCCCCCCTTCTTCTCTAAAATCAATTATAAAATCTTAAACACACACACACACACACACACACACACACACACACACAACTTAGGGTTTGACCATTATTCTTAAAGTAAAGAAGGGGAACTCATCAGCTTATATTTAACATTCAATTGGTGAAATTTTTATGTCATAGAAGAACTGCTTAAAATGTGCTATTTACTGTGATATTTAAATCACAGTTTTCTTCACTTTTGTGCTCTCTTGCTCTTACTCTCAATGTCACTCCCTCTTTTTCAAACTCAACTGTCATTCACACAATGGCAAGACTAAGAAGACACCTCCTGAGTATGAATATTAATATAGAGAGGCAGAGCCACCGGTTAAGAAGCCTCAGGGGGAAAGTGACTGAAGACTGAAGTAAAACAATAGATATGCATGTGACACGAAGTGTTTTGTCTAACTCTTCACTTTCTGTTACTTTCTTTGTTTCCCAGTTACCTCTTACTGAGCATGCTTTTTTTTCCCCTCGTTGTGCTAACCTGGAGGAAATTTTTTGTGCAAGTTAAGCAACAGCTTTACTGAAATGTGTGTACCTTGCATTAAAAATTTTAGAATACTTCTTAATTCAGAAAATGTGTAGGATTTACAGTTTTAAGAAATAATTTGCTAAATGAATTGACATGCACTCAGTTTTATAATTATGTTCATGGAAAAATTGCTTGTAAATTAGATGATTTTCCATTGGGTTCATTTTGTGATTGGTCTCTTGAAAACACAGTACTTTCTGTTATTACTCTCTATCTTCATTATACATTTTTCTGCATCATTTCCCACAATCTCCATCATAAAAGTAATTGTGGAACTTTTAGCATTAGAGGCCCTATAGAGATCATCCTGTCCCCAAACTGATAGTCTTTTCACCAGCAAAAACTCCTCACAATAACTGCATCTATGAAAATGACTTCTCAAAGAATTCTTCCCAACAAGCAATGCATTAATAATAATTTTCATATTTTTATTAAAGACATTTGAAATAAAAAACGAGTACAGTACATGTAAACTGACTAATATCATGTCACACAGTAATAAATAAATGTTTTGGGGTAGGCTGTGTAGGATCAAAAGTGTTTACATATGCCCCACCAGTGTGGGTCAGTGGTTGAGCATTGACCTATGAACCAGGAGGTCATGATTCAATTCCCAGTCAGGGCACATGGCTGGGTTAGGGGCTTAATCCTGAGTGGAGGTGTGTGCAAAAGGCAGCTAATCAATGATTCTCTCTCATCACTGATGTTTCTCATTCTCTCTCTCCCTCTCCCTTCCTCTCTGAAATAAATAAAAATATTTATTTAAAAGTGTTGATATGTATTTTTTATTAGGTTTTCCAAAGGGTTGTTAATATTTTGCATTCCTTCATTAATTTTCCAAAGGGAACTCTTGGTATATCTGAAATCTTAGCTATAGTACTTCTGATCGAGCTAGCCAGCTCATCTGTCTATGAATGTGAAATTAAATGTGTCTGGCAACTCAAATAAATGGCACAATGTAGAGAATGCCCTTGCAAAACAAAGTTTTGTTATATTTTAAAAATATTTATACAAAATGCAAGAATATAAGCCAATGAATTGAGAAAGAATTAAAGATTTTTATAAATAATATCTATCATCAAGAAACAGAACATTTCCAGTACTCCAACTGTGCCCCATCTAATCACTCCCTCACCCAGGAACAAAAGGCATCTATAATCTCTACTTTAGTAGATAATGAAAATCTCCCAAAATTACAGCACCCACTTAAACTTCCACAGAATATTACAATTACATTTGCACGAAATCTTCTCTGATACCTGCTACTGTGGGTCTTTTTAATTTTAATATTGAGTAAGAGCTCATTATAATTTAATATTTATTTCTCACATTACAAATAAATTTTGTAACTTTTCATATGTTAAGTGGGCATTTTTGAAATTCCACTACTAGATATATAACCCACAGAAATGTGTTTACCTACACAAGAAAACAGATGTAGAAGAATGTTAATATAAATATTATTAACCCACACTGGAAATTACTCAAATATCTATCAGCATTAGGATGAACAAATTATGGGGAATCCATACAACAGAAAATCAGAGAAATAAGATGAACTTAATTTAGCAAAAGAAGACCATTCTGGCTCCTTTTGTATTGGACTGTCTCCTTTACTTATTGACTTGTGAGTATTCTTTAAGTATTGTGAATGCGAGCTCTTTGTCAGTTTACATGTTATAAATATACTAGAGCCGTGGTTGGCAAACTGCAGCTCGCGAGCCACATGCGGCTCTTTGGCCCCTTGAGTGTGGCTCTTCCACAAAATACCACGGCCTGGATGAGTCTATTTTGAAGAAGTGGTGTTAGAAGAAGTTTAAGTTTAAAAAATTTGGCTCTCAAAAGAAATTTCAATTGTTGTACTGTTGATATTTGGCTCTGTTGACTAATGAGTTTGTCGACCACTGTTCAGAGGCCTGTTGCACGAAGAGATTTGTGCAATAGGCTTTCCTTCCCTTGGCTTCCAGCACCAGTTTTCCTCTTGCACCCGGGACCCAGGCCTTCGCTCCAGCCAGAGTCTGCCTTCTCCATCTTTGCTGCAGACTCAGGCCAGAGTCTGCCATTTTCGCTAAGACTCCGGCTAGAGTCTGTCATCTTCCCTGCAGACTCCGGCTGGAGTCTGCTATCTTCATCTTCGCTGCAGACTCCAGAGTCTGCAGTCTTCTTCTTTGCTGCAGCACTCTGCTCCTGTAGATCCCTTCGCCCGCCCCACACCCCTGCCCTTCCTTCTAATTTTCATATTCCTCCTGATTGGCTGGTGGGAATAGTGGAGTGATGGTTATTTGCATGTTTCTCTTTTATTAGTGTAGATTTTCCCACTGTGTGGCTTCATTGTACTTTCATTAATGACATCTTCTGATGGACATAAATTCCTAATTTTAATATAGTCCAATTAATCAATTTTTCTTTGTGGCTATAGCACCTTCAGTCTATTTTAAAAACCTCTCTATCCCCAGATCTCCCATGTTGTCACAAAGTTTTATTATCTTGCCGGCTCTGCCAACCTGCTTTCCTTAGCTACCTCCGCAAAGTAACCAACAGCTCCCACCTCTGAGGCCAAGGCTCCACACTGCCACTCTAGTGCTGACAAATGCATGCAATACATTACCAGCCTCTGCCTTGCCATTCAGGTGGCCTTAGAATTGTACTCTGCCATGCCCGAAACAGGTACATCTGTCACACGCCCTCCTTTCACACTGCATCCGTTCCTTGAAAGCAGCGTTGAACTGATGCCATTTCTTCTTATACCTTTGCACATGCTATTTCCTTTATTTAGAATTCTTTGTTCTCTATTATCCAATTGGAAATATTAATATTATTAGCTCCCTCTCTGTCCTCAGTCCAATAGTCCTAAATAAATAGATTTTTGTTCACTGGCCCTCAAATATATTAACAGCATATAATACATTTTTTAAAAATATATTTTATTGATTCTTTACAGAGAGGAAGAGAGAGGGATAGAGAGTTAGAAACATCGATGAGAGAGAAACATCGATCAGCTGCCTCTTGCACACCCCCTACTGGGGATGTGCCTGCAACCAAGGTACATGCCCTTGACCGGAATCGAACCTGGGACCTTTCAGTCCACAGGCAGACGCTCTATCCACTGAACCAAACCGGTTTCAGCATATAATACATTTTTACAGATGAAATAGTATTTTAAAAATCATGTTATGCCTCTGCTTAAAAACCTCTCTATGATTTCCCATTACCATTTTAAAAATCTAAAACATCACTCAATTTATAATGCTCTCCTGATCTGGCCCATAGCTACTTCACCAACTTAAAGTATTGCTACTTCATTATTTCTACTGTAGCTAGACTGGGCTTCTTTCTGTTCTCCAAACATATTAAATGCCCTCTCACATCCTGTTTGTTAAGCCTGGGTTTTCTTCTGTCTGGTATGTTCCCTCAACCAAACCTGACTCAATTTGCTTAACAAGAAATCATCGTTAGGTTAATTCCTTCTGGACTCTTTCCATGACCATGCCAGCCTCATTCTCCTAAGACTACAACAGATCCCCTATTCTACCTTCTTACAAGACCCTGTGCTTCCATTTTTATTTTACTCTTTACTTCTATCATTAGTTATTAAATATCCATGGTCCCTGATTATCTGAACCTTATTAATCCTTGGTAGCAATATTATTATTAATAGGGTTATGGTGAATATAATGAAATAACATATACTAAAAGTGATCTGTAATCTGTAAAAATTGTCCTGCAAATGTTATGAGAATATTCTCTATTGTTAGCTGCATCAAGTCCTCAAGAACAGAACTATCTTGTGCTTTTGTTTTATTACTCTCAGTGACTAACATAATAAATATTCAGTAACAAATTGTTAACGGCCTGATTTTTCACATGGCAATATTAAATAGTTAACTGTCTGGAGAGTCTCAAAATGGAATAAACAGCCTGCATTCTCTCTCATACTACCCATTAAAAGAAAGGAAGGGAAGAAAGAAGGGAAGGAGGGGCTAGGGGATATTGCAACTATAGATTGCTAGGCTTTTTCAGTCACTTGTTGCAGACATCAAAAGAGCCAGGCAAAAACAGAAAACAGCATGCTGATTGAGTATGTTGCCTATTTTCTAGTTCACAAGCATTAAAATAGATGGCCTGGTCATCATATTCCTGTGCCTCCATTTACATTCAGGAAACCCAAGTCTTTTAGTGCGCCATTAGAGAGACGTGGGTCTCACATGGTATAGGAAGTAGAGTCTCCAGGTCAGAGCTTATATAGGCTGGAATGTGGCTCATTTTTTAGACTTGAAAGCAGACTCCATGACCAAGCAACTACCTTTCCCCTCAGCTTTATCTAAATCTGAATGATAATAAACAACCTTCTCACAGTAATAGGATACTCACAACCTGAATATGATCTCTGAGCACTGCAATAATGAGGGAGGAGGGGAAGTATTATTATCTTAATCTTACAAATCTGAGGCTCAAAGAAGTTATTTACATAGCCAAGAACACATAGCTGGTAAATGCTAAGATAATCTTGGTTGACTTTAAAATCACTATTTGCTGCAGAATATCATGGCAATAATTTTGGGTTTCTATGGCTTTATCTGTAATTTTATTTAATTATTAATTTATCTGTAATTTTATTTAATTATTTTTACAAAAGCATGAAACTAGTCCTCCTAAATTCAACAGATATTATCAAAGCTTAGGAAATAAGTTTTAAAATAATTCTTTTCCAAGCAGCCAGAAGAAAGCAAAGATTGGCAATAATAGGGTCAATGCTCACTGAGTGCCTAGTTATTGTTCTAAGTAACTGAGAAACACTGTCTCCTTGAATCCTCTTAACCCTCTGATAGATATTATTATAACTCCCACTTTGCATATGAGTCCCATTCTGTGCAGATGTGTTTGAATCTGCGCAAAGACTCAACTGCTTCACCTAAGTCCCACAATGAATAAGTGATGGAACCAGAATATAAACCCTGGCCAAATGACTTATCCCTTCCCCTGGGAGGCTCTACCACAACCCATATCGAACTTGCATCTGGCTCCAGACACATAATCAGAACAGAGCTCACAGTCATATGAAGAATTACTTTTCAAGAACCTTAGTAAGTTGTGACATTCCCAAAGCTTGCAAGACTATGCCCGACAGATTTTCAACATGAGGGCAACCCCTGGTCACTTCAATTTTATTAGATTTATTACCCCTGGTTCTTTTCTCTCTCAAACTCACAATTTCTCCTAACAACAAAGACAAGGAAAATCAAATTATGGGCCACATATCAGGAAAAATTTGTTTTGGAATAAGTGAGTTTAAAGAAGTAGCTCTGGTTTACTTTAGCCTCTATCATACTTACATCATGGGGTTATGAGGATTTATTCTCAGCCCTTAAAGCAAAGTGGCCATGTGAACAATAGTCATGTAGACAACTGAGAGCAGACAACAGCACAGAGGAGTGGAACAAGCATTTGGCACTGAGTAAATGGCACCAATTAAAGTTATCTCAATTTCCCATCATGAAAATGGAGATAAGATCTACTCTATTTGCCTGACACAGTTGTTGTGAGAATCAAGTTAATTAAAGCACTATATAAACAATGGGTGTAGTCGTATTTGAAGGATCAAAACTGCAGGCATATGAAAAGAGGACTCAGATTCATATGAAATAATCATGGACCAAATCATCATAATATATTCAGATTGTTAATATAACTAACCTGACAGCTGGACTCAGATATCATAGGTAAGTGTTTCACACAGCTGTGCTGAGTGGAAGGAACACATGAACCTCTGACTGACTCTCTCTCTCTCTCTCTCTCTCTCTCTCTCTCTCTCTCTCTCTCTCTCTCCTGCACATATATCATTAGCAATCATGGACAAACAGACATGAACTGCCAATGGAAGACAGACATCAACACTCCAGAATTCCACTCATATTACAGTGTTTGTCTGGGTGTAAGGGCTCACCCTTCCCACAAAGTCTAGTTCTCTGGTATCTACTCTCCTAGTTTGAGACTCTCTGGAAAGACAAGCTGCATCTGCAGCTGAGGCAGGGCTGGGATAGTGGCAGTCATGGCAGCAACAGCCAAAGAACATAATTCATACTCGATAAGAAAGGGGAAGTAATATGCCTATGTTTTAATTTCCCCAGTGTCTGCTGACTGCCAATTTATTTCCATGCCTAAGAGAACATTACACAGAGAGCTTGAAATTATTCTCACCATCCCAGGAATGCAAATGCTACCACATGTTTCCATGCCATCATCTTGAGCTCCCAAAGTTTCAAAGCTCACCCAAGATCATTCATACATTCTTTTTAGAACCTAGGCTGGTGACTCTCTACAGGAAAAATATCATATCCAAGAAATTAGCTCCTCCTGGCCAAGAAAATCTTATTATAAAGGAAAAAATATATTTTTCTTCACAATTACTGTTTTCCTCACATCTATAAAACTGGTTTACTTTGTATCTTGATTTTTTTTTCTTTCACCTGCCTTTCTAACCTTAAAGAGGGCCAACTCTTGGTTATTTGGGAAGATAACATCGTACTGAATATTACATGTGCATGGAGGCTGAGGTAGCCCATCCCCTGCAGAATGGAGCAATGCCATTATACATATCTCGTTTGTTCAACATCAAACTGTGGTGTCTATTGCCTTTCTAACCCTAGTTATAATAATACTCACCACTGGGTATGAATACATAGAGCAGGGATGGGGAAAGTCTAGCCCTGGAAATTATTTGGTCTGGCTCTGCCAAGATATTAGGTGTGACTTAATTAAATGTTGATCAAATATAGCAGGCTAATTTTTAAGTTGATAATTTTATATGGCCCTCAAATCATGTTATAAATATCCAAATAGCCCTTGGCAGAAAAAATGGCCCTTCGCCACCCCTGATCTAGAGAGATACAGAAATTCAAGGATAGGACATCAAAGAAATCCATGTACCATCAGAGGAAAACTGAGAAGAAAATAGAATCAGGAGTTGGGTAGAAAGAAAATTATCAGTCTTGAGTTAAACCACTATTTCTTATTATGGTCATTCTGACAGGCATGTTGTGATAGCTCATTGTGGTTGTAATTTTCATTTTCTTAATGGTTAATGATGTTGAACACATTTCCATGTGCTTACTTGTCATTGTATATGCTCTTCAATAAAATGCCATTTCATTCTCTGCCCACTTTCTAAATGGATATTTTGTTTTTTTATTGTTAAGTTTGAAATATTTCATATATTCTAGATATAAATTGTTTGTTAAATATGTTTTTAATTTCATTGGTTTCTACTCTTACCTTTATTCTTTCCTTCCTTCTGCTTACTATGGACATTTTGTTCCTTTTCTAGATTACTGAGATGGGAGTATATATTACTGGTTTAGATTTTCTTCTTTTCTAATATATGAATTTAGTGCCATAAATTTCCCTCTCATCACTTTTTTAGCAGTTTCCCACAAATCATGATATGCTATATTTGCATTTTTATTCTTTTTTAGTGTATACTTTTTTATTTCCCTTGAAACTTCCTATTTGACTCGTGGATTATTTGGATGTTAGCTACTTAGTTTACAAACATTTTAGATTTACTCATCTCTCTGTTATTGAATTCTACTTAGATTCTATTGTAGTCAAAGAACACCTTTTACTCATTTTTAGGCATTTAGTTTTTATTTTTAATTGAAGTATGATTTCCAAAGAGCAAAGTGAACATATCCTATTTGTGCAGCTCAATAAATTCCCATAAACTGAAACATTTGTGTTATAAGAACCCATATTGAAAAATCAGCCTTTCCTAAGCTATTCCTTACTCTTTTCTCTTTAATGCTTTCAAAGGGCAACTACATTCCTTACTTTAAATGCTGTATGTATTTTGTAGATACTTTTTATCAGCCTAATGCAGTGAGTACCATTTTATTACTAGTTTTTAGTTTACTTTTTAACTGATAAAATATAAATAGTATAAAATTATAATTTTAACAACTATTTATAATTGTAATTTGTTGTGTTTGAAGTCCAGATAATATATTCTGTCAATCTTGATACATGATCCATACGCACTTGAAATTAATATGTATGTATTATGTTATTAGGTGACATGTTCCCTGTATGTTTACTAAATCCTTTTAATTAATGTTGTTTAGTCCTTCTATATCATTGATGACTGTCTAGTTGTTCTATCAGTCCTTGAGGAAGGATTTTGCAGGTTCTACCTATAGTTTTGATTTGTCTATTTCCCCTTCCAGCACTATCAGTTTTCATTTTATTCATATTTCAGCTCTGTTGTTTATTTCATATATGGATTGCTATGTCTTTTTGGTGGATCAATCTCCTTATCATATACATAATGTCACACTCTGTCTCTGATTTGTCATCACTCTGAAGTCTACTTTATCTAATACAAATGTCGGTGTTCCTGCTTTCCTTTGATTAAAATGTGCATGATATATCTTTGTACATTCTTTTATTTTCAACCTACCTAACCTTCATATTTGAAGAGAATTTTTTATAGACAGCATATAGTTTTGTCACATCTTTCAATCCACTCTGATAATCTCTGTCTTATAAGTGGCTTATTTAGAAAATTTATATGTAATGTGATTATTTCTATATTTGGGCTTAAGTCTGATATTTTATAGTTTGGTTTTTGTTTGTTCTCTCTGCTTTTGTTTTCCTGTTGTATTATTTTGCCTGACATTGTCTGGGATACTTGAAGAATTTTTATAATTTGATTCTGATTTATTAATTGTGTTTTGAGTCTACATCATTGAATAGTGCTTTAGTGGCTGCTCTAGGTATCACATTATATATACATAACTGGTCAGGTGAAATATCTTCTACCTTACCTCCTTTTATTTTCCTTTACTCTCCCCCATTTATATTGTAATTGTGTTAGATACCTCTTCTGCATTCATTTAAAACCACTCATACTTGTAATAATTTTTGCTTCAACTGTCACACAGAATTTAGAAAATGCAACAGGAGAAGGAAAGCCTATTGTATTTTCCCATATTTTGGTATCATATTCTTTCTTCTTTTGTCGTTCCAAAGCCCATACTTCTTCCATTTCCTTTCTGATTACAGAACTTCCTGGAGCCATTCTTTTATAGCAGGACTGTCAGTAACAAGTTCTCTTAGCTTTTCTTCATCTGAAAATGTCTCCATACCCTTTCATTCCTGAGGTTATTTTCAGTCAGTACAAGAACTGGGTTGGCAGTTCTTTCCCTTTAGCTTTTGAAAAATATTGTGCCTCTTCCTCCGGCTTCCAGTTTCTGATGAAAAATTCACTGTCACTCAAATTGCTTTCACCTATAAATAAGATGTTCTTTGCCTTTGGCTGATCTTAAGACTTTTTTTTTCTCTATTTTCAGTTTTTACAAGTTTAAATTTGACAGGTCTTGGCAGGGCTATCTTTGAGTTTATATTGTTTAGGTTCACTCAACTTTCTGTTCTTTAAGTGTAATTATTTTAAGGTATACACTATGATGTTTTCATATGCATATTCATTGGGAAATGATTACCAAAATCCAGTTAAGTAAGTATTCATCACCTCAAGTAGTTACAACTTCGTGTGGTGAGAACATTTATGCAGTTTTACTAACTAGAATCACCATGCTGTACAGTAGATTCCCAGAACGTATTCATCTCATACCTGTAAGTTTGTACCCTTTGAGCAACATCTCTCCATTTCTCATACCACTACTCCCCACCTAGCTGCTGGCAAGCACCATTCTCTTTCCAGCATTAGTTTGACTGTTTTTAGATTCCACATACGAATGAGAGCACATAGTATGCGTCCTTCTCCGGATTATTCACTGAGGTCCTTGTACCAGTAGGTTTATATGTCTTGCTAAATTTGGGAGGTTTTTCAGTCAGTTTCTTTTCCAACCTCTCCTGGGATTCCAATTACACAGATATTAGATTTTTGCTATAGTCCCACGGATCCCCGTGACTTTGTTCATTTTTTCTTCTTCTACTTTCTCTCTGTTGTTCAGATTGTACTCTCTCCCAGTTCATTTATTCTCTCCTCTGCTTCCTCCATTACATAGTGAGCCCATCCACTGAGCTTTTTCATTCTGGTTATTATAGTTTCTGATTCCAAAATGTTTACTTGTTCTTCTTTACATCTTTCATTCCTCTGCTGAGACTTTTCTGATTTTTTTTTTCTGAGGCTTTCACTTGTGTCAAGCTTTTTCATACTTGCTCACTGAAGCACTTTTATCACGGATGCCTAATGTTATTTTCCAGATAATTCTAATATTTCTGTCTTTTCAGTGTTGGGAATCTATTGTCTTTTATCATTCAGTTTGAGGTCTTCCTGTTCTTGATATAACAATTGATTTGCAATGAAAACATGGGCATTTTCACATTATGGTTTGAGACTGGATCGTATTTAAACTTTTTTATTTAACTGGCTTTCTCGGATGCTGCTCAGTCAGGAGAAGGAAGAGCCCATTCTTATTACAACCAGGTGACCATAAAAGGCAGGATCCCCCATCAGCATTCACTGACACTTGGGCAGTCTCCTTGTTATGGCTGGGTGGGGGTTCTGGTTCCCGTAGGCCTAGGGCCTTCCCTACCATCGCACTGGCAGTGGCCTCATTACCTCTGGGCCTCCTCTGACACCATCCCAGCAGGGAGGAGGAGAAATGCCTCATTATTGCAAAGTAGGGGGAGAAATTTAGGCTCTCCATGTGAACTCCACAGGCACAGGGGCCGGGCAGGGGGGGAGGCAGATGAGGGGAAGCTTGTTCTGGCTAGCAGGGATGCAAGTCCCCTCTCCCTACATGGAGTTCTCCGACAACATCCAGTAAGGCTGAGTAGCACCTTGCTACACCTCACTGGAGTCAAGTCTAGGTTCCCACTGCCTTTGCTGGCATAAGCAGGAGTGGGGCTGGAGCTTTTCTGTGGTGTTTGGCTAAAGAGGAGCAGTTGTTGTCTAGATGTTTTCTGTCTTGCTAGGTTGTCCCTTTCCCAGTCCTTTGACTAAAAAGAGCAGACTTTGTTGGCTTTTATTGGTGTTGCTGGCTTCCTCAGCTCCAGGTCAGGGATATATAAAGCAAAGAGAAAGCTCAGGGGCACCATGGGTCAGTCCCTTAGGCCCAATATCCCTAGTCAATCTGATTCTTTACTAACCTCTTCAGACTCTTCTTATGTTTGTTTTATGTATAACGTCCAACATTTTTGGCTGTACTTAGCAGAAGGAATAGGAAAAAGTACTATTTCCCAGAAGTGAAGTTCCTTTGTTTTACTGAGGATGGCATTTTATAAATATACTTTATTGGTATTTGAATTTCCTTATTCATCTTTATTTTCATTTGTACTTTAATAGGATTGCTTAAAAGCATAGTTAACGTAGTTTAAAAATATTGTTTTGTCATTATACTTTCCTGTTTTTCTCTATATGGTTACCATCTCTTCCAGAAAAAAAAAAAAAAACTCCACTGGTTTTTAATTAATGACAGTACTGTGATGGGAGTTATAATTTAACAATAATAAAAAAGAACGTTTTTATGAATCACACTTGATGTGTAAGTCCTACATGAGAATATAGCAAAAATCATGAAGTTCTAACTCGAATTACAGACTTAAAAAGCAGTGAACTCCTTGAAGATCCTTTCTTCTGCCTGTGGTTTAACTGTCTGCGTGTCAGTAGGTTTATTGAACAACTTGAACTTGCTCCCCTATTGTAGGCCTCGGTGTATTTAACCTTAGTTCGGCTACTTCAGCCTCAACATGCAGAGGCCTAATATGCCAGAAAATCCCACAATCAATGGAGAAATGCTTTTCATTTTATTGCCAACAATGCCAGTACGCGATGTGTCCCTTGATAATATGTTTGTGCACAGTTTCTGATTTTCACTCTCTGGGGGTGTCTGCAGTTCTGAAACAATTTAGTTCAATCTGGCACATAAACTGAAACATGTCTTGCAAACATGAGGTACATGTGGTGATCACAGTAAAACTACACATTGATTTCTGACCTAAGGCCCTCCAAGGAGTGTCCCTAATCTCCCAAGGGTGATGTTTTGTGAGGGAATCTTTGATTAAACTGTAAGATTAAAGAAAATGTAAGTGGCTGGACAGCTCCCCATTCGCTGCATGTTTGAGACGTCTTGAGAACATGTGTTATGCTTTTCCAAGTTGGTTGTAAATCAGACTCTCTAAATTGCTTCCAGATCAGTCTTTTCAGGCAAAGCATTAAAATGATGGTTCTATCAGCCAAAACGCTAATTTCTGCTCCGATTGCACACACTATTTTAAATTCCCCTTACCTAACAACATAGAAGAAGGAGATGCCAATCCAAGCAGTCATTCCTTCTCTAGGTCAGCAGATGTACTGTCTGGATGAGAAGCTGCTGTCAGCAATTTGGTCACACAATTCAGCTCAGATATTTTAAGAGATCACTTGTGTGTCTCTGTGAAAAGATTTTGGCTTAAATTCCAAGAATATTTTTCCTCAGAGCACTGAACGTAGTCTCACATGAAAGTAGAGTATTCAATTTGAACAGAAGTAGCCTTTCTGACAGAAAAATATTTTATAGTTCTTCAGATTTGGAAAAATTAAGTGTTTAGTTATCCTCCTTCAAATATATACAATACTCATTCTCATCTTCCCCTTTAGCTTTTCCTAGTCAAAACTTCCATTTTAATTAGACTTTCATGACTATTTAAAAGTAATGTAGATCATAAGAGAGATTAACTGATTTCTACATGTGAACTCCAGTGCATCTGTGAGGTTCTTAAATTTCTGTGCTTTTTTTTTTTTTTCTGGCAAAGGAGTCTATAACCTACATTATATTCTCAAAGATGTGCATTAATTAAAACTTCACAACTATTTTATCTTAGTAGTAGGCCCAGTGCTTTAAAATATTTAAAGAAAGATAAAAATAAAATGTGGACCAACATTTATCAAATGTATACATACTAGAGACCCAGTGCACGAAATTCATGTGGGGGGCGGGGCAGGAGCGGTGTCCCTCAGCCTGACCTGCACCCTCTCCAATCCGGGAGCCCTCGGGAAATGTCCAACTGCCGGTTTAGGCTCAATCCCGGGCATCGGGCCTAAACCAACAGTCGGACATCCCTTTCACAATCCGGGACCTCTGGCTCCTAACCACTCACTTGCCTGCCTGCTCTAACCATCTACCTGCCTGCCTGATCTCCCTAACTGCCCTCCCCTGCCAGCCTGGTTGCCCCTATTAACTTTTTTTTTTTTTTTAATCTTATCCCCTCACACACAATTGTATTTGACTTCCTTATTGGCTTCTCCCTCACACACAATTTTTCTCTCTCCTTTATGTAATACTTTTTCCTACTGACTCATCATTTGTAAACTTTTCTTTCCTCCTTATTTCCTATTTCTGTTCCATCATTCTTCTTCCCATCTTTCTCCTACCCTCCCTCCCTCCCCACATTCCTTCTTTCCTTTGTCTTTATCCCTTCCCTCCCTCCCCTTTTCCTTCCTTCCCACCTTAATTTTTTTCTTCACTTCCTCCCTCAGACCTGCTTTGCTCCCTCCCCCATTTCTTCCTTCTTCCCATTCTCCTTTTAAGCTCTACCTTCTCCCCTTTAAAACATTTCTTCCCTCCCTCTTTCTCTCTCATCCTACCTTTTCCATACATTCTTCTCTACTTACTTTCACTGTTTTAATATCTATCTATCTACCAGCCTAATTATTCACTATCATTTATCTTTTTTTTTTCTTTTCTGACTCCTAGTTTTAAAATCTGTCCCCAGTACACAACTATACTTGATTTTCATTATAGCTCCTACAGTTCACTCATACATCCTCTTTCCTTCTTTAACTCTGCTCTCTACTGACTCCTTTATAAAGTTCTTCCCTCCCTCCCTTCTTAAAGCTTCTGTTGGGGGGGGGGGGCATTAACCCCCAGCACAGGGCTCAGGCCCAGCCAGGTGTTTGCTACCCCACCCCCTTCCCCAGCCTCCCTGCTGCCATCCTGCTCCCATTCCTGCGAGGGTGGTCGAGGCCCGCATGGCCCGGGCGCTGCTGCTGCTGCCGTGAAGCAGGAGCGCCTCTGCCCAGAAGGCCTTGGACCATCCACCACTCCATCCCAGACCCATGGGTGCCTCCCTGCCAACAGCCCATACAGGGGGCACCACCCTCCTCCCACGTCTGGGTGGGGCTCCCACCCCGCTCCTCACCGGGCATACCTGCTTCCCCTGCCCCGTGGTCAACACCCCTCCCATGTGCAGCCCCACATATACTTCCCTTTTCCATTCCTGCATCTTTTTCTCGTTCCCTTTCTGTATTTCTGTTTCTCCTCTCAGCCTGTCTACATGCAGGCCTTCCTTCCTCTCCCTCTCCTTTCTTATCCTCTCTTACCGTATCCTATCCTACCCCAGGCCTTGCAGCTGCCTGAGCAGAGGGCGGGGACACAGCCTGCTGATCCAGTCATGATGTGACACTGTAATGGACAATTTGCATATTTCTCTAGTATTAGTATAGATATATTCACATTTAAAAAGAGAAAAATGACTTATTGTTTACAACTAAAATTTAAATACACTAATATTACCAGGCCAAGCTTGAGTGTGCAATTTTGTAACATTGATTACTTGTGCCATTCAGAAACAACTTAAGACAGTACAAAAGAAATGTATAGCTTCCAAAATATCAGCAGGTAACTTTCAATTTTCTGAGACCAGACCTTGCTTAAGGCCCTTTGAAAGAGTCTTCTACTGATAGTGGACACCAGTGATTCCACATAACCATGCCTGTAGACATGAAAGTTCTCCACAACTCCCCCAAGGAGAAGGGTAAACCTGGTGAATGATAACAGATATTTAAAAACAGCATGTGAGGTTCCAATGTTGGGTAAGATGGAACAGCACACTTCACTCTGTCTTTGCCCCTGAATGCAGCTAGGAAACCTAGATGCAATGCATGAAGTAGACCTTTGAGTTCTCTGGGAAGAAGGGAATAGCAGGCAGGTTGGGGATGAAAACCAGAACTGAGAGCACCACCAATCCATTTTCTACCAAGATGTCCTTCCAGCAACCTGGACCTGCTGCCGTGCCACCTGAAACCTGAGAATGGGCACAGAGAGCATTCTAGGAGATCCCTTGAGTTCTGACTTAGCGAACAGGAAAAGGAACAATTGATGTTCAGATTCACTGAAGAAACCCCCTTTCTGTATTTTTCTCCATTCTTTTACACTCGAGCCCCCAAACAATATTTCAGAAAGGGCAACGGGAGTTGTACCAGGAACATTCAGGAGCCAGAACTCTGAAGGAAGTAAATCTTCAACCCTGTCAGTGGAGCTGTGGTCACCAAGAAGGTGGGGTGACCCTTTGCTGCTTTTCTCCCTCACTTTGTCCTGTCTCTGATTTGTATGGGAGTATTTGTGAAGGGGCACAGGAGAAAGGAGTAACTAAAGCCCTAGCTTTATAGCCATATAACCCAAAATGGGAGCTCTGAGGCCCAGAAACTTCCAGAGAGACTGCAGAAAGGAAGGAGGTTGGGAAAGCATTAATTTACAATAATTTATGAACTTCTCAGCTCATTCTTCTGCATATGTGTGAATCTAATAGTAATAAAAAAATCAAACAATTTTAGTTTAAGAACTAAACTAACAGACAGGACACCTCCAGGTGGGAGACAGATCCAAACAAAATAAACATTCCATGGGATTTAAACAAGACTCATACACTCATAATGTACACTCATAATATAATATTTTAAATGTCCAGGAAAGAATTAAAAATTACTCGGCATGCAAAGAACCTCAGTTCTCATGGTAAAATTCAATCAATGAACATCGATACCAACGTGACACAGTATTAAAATGACCTGAGAAAGGCTTTAGAATGGCTACTAGAAAATTACTGCAACAAGTACTTATAAACATGATTGAAATAAACAGAAAAATAAAAGTCACAGCCAATGAAGGATGGGGGGAATTAATAAAAAAAAAAAATCATTGATGTAGAAAACAGAGGAAGTAGTAAACTTGAAAGTAGATCAATAGAAGTTATCCAACATATACTTACCATATGTCTCATCAATCTTTAAACTATTACCTTAGGGAAATAAAAACGTATGTTTACCAAAAAAAACTGTACATGAATATTTATATCACCATCCCCCAAAACTGAAAACAACCCAAGTATCTTTCAACAGGTGAGTGGATAAAGAAACTGATAGATTCAAACAAAAGACTCCTACTCGGGAATAAGAAAGGAACAGACTGTTGATATGTACAAGAACAGGAATGACTCTCAAATGCAAAATACTGAAGGAGCCAAGAGTCTCAAAATTTTGCATACTTGGCGATTCAGCCTAGATGACATTTTCAAAGCCAGAAAACCATGGTGACGCAGAACAGATCTGTGGTTCCCAGGGGTGAGGAGGCAGGGAGAATGAAGTTATATCATGAGGCAGATTTTTGAGGGTGATGGGATTGTTCTATTTAATCACTAAGCTGGTGGTTACACTGATCTAGACCTGCTAAGATTTGCTGAACTCTAAACCAAAAAAGTCTATCTTACTATATGGCAAAATAAAAATAATAATCTAAAATTGTACAAGAAGGCTGGTGCAGTCATTATGAAAAACAGTATGGAGATTCCTCAAAAAATTAAATATGGAACTGCTATTTGACCTAGTGATCCCACTTCGAGGAACATATCCTAAGAAACCCAAAATACCATTAAGAAATAATGCATGCACCCCTATATTCATAGCAGCACAATTTACAATAGCTACTAGTAAGATCTGGAAACAGCCCAGTATCCCATTAGTAAATGAGTAGATAAAAAAGCTGTGGTACATTTATACCATGGAATACTATGCAGCAGTAAAAAAGAATATGTTACCCTTTGAGACAGCAGGAGGGACCTGGAGAGTAGCATGTTAAGTGAAATAAGTCAGTCAAAGAAAGATAAGTATCACATGATCTCACTCATATGTGGAACATAAATAACAAAATAAACTGATGAATGGAATGGATCCAGAGACATGGAAGCATGGAACAGAGTACGGAATCTCGGAGGGAAGGTGGAGGAGGGTGGGTGGGAGGTAATCAACCTAGGACCTTATATGCATATATGCATGGCCCATGGATACAGAAAATGGGGTGGTGAGGGCCTGGGGTGAGGGTTGGGAGTGGACTGGAGGGGGCCAATGGGGGAAAAAGGAGGACATATGTCATACTTTCAATAATAAAGAATTATTAAAAATAAATTAAAAATAAATGAATAAATTAAAATAAATAAAATAAAATTGTGCATGATAATTTGACAAATAATAAAATGAACAAAGTATTTGTTCAATGTAAAATATATTCTCCTTCATGGGTAGTTTGTTTTATTGGGAACTTAATTAAGATTGATTTTTCATCCCATACAGGTTATGCCATATCTATTTAATGACCTACTAAGCTGTTAAGACTCAGTGAATGCAATGGTTCCACCCTGAAGCTTCTCTTAAATCTTGGGTAAATTTGTCCAACCCCCTTTTTAGGTCACCTCTTTGCTCTATACATTCTTTTCCTATAATACTAGAAGATTTGTGCAAGAATAGGCCTTCCTTCCCCTGGCTGCTGGCACCCGGGACCCGGGCCTTTGCCCTGGCCGCCACCTTCGCCTTCACGCGCTGCCCAGAGGCCTGAAGTGGCCGGGGCAGGGTGACGACGCAAGTGTCCGGCACGGTCGCTGCCATCATTGTTGCGTCAATTTGCATATTCCCTCCTTATTGGCTGTGGGTGCCACCATCTTTGTCACAAAGTGATGGTCAATTTGCATATTCCATCTTTATTAGATAGGATTCATACCAATATTTCTCTATTAACCTATAAATTTCACACAAAAAAGGGACAATTCACTTTTCAGCCTCATTTCCTAGCAAAGAGTTTGGCATACACTACACACAGAATAAAAGTTTCTTAAATGAAGTGTCTAATGTTACACATTATTTAAGTTGCAACCTAAAAAAGAGTATTTCATGCCTTCTATGTTAAGGTTGCAATCTATATTTATTTTCAGACCAAAAAAACAATATCATCTTCATGAAATCAACCACTGGTCCTGGTTTGTTGCCTGTTACTATAAATACACTCCTCTACATTTGTTATACATGTGTGAAATTCATGTATGCTCCATACGCCAATACTACACTAATGGAAACATTCTTCCTTTAATTTTCTTACATACCAATTAGCATGCAAGAGGTATGTAAGATAGGTATGCAGATAGGTTCCCATGTGATCAGAACCACCGTATCTCATTGTTCTGAGATGGAGGCCATGGAAACATTTACTCTGCTGGTGTGTAGAATATGTCATTCTTTTGACAATGAAACATTATGCCTGAAGTTTGCAATATTCTTACTGTGTAACATTTAAGGGGAAGTGCCATCTTGGCATGAGCAGACACTAGGGCAATCACAATGTTTCTAAGATCATACACTGATACGTAGCCTACATCAATTGCCAATAAAAATAGAAAGATATAGAAAAAGTAAGTAGTATTAAGATTTGGAATCAATAGTGCATGATTTAATAATAGAAGTTCATCACTAGAACAAGAGCTCATCAGCCATCCGGACAAGCCCATCAATTCTATGGAGGTGGGTGGGTGTGTATAAACACTCTACATATGACTGACAGACCCCTCTGATCTTGAACATCATCACATTCATACAGGTGGAAATTCATGTTCCTGGTATGATTCATGGACCTACTTTGGACAAGTAATTATAAGAACCTTATCTCTCACAGAATCAGGGAAAATGCTGTCTGCTTCCCAAACAATAAAAAACACTTACAATCTCATCTGTGTAGAGGAAATGATGATAGATGAGGAGAGAGAGAAGCAATTGAAAGAGTGGTTATAGTAAAACTAAAAAACAGGATCCCTGGTACTTTAAGAAGATTATTAAAAGAAGTTTCTGGGCAAGTGAACTGAACTGCACCAAGTGAATCAACAAGATAGTTACGGGGCATTGCAACCAAGCAGAGCCTGGGAGGTCCCTGGCACTAAGATCATCAGCAGGGCAGAATGCCTGGGCTGTGACTATGTGAGAGTATCTGGAGACCACAATTACTCTGTCCCCAATCACGACCTGGTGAGAAAGACAACAAGGTGTGATAACATTTATTGACAGCTTTCTTCTGCTCCCTGAGAAAGGGGCAAATAGAGATGAATGACTAACGAAGCCATTTCTAATGCTGTTCCCTATACAGATATTTTAGGGAACCAAATGTGATTGTGTGTTCCATGCTACTGAACTGCATGTATTTTCTTAAAGGTATAATAAGGCAATGCCTTGCACATAATAAGTGCTCAAATATTTGTTTGAATGAGTAAATGAATGATGAATGTTCTCCTTAAGTCATGTGCCACGGAAGACAGACCACGCAGAGAGCCAGGTCAGAGAGAACACACAAAACCACAAAATGCTCATGAAGACTATTCATTTACTATAACGCCATCATTATACAGTTGTTGAATGAAAGCTCAGACAGGATCAGTTTTCTGTCCAGCATCCCAGAACTAGTACATGATACTATAAACCAAGACCTGAACATAGGTTCCTACTCTTTCCAAACCTATAGCTACACTCACATAGTTTGAAGACGTTGTACAAGGTTTCACGGATTGCTTCTTTTCTGGCAGGAGAAAAACTCCAACAATTCAAACTAAAGGTCTTTCCTCTCCAAGTCAGCCCATCACCAGAAGATGACTGCCTAAAATTAAGGGAATTCTGCTCTCTAGGGAGGAGTTGGTGAAGCTGCCCCGAGTATAAACTTTCTAAGGCAGGCGTCCTCAAACTACGGCCCGCGGGCCACATGCAGGTGTTTTTGCCGTTTAGTTTTTTTACTTCAAAATAAGATATGTGCAGTGTGCATAGGAATTTGTTCATAGTTTTTTTTTTTTAAACTATAGTCCAACCCTCCAACGGTCTGAGGGACAGTGAACTGGCCCCCTGTTTAAAAAGTTTGAGAACCCCTGTTCTAAGGGATGAAAAACAGACAGAAAAGAAAAGAAAAAGGCAAAATTTCCTGCACTTGTCCTTCTGTGCTGAGTGATCCCTGAAATACCCCCTAGACATCCCTAAGGATGCGAGGGGAATACTAACACTGGAATGCCAACACCCTCTGGTAAGTGAGGGCATCTTCACCTCCACTTCCCTTCCCTGTGTTGTCCATGTAGCTCATCCTTCTACTAGCCCACGTCCTGGGCTCTGCACTAACTCTATCCTACCTTACAACGTCTTGAAGTCACTGTCAAAATAATTGTAGGAACTCTAAAGTTCTGTGACACTAGCCTTATTTTTTCCAGCTGTTAAAACGAAAACAAGAAAATAGTTTTTGCTTTGCTTACGATTACCTCTTAAATTGTCATCTCAGAAAGAAGTGACACCCTTGGAATGTGTCCCCTGCATTGATACACTAGAAACTTCATTGCAGGCAGAAAATAAAAAAACATTGGAGGAATAAAAACCTGGAGCTAAAAGTCAATTTTCAATTTGAAAGGAGTATGATTTGTGGCCAAGTCTGATGAGGCAGACCCAATAATGTCAGAGAGAGGAGAACGAAACACACTCGAGCGTATGGCAATTCTGTGCCTGGAAAGGAATGGAACACAGAGGAGGAGGAAGCATAGCACAAATGAGGAAGTGAAATAGCCTGTGGAGGAGCAGAAGCCTCCCGGGACACAGACGGAAAATGCTACTTCACACTCACGGAAACTTTAAGGGTGAAAACAGTACATACACTATGAAGTACAGCTCAGGTATAACTTCAAACTTGAACCCCACTCTGACAATTCGATTAGAGTTTACATCTGTTACCATAAAAAAAAAAAAAAGACAAATGTGGTCAGTAAACACTGAACCCCAGGTACCTACATTGCTTAGAATATCTTCAAACCAAGCACTCCCCATATCTTACATTAAAGCAGTCTTGAAAATAAAACAGAATTTATTTTATTGAAGAATATGTCAATTCATCAGCAGCTATTAATTGAGTACCTACTAAGTACAGCACACTTGCCCACTGGTACTTAAAATTTGAGTGTTTTATAAGGATGTCAGTAGAATCCATTATGGGTTAATAAAATATAATTCAGAGTTTGTTTCTCCAGTAGACTATAATACAGTGTGTACCCACAGCTAATGTTCCAGCAGTGTGGGTTCAGCTACTCTTGGTAAGACCTGAGTAGGATATAACTGACAGGCTAAGTGGTGGAGTGGGGAAATACCAAGTGACATGGTTTGCCCCTGAACGATTATCATAAAATCATAAATAATTTATATAACCTTGAGGAAGAGCTGACCTATTTAACTTCAGTTACAGGAAATAGTAATTTTAACATATAATACAACTTAAGTTACTTGACTGCCTACTATGTGCTATTCATTTGATGTTTTCTAAGGCACAACATAATTTATTAAACAGTTTAAAACACTATGTAATGATTTTCTTATTCATGCATGCAACCTACTAACAGATGCTGAGATCTGGGCCCTGTAATAAATGCAGTAGACGTCTTCAGTAGAGATTAGGTTGGAGCTCCAGCATGTTAGGGTTTGTCCGTCTGAGTGCCAGGTTGGGCCCTCCAAGAACTGGTTTCTAGACATGCTTGTCAAAGGCCTGATCAGAGAAGAGGAGGTTTCTCACACAGCACCACGGTCATCTCAGATGTGGGAAACGAGCATCTTCAGCTGCCCACTGTTAGCCACCCTTGGGAATGGAGCTACAAACAGAAAAGGGCAGTCCCGGAGTAGCAATTTCTGTGGAGAATCTTGTGCTTATAGTTAAATTATGAATGAAGTATATTACCTATCTTCAGACTTCATCTTCAGAGATGAAGCATACAAATATGTACAGAAATGTTTACCAGAGATCAAGAGCTTGAGCCCTATAAACTGAATTTATTTATAAATATTTGCTCAACTCTCTAGTACAGAACCTTACAAATGAAAAGAATGACAACGCTTCCGAAAGAATTTACATGCTTTTTCTAGTTTGTCAGAGCTACCCCCTCCTCCTACTGCTTTACACCTACCTGCTACCCTTGTTTATGTTACCTGTTGGTCCCTGAATAATCATCTGAACCTTTTAGTACTTTGTGACCTCTCGTTTAGACAAATTAATCAAGGACATAGTTTTAATGGCTAAAACCAGCGATCAAAAAGAATTTGCAATCACAACTCTCCCAACCCTCCCTTCTTGACTTTCCATGTTTATCTGCTTTAACTCTACTTATACTCCCCCCCCCCCCCCACCCAACATGCACTCATTTCTCTAACTGCGGTCACACAGTCATCCATTCAGGTGCCACCACCACTTCACCAACCAACCTGTGGCTCTCCTGAGCGAGGACTGAACACATCTCTTTTTCCCAGAGACCAGCTAGGAACAGACAGTAACTTTTCAATAACATTTACTAAGAAATTAACTTATAAAACAAAGAGAAAGATAGAGGCCAGAAGAAATAGTGGCAACAAAGAACAAATTCCCTCTCCTAAAATATTTCCTTATTAAATAACTGGCTCATTCTACATCCTTTATTAAACAATAAGTCTTGGCACTATGTGTTATCCTGGGAGTTGTTTAAATAGTTGAGGAAGAAGATACATAAATAATCTTTCACAGAGTGATGTGCTAGAGGAGTTCACCAGGGTCTGGACATAGTTTGTCTTGACCGGCCCAGATTTAACTCTTGCACAGTCACGATTTCTACCTTAGCATCAACTCTGCCCAAAGAATTCATTCCAAAGCCCTTTAACCTCCATGCGTCCTATTTCTGGGAGAGGCTAGGTCTGTCATAATCAGGTTACCCTGTAAGATGAACTATAGGTAGTGGATGGGAAAAGAATTATACTTCTCATGGGTTTAGGAGTACCAACATAAACACAAAGAAGGCATCTGGTCTCCCACCCTGTCAACCACACCAATGCCTATCCAAGGACAAAGTATTTCATCTCATGGACATTTCTAAAAAAAGTTATGGGCAACCAAAATGCATTCTAAATTTCTTTATATTCTTTCATTGGGTTGGTAGTGTGCCACCTTCTACACATTTAGCACTTTTCCAGGTGCTGCAGATGCAACATAAAAGACGATTTTTAGTGCTTGATAGTCTTACAATTAAATATCCAAGACCAATAAGCAAGAGCTGTTCTAAAGATAACCATTATTTGCTACAGAATTCAAAGGAAGGGTGCTTGAGAAAAACTGGAGGAAAATAAATGGGTTGCTAGAATAGTGGCATGATCTGGGTGTTAGAGAATGAGCTGGATTAACAAGGTAGAGACATAAGTGTGTTCTGGAAAACTTTCCCATAGAATATTCCATGATAACAATGGCAGAAACAGAACTCTAGGAGATGGTCAGGGTTAAAGGGTGGCACCTGTGACCTTTTTGGTATGCCAAGTTAAGCAGTCAATGACAAAGCAATTTGATATACCATTAAATATGTGGATATCCAACAATCAGCTCCCACATGCCAACCTTCTTAAGATAAATGGCATATCTGAATCCTGAATTTTGGTTGCTCTAAGTTGGCTAAGAATCATCTAAGAAATTGTAAGTGCTTTAAAAAAAATAAAGACAAGATTGGTTGCCTCCCACATGACCTGACAGTGGTAGAGATCGAACCTACAACCCAAGTATGTGCCCTTGAATGCAGAGCAAACCCGAGACCCCTCAGTCTGTGGGCCTACCCTTTAACCATTGAGAAACACCAGTCAGGGCTGTTTTCTGCTTTTAAAATCCCCAATACATCTTAAAAATATAGACTGAAACTGTTTGCTTAGCCTAGTGGTAAATTTTAATTAAAATTCTATTTGATTTTTCATGAAAAATAATCAGATAGATAAAACTTTTTTAAAAATCTTACTTCACATTTCTATACAAAGATATAGTTAAAATGGCCTTTAAAATAATCTAACAGTATCTTGGATTCATACACTTGCATATGTAATCTGATAAAAGAAACAACAGGCTAGCATTTCTATTTGGAGAAATCTGTATTTTTTGTAGGTTTTTGTTTGTTTTGTTTGTTGTTTGTCTTTTAGATGAGTCAGATACTATACTATATTTTGTATACAGAATTGTGTCTCCAAAATCTAAGGTGTAGGTTCAAAAGTTAGGAATACTTTTTTAAACTAGCCAATTTTATACTTAGCTATTAAAAGTCAGGCAGTGGTGCAATGAGGAACTAATCCAGGAGGATGCATGTCCATCTACTACCAAACCTGGACTTGGCCTAGAAGAGCTGCAGTCCTAATCAGTTTGCATATTGAGACCATGCAAACTATTACACCTCTAGAAAAATTTCACTCCAAAAAAAGGAGCTTGAAATGTCACTGGTAAAAAAAAAAAAAATCAGTTTTGCCTGTTTCTTTTTCTTTTCTCAAAGGTTCAAGGCAGGGGAAGGGATATCTCAATTTGAGCATATATGTAATAGGAAACCATTTTAAATAAATGTTACTCATAGAACCATTAAAAATATAGTTAGATAATGTAATGTATTGGTCTTCCAAGATAATGACAAGTTATCTACCTTTTTTTCCCCCAGTGTTATCTTTTATTCTAAAAAAATCTTTATTGTTGAAAGTATTACATATATCTCTTCTTTTTCCCCATTGATCCTTTCTAGCCGGCACCTGCCCCCCATCCCTGGCCTTCACCACACTATTGTCTGTTCATAGGTTATGCATATATGCATACAAGCTTTTTGGTTTGTCTCTTCCCAGTCACCCATCTCCACCTTCTCTCTGAGATTCAATAGTCTGTTCCATGCTTCTATGTCTCTGGATCTATTTTGTTCCTTATTTTGTTCATTAGATTCCACATATGAGTGAGATCATGTGATACTTGTCTTTCTCTGACTGGGTTATTTCACTTAGCATAGTACGCTCCAGGTCCCTCCATGCTATCTCAAAGTGTAAGAGATCCTTCTTTTTTACTGCTGCATAGTATTCCATGTGTAAATATACCACAGCTCTTTTATCCACTCATCTACTGAGGGGCACTTGGGCTGTTTCCAGATCTTGGCTATTGTAAATTGTGCTGCTCTGAACATAGGGGTGCATATATTCTTTCTGATTGGTGTTTCGGGTTTCTTAGAATATATTCCTAAAGGTAGGATCACTGAGAGAAATGGAAGTTCTATATTTAATTATTTGAGGAAACTTCATACTGTCTTCCATAATGGCTGGGCCAGTCTGCATTCCCACCAGCAGTGTACTAGGGTTCCCTTTTCTCCACATTCTCACCAGCACTTGTCATTTGTTGATTTGTTGTTTATCTACCCCTTTTAAATGTACCTTTTCTTAGAAATACCCCAGCAAAACTAACAAGTAAACTAGGCATTAAAGAAAGGAAGTATGCCCTGGCTGGTGTTTCTCAGTGGTTATAGCATCAGCCTGCACACCAAAGGGTCAAGAGTGGATTCCCTCCCGGTCAAGGGTATGTACCTGGGTTGTGGGTTCCCTCCCAGCCCTTGGTTGGGGAGCATGAGGGAGGCAACCAACTGATGTGTTTCTCTCACATAAGTGTTCCCCCCCACCTCCCCGCCCTTCCACTCTTTCTGAAAAAGCAATGGGAAATATATCCTCAGGTGACGATTAACAACAAAAGAAAAAAAAAGTGAAGAGAAGAGACGAGAAACCAAAAGAAGAGGAAAGAAAAGAAGCATTGTGTCTGAGAAATAGTGAAACCATCTCAGGAGAGATTAAAAGAGAAGTCCCTGGAAGGAGCTCACAAATAAGGGTACTTTTGAACCCTTGCATTTCCATCTCCTCTAGAGTAGAGAAGAGTGCAAATTGCTCTTATCTTATAGATACTCACTAGCCTTTCAAATTACTTTCCGGGCTGTGATCAGAAAATAGAGCTTTCCCCAAGAGACCATTTGTCTTCCAATAAATATCTACACTAAATTGCAAAGATGTCTTTTCCATTTACCTACTTTCTTATCTAATGCAACTTGTCAGCAGAAACTCAGAAATGTTGACATATTTTGTGGTTAAGTTTTGGGTATACTAATGTTGTGGTTGCTGAAATGGATGTTGTTGCCTTTTTAACCTTTACCACTTTTATTCTTGTCAAAATAATATTTTTGCATTTATGCAATCAAGTTGCCTTTAGAGGTTCATAATGAAAAGCAGCAGTCCAGTGATCTGCCCACTGCCCCCTTCGGGAAGGAGTCCAGCTCACCAGCGAGAATTGCTTAGGCTCTTCTGGTCTTTACCTTCTCTTCTCTAAGAAGTGTACTCATTTCTTGACTTTTTCTTAATTATAGAAATTACTAGAGGCCTGATGAATGAAATTCATGCAAGGGGCTTGGCCCTCACTGCCTGGCTGCCTCATGGCCCCCGCTGCCTTGCGGCCCCACGGCCCTACCCACTGGTCATTCCGGAAGGTCGTTCTGCTGTCCAGTTTAATTAGCATATTAGCTCTTTATTATATAGGATTAGTAACCTATTTTATCAAGTATAAGGATTTCTTTTATATTCCATATACCCAATGCAGGTAGCTTGCTATTTTTAGAGATATCAATAGTCAATGTCTATATGAAGATTATTATAAAGTATTATTCATAGCAATTCCATATGATAATAAATGTCTATATGAATAACTTCTATGCCCATCAGATAGCATTAGCCTCTGTCCTGACCCCTTTTTGTAACAAAATTCTCTATATCAAGTTGTCTATTGTGTCCCCTTTTTCCTCTTGAACACTTTTCCCCAGAACTTTGTATCTACCCGCTCCCTAAACTCTTTCCACTGACTTCTCTTTAAATCTCTCCTGAGATATTTTACTATTTCTCAGACACCCTGCTTCCTTTCTTTGCTCCCTAGTTTACTTGCTGGTTTTGCTGGGGCATTTCTAAGAAAAGTTGCCTAAGAAGGAAACTTTTTGTGATCTTACATGAATATAACATCATTTGTGCTTATACCTGGCTGATGGCTTTTTTGCGTATGGAATCCTGTTAAAGATAGCTTTCTCTCAAAAAGTTAAAGATATATTATCTTTATCTTCTGTTTTATTTTTTATCTGTCATATTAATAATTTTTTTAGCTTTCTGGGCGGCTCTTCTAGGTCTACTCTTTATCTTGTATTTTCTCAAACATTGTTCTCTAGGTTTATACTCTAAGTTATTAAGTTATTTCCTTGATTTCATCTTCCAAACTTTCCATTGATTTTTTTTTACAATTGTATTTTTAATTTCGAGGTGTGTGTGTGTGTGTGTGTGTGTGTGTGTGTGTGTGTGTGTGTGTGTGTGTGTTTGGGGAGGGGAGAGATTGCAGTAGTTTTCTCTATCTCTCTCAGGCTCATTGTAGCAGGGATTTTAACTGAGGAGTTTGAGGGTGTCCTGAAGAGGGGCAGGCCATTTTCCAAAGAATCCTAAATAGCTATACATGGAGATACTTTCCCTAGCACTGTTTCGTTCCTCCAGAGAAATAAGTCCCATCTTTGCCTGATGATTTGTTGCATAGCTGCCTGTGTTTTACACACAGACTGGGGAAAGCAGACTTCCCAACAAACATATCCCTGTCCAGCACCCAAGCTTCCACCTGGTGGGAAGAACGAAATGTATCACCTTACACGGAGAAAGGGTTCTAGCAATTCACAAAGATAAACCAGATATCATCTATCTTGGTGGGCATTCCTGGAACAATCTCAATTGGAGACTTGGGGACTCCATTTTTCATGAGACTTTCTTTGGACACCAACCTGTTCCCTCAATTAGAAAAGCTTACAATCTGGCTGGTGCAATGAAGTCATAGGGCAGCAACTTGTTTTTAGAATCTATTGCTGTGTGTGAAATGAGCAAATGGGATAGGATTTAAACTACTATCTGCCTGGATAGCCCAGCCATTGCCTGCACCCAGTTGTCTCTATTAATAGAAAGCTCCTAATAAGCACCTTTTGGGGACAGTCTGAGGCAACAGGACACACACACACAACCCATGCTGCTTGTATTATCCCCATGAAAGCCCTGTGGGAAGGGTTGTTCCTTTCCTGGAGTAGAACAGCCATCTTATAATGGTGAGGTGATCAGGAAGAAGAGATCGGCACAGAAAGAATTAAAAAGCAGACAGAGCATTTCTGCCCTGGAGTGCCTATCCTATCAGATGGTGAGACAAAAATTAGTTTCTATATTTCTTTCATAGGAAACTTAAACTTTCACTAATACATAATCTATCACCACTTAATATACATTATTATAATATTGCAACAAATTATAATATTATAATAAAGCACTACCCTGACCAGTTTGGGGAACAAAATATGAAAAATAACTGATAGAATATGCTGACTTTAAGGACCATATGATACGGGGGAGGAGACAGATGTAAAAACTTGATTATGATAAAAGGTCTTTTAATAGCATTTAGGATTAAACACTCACATACTTTTTTGTAGGTTTGGCCACTAGAAATTCTGAGTGATCACAGACTATTCTGGGTCCCTGGGGAGGTTTTAATGATGCTATGTGCCTGCCACTCCTGGAGAGGGACACAGATTTCTCTTGTGACCAACACTAATCCACAAGCACATAACAGAGGAAACACTTAAAATGTCATTTCAACTTACAGAAGTTGACACAGCACAGAACCACTTTCCAGTGAGTAAGCAATAGATCTGGGATTCAGCAGAGGCACTCTGCCTCCAAAGCTGGAACTATACTGTATTTCTTCTCACATGAACATCACAAGAAAGGAAACTTTCCCTAATTTGATAGTTAAGGTGTCATCTTATTTTTCATACAAACTATTGCTGGAAGCTATCCATTGTCTACACTATCATGAAAGTGCAAACAGGGAACCCAGAAGGCTGATGGACCTTGAGCTTTGGCAAGGGCTAAGAGCTATGCACCAATTGTTCTGTTGAGACAATGGTGGCTCAAGCAATTTCCTGACCTAATAGTTTCAAAGTGAATCTTTACTAATATTTACTGACCTTTAAGACAGTTTGCTACCAGAATTGCCTGCCTGACTAAGGGCAAGATGTGTATTCTAAAATTGAATAAAAGCTAACAGGGCCTGGGCTCCAGTGAAGCCTTTCCACTAGAGAAAGACTCTCTGCCTACCCCCCATGATTTCCAAATTCATATTTCTTGTCTAGTGTATTCATTTGTGCAAGGCCCTTCTCCAGATCCTGGACCCTAGCCATGCAGGCTGCGGCTTTCACAAATTCTCAGTATTCTATGTCCATCTGCTCATGAGCAGGGCACAGTTTGCTAATGGAAACACTTATATTCTCTGTTTTCACTCCTAGGATGTAACTGAGGTTCTCTCCCATGTCCAACATGAGCAGATCAAATGAATAGCCAATTTACAAAAACTCCGATGTATTGAAGGGGAAAGATGAAGGTAACATAGTTTAAGATAAAAGTGAGCACAGATGATCACCCTGATAAGTAGATAATGAAATGCAGGAATATAGGGAGCTGATATGAGGCCTAATGCTACAGACTAAAATATTCAATAAACCCAATTTGACTTCAAACACTTGCTAGTTCCGTGGTCGGCAAACTGTGGCTCACGAGCCACATGCGGCTCTTTGACCCCTTGAGTGTGGCTCTTCCCCAAAATACCCTGGCCTGGGCGAGTCTATTTTGAAGAAGAGGCATTAGAAGTAGTTTAAGTTTAAAAAATTTGGCTCTCAAAAGAAATTTAAATCATTGTACTGTTGATATTTGGCTCTGTTGACTAATGAGTTTGCCGACCACTGTGCTAGTTCATCATAATTTCCAGAATAATTTCCTAAATTCTGGTTGAGGCCCCCTTAACACAAAATGGAAATTAAAAGTTTGCCATAATCAGGGTATAAGCTGTAGAACATGGAAAAGGAAGTAACTGATCCCTAATGGGGAGTCAGTTTCAAGGAGAAGAGGGCATCTGAGTCTAGCATTTGATGACTAGTAAGATTTAAACAGAAAGATATACCTGGGAAGGCAGTTAAAAGACACAATGGCCTTGAGGCATTCAGTAAGACATTTACACTTTCTATGTGCCCTTCGCTGTGCTAGGAATAAGATTAGTATTGCAGAAAAGGCAAAACCAGTTCACAAAACAAATGATACTTTGATATATCCGGAATGTAGGGAGGGTAGTGTGAAATAGAAGCAGATGAGTTTAGAAAGGTAGAATGACAACAGATTATGGTTAATGGAATTTCTATTCAAAGTAAACATTTTTCATTTTGTGGATGGAATTCAAAAGACGCAATGTATAAACATTTTTGAAAGTTCACTATAAACAGAATAACACTGTATAAAAGAAGAAAATTGCCACAACCCAGTTCTTTCTCTCTTTAGAAATGTACCTGAATGCGTTTATAATATAAACTATTTCTATTTCCTTTGAGAAGATGAGAGAAGAGCCACCTTTTATAAAATTTATGGAGTTTAAAATTCAATAAGTACAATGTTTACAACGTTACATGTTCTTTGTTAGCCAAAAACCAATGTCATTCGTAGGGCTCTCTGAAAGATTAACTTACATTTTATTTATTGGAAAACACATAGACTCCCCCCATTCACAAACTTCTATGGTGCTCAAATACTATTCACTTCATTGTTTAATCTTTTGGGAGACTTTTCTGTTTTCTTTTCCTACACATTTCATTTACTTATGGAATTTTACTTTTATAAAATTACAGTAAGAATTTCCTGTTGATTGCATTCTGGACTTCCATTGCTGCATTTCAGGGGTCCCTATGACATAGTCCATACAGCCTATGGCTTATTGTTGCTCTAAGAACCCAGGACTAACTGTGTTCTGTGTGCCTTGGACTGAGGTATGGTTGACAGAAGGAATGAATGAACAGTGAGTGTAACCAAAGCACTTGAGAGACATACTTAGCAACATCAATTACTGCCTTGAGTTGCCTATCTCATTGATACAGAGAGAAAAACAGGGTTTCTGAAATAAATACTGGCTAACAGAGTTACTTTATTTCAATCTTGAAGCCTCTTGTCCCAAAAGGAGAAAGATGGAGAAAGCATACAGGGGCAGAGAAGGAGAATGAGTCAGAAATTCTATATGCTTCTTATACATGCCATAACAAACATGGTTCTATAAATTAATGTCAGTTAAGTTTCATATTTAGAGCTATTCTTTTGAACAAAAACAATATGCATAGTATGCAATTATGTTATACTAGAGGCCCAGTGCACAAATTCATCACAGGTGGGGTTGGGCCGCCCTGCCCCCATGGGAGCCGATCAGGCTGGGCCAGAGGGGGGGAGGGGATGTGGGAGGTTGGCCAGCTAGCCCACCCCCAATCAGGGTGGGGAGGGCCAATCGGGAGCAGGGCCGGCTGGGGGGAGGTGCCGCGAGAGGTTGAGGGGGGTGACAGGGCCCCAATCAGGCTAGTTGGCCACCACCGTGCACATCATAGTGACCGGTCATTTTGGTCATTCTGTCATTCCAATTGCTGGGCATATATATATATATATATATATATATATATATATATATATATATATAAAATAACAGGGTTACACTTGTATTTATTAGAACACTAGAGGCCCAATGCATGAAATTCATGGGGGGGGGGGGGTGGGGCAGGGAGTGTCTTCAGCCTGGTCTGCACCCTTCTGTAATCCAGGACCCCTCAAGGGAAGTCAGACTGCTGGTTTAGGCCCGATCCCACAGGGAGGGATCAGGCCTCAACCAGCAGTCGGACATCCCTCTAGCAATCTTGAACCACTGGCTCCTAACTATTGGCCTGCCTGCCTGTTTGATCGCCCCTAACCTCTCTGCTTGCCTGCCTGATCACCCCTAACCACTTGCCTGCCTGCCTGATCATCCCTTACCACTCTGCCTGCCTGCCTGACCACCCCTAACCACTCGCCTGCATGCCTGATTGCCCCTAAATGCCTCTGCCTTGGCCCCTGCTGCCGCAGGTTCATACAGAAGGACGTCCAGAATGACGTCCAAAAGGTCGTTAGGCTGTCCAGTCTAATTAGCATATTATGCTTTTATTATTATAGATATCCCTTTATTCAACTAAGAGCATAAGAACTTAAAAAGAAAATATTAGAAGTTTTGATTGGGGCATGGGAGATGGTAAGGAAAGGTGTATACCAGGGGATCTGAATAAAAAGGAGTCAAACTTGAGATCCTCCATAAATAGGATTTGTAAGAATTTTTGAAGAATTAGCAAGATCAGAGAAATAACTGTGGAGTTGATGTTTTGCTCTTCTTCTATAGTCTGAGAGTATAATGGTACTACAGACAGTCCTCAGGTTACTTCGGGCTCGACGTACATCGTTTCATGGTTGCATCACCATCTCCCATTTATTTATAAAAAAAAAAATGTTCCATCATTTCGACGTATGTACATATGTGCTTTATGTTTTTTATTATTTATTTACCACAAGTAAAGGTCAGGAATTATCTTTCTTTTAATTTTTTTATTTATTTATTTTTACTGTTTCACTTCATTACTGCTGTGTCTGTGCTCCATGTGAGTGACGTAGGTGCTTATGTAGGTGGGTTCCGACTTATGGCAAAAATCACTTTATGTCACACTGTAGGAACAGATCTCCGACATAACCCGAGGACCTACTGTAGTAAATGACATATTTTTGGAGTGATATTTGGTTCAGTGTCTAGTTTTTGGAATCCACCAATATCTGTGTGGCTGGTGGACAGACCCCATAATCTCCACTGCCTGGTATCCATGTCTTATGCAATCCCCTCCCTTTTTGTGTGGGAGGGACTGTGGTTTGCTTCCAATCAATATAACATAGCAAAGGTGATAGCATTTCATAAGACTGTAACCCATCTTGCTAGGAGAATAACTTTCCCACTTTTGAGGATGAAAGAGTTCAGAAGTGACAAGGAATTAAGGGTGGCCTCTGGCTGACAACCAGCAAGAACATGATCCCTTGAACTACCTACCCACAAAGAACCGAATGGTGACAACACAAACTTGGAAGGGGATCCTGCTTAAGTTGTAGCTCTCAGGAGACTGCAGCACCTGCTGACACCTTGACTTCAGACAGGTGCGATGGGAAGCAGAGGGTCTACTAAGACATGTCCTAAATTTTGACCCACAGAAATCATGTGTTTCAGCTACTAAGTACATGTTAATTTTTAAGTGCAGCAATAGAAAACTAATACACCAAGCTTTGGACTTCTTACCTAACTTCTCCAGACTTAAACTTTTAAAAAAATATCTTTCTTGTATTGTCCCTTATTGTAGGCTACCTGTATAACATCAAAGTAAGACCCATTAAAAAGAATTCTAGTCCTAGTCGGTTTGGCTCAGTGGATAGAGCATCAGCCTGCAGACCAAAGGGTCCCGGGTTTGATTCAGGTCAAGGGCAGGTACCTCTGTTGCAGGCTCTTCCCTGGGTCCTTATTAGGGTGCATGCAGGAGGCAACCAATGGGCGTGTTCCTCTCACATGGATATTTCTCTCTGTCTTTCCCTCTATCTTCCATTCTCTCTAAATATCAATGGAAAAATACCCTCAGGGGAGGATTTAAAAAAAAAGAATTCTACAGAGCACTGATGCCAGGAGATTTCAGGATGCAGATCTCCGAAAGTTTCACAAAGAAAATGTGCACCTGTTCAGGCAGCATTTCTGCAAGTGTTCCTCAGAATAATAATTTTACTGGATGTTACTGTGAAAAGTGTGGCCAATGAAAAAATAAGTCTGAGAAAAGCGAGTGAACTAAAGTCATCGGATTGCCCTACTTCAACTTTTCAGATGCTCAATTACACTGTGAATCTCTAAATAGGGCTGAACACTAAGAAGCTTGACCACAAGTAGCCTGAGGAAGTACCTGAGGAGAAAATGAGAATTCCTAGGAAAACCACTTGGAATCTGTTTCAAAACGAAGACAAATGGGTGACCTAGGTCCGCTAAGGCTTACAACATAGAACGCACCTATAGAAAGTTCAGCCAGGATTTATTTTCATGATTATTACCAAATAGCTGTATCAGCAATTAAAACAAATGCATAAACTGCCAGCCTTCATCAGAATGTAAGCTCCCCTGGTCATGCAGGTATTGTCTGCCATAATTTGGGACATTTGAGTGGAAAATTTTGAGAACTGTAACATTAGGATGCTTTTAGCTAATGCCTTAGCTCAGTGGTCGGCAAACTCATTAGTCAACAGAGCCAAATATCAACAGTACAACAATTGAAATTTCTTTGGAGAGCCAAATTTTTTAAACTTAAACTTCTTCTAACACCACTTCTTCAAAATAGACTCACCCAGGCCGTGGTATTTTGTGGAAGAGCCACACTCAAGGGGCCAAAGAGCCACATGTGGCTCACGAGCAGTGGTTTGCTGACCACTGCCTTAGCTGAACTTGGCGATGATGGGTGGTCTAACGCCTCAGGGAGCTGGGAGTTCAGGACAGAAGGCTGGGGTGTGGCAGTGGAGCCTGGTGTGGGGTGGGGGTGAGGAGGTCACTAAGGCAGAGGGAAGAGGCCAGCAGGATTTCAATATTTCCCTATCTTCCAGCTTGCAGATCCCACTTAGTTCCCACTGTGTCCAGAAAAGTGCTAAAGGCTGCTTTCTGGAAATGATAACCTTTAGAAGGAACTGCTTTTTATTTTTATTTTTTAAATATTTTTTTTATTGATTTTAGAGAGAGAGGAGAGGAGAGGGGGAGAGAGAAAAACATCAAAAGGCTGCCTCATGCATGCCCCCTACTGAGGATCTAGCTAACAACCCAGGCATGTGCCCTGACTGGGAATCAAACCAAGGACCTTTTGATCCACAGGACTCTCTTGTTGCATCAGATGAAGCTCAATCAACTGAACCACACCAGCCAGGGAAGGAATTGCTATTTTTAAAGAAAACCTGTCAAGGAGAACTCCAGCTTCCAGGCACAACAGACCACTTCCCAGTGGAGAAACAACAGCTGCCAGGAGCACGCTGCCTACCATGAGAACCTAAAGCGGAATGAAGGCTTGAAAAGAACATTTTTTCCCTAAAAGCCTTTTCATCCCCCAAATAGACATATTCTGGACACTGAAATGCTTTCTTTATTTATTTTTACCTTTTGGCTGCATACACACAAGAGGTAAAGAAAGTTGAAGAAGTTATCCTGGCTAACAAAATCCCCTTTGTGGGGAAAAAAATTAGGTAATTGGACACAAAACCATATTTTTTTTTGTTTTATTTCACTTTAGTGATCAGCATAACTAAAATTATTATAGGGAAGATTTATTCGAGGAAACAGAACCACTAAGTTTAAATTTCTCTGTAAATCTGACAACACGTATTTAAGGACATTTTTTAGAAAGGGTATTAACCTTTCCCGTGTTTGATGTTTAAAAGGAGGTTAATGATGATGATTTCACAAACATGACACAGAAGACCCCATTTCTCCTCTACACACCGTCAGCACGGACTTGGCGAGCTGATTTGTACCCAGCTAATAGCTGTGACGTTTATTATGTGTCTGTTGACTTCTCATGGACACCGGCCGTTGAAGATGGGGCACAGGGCTTCTGAACTATAGAGTTACTGAATGAATGCTAACAAGATGTCAAAGTGGGTAAATTATTTTTTACTATTTTATTCTTATTTTTAATGACTTCCGTTTCTAAAAAGAGAACTTAATGTTTTATAGCGTTTCTCAATTTTTTCTATTTAACCAAGTTAATGTAGTGAAGATACTATAGATATGTAGATAGATATATATATATATACATTTTCTCCTTTTATTAGACATACAGGATTTCAATGAACTTTTATCATTCTTACTTATATCTGTACCTATCTCTGAATATTCTCCTAAAATCACTTCCTACACATAACATTAACAGATCAATACAAAACAGCATTATAAAAATGTTTGGTACAGTTTACAAATTAATGACCAGAAAAGCTGTCTCAATGTAGATTCTCATCAGTTATAGACTAATGATTTATATCAGTGCAATCTTGGCATCGTTCCTTTTCTTTTATAAGTTAGATTTGGCTTGTAAATGTTTTTATTTTCAAATTCAGAATGGTTCGTTGAGATATAGCAATGAAAACTTATGACTATTAGATGTGATAATCCTAAGCTAAAAAATATACTAAGTAGAATTACTATGTATATAAACTTTAAATATGTATAAATATAGCAATGTAAAAAGATAGGTACAATATATGAATCATTTTAATGTATTTTCCAGGCTTAAAATTCTATGCCACATGATCTACTAAGGAAGAAGGATAAACTATTTATATGTGGTAAACACCTATGCAACATTAATTCTTGACAAAGCCCAAGATTTAAGTGAAGCCAGGCACAGTCAGATCGTTCATTTTAAAGAAAGATGAACTCTCCATGAAGAAAGGTGATTCCTCAGCAGACCTTAATGGATTTAGTTTTATTTATCTTCCTCAGAGGAAAACACAGCACTTCAACTATTGGCAGAAACCAGATGAAGAGAGGAAGTAGCCACACACATTCATGAAGGAACAGAGGTAGCTAAAGGATCTGGGATTTTATCCATCTGGAATAGAAAAATAAGGGCTTTGGAGAGAGAATATATTTTGATGGAGAATTCATTTTAACAATGCCAACAGTATATTACTGTTGTTATCCCTATTATTATTAGTCCTCAAAACCTCACCAATTCTCATCCTTTCTAGTCTTAAGAGCTCTTATCAAATCAATGATTCTGATGACTATGGTAAGCTGTCATTCACTGCCGATTTGAGGAATCTTATCTTGCCCTGCTTACAGATGACTCACACACAAATATCAACATACATCACATCAGAACAGCATCCATTATTGTGCCAAAGCCCACAAATTCCCCTATCCTTTTTTTAATTTTTTTAATTGAGGTATTATATGTGTACATATCTTACCATTGCCCTCCCACCCCACTCCCATACATGCCCTCACCCCCCAATGTTTTTCATCCATTGGTTATGCTTATATGCTTGCATACAAGTCCTTTGGTTGATCTCTTATCTTCCCCACCTCTCCCTAACCTTCCTGCTGTAATTTGACAGACTGTTTGATGCTTTACTTCCTTTGTATCTATCTTTTTGTTCATCAGTTTATAATGTTCTTTATTATCCATAAATGAGTGAGATTATGTGGTATTTTTCTTTCATTGACTGGCTTATTTCACTCAGCATAATGTTCTCCAATTCCATCCAGGTTGCTGCAAATGGTAAGAATTCCTTCTTTTTTATGGCGGCATAGTATTCCATTGTGTAGATGTACCACAGTTTTCTGATCCAGTCATCTGCTGATGGGCACCTAGGCTGTTTCCAGATCTTAGCTATTGTAAATTGTGCTGCTATGAACATAGGGTTGCATATATCCTTTCTTATTGGTGTTCCCAGTTTCTTAGGATATATTCCTAGGAGTGGGATTACTGGGTCAAATGGGAGTTCCATTTTCAGTTTTTTGAGGAAACTCCATACTGTTCTCCACAGTGGCTGCACCAGTCTGCATTCCCACCAGCAGTGCACGAGGGTTCCTTTTTCTCTGCATCCTTGCCAATACTTGTCGTTTGTTGATTTGTTGATGATAGCCATTCTGACAAGTGTGAGATGGTACCGCATTGTTGTTTTGATTTGCATCTCTAGGATAATTAGTGACGTTGAGCATGTTTTTATGTGTCTCTTGGCCTTCCTTCTGTCTTCTTTTGAAAAGATTCTATTTAGGTCCGTTGCCCATTTTTTTATTGAATCATTTATCTTCCTTTTATTAAGTTATATAAGCTGCCTGTAGTTGTTGGAGATTAAACCTTTATCAGTGATACCATTTGCAAATATGTTCTCCCATACAGTGGGCTTTCTTGTTGTTTTGTTGATAGTTTCTTGTCTGTTCTTGTGCTAGTACCAGGTTGTTTTGTTGATAGTTTCTTTTGCTGTAAAAAAGCTTTTTATTTTGATGTAGTCCCATTTGTTAATTTTCTCTTTAGCTTCCATTGCCCTAGGGGCAGTATCGGTGAAGAAGTTCTTTTGGCATATGTCTGAGATTTTGCTGCCTGTGGATTCCTCTAATATTTTTATGGTTTCCCGTCTCATGTTTAAGTCCTGTATTCATTTTGAGTTTATTTTTGTGTATGGTGTAAGTTGGTGATCTAGCTTCATTTTTTTGCATGTATCTGTCCAATTTTCCCAACACCATTTATTGAAGAGACTGTCTTGACTCCATTGTATGTTCATGCCTCCTTTGTCAAATATTAATTGAGCATAGTGGTTTGGGTCAATATCTGGATTCTCTATTCTATTCCATTGATCTATATGTCTGTTCTTGTGCTAGTACCAGGCTGTTTTGAGAATAGTGGCTTTGTAATACAGCTTGAAATCTGGTATTGAGATCCCTCCTATTTTATTCTTCTTTCTTAGGATTGGTGTGGCTATTCGGGGTCTTTTTTTATTCCAGATGAATTTTTGGAGAGTTCTTTCAAAGTCTGTGAAATATGCCATTGGTATTTTAATGGGGAGTGCATTGAATCTATAGATTGCTTTGGGTAGTATGAACATTTTAATGATGTTGATTCTACCAATCCATGAACATGGTATGTTCTTCCATCTGTTTACGTCTTCCTCTATCTCTTTTTTCAGTGTCCTGTAGTTTTCTGTGTATAGGTCTTTTACCTCCTTAGTTAGGTTTATTACTAGGTATCTTAATTTTTTTGGTGTGATGGTAAATGGGATTGCCTTTTTAGTCTCTCTTTCTGTAAGTTCACTATTGGTGTATAGAAAAGCCATAGATTTCTTGGGTTAATTTTGTATCCTGCTACATTGCCGAATTCATTTATTAAGTCTATTAGTTTTTTGACAGAGTCTTTCGCATATTTTATGTACAATATCATGTCATCTGCAAATAAAGACAGCTTTACTTGCTCTTTTCCAAGTTGGATGCCTTTTATTTCTTCTTCTTGTCTAATTGCAATGGCTAATACTTCCAGTACTATGTCAAACAGGAGTGGTGAGAGTGGGTATCCCTGTCTTGTTCCTGTTCTTAGGGGAAATGTTTTTAGTTTTTGTCCATTGAGTATGATGTTTGCTGTGGGTTTATCATTATATCACTTTTATTATGTTGAGGTATGAGCCTTCTATTCCCACCTTGTTGAGAGTTTTTATCAAAAAAGGGTGTTGGATTTTGTCAAATGCTTTTTCTGCATCAATTGATATGACTATGTGATTTTTATCTCTCAATTTATGTGACGTATCCCATTTATTGATTTGCGGATATTGTACCATTCTTGCATTCCTGGGATAAATCCTACTTGGTCATGGTGTATGATCTTTCTGATGTACTGCTGGAGCCGATTTGCTAGAATTTTGTTGAGGATTTTGGCATATATGTTCATGAGGGATATTGGTCTATAATTCTCTTTCATTGTGTTGTCTTTATCTGGTTTTGGTATTAGGGTGATGCTGGGAAGGAGCTTGGAAGTGTTCCTTCCTCTTGAATTTTTTTGAATAGTCTGAGGAGGATAGGTATTAGTTCTTCCTTGAATGTTTGGTAAAACTCTCCTGTGAAGCCATCAGGCCCCGGGCTTTTGTTTGTCGGAAGCTTTTTGATGACTGCTTCAATTTCGTCCATAGTTACTGGCCTATTGAGCTGTTTAGATTCTTCCTGATTGATTTTTGGAAGGTTATATTTTTCTAGGAATATGTCCATTTCCTCCAGGTTGTCCAGTTTGTTGGAATAGAGTTGTTCGTAGTATTTTTTAACAATCCTTTGTATCTCAGCGGGGTCTGTTGTTATTTCACCTCTTTCATTTCTGATTTTGTTTATTTGGGTCCTCTCTCTTTGCTTCTTGGTGAGCCTGGCTAGAGGTCCATCAATCTTGTTTATCCTCTCAAAGAACCAGCTCTTGGTTTTGTTGATCTTTTGTATTGTTTCTTTGGTCTCTATGTCGTTTATCTCCGCTCTGATCTTTGTTATTTCCTTCCTTCTGGTTACACTGGGCTTTTCTTGCTGCTCTTTTTCTAACTCTTTGAGTTGTAGGGTTAGGTAATTTATTACCATTGTTTCTTGTTTTTTGCAATAGGCTTGTAGAGCTATGAACTTCCCTCTCAAGACTGCTTTCGCTGTGTCCCATAGATTTTGGATTGTTGTGTTTTCATTGTCATTTGTTGCCATGATGTTTTTTATTTCTTCCTTGATCTCTCTGGTGACCCATTCCTTGTTTAATAGCATAATGTTTAGTCTCCATGTGTTTGATTTCTTTGGATTGTATTTATTGTAGTTGATTTCCAGTTTTATGCCACTGTGATCTGAGAAAATGCTTGATATAATTTCTATCTTCTTGAATTTGAAGAGACTTTGCCTGTGACCCAGCATATGGTCTATCTTTGAAAATGACCCATGTGCACTTGAGAAGAATGTATATTCTGTGGCTTTGGGGTGAAATGTTCTGAAGATGTCAATTAATTCCATCTGGTCTAGTGAGTCATTTAGGATTGATGTTTCTTTGCTGATTTTTTGTTTAGAGGATTTGTCCAATGGTGATAGTGGGGTACTAAAGTCTCCTACTATGATTGTATTGCTATTAATCTCTCCCTTGATATCCTCCAGGAGTTTTTTTTATGTATTTGGGTGCTCCTATATTGGGTGCGTATATGTTTACCAGAATTATTTCTTCTTGTTGAATTTCTCCCTTTAGTATTATGAAGTAGCCTTCCTTATCTCTTGTTATGGCATTTACTTTGAGGTCTATTTTTTCAGATATAAGTATTGCTACCCCAGCTTTTTTTTCATTTCCATTTGCCTGAAAGATATTTTTCCATCCCTTCACTTTCAATCTGTGTGAGTCTCTTGTTCTGAGGTAGGTCTCTTGTAGACAGCATATATATGGGTCATTTTTTTTATCCATTCAGCCACTCGATGTCTTTTGATTGGAGCATTTAGTCCATTTACATTTAAAGTTATTACTGAAAGGTATTTGTTTGTAGTCATATCTATTTTTGTGTCTGTGTTCCTTCTTACCTATTTATTTCTTCTTTTTACAGTATTTAGCATTTCTTGCATTGCTGGTTTGGTGGTGATAAACTCCTTGAGCCTTTTTTTTTGTCTTCAAAGCACCTGATTTCCCCTTCAATTTTGATTGATAGCCTTGCTGGATATAGTATTCTTGGATTCAGTCCTTTGCTTTGCAGCACTTTGTATACCTCCTTCCATTCTCTTCTAGCTTGTTGTGTTTCTGTTGAGTAATCATTTGACAATCTGATGGGTGTTCCTTTGTAGGTAACTCTCTGTCTCTCTCTTGCCACCTTTAAGATTCTCTCTTTATCATTTATATTTGCCATTGAAATTATGACATGTCTTGGTGTGGGTCTTTTGGGGTTGATCCTGCTTAGGATTCTCTGTACTTGTGTAACTTTTATATTTCCCATATCCGGGAAGTTTTCTGTCATTATTTCTTCAAATATATTTTCTAGTCCCTGCTGCTCTTCTTATCCTTCTGGCAGCCCTATTATACGCATGTTACTTCGTTTCATGTTGTCCCGAAGCTCCCTTAGGCTTTCCTTCTGCTTTTTAATTTTTTTCTCCAATTGCTGTTCAGATTGAGCTTGTTTCTGTACCTGATCTTCTAACTCACTGATTCGGTCCTCTGCTTCTTGTAGTCTACTGTTGAAATTTTCCATGGTGTTTTTGATTGTAGCTATATCACTTTTCATTTCTTCCTGATTCTTGCATAAGTTGTTGATTTTCTCATCCATCCGATATATAAATTCCACGACCATTACTCTGAACTCTTTTTCAGTCATGTTGCAAGCTTCAGTTTCACTAATTTCCTTTCTTGGCGACTCCTCATTTTCTTTCTTCTGTGAAATGTTTCGTCTCCCCATTCTGACTATCACCAGAAAGCTCAAGCTTCAGTTTGCGTGAACTTGGGCCGTGTGCTGTGGGGACTTCGCTCCACCCGAGTTTCACTGAAGTGCTCTGACACTAGGACGTGTGGCTGCTGTTGGTTGGTGGGAACCAGGCTTGCCCAGGGTCAGTGTCCCCGTTGTTCCGTGTGGTCTCGTGTTCACGCTTAGATTCAGGGGCCCTGTCTGCACCACACTGTTGGTATGTGCTGAAAATGAGATCCTTAGCATATGCCAGGAGTCAGAGTTTCCCTGTGTCTGCACCAAGAATCGAATGTCAGAGTCTCTGTTGCCTCGTGCAGTTTCTCGTTGAGAATCAGGGTCCCTGTGTGTGCATGCACTAACAATTGGAGTCACTGGCTCTTAGTGTGAATGCGCTGTGAGTCAGGGATCCCAGGCAGCTGTGTCCAGCATGCCAAATTCCCTGAAGTGGAGCTGCGTCCTATGTGTGCTCTCTCTACTGAGCCAAACCAGCTAGGGCTTCTCACACTCTCAAATTCCTAAAGGGGAGCTGCCTCCGTGCACTCTACCAGAATCCCCAAAGGGGGGCAGAGTCCATCCTGTGCGCCAAATTCCCCAAAGGGGAGCCCCTCTGTGTGCACTAAGATTCCCCGAAGGGGAGCTGTGTCCCGCAAGACAAATTCCCCCAAATTCCCCAAAGGGGAGCCCTCTGTGCGCGCTGTCAGATTTCCCCGAAGGGGAGCTGTGTCTGTCCTGCGCACCAAATTCCCTAAAGGGGAGCGCGTCCCTGCGCGGGTGCTCTGCAGCTTGGGCGAGGGGCGGGTCTATCAGTTACTATGGCACTATCCACGAGTCTGTGGGGAGGGGGATAGGCTCTTTGACTCACGGAAATCTGCTGCCGGGAAGTCTGGATTCTTGTTGTCTGTTGGTCTGAAGCTGTGATAGCAGTTCTCTGTCCCCATTGGCTGCAGGGTCCTGGTTTGTGTCTGAAGCCAGGATCCTAGTCTCAGGTAGCTCTGTTTCTCAAGATGGCGTGGTCTCCGTGTCTGCACCAGCCGCCGAGAAGTGTCCGCTTTGTGCGCGGGGCTCCGCCGTCTAGGACTGCCCGGTTAGGCAGCCCCTTGGAAGACCTGCAGAATCTAACTGACCCTAGCTCATAAACACACACACCACAGATGTCTACACTCTCCTCTATGGGTTCCTCACTCACACTCTTTCTCTCCCTACCTTCCTGCTGGTCGCCATCTTTTTCTCTTCCAAATTCCCCTATCTTTCACAGCTTCTTTTAATAAACACTTGTTTTTAAAAGGCTGTAACTTAATATGAGATTATTATGTAACTAGAGGCCCGGTGCAAGAATTTGTGCACCAGTGGGTTCCTCAGCCTGGCCTGCGGGATCAGGCTGAAACTGACTCTCTGACATCCCCTAGGGTCCCAGATTGTGAGAGGGTGCAGGCCAGGCTGAGGGACCCCACCGGTGCATGATTTGGGCCTGAGGAGGGAGGCAGAAGGTTGACCAGCCAAGGAGGGATCGCGGGAGGGTTCCAGGGAATGTCCAGCCCTTCTCGTTCAGTCCCGATGGGCCGGACCCCAGCAGCAAGCTAACCTACCAGTCAGAGCGTCTGCCCCCTGGTGGTCAGTGCACATCATAGTAACTGGTCGACCATTCCGACTATCTGCCCCTTGGTGGTCAGTGCATGTCATAGGGAGCGGTTGAGCGGCCTTAGCATATCATTAGCATATTATTCTTTGATTAGGACGACTGGACACTTAGCATATTAGGCTTTTATTATATAGGATGGACATATAAAAAGGGCTCAATAAGTGTATAAATAGTTTGTGGTTATTATTATCCCCATTTTATACATGTTATCTGATAATTGAATAAGGACATTATGTATGAGTTTTAATAAATTGAGAAGGTAGGATGGGGTCATAACATAGAAGTAAAATTACGTGTTCTTGGTTACACAGCTAGTAGAATTATATATTCGATTCCAGAGATGTCTGATTCTCCAATACTTAGTCTTTATCTTCACATGAAAGCCAAAGGCTCTCAGAAGCAGTGATGGCCTGATAGAACTTTCTTCTTCCACTCTGCCCACCACTACTGCATAGTAGGATACAATGCATATCTCCTTCTGGGCTAAAGGCAAATGAGCTCCCACTCAATTATCCACTTTGTGAGTTCTGATGCTAATGGAATTTGAAATTTGGCATTTCAAGTAAGGAAATTTAGAAATCATTTTAGGGTAAAAAGCAGAATTACAACTTTTAGGAGGAAAGCTGTACCTGAACTTAACTAAATAAAAAAACCTCAATTTAATTTTGTCACTGTCAAGTTTTATATATTTTTGTATTTTGTGTTTTGAATTTGAACAAGGTACTTGATTATCTGAAAATTATGTAAATTCATGAGTCATTAAATCAGGCACATCATTTATTCACAGGTATATCCAAGACTATTAAACCATGTGTAAATGCAATTATATGCAAAACAATATGCCACGTGCTATGGAAATCACAAAGTTAAAAAAATATATAAACCTTGATCTCAAGGAATCTAAAATCTACTGGTAGAGATAATCTCCAGTTGTCCAATGTGTAGTTGACTGAAAAACACACTTGCATTTAGGGATTACTTGCTGTTCCCTGCACAGTGTTTCCTCTGCCTCCCAAACAAAGTATTTGCACCTGGAAATATTTCCTAAATTGTTGGGTGCTGGCCAATGTACACAGTATATAGAATTACCCTTGTCCTTGGGATTTTACAATTTTAATAAGGCAACAACTCACAGAAATATACTAGGATAAAAGGTAAAAAATAATAAAGAATTCAGTAAATATGATTGTGAGTATTGAGATGTAGTTCTGATTTTATTACAATTCCTTATTCTGCTCTACCAACCGCCCTTGCTCTCTATGGGGAAGAAATGCCAGATAAGCACACAAGCACGAGTGCAATGGAAAGCAGAATAGTACTCCCAGACTAGACTAGAAGTGCCGAACATTTCCTTGCACCCCCAAACCTAAACTTGATTCTTATATTCTCAAGTTTAGCACATGGGAGAAAATATATCAAAGAGAGGAGTGCCCCAGAAAGATAACCAGGAAGGAGCAGGCCCCAGCCCAACTCTGGCCTGGAGCTTGGTGCATGTGACCACGGGGTGCCAGCTGTGATCCAATCAGGACTCTGGGATACGACCAATCCACCCATCCTCACCTCCACTGAGTGCTGGGAAATGGATGGTATGGCAGGGCATGAGGAGAGGGAGGAAACTTTAAGGCTTCACCAGTAAATCCTGACAGTGATTTGTATGTGGCAATTTTGTCTGAAAGCGTAAAAGACATTTGCATAGAAAAAGATGTTCTGAGATTCACCTTGCAGGATGAGTAGAATGTAGATTAAATCAAGCAAACGAAAGGATAACAGATAGGAGAATACACACAGTGTATCTGAGTTCATGCTCAGGTTGCTGTAACAAAACACCATACACTGGGTGGCTTAAGGCAACAGAAATTCATTTCTCATAGTTCTGGAGGCTGGGAGGTACTGGCTCAATGTGCCAACCGATTCAATTCCTGGTGACAGTTCTCTTCTCAGCTTACAGATGGCCACCTTCTTTTTTTCTTTTAATATATTTTTATTGATTTCAGAGAGGAAGGGTATGGGGGGGAGAGATAGGGGGAGAGAGAGGGAGGGAGGGAGGGAGAGAGAGAGAGAGAAAGAGAGAGAGAGACATCAATAATGAGAGAGAATCATGGATTGGCTGCCTACTGGGGATCGAGCCTACAACCTGGATAAGTGCCCTGACCTGGAATCCAACCTTGGTTCATAGGTCAATGTTCAACCACTGAGCCACCAAGCCTGTTTGGATAGAAACAAAATTAAGTCTTCCCATGAAAAACAATTGCTAACAGACTTCATTATATTTGTATAGATAATGTCACAAGTGAAATCTCATTTTCAAAATTTACAACTACCTTGACAGGAAAAGCCAACACAAATAAGATCCAAACTGAAAAAGAAAAGAACAGAATTCAAACTCAAATATTGAAAATATATGAAATATACTTCAATATTGGCAATAGTGGATATAAAATAAATATTTCAATATAATTCTAGATTCAAAGAAAGAATTAAAATTAACCAAACAATATAAAATTATCCATGTTTATTTGATAAAGTAACAAATGCATGTAGAACTGAAAAATATAATTGTTGAAATTAAAAGCTAAATTATTATCCATCCTTAGGTGTGTATTTTTTTCTTTTTAAAATATATTTTTATTTATTTCAGAGAGATAGGGAGAGAGAGATAGAAATATCAATGATCCAGCCACAACCCAGCCATATGCCCTAACTGAGAATCGAGCCTTCTGGTTCATAGTTCAACATTCAACCACAGAGCAACACTGGTCAGGGCATTCTTAGGTGTTTACATAAGAGAAATGGAAAGTGTGTCCCCCAAAGACTAGTACTTAAATGTCCATTTCTGAAAACTGGACAATCACTAAGCAAATTGTGGTAGTAGAGGAAAAAATAGAATACAATTCAAGAAAATAAAGTATTAAACCACTGATACATGTAATAATATGGTCAAAATCCAAAAGCATTGTGTTGAGAAAAAACCAGACACAAAAGTATACATATTGTATAATTCCATTCATAGGAAGACCAAAAACAGGCAAATTATTCTGTCATAATGGAAATCAGATCAGTGGTCAACAAATTTGGGGAGGCATAATTTAAAAACAGTAGGATGAGAGAACTTTCTGGGGACCATTCTTTCTAAATTTAAACTATGGATATATGTAATTGTCAATACTCCTCTACATATTTTGTTGTATTTAAATTATATCTCAAAAAACATTTGGGGTTTATTTAAAATATATATATTATTTCAGAGAGGAAGGGAGAAGGAGAGAGAGATAGAAACATCAATGATGAGAGAGAATCATTGATCAGCTGCCTCCTGCATGCCCTACTGGGGATTGAGCCGAAACCTAGGCATGTACCCTGACCTGAAATTGAACCGTGACCTCCTGGTTCATAGGTTGATGCTCAAACACTGAACCATGCTGGGGGTCATTTTTTGCACAACTGAAGACAGAAATAGTGAATTTATAATAATTAATATTTATAGAATGGTGAGTGTACATGAACTGCCAATCTAATGAAGTAGGGGACATTTTCATTCCCAATTTTTCCTATGAGGAAACTGAAGCACATAAAAGTTAAGTACCTATTTGTGCAAACTTTTATAGTTAGCAAGTAAATGAGTGTGGATTCTAACCTAAGAAAGCAGAACTCCTGCCTTACACTTGGAGATGCATCAGATACTGATTCCCAGCCATTTCCAAACTTAATAAATCAAAAACTCTGAGGTGAGGTCTGAGTCAGCCATGAAAACAACTGCCCTAGGGAAACTTGCAGATTTGCACCCTGGAATATTTACAAAACACTTTGTAGCATTTATTTTTTGGGTGTTAGCACATAAATGAAAGCAACTGAAAACAAGAGAGATGAATAATATTGGATTCTATTTATGTAATGTAAGACTATTTAGTAGTGAAAATAAATGCCCTTCAGCTACTCTCATGGATGGACAGCACAAAAAATAATGTGGAATGAAAACAGCAAGTCGGAGATTATGTGCAATATGAGGTCATTAATATTCATTTCATAAACATTTAATCTAATCCATATATTGATTAGGCAGAATAAAACCACAAAGAAAAGCAGCTTTCTTTAAAATGGTGGATCCTTCAGGGAGTGGGAGTAGAGAAATAAAAATAATAAGTACACAAGGAATTTCAACTATAATAAGAATATTTTATTGCCTAAAGTTGGTCCTAATTATAGCTGGGTTCTTTACATTATTATTTATACACACATTATTTTGTTGTTATTAAATATTTACATAAAAAGTAAAAAACAATTGTACTAACACCCAGACAACACTAGTTATTTTTTGTAAAACTGAACTTATGCTATATATGCAGATTATAAGGAATAGATAACACATTACAAGTCATATGTTCTAGACTAAGTTTTATACCAGTTAAAGATTGATCATGCCACTCATTCATTATCTATAGTTTAAAATGATGAACATTTAAAAATTGTTTTGAGGAATTAACATTTTTACTCAAGTTCTTAGGAATCCAAAGTGCCACAATGTTGCTTCATTCAACATCAGTTTGCGGGAGGTTTAAAACATAACTCTTTTTTTAAAAAAAATCTTTATTGTTTGAAGTATTACATATAGTATTACATATGTCTCCTTTTCTCCCACTGACCTCTCCTCAACCACTCCCACCTCCCAGCACATGCCCCTACCCGCCTAGTGTCTGTGTCCATTGGTTATGCTTATATGCATGCATATAAGTCCTTTGGTTGATCTCTTGCCGCCCCCCCCAACCCCCGCCCACCCTCCCTCAATACAATTGCTACTACACAGATGGAGAAAGCAGACAATAAGAGAGGAACAAAAGGCCTTACTATGTACTTTTAAGCAGGTAGACTCATGTTTATAAATTACACTTCTTAATAAAGTGATATAATTCTTATGAATAGAAATTACTTTCAGATTCTGACAATGAGTTAATTGTCTAGGTAACAATTAAGTTTTTTAAGTTTTCATCTACCTGAGTCCATGGATTTATTCTAGTGTAAAATTTAGAGATATTGTACAAAAAAGCTGTTATCCAAATAGCATTGATTTCCTGCTGGCCCCATTATTACGAGATTTATGTAATAGTATTCCCTGTGCCTAGCCACTTCATATCCATATTGTTCAACTGCATAGTAGGTTACAGCTTGTCTATTCTTTCAGATCTGACAATTACTGAAGAAAGATGATGTTGTTGTTGTTGTTGTTGTCATGGATGTGCTGTTTTTTGTGTTGTTACAGAATTGAGATTGGAATACGTTAGTCAGGACAATTTTTGTAAATAGACATAGGGGCATTAAAGGGTCATTTAATCTACTTTATGTCCAATTGATTTCATTTTCAGAGAAAAAATCTTAACTAAGAGTAGAATAAATAAAAGTATCTCATCACATGTTCTAAGCAAATATCAGTTTCCTTTTCTTTCATCCCTTGGGTGCTTGTCTAAGCTAATGGGCCTTGCAGTACATTATAAAGACTCTCTGGTGCCATTTTTATAACCTGGACATTTCATGAATAGAAATTCATATTACTGAGTTCATTCCTGTGTTCCTTTATAAAATAAAAGCCTACTTGGAATAAATCATTTTATTATGTCATTATCAATGAATGCAATTCATCTCAATGGATGTATTCTATAGATAGCTTAGAGCAGAGAACCAAAGGTAGTCGTGTTCCATTCCTCTGAGGGTGTGAGAAGGGTTAGGGAGAAAGAAACCCAAAATCCCAGAAGAGAATGTTACTACCAGTTTCCATGGAAGGAGACCTAGAGGTAACTAAAGGACAACAATTCTGTCAACAAAACCACCAGTTTGCCAAGGGCTGCTCATGTGTCACCTAAACCATTAGAGAGCTTCCAAACAACAGCTGGTCCCAGGACCCCATCACACATCTCACCCTCACAAGGTTCTCTTTGCCCATTAATATACATCTACCATATTAAAAGCTACATCTCTACCCCTTCTTTTCTGAGCTTGAGTTGAGACAAAAAGCAAGTTTCCAACATCCATAAAAAGAAATATCACGTTCTTCTAGGTAGGATGCAGGGTTCACGGAATCACAGAAGCTTGTCTCACGTCTACAGAGTGGGGAAAACCATCTCTGGCCAAGAGAGACGAGGCAGCAGTTCTCAGGGTGGCCATGCCAGAGCTGCCAGTGACACGTGGAGTAATGGTGGGGATATTGCTGACCCTGAAAAGAGTGGACCTGTACTCACCATCCTGAAGAACTGTTAATTGGATCTCTGAACAAAACATCTTGAAGAACAGCTAATTGGATCACTGCTCTGTCTTGACTTCTTACTTTGATTTGTATTGTGTTTTATACTCTCTAAAGCAAAGCTTTTAGAAAGTTTTTTTAATGACCTTGCTAACGTTATTAGCTACTTAAATGTGTTCCTGTATAGGAACAACGTGTCCTCCTATAAAGTGAAGATGTTCCTAAGATGTTGCACTGAGCACACACAGCTTTGAAGAAAATTGGCTGATTCTGAAGAGTTCCACATTTTGTCTGAATCTGAAAGCAGCTCTTAGTTAACTAATTAAAGAGCCAACTTGCTTCAGGGTACAAAGTTGCAACCATGTTTGATAACTAAGATAACTAAGTCCTGGAGACCTAATGCACAGCGCTGTGATTATACTGCATTATAAACTCCAAAGTTGCCAAAAGACTAGATCTTACTTGTTCTTACCACAAAAGAAAATAAATAACAATTATGTGACATGATAGAGATGTTACCTAACACTAAAATGATAATCACATTACAACGTATAAATGCATTAAATCAACAAATTGTATACTTTAAACCAGGGGTCCTCAAACTTTTTAAACAGGGGGCCAGTTCACTGTCCCTCAGACCGTTGGAGGGCCGGACTATCGTTTAAAAAAGACTATGAACAAATTCCTATGCACACTGCACATATCTTATTTTGAAGTAAAAAAACAAAACGGCAAAAACACCCGCATGTGGCCCGTGGGCCGTAGTTTGAGGACGCCTGCTTTAAACCTATAGAATGTTATGTCAATTATATTTCAATAAAAAATAAAACACAGAGAAGCTTTCACAATAAATGCCAAGGTTTATAATAACAGATTTGTCATTACAACTAATCAACCTATTTCAGAATTTACCAAGATACATATTTAGCCAAAAGCTTTATAGGGAAACAACAACGACAAAAATTCACTGGGAGGAAAGCATGATTTAAAATTAAAATTTCTATAAAAAAGAAAATTTGCACCTCTCACTTACAGGAAAAGGGCCTGGAAAGTATCCGACAGGAAAGTACTGTGTTTGGCCCTTGAAATCTCTACTTGGGTCTTCAAGAAACATTCCAGAGTTTATATGAAAAACCATACCCCCAATTTTCTTTGGAGAATTCCACATACAAAGTATACTGTAAATACGATAAACAAGAATTTATACTGTGCAGTAATATTCTATTTTTCCAAAATAAGAAATGTATCATTTAAGAAATCAAAAAATTGTTTATCCAAATATGGAGATGGACCTATCTCTGCTTTATTTTTCACCCATGAGAATTTGTAGTTGGAATTGAACTAGAGTTATTAAATACTAGAGGCCTGGTGCAAGAAATTCATACACAGGGGTTGGGGGGAGAGGGAGGGGAGAGGAGGGCGGAGAGAGGCTCCCTCAGCCCAGCCTGCACCCTCTCATAATCCGGGAGCGCTGGCTCCTAACCACTTGCCTGCCTCCCTGCCTGATCACCCCTAATCACTCGCCTGCCTGCCTGATCGCCTGTTACCACCTCTGCCTCGGCCCCTGCCACCCTGCCTTCGTCCAGAATGATATCCAAAAGGTTGTTCAGCTGTCTGGTCTAATTAGCATATTATGCTTTTATTATTATAGATAATCAGTTGACTGTGTGCTAGCCACATAGGTCCTAGGGATTAAAAATACAGCAGTGAGCCCGGCCGGCATGGCTCAGTGGTTGAATGTCAACCTATGAACCGGGAGGTCATGGTTTGATTCCTGATTGGGGCATATGCCTGGATTGTGGGCTCAATCCCCAGTGTGGGACATGAAGGAAGCAGCCAATCAATGATTATCTCTCATCATTGATGTTTCCCTCTCTCTTCTCTCTCTCTCCCTCTCCCTTCCTCTCTGAAATCACTAAACATATATTTAAAAAAATACAGCAGTGAGCAAGAGAGATAAAGATCCTGGTCTCAATCACTTCTCAGACTTTTGGCTAGGATCAGGTGTAAGACCCTGCTCTCATAGTTTACAGCCTATAGACAAGAGTAGCTGAGAAAGTTTAGATACTAAAGTACTGTAAACATTTAGGTGGTAAAGTACTATAAAGAAACAGAAATGGGCAACATGACAGAGAGTGACTGGGACTTCCTTATGTTGATGGTCTTGGAAGGCCTCTTGGAGGATGTGGTATTTCTCTGGGATCTGAATGAGTAGGAACAAGCCATGTACAGTTAGATGCAAAAGATCATTCCAGAAAGAAACAAGTTAAAGGACTTATGGCAGAGACCATTTCAAACATTCTTAGGATCAGAAAGACCTATTTCTGTGACTCAGTGAGAAGGGTGAGGCTGGTATTTGAAGTGATCAGAGGGCCTCGATGGTGGTGTTCTGGAATATGTTTCACAAGCAGCGTAACTGCTTTGCAGCACTCACCAATTTTCCATTTCTGTGATGCACATATTCCTCTCCACGAATGATTTCATGCTGTCAGAAGGTTCAAAGCTGGCTCACAAAATCCCTGAAAATTTAGCAATCCAGCATGAGCCAGTCCAGCAGAGTAAGGACACTGGGATGCATTGGTTCAGGGGAAAACCCAAACAGCATGTTCCTTGGGTCTTACCCTCTGGCTTCCATTGAAGGGAGAGAAGGGAGAGCATCCATCCCAGTTCTCAGCAAATACAAACATGCAGGAACAATGCCATCTTTCCTCTGCCCCCAGCAGAGGGAGGAGGTGTGACTTAACCTGATTAGTTAATTTAGGAGCAGGAACTTAGCATACCAGGTGGTGACCCTTGCAGGCACTCTCTTGCTCAGATCTGCTCAACCACAGGCAGGAGACTGCTAACCTGTTCACACATGCAAGAACACATGGGAGGCAGCTTCACCTGGGCAGAGGGAAACCTACAATTCTGGAGAGTGAGTACAGTTCAGGGAGAAGTCGCTGGTCCCATGTGGCCTCACAACTAAGCAGGTTCCCCAATATCATCACCACCAGGGGTGACACTGGGATCTCCTTTTCTCTTGGCTCTCGTGCGGACTTCTCAATTCTAAACTCAGTGGGGAAATTAATGGGTAGCATATTTTCTTTATCCTTACAGCCCACCATTATTATGAGAGGAAAAATGGATGTTAGCAGGAGAATGATCTGATCTGAGTAATGTTTTATATAAACAGAATACTGTGTCGGAGAATAACAGAGAGAAGGTGGTAAGAAACGCCCTCTCTAAGAAGTTAGAAGTTAGCAGAGAATGTAGGATAAAAAGAAACCAGAATCAAAAATATCAGGGAACACTGTTTCTGGCAGAGAACAAAGATCATCCACTGGGAAAGAGCTTGGTAAGTTCTAGAAACTGACAGGGGCCAACGTGACTGGAATAAAATGAGTGAGGGAGAGATTAGTGCCTAATGAGGTAAGAGTGAGGCAGGGCCAGACCTTGCTGGGCCTTGTCAGGGCTGTTAGCACATTTGGCACCTTGGTGCAAATTGGAAAAACATACCTCCTCAGAGCAGATAAATTAGAAAAAGAGTCTGTATGGGCAGGGAAATTAGAGCAAAGTGCTCCATCCCCTCTATTGACGTAACCCTAAGCCTGGGACAGAGTGTGGGCAGCCGCAAGCTGGCAGAAGAAATCCAAGCTGCACAACAAATCATATGGGAAGGAGTGGGATTTAATTATAGGGCTGGAGAGAGTGACCGAAGAGTTTGAGCAAGGGATTGAAACAGCGGAGCATACAATAAGGGCACCACGCTGCTAGAACTTCACTTTTCGCTCCTCTACATGGGCTAGGTACGAACATTCTATGGGGCATATGCCTGGGTTGTGGGCTCAATCCCCAGTGTGGGGCATGAAGGAGGCAGCCAATCAATGATTCTCTCTCATTATTGATGTTTCTCTCTCTCTCTCTCTCTCCCTCTCCCTCCCTCTCTCTTCCTCTCTGAAATCACTAAAAATATATTTCTTAAAAAATACAGCAGTGCCAAAACCGGTTTGGCTCAGTGGATAGAGTGTCTGCCTGCGGACTGAAGGGTTCCAGGTTCGATTCCGGTCAAGGGCATGTACCTTGGTTGTGGGCACATCCCCAGTGGGGGGTGTGCAGGAGGCAGCTGATCAATGTTTCTCTCTCATCGATGATTCTGACTATCCCTCTCCCTTCCTCTCTGTAAAAAATCACTAAAAATATATTTTAAAAAAAATACAGCAGTGAGCAAGAGAGATAAAGATCCTGGTCTCATCACTTCTCAGACTTTTGCCTCCATTTCCCTATCTATAAAACAGGGCCTTGCTGGCCAGTGTGGCTCAGTTGATTGGGTGTTGCCCCATGCACCTAAAAGTTGCTAGTTCAATTCCTGGTTAGAGCACATGCCCAGATAGCAGGCTTGATACCCAGTAGGGGATGTGCAGTAGGCAGTAGATAGATGTTTCATTGTCACATTGATGTTTCTCTCTCTCGCCCTCTCGCCCTCTTTCCCTCCCCTCCCTCTTCCTTCCTCACTCTCTAAAAATCTATAAAAATAAAAGTGTAATATGCTAATTAGACCAGACAGCTGAAGGACCTTCCGGACTACCTTCCGGACGAAGCCGGGGCTACAAGGGCCAAGGCAAGCCTCCACCGCTGTGAGGGCCGAGCCCCTTGCATGAATTTCGTGCATCAGACCTCTAGTCAATAAATAATTTTAAAAATATATAGGGCCAACTTCATGGGATTGCTCTGAATCACAGATGAATAATATATGAAATGCACTTAGAAGAGTGCCTGACACAGAGTGTGTGCTTCATAAATGTTTGCTAAGATTATTATCTGAATTATATGTTTAAAAGGTCATCTGGATGATACATTGAAGATAAACTCTAAGAGACAAAGAGAAGGAGTGGGGAGACCAAGGAGAAATCCATTGTATTATTGCAAGTAATGGATGAGAGTGGTATTAATGAAAATATAATTATGTTCTATATGATAATCAAATATAGTAGCTGACATAATCTACAACAAGTTATCCATGACTATTTCATATTTATCTCAAAATAATAAGGAATCTTTTTAAACATAGATACAATACCACTATTACATCTTGAAATATTAATTTCTTCCTGTTATCAAGGCAGCAGTCCAATATTCTACATTATTTCATCATTTTTACAGTTGGCTCAATTAAAGATGAAAATAAAACAACTACTTCATTTTGGCTTATTCTCAAAGCACAGGAAAAATAATGTGTGGTTCCCTCATGTATGGCTTGTGTGACTGTCCTTTAACAAGTTTGGGATCCAATAGGACTTTATTTTTGCCTTAGAAGTCATTCAACACATTGTCTATCTCTCCCTAACCTGGACCCCACTCAACCAAAACTCAATGGACTTGATTGCCAGAAGTAGTGAATATTAGTTATTTGCTGTCTCCTAAATCTTTTTATAGATATCCTCCAACCAATCTCTCTCTCTCTCTCTCTCTCTCTCTCTCTCTCTCTCTCTCTCTCTCTCTCCTCCTCCTCCTCCTCCTCCTCCTCCTCCTCCTCCTCCTCTTTCTCTTTCTCTCTCCCTTTCTCAATCCCACTGTCATCCTTTAACTTTCAATAGAACTTCATATACATAATTCCACGGCCTTCCTTTCTGGTTCTGATGGTTCTGGGAGCTGAGTTTTCTTCTACTCTCATTCGGAGCTGTGGGCCTCATTATCTTTCTTAGTTTCACAGCCCTGAAGCACCCTCTCCTATTATGTCTATTAAATATTCAAAAACATGACCTTTGCCTTTCCTAAAATCTGTGTCTGCTGCTCCCTCCCTGACTTTTATCTTTTCTTTAACTCTTTCTGATTGTCCTTGTTCAACTTAATATGGGTTCTGCTCCAGCAGTTTCTCCTCAGTTTGCAATGTTGTCCTGGAAAGTTGCTTGGGCTTTTGGGTCTAGGCTGCTCCAGGGCTTTCTGATGCTCACTCTCACCAATGAGTCTGAACCAGCTACCTTTCTTCCAGGTTTGCTGCTGTTCTCACATTGGTCTGCACACATTCCAGTAAGAATCTGTGGGAAATTTAGGGGTTCTCTGACTTTCAGATTTTGTCACACTCCCTTTGCATTTCATCTGTTACTACACACATGATTACTGGTAACTTGTTGGTTTTCACTGCTGTGAGTGGGTCCTTAGTTTTCCCACTGCTTATCTACTTACTAGAGGCCCAATGCATGAAATTCATGCACTCGGAGGGGGGGGAGGGGGTCCCTCTGCCTGGCCTGCGCCCTCTCACAGTCCAGGAGCCCTCAGGGGATGTCCGACTGACGGCTTAGGTGAGTGGGCCTAAACTGTCAGTCAGATATCCTTAGCACTGCCGCGGAGGTGGGAGGGTCTCCTGCCACTGCCGCTGTGCTCTCCAGCAGTGAGCTGGGCTTAGGGCTTCTGGCTAAGCCGCACTCCCCCTGTGGGAGTGCACTGACCTCCAGTGGGCAGCTCCTGCATTGAGCATCTGCCCCCTGGTGGTCAGTGCATGTCATAGTGACTGGTTGTTCCACAGTTTGGTCGATTTGCATATTACCCTTTTATTATATAGGATAATCGGGGGGGGGGGGCTTTCAGAGGTACCTTATATGCGGGAAATTTGGGAGAACTTTGATACCTATGCCACAATCACATAATCTCTCCTGCAGTCATTTCCAATCCTCACAACCATTCACAAAAGCTAGAAGAAAGCTTTATTAAACTCATTGTATATACGGAGAAACTAAAGCGATCTAAGAAAATAAAAAAATTCTCAAAAACACAAAGAGGCAAACACAATATTTGAATCCAGGTCTGACACCCAAACACATGTACTTTCCACTACAAAAATAATTCTCCTCTTTTCAGTTGGAGCAGACCGGTGCTTGAGTTCTCCATTTATTATGAGGAACAGAAACAAAGATGGCTAAAAAGAGATATGCTGAGAAATGGGCAGGGGTGGGTGATAGACAAGGTCTTAAATGCTGTGACTCTTCCCTAAGTCACGATGGCTGACCTAAACTTTCTTGGATGCAAAGGGGCTTTAAACACAAGTTCTTTAATCCCCAGCTGAAAAAACAAACATTGAAAAATGTTTAAAAATTTGTTTAAATTATTCCATTTATCTTATTAAAATAGATTGCCATCTGGGATGGTTCGCACATGGTCTTGTGCAGAGCTGGGGGTGCAATGCATGACCTCTTCGTGTTTCCTCTAGGATTGGTATTCTGTAATTAAGCAAACTCACTACTTGTAGCAATCAAGTCCATTGAGTTTTGGCTGAGTGGGGTCCTGGTTAGGGAGAGATAGACAATGTGTTGAATGACTTCTAAGACAAAAATAAATGTCCTATTGGATCCCAAACTTATCTAAGGACCATCACACAAGCCATACATGAAAGAACCACACAGTATTTTTCCTGTGCTTTGAGAATAAGCCAAAATGAAGTAGTGGTTCAGAATATCAGTTACTCTGCTAAGAGAGAAACAGGTGAACAACTAGGTCACGGGACTGATTCCTGAGTCAGGAGAAAATTCACTATGCACAAAGGCACCAAACAGCAGTCATGGGTTTTATCTGGAAAATTGATTAAATATAGGAAGTCCACCAAGTCACACATTGTAAGCATGCACCCATATTATTTTGCTCAATTTCTTCCTTTTTAAAAATATGGTTTAATTGTTTTCAGAGAGAGGAAGGGAGAAAAGAGATAGATCAATGATGAGAGAGAATCATTCACTGGCTGCCTCCTGCACGCCTCCTCCTGGGATTGAGTCCGTAACCTGGGCATGTGCCCTGACCAAGAATCAAAATGTGACCTCCTGGTTCATAGGTCTACACTCAACCACTGAGCCACACAAGTGGGGCTCAATTTCTTTTTAGCTAAAACAAAAAAGATCCTGGAATGTATTTTGACCACTTTAATCCATTTCCATTAATATTAGGTTAGTTATTTATATTTAATTTGTTAGAAGTTCAATGTTTAATTTTTTAAAAAAAAAACCAATGTATTGGTAACATTTTATTTAATAAATAATATGTAACAACTATTAAAGATCACTCAAAATGTACATGTGATTAATTTTATAGCACAACTCTTTTGTGAGTTCATAAACAGAAAAAAAAATGTTGTAAGAAAACTCAAAACTCTGACACATTCACAACATAATAGTGTCCTCAGCTCTTCCTGCAGAGTTAGTGTTAAAAGCACAACCAAAGGACTTGTATGCATGCATATAAGCACAACCAATAGTCACAAGACACTGGGGGGGGGCTGAAGGGGGGGCGGTGAGGGCAAGTGCGGGGTGGGGTAGGGGAGGCCAGAAGGAGGTCAATGGGGGAAAAAAAGGAGACATATTTACTACTATTTGTAATACCTTAAACAATAAAATAATTTTTTTTTAAAAAGCACACTGGCACCTCCTTAGAATCTGTGACTCAAAAGAAACACCTAGAGGAAGGTCAGCCCAATTTCTAAGGGAAGAAACAGTATTCCACTCCCACAAACACATCTTAGTCCCAAGAGAAGTTTGGGGCAACTATACGGAATAATTAACAATTAGTTATAAGTATCACAAATTAGTAAGCACTACATCTTCCACAACTTTTCTAGTTATTCCCTTCTCATATTTCCCTATAGGATCAACTGTGCAACAAGCTGACCTTGCATCAGACTTAGAAGTAGGGAAAAAAATCAATACTAAATTAACACTAGCTTATAATAAAAATGGAACTTTTTATTAGATAAGGAAGAACTAGGATACATATAGACATGCATTATTATTCTAACAGTTTGTCAACATATAAAGTGAATCTGAACAAAACTTAAAATTCAGAACGAGTGGCTTACATACAGCCCCACAACACTTCACCCAAAATAGCCCCCACCTGCCTTCCGAGCACTACGTCCTGTCTCCTCCAGCACCACTAAGTTTCTATTATGCACCTACTCTGTGTTATTCCTGCATGTCCTGCCTCTTTAGCCATGTTTTTTTCCCTTGCTTTTTCTTTCTACCATTCTTTTCCCACACTACTTTGTGAACAAATCCTTCCCCTAAAGACCCAACCCAAATATAACCCTTTACTAAGCAAAAATAATTCCCTCTCTGCTTCCACACCCATGGAGTGTCTGGCAGATACCTCCTTCATAGCAATTAACAAGTTATACTGTCCTTATTTACATACTAGAGGCCCGTTGCATGAAGGGATTCGTGCAATAGGCCTTCCTTCCCTTGGCTTCTAGCACCGGTTTTCCTCCGGCACTCAGGACCCAGGCCTTCACTCCAGCCAGAGTCTGCCTTCTTCATCTTTGCTGCAGGCTCTGGCCAGAGTCTGCTGTCTTTGTCTTTGCTGCAGACTCCAGAGTTTGCAGTCTTCGTCTTCGCTGTGGCCGGAGTGCTGCTCCTGTAGATCCCTTCGCCCCCTGCCCTCCCTCTCATAGCAGGCATCCTGCCCCGTCCGGCCACTCTGACCTGGGTGGCTGCCATCTTTGACCTTCTAATTTGCATATTCCCTCCTGATTGGCTGGTGGGCATAGCGGAGTGATGGTCAATTTGCATGTTTCTCTTTTATTTGTGTAGATATCTCCCTCTAATGAGCGCTTCTCCAAAAGTAACCTGTTCTAATCACTGCTCTGTCCCTGGTACCCTATGTAAGTCATGGCACAAGAAAGGCATTCACTTCTACTTGCCATCCTTTCTATTTATCTCATTAAGGGAAAAAGGTTTGGGGTACTTTTATTCATTGATCGAGCTGTCCATTTGACATCTTTACTTGAATGTCCTATTAGATGCCTCACAAAAGCATAATCCTCTCCTCACCTCTCCTGTCCAACCTGGTAATTTGAAATTTAATAAGTGGCATCACACTCCTTAGAAATCTGGGGATTATGCTTAGTCCTTTTCTTTCTTCAACCCAGCACCTAATCTTTCAGCAAATTTAATAGGTTCTGACATCAAAATAAACTTTGAACTCATAGCTACCAATATCACGCTAGTCTAAGCTATTATCATCTTTCCCATGGATTACTGCCATAGCCTCTTAAGTGATCCCTTTACATCTTTCATCTCCTTCTCCTCTATTCTCCTCAAGCCACCAGAAAAAATTCTTTTTAAAATGCAAATAAGATAATATCCTCTTTCGTAAGATTCTTTCTTAAAATAGTAGCTTTCCATATCACTTATGTTAAAATCTACCAAGTATCATGAATTATAAATAGAGCTGTCAAGTGTAGCAAATAATAATACAGAATACCCAGTTAAATTTAAATTTCAGGCAAACAATGAATTTATTTAGCATAAGTATGTCCCATGCAATATTTGAGATTATACAAAAAAGGCATTAGTTGTTTATCTAAAATTCAAATTTAACTGAGCACCCTGTATTTCATCTGGCAGTGCTAGCTTTAAGGCCCAGTAAAATCTGGCCTCTGACTTTCTCACTTTATTTGGTATGACTCTGTCCCTTTTTCACTATGCACAATTCACAGTAACATTCTGACAGTTCCTAGAATATGCTAAATTCCTTTCCATCACAGTGGTTCTGCGCTTTTTGTTTTCTCCTTCAACATTTTCCTGGTCTTCTTGATGCCTGGCTCCTTCTGATCACTCAAGTAACAACTTAAAAGTCATCCTCACAGAAGCCTCCCTCTGACCACCTTGTAGAATATCAGACCACTCCATTTAATTTGTTTATAGTACTTACTACAAAAGTCTTTTTGTTTGCTTATTTATCTGTGTTTTCACTATTTTTATTAACGTTTTTTTTAACCATAACTTACCTTCATGAAGGCAGGAAACTTGTCTATTTCATTTAGGATAAGTTGAATATTTCTTGAATGAATGAAAAAAGGCGGGGGGCGGGATTCAACCCCAATAGATTTTGATTTGAAGACTAGCATGAGCACCTGGTTAGAGCTTAAAGCAAAGACTGATTCTGACTGTCAGGGTTCAAAATCCCAGCTCTTGTAGTTTGAGTAACTGTGAGCAAGTTATATAATTTTAAATGCATTATTTCTTCACGAGAGGCCTAATGCATGACATTCATGCAAGAGTAGGCCTTCCTTCCCCCAGCTGCTGGCACCGGCTTCCCTCTGACACCTGGGACCTAGGCTTCCCTCTCAGCCCCAGCTTCATCCAGTCTAACTAGCATATTATGCTTTTATTATTATAGATTATTAAATTTAAGATAATAGTAGTATCATATCTATAAGACTCAAGAGTTAATTTTTCATACCCAGCATACAGAACATATCCAATAAATGTTAGTGATTAATACCCCTATTGCTGTTGCTATTGTATGAGCAATCCAATTTACCATTCAGTCTTTTAGACATAATCCAGATCCACATCACAATCAGCAAAGATTCCATTTGAGAAGAATAATGAAAAATAAACATCTTTAATAAGGAGTAGTTTGAAAAGGAGGTTAATATAGAGGAAGGCTATAACCATTTCCCTCAATAACCTTCTGGGTAGGCAAGGAACAAGTTAATACTATCTAATAAAAGAGTAATATCCAAATTAACCATCATTCCATGCCCACCAGCCACGCCCAACAGCCAATCAGAGTGAGTATGCAAATTAACCCAAACCAAGATGGCTGCACCCACAGAGCGATCAGGAGGGAGGTTTGGGTTTCCCTGGCGATGGAGGAAGCCAAGCTTTCCACACACCCTGGCATACCCAGGCCTCCATTCAAGGGTACAAAATTTCAATTATAGAAGATAAATAAATTCCAACAGAAATGGTGGCAGCCACAGAGCTGCAGAGAGCAGGAGGCTAGGGTTGCCCCCGGCAATGGAGGAAGCCAAGCTTCTGCAGCTCTGGCCAGCCCAGGCCTCCACTTAAGGCTACAAAGTTTCAATTATAGAAGATAAATAAATTCCAACAGAAATGGCGGCAGCCACAGAGTGAGCAGGAGGCTTGGCTCCACTCCAGGCTACAAAGTTTCAATTATATAAGATAAATAAACCCAAGATACCAGGGTCTCCACTTGGGTTCCTGGGGGGCGTGGTCTGCCTGAAAACCACCACAGGCCCCTCGCCCAAGCTGCCCCATGCCCCAAGGGAACCCCCACCCTGATCTGGGACACCCCTCAGGGCAAACCAGCTGGCCCCCACCCATGCACCAGGCCTCTATCCTATCTAATAAAAGAGTAATATGCAGATTGACCATCACTCCAACACACAAGATGGCTGCCCCCATATGGTCAAAGATCCTGCCCCCATGTGGACACAAGATGGCCACCACAAGATGGCCAGCAGGGGAGGGCAGTTGGGAGGGACCAGGCCTGCAAGGGAGGGCAGTTGGGGGTGATCAAGCCTGCAGGGGAGGGCAGTTAGGGGTGACCAGGCCGGCAGGGAAGGAAGTGACCAGGGGTGACCAGGCCGGCAGAGGAGGGAAGGAAGTGACCAGGGGTGACCAGGCCTGCAGGGGTGACCAGGCCGGCAGAGGAGGGAAGTTGGGGGTGACCAGGCCTGCAGGGGAGGGCAGTTAGGGGCAAACAGGCTGGCAGGGAGCAGTTAGGCATCAATCAGGTTGGCAGGGGAGTGGTTAGGGTGTGATCAGGCTGGCAGGCAGAAGCAGTTAGGGGCAATTAGGAAGGCAGGCAGGCGAGCAGTTGGGAGCCAGCAGTCCTGGATTGTGAGAGGGATGTCCGACTGCCCATTTAGACCCGATCCCGGTGGGATCGGGTCTAAATGGGCAGTTAGACATCCCCTGAGGGGTCCCAGATTGGAGAGGGTGCAGGCTGGGCTGAGGGACAACCCCCCCCGGTGCATGAATTTTGTGCACCAGGCCTCTAGTAATAAATAAGATAGGACTATTTGCCTGAGGCCTTAACTTTTATATTCTCACGGGGTTGCAAAAAAAAAAAAGAAAAATGATTATCCTATTTTCTACCTCTTTTAGCTTTATGCTCTAATTCATTTCTGAGACTGTAGTTGGTAGGGCTGAATAAAAATAAAAAACAAGCAAAAAAAGTGGGGAGTAATAGGATGACTTAGTGTATGAACAGCCAAACATTCCAAGGCCACCAATATCTGGGCACCTGATTGCTACTAACTCATGGGAAGATGTCAGGATAACCTTTGTGACATAGAGCATCTGAGATTTAGCAAATATCTGTGTTAAAGAAATCAGAACTACTTTAGAATAAAATCAAAAGGAAAGGCCCTACATTAAGTAAATCCAAGGGATTTTAAAAGATGGTCTACTTTCTCAACTCTCTTCAAAAAGGATAAACCCCAGAATCCAGATGCTTTTATATGGTTTCAAAGTTAAATAAATTGCCTTTGCAGATACATAGTTACTGATTTTAAGAGTCATCTTCCAGTAGACCAGAGTACGTAGGAAAAAAGAATAAAGTATGCCATTATATATTGCTCATTGTTAGAGGAATTTAGATTTTGAAAATCAATCATTCCTTCCCAGAATGGAAAGAGAAGAAAAACTTTAACATTCCAAACAATTGTGTCCTCTCAAACCAAAATACAAAGAGGCTTGTTCATCTTTAATTGAATTAAAAATAAAGTTGTAGGAATTAGGAACACTATATCAACTTTCTATTCAAAATGCATATTTTTAGCATTAGATGCAGTGTAATAAACGTGATGCCATTGTAACTAAAATCAAGCTTTGGATACTCTGCCAAATGCATGTTTTTCAGTCATGAAACTAGTGTCCTTTTTTAAAACATGTATTTATAACTTAGGCTAAAAAAATTGTTCAAAAGGATTCCTTTGTTCTTTTTTAGGTCCACTGTTTACATAATCAGGTCATTTAAGGAATATTATTGAGTTAAACATAAATGTGGCTTTCATTTGACTAGCCACTATCAATTACACTACAAATTCCAAAGGTTGATCTCTACCACACTACCAAACAAATTTACCTGGGAGAGAAGCGGGACAACATCAAAGGGGAGATTTGGCATGAATTATTTAAACACCATTTACTTGTTTCCAAATCTCTCATAATCAGACATTTAAGTGCAGTTATACCATAGAAGGAGAAAGATAGTACAGAGTGAACTTCAAAACAGCAGTTAGAAAGATAGACATTCTGTCCTTTGTTAACTGAATATCTGAGGATACAATACTTCCCACACACTCTTTTCAAATTATAGTCCTAGTGTTTATGGAAGATAGTCATAGTTGCTAGGAAAGTCAATCAAGACTATCCAGTTAGATAATACCCATAATCATGTGGCTTGGAAATATTTTTAGTGGTGTAGGTTTATAATCAAATTATAGCTATCATAGCTGGCATTGTAGGAATAATTCATACATCAATATATCTATTAATTATTTGTTCATAACTAAAGGGGCTATTTTTAAGGCAGCCATTAACCAATGAACATAAAGAATTTGGTAACTATCAGAATATAATTAGAAAATGCTAAAATATATATATATTTTTCTCTTAAAGTTAATGTATATATATACACATATACAAATATATATGTGTGTATATATATACATATATGTACATATATCCTATCTAATAAAACAGTAATATGCAAATTAACCACCACTCCACTACACCCACAATCCACGCCCACCAGCCAATCAGGAGCGATTATGCAAATTAACCCCAACCAAGATGGCTGCAGCCACAGATCAAGCAGGAAAGAGGCTTGGGTTTCCCCGGCGACAGAGGAAGCCAAGCTTTCCGCACACCCTGGATGGCCAAGGCTTCCACTACAGGCTACAAAGTTTCAATTATAGAAGATAAATCCCAACAGAAATGGCGGCAGCCACAGAGCCAGAGAGAGCAGGAAGCTAGGGTTGCCCCCAGCGATGGAGGAAGCCAAGCTTTCCGCACACCATGGCCGGCCCAGGCCTCTGCTTAAGGCTACAAAGTTTCAATTAGAGAAGATAAATAAATTCCAACAGAAATGGCTGCCCTCACGAAGCAAGCAGGAGGCTTGGCTTCGCTCCAGGCTACAAAATACCAGGGCCTCCTCTTGAGTTGCGGGGAGGCATGGCCGGCCTGCAAACCACCACAGGCCCCTCGCCCAGGCCACCCCACGCCCCAAGAGAACCCCCACCCTGATCTTGGACACCCCTCAGGGAAAACCAGCCGGCCCCCACCCATGCACCAGGCCTCTATCCTATCTAATAAAAGAGTAATATGCAGATTGACCATCACTGCAACACACAAGATGGCTGCCACCATGCGGACACAAGATGGCGCCACAAGATGGCCAGCAGGGGAGAGCAGTTGGGAGGGACCAGGCCTACAAGGGAGGGCAGTTGTGGGTGATCAGGCCAGCAGGGGAGGACAGTTGGGAGGGACCAGGCCTGTAAGGGAGGGCAGTTGAGGACAATCAAGCCTGCAGGGGAGGGCAGTTAGGGGTGACCAAGCCGGCAGAGGAGGGAATTTGGGGGCGACCAGGCCTGCACGCAAGGGCAGTTGGGAGGGACCCAGGCCTGCAGGGCTGAGCAGTTGGAGGGGACCAGGCCTGCAGGGGAGGGCAGTTAGGGGTGATCAGTACTGCAGTGGAGGGCAGTTAGGGGCAAACAGGCTGGCAAGGGAGCAGTTAGGCATCAATCAGGCTGGCAGAGGAGTGGTTAGGATATGATCAGGCAGAATTGATTAGGGGCAATCAGAAAGGCAGGCAGGCGAGCAGATTGTGAGAGGGATCGGGCCTAAACGGGCAGTCAGACATCCCTCGAGGTGTCCCAGATTGGCGAGGGTGCAGGCTGGGCTGAGGGACAGCAACCCCCACCCCTGTGCATGAATTTCGTGCACCGGGCCTCTAGTATATATACAATCTTGTAGGCATATTCATATGCATCTAACCATGCATTACAGTAGCAGCACAGCAAAATGTTTTAATTTGCAGTCATAAACATCATCTATTAGCATATCATTAAAACTGTTTATTTTACATAAATAATGGTTCACAGTTTAAGTTATTTTAATGGCCTAAAACACACACTAGTGACTTGAATAAATTAGAATATCCAATCATATCTAATACACAAAAGAAAAGTATGAGGTCATCATATAAATACCTTAAACCATATTATAAAGTAAAACAGCGTTAACTATGCTTTACCTTGTAATGAAAGAATGACTGACAAACCTCTTCCCAATAGCCATATAAAATGAGCTTTATTTAATATATATCATACTGAACTGAGGCTTTCCTGGCTTCACAGCCAGGCTCCTCCATGCATGGGCAATGAAACACAGGAACCTGAGCCCGTGATTCAGCTTCCCTGTGCCTCAAGGAACTCCTGTGTAAAGAACAACAACTTGCCTCCGGGAATTTTCTCGAGGAAGAAATGTGGTAACAAGTAAATACTCTGGCATTTAATTCATGCTCAATACGTGTCCGTTTCCTTTTACATCTTTAGAATGAAGCAAAGACGTTAACCTTCACAAAATGAGTTGTTTTACTTCTGCGAGACACTGCCAGCTTGAATCTACATGTGGTGTGGCTCTGATTGCCATCCCAGACACTTCCAAGGCAAGCAACTATCCTTGCTTCCCAATTAGAATGCTCCCGGGGCAGAAGTAAAGGCTACGAGTCTGAACTGAGACTGAGCAGATAAGACTTAAACTTCCTTAATAAACCTTCTTTATAGGTTGAAAATACCTTGACCAAGTGCCTTGGACACGACTTTTGAGGTACAGAAAAGCCACATACCAATTGCTTTTCCTCACAATCTACCTCCTTACACTATGATTGCTCTGTTCCATGGCATCAGCTGACCAGCAACCTGTTTAGTCAATAAATAAACCCTAATCTACAATTAAAAGTCTCTATGCTATAAAATACATTTCTCTTGTGTTCCTGACTAAAGCGAGACTCCTCCAGTGGTCAGATTCACCTTTTCAGATTTTCCATTCCGTAGCCCAGAAACCCTGAAACCGCAAGGTGGGAGAAGATTATGCTGCTGTCAATGTATTTTAAATGTTTATATAATGACTAGAGGCCCGGTGCACGAAATTCGTGCACTGGGGGAGGGTGTCCCTCAGCCCAACCTGCACAGTCTCCAATCTGGGACCCCTCGGGGGATGTCTGACTGCCTCTTTAGGCCCGACAGGGATCGGGCCTAAAGAGGCAGTCAGACATCCCTTTCACAATCCGGGACTGCTGGCTCCCAACTGCTCGCCTGCCTGCCTGATTGCCCCTAACCACTTCTGCCTGCCAGCCTGATCACCCCCTAACCCAGTGATGGGCAACCTTTAGAGCTTAGTGTGTCAAACTTCGCCAAAAAACTGAGCATAACTCGGGTAGCGTGTCACTTTGAGGAAAAAACTAACTCCAAGACTCTAGTCGCAAATGTTTCATCCTCAGGAGCAGCAAATGTTTCATCCTCGACATGCTGCCGCATGTCATCAGAAATGGCTACGTGTGTCAGTGCTGACACGCGTGTCATAGGTTCGCCATCACTGCCCTAACCACTCCCCTGCCAGCCTGATCGACGCCTAACTGCTCCCCTGCCAGCCAGATCATCTCCAACTGTTTTCCCCTGACAGCCCGGTCACCCCCAAATGCCCTCCCCTGCATATTCTCTCTTTATTAGATAGGGTTTTTTCTTTAACATATTGGACTGCTCTAACTGGTTTGGCTCAGTGGATGGAGTGTCGGCCTGCAGACTCAGGGTCCCGGGTTCGATTCTGGTCAAGGGCATGTACCTTGGTTGGGGGCACATACTGCAGGAGGCAGCTGATCGATGTTTCTCTCTCATAGATGTTTCTAGTCTCTATCCTTTTCCCTTCCTCTCTGTAAAAAATCAATAAAATTTATTTTAAAAAAACATATTGGACAGTGTACCTGCTGTGGTCTTGACAAAACAGTAAAAATGTAAACCCAGACTAAAAGAATCATAAAATAAACTCCTTCAACAGGAATTTCATGAGACTTGGAAAGGTGATATCCTGTGGTTGTTTCTTCCTTTTTTTCTTCTCTTTCTTTTTCTTGATGTTTCATCTTTTGTCCTTTCTTACTTTTCTCCTTCTATTCCTTTTCTATCCTCTCTTTCTCTAAACTTTTCCTTTGGAAGAATCATCAGTACTTGACTCGCTCCCTGGGGGGCGCGGGTGCCTCCCAGCCAGATACCTAGGGCTGCCTCTGGGAGGGGTTGGCGGGGTGGGGTTGAGGGCGCCTCCCATCCAGACACCCCGGGCTGCCTCTGGGAGGGGATGGCAGTGTGGGGTCTTGGGCGCCTCCTATCCAGACACCCTGTGCTGCCTCTGGGAGGGGATGGCAGTGTGGGATCATGGGCGCCTCCCATCCAGACACCCCGGGTTGCCTCCAGGAGGGGATGGCAGTGTGGGGTCCTGGGCGCCTCCTATCCAGACACCCCATGCTGCCTCTGGGAGGGGATGGCAGCGTGGGGTCCTGGGCGCCTCCTATCAGGACACCCCAGGCTGCCTATGGGAGGCTTTGGAGGCGTGGGGTCGTGAAGCCTCCCAGCCGGACACCCCTGGCGGCCTCCCGGAGGGGTTGGCGGCGTGGGGGCGCGGACGCCTCCCATCTGGACACCCCGGGCGGCCTCCCGGAGGGGTTAGCGGCTTGGGGGCGCGGACGCCTCCCATCCGGACACCCCGGGCGGCCTCCCGGAGGGGTTAGCGGCTTGGGGCGCGGACGCCTCCCATCCGGACACCCTGGGCGGCCTCCCGGAGGGGTTAGCGGCTTGGGGGCGCGGACGCCTCCCATCCGGACACCCCGGGCGGCCTCCGGGTGGCGATGGCGGCGTGGGGGCGCGGACGCCTCCCAGCCGGACACCCCGGGCGGCCTCCCGGAGGGGTTGGCGGCTTGGGGGCGTGGACGCCTCCCATCCGGACACCCCGGGCGGCCTCCCGGAGGGGTTGGCGGCGTGGGGGCGCGGACGCCTCCCATCCGGACACCCCGGGCGGTCTCCGGGCGGCGATGGCGGCGTGGGGGCGCGGACGCCTCCCAGCCGGACACCCCGGGCGGCCTCCCGGAGGGGTTGGCGGCGTGGGGGCGCGGACGCCTCCCATCCGGACACCCCGGGCGGCCTCCCGGAGGGGTTAGCGGCTTGGGGGCGCGGACGCCTCCCAGCCGGACACCCCGGGCGGCCTCCCGGAGGGGTTAGCGGCTTGGGGGCGCGGACGCCTCCCATCCGGACACCCCGGGCGGCCTCCGGGAGGGGTTGGCGGCTTGGGGGCGTGGACGCCTCCCATCCGGACACCCCGGGCGGCCTCCCGGAGGGGTTAGCGGCTTGGGGGCGCGAACGCCTCCCATCCGGACACCCCGGGCGGCCTCCCGGAAGGGTTGGCGGCGTGGGGGCTTGGACGCCTACCATCCGGACACCCCGGGCGGCCTGCCGGAGGGGTTGGCGGCTTGGGGGCGCGGACGCCTCCCATCCGGACACCCCGGGCGGCCTCCGGGTGGCGATGGCGGCTTGGGGGCGCGGGCGCCTCCCATCCGGACACCCCGGGCGGCCTCCCGGAGGGGTTAGCGGCTTGGGGGCGCGGACGCCTCCCATCCGGACACCCCGGGCGGCCTCCTGGAGGGGTTGGCGGCGTGGGGGCGCGGACGCCTCCCATCCGGACACCCCGGGCGGCCTCCCGGAGGGGTTGGTGGCTTGGGGGCGCGGACGCCTCCCAGCCGGACACCCCGGGCGGCCTCCTGGAGGGGTTGGCGGCGTGGGGGCGCGGACGCCTCCCAGCCGGACACCCCGGGCGGCCTCCCGGAGGGGTTGGCGGCTTGGGGGCGTGGACGCCTCCCATCCGGACACCCCGGGCGGTCTCCGGGCGGCGATGGCGGCGTGGGGGCGCGGACGCCTCCCAGCCGGACACCCCGGGCGGTCTCCGGTCGGCCTCCTGGAGGGGTTGGCGGCGTGGGGGCTTGGTCGCCTCCCATCCGGACACCCCGGGCGGCCTCCCGGAGGGGTTAGCGGCTTGGGGGCGCGGACGCCTCCCATCCGGACACCCCGGGCGGCCTCCCGGAGGGGTTAGCGGCTTGGGGGCGCGGACGCCTCCCAGCCGGACACCCCGGGCGGCCTCCCGGAGGGGTTAGCGGCTTGGGGGCGCGGACGCCTCCCATCCGGACACCCCGGGCGGTCTCCGGGCAGCGATGGCGGCGTGGGGGCTTGGACGCCTCCCAGCCGGACACCCCGGGCGGCCTCCGGGCGGCGATGGCGGCTTGGGGCACGGACGCCTCCCATCCGGACACCCCGGGCGGTCTCCGGGCAGCGATGGCGGCATGGGGGCGCGGACGCCTCCCATCCGGACACCCCGGGCGGCCTCCGGGCAGCGATGGCGGCTTGGGGGCGCGGACGCCTCCCAGCCGGACACCCCGGGCGGCCTCCCGGAGGGGTTGGCGGCGTGGGGGCGCGGACGCCTCCCAACCAGACACCCCGGGCGGTCTCCGGGCGGCGATGGCGGCATGGGGGCGTGGACACCTCCCAGCCGGACACCCCGAGCTGCTCGGCTCTCAGCAGCAGTCCTCCCTGGAACTGGGGAACTCCGGCGGGATGAGCGTACTGGTCGCCGCCATCTTGTGGCTATGGGGGCCGCCATTTTTGTCGCGGAGGTACGGTTAATTTGCATACTACTCTATTATTAGATAGGATAGCTTCATATTAACATTTTTCTCTTAAAGTTAATATGGTACTTGACTTAAAGTAAACCGTTTTAGTTAAATGCTCATGTATTAATGGTTTTGTTCTTAACACTCTTTCTATTAAAATGCAAACATTCTAAGACGTTTTCTATCTGCTCAAGAGTTATTCCACAGTTTTGCTGTTTTTAGTTCTAAACTGATTCTATCTTCTCACAAGGCCCATGTTAAAAGGAAGATAGGAATTCATAGCAGGTATTATAATTCAGAGTCACATTAAGAAAGCACAAAAAGAACTTCCCTCTCAGTTTCAAGAGGCCATTTATGTAAGTTTTTATCTGTTGAAATGTCAAGAATGACCAAATTATCTTGCAATTTAGTTGACCCAAGGCAGCATGAGAATTTGTGTTTTTTCACTGTGAGGCCCAGCTCTTTTACAGCCAGTTTTACATATTCCATCTGGTTCTGAAATCCAAAACAACCTTCTATATTCAAACACAGGAACCTTGCATTGAAACCATTCCCTCTTAAGACCATGTGAGGATCAAGACTAAAGTCTATCAGGCCCACTCACTAGTAACAGCCTATACACAAAAATGGTGGAGGAGTCAAGAGAAGGTGATTCAACTCAGCTCTAAAATAATTCAGAAAACTTATCAAAGTAAATTAAAACTTAGGGATTTTAATGTTTGCTTTCTTTGGTTTTAACAGAGCACAACACTACCATAGGAATCTATAATTTCACAGAATTTAAAAACATCACTGTGGGTTATAAGTAAGAAAATGCTTTCTGTTAAGTAAGTGAGGGATATTCCTCTGGAACTGACAAGTTTAGTCTGTCTGACTCAAGGGGGTATGAAGTTAAAAAAGAGAAAAAGCAACCTCTGAAAAAAATTCCTGAAGTCCCTTGAGAAAACATTCTTTGGTTATGTGGTTATGTGTAGATATCCACGGAGATCTTCTTACTAGTTGTGTTGAATATAATCTAGCAGTGACCCTACAAACCCCTTCTTTCGTGCTCCCAGATCTGTGGTTTCAACTGTAAAAGAAATTATATAGCTGACCAAAATAGCCCAGTGAGTGGAATCTGGCATATTTCTTTATAAACAACTTTATTTACTTATTTATTTTTTTGAGTCATGGTTTAAGCTAGGCAAAGCTAACTGTTGGTTGCCTAGGACCCAACTACTATGAACTTCAGATTAACATTGGTTTAACCTTCTCAATGCCTAAATCCTTTGTTTGCTACCATGGAAATTGTGTCTATTACTACTTTTATACAACTACCATTCGCAGAAAACTTAGAACACCTGTGTATCTATGCAAAGGTAAGTTCTTGGTAACTATTAAATTTCCCACCCTGATTCTCTTGAAGCATTCATAAAAGACCTTCCACAGGGCTGCAATCTTCAACTTGAAAGGCAGTGTCATCCATCTACCTCTAGGGGGCAGTAGTAAACTCATTAGGAAATCCTTACCACTCTGGGGCCATTGCTGCTTTCTGGGCCCATAGTTCCTGGTACATTCTTTAAAGCATCCTTCTGTTATTTTCTTCTATGCCTTTACCTTCCCCACCTCCTTCTCTTAATTGCATTATTATCTCCTCTTTTTTTTTTTTTTTTTTACCACCTTTTAGATTTCAAAACCAAACCTCTCGCCTACCCCTACCGTTAATATGGCACACAAAAATGCTTGAGCCCCATACGTCTTAGTTTATAAAACAGCTTCTTCATTAGCTCTGGTAGAGTGCCTACTGGCTTTTGCTAGCTGTTGAGTCTAATTATGTGGTAGTTTACTGGCTTTTATTGAGTGCACTTAGTTAACCTTCTTTTAGCTTTATTAGGTAGTAAATTTGTTTATTTGGCACAACCTTTTGCTTTCTTGGCTTGGCATCCTGGGTTAAGAATTACTTCCCTATAATCAATGAATTTACTCATTTACTAATAAATACTCCTTTACCCACCTAATTGTAGATCTTCATCTTTATTTAAAAGCCAATTTAAGAAAAATGGCTTCTTGGCCTGCTTACATTTGGACACTTAGTAGGAAATTGCATTTCCTTCATCTAATAAGCATTATTAAGTGTTTAGGTTGGTTTTAGCATTCTGCTAAGTACTATGGAGGAAACAAAGTAACCTCAGACTCAATCTGTCTTCAAGGAAAACCTGAAGCTCCCATTTCAATTGCTTTCTTTGTACTGTGCCCTGTATGTGAAGTGAGCTGCGCTCTCCATAGTGCCTACTTGCTCAACCTGGCAGACACATCAATTTATGTCCCGTGGCCTCAAGGTGCAATTTCATATCCTGTTGCTGGTGTTCTCTACCCTGCAACCCAGGGAAGGCCAAATTAATTTTCTCTCATCAAGTGTGTTCCCAAACCATTTTAATAGACAAATATGCAAATTGACCGCACCTTCTCTACACCTAAGCCACGCCCACCAACCAATCAAGCGTGTATGCAAATTACCCCAACAAAGATGGCGGCTAATTTGCATATCAAGACAGCGTCGAAAGAAGCCAAGAGCTGCAGAAGGGAGTAAAGCTTCGAAGAAGGAAGCAAGCAAGCTGCGGTGGGGGGAGGAGAAGGAAGGAGAGAAGTCAGGGCCGGGGCGAAGGGGAAAGCAGGCGGGCTGGAGGAGAAGGCGGGGTGGGTGACAAGGGCGGAGCGGAGGCGGGGCCGGGGGCGAACGGAAACGCGGACGGGCTGGAGAAGGCAGGGCGGGCGACAAGGGAGGAGTGGAGGTGGGGCCGAAGGGAAACGCAGGTGGGCTGGCAGAGAAGGCGGGGCGGGTGACAAGGGCGGGGCAGAGGCGGGGTGGGGGTGAAGGGAAACGCAGGTGGGCTGGAGGAGAAGGCGGGGGGGGGGCGGTACAAAGGGAGGAACGGAGGTGGGAGGCGGGGTAGAGTGCAGCAGGAAATCTATTGCAGGATTTATCCTGCAACGGGAACGCTAGTATTGAATAAAAGCTATGCATTATGAATAGGTCTTTATATAAATTTCAGCTTTCCCAAGGCTTAGCTCAGAGTAGATGCATGCCTCCTTTAGTCAGAATTCCAGAGATTACAACTTCAGTTTCACAAAATCTACAGTAAAGCTTCTACTACATGAGAGAGGGGCAAAAAGCATAATCATTGGGCTTCATAACAGTCCCTGGTAGCACAGAGCCTACTCTGAATAATGTTGCTTCGATTTTTAAATATCAGCCAAAGAAAACTGGGCTAGGAGGTAACAGAGGTCCGGGCCGGCCACTCTAGGACAATGTGACCAGGACAGGTTATTAAACTTCCCTGGGTGTTAGTTTCCTTATTAATATCGCAAAGGTGGTAGAATTACTTGTTAAGGGGAGTTTGTGATTCCATCACATGAGACTGGTAAAGTATACAAACATTTATGTAACAAGTCTTAGCAAATACCAAAATTTTCTGGTTTAGATCTCATGCATTAGATAAATTTAGAGGAGAAAGACTCTGGGACACTTGGGCCAAAAAGTCAATTACAGTTATTATAAAATGATTTAGATGATCCAAAGTGACAGACCATGAGCATAAACTGCATGAAACGTGAACAGGGAAAAGTCATTAGCCTTTGCCTAGCAGACAGGTCTCCTGGTGTATTAACACTAACACATGTGAGCCTGAAATGAATGCTTACATCAGCTGTTATTCCTAGAACATCCCTAGATAGACATTGCCAGGTGTGTTGACTTCAAAGTAACTGGATATTACATTTCGTCAGACTGAGCAGGAGTAAAATCAGGTTGATGGTAAGGATATAGCATATGATCCTCTTTTCTCCATAAGGTTTTTCTAGAAAAGAAAAATAAACACTACAGGCAGATCACTTATGAAGGTTGTTCTAATATAAAATTACAGTTGGTGAGAAAAGTAGTGAGAAGTGAGTCATGGTGTTGAAGGAAAAAGCAAGACACTTTTAGATGAACTAGGAGGCCAACTCATCCACAAGGAATTAGTTACACAGGCAAATGCACAAATCAATGTTCTCCATTTAGAATGCCAGATATTGAGATTTAGAAGCCAGCATCAGAGTAAAACCAGACTAATACTCTGGGAAGGCAAACAGCTTTACAAATGTGATTCAGAAGACATCCTGAAAGAAATGGTGGTAACATTTGGTCTCTATAGTTCAGGTGGGTCTCCATAAAATAGCTATATGAGAGAAGAATTCATCCTTCAAATAAATAGTAGTCTAAGCTGACTCTGCCTTGTTCTCTGCTGGGTGCTGAGTATAGACCAGTGGTTCTCATCCGGAGCCATTTTGCATTTCAGGAGATATTCAGCAATGTCTAGAGATATGTTTGCTTGGGACAACAGGGAAACAGACCAGATTGCAGAGGTAGGTGGAATACTGCTGGCATCTAGTGGGTAAGGCCAGAGATCCTGCTAAACACCCTACAATGCGCAGCACAAGTGTACACAGCAAAGACTAATCTGGCCAAAAATGTCACTGATGCCAAGATTGAGAAATCTCAGTATAGACCGAGGAACAAGCCCTTATGCTCTTTTCCCTTAATAAATGAATAATAGTTTATTTAAGGTGGATTTTAAATAAGCATACATATAAATGTATAACCAAATATTGCCAAAAGCGACTTGAAGAAAAGAACAAGAATTAGTAGGACATGTTGGTAACACTGGAACTAGTTGCTCATTTGATCAACAAAGAAAGAACAGGGTCAACAGATGACAGGTACTCAAATTGTTAAATCAATAAAATTCCTTCTATCACCTACTAACTTTAACAGCCTGTAATTTAAAGGTCTTTTCTTTCAACTCTTTTTAACCCCCTCGCTCTTCGAATAATATCCGCTTAAGTGAAAGTGGTACAACCAAAATGTTTTTCAACTTTATGCCATCGCCTATGGCAGCCATTCCTCCAAAGCCTTCCCAGCCTTGCCATATGTGTCTTCTCTTCTGTCTAAATGGGGCTTCAGCCGAAACCGGTTTGGCTCAGTGGATAGAGCGTCGGCCTGCGGACTCAAGGGTCCCAGGTTCGATTCCGGTCAAGGGCATGTACCTTGGTTGCAGGCACATCCCCAGTAGGGGGTGTGCAGGAGGCAGCTGATCGATGTTTCTCTCTCATGTTTCTATCTCTCTATCCCTCTCTCTTCCTCTCTGTAAAAAATCAATAAAATATACTTTTTAAAAAAATAAATAAATAAATAAATAAATAAATAAATGGGGCTTCAGCTACTTAACCTGGTCTTTTCAGAGTCAAGGTCGGTGGCTGGGAGGGGGTGAGTGAGATTTCCTCTGAAGACATTAAGATGGAAGATGCAGTTATTACAGAAGCTCTAGTAGAAGAGGCAGTCAATCCTGTGGTAGGCCTTCCTCCTCAAATGAGGGCCTTCAGCACCCACAGATGCCCCTTCAGCATCCGGTCACACTTTTTCTGGTTGGAGCCCCACCATCTTCCTAGGGAGGAACCACTTCTTCACCGTGGTTCAACACTTTCCAGCTTAAGGGAAGGGCCTCAGCAACCAGTGCCAATGTTACTCAAGTATAGACATTGGTTGAAAATAGTTGAAAAAGAGGCATTTTTATTTTCATTGTGATTGCTGACAGAAAAATATAGATTTGTTGACAATTGCCTTACCAAAAGAAAAAAAAAAGTGCTTTCCTGAAAACAGAGCCAATCCAGATGGGACAAAAGCAGGGTAATGTACTCATGATACCATTTGAGTTCCAGGGTCCAACAATGCCTGATGCCAGACAACCTGGGTGAATGTGTCAGTTTGATCTAAACCACACTATGAAACTAAGTGAAATTGAACATATGTGTGATCCTATGCTAAACTCCAATGGATCTCACAGATAAATAAGGCATGGTCCTGCCATTAAGAATTTCACATTTATTAGAGGAAACAATTTTACTTGTGAGCATCTACCATGTTTTAGTTGCTAAACCTAGACACTGCATAGGTAAAAATGAAGTAAGATCTAAATTAGCTTCATTTTACTAGACATGCGCATAGTATATTCCCCAAAGGCAGAGAACAAATGACCATTCAGATTTTTAACCCAACTCTTGCTGATTCTACAGCTCCTATATTTGTTCCATATTATGTCGCCTCTCTGCATTACCATACAAAAATAACTTGATTGCAATAATATTCAAAGAAAGTTCTACTAGTGTACAGACAAAAATATAACTGTGATAATGTTTCATAGACCAAGTTTTGAAAGTATAGGATATGGAAAGGAGAAAAAAGAAAAAGGGTCTTACAAGGAGACTAATTTTTACTGGCACTTTGGGTCAAGAGGTGGACATCCCCTGAGGGGTCCCAGACTACAAGAGGGCACAGGCCGGGCTGAGGGACCCCCCCCCAACCCCAAGTGCATGAATTTTCATGCACCAGGCCTCTAGTATATATATAACATATTATGTTTGCTTTCACTAATCACTCAAAAAAATATAAGCAAGAATCTTAAATGGAATCCTATGCAGTCATTAAAACAAATGTATATCTGTATGTGTTGAACCAGAAAGATATCTTACCTAATATTAGAGAAACATGTAAATTGACAATACCTCTGCTACACCCACAGCCAATCAGAGTGAATATGCAAATTAACCAAACAAAGATGGCAGTTAATTTGCATCCATACCTGGGTCCCGGGAACCTCCTCGGCATCCAGGTCACTCCAAACCGGCCACTGGAGGGGTAGGGGGACCCCCTTCCAAAGCCTAAAGCCTCGGGCGGAGGTTTTAGGCTTGGGAAGGGGCCGAGCCTGTGATCGGAGGGGCAGGGGGACCCCCTTCCCAAGCCTAAAGCCTGGGTGGCCCAAGCAGGCGATCAGAGGGGTGTGGGGGGGGGCCTGCCCAAGCCTAAAGCCTCGGGCGGAGGTTTTAGGCTTGGGCAGGGGCCGAGCCTGCGATCAAAGGGAAGGGGAAAAAATCAATGGAAGCATATCCTCAGGTGAGGATAAAAATAAAAATAAAAAAAGAAATGTCATATCATATGAAAGACACATCTTGAAAATGCCTAAAGAAAGTTGTAATTTTTTTCATGGTGAAGGGACTGGAGTCCGTGTTGATGAAAATACCTTGGCAGCTGCAATGACTGGCAGTGGCTGCAGCAGTGGGTTGATGGGGCTGGCGCCTTCCCCTGATCAGCCCAGTCACCTCCCACAAAGGGAGACCAGATTGCAGCTTAGGTCCACTCCCAATGGGGAGTGGGCCTAAGCCATCAGTAGGACATCCCCTGAGGGCTCCCAGTATGTGAGAGAGGGCAGGCTGGGCTGAGGAACCCCTTGCCGGTGCACGAATTTTGTGCACCGGGCCCCTAGTCTATAATATAATCATGAAGGGGAAAAATTATGGAATAGAAGATATATTGTATAAATCCATTTATATAATAGTCTATACATAAATATTTATAGGATATAGCAATATCTAGAAAAACACTATTTCTAAAATGTCAGAAGTGAATGAATATTTTTGAATATTATAACTTTTTAAATATATTTTTCATTGATTTCAGAGAGCAAGGGGGAGAGAAAGAGGGAGATAGAAATATCATTGATGAGAGAGACTCGTCAATTGGCTTCCTCCTACACATCCCATACTGGGGATTGAACTGCAATCCGGGCATCCTGACCAGGAATTGAACCGTGACCTTGTGGTTCATAGGTTGATGCTCAACAACTGAGCCATGCCAGCTGGGTATGAATATTATAATTTGAGGTAATTCCTACATCGTTATACTTTTCTTAATTTTTTTTTTTTTTACATTGAGCATTTTTACTTGGTAAATATAAAACTCCCTTTTCACGGTACAGAACTTTACTATTTATCATATCAAACTAAAGTCATACTATATTGATTCTGATTCAGAGAGAAAATAAAAACTATCTGTTAAGTTGTTGTTCCATCTTTAAACATTTAATGTGCTATCTCAGATGTCCTTCACATCAGTATTCTGTGAGAAATAGGACCATAATTATAGTTAAAATGAGAAAACTGACTCTAAGAGACATTAAGTAGTTTAGTCAAGTTTACGTAGCTAGTGCACAGGTAAAGAATCACCATTCAAACCCAAGCCCCAGTTCTCATTTCCTTTTCAGTGAAGCACACAGAGAAGAAAATATAAAGCAAACCTTACCATAAGTTTTTGTTGCTTCCATTTCCAGATTTATGTTTATTTAATTCAATTTACTGATTATTTTAAAAGAATATTAAAAACTCTTGTGGTTACTTTCAGTAATGATATTTCATATCATATGCAATAATAATAATAACCAGCATTTATTGAACCAGATTCATTTCAGAGGACTGCCATGGATTACCTCATCTAATTTCTACATCCAGTCTATGGATTAGTTGCAGTTATTAGGAGAGTCACATAATGAAGAACTGTGACACAGAGGGATTAAGTAACTTCCCCCAGGTAACACAGAAAATAATTGGTGGAGCCAAGGACTCCATCTGAGGCAGTCCAACCGCAAAGACTGCATTCACAACCACCACGCAGCGCTCAGTTTATACAACCAGGTTAAGTTCTGACCCTCTAAAGGTGCTCATCTCTGGAAGCTAGTTGTTTATCTCATTAAGCCTCTATTGTTCAGTATATTTAAAATGTCTCTTTGGACAATGCTCAGGGGCATTTTACTGGCTGCACAATGTCTCCTGGTCATATACAAGCACTTCTTTTTTTAAATTGGTAGTTTGGGATACCTTTTTCTCTTCTTCCTCTTTATTTTTATACAGCTCATTTGTACACACAGGCCTCTTCCCTCTGACCTAATAGATAAAAGTGAAAGGAGTTTTAGGGGTAAAAAAAGACAGGTTTAGGGATTTTTAGAAATAAACAGGGTCCACAGGGGAGGAAGGCTTGGCGCCCAAAGGTGAGGGCTTGGAGCCGCCAAAAGGCATATATTCACAGAGAAAACAAGAGGTACCACAGGATAAGGGGAGGGGAAGGCATCCATTCACAGAAGATAGGGAAAGGCCACAGGGTATGGGGAGAAAAAGGAAACAAACTTTCATAGAGGATAGAGAAATACTGACAAATGAGAAAAAGAGGAAAACAGATTTTCACAGGAGATGCAGAATTCTACCGCTGAAGGGGGAGGAAAAAAGAGGGGGCACCGCATGGGTTTTGGGCTTTGAAGTTGATATTCTACAAAAGAGTGACCAATAAGAAGGGAGTGTGAAGAAACAAAGAACTGCAGCCTTTATAAACCTCAGGAAAAAGGCGTTTAGTGGGTCACCCCCTTTGGAACCTCCTCCCTGTGTGGGAGTCTGTACTTGCTTCCAATAAATTTCCACCTTTTTCATATGGACCACCTTTTCTCCGTGTTCCATCCAGACAAGGACCCAGGAAAGAATCCACCCTTGCACTCTGCTCAGGAAAAACCACCCAACTCAAAAATGAAAGAACCATCGTGGAGCTAATCTACTGTTGCCCTTGGCTCTTAGCTGCTACTCCTAAACGGAACATGGGAGAGGACCCTCACATGGACAGTCAGGAAACCACCAGCCTGGAAGTCAGCTTATCTGCACACAGCCTGCTGGCCAACTGAGTCCTAAGATGATGACCTGGAAAGACAGAACTGCAGAATGTCACAAACTGAAGCTACCTGTGTCCCATCTGAAAGTGCCAATTTACACATGAAAGGATAATCCTCTGTTTACATTTCAAAATAAGGCAGCCATTGCTCTTCCAAAGACAGGCAGTTAGGGGCTATTAACAGCCATTATTAAACTAGAGGTCTGGTGCACGAAATCTGTGCACAGGTAGGGTCCCTAAGCCTGGCCAGCAATCAGGGCCAATCAGGTTCCTACCTCCCTGCCTCCCCACCTCCTCCTTCCCTCGCTCCCTCAGCGCCCTGCCGCCACTGCTGGTCATCCAACATGTTCCGTGCCACCCCCTGGTGCTCAGTGCACATCATAGCGAGTGATCGAACTCCCGTTGTCCTGGTCAAACTCCTGAGGGGACACTTTGCATATTAGCCTTTTATATATATATTAGAGGCCCAGTGCACAAAATTCATGCACGGGAGGGGGAGGGTCCCCTCAGCCCAGCCTGCACCCTCTCCAATCCAGACCTCTTGAGGGATCGGGCCTAAACTGGCAATTGGACATCCCTCTCACAATCCTGAACCGCTGGCTCCTAACCGCCTCTGCCTGCTGGCCTGATAGCCCCTAACTGCCCCCCCTGCCAACCTGATCACCCCTAACTGCCTCTGCCTGCCAGCTTGATCACCCCCAACTGCCCTCCCCCCTCCCTGGCCAGCCTGGTTGACCCTAACTGCTCCCCCTGCCAGCCTGATCACCCCTAACTGCCCGTCCCACCAGCCTGGTCAACACCTAACTGCCCCCCTCTACCGGCCTGGTTGCCCCTAAATGTCCCACTCTGCCAGCCTGGTTACCCTAACTGCCCCCCACTGCCAACCTGGTCGCCCCACACAGCCTGCTGCTCAGTCATTTGGTCGCACCACACTAACCCTCCTGCTGGCCTGGTTGCCCCATGCAGCCTGCTGCTCAGTCATTTTGTCGTCCCTCACTAACCCCCCTGCCGACCTGGTCACCCCATGCAGCCTGTTCAGTCATCCGTTCGGTTGTTTCGATTGCAACGGTCACTTAGCCTTTTATATATATAGACTAGAGGCCCGGTGCATGAAATTCCTGCACGGGGAGGGGTGTTCCTCAACCTGGCCTGCACCCTGTCCAATCTGGGACCCCTTGGGGGAATGTCCAACTGCCGGCAGTCGGACATTCCTCTCGCAATCTGGGACCACTGGCTCCTAACCGCTAACCTGCCTGCCTGCCTAATCACCCCTAACCACTCTGCCTGCCTGCTTGATCACCCCTAACTGCTTACTAGGAGGCGGGGCCAACCCTGCAAGGGGCAGTCTGCCTACCTGATCACCCCTAACCACTTGTTTGGGGGCGGGACCAGCCCGGTGAGGGTCTGTGGTGGTTCTTGTCTAACGGTCATTATGCTCGTGACGCCGTTACAGTCTCTGTCCTTTTATTATATAGGATAGATAACAACTTCTTATATTTCTCCTATACATTGAAATTTCATACCAGGAAGCACTCTTCAAATGAATGCACGTCTGACCTTAATATTTATTAGTTTAAAATCAGAATTTAAACTAATAAATATTAAGATTGTGGATCTTTGAATAAATGTAAAAAAGATTTTAGTACATGTGCTGTTTGAATTCTGTGTAAATATGCTCCATGTGTTAAAGTTATAAAAAGTTAAAAAAAAACACATTTTAAATTTATGAATAAGAAAATTTGAATATATCTCGAAAGAATTGTCAAATAATTTTTGATGTTTTCCTATAATAGGAACACTGAATTCTGTAATAGAAATTATCTAGGCATTGTCATAGCCACAAAAGGACACATACCCAGAAAGAAGTCTATCAGAGAAATGCATTCCCATGTACATTTCACATTCCTATTATTAATCAAGTGAGTACTCATGGTTCCCTGGTGTGCCTACTAGCCTTGAATCCTGGGCTGGTTTCTCTAGGGGAACCCCAAGAACTATGAGCAATTCCCGACACACAGTAGGAGGCCATGGGATTCAAACTGCCAGAAGCTTACCTAAGGATGCAAAAATTAAAATGAATGAAGCAATTATAGAGCTACAGAAAAGTGTATAATTAATCTTAATACTCCTTCTCTCAGTTTCAGCTATTCCCAAATGGTTAGTCAGATTGAGCTAATGTTACCCTTAGACAGAAACACTGAATCTATCAATCCTATAGCATGATCAAAAACCTAATTTAATTTTTTCTTAAAGGCATCACAATTCATTTTTTAATGGTTCTTTAAAGGGGGATGCAAAGGAATTTGCCAAACTCACTAACTTCTAATGAACTGACCAGTATAAATTTATCAGATTAGAGAGAAAAAAAGTCAAATGATTTAATTTATCATCTGTTTTGTATATAAGGCTTACTTAAATAATGATAGATGATAGACAGATAGGATAAATAGATCATATATATACACACACATACTGAGTGGCCAGATTATTATGATCTCTGAATGCATAATAATCTGGCCATTCAGTATGTGTGTATGTGTGTGTCTGTATGTATGTATATATCTATATCTATATCTATATCTATATCTATATCTATATATGTGTGTATGTGTGTATATATCTATATATGTGTGTATGTGTGTGTGTTTGTGTGTGTGTGTGTGTGTGTGTGTGTGTGTGTGTGTGTATATATATATATATATATTCATGCATGGGTGGGATTCAGCCAGCCTGGCCAGGGGAAGGGGACATGGGCAGTTGGCCGGCCTGCCTTCTGGTCGAACTCCTGGTCGAGGGGACAATTTGCATATTAGCCTTTTATTATATAGGATATACACTGAGTGGCCAGATTATTATGTGTTCAGAGATCATAATAATCTGCCACCGCATAGCTGGAGGCGAGCTTGGGTCACTAGCTGGTTTCCTCTAGGCCTCACTTGCTAACCCTGGATAGCAGGTCTGAGCAAGCCATGCCTAACTGCAAGCAATAAAAATCAACACAATGATGCAAATTAAAAAAAAAAATAAGTAAAGGCTATTAGGTACTTTACAGGATCACCCAGAGGAACCAGATGAGAAAAAGAACAAAAGAGAAAATACTACGACACTGAAAGTACAGCCCAAACAAAGCCCCAGAATCTGCTCCACTACTGCTCCTGGGAGTCCACACCTTGTGCTACTGCAGGGCCTTCAGTGGACCAGGCAGTGATGCTGGGCCTGGAGGCACGAGGGCGCCACAGATGCTCCCGCTGCCGAAAGAGCTTCTCCACTAGCCCACCCTCTATGAGATGGAGCCCAGGGGCCCAGCCTGGGCCAGAAGCCACAGCCCAGCTCCAAATAAAGACATGGAGGTTATGCAATGGGAAGTGTACAGCTCCTTCCACACCTAGCCACAAACGTAAAAACTGGGGATTCTCCAAACACAAAAGAAGGTTCTTACGCTGGGTAGAAAAAAATTCAATTTTATTCAAACATGAAGAACCCACCTTTAAAGTCTCACACTTGCCCGCACGAAGGACAGCATTCAGCTACGGTGAAGTTTTAGAGCCAAATTTAAGTGAATGTTGAGGACAAAGGCATACTTTCAACATAGTGCAGTCTGATCCTTCCTTTGCTCCCTCAGAACACTGAGCACAGAACACTATATTCATAATTTCCTCATGAACACATATTACATTTTAATGTGGTTAGTGATGGGGTCTGCCCTCCCCAACAAGACGGCATGCTGTGTGGGCCTTTTTCTGTCTTTGTACTCTTGGCACATTTCAGGGATGAAATAAAGATTTCACTTTGTGTGGCTTTATTTGTAGGAGCTCATAGAAAATAAAAACACATGTGATGATCAACGGTTAATTTTGTTAATGAGTATTCATTAAATCAATAAGAAAATTACTAACACTTCAATAGATGCTATTACAGAGAACAATTTATCAGAAATGTTGCTACACAAAAAGTGTGCAAATTCCAATGATATAAAAAATAGAAAAGAATATGAAATAGCATTTTTATTTATCTAATTTGAAAGGATTTTTCCAAATTATAATAGGTAGTATATACAATACAACATAGCAGGTTAGTCAAAGATTCCGTGAAATGGACGGATTCATATATTTTCAGAGGGGCACAAATCAATTACATTTAAGATGAACAATTTATAATATGTATCGTGAGTTACAAAATTTTGATTCCCATTGATTCAGCAAAAATTATTCTAATTATCTACATAAGAAAAAATGCAGGGGGGGGGAAAAACATAGAAATCTTCAGTGGATTATAAATGTTGATGTATAATAACAAAACATTAGGTAAAAGCATAGATTTCACCACATTTTAAAATGGTCAGGTATATGATGAAATACTCACTTAAAAGAGATTACGCCACCATTGAAAATGATGTTTATGAAATATTGATACTGACATAGAAAAATGTTGCCATATGTATCTGGTACAGACAGGCATTACAACTAATCACACCCCAGGGCAATTGCTCCCTTACATGTCTGGTCTCTTATGAAACCAGGATGTCTTCAAAGTCTAGTATCTTGTCTTATTCATCTTTTTATCACTAGTCACTAGCACATTATATAATTTGAGCTCAATATATTGTTGAAGAATGAAATTAGTGAGTGAATAAGTAAGCAAATAAATAGACATACATTTTCAGATTGTTGTTTCCCGGAATACTATGTCAGTTACTTTATGTATTTTGCGACATAGCATGGTGCAACAGACGACAATCAATATTATGCAAAACCTGAGCTCAAAATCCCCTTTGGAAATTCAATGCCTCATCTGGGTCAAAAGCATTTTTCTATCCCTTTTATTTTGTTCAGAAGGTATAAAGCTAGATATGATGAGTTTCTGATAATCCACAAGACTGACTGGATTTTCAAAAAGCCTCCATAATATAAATGAGGAGATAATTTCCAAAGACCTTGAACATATGATAAAAGTTACACACACACACACACACACACACACACACACACACATGCACACGCACGCACATGTGTGACTTGTCAGGCTATCAGTGCCTGCCTCTCATGCCCTCCTGGCTCATCCTACCAGCCCTGAATATTGCCTGCAAAGGATGCCAGAGTGAAGAACTGTCAAGCTCATGACTGAGCACTGACAATCTCATGACTTTCAGATTTAATGGAATGTTGAATGGTACCCACCGGAATTACATTCACATGTGCTGTACCAGTTGTTTAATCCTCAGATCAGGCAGAGTATAACCGTCCCACCAAACTAGGTCAATTGCCAGACATAGGCATGTGCCTCTAAGACTGCATAATGACTAGGACACACGTGCCTGGATCAAGGAATTTTCATTGAAAAATTAATCTTGGACTCTCAAAAAATAACTAAAATATGCTGACCCCATAGATAGCATGGGGATTTACCTACATATCAATTATTCATGAAATGTTTTATGCATAAAGAGCTCCTTCCAAGGTTATTTATAGATGCAAATAGAAAAACGGCATAGAAATGAAAAACATAATGTTCACATATCTACACAATTCTACAACAAGGTTCTTATGTCCCATACATGGGTCCTAAAAGGTGACTAACTCATAATTTTAATGTCACCTAAGTTCACAAAGGAAATGGAGGCAGAGCTAGAGAGCTGGGCCCTGTTAATAAAGCACAGGCTTTATAATCAGACATCGAGGCTCAGCGCCTCGCACGGCACTTCTTAGCTGGGTGTCTGCAGTTCCCCCACCACTCGCCCTAGTGTTCCCACACCTATAAATGGAAATAATAATAATAACAACAACAACACCTACTCAGAGATTCATTATGAGAATTAAATAAGCTCACAAAGCCCTTAGCACAGTTCATGGCTCACACCAGACAGTAATAATAATATTTAGTTGGCCAAAAGTATAAGACCCCATGTGACTCAACTGATTAAATAAATAATTCCTGACCATAACTGAAAAGTCTTGCCTATCGGAAAAGTGGCATGGATTTTTTTTTTTTTCCTGAGGCCTCAGTAAGAGATCAGGCAGCTTTAACACAAATGACCAGCAGGTTGAAGTTAAGCATAGTAAAGACTAAAATCCTCAGGATTGTCTTTAAAAACACTTATAAGCATGAAAACATCTCAATTTAAGTAAAAGAGTGGTATCTTTCTAGGGGCCACTCTCAGGTCTGGTTTCATGCTTGGCACCGGGAGGGAGGGGGAGGAAAGGGCAGCAGTTTAGGTACAGAAGTTCAAGTGGCCCTGCTGTCCTAGTGATTTGCAGTCACTTCACTGCAGTCCCAGGAAGGACGCTGCCCAGGAGAGGAAAGGAGAAGCAGGGCCTAGCTGTAGAAGGCCTTTAAAAGAGAAAACAGGATCCTTAATAACATGACCCAGCAAGGAAATGGTGAATTTATTCCCTACATAGTTTGTTTTACCTACAATCCTCTAGCTAACTAAGCATTCTAACTAGAATTGCAAATATTGCTATAATAAATCTCAGGAAATATAAATGTTAAAATCATCACTTACATTTTCTGCTAACGAAAGACATCTCAAAAGTTTTTAGGAACTTTACAAACATTAAAACAAGCCTTTCTGATGTTCAGGTCCAATTTCTCTAAGCATTGCACTTTAAAAGGGGCTATAGCTGTAAACATTATTTTCTTCAAATGTTTTGGTTCCCCCTTTATTTTTTTCTTTATCCTTTTTTTAAAAGCATTTTTAATTTACTTTAGAGAAGAGGAGAGAGAGAGAGAGAGAGAGAGAGAGAGAGAGAGAGAGAGAGAGAGAGAGAGAGAGAGAGAGACATCCATGTGGACTGGCTGCCTTCAGCACCTACCCCAACTGGGGATCAAACCCCCAATCTGGGCATGTCCCATGACCAGGAATCAACCCCACCCCCCACCCCCCCACCCCCGCATCTTTCAGTGTACAGGGCAATGCTCCAGCCAACTGAACCACACCAGCCAGGGCTTCTTTATTCCTTTTTACAGGACACCTGGAAGGGAGGCAATGAGTAAGTCAGTACTCAATATTGTGGTGTTTTGTCACATTTTCTGCAATAATTGCTAAGGTAGATGCTTACTTTTCCTGAAAGATCACTTTTTTAAAAAAATAATGCAATCAGTTAAAAGAAGAAAGAAAATTTTATTAACATTATAGTTAGGACCTATGAGTAGGTGGATGGGAGAGACTAAACAGCATACAGATGATTAGTTTCTTAACTTTTCTGTATGTCAGCTTCCTTGTCTGCACAATAGGAATAAAGCAGAGCCTATTTATACATCAGAGGATGTTCTGGGCCCTATAAATAAATTACCTTATTCGCATAACTGCCCTATAAGGAAAATAATATCATCACCCCCATTTTACAGATGAGGCAACAAGATACAAAGAGAAGATATCATGCTTGGTAAGGGGTAGAGACCAAATTCAAATCCAGGATCCCTAACCCTGCTTCTTTAGCCACCATGCCATATTTTGGAGTATAAAGAAAGAAGTCATCAAAAGACCATGGTGCATACAGAGGCACATAAACCTTTCCTGAAGATCAAAACAATTTAAAACGACTCTAGAATTAGGCCTTTCAAATTCCTTCATTCCCTCATCCAAGAAAGACTCCCAATAGAAATCATCACTGTGTTTCATAACTCGGCAATATTCTCCTGGGCTTTGAAAGAATCTGAGATGGAAATGAGTACTGACATAAGGATTTGTGACCAGATCAATATGTAATTATGTTTTGGGTATCAAATTCTCCTGGGGAAAACTGCATTTAAATCCTCCTAAGAGACTGAGCTCACGCTTAAAGATGATCAGTGATAAGTCACATTAGAAAGAGAGAAGAATTAGTGACGAGAGACGGCAGCCCCTAGAAGCATCTCTCCGAAGAATGCCGGCCCCGCCCAACATGGCGGGAAGCCCAGGTCAAGAGGAGGGTCAGCACTGCTTTCTCCTTTGCTGGTGACTGAACCACTTGAGCGTAAGTCTGTAAGAAGCTGTTCTGAGGAATGTCCCTGTGTTTTCTTTTGTTCCAGATAAGAGTAGATGGCTTCATGAAAATGATGCTTCAACATTTATTCAATCTCTACCTTCTACCTCAGAGGACACCTGTTTTAAAGTACAGGTAAGAACAGGTTTAGTTTTCAATGAGAAATATAAACAACACAGGAATTAAGAGAAGGCATAATCATTTAACAGTAATCATCATAGCTGCCTCAGGGGCCCTCACTACATTGCACAACCCCAAGCTCACCAATCACTGTGACCAGCTACACTGTAAATGGTGGCTCTAAGACTGTGCCACACTCGGCCCTAGTATCAGATACTGTTCTGAGCATTTTTTTATGTTAACTTAACCCTCACACAACTCTATGAAGGAGTGACTACTATGTCCGCATTTCATAAATTACAAGGTGAATGCTTCCTCTACACAGTAAGCGATGGAACCAATAGAAGCAGCTGGCTTATGGTGGGGTGCACATCAGATTTTTGTGGATGACCTGCTGCTGTCCCATACTGTCGGCAGTCTTGGAATAAACGCTCATATATGATTCAACCCTGTCTCTGCTTAATTGGCTCAAGTAGTGACAGGAAGCATGGATCCATTGATTGCCTGGTTACAGGTATAGATTCTGCAAAGCATAAAGCTGGAAGAAGATCCCTTGATTCTGTGTATGAACCGACACAAGTCCCAGAATCATCCTGAACTGTGTGTGTGCATGGAGGAGACACAAAGAAGCATAGCAAAGACTATGAAAACTAAACAATGATATAACTTACCACCCAATTCCCAATCTAAGGCCTGGGAGTCATAGGAAGAGACCAAACCTAAAACAGAATAGCAAAGGATTTGAAAACTAACGTTGAAGGTTCGATAGAGCTTGCTGTTTGAATCTAATTTTAATGACTGACTGCTACAACACACACACACACACACACACACACACACACACACACACACATTTTTCAGAGGATTTTAACAGGACTCAGAACTTGACAGGCAGTGTTAAAATGTCTTGTATATGATTAAAAATGAATTTATATACAAAGAACCAGGAATATGTGACCAATTAAAAAAGTTAATTAAGAGTTGCCAATCCTGAGATTATCTAAATAGGACTTTAAGTCAGCTATTAAAAGCATACTGTGTGAGATAAAAATAAATACTCTAGAAATTAATTTGAAACACAGAAGTTCTCACCAGAGAAATAAAAACTATAAAAAGTGAACAAATAGAAAATTTAGAACTTGAGAAACACCATATTTGATACTCTAAATATCCACTGAATGAGATCAACAGAATAATGAAGAGGTGAGAAAAAATAATAAAAGATAGAATAATGGAAAGAATCCAATCTAAAAGTCAATAAGAAAAACCTAATTTTATAAAAAGAGAACAGAACCTCAGGAACCTGTGGGAAGAAAGAAGTTTGATGCATTAAAATATATTTATCTGTAATATTTACTATATATATACATATATATGTATATGTATATATGTATACACACACACACACACACACCTCAGAGGACAACTGTTTTAAAGTATAGGTAAGAACATCTTTAGTTTTCAATGATAAATATAAACAATATATTTCTTTATAACTTTAGTAAAACAATATATTTCATTATAGAAACAATATTTCAAATGTATGTGTATTTCTCAACAAAAACTACAGAGACCTGGAGAGAGTGAAACAATACCTTTAAAGTGCAAGTAAAGAACTATCAACCTAGAATTCTATGTTCGATAAAAGTGTCTCCCATGGAATAAAGGCAAAAAGAAAAATCTAAATGAAGAAAAACTAAGATAATGTGTTGCCGTAAGGCTTTTCCCAAATGAAATGCTAAAGGAAGGTTTTCAGGCAGAAGTGACATGACATCCGAGGGAAACTTAAAATTTTAGGAATGAAAGGAGAGCAACAGACATGGTAAAAATGTGGACAAATGTAAGATGACTGTTTTCCCCTTCCGGTTTCTTTAAAATATGAATGACTACAGAAAGCAAACATAATACTATTGTCTGGTTACTAGTTCAAAGATCATAGGTGTATTACATATGACAATTACAAAATAAAGAGGTTAAAGGAACATGGTTATAAGGCTTCTATACTTTTTCTTAGGTGATAAAATCAAAGTAAACAGTAAAAACTAAGATATGTATATTTTAATCCCTAGAATAACTGCTAAAAAGTAATACAGTGAAACATAATAAAAAAGACAATAGATAAATTAAAAAGGAATATAAAAATATTAAAATAATTCAAAAGAAGATAGAAGAATATCATAGCCACAGAGGAAATAAAATAGATGACCAAACTCCAATCACATTGGATCACTTATTAATCCAACTAGAAGCCCAATGCATGAAGATTTGTGCAAGAATGGGCCTTCCTTTCCCTGGCTGCTGGCACCACCTTCGCTCTGGCCGGAGCTGCCTTCCCACACTGCCCAGAGGCCCGGAGTGGTTGGGGTGGTGCGGAACGCCTGCGTCATCGCCATGGCGACGACGAAAGCATCCCGCCCCACCCCCAGCTGCTCAGCACCTGCTTGGCAAATTAACCTGCTATCTATGTTGGGTTAATTTGCATACTCACTCCTGATTGGCTGGTGGGCATCGCGGAGGTGTGGTCAATTCGCATGTTACTCTTTTATTAGGTAGATAAATGTATCAATCTCTTTCATTAAGTGTAATAATCCAAAAACACAAATTAAGCAAAAATTATTTTCATTTTACACAGAAAAAATTCTCAATACCCAAGTCATTATATGCTGTCTATAAGAAACATGCTTTAAATATAAAGATATAAATAGTACAGCAATGGAAAAAAAGATACCATGCAAATACTAATTAAAAGAAAGCTGCAGGAACTATATTAATACTAGACGCCCAGAGCACGGGGGTGTGTGTGTCCCTCAGCCCAGCCTGCACCCTGTCCAATCTGGGACCTCTTGAGGGATGTCCGACTGCCTGTTTAGGCCTGATCCCACCGATCGGGCCTAAATGGGCAGTCAGACATCCCTCTCACAATCCAAGACTGCTGGCTCCCAACCACTTGCCTGTCTGCCCTCTTGCCTAATTGCCGCTAACCTCTTCTGCCAGCTAGCCTGATCACCCCCTCACCACTCCCCTGCCAGCTGGATTGACACCTAACTGCTCCACTGCTGGCCCTATTGCCCCTAACTGCCTTCCCCTTCAGGCCTGGTCACCCCCAACTACCCTCCCCTGCAGGTCTGGGCCCCCCTAACTGTCCGTCCCTGCAGCCCTGATCACCCCCAACTGCCCTCCCTTTCAGGCATGGTCCCTCCCAACTGCCCTCCCCTGCTGGCCATCTTATGAAGGCCATCTTGTGTCCACATGGGGGCAGCCACCTTTGACCACATGGGGACAGCCATCTTGTTTGTTGGAGTGACAGTCAATTTGCATATTTCCTCTTTATTATATAGGATTAGAAAAACTGAATTTCATAACAATAAAAATTGCTAGAAACATTAATGATTTTTTGTTTTTGTTTTGTTTGTTTGTTTGTTTGTTTTTTTAAAATGTATTTTTATTGATTTCAGAGAGGAAAGGAGAGGAAGAGAGAGAGATAGAAACATGAATGATGAGAGGGTTTCTTAATCTCTCACTATATTTTTCACTCATACAGTTTGAGACTTCCCTACTATTGCATTTGTGTGTAAATGTGTGTAAGAAATTACAAAGGACAGGCAAATCCAGACACCAGATTGGAGCCCTTTGAGTAATGGAAATATCCAGAATTAGAGACAACAACTAAAAACTCTCTTAGAACACAATATTGGATAAACAAAACTTTGCACTTAGAACAACCACAGAACTTACATCAGAGAGCCTATAAAAAGTTAAATTGTACAGTACAAGTTAAGTGATGAGAGATTTCAAATAAGAGAGAATTGGGGTTGTTTTTTTTAACCGTAAGGTAATCAATCTATTTATTGATTAAATGTCTACTGGGAACCCAGCACAGTCTTGTATTATGAACAATTACTACCACCCCCCACTCTAACCTACACTCACACACATCAATATATCAGTGCATGAATCAGTCACATGATAATCCAAAAAGTGTGATTAAATCACTACTAGTTTATGGCAGAACAACAGAACTTTCAAAGACAGGATAGTGGTTTTCTTTGTTAGGCAGACTAGAAAATTATTGGGAATTTACATCAGGGACTCAGTTCTTAGTAGAAACAAATTAAGTGGCAGTAATAAGATAATTTTCACATAGTGAATAATCCTACCTAATAAAATAGTAATATGCAAATTGACCACACCTTCGCTATGCCAAAGCCACGCCCACCAGCCAAAGCCACACCTACCAGCCAATCAGTACGAGTATGCAAATTACCCAAGAAAGATGGCGGTTAATTTGCATATGCTGAGGGAGGGAGGAATGAAGACTGAAGACAACTTAGAAGGAAGAGGGAGGAAAGCGGAAAGCAAGGTGGCTGCCAGAGGGAAAGCCCAGGCGGGGCGGATCGGGGTGAAACGGGGTGCAGCGGGGCAGGCGGCAGTGGCAAGCGGATGCAGGCACGGTGGTCGCAAGGCAGTGGCAGCGCACTCGGCTGCAACAGCCGCTTGCAGGATTTTCCTGAAAATGGGCTACTAGTAACTTCATAATAAACATAAGAATCTTGCTTATCTTAACTATCAGTGGAAGATCACTAGGTTCATGGCTGAGAAAAGTAAGATCATTTTCTTCAAGATGGAAAAGAGATAAGCCCCCCAAAGTTGGTTCTGTCCCTTTATATTTTCCACAATCTTGAAAATACCCACATATACAATTTGTCTATAATAGAGATTAGAAGGCACAACAGTTTCCATTCACTCCAAGTAAAGAATACCAGAGTTTTGTGCTTTCCAACTTACAAAATATTCATCACAATGAAAACAAAATTTGAAAAAAACCTTGAAACCCGATAGTTAGAAAGTTGGCCTGAAATAATAGTTGTCTCCTCCATACATAACAGGTAGGTTGATTGATATTAATGTAATACAATAAGTTAATTGAGCATTAATTATGTACAATGTAACATGTCGCAGGTAAACTGTGTAGTGTACATAATATGATATCTAACATTATTAAAATATAGAAATCAGCAAACTGCTAAATAAAGTTTTATTGAAACACAGCCACACCCATTTGTGGATGTATTATCTATTGCTGCTTTTGTGTCCCAACAACAGAGGTGAGTCATTGTGATAGAGACCCTAGGCTCACAAAGCCAAAACTATTTACTATTTTGTTCTTTACAGAGAATGTTGCTACTCCTGGAATAAAAGATTTCAATTTATATTTTCTGTGCACTTCTTTAGAATATACATTGAAATTCAATGGAAAATTGGATGAAGTAAATGAAGGAAAAAGAAAAACTAAGGATGGCTCAAAAATTTTACCTGAACAATTGGATAGATTGTGATACCATTTACTGAGAAGGGGAAATCTGGGGGAAAGGTAAATTGCGTGTGAGGGTGGGGTGAGGGTGGAGTGGGCCAATAGAAACCAATAGTTCTATTTTGAAATGGTATTGTCTATTCACAGCAATACTCCATTTGTAGGCCCCTGACGTTCATTTCTTTGTGTATTTTTACCTTTGATGTCTCTTTAATCCAAACAGTTACACACACCAGGGGACACCATAGTGTAGGACTGACAAGTCCCAACCTTGAGTTAGAAGACCCAGTTTTGAAATTTGTCTTCAACAATACTAGTGATGTCATATAGGGCAACTTTCTTAACTTCTTTTCCACTTAGTTTCTTTATCAATTAAAAGGTCAAATAGCCTTACCTGGTTTGGCTCAGTAGATAGAGCATTGGCCTGCAGACTGAAGGGTCCCGTGTTCAATTCCGGTCAAGGGCACATGCCCAGGTTGTGTGTTCAATCCCTAGTAGGAGCATGCAGGAGGTAGCCAATCAATGATTCTCTCTCATCATTGATGTTTCTATCTCTCTCCCTTTCCCTTCCTCTCTGAAATCAATAAAAATATATATTTTTAAAAGTGAAATAATTTGACTTAGTGTTATGATGAGGTAATATTTGTGAAGCAGTAAGAGGAGTAAAGCATTTACTATGTGTTAAATGGATAAGAAAATTTGAACATTGTGTAGATTTTGTCTTAATGCCAAAGAAAAGTTTTCATCAGTAAAAGTGAAACTTACTCTGTATTGAGGAGCAGGGGAGAAAAAAAATTGGCTTTTAGGTGACTAACCAAGCATAGACCGGCCATCAGCAGGAGGAAGGCACAGCCACAAACCTATTGATCTTCCACTGATAGTTAAGATCAGCAAGATTTTTGTTTTATTATGAAATTATTATTCACTACCTGAAAATTATTTTTAATACTGCCATTTAATTTGTTTCGATTAAGAACTGGGGTCCTGCTGCCAATGTAACTCCATCTTTCTAAGTATTGCTTGTTTCTTCTCCGGTTTTCTATAACAATATTAATGGAATTTTTCCACCTTTATTCTTTTTAGTCTTGCTTTCTTGTTTGTGAGAATCACAAATGCTGTGGATACTGTATGTAATATTCCAATTACATAAATGCATCACAATTTGATTATTTTATATTGACGGTACTTTTAATTTTTTCCAGTTTTTTACTATTATAAATAGTACTTTCACAGCATCATTTCCTATGAATATATACACACATTTCTGTGAGTATATTCATTCTGAGGAATAGAACTATTCATATATTGTCATAGGGAATGTACCACCAGCAGTATCTGTGAGTCCATTTGCTCCACATAAAATCAGAACTTAGTATTACTCACCTTTATAATTTTGATGGCTGTGTAGTAATATTTCATTGTGGATTCATCTGAGTGTCCCTATGCTTTCTAGAAGCTGTGGTAAATATATAAATAAACTGAGAGGGAAATTGTTTTTTTGGAGCTGAAGCCATGAAACATTGCCTATGGCAGAAAGCTAATGGATAGAGATGGGCTGAAACTGAGAGAAAAAGGAAACATTTGATGGAGCAGGACTTGTGGAGATGTGAAGAGAAGTGTGAAACAAGAGTAAACGGGTTGGCCCAAAGCAAGAACTCATCTTGCACTGAACTGCCTGAGTGAAGAAAAGTTAAGACAGAAGCAAAAGCAAGGCAGGGTGTGGGAGAGAGAGAGATGGAGAGACAGTATGAACTTGTGGGATTTCCTCCTACTTTCCCTTTAAGAAGGAGTAAATTATCTGCTAATATTCAGTATGGAGGGAAGAGATAGAGATTGGTGAAATGAAACAGTCACTGCAGGGAAACAGGAGAGAGAAAGCTAAGTACCTTTTTATATTCAGCACATAGAACAGCACCTAAGTGAGGGAAGCCACCACTTGCCTATATTGTCAGGAGAATGCACCAAGGAACCCAAAGGCCCATAGACCTTGAGCTTAAGCAGGGCTGACACTAAGCACCTATTGTTTGTGTTGAGATAGCGGTGGCTCAAGGCAATTCCCTAACCTGATCATTCTTTTACTGATTATCAAACTATACCTTTGGTATACCTGTATGCATTGCTAAAGGGCAAATGTGTATTCAAGTAAATAAAAGGCCAGACCAGGCCAAAAGTTGGTGTGTCTCTTCAAGAAAGAGGCTCCACCTGGCCCTAATGCCTTCTAAATTCATACTTCTTATATAGCGTTTTCATTTGTGCACCTGTCCCTTCTTCAGATCCTGAACCCTGCCGCAAAGGTCATGGCACCTAAGCAATGTGAATACATTAGGAATAGGACTTAGAAAGCAGAGCTTAAGTTGTTAGTATGTCTATCTGTCTCTCCCACTGTACTGTAAATTCCTTTAAGGCAGGAATCATATAATATTTCCTCTTGTATACAGAAGGTTTATTATAACTTCTGGTCTCTAATAGGTATCTAATACATTTTTGTTTTAAAATTTTTAATAAAAGAGGCAGTTCCATATTAAACCACTTTTATAACTACCCTTAGACATGCCTGGACATTTTTCAAGAAGAAATAGGGAAATGCCACCAAGAAGTTATTTGCTTAAGGTACTAAAGAACTTCCTGGGATTGCACCAGGAATTGGAGCTAAATTGAAACAAAAGAGGACATTTTTCTTGAAGTTGCCATCAATAAAGCAAAGGGCTGTTCCACCACTAAATGAGAGGACATGATGGATTATTAAGAGAATTAGTCCATTTATAAATGTTTTCTGGGAACACCCAGAACTATTTGTGGAAGTAGCCAATGTAGTTTATGCAATTAGATAAGAGATGGCCCAGGAAATACTGCTTCTGTTTTTAAGATAAACATTATGATAAAGATGGTGATGTAAGTTTTTCCTGACTTCATTCTCTCACAGAAGACCAATAAGCAACCATCCATGGTCAAAACACCACTGTGAAAATCCACCCCCCCCCCCCCCCACACACACACACAGGCTGAGAAGGATCATAACAGAAGGGCAAGAGGAGCAGCTACCCTCTGAGGGGAACTGCCGGGGTTCTTGTCCCAGCCTTACAAAGGGGTCAGCATTCTGGAGAAAGGGGCTGCGCGTAGATGATTAAGAAGGAGTCCAAGGACGAAAGATATTTTTGACAGGCATTGGGGGTCAGAGGAGCTTCAGCTAAAAGGAACTGACGACTCTTTCCTTGACCAAGGACCCGTGCTTTTATTCTAACACAATTTGTCCTTAAGGCAAGGTGGAGATATACACTTCAAAGGGTAAGGTATCAAAGGATATTGTCAGATCAGGGAATAGCCTACAGCTGTTCAGGTGTTTGGCCAACAGGAGGCAATAAAATGCCCTGAGCTGTCTGGCAGCTAACAATCCTATTCAGGTTTGGGGGACTTGCCGTTTAGCCCTTTCCAACAGGTGAACTACATATGTGGCTCACCCTTGTTGAGCCGCCCAAGTCCCATCAACCTTTTGATGGAACTCTTGTAATTATTACATGCTGGAATTGGTTCTCGGCAGAAACACTCTCCCCCAAGCCATCACCGTGTAGCCAGGAGAGGGCCACCTGGCTATGGTTTCTCCGGGGGTAGAAAAGAGTGCAACATACATATCTGCTCCTCAGGCATTGTGTACGCTTCCTGAGAGGCCCACTCTGGCCTTGTCTCATGGGACTCACTGTGGGAATCTGCCAGACTTGACCTCTTGGGATCAGATACAGATGGAGAAGAGGGTGGGAGCTTACAGAAACCAGGGCTCAGATCTTGGTGGATCTCGTTCCTGTTTATAGCAGCCCACAAACAGAGGTTCCAGCCAGCAGCTCTGTCCATGTGTACAGCCAAGGATGGCCCTATCTGGCCAGGGAGTTCAGTTGAGAGGTCTACCTGACTTGGGTCCCCAGCCAAGAGGCTGCACTAGCCATGGAGCCCTTTCTATCACCACTTGGGGAAGGAAGCAAATGTGCAGCCCTGGCCAGCTGTTGAGCGTAGCCTTCAGTCTCTCCTGACCAGAGAGCTATCCTCCAGCCTGGCTCAGACACCACCCAGCCAGCAGCTCTGCCAACTGATGAGCATAACCTCTGTCCCCACATAGCAGGGATCCTGAACAGTAACTCTGGGCATGTGCAGAGCTCAGACTACTGTACCATGAACTGTGGGTAAATCCTACAGCCCCAACCATCAGAGCCCAGCTTACAGCCTTGCCCTATTGCTGCACATGACCTGAGGCCTCACCCAAGCAGGGAGGCCAGTTGGTGACCCTGCCCAATTGCAGAGCACAGCCTGCAACTACCCCTGAGCAGGGAGCACTGAAAGCAACCTTGCCAGCCTCAGAGCACAGTTTCTAGCCCCAGCCAATGGCAGTGTACAGCTGGAGGCCTTTCTTGACCAGAGAAACCAGCCAGTAACCTTGTCTGACCTCAGAGAACAACCCGTGGCCTACCAAGCCCAGTTTGCAGCCCTCACCAACTTAGTGCATAGCTTGTGGCCCCGAGGCCCTGCTCACCTGCAAAGCCCTCCTGCAGCCTCACCTGGACACGAAGTCCAGCCAGCAGCACCATCCAGTCTGGGAGTGCAGCCTGAGACCCACCCACCTAGGAGCAATTTTTTCAACTAGGTTTTCTTCCAGGAAAAACCAATCTTACCGTTTTTTTGATTGTGGTAACATGTTGGATAGGAAAATATTCCCTCGTTTTAATTACTACTAATAACAAGAAGCATTCAACTTGAAAAGTAGCTGTAGCCTCACTGTAACAATATCCCCAAAGTCTCAGCTCCAGCTGTGCCTTACAGATGACACAGACATGGTAACGATGTTCTTTACAATTCAATGTACACAGTCATACATTCCTAATCAACTCTGCAGGGCACCGGGTAAGACGCCACGCAAGATACAGAAATGAAGCAGAACCAGTTTTCCCTCCAAAGTGCGAATAAAATGAGGCAAGTACAAAAATATAGGGTGTCCAAAAAATGTATACACACACTTGGCATAGTTATAAGGGCAGTGTGTATTAAAATACATTTCATTTTCAAATTTGAGCTATCAGCTGTTAAGGTGTGTATACTTTGGGGGGGGGGCGGTGCCTATATGGAGAACACACGCTAGAATGTGACGGGACATTTCTGTTCTGAGACACCCTCTTATACAGGAGCTGACTTATTCTAATGTGCTTCTATGACCTTCTTATTTATACCTCACTTATCAAAATGTAACAAAAAACATTTTATTTTACCTCATTTCAAGATTTTCATTCAAAATAGGAATTTGTTTCATGAGCTATAAATATATACCTTCCAAGAAATAGGCTTTCATTAATAGACTAAGCACATTCCCTGTGGCTTATGCCTCTTTTCCCTTATCAGGACCTTATGGCATTAACTTACAGATATGTATGCACTTACTTGTCCCAAATGTTCTACATATACATAAATATGGAGTAATACCCTTGCATAAGTTGCATCTTCCACTTATCTTTGAAAACTTATAGAAAGAATCTCTTGTAAAAAATAGTAAAGAGCCTAATTCCTTGGGAAATCTGCATTGGCAATACACTCTAATGATTAAGTGACTCTGGTCAGCCCACCCACAAGATATAGTTCCCTTGAATGCATCAATGCATATACAATAACTAAGATATTACAAGTAATTGCAGGGGAATTGCTATGGTACTCTGTCCCCTAAATGTCACAGCACATTTTACAGCAATTGTCCAAACAGTATTGGCACAATTTCTCTTTTCTAGTTTTCATATGAATTTAAAATATAAAGCCATGAAAAGTATATCTCTACATGGGGATTCTTCATTGTGAATTAAAATTGTTATTTTGGAAAATAAAGTGTCCAAAGTCATGAAAAAAATGACTAAAGAGTTTAAAGCTAAGAGTGAAACTCCAGGCCCTCAAATCCTACATTCTCAGATTCTCTTTCAAATGGACAGGAGTTCGGGACAGTGACAGGAGTGCAGGTCTTAAAACAGAAAGTCTGGTATGTGGGTCACATGACCTGGCAACGCCAACAGATTGCAGGAGCAGAACTTAAACACTGGACTGAGAGAGTGATGAGATACAAGCTCCTCTGCTTAATATCAGTCAGGTTTTTCTGCTTTAGTTCAAAATTTGGAACACCCAGTGTGATAAAGAAAAGCACACTGAGTGTGGACCGTGGAGAACCCACACTGAGCCCCTTTCGTGCTCGTCCATGACACTAAAAAATTATAAGATCTAACTTAGGAAGCAGCATATTATTCAACCGTTTTATTTGTAATTGTCAGAAAATGGATATTTAAGGCTGCTTTAGTTCTTTTTTTTTTCTGGGATTTCTTTTTTAATTTAGCTTTTTTGTTGAAAGTATTACAGATGTCCCCCTCTTTCCCCATTGATCCCTTCTAGCTGCACCCGCCTCTGCCCCAGGCCTTAACTATTTCACTATTACCTGTGTCCATGGGTTATGCATATCTATAATAATAAAAGCATAATATGCTAATTAGATCAGACAGCCCAACAACCTTCCAGACATCATTCCGGACATCCTTCAAGATGAAGCCCCGGCAATGGGGGCCGAGGCAGAGGTAGTTAGGGGCTATGAGGCAGGCAGGCAGGCAAGTGGTTAGGGGCGATGAGGCAGACAGGCAGAGGCAGTTAGGGGTGATCAGGAAGGCAGGTGAGTGGTTAGGGGTGATCAGGCAGGCAGGCAGAGGTGGTTAGGGGCAATCAGGCAGGCAGGCAGGCAGGCAAGTGGTTAGGGGCAATCAGTCAGGCAGGCAGGCAAGCAGTTAGGGGCAATCAGGCAGGCAGGCGAGTGGTTAGGGGCTATCAGGCAGGCAGGCAGAGTATTTAGGGGCAATGAGGCAGGCAGGCAAGGGGTTAGGGGCGATCAGGCAGGCAGGGCAATGGTTAGGAGCCAGCGGTCCCGTATTGTGAGAGGGATGTCTGACTGCTGGTTTAGGCCTGATCCCACAGGAATCAGACCTAAGCCAGCAGTCAGACATCCCCTGAGGGGACCCAGATTGTGAGAGGGTGCAGGCTGGGCTGAGGGATGGCCCCCCACCCCATGCATATATTTCATGCACCAGGCCTCTAGTACGCATATAAGTTATTAGTTGATCTCCTCCCATGTAACCACCCACCTCAGCCTTCCCTCTGAGATCCCATGGTCTGTTTCATGCATCTATGTCTCTGGATCTATTTTGTTCATCACTTTATTTTGTTCTTTAGATTGCACATATGAATGAGATCATGTGATACTTGTCTTTCTCTGAGTGGCTTATTTTGCTTAGCATAATGCTCTCCAGGTCTCTCCATGATGTCTCAGAGGATAAGAGATCCTTCCTTTTTATTGATACAAAGTATTCCGTGGTGTAAATGTACCACAGTTTTTTTTTAATTCACTCATTTACTGATGGGCACTTGGGCTGTTTCCAGATCTTAGGTATGGTAAATTATGATGCTTTGAACATAGGGGTGCATACATTCTTTCTGATTGGTGTTTCAGGTTTCTTGGGATATATTCCTAGAAGTGGGATCACTGGGTCAAATAGCAGCTCCATATTTAATTTTTCAGTAAATCTCTGTGTATAATACAACATGTAAACCTGAACACGTGATATTTCCTATATATGAGATAGAGGATTCATAAGAATGGCAAGTCATGATAACACAAAAAGAAATTCACCTGGGGAGCTCGCTTTTATTGACTACCAAGACACCAGAGCAAGAGTGTTGATAAATTGATTACAGTCCATGTCTACCCTTGCCCTTGGTCTCAGAAACTAGATTTATTCAGCACATTAAGAATGGAATTATATTTTAGGAGATGACTCAAATTTACCAGACCCATATGGAAGGATATATAAAAATCATAGTTAATTAGTATAGAACAGGAACTACAGTATCCAAAGAGAACAGACACAAGAGAGTATGACCCGTACAACCCCTCTTAGTAGGCAACATATAGCAAGCCAAAGTACTATCAAAATGCCAGTTTATTACTTGATAGAGATAATTCTATTGTCCAAGTGGTTCAAACAGAAGCGATCTTAAGCAGTATATTTTATTCACATAAGCAAGCTACATAGAAAACTAATTGATAATCAGATGTTTGTATATCATAGTCTTGAAACACAGCACCAATTTGGCAGTTTTAACAATGACTGACTCAGATTACGGTAGCCTGATCCACCTGCTCTTGGAAACAGACAGGTGGGATACTGCGAGTGCATCCTCTCCTTGGACTACGCTTGGAAGACTAGAGCCCCAATGGCTATTTATACTATATATCCTCTTCCTCAAAGCATTCTCGCTAGTATTTATGGATGGTTTTTAGTCCATCTACTCCAAGTCATTATTTTGGTCTTGAGTTAAATGTACCTCCTAGCTATTTTCTTCCACAGTGGAGTTCAAGAAATTAAATTCCTTCTGACATCATAGAGGTTTGGGGGAGGGAAGGAAGGGTGGTAAGCCAGGTCATTTAGTTTTATGGTTTGTTCTCACTTCCTATTTAAAGGAAAACTATACCATTTAAAGTTGCATAGTATATCAATTTTTCTCTAACCCTGCTTTCTTATCCTTGGGTTCACTCCTATTCCTTAAAAGCTGTGTAGGTATCCCATGGTGATTGTTAGGAGACCTCACACTTCTTGTCCACAATCCACTGCCCACCTCTTTCCTAGCAGTGTGTTTCTTCAAGTCTGTTATTCTACCTAGAACACACTAAGCAAGCTGGTCCAGTGAGAATATGACACTCCAAGACACACAAACAATACATTATTGATGTCTACTTTAGCACAGTCACAAAAATTTATGATTCTTGCAGAGAAGTTCATTGTTGGTTAGAGCATATGTGACCCCCCTCCCAAAGAAATGTATTCATTAATTCTAGGAAAATGAACATTTTGCTAACATTTTTATTGCTTTCAAGCCCACACTGGAGTTAGCTCTTATGATTATCTTGCAGGGCAATACAGAAAAGTCTTAATTTCTTTCTTCCACTTCTCCATCCAACCCTACCTTTCAAAGTATGCTTGCTAAAAATCTATACAGTACAACAAGAAATTAAGAAATAAGCATATGACTAGGGCACATACATCTTAATTAGCTACGTAAAATCTCATCTGAGGCTTGAAAAGTTAACACTCAAAAATGGTTAAATTGTAGACTTTAGGTTATGCATGTTTTACCACAATTTAAAAGAAAAAGAAGAAAAGAAGAGCACTGGTAAGTTTTTTATCAAGTTACCATCTTCCTTCCCAGACTTGAGGAGAGATGGGTGAAGGATGATGGCTTCCTTAGTCTAGTAACACCTCTTTAATTATCCTTTTTGTGTTGTTTGTTTCCATTGCAGAATAATCTCCCTTATGATTGACACATTCTTCCTTTGGATATGTTAATATCTTAATAGCTTAATGCTTACAACAGTCTAGTTTCACTGGCCTGGAAATTATTTTTCTCCTGCAGAGGACACTCAGGGGACAAAATTATCCTTGTGTTATAAAGTTATTTGGGGAAATTTTATTATTACTTGAGTGTATTATCTCCTTTTGCATAGGAACATTTCCTTTATATATATATAAAGGTTAGCATCGGTAGCAGGAATCGAGAAAAAAGCAAGCGAGTGCAAAGGGTTAATGGGGTTGTAATAAGAGTAAATGAATTAATGCATGTAAAGTACTTGGAACAGTGCATGACACACTAAGCAGTATTTATTGAGCTTATACAGTGGTCTGGGCACTAGGGATGCAATGGAGGGAAAGAGAGAGATGGACCTTGTAAAGGAAAAACTGTAGCATTTCCCTTCCTACTTTCGCCACTACTTCTGGCCACCAGCTGTCTGGGGGTTTCTGCTCACACTGACCAGTTCTCTGACATCAGATGGATATCTTACTACTCCATTTATTTCTCACACTCTCTACCTGGAACTAGGTCAGATCACACAAGATAATGGCTCAACTCCCACAAACTGTACCGACTTCAGATGCCAATCACAAGTCCCATGTTGTAACCTGGACTTCTGACTGACCAGCTATAAATCAGGGTTCCCACAACTCCATATTTGCCTCTAATTATTTGCTAGAACAGCTCACAGAACTCAGTAAAGTATTTACTTATATTTGACAGTCCATTACATAATAAAGAATATAGTAAAGGATGCAGAAGAAAAGCCCAATGAAGAAAGACATATGACAAAATCTAGAAGGACACTGAGGGCCGGAACTTTTGCTCCCAGGGAGTTGGGTTCATAACCCTCTCAGGACATGGATGTATTCACCAACCCTGTGCTTTGGAGGGTTTTATGGAGGCTTCATTGCACAAGCATGATCTATTATGATGTATTATTCATTCAATTTCCAGTCCCCCACCCCTCTCTGGAGAATGGGGGCTGGGAATGAGAGTTCCAAGCTTCTAATCATGGCTTGATCTTTTCAGTGACCAGCCCCCATCAAGGAGCCCACCAAGAGCTGCCTCATTAGAACAAAACATGCTCTCATCACCCAGGAAATTCCAAGGGATTTAGAAACTCTGTCAGACACCATATCTCTCAGGAGATTATAAGAGTTTTTAGAAGCTCTTTGTCAGAAACAGGATCAAAGACCAAATATTAGCAGGAACTGAAGCAGAGACAAATATCTACACAAATAAAAGAGAAACATGCTAATTGACCATACCTTCGTGATGCCCACCAGCCAATCAGGGTGACTATGCAAATTAACCCAACAAAGATGGTGGGTTAATTTGCATACACAGGTGCCGAGTGGCTGGGGGCAGGGCAGGATGCTTGCGCCAGGGAAGGAGGGCCAATTCTTGCACAAATCTTTGTGCATCGGGCCTCTAGTATATGTATAAGAACTATATGTATTTCTTATTATTTCACAGTTCCTTTCAGTAGAGTATATGAAGCTTATATTCTATTGAAAGAAACTAACCAAAAAATCCAATAAGATAGGCAAATAAATAGAATATCTACATGTTGTAATGAGGCTTATTAAAAATGGAGGACAAGGAGTTGTGAAATAAAATGATAAAGAGAGATGCATGGTGGGTGTTGCTCAGTGGTTGAGAGTTGACCCATGAACCAAGAGTTCACCAGTTCAATTCCTGGTCAGGGTATATGTCCAGGTTGTGGGCTCCATCCCCAGTGTGGGGCATGCAGGAGGCAGCTGATCAATGTCTCTCTCTCTCATTGATGTTTCTATTTCTCCCTTCCTCTCTCTCTAAAAAAATTTAATAAAAACATATGTTAGAAAAAGAGAAAATGGTGAAGAGAAGTATGTTTAGATAGAGCAGTCAGGAAAATCTTTTCCAAGGGGCTAACAGTCAGGAAAGTGAATGATTTCCAATTCAGTGGATTGAGGTGAGAACATTCCTGCCAGTACATACAAAGTAAAGAGCTTGGTGTCTGGGTAGCTGAAAGGAGACAGGGTGTTGGGAAAGATGGAATGTGTCATTTGGTCTTATTCCATAAAGTCAATGATCTGCAAATATTAATGCAAACTTTCTTGTTATATTCATAAGCCATGCAGCCCAGTGCCAATACCTAGTTGCTTTTCATATTATTGTTGTTGTTTTAAATAATTTAAGGCAGAACTTAGCAAATTCTCAAATGGAGGTAAAAGAAGAAATCCTATAGAATCATAGCGCAAAAGAAATTAATTTTGCAGATTTACTGATTTAACATGTGTTTTGAGATAACCTGGCTTCCCGAGTTTCCATTGATTCTCCAAGTTTTGTCCCAATACCTATACTTACATTTATAAAATGAATTAAATCTGGATGCAAGCTGTAAGACTTCACCCGTGACATCATAAATGGCACTTAAAACTGCTGACAATGATCCCCAGTGAGAAGCAGAGGGAAAGAAAAAAATCTCAAATAGAGCCAGAGAAGGAAGGAGAAGGAGAAAAAAAAGAAAAACAAAAATGGTCCAAAAGAAATTAGACTGCAAAAACCAGCCAAGTATGAAGAGATCCAATGATCTGGGACAAGAGAGACTGATATGAAGTCCTGAAAGACCAGAGGGGCTCATCTCTCCTGATCACTATCGCAGACAATGCAAGGCTACAGCACCAAATTATTCTTTGACATTGACTATCCCAATTGTAATTCTAGCGTGTTTTTATGTAAATGATCTGACCTGCAAGTGTTCACAGCAGAAATTCTGGCAGATGGAGCCAACTTCTCTGCACAGAGTAACACTACAAGTAACATCTGTTTGAGACCCAAGGCAGTGAACCCTAAAGCAGCTTCGAGGTGGTGTGCTTCTTTGATGAGGTCCCCAGGAAAACACAAAACCATGGGAGAAAACACCACTGCAGTGACAGGAGCAGCTGTTCTGTCAGAGGGAGTGTCTAATGGCCACGTCCAAAAGTCCTTATCTTGATGGTCAGACACATGTTGGTGCCTTAAAGTCACAGACAGAATTGTTAGTCACTTTCTAAAATAAGAGTGATGGAGGGTCCCAGATACCATTTGTATTGTAGTCATACCATGAAGTGGCAAATATGGATGGTAATAGATAGATAACAGAATGCTATTTCCCCCCTTGAATTGTCATCTGATAGGTTTAAAAATACACTACCCCAAAATATGGCATTTGGGCATATAGAATATTTTAAGATGAAGGAATTTGGAAACAAGAGCTTTAGGAAAGACTCTCTGACTTCCCTCCCCTTTCTTCCCTGAAGCAGATCATAGGACTCTCATGGGAGAGATTTCCTCCATCATCCTGAAGAAAGTGGCATCTTTATCTCTGAATATGGAGGGACACTGACCAGAATATGAAGCAACAGGCTTTGCTAAGCTTCCCCCAGTTTACTATCCTTAACTCAAATCATTTGGTCTTATCACATTTTCTCATGACTTTCCACTCTTAAACAAACATAGCATAAAAATGCTCAAGCTTAACAGCTTTTTCTAGTCTTCATTTCCTGATGAAGACTCACGTGCCATGTAAAACTTAAATTAAAAAATGTATATGCTTTCCTCCTATTAATATGTCTTTGTTGGTTTAATTTCAGGTTCAGCCAGGGTCAAGGCAAAGTTTTTCCTTCCCTACACAGGGAAGGAGAAAACTGGCAAAGGGGCATTCATCTGTCATTTCACTAATTCATCTGTTCAACAGATATTTATCAACTTGCCTACTACACACAAGTCAGGAGCTGCGAATACAGCAGTGATATCATCCCTTCATAATCTCTAGATCATTTCAATAAATATTTATCAAGTGGCTTCTCTGTACCAGACACAATACTAGTTACTACCCTCAGGACATATAAATCAGCAAGCACAGCATGAACAATGCTATGATGACGATATACAGAGGGGTGAAGGAACACTGCCTGGGGAGGCACATTAAGGACGTGTTTCAAGTTGGATGAGGACTGAACTATCTTCAGTGATGAGGATTGGCCAAGCTAAGACAGAAAAGAATTACATTCCTAGACTATTTATTGTTACTTACAATGTATGTGTTAGGTAATGATCAATACTTTATACGGATTATCTTCTTTATCCTTTGCAATAATGCAACAAAATGGAAACTAATATTAGCTCCATTTTGCAAATGGGAAACTGAGGCTTAGGGAAATAAAATCACTTAAAAATAAACTTAAACATTTAGAGAACTAGAGCCAGGATTTGTTCCTATCTATGAAACTTCAGAGACAGAGGTCTTAATAACTGTGCTTATATTCCTGGTATGACTATCAAGTATGTGTTGCAATGGGAAACAGGGCAGAGTTATGCAGAAGCCAGAATTTGCAAGAAGATGTAGGTCTTTCATACTAAGGGCTTGGATTTAAATATGAAGGAAATAGTAAAGATTTAAACAGAATAGAATCAAGATCAGAGTCTCTCTCTCTCTCTCTCTGTCTCTCTCTCTCTCTCTCTCTCTCTCTCTCTCCACACACACCCACACACACATATATATCTCTCCAGATATATATATATATATATATGACAGGCTACAATTTATAGAATAGATTTAGGGGACAAACCCCAAGACAGGGGGGATCAGGTAGGTGATACTATAATATTTTAGGAGGCATGTGGCAATGGCCTGAAATAGGGGAGTGATCGGTGGGACAGGAAAGAGATTTGAGAATTGCGTAGGTTGTGAAGTGAGCAAGACTCAGCAGTTACTCTGATATGAGGGGTGAGATAGAAAAAGAAATCAATGATGACTTTTAGGGTCGGTGCCAGTTTGCCTGGAAAATGAGGCTTCCATTACCTAAGATGGGAATATAGGAAGCAGAGCAAGGTTGAGCAGGCCATAATAGGTTCTGCTTTACAATATTTGAGGTTGACGCCCTTATAAGGCATTTAGTGGAAAGTTCTAGCAATTTGGACACAGGATGAGGAGTTCAGACTAATCCTGAAGACAAGAGATTTAGCTGATCTCAACTATCAAACCAACCATATCAGGAAATGGAGGTTGTAGATGCCAAATGCTAGAATGACTGCTTCAAGACTAAGGTCTGCCATCTACTAGTCATATAAACTTGAATAAATCATTTAATCTCTGGTCTTTGGTTTATTTTTCTTTGAGAAGATGATAGGACTAAGCAATCTTTAAAATCCCTTCCAATTCTAACTGTCCTATATATTGTCAGAATCATTTTTTAAAAATATGTTTTAACTTGGTATTATCCCTTAATGAGTTTACAATTTATGAGAGATAGTGAAGTACTATAGATGAAGGAGATGGACTGTTATAACAGGAAGGAAATCATATTTAAATGACAATAATTAAACTTGAGTATGACTTGATCCTTCTTTTATTCTACAAATCTGTATTAAGTTCCTATTACAAGCCAAACACTATATTATACTCTTAAATAAAATAAACATGGTTCTTGACCTTGTGAATCAATGCCCTTGGGCAAATCACTTAAGCATGTTTTTTTTTTTTTCCAGATATGAATTTAGGCTAATAATAAATCTAATGCTATTATGTTAATCAAGTGATCCAATGTACATAGGAGCTCTATAAACATGATACAACTGATGTTACATTATTCTAATTCTCCTCTAAAATCTCACTCTCCCCAGGCACAAAACATTGTCTTTTACATAACTGAAGCATTAAAATACAGTATTTCTATCAAATCCTTATTCAATCTAATTCATCATTATTATATGCATCACTAAGAGAGAAAAACCTCTGCCAATTAAACAATGACACAATGCTAGAATGCCATCAATTACATGAACCATCCTGACTTCTGAAATGTTAAAATATAAAAAAAAAATGTTATGAAACTGTAAGCTAGCAGTCATCTTGCTGAGTACATATTATCATGGGGATAACATGACATTAGGAAATGGAAGTATGAGACTAATTTAACTTCTTATTTTCATAGAAAAACAAAATGTAAATAAGGAAGAAAAAGTAGATATAATTTGTAAGATTTCTTAAGGCATTTATTTTTCAATAATATTTTCATTTGTAAGTTCAGAAGGTGGTACAAATCATATTATTCTGATAGGGTTTGTTGAATGGTCTGATGTTCTTCACAGACATTCATTAAAAAGACATCAGATAGATACGGACACTCTGCCTGGATTTAAGGTGCAAAGGGGAGTCATATTCATAACCTGCATTCTGGATTGACCCTAAAGATTGGTGAGTGAGTGGGGCTACCTTAAGGAAATATATTAGAAGCATGAGTGAAGGTGGAAAGAGGAATGTGGGATCTGAATTGTTTGAAAATTTTAGCCATGTCCTAGATTCACGATGCTTTCATTAAGTTTTCAGAAAGTGTCAATTTTAAAAAGTAATTAAGCCAAAAAATAAACTAAATGCAAAAAAAGACTTAATGAAATAATTACCTATTCCAACATGCTAACAGTCAATAGTTGGTAGTGTAAGATATAATCTGAAAATTAAAAACAGCTGTCTAAATATAGAATTGGAAATAATATGCAAAATAACCTAGATGCCATTGAGTTTGTATGAGTTACTTGCATATTTTGGATATTAACCCCCTATTGAATATGTGGTTTGCAAACATTTTCTCCTGTTTGTTGCTTTTTCATTTTGTTGATGGCTCCCTTCACTGTATAGAAACTTTTCAGTTTGATGTAAACATACTTGTTTTACCTTTGTGCCTTTACACCAAAGTGTCAAATCCAAAATATAATTGCCAAGACCAATGTCAAGGAGCTACCAACAAAGTTTTCTTTTAGGAGTTTCATGGTTTTAGGTCTTACATTCATCTTTAATTCATTTTGAGTTGATTCTTATGCATGTTCAGCCTCATTCTTGCCCTTTGCCCTTTGCCCTTTGCCAGGTCATTTTTCCCTCAATATAGCATTTAAACCCAAGACATTTTTCTGCATTCCTCACCCATAGTTATGATTTCCTTTTCATTTATGCTCTAATATTCTTTATACTCCTTAGAAAGAGTCTGCTGAAAAAATATTCTCTGTTCTATGTCCAGAGGGCATCACAGTTATTCACACTTTCTTTGATTTCCCCAACACCTACTGATTAGTTCTGCTCCACACCTAGATTTGAGACAAAGACTTTATAAAATTCTTCATTTGCATAAAATACCCATTTGGGCACTAAATCTTTTTTTTTTTTAACTAAAGAAGATCAAACGATGTGTTAATTCAACCACAATATGCTAATTAGGAAAAGTCATTTTATAAAATTTAGGAAGCCTCCATACATCGCAGAAGCTCTGCTAAAATGTTTACCACAGTATTCTTTTCATGGCAGTGTCAAGTTACAAGATTAAAATACACTTTCTCAAGTAATTCCATTAAGCAAAAGCCGCTGTGTGTGGTTTTTGAGATTATTGTATAATTATCTGGATGCATTTGCCATTCATTATCATGAGAAGATGAATCTATGCAATCAACATTTGTTTAAACATGGTGTTTTGTCAAGTACTTGGGTAGTAAATGTCACTAAGCTAAATAAAAGCATTTCTTACATATGTTTGTGCAATAGAAAAGACACTTGGGAAGTTAATTTTGTCCTGTTGCTGATTTTGAACGTGAGTCAACTTTGAAGCCCCAATAGCAACTGGTTCAGGTAAGGCTGACAGCTGGTGAGGGTGGCTAGGGCAGGCAAGGAATTGTTGGTTCAGAATCTTAGCAATGAAGTCCTTGAATTGAGAAACCCATGTGACTGACAAGACATTCATTAAGTGCTAAAATGAGTTATGGATCACTTCTGTTAAATTGATTCAGATTTTTGGATGATAACAAATAACAAAAGATAATCCTCCCATGATATATAGACACTATGGTAATAAGATGAGGAAGAAATAAATATTGTAAGCCCTAGTACTGTTAGCCACACACACACAAAAGAATCAGCCTAAGACAGGTTTCAAAACCCCCTCAAGAAGTTAGTGAATAATAAATACACAAATATATTTCTCTGAGTCTTTGGTCTCTAGAGCATGAAATATAAGGTATCCCTTTGCATTTGTGTAAATAAAAAATGACCTAATTCTAATGTTTCTTAAAGATTGTTTCTCCTTCTGTGCCTCTAGAGCATGGTTTTAAAATCTATAATATTTAGATTTTCAAGCCTTGGTTTTAAAATCTATAACTTTTCCTGAAAAACCATAACTTCTCTCACAAATATCCTTTAAAATGAGAAGAGGTGTGGGAGGTAGCAGAGATAGTGGAGAATGGATGATGTATCTCAGAGAAGCTAGAGGAGACTACATTTACCACTTACATGACCTGCTCCCACTTACCTGCAAAAGCCAACTGCTATTTTTAGGTCGGTATATAGAGTAGCACTGACCAATAGGTTTCACTGCTTCTATTAATACAAGCAAGTTGGCAACAGTCGCCTGAAGCATTGCATTGAGGAGTAGGAGGCTACATCTGGGCTCACAGGTAACGACCCATGTGATATTTTAGCAATGTCTCTCATGAGTAAAGGAGTCATCAAGTGCTGCCGTAGTTCATATAAATGCATATATTCAAGATTGTTGGCATTGGAATTTGGAGATTTCCTAATCCCATAATCTCATTTTCAAGACAAAGTAACACATATTAAACTAGAACCTGTTCCTCTAACTTCACTCCCTTGTAAACTCCAGGAAGTGTCAGGTACCAAATTTGAAAAATAATTTGAAATATCAACATCTTTGGCCTCTAGAGGAGCCAAACACCACTACCACCCTTTCATGATTATCACTAAAAGTCCAATAGCAGAGACACCCCAATATCCCAAGGCCTATATGGCTTTTAGAACTGGAATTTGTTAGTTATTCACTCCAAGTCCAATTGGTTGCAAGGGAAGAAGGATGCTCTGCTCCTTGGAATCATTCAGGTATACAGGCCCTTCCATCCTGAGGCTCAGGGTTCCTCTAGAACAGCGGTCACCAACCATTCGGACCTCAAGGGCCACCAGTGGTCCATGGACCATTGGTTGGTGACCGCTGCTCTAGAACACCTACTCTCCACTCAGCTACAGGTGGAGAAAGACAGTGATGAATCACCTGGGAGAATTTCCAGGGCCAAGACTCTAAGAAATAGATATCACTTCCAATAATATTCCATTTGCCAGGACCTCGGTCACAATTAACTAGACTTTGCCACAAAAGTCAATCATCTTACAGAACTTTACCTAGGAAATAGTCACTAATTAGTGGCTGCACACACGTGTGTGTATTTTGCACAGTCCTTTTTTTAAGATTTTATTTATTGATGAGAGAGAGATCAGTTTTTTGTTCTACTTATTTAAGCATTCATTGGTTGATTCTTGTATGTGACCTGATTGGGGATCGGACCTATAAACTTGGCATATCAGGATGAAGTTCTAATTAACTGAGATACCCAGGCAGGGCCACCATCTTTTTTTAAAATTATTATTATTGATTTCAGAGAGGGTGGGGAGGGAGAAAGAGGTGGAAACACCAATGATTAGAGAGAATCATTGATTGGCTGCCTCCTGTACCACCATCTTTTAATATAGGTTCAGAGTAGTAAAGGAAAGCAGATATAAAAAAGGCACATATTTTCATCTCGGAATGTAATTATGTAGTCAGCCTTGATTTCTCATTTAAAAGGAGAAATAATTTATTGGAAATGAAGTTGGAGGCAAAAATTCAAATTTGTGATACATGTATTTCTTTTTCTAACGTTTGCTTTTGAAATAATTACAAACTCACGAGAAGTTGGAAATGAGTACAGAGAGGTCTCATGTACCCTTCAATGGATACACCTTACATGTTATATCCAGATACTGTACATCTATAGTACGATTTCCAACCAGAACACTGACATTGGAACAACATGTTGGGCTGCACTGAGTTCAGCTCCCCACTGGGTCTCCACTGCCACCTCCCTTCTGGGAGGGGTAGGAGGGCCTTGTTACTTGCCCCTGTGGCTCTCATTGAGCCTCATGACCACTGGACCTTGGTTAAATCCTGACTCCTCTCAACCCCCGCTGATACCTCATCAGCAGGGGGAGAGAGAAACTTCTCACTTCTTACTGCCAGGTGGCCCTCACAGACAGTCTTGGGAGGGTGTTGGTTATCACCTGGTAACACTGTATTGAGAAGGCACTTGAAGCCACATCTGGACTCAAAGGGAGAGACCCATATAATTTTTAGCAATAGCATTAGAGCCTGAGAAGGTGGGGTGGGGCCCGTTTGTTCTGTGGTGTTTCGCTGCAGTAGAAAAGTTATTGTCTGAAAGTTTTCTGACTTGGTAAAATGCCCCTTTCCCATCTTTTGGCTGGGGAAAATAGGCTTTTGTCAGGGCTTAGTGTTGGCATCCCTTGGCACTGGTTTCTTCAGCTCCAAGCCTAAGATTTAGGAGGCAAAAGAAAACTTTCAGAACTCCCCACTATTGATCTTTGGGTCCTAATGTCTCTAACCAGTCTGTCCTCTTTTCACCATCTTTTAGAGTCTCATTATATTTGTTTTAGTTTTAATTCCCAGGGTTTTAATTGTACTTAGCAAAAAGAACAGGGAAAAGTGCATCTACTTCATCATTCTGGAAGCTAAAGTTCTCTGTCTTGAATTTTAAAAAAAATTATTAAGATAGCCTCAATGGCAAAGCCATCCACCTGCATGCTCCTTCTAAGCTTCATTCAGTCAGAGCATCTGTTCTTCATGAAGCACCTTCCAGCCTATGTTTCCTTCACAGATTTCCTGAGTAGCAAAAAATAGCTCAATTTATTTTTTATAGAAAACATAAACCCTAGTAATCTTGAATGTGTATTTTAATTAATATATCAATGACCTAGAACTAACATAGATCACAACAACTTTTCTGATAGATATGTAAGCCACTAATTTTTCCAAGAGAGAGAAAGGGAGAGAAAAAATGCTGCTGACAGATGATTGTCTCTCTTCACTACCCACCAAAATTATATCAAGAATTAAGGACTGATGCCCTGGCCAGTGTGACTCACTTGGTTAGGTGTCAGTCAATTCCAGGTCAAGGCACATGCCTGGGTTGCTGGCTTGATTTCTGGTAGGGGGTGTGCAAGAGACAGCTGATCAATGTTTTACTTTCACACCAATGTTTCTCACTCTCTCTCCCTTCTCTCTCTCTCTCAAATCAATATAAAACCTTTAAAATAAAGAGTTGAGGACATGGTGACTTTGCTTCTCAAAACATTCTTGAGTCCTCATGCCTTAATAAAACAACAATGGAAAACATTAGTGAGAAATGGCAGGGGAAAAGCACAAATTGGGAAAAGCTTGGATCACAACAGAAAAGAAGAGAATGTGCATTGGTGACAGATTCGGGAAGAGGTCGGCAACAGGGCAGAGTGCTAGTCACTGTGGAACCCTGGCTGTTTCTCTAGCACTGTGCTTTTTAAATGTCAAGTTTGAGGTTACAATGACAGTTGTCAGCAGAGAAGAATTACAGACCTGCAAAACTATTCACTCAATTCCGATGACTTAGCCCTCTTCCCTCAGGGAGAAGTCTAAGCAAACAACACACAGATAACATTTACCTGACATTTTCTCTTTCTTCACCCTGATTGGCAATTCACCAGTAATTCATGTTCCCTTAGGCACACCTCCTGGGATCCACATAATTCTCTCAGAAATCATGAGAGAGAGAGAAAGAGAGATGAAATGGACAACTTGCCTCCTGCCTCCACTCAGATTTGGCTCACTAAATGACCTCACTCTTACCTTGGAATGAGAAGACTAAACATGTCAGGAAAGCACAGGCAACCACAAGCAGGCCAATGGGGTCTCAGAGGCCCCAACAGCCAGCTGACAAGCTAACACACTTACCCTGGCTCACCACTGCCAATTCTGTCTGATGGGAACAAGTGGCCTGTGTCTTATCTGGACAGGAAATCATGTCATCACCACCTTTTCTTCTAGCTCTGCACAAGGGAGACTCTCGGCACCCATCTTAATTCCCAATGCATGGCACTTGGTTGCTGAATAAAGTATTCCTGAGAAACTCTGACAGGATCTATCTGATTCAGGATGAAACACTATATTAGGCATTTCTGCCTGCCCCACCCAGCCCAGCCCAGGATATTGAAAGCAGGCCTACCTGCTCACCAAGCTCACAATGCAGCTGAGATCTGTTTTCTCAGGAAGAGGTTGGAACTGTGCACCTTGGTTCCTGGCATTGCTCTGATTCTGAACTCCATCCCACTTCCTACCCAGCTGGAAAGTTTGGCATTGCTTTGTCTCCCATTTCTGACACCTTATTCACTTAAATGATTAATAACCAACTGCTGTTGACTTCCTTGCTTTTGATCCCTTGTCTCTCTAAGAACTCGAAGCCTAATCTCTTTCTAGTTCTTTCTGCAACTGGCCTTTTTGGATAAACATCCACCAGACCAAGTTCTTACATTCTTGACAAGTGACAGTGCTCCAGCTAGACTTCTCGCCCCTCTCGGATGAGTCAAAACATATTTAATGGGAATAATTATCTGAAAAAAAGAAATATTTTCCACTATTGTTTTTATAATACTTTTCTGTATCCTATTTTTGTCATTAATCAAGTTCATAAAAATAATGAAAGAACATCCCGAAATTTTAAAATACTGAAATGTTATTGCTTTCATTCAAATTTAAACAAGGGAAGAGTATAAGAAATTTGAAGTTCCATTTATTTCCCTACTAATTTCCATTCTATTGTCTTTCTCCCTGAAGGCAACTGCTTTTATTAAGTTCATGTGTATATGCACATCCATAAATAACATGTAGGATTATTTTGCATGTTTTTAAATACTATTGTGCTGCATGTTTTAAATGGAAATGTGTTTTCACTCAGCATTGTCTTCAACATGTATCCATCAAATCTATCTACCGTCTTATTATCTCTCTGTGAACCTATTTTTTGTTCCTTCATTTTAAACCAATGAACAGTATTTTATTATATGAATAAATAATAATAGAGGGACATTTAAGATGTTTTCAAATTTTGTTCTTATAATGCTTCAGTGGACATGATAGCACTCTTCCATACTCATGTTTCAAGTCTGCTGGTATTTCTAGAGCAATGCTGATCAAACTGTGTCAAAATTACTGTAGTGTTATCGGGGCAATTTCCTATATCAAGACCATCATTTAAAAAATGACAGGAGAGGATAAAACAGAGTGGGATTGATAGACTAGAATACCAGGGTTTGTAACATATAATACTGTAGATTGCCTACACAGACGATGACCAACAATTCCTTTTGTCCCAGCATGTTCTTGTCCCCTCTCCTTCAAGAGGTGATGATATCTATTACCCCATCCCTTAAATACAGCCAGGCTTTATGACTTCTTTTGGCCAAGAGAATGGGATGAAGTGTTATCCAAGTTCTGAAGCCTGGGTCTGAAAAGGCCTGGCATGTTCTGCTTTTAGCCCTGAGCCACCAGATAAAGACATCCATTGCCCTCTGGAGAGTCCAAGTGAAGAGAGAGAAATCTAGCTACTCTGGCCACCAGAACTGAGGTGCCACAAAAAGGACTGAAAGCAATTTCAGTCAGTCAGCTGCATCTCACTCTCTAGGAAGATGCTTTTCTTTTGTTTTTTCAAAATATATGCTTTCATTGATTTTTAGAGAGAGAAGAAGGGAGAGGGCGAGATAGAAACATTGATGAGAGAGGAACATCATGGATCGTCTGCCTCCTGCATGCCCCCTACTGGGAATTGAGCCCACAATCCAGGCATGTACCTTAGGGGAATTGAACCCACAACCTCTTGGTTCCTGGGTCGATGCCACACCGGCCTGGCAGGATGATGCTTTTCTACAAATGAGGCAGAAGACAAAGAAATTAACTTCCCAGCTGGGTCCATGCATGAATACCGAATACTGAGCAAATATGTGGTTTTTGTTTTATTCTGCTGAGTGTTAGGTTGGTTGTATTAGGTCTTGCACATAATAAAAGACTATTGAAATGCTCATTATGGGCTATGCAATCCTGCAGGATCAAACCTCCAAAATCTATTGGTTTGTAAACTCAAAGACCTATTTATAAGTCAGTTTATATGTCCATTTGGGTTGGCTGGGAGCTTTGTTCTATATCTCATACCAGGAAAGAGGCTGGAAGATCAAGAAACCTCTCAAAAGTTTCTAGTTGCCATGACAGAAAGAAAAACATAGAAAATCTTTTTTTTTTTCTTTTTAAATATATTTTATTGATATTTTTACAGAGAGGAAGGGAGAAGGATAGAGAGTTAGAAACATTGATCAGCGGCCTCCTGCACACCCCCTACTGGGGACGTGCCCACAACCAAGGTACATGGCCTTGACCAGAATTGAACCTGGGACCCTCGAGTCCACAGGCCGACGCTCTATCCACTGAGCCAAATCGGTCAGGGCAAAACATAGAAAATCTTGCACTAGCAATTACATGTTTTAGCACACAAGTGATACACATCCCTTTTCTTTGTATGTCATTAGTCAAAACTTGTCATATGAATCACCCAAGCTTAGTAGGACTAAGAACTGTGAGTATGTAGGCCTGATTTAAAGATCATATAGCAATATGGCAGGAAGCCAGCAATATTTTGTGGACTATATTATTTCTATGTGCTTTGTGTCTACTTTGATGCGACCTATATTTTTTACTGTATTGTGATTTAAAAAAAAGTTTGAAAAGAAAAACATCTCTAAAATATATTTCTCAGGGTGAGATTACTAGATCATAGAGCAGGGACATTTTCAACCCAGTTTTATAAAATATTTTTCAAAGTGGCTGCACCAATTTGTACTCCAGAGTTTTGTAAAGCAGCCATGCCCATCTGTGCTTTCTGAGAATTGTCATTCCCTCACATTCCTACCAAAATTTTTAAGTATTGCTAAATTTTTTTAAAATTTCTTTATTGATTAAGGTATTACATATGTGTCCTTATCGCCCCATTGCCCCTCCATCCCCCCACTCATGCTCTCACCCCCCAGGTGTCTGTGCCCATTGGTTAGGCTTATATGCATGCATGCATGTCCTTTGGTTGATCTCTCCCCCTTAACCCCACCCTCCCCTACCTTCCCTCTAAGGTTTGACGGTCTGATCGATGCTTCTCTGTCTCTGTTGTTAAATTTTTAATTCAGGTAATTTGTTATTTGTAAAATATCCTGATTTTTCCTTTTATTTGTAGGTCCTTAATTATTAGTGAGTCCTTAATAATTAGTGAGGTTGAATATCACTTTACATATTTATTGACTTATTCTGGTTCATTTTCTGTGAATTGCCTGTTCATATCCTGTGCTTATTTTATACTGGTTGTCTGATTTTTTTTCTCATTGGAATTTTTAATATGTTCCGGCTACAAAATTTTTCCAAGTAACATATTCTCCCCATCCTTCTATTTGTGATACACATTTGATCCCTTTTCTTAGCAGAGTTTAATGTGCTAGTCTTTTCCTTTACGGGTTTGTGCTTCTGTCTTGACTAAAATTTCCTACCCTGAAATTATAAAGATGTTTTCTATAACATAATTTGATATTTTTTACGAAAAATTGACACTTCATAATCCATTATTTTTCCACCAATACATAATACTTTGTTTCACACTAAACTTCCATACATCTGCTGTATTTTAGGTTTACCGAAGTTGTATAACGGGCACAGTCCTGCCTACAAGAAGGCTGGACAATATGATGCCTAAAGCAAAAAATTTAAAACAATAATTAAAACCGACTCTAACTTATTCTTTTTAATTTTATCATCCACAAGCAATTCTAAACAACGTCAGTCACAAAATCCTCCTCACTGCCAGGTGTACCGCTCCCATTGCTCCACACCCCCTCGGTATGTCCATTGCTCCCTCTGTCCTACTGATATAATTGTGAACCAGAGAACACATATGAACAGAGAGACCACATGGCTTAAATTCCAAAATGATAATAAGCATTGATATCTGATAGGACAAATTTTCCTTCCTTGTTTTTCTTGAGTAAGTCCTGTTCTTGACCTTTTTCTAATCCATATTGATTTTGGCACCAGTTTGTCTAGTTCCACAAAAACAAAACCTGTTTATGTTTTCATTGCATTGCATTAAATTTGTAGATCCATATTAGGAGAACTGTCATTTTCTGACATATTGAGTATGCTCATTCATGGATATTATTTACTCTTTCATTTTGTTCTGTCTTCTTTAATACTCAGTAATTTATACATGTCTCCAAAATAAGTCTGTGTGCTCATTACATGAATTCCTTAACCCCATGGCTTATTGTTGTTATTATAGCTGGGATTTTTCCTGAGATAAATTGGTATTACTGGTGTATGAGACTATCACTGATTTTTTATTTATTTTTATTTATTTATTTATTTATTTATTTATTTATTTCCTTGATGTCTGTAGCCAAATTTATCCGAGGCCCAGCAGAGGGGATCAGGGCCCATGCGCCAGAGTGTTTCTGTGGCAGCCTTCTGGGCCAGTGCCTATCACTGATTTTTTAATACTGAGATTAAAAACACCAAGAATAATGCTGAAGTCTCTGATTCTAAAGTTGGTCTATAGATTTCATTACATCTCTTTATCTCATGTCTGTATTTTTATTTTTCTTGTCTAACTGCAATGCCTAGTTCCTCCATTACCCAGAATAGTAGAAGAAATATCATGACACTTTCTGATTTTACAGAGAATCTTTTTTACATTTCATCACTGAGTATGATCCTTGCTATAAGTTACAGTAGATAGCTATTATCAGGTTAAGGATTTTTCCTTTTTATCCTAGTTTAAGATTTTTAATCATTAGTAGATGTTGAATTAATTTTTAATAAATATATTAAAAGGGTATTAAAATAGAAAATTAACCAGTTTCTAATATTAAACTTTTCTTGCATTCCTTATATAAACCCAATATAACCATTGTATATTTTGATAGGTTTTTGCTGATTCTTTTTTATGGTTTTACATCTATATTTAGTGAGTTTGATCTGTATTTTTCCTACTTGCACTCTAATCATTGGGTTTTGTTCTGAAGAGTTTTTACCCTGATAAAATATGAGGAGTATTCTCACATTTTTTATTCTCTGCAAGTTTTGGATTACATTGAGATTAATTGTTCCTTAAAATTTTAGTAGAACACTTCTGTATCCATGTGTAATTTTGAAGTATGTTTTGAAAATCTCCCAATATATGCTTTTTGTTAACTTTTTATTATTGACTTATAACAATTCCTTTTGGGTTAGAAAATGAAAGTGTAAAAATAACATTCTTAATATGTTTGAGCCTTGCTTTAGGACATTGATAGCATACTTATATAAATTCCCATTATACTTGAAAAAAATGTCTAAATGTTCTTGGGTCAAATGTTTTATGTGTATCCTTTTTAAACATATAACTCCTAAATAAATATCTTACAGAAAAAGTTTCCTCTTGAATTCTATAACTCTTATATCTAAATACTTGCTTGAGATTTCCATCTTTTGATAGCACAGATAATTCAAAATCAACACGCTCAACTCATAATCCTTCTTCCTTAACCTTTTTCTCCTGTGTCATATCTTGGTAGGGATAGGACTGACTCCAACTTGATTTACTGCTATCTAGCATGATCGTTTTTGTTCTCCTCAACTTTAGCTACAAGAGCGATGGTCTTGGTGATTCGAAATTGCCATTCTCTTGCTTAAACATTTCAGTGAATCCCAATAACTTACAAGTTAGAATTCAATTTCTGTAATACTATCTTCCAGGAACTTTGTGCAGTAAACCTTATCTAGCTCTCTTTTCAACTCTCACCATTTAAGTCATTATTTTTGCTCCCATTGCATTGTTCATAGTTCTCTAATTACTGTGCCATTCCACATGTTTCTCTGTTCATTTGTACTTTTCCCATTCTCTCAGACTAATTAACATCATATCTTAAGACACAATTCAGGTATTATTTCCTGCAGAAAACAAAATTCTTCTCTAAATCCTTTGCCTCATCTTCTCTGATTCATTGCAATAAAAAGCCATTTAGCAATATTATTGCGGCACTTGAAGTTTATTTTTAAATTTTTTCTGCCTGTCTATATTCCCTTTTTAGATGGAGGTATAATGGACATATAACACTTTATTAGTGTCAAGTGTACAACATGATTCAATATTTGTATCTATGTATGTTCTTTATATTTTATTGTTTGAATTTTTCTTACTCTCATTAATGATTTTATCTACTTGATATATCAATAATGAGAAAGATGCATAGAAGCTCCATTTCATTAATATTATAATACCCTGGCTTTCCTCAGGTAGATTTGTCATTTTCTCTGTGTGTAGCTGTCAAGTATTTTATGGTGATACAAAATTAGCAATTAATTTTGCCTAAGAGGATATTATCTAAACATTAAGTAAGCTATACCATCTTTCTTTGGGTTAGTATGATTTAGTAAATAATTATGCTCCTGCCCTTAACTTCCGAGGTGAAGCAAGTTAGCCCAATAAAACATATAATTATGATTCTAAAAAGATGTTAAACTCTATGAGTCTCAGTTGTCTCACTTATATAATGACTGTTTTGATTATGATAATCTCTAATATCCTTTACAACTCTAACACTGTATTATCCACATTTTCCATCTAGATTTGTAATGTGCCAAAGTCCTCCATTTACTCTAACATGCATTTGGTCAGTCTCTGAAACAGTATTAGGGCAGATATTCTATGTAATTCTAATTCCCAACTGAAGAAATCAAAAGTCCATGTTATTTGATTGAAAGAAAATAAACCAGTTATTTTTATAACCATGGCTTTCATTGTAGTCATGCAAATAAAATATTCAAGTTGAAATCTGTCTTAGATTTTGATCTGTTCTACAAATTGTTTGAATCGCATAATCGCTAAGTAGAAACAGAGAGAAGCAAGTTCAAGGTGAGGGAAGCAAGAACAGAGATGATGCCTTTATCTCAGCAGGAGAATGTAATTTACAATAATTTGTACACCAATACCGAAAGTCTCGCCAAAAACATTTCATTCAAAGGCTGCTGGCCAGCAGGCTTATCATCAAATATAACACAATTCAATAAATAAATATTAATCCTCTCATGTCTAGCACAAAGGGTAGTAAAAATTTAAAGCCAGAAAGGTTATTAGAAGTTATTAATTCCAGACTTCTCAATTTAGAAACAGAAAATTAGGACCCAAAGATTGATTTACCATGCTGAGTTTAAAATAGTATGGTTCTGATAAACATGTATTGATTATTAATTTATTTTACTTAAAACTTGTCAGAAAAGTCTTACCTTATGTCTATATAGGTTTGTATCTCCCTTTTCACTGCTTTAGCCAAATTGTGTATTTTGCATAAGAACTGATTTTTGTTTCATTCTTCACAATTTTTACAACTGTATCCTCACATATATTTAAAGAAAATTCAAAAACTATGCTGAGACACTGGAAATACTGTGACTCAAATATTTTGAAAATCATTTTTTATATCAACTTCAAAATACTGCCTCTTAATTCAACTGTTTCTTCTCCCCAGGGCTGACAAGTGTTATATTTTTGTTCATTATCACTGGCATGGCTGACTATGACTAAAGAATCTTCACATTATAAATTTATCAAGTTGACCTAACTCTAATTGGATTTCCTTCAAAATATCTCTTCAAGACCTTGTGGGTTAAAGGATTTGATGGGTCCATTTTATTGGCACTGAGTTCTATGACTGCCTGTAATCATTCCTAATAGTTTACAATATGATTAGAACTATTAAACAACTAGAACTTTAAGAAAAATTTATTATAAACTCACTCCATAGAGGAGAACAGTTACCAAAATACTAGCTTATGGAAGCTTCTTCAGATAGCCCTTTTGCTACAGTATATAGTACTTCAGAGATAAAGGTTTTCTTCAAGGTTGCCTAGGCCAGTGGTTCACAAGGTGTGGTCCCAATACCAGCATCATCAGCATCACCTGGGAACTTGCTAAAAAAGCAAAGATCTCAGTAGCTCCAGACCTACTCAGTCAGAAACACTGTGGAGAAGGTAAAGCGATCCATAACCCTATGATTTCATATTCTCCAGCTTATCCTGATGCACATTCATAGCATTTCAGAAACTTATTTGAAGAAATGCAAGTTTGAGAACAATTAACTTAGATCATCCTGTATATTCCCTGTCTTGTTGTTTTAAATGGGGGTAAACAAAATACAGAGAGGTATTATAGCTCCATTTCATGAATATTATAATACCCTGGCTTTCCTCAGGTTACACAAATACTCAGGATGAGAACACACATTTCCTTACTCGTGTATAAGTGAGGTGTAGAATATTAGAGGTAAAACAGACTGAAATCAATATCATCAATGTATTTTACCTTCTTCTGTACTTCTGTTTACTAGTTACTATACTCATAATTATTTAATGTCTATCCTTTATACAGAATTTGAATCTCTATGAAGTGAGAGACCATAACTATTTAGATCGTCATGAATTCTGCAGTCTTCACAGTAATCTGTAACATAGTAGCTACTTAATAAATATTCATTGATCAAATAATGATTGACTCTATAAATATAAAACTATTAGACTCAAAATAACACTGAGTTCCAATCACATTCTTTTTCTAATCTGGTAAACTTTTAATAAAAACATTTGTACTCTACTGATTCTCATACATACATAAATTGACAGTTTGGAAGGAGTCACTGGAAGGTCAAGAAGAATGAATTATACTGTTTAGAAGTATGTTCTAAAGTGTTCCAAAATAGAGACTACATGACATCTTTGACTTACCTCTGACTCATAGAGACCTCTGGAACAAAGGAAGAATATTATGTTTCTATATAAAAGTACAACTCAGAAGAGAGAATAATCAGTTTTTGATTTCTAAGTACAGATCTTTATTACTTAACTATGGCACTGACAAAAATATATCTTCTCTTTAACAAGTAAATCAACTATAATTCATCCTGATATTAATATGGATGTATATATCCAGTATATGTCAAATTTTCCTTTTTTAGCTTAATTGAAAGCTATATTCTAAAAGAATATCTGAGACTTTACAGAAGAACCTAGAATAATGAAGACACATGGATAAGGCTTATAACAAAAGGCAAAGCATTAGTGTTTAGACAGGAGCAAAAAACAAAACCATAGGCCAGGCTATAACACATTATAGTTCATGTGGGAGCTCTGGAGCAGACGTCTGTATCTAGATTCCACCTCTGATATGTACCAGTTGCGTGACCTTGAGCACGTCTCTTTTTCAGTTCTTAAAATGTTGGATAATAATAGTACCTTTCTTGTAAGAATAAGAGGATTCAGTACATTAATATACATAAGTACTTAGACATAAACGTTAGCTATTATTATAGAGAACAGAGTACTAAATTTGGACCTAAACCATGTTCTACATATTTCTCCAACTACGTGCTCTCAAAATTAAAAACAAACTGGCGAAAGAGTTCTTTCAAGTAACTAGATTTATGTTTCAAATACAGATAGCCCTCTCTCCTCTGATCATCCCACCTGAACTCAAGATCTAGGTCAACCAAATGGTATTCTGTGCAAGTACTTTGAAAATGGCAAAACACTACAGAAATAAAACCCAATAACAAAAATATCAGATTTCTTTGTACAACTTTCCATGCCTTTCTGGCCTCTGACCGCTTCCCTTGCCACCCTCACCATCCTTTGCTAAAGCTTCTAATGGGCCTGTGAACACCTTACTCTTCCTCCTGCTTGGAAAGCCGCTCACAGCAAGTGTTCCCATCCTCCAGGCTCTGCTTAAAAATCACTTTCTTGGGAAAACGTTCTTTCAATCAGGGAAAGGTAGGGAAAGAAAGCCTCTGTGAAATGCTTTCATATTAGCTGTACTTGGGCTATCATCATCATAAATTACACAGAGTTGCCAAAAGTACGTTACTGATGTATGTACAGAAAAAGACACACAAGTTGTAATTATTGTAACAGCTTTATTAATTTGTTTCCCATACTCACAGCTATAAGCCTACTTTTGCCCACCCCTGTATATGTAATGTCTGTCTAGCATGCCAGACCTCAAGCACCCCAAAAGTGAGATGATACGTGTCCACCTTGTCCGGCACATAGAAGACACTTAGACAACAAACCAACAAAAGCTGCTGCCTGAATTAGGTGAATGAGCCATCCATATAATCTGGCAATGAATAAAGTAAAAGGAGATGTTCAAGAGAAAAGCCAGATTCCCCATGTTCTCCAACACTATCCTTTTATTTTATAGACCTAAAAAATGTCCCAGTGGGTTTTGTGGGAAAATAAAATGTTTTTGAAGTTGGCCCATAGAAAATAGCTGAAAAAAAATAAGACTGGTGCTGGATTTTTCCATAAACATACTGAAAAATTAAGCTGCTTCTGCATACACATTTCTGACTGTGTAAATATACAATGAGGACATGTTTTGCTTTTGTGTATCTAGCACAACTCTAAATATTGTTTTTAAAAACAGTAATCATTTGATTGCTAAATTAATTTTGGATTCTAAAAATAATCCACTGGTCCCACTCTCATCAAAACGTTGGGGGAAGTCTGCAGTGAGGCCAGACCCACCACACGTAGCAGATGCAGTGGCGGCTGCCAAAGGAGAAAGCGAGGCTCCAGGTACCTTCTTTTGGTTGCTTTGCAGTCCAGTGACAACGCTGCAAATATGGATGTTGTCCAAATTCAGAAGAAACAGCATAATTGTTTATTTGAAATACTGGTCAGGCCCAAATATTGACTCTCAAGAGAAACAAATGTAAGAAAGGACAGAATGTACATTTTTATCCTCAGCAAACCTTACAAAAACAAGATTCCACTTGGGGAATGGTGAGAGTCGATGGGGGAAGTAATCTAAAACAGAGCTAGTCAAACCCTGGCCGGTGTGGCTCAGCATTAAGAGTGTTGGCCTATGCACTGAAGGGTTACAGGTTTGATTTCTGTTCAAGGGCATGTACCTGGGTTGCAGGTTCTATTCCTGATGCTGGTCAGGGCACTTGCAGGAGGCAACCAATCAATGTGTCTCTATCCTTGGGTGAGGATTAAAAAAAAAAAAAGGTAAAACAGAGCTAGTCAATTTCTGTTAAGAAACTTTCAAATAGTGCTGGGGTTAGTAATAGGGAACAAATTGGTAGGAATTAGCAATAAGATAGTAGAGTCTGCATAAAGTACATTAAGAAGAGATGCTGAGCTGTAGGGAAGTGAGAGATTCCCAAGTTAGGCTCTCAGCTGCTCCTCCCCTCCAAGTGTCCCTGGATAATCCAGCACCATTTTCTTGTTCTCCCCTCCATACCTTCATTTTACAAAGCATCCAACACCTGAAGAAAAGTGTAGACATCAAAGAGATTGAAGAAAAGATTCCAGAGAGGATGGAGAAGAAGGATGGAGGCACGATGAGAAAAGGAAGAAATTAACTGATCTTTTATATATAATTTAGTCGTCATCACACTCTTATAAACCATACATGATTGTGGTGAGGGTAAATTATTTGCCCAGGATCTCATAGTGAGTAAGTTTCAACACCATGATTTCAGCCTGCAGTCCATGCATCTTCCACCATCTCCCTTAGATTCTTGTTACCCTCTCTTTACTGGCCCTTTCTCTGTGTCAGGCATGCAAATACAACTTCAGAAGGCTCTCAAATACCTTCTGAATTGCAGGCTTTTGACCTTTTTCTGACTCCCTCTTTCTCCTAACTAAATCACTTAAGCCAGTGGTTGGCAAACTCATTAGTCAACAGAGCCAAATATCAACAGTACAATGATTGAAATTTCTTTTGAGAGCCAAATTTTTTCAACTTAAACTTCTTCTAATGCCACTTCTTCAAAATAGACTCGCCCAGGCCGTGGTATTTTGTGGAAGAGCCACAGTCAAGGGGCCAAAGAGCCACATGTGGCTCGCGAGCCGCGGTTTGCCAACCACTGCCTTAAGCCAACACTCGTACAGTTTGTGCTCTCCATCTAAAAAGTATCCTAAACCATTCCAGTGTCCTTTCATGTATTTGGAACATCACCATCTTCCTAGGCATGTTCTTATGTAGAACTGTGTTTCAGGACACTCCTCTGCTTAATGAAGCCAGCTCCATCTCACCTCAGGCATTCAGTCACTAACTCAACCCAATCCTTTTTTTTTATATCCATTTATACTAATAATACTCTCATATTGAAGACAAAAACTGAAATTATTACTATGGTTTAATAATAAGTTTTAGCTTTGCACTCTATATTCTATGTTGCAGTGATTGAACTCTTTGTGGTCAAAAGCAGCTGTTGATAATACATAAATGATGATGCATCAGAAACAATAAAATACTTAAGCACAAATTTAACCAAAAAGGTGAAAGTTCTCTACATTGAAAGGTATAAGACACTGATGAAACAAATTAAGGAAAATACAAATAAAATGAATTAGAAAAATTAATACTATTAAAATGTCATCTATAGATTCAATGCAATCTTTATAAAGATTCCAATGGTATTTTTCACATAGAAAAATCAATGCTAAAATTCATATGGAGCCACAAAGACCCTAGTTAGCCAAAGCAATCTTGAGAAAGAACCAAGCTAGTTGCATCCCATTTGCTGATCTCAAACTATATTATGAAGTTATCATAGTCAAAATAGTATAATATTGGCATAGAAAGAGACACATGTTTCAATGAAACATAATGGAGAGGCCAGAAATAAATTAATTGATGTATATGGTCATTAACCTAATATTTGACAAGGCAGCCAAAACACACACACAAAGGGGAAAAGACAGACTCTTCAATAAATGATGTTAGGAAAACTGGATATTCACATGCAAAAGAATGAAATTAGATCTCTATCTTACAACACTCACAAAAAATAATTCAAATTAAATTAAAGACTGAAATATAAGACTTGAAACCAAAAAACTTCTGTAGAATAATAATAAAGAGGTATTGACAGTGGTCTTTGCAATGATTTTCTTGGGCATGACAGCAATAGCTAAGAAACAAGTGTAAAAATCAATAAGTGTAACTGCATCAAGCTAACAAGCTTTCTGCACAGCAAAAGATACAATCAAAAAAAATGAAAATTCAACCACGGAAACAGGGGAAAATATTTTCAAACCATGTATCTAATAAGGAGTTAATATCCAAAATATGTAAGGAACTCATAAAACTCAATAACAAAAGAAAGCAAATAATCTGATTTAAAAATGGGGAAATGACCTGAATAGAGATATTATTCAAAAGAAAACATACAAATTGCCAACTAATACATTAAAAAATGCTCAACATATTTCATCACTAGGAAAATGAAAATCAAAACATGAATAAGATATCTTCTCTCAGATAGGCTATTACCAAAAGACAAAACACCAGTGCCAGCAAGAAGGTGAAGAAAAAGGAGAATAGTTGTACAAGTTGTTGGTGGGAATGTAAATTGGTACAGACACCATAGAAAACAGTATGGAGGTTCCTACCAAAACTGAAAGTAAAACTACCATATGATCCAGCATTCCCACTTCTCAGTATCTATCTAAAGGAAATGAAACCACTATCTTGAAGTGATATCTGTACCCCCATGTTCATTGTAGCACTATTCACAATAGCCAAGACAGGGAAACCACCTGTGTTCATTAATGGATGAATTGGTAGAGAAAATGTGTGTGCGTGTGTGTGTGTGCGTGTGCGTGTGTGTGGGTGTGTGTTGTGTAGGTGTAATATCTCTATGCAGTCATGGGAAAGAATGAAATGCTGCCATTTACAACAACATGGATAAAACTTGAGGACATTATGCTAAGTGGAAAAAGTCAGACAGAGAAAGAAAGGTACTATGTGATCTCACTTATGTATAAAATTAAAAAAGCTGAACTCATGGAAACAGAGTAAAACGATGGTTCCAGGGGGTGGGGTGGGGAAAATAGAGAGATGTTGGTAAAGACTATAAACTATCAGTTATAAGATAATAAATTATGGGGATATAATGTACAGCATGGTGACAAGTTAACAATACTATATTGTATACATGAAAATTGCTGTTATTTGCAGATTTTTAATATTTCCTACAACTTTTATGATATTATAGTATGTTAGTACAGTTTTGGTAATATTATTACATTTAAAATCATTTTTCTTGAAATATTAATGTTTATTGCATGTAAGAAATACAAAAAAAAAATTGCGATTAGCTTTGAGGAAAACCAAGATGGTGGCATAGATAAACACCTGTTCTTGCTGCTGCTCACAACCACATCAAAACTACAACTAAAAGACAAAACAACTATCATCCAGAACCACGGGAAAGCTGGCTATGTGAAGTTCTACAACTAGAAGGAAAGAAAAAAGCGCATTGAGACAGGTAGGAGGTGCAGAGGCGCACACGGAACGGACTGGCAACTGGGTGCGCTGTTGTTGTTGTTTTTTTTTCAATTGGGAAGGAGATACAAGCTCCTAATTGCTCTGAACTCCAGGTCCAGGCAAGACGCTGGGGACCCAGACTCATACAGGGAGAAACTGGACTGTCTGGCATCCGGCCAGAACACAAGGGCCGCTTTCTCTCAGAGGTGCTCCCAGCAATCATTGTTTCTGCACTGGGGTGCCAGATGTGGAGACACAGAGACCTCTCCTGTGTAGGGCTGACTGGCAGCCATTGCTATTTACTCTGCCCTGGTGATTCCCAGAGACCCCACCCCACCCAACTTACAACCACACCCAAGCTGTGCACAGTGGCTTTTGTATATGAATGGTCTATCCTTTCTCAGCTTAAAACCTGTCAAACTGCAGCTGGGTCATAGAGCCCCAGAGCTTCCAAAAGAAGGCCCAAGGCTGGGAGCAGCAACCTGCCTTGCTTCATAGCTGGGCCTCATCTGGGCACTTTCAAACTCCTTACAAAGAGGAGGAATCTGCAGATCTCTCTGTAGCTCCTGCTGGGTGGCCTCAGGCAGTGGCTGACTTTGCACCTCCTTGGAGATCCAAGGGCCAGTTATACGCAGTGGTCAGTGTGAGATCATACCGGATTATAACTCTTCACATCCATAAGTGACACTCTCAAGGGGAAGACTCAGTGAGCACCAAAGCCCCAATGAAGCAAGGCCTGCCCCATAAGGGTGTCTCCTGCACAGCAGTCCTTCCATTGTAGACACAGCTGGTCCTCACAGCCAATGGACCTGGAGGTCAATTTCTCCCAGTGATACCAACAGCAACCAAGGCTTAACTACAACAAGACTGCACACAGCCAAGAAAGGGATGCACCAAGAGAGTCCAGCTCAGGTGACTGGGGAGGCTGAGCCACTGGGCCCTATAGGACACCTAGCACACAAAGCCATTATCAACACAGGGAAGCAGCCAAAATGCAGAAACAAAGAAACATGTCACGAATGAAAGAAATGGAGGAAAGCAAACTACTGGATATAGAGTTCAAAATAACAGTTATAAGGTTACTCAAGAATCTTCTAAAAACCTCCAAGGAACTTAGTGAGACCTCAAGGAACTTAGTGAGACCTTCAAGGATCTTAGTGAGAATGCCAAAAAAAAAAAAAAAAAAAAGAACGGAAAAGGACCAGTCAGAAATTAAGCATACACTGACTGAAATAAAGAATAATATACAGAGATTCAACAGTGAACTAGAGGATCCGAAGAATCAAATCAAAGATTTGAGATACGAGGAAGCAAAAAAAAACACCCTACTGGAAGAGCAAAAAGATAAAATAATCCAAAAATATGAAGATAGTGTAAGGAGCCTCTGGGACAACTTCAAGCATACCAACATCCAAATTATGAGGGTGCCAGAAGAAGAGAGCGATCAAGATATTGAAAACCTATTTGAAGAAATAATGACGGAAAACTTCCCCTACCTGGTGAAAGAAATAGACTTACAAGTCCAGGAAGCACAGAGAACCCCAAACAAGAGGAATCCAAAGAGGAACACACCAAGACAGATCATAATTAAAATGCCAAGGGCAAGAGACAAAGAGATATTCTTAAAAGCAGCAAGAGAAAAACAGTTAGTTACCTATAAGGAAGTACCCATATGACTGTTAGCTGATTTCTCAACAGAAACTATGCAGGCCAGACGGGAGTGGCAAGAAATATTCAAAGTGATGAATAGCAAGAACCTACAACCAAGATTACTTTAGACAGCAAAGCTGTCATTTTTAATTAAAAGTCAGATAAAGAGCTTCAAGACAAGAAAAACAAAAGGAGTTCATCACCACCAAACCAGTATTATATGAAATGCTGAAGGGTATTCTTTAAGAAGAGGAAGAAGAAGAAAAAGGTAAAGATAAAAAATTATGAACAACAAAGTGACAACAAATGCATATCTATGAACAAGTGAATCTAAAAATCAAATAAATAAAAAATCTGATGAACAGAATAAACTGGTGAATGTAATAGAATCAGGGGCATGGAAAGGGAGTGGACTGACAATTCTTGGGGGGAAGAGAATGTGGGGGGTGCGGAAAGAGATTGGACAAAAATCTTACACTTATGGATGAGGACAGTGCGGGGAGGGGGAGGACAGGGTAGAGGGTGGGAACCGGGTGGAGGGGAGCTATAGAGGGGAGGAAGGAACATCTGTAATAATCTGAACTATAAAGATTAAAATTTAAAAAGTAAAAAAAAAGAAAATTGTTAATAGAGTATATATTAAATGTTCTCATACACACAACAAAAGGTAAATGTGTGATGGGATTGATGTAATAACTAACTTTATTGTGGTAATCATTTTGCATTATATACATGTATCAAATCATCACATTTCACCACTTAAATTTACAAAATGTTGTATGTCAATAAAACTGGATAAGTTAAAATAAATTAAATAAAATAAGTAGTTACTTAATGTTAGGGTGTTAGCCACTTTCTTCTCTTTTTTTTACTATGTCACCATTCTTTGCCAGCAACTGTTCCTCCCTAAACATATTATTAGATTCCGTTGAAGTTTCTAAGATAATTGAGAATTTTGAAAATATTCACAAAACTAAACATGAACATGGACATTGGGCTTGTCCCTATAGTATCTTTAACAAGTGTCCATCCAACTTCTATTTAAATACCTTCCAAGGCAAAATCATATTAATTAATGTGCAGCCACTTCTTACGTTGGCTATTATTCAACCACTTATTAATTCATTCAATCAACTTTTTAACACCTATATGTGCTAAATAAAAGTGAATGAGACATGGTTCCCTCTTCAAAATATTCAGTCAAGGTAAGAGAGCCTTGTAAGTAATTATAAGTTAAAATGTTCAATAAAAGCTATCATAAAAGTTTATATGAGATACTAATACAAACTTCATATTTAGTGTCTATTATAGATGAATTTGATAGCAAGGATTTTCAGTTTTCATTAAAAAATAAAAAGGGAATAAAATAATTACATCCGAATACTTCCCAAAACAATTTCTTCAGAGTTAGAAAAACTTAATATCAACCTTATTCACTGGATTGACATAAAAAAAATGAACGTGACAATCAGAAAGAATCTTGATGAGACTTTTAAATTCTCTGTGAAACCTAATGTTGGCAGAGCCTCTTACAGGCAACATTCACGGGAGCCAATTTGATTACTGGATCTTTCTAGAAGGCATATGACTATAATTGTTATTGTTACAATAGAAGCATCAGGCTACCTCAGCCTCCTGCCATTACATATTCAAATCATATCATTAACTCCCCTTGTTGATTTCATGTTCAACCAGCAACCTTCTGATAATTCAGCTTCCTGAGTGGCTTGCTCATGGGGATTGAGGGCAAAGGTCAGACTGCTGATATTATCTATTCTCTTGAGCAGTTATAGTTTTTATTGTAATTTAAGAGTATTTGATTATGATTGATACATCAGTCTCTTGAGAACTTTGTTAACACAAGCTACCATCCCACAAGGGGACACCTCTGGAACACTAATATGAACAAGTTTTGAATATGAAAACCTAAGTACTAAACCTTGTACAATAGGGAATTCCCTGAAGAAGCACATGGAACACTATGGAGTTAAGGGTTTCACCACAGATAGTTACCTGAGAGAGACATACAAACAGATGCCATTGCTCCTTTGACAACAGAAGATTTGTAGGCCTCACAAGATCTAGATGTGACATTTCGCCTATGCCTTCTTGGCAGCCTTTAGTGTATGATCCACTTCAATATTGTTGGGAGCTGAAATAATTATTGGAAACTCCCTTTGATTCCTGAAGTACCCTGGATTCCTAGAATCTGCTGGTGACTTGCCCTTTTCATTCATAGTTCTTCCAATAATTTTTAATAGCTAGTTTTTACTTGGCCTGCCTATAGTAAATTCTCTATCTCTGATTAAATTTAAGCTGATAAAAAATATTCTTGTATTTGGAATCCTTAGAAATACACTTAAAGCATGTTCAGCTGAACCCACTGAAAAAATGTTTAATATCAAGTTGGGCAAATAAAATACTTTAATAATAATTTCTATGAAGCCTATACCTAATGACAAGTAGGAGAATGAATAATATTCCTAAGTATACTGCAAATATACACAAAATAACACATCTCAAGAACCAGTACATGATTACTAAACTAAAATATGTTCTTTGTGAAATAAATTACTATGCAGAACTTCACGAAAATGTGGTAAATTAAAAAGAGAATCTTATCTCTCTTTTCTTCTCAACCCCACTAAAATCATACTAAAGAAACTGCAATGGTAAAAACCTACAGCGATAAAGAAAACAGACAAGTATGCAATAGCAGAATAGAAAGTGGAACTAGCACACAGTTAGTGTTTAATGTTCTTGGATCTTATGTGTGCAATCAGACAGGGAAGCCAACAAGAAACAAGTTACTGGGCATACCAGTTAATAATGCAGATTTTTTTCAATAGATGGAGTTACACATATATTGATATATATGTAATTTGATATGTATGCTATTTTGTTGTATTGACAGCAAGCTTCAAAACTTCATATGGCAAATTTGCTGAAGGTGTTAACATCATAAATATTTTTACACTTAAAAATGTCAAATTTCATGGCAAAAAAAGGAGCATTTGCGGGAAGTTTTAATTCATTACTTTATTTTGAAGAAAAAGTTATCATATACTTCAGGAAGCTTATGGTGAACATGCTCCATCTCAAGATACTTGTGAATGCTGGTTTAAACATTTAAAAGTGATGATTTCGATGTGAAAGACAAAGAATGTCCAGGTCAACCAAAAAAGTTTGAAGACCAACACTTACAAGCATTATTTGATGGAGATGCATGTCAAAGTCAAAAACAACTTGCAGAAAGATTCAACGTTGCTCAGCAAACAATTTCCGATCATTTACAAGCAATGGGAAAGATTTTAAAGGAAGGAAAATGGGTGCCACATCAACTGAACCAAAGACAAATGAAAAACCAAAAAGTCATCAGTAAAATGTTGCTTCAACGGCATGAAAGAAAGTCTTTTTTGCATTGAATTGTGACTGGAGATGAAAAGTGGGTTTATTTTGAGAATCCCAAACATACAAAACCATGGGTTGATCCAGGTCAGCCATCAACATCGACTGCAAGGCCAAATCGCTTTGGAAAGGAGACAATGCTCTGCATTTGGTGGGATCAGGAAGGTGTGGTGTATTATGAGCTTCTAAAACCAGGTGAAACCATTAATACTGATCGCTACTGACAAGAAATAATCAATTTGAACCACGTTTTGATTGTGAAGTGATCAGAATGTTCCAGAAGACATGGCAAAGTAATTTTGCTTCATGATGACGCACCATCACACACTTCAAAACCAGTTAAAGACACGTTAAAAGATCTTGCCTGGGAAGTATTAACCCACCCGCTGTATTCACCAGACCTTACTCCTTCAGATTACCACTTGTTCCGATGGATGGCAAACGCACTCTCTGAGCAGCACTTCAAAACGTATGAGGTAGAAAATTGGGTCTCTGAATGGTTTGCCTCAAAACAAGAAAAGTTCTATTGGGACGGTATCCACAAATTACCTGAAGGATGGGGAAATTTGTAGCTAGTGATGGACATTACTTTTAATAAAGCACTTTTGATGTTTCTCTTGAAATTATAGTGTTTTCTTTAATTACAAAATCTGCCATTATTAACCTAGTAATCTAGTAATTTTTCATCCTAAATACTACAAAAACTCAGGGAGATCCAACTTATTTCTCAAAAAAGGCAATATGATGAGATTAAAAAAATAGAAGATACTAAAAATTTGCACAAGGAGTTGTTAGAAACCAGATCCTCTCTGCCACCTACATGAAAAGCAGAGATTTCATTCCCCCAAGGTGAGAACCAGAGATACTATGGAGTAGGTGACTGTAGGCCTGATTGAAAGGAAGAGCCAATATCTTATTAAGAACAGAGAGATTGATTAAAACTCCACATAATAAAGTGTACCCTGACTCACTTCCCAGTTTTAGTCTTGGATCCCTGGCTATTCCTCACTCCAAGGAAAACAACTAAATGATTACTATCAAGAAAATTTACTCACTGACACATTTAGAAGTAATTCAACAAACAGCCAATTCTTCACCCATTTATTCACTGTGAAGCCTATAAGTCAAGTAGCTCTATCAAGGTACTGATCTTATAAAGACCTTTTCTGTTTTTAGCAACTCAATCTTAATTATAACTAGACAAATTTCCTAAGTATCTCAGGAAAGCCCTTAACCTAAAAGGCAGAGACTGAAGAAAAAAGGAAAAGATGTAAAGAAGAAAAAGAAAAAAATATAGAAAGCAGAAGGTAACTCCCAATATTAACCTGTATATTTTCAGAAAGGTACATATGAAGTTAAAAAAGTACAACATATTTTTAAAAGAAACAATGTGTAAAGGAGGAACTTTAATTAAGAATTATGAAAAAGTACCCTGGCCAGATGGCTCAGTGGGTTGGAGCATTATCCCATGCCTCCCAAAAAGTTGGGGGTTCGACTCTCTTTTTTTGTTTTTAATATACATTTTTATTTATTTCAGAGAGGAGGGGAGAGGGAGAGACAAATATCAATGATGAGAGAGAATCATTGATTGGCTGCTTTCTGCACGCCCCCTACTGGGGATTGAGCCCACAACCTGGTTATGTGCCCTTGACTGGAATCGAACCAGGGACCCTTCAGTCCACGGTCGATGCTCTATCCACTGAGCCAAACCAGCTAGGGCGGGGTTCGACTCTCTTGAAATGATACATAACTGGGTTGTTTGATCAATCCCTGGTCCAGGCATGTACATGAGGCAACAGATCAATGTTTCTCCCTGCCTCCCTCCCTTCCTCTCTCTCTAAAAATCAATAAAAACATATCTTTGGGTAAGGATTTTTTAAAAAAGAATTATGCCCTAGCCAGTTTGGCTCAATGGATAGAATGTTACCGATGGAAGGGTCCCGTTGATTATGGTCAAAGGCACGTACCTCGGTTGTAGGCTTATTCCGGCCAGGGTCCTGGTCAGGGAGTGTGCAGGAGGCAAGCAATCAATGTGTTTCTCTCACATCGATATTTCTTTCTGTCTTTCCTTCTCTCTTCCACTCTCTCTAAAAATCAATGGAAAAATATCCTCAGGTGAGGATGGAAAAGAAAAAGGAATTATTAGAGCAAACTAAAATAGTCAATTGAGGGTTGGGAGATATACTTGAAGAAACCTCCAAGGTATTAAATGGAAAACAAAAACAAAAAAAAAAAAAAACACTCAACAAGGTAGATCATTATATATTTTTAAGAATACAAAGAGGATTCTAAAGACTCCTGAGACAAAAAAAAATTAGATGTACTATATCAGTAATTATAATGCCACTGTATATTTTTTAACCCAGGAGTGGAAGCTGCAAGATGTTTAAGCATTGTCTTTAAAGTACTGAGGAAAAACTATTTCAATACTCTTAAGTTGTATATCTAACTACAGTGTCATTCAAGTATCTGAGCAGAATTACAACATTGCCATTTATGAGCAGTTTCAACAAATTTATTTACTATGTACCTCTTAACATGAAGCCATGAAAGGTTGTGTTTTATTAACATAAAGCAACAAGCTAAGACATTGAGAAAACAATTATTTAACATAGGAGAAAAATAAAGAAAAATTCCAGGATAGGAATAAAGAGTATTTCCATGAAAACAGCCATAAATAATCCCACTTAACAATTAATACTGGAAGAATCCTGTCTGATGTCTACAAAAAGAAAATAAATCTGATCTATTACTACATCTTATTATAGAGAAGACTTATATATTTCTATCAGAAATTTTATAAATATAAGGCTCATGAAAGAAAAGAAGACAATTGTTATCTTCAAGAAAAATATTTCAATAAGAGAAATAAAACCACAATAATTCATGCAATTCAACAGTACACATTATTTTTAAACTATACAAATTAAGCACAGAATACTGAGCATTCACAATTTATCATATATATATATATATGTTGGTATGGTTGATGGAAAAGGAGTATTTGTGATTGTTGAGGGAAACATAAGGAAGATAAATACAAATATCATATTATAAAAAAATCAACAGAGTACATCTACTCCGTAAAAAAAAAAAAAAGAAAAGAAAAAAGAAAAATGAAAAAAATAGCAAGCTACATAAATTACCTAGAGGTAACCTTGAGGGAAATAGTTTTAAAAAGTAGAAAGTGGTTGCATCAGGGAAGTTGAATAAGGGAGGGGGCAAAGCAGACCTTTTTTAATTTTTAAACCACTTACTATTATTTAAATTTTCAAATTATTCACAGATATTGAATTGCTAGAAATAAATATTTAATTAAAACACAGATGATAAAAAATTATTTGTAATTCCCTACTCATTGATAATCATCATAAATTATGTTGGTGTGAATCCTTTTAGTAGATTTTGTAATATATATAAACTAGAGGCCCAATGCACAAAATTCGTGCATGGGGCAGGGGGAGGGGTGGTGTCCCTCACAGCCCAGCCTGCACCCTCTCCAATCTGGAACCCCTCGAGGGATGTATGACTGCCCATTTAGGCACGAACCCGGTAGGATCAGGCCTAAACGGGCAGTCGGACATCCCTCTCACAATCCAGGGCTGCTAGCTCCCAACTGCTCACCTGCCTGCCTTCCTAATTGCCCCTAACCACTTCTGCCTGCCAGCCTGATCACCCCCTAACCACTCACCTGCCAGCCTGATTAATGCCTAACTGCTCCCCTGCCAGCCTGATTGCCCCTAACTGCCCTCCCCTTCAGGTCTGGTCACCCCACTACCCTCCCCTGCAGGTGTGGTCACCCCTAACTGCTCTCCCTTGCAGGCCTGGGTCCCCCTCAACTGCCCATCACTGCAGGCCTCATCACCCCAACTTCCCTCCTCTGCCAGCCTGGTCACCCCTAACTGCCTTCCCCTGCAGGCTTGATCGCCCCCAACTGCCCTCCATTGCAGGCCTGGTCCCTCCCAACTGCCCTCCCCTGCTGGCCATCTTGTGGCGGCAATCTTGTGTCCACATGGGGGCAGCCATCTTTGACCACATGAGGGCAGCCATCGTATGTGTTGGAGTGATGGTCAATTTGCATATTACACTCTTATTAGATAGGATAGAGGCCTGGTGCACAGGTGGGGGCCAGCTGGTTTGCCCTAAAGGGTGTACCGCATCAGGGTGGGGGTTCCCTTGGTGCGTGGGGTGGCCTGGGCAAAGGGCCTGTGGTGGTTTGCAGGCTGGCCATGCCCCCCAGAGACCCAAGTGGAGGCCCTGGTATCTGAGATTTATTTATTTTCTATAATTGAAACTTTGTAGCCTTGAGTGGAGCCACGGCCAGACAGGGGAGGTGAGAAGCTTGGCTTCCTCCATCGCCGGGGGCAACCGAAGCCTCCTGCTCTCTCCAGCTCCGTGGATGACACCATTTTTGTTGGGATTTATTTATCTTCTATAAATGAAACTTTGTAGCCTTGAAAGAAGGCCAGAGCTGGCCAGGGCAGGCAGAAAGCTTGGCTTCCTCCATCACCGGGGGCAAACCAAGCCTCCTGCTCTCTCCAGCTCCATGGCCGCCACCATATTTGTTGGGTTAATTTGCATACTCGCTCCTGATTGGCTGGTGGGCATGGCTTGTGGGCATAGTGGAGGTACAGTCAATTTAAATGTTTCTCTTTTATTAGAGAGGATGTCAATATATATTTTGTGAAAGTGACAAAGTATGCTGTTTTTTTCAATTATAGGATTATGAACATTTTCTATACTATACAAATTTCTTCCACATTTGCAATAACTGCAAGTCATTCCATCATAGGAATACATCACTATTATTTAATCATCCTCTGTTTTTGGAAATTTGAGTGTCTTCCAATTATTCATTATTATAAATAGCATTACTATGAATATCATATTTGCCCTATATTTTCACATATTCTAGACACTGACCTTAGAATTAATTTCCACAATTTTCTAAATATTTCTGTATTTGTCAGCTATTGACCAAAAAGATGTAAGCCAATATTTCTCAACTTTTCCTTCATTATTATTTGACCAAGGGGATCCTTTTAGATTTTTTCCCCTAATCATTTCTTCATGTAATTTTAATAGACCATATATAAATATAAATATATGTGTGTGTGTGTGTGTGTGTGTGTGTGTGTGTGTGTGTGTATCTATACTAATAAAAGGGTCATATGCAAATGGTCGGGATGCCCTCACACATAACAACCAATCAGCAGGTTGCGTGCGCAGCAGGTGTGGGTGGGCAGGGACTTACAGTGTCGGGGACTTGTGTCATGCCTTCACAATCCATCACCAGGAGGCCTGGGGCCCAGCAGAGGCCTTCACGTGGCGCGGCCCGGCCCGCGAGGGGGGCCCGGCGGAGGCCTCAGAGTGGTGAGGCCTGAGGGTCCCTTGGCTCCATGCGGTGAGGCCTGGGGATCCCACGGCTCCGTGTGATGCGCAGGTGGGACCCCTGGCTCCAGCCTACCTCTTTGAGGCAATCCATCGAGGAGCCTTGGATGGGTGGGCGGGGCCTACCCCTTTGAGGTGATAGATCACGGGGCTCCCACACTGTGACAGGGCACAGGCCAGGCTAGGGGATCCCCCCCCCCCCGAGTGCATGAATTTTGTACACCTGGCCACTAGTGTGTGTGTGTGTGTGAGTGTGTATATATATATATACATATATATATATATATATATATATATATATATATATATATATATATGCTTTAACCATTAAAGGATAAGATTTTAGACTCTAATCAATTCAATCAACCAATTTATCTCTCCACTGGAGATTATATCATCCCTGTTAAAAATGTATGATGTAAATATTCATTGGTTTTTAATACCTTTTACTGAATTCTCATTCTCAAAACATTGTCAACTTCAAGTTTCATCAACAACATACAGAAGCATGTTTCTCCTCTTTCTCAGCAAACATGGTGTTTGTAAAATAAGTTCACAAAAATGGTTTAATGGAATTTCTCAATACCAAGCTTAAAATTACATATTTAGTGCAAATATTCCTTATCACTGAATGCTAGGAATGAAAATATTTACTTGTTTCAGACTTTGCTCCACTATTATTGGACAATGGCTCATTTCAAACTTTTGTACAATTTGCACTTAGAAAGTATGTTTCTAAGTGTCATCATAGCTCTCACTATAATTTAAACTTTTTAAAAGTCAATTTATCATTGATTCAACCAGAACAGTCAATTATATCCTGTAGATCTCCTTAAGTTCTGAAATTATTGACCTGGTCAAGTCAATTTGTAATTAGACAACTTTTTTAAAGAGCTTTCTCTTCGTGACTATAATAGCAGCTTTCAAAATGTGAATTCTGCCAAATTTCATGATTATCTGGGCATGATACTATTTTTATCTACAGCAAGTATGTTTTATTGAGGTATATCTTGTGTTTGTAAAATGAGTTAAAATAATTGCTTAGAACACTCCTGGGCTGGTGTGTTAGTTTAGTATTAGGTAATAACCATATAAAACTGTCACTTTTGAAGTCAAAATAATCAAATATCTGCAGTTCCATATAATTCCATTGATTAGCTTAGTCTTCATTTACATACCCTCAAAGGGAAATGAGGGTCTATGAAGTATGAGGACTGCGTAGGCACTGCCACATAGATTTTAAATATTGTTGAAATGTATCCTATCTAATAATAGACAAATATGCAAATTGACCATACCTCCAACACACCCACAAGTCACGCCCACCATCCAATCAGAGCGAGTATGCAAATTAACCCAAACCAAGATGGCTACAGCCACAGAGAACAAGGTTTCCTAGGTAACAGAGGAAGCCAAGCTTTCCGCCTGCCCTTGCCAGGCCTAAGCCTCCACTCAAGCTACAGAGTTTCAATTATAGAAGGTAAACAAATTCAAACAAATGGCGGCAGAATGGAGCTTGAGAGAGCAGGCCAGGGTTGCCGCCAGCAACAGAGGAAGCAAAGCTTTCTGCACACCCTGGCTGGGCCCACCCACTTAAGGCAACAAAGTTTCAATTATAACCCCAACACAAATGGCTACTGGCCTCAGAGGGAGCCCCAGGCTTGGCTCCGCTCCAGGCTGCAAAGTTTCAATTGTAGAAGGAAAATAAATTCCAGATACCAGGGCCTTCATTTGGGTTGCCAGGGGGCGTGGCCAGCCTGCAAACCACCACAGGCCCCTCGCTCAAGCCGCCCCACACCCCAAGGGAACTCCCACCTGATCCGGGACGCCCTTCAGGGCAAACCAGCTGGCCCCCACCCCTGTACGAGGCCTCTATCCTATCTAATAAAAGAGTAATATGCAGATTGATCATCACTGCAACACACAATATAGCTGCCCCCATGTGGTCAAAGATCCTGCCCCCATGTGGACACAAGATGGCCACCACAAGATGGCCTGCAGGAAAGGGCAGTTGGGAGGCACCCGGCCTGCAAAGGAGGGCAGTTGAGAGGGACCAAGCCTGCAAGGGAGGGCAGTTGGAGGTGATCAACCCTGCAGGAGAGGGCAGTTAGGGGTGACCAGGCCGGCAGAGGAGGGAAGTTGGGGGCAAACAGGCTGGCAGCAGAGTGGTTAGGGGGTGATCAGGCTGGCAAGCAGAAGCGGTTAGGGGCAATCAGGAAGGCAGGCAGGCAAGCAGTTGGGAGCCAGCAGTCCTGGATTGTGAGAGGGATGTCCGACTACCCACCGGGATCGGGCCTAAATGGGCAGTCGGACATCCCTCGAGGGGTCCCATATTGGAGAGGGTACAGGCTGGGCTGAGGGACAACCCCCCTCTGTGCACGAATTTTGTGCACCGGGCCTCTAGTATGCTTTATAATAAGACAACATCCAAACAAACCTAGTCACAAAGGACATTTTACCTATTTTCAGACTGCCCAGCCCACTACCCCAAGTCAGTCAGGAAAGCAGTTACAACTCACCTTATGTAGTGAAGGGAACATTGGAGAGGAAGTCAGGGAACCTGGATTGCATTCTGGGTTTTCCTGTTTCCTGACTGTGAGAGTTTGGGCCAGGCACCACTGCTAAGGCATTCTTCAATGTCAGTAACAGTGTAGGTGTTAGCTCCTCTGGGAGTCCTTCCCTGAGTACCTTTACAGTTGAGGTCTCCATAGCATGCTCTGATCTCCCTTTTTAAAAGGCATTTGTTATACTAAATCCACTATTTTAATTTCTGTGTTCCTCACTAAATAAGAATCACGAGGGTAAGGAGAAGTTAGTCTCATTTATTCTTTTATCCCTGGTTTCGAACACAATGCCTGACACACAGTAAACGACCAGTATACTTTTGTTCAGTGAATTTGTGAATGAAATAAACCTAATAGTTAACAGCCTCATCATCTGTGACAGACATATAATCGTACCTGCCCTGCCAAGCACAGCGTTGCTATGGTGTGGAGTTAAAGGTGCCTGGGGAGACTCGATTGAGACAGAGGATACGTATTTCACTTCTTCAGTCTGAGACCTTTCCTGAAATCCCAGAGGGATAATGCACGTGAAAGTGCTTTGTAAACTAAGTAGCTCTCTACAGGCAGGATTTACTAGACTTTTCTATATCAATGACATCAGGATTTCCTTAAGGCTTATTCCAGTGGACTAGGCTTCTTGTGGCTACCTAAACATCTTTACATGTTTCCCAATTCCTTACATGTACCATTTTATACCAATCTCTTAACTTGGACCCCCTTTGGTGATTTATTCTCTCTCTGGAAACATATCTGAATTGTAAAGTCCCTGTATCAGTTAGAATTCAGGCAGAAAACAAAAATGTTACTCTAGGTGTTCCAAGTAGAAAGGATTTAATATGGAAGTAGAGGCAGGAACAAAGGCCAAAAGAGCTGCCACCCCAAAGATCCTAGCTTCCTCCAACACTGAATGGGCAATTCTCATAAATTGTCCAGAAAGGCATTGCAAATGCCAAGAATCCACCAGGAAGCAACCACAAAGGGTTCCAGTGTTTCCAGTGATATGATCCCAGCAAAGAAGCTGCTGAAGCCCAGCCAGTGTTGCTCAGTGGTTGAGCATCAACCCATGAACCAGGAGGTTATGGTTCAATTACCGGTGAGGGCACATGCCCGGTTGATCCCAGTGGGAGTGTGCAGGAGGTAGCCAATCAATGATTCTCTCTTATCACTGATGTTTCTAACTCTCTCTCCCTCTCCCTTCCTCTCTGAAATCAATAAAGATATTTTTTTTAAAAAAGCTGCTGACGATATCATGAAGCTGCTTTTTTTTTAATATCTTTATTGATTTCACAAACCTATTTGTATTGGCTTCTCCTAATGCAGCCTTAAATCCTACAAAGATAAACATAAAACTTTTCAAGTGGATTAATTAGGAGCAAGAGTAGCCACTGTCACTTGTATCTCCTGATTTCTAGATACTTATATTTTGCTGTTGGGAGAAATGGTTTCATATACAGGTCACTGAGTATAAACAGCATTTTAGGATAAACCCAAAGTTCTAGAAGGTGATGTCACACTACCTAAGCCGTAACTGCATCTTTAAAAGGTGCTTTGGGGTAAGAGGGTACATGTAATACTTGTTAATCCAATATGAGTCCAATATCTCTTTAAATCTGTTACATTAATGTTATTTGGAATGCTGTGACATAGTAAATAAAATACGGGAAGTGATGCTGGCAAAAACATGTGTGTAAGGGAAAATCAATTTTCTGAGTAAAGAGCTACTTAATGAGGACAAGTTGATGCCCCTCTGATGAGAGACATCTTGTCTCATCAACTTGTCACTAGGTGGTTTTATGGTGCCCACCAAACCCCAGTAAGACATGCACTGGTCTCTGCTACTGGTAGACTGGATAATCAACCATGGCAATAGACAGACCAGCCCATGTCTTGTTCATCTCACACATAATTTCCCTTGCTGCCTTCACAGTCACACCCACATAATAAATCATCAGGCTCAACAGCTAACTGAGAAGTTCCTTTGCTTGTGCACATATGGAGGAAGCATAGAAATGGTTGGGGAAGGAGGTTTACTGACACTGACAAAGTAGATTATCTGATTCAGATGACTACTGAGAGCCTTTTTTTGCAAAGGATGCCCTTTGATAAGCATTGAGACACATATATTCTCACAGTTTACGCTCATTTTCAGAGCCCTATGTCATCAATTTTTTTTATCATGTTCCATTCAACTGCATTACCATCCAGTCAAAGCATTAGGAACCATGAATTTATACAAACCTTTATCTCTTGCCATCTTTCCTTCTAGGCAAAGGGAACAACCAAACGTAAAGTTTTGCCCACTAGAAGGATTTTCCTTTCCCACTGTCCTACAGAACTCCCATGATGCCACTATGCTGCAGCAGTCCACTTTCAAGTAATGCTCATGTGTCATATGGAGCTACCTGCATGAACATCTTTCTTCCTCTGCCTTCTGCTCAGAGGAAACTCCACATGAGGCCAAAGTCTGTGCTTAGGAGAAATGGCAATGCAACAAGAGTAATTATAGTGGACGTCTGAGCCACTTGATGAAACAAGTTACTTCTGAATTTGACTTGTTAGTTCTTGTAGCTGTTTTATAGATTCAAAAGGATATTTTGAATATATATGATCATACCATTAGTGAATAAGGATGTTAATTTTCCCTTCCAGTCTCTATGCATTTTATTTTTGTTTTCTTATCTTTTTATACTGGCTATCATCTTCAGTACAATATATGGATATGGTAAGAGCAACTATCTTGTATTGTTCTTGATTTAGGAGAACAATCAGAACAACACACACACACACACACACACACACACACACACACACACACACATACACACACTGAGTGGCCAGATTATGATCTCTGAACACATAATAATCTGGCCACTCAGTGTACATTATTTCTTTAGGGAATGACTTAAATTAAAAGTTATTACTGATGGCCCACTTAGGCCATGTACCATTGCTGTTACTTTAATGAGAAACACAAAATCTGACACACTCGCCATGGCTTAACTTGCATAATTGGCCATAGATAGCCCTGGATTTGAATCTTGGGTCTTCCACATTCTAGTTGTGTCATTATGAATACATCGCTTACCCTCTTTTACTTTGTTTTCCATCTGTCTAATTGAGGTAATTGCAATAGGGTTACTGTGATAATTACCTTAGAAATTGTGGCTATGTATCCATACATGTATGCACATGTATAAGACCTCACACAGTATTTATTAGCAGTGATCATAATTTTTCTTTATCTTGGTTTTACTTTTCACTAGAGGTCGAGTGCACGAATTCGTGCACAGGTGGGGTCTCAGCATGGCCTGCAGGGACTGGGCTGAAACTGGTAGTCCAACACTGCCTGCCACTCCTGCCTGCTGCTCCTGCTCATCCTGGCCTGCGCCTGCCATGGGCTCGCACCCAGTCAGTCCTGATCAGGAGAGGCTTGCATCGCCACAGCGGTGCTTGCCAGCCATGAGCCCTGCATCTGGTGCCCATTCCGAGGGATGTGGGGGTAAGGGGTGCTGAAACATGATCAGCCATCCAGGCAGGTGGGTGGTGGGATGCTCTTGCTGGCCTGGGATCTAGATCTATCCCACTGACGTTCACGCCAGTTGTCAGGAGCCACCTGGCAGCTGCTTTTATATCATTTCTTCCTTGCAGAACATCAAGGGAGGAGAAGCAGCCACGGCGCCTGAGGCTGACTTCCAAAAGGCCGGCAGCACTGGTCCATCGGTGCCTGGCCCATTCTCCAGAGAATGGAGCTGCAGGACTACTGAGGGCGTAAGTGGCTTCTTTGGGGCCGCTAGGATGGGTCAGTCAGCTGAGTGGCACTCCTGCTGTGGGAGCAGTTCCTGCATTGAGTGTCTGGTCAGTGTGTGTCATAGTGACCAGTTGTTTGACCGCTTAGGCTTTTATATATATAGATGGTTCCCTGTGATCTTATCTCTGTAACAAAACGACACACTTTCTAGAATCAAAGGGCTTATTTAGAGGTTGTATAAAGTCCCCTCAGTAGGAAATCAGTGTGTACTGGGTCCAAAATTTCTTCAAAAGTGAATCTGATGGAATATGGAAATGTTAGCAAGGAGGACAAAGGTCTTTCTTTTTGTATTTTTTTCTCCATTTATATTCCTGTTTTTTATTATATCAACCAATATCTGGATTAGAATCCGGATGAGAAACATTTGTTTTATTTTAGCTGAAATACAACTAGCCTCCAGGGAATCACATTCCTCCAATTCCACACACATTTACCTGTCCTCTCTCTGCTTAAGACATAGTACAGGACACAGGAAGCATGAAGGAGACTTTTCTTATACTGAGAAACCTTGGGCAGTGGGAGTCAGTAGTAGCTTGGGCCTGGGACGAGCTGACCTTGCCTGGAAGAAGAGGAAATCTGGATTCTAACAAAGAGTTGATATGAGGTACCACCTGAAGCACCATTTCTCTGTGGTTCATTCTTGTGCTTTCAAAATAATGGGATTATTTATATTGACATGGTGATTCCAGTAATTGAAGGCATATTCACATTTTATGCCTTCACTTTTCTACTGTTGAGACAGACTATTTTTTTAAAATTTAGCAAATGAAATAAACAGGGTTCAAAAGGGTTAAACTACTTTACATTAATCACACAGGTTTCATCGCATGACATAAGCATATTTAAAGTTTTGTGACCATTTACATTTTTTCCCAGAAATATGATAATTAGAAATTATTTCAAGTTCTATATTATAGAAGTAAGAAAAGGGAGGGTGCAAATAAGTAGCAAATGTGGTTGTTCAGAAATACAGTACTGCCAGTGACCATGACCCACCTGTAGGATGGTCTGGTCTAATGAAATGAGCACAGGAACTAGTGTCAAAAGAACCTTATTAGCTCTATCATTTCAGATAAGAAAATCAGTTTCACCTTAGCTGGTTTTGCTCAGTGGATAGAGCATCAGCCTGCGGACTGAATGGTCCCAGGTTCGATTCCGGCCAAGGGCACATGCTTGGGTTGCAGGCTCGATCCCCAGAAGTCGGCGCGCATGAGGCAGCTTATCAATGATTCTCATCATTGATGTTTCTATCTCTCTATCCCTCTCCCTTCCTCTCTAAAATCAATAAAAATATTTAAAAAAAGAAAATCAGTTTCCCTGACCACTACACACCTATTATAATGGTCAAGATCTAGGACACTGACAACATCAAATGCTGGTAAGAACGTAGAGCAATGAGAAATGTCATATATTGTTGGTAGGAACGAAAAATGGTACAGTCACTAGTGAAAACAATCTGGCTGTTTCCTGCAAACTTAAACATACTATTATCATATGATATGGCAATCATGCTCCTTGTTCCCAAAGGAGTTGAAAACTAATGAATATTCAAAAACCAGCACACAGATGCTTTTAGCAGATTTATTTATAATTGCCCAAACTTGGAAAAAACCAAGATGTCCTTTGATAGGTGAATGGATAAATAAACTATGGTACATTCAGAAAATAAAATATTATTGAGTGCTAAAAAAAAAGCTATCAAGCCATAAAAAGACAGAAAATTAATGTGTATTAATAAGTGAAAGATGCCAATATAAAATGGCTGTATACTGTATGATCCCAACTATATGACATTCTGGAGAAAGCAAAACTATAGAGTTAGTGAAAAAACATTGGTTGTCATGGGTTGTGGAAGCGAGGGATAAATAAACAGAGCACAGAGAATTTTTAGAGCAGTGAAACATACTCTGCGTGGCATTTTTATGACAAATACATGGCACTATATATTTATTCAAACCCAAAGAGTGGACCCTAATGTAAATTATGAATTCTGGGTGATTATGATAACACCAAGAGTGGACCCTAATGTAAATTATGAATTCTGGGTGATTATGATTTGTCAATGTTGTGGATCTCAGTTTTGTCATCAAAACTGTGAAGATGATTTTGACAATAAATGCATGCTTTACTCTTCACAGGCTTGTTATAATGATCAAATAATATCATGTATGTTAAAGTACATAAATGTAAGTTAATGAAAGTGATAGCACTAGAAATGTTAGCCATTGCCATTATGACTTGGCATAGCTTGGGTCTGATATCATAAATACCATAAAAGTACCACAAAGGCTCAGAAACTGCCTCTTGCTTCCAGGATAATCGATGCTCCAAGGTAAGAACATAAAAATAGTGGGAGGGGGAAAAATCCAGAACAACATAGCAGCAAAACAAAATTGTGTCAAACTGACCTAGAATAGAATTCTGGTTCGGAAATATATAAGAAGCGAGTCTGGAGGATGTTTGTCAACTTCTTTCAAAGTTTTCTTATTTTTAAGCATGGAGATGAGACATACTATTTTAGTATTCTTATGAAAACTTAATGAGAAATACAAATAAAACATTTAACATCATGCCACTTACAGATGTTCTAAACATATTGGCTTTATTATCCCTATTGTTATTTATTTATATGTTTGTCAAAGCTATTTGAACATCTGTTATATGCCAGATTTTATGCCAGACACGGGATACCAGCCTTTTCTCTCCTCTGCCCTTACTTTAGAAATGATCATTCCAAAGGCTAAAAGCCACTATCAATGTTCTACTCCTACAAAGTACACTGATTCAAGTCCTTACACACTCTCCCTCTCATAGAAAGTCATGGATTAGCAAGTCCCATTAAAAAAAGGGTATCATAATTTAGTAGAATAAACACAATGGCTATGGTAAGAGAAGAAAAGAAGCAGGTGTAACCACAATTGGATCAGAGATAAGAAAAAATAACCGGGAAAATAAGAAGAGCTCTGAATATGGAAAGTAAATGTATTTTCTCTTTGGTTGTCCTTTTGTCAGTAAGTCTGTATTATTGCCATGCATTCCTCAAGAAGTTGAATCTAAGACATTATTTCAATAAGATGGTGATGCCTGAGAGGAAGTTAGAATTTATTACAAGCCATGTCTTCAAGGTAAAAGATTTCAGGTGCCATTACCAATCCCTGAAGTCATTTAGTCACCAATGTGAGCTATAATGGATTATTGATCTCATAGACTATAAAGGCTCTCAAAGATCTATCATAGGCTATTGGGTTAATCTAGTGACTGAACATGCATACTTATGTGTCCATTGTCAGTCTTCATTCTCATGTATAATTCCTCCTTCTGCAGTTTCTGGGAGTCATGTGCCTGCTTCCAACGGGGAAAGAAACACTTTTTTAGTTTTCATGCTTCAAATCCTAATTAATGATGCCTCTGAATTTTAAATTTGAGTCCTTCAAATGTTGTATTCATTTTTGCGTCCATTATCATTCAAACTGTTCAGCAGTAAGGGCCTAGTAAATTTTATTTTTAATTTGTATTCTTTATGATGCTAAGGTACATACATGTTTTGTATTTATTTACGTGTGTGTGTGTGTGTGTGTGTGTGTGTGTAAAAGACAAAGAGAGACAGAGAAAGTGAGAGCACCATATTGCTCTCTGCCAACATTCTAAGTTGAGAACCACCTCATGATTTGCCAAGAGTAGACCCTGAATGAAAATGTATGAGCCCCTGAAATATGAGCAATGTAATGGATATACTTGGATAATTGTCACCATAAACCTGCAAACACACATCACCAATAGTCTTGCTCTATATTCAGGAGACATTTCAATAAAGAGTATAACAAGGTCACAGTGACCACATCTTTTCTGTACAGAAGGTCAATCACGGGGCAAATTTACTGAGTCAAGTCGCTGACTCAAATAAGAGTGATTATTCATTGGGAATGTATATATGTATTCTCTCAGAAATGCTTTGTGCAATATCCCAGAAGCTCAGGAAAATCGCATACATTCAATTAGAGTGGTTGCTTCCTTTCAGCATCACTCCAGGCAGGAGAGGTATAAAGGAGGCTCAAAAATGCTGTAACATAGAATGGAGACCACTGACATGTGTGTCCAGATCTAATGTTTCCTTTTGTTGATAAAGAACCCGAGACCCAGAGAGGTCATGGGACTTGCTGAGCTCTTCTAGAAATGGGGCAACTCCTCGGTAAGAATAAACTCCCCTGTTTCTAGGACCATTCTTCAGTTCTCTCTCTCAGATCTCCTGAAACCAATAGTTTAAGAGTCTAGATACAAAAAATTGCCTATTGCTTCAACTCATTTCTATCTAGTCTCCACTTTCAATACTGTCCATGACATTATCATATGCATTTTAAATTAAGGGTACCGCTACATACACCAATACATCCTTTCACTTATTTATCAAATCCATACTAGAACTTGGGGAACATCTAGCCTATTCTGTAGGAAGTTGTCAAAGTTTTCATTTCAAGTATAAATCAGTAAGAATATACTAAAGATACTCATAATTGAGAACACAGCACCATTCCACTGACTGCCATAAAAGCCCTTTTAGCTTCTCAGGGTTTATCTTAATCCTTCTCACCCTTCAAGGTCTAGCTTAAGATCCATCTCATCCATGAAGTCTTTCCTTACCTCCTTTTGCCATTATAATCTTTTATCTCTGCACTGTGATTGTAGCTATTGCTTAAAGGCATAGTGTGCATTTCATTGGTTTTCAGTTTCTCATGGGGGGTTACCTTTCAGGCTAGTTTGATTAAGGGGAGAAGATGTTCTCTGGAACTCAGTGTCTTTTCATTTTCCCCAGTTCTATGGCACCACAAGAAAAGGGCCAGAATATGAATTAAGCCTCCAAGCACACCATTAGGATGAATATAAGAGACATCCTCAATGACTTTCTTTATGGATTCAAGTACCTCTACTTGTTTTGACCAAAGTCCATGTCCTAGCTATAGACTAATCAGCCATGATTTTGTTCACTTAATCATGGGTTTAATTACTACAGCATACAGAAAATGAGAAAATAATTAAGTAATCCTGATGTTAATAATATCTTACATTTTTACATCTGTATTAATTCTATAATTTAACAATCACATTTTCCAAATTTATCTACCACAATTAATCTTTGTAATAATTTGTTGAATAGATAGTATAAAACAATGGTTATAAATGTAACATTCCCTATGATTTTAGTTTCCTCAGCTTTAAAATGGGGATAATAATGTCTTCAGTTTATTGTAAATGTTAATGGAGATAGTGCATATAAAGCAATTAACTCCTGGCAGAGAAAATGTTCTAATTTTCTTAGTTATTATTAATATAATTTTCATTATAATAATTGATCTATTATTATTACCAATGAATTACCTTCATGCTATTCCCCCTTATTAATAATGGTCTTGGAACCAATACAATAGCAGGAATCAGTTAATGTTTCGGCTGTTGTATTGGTAGATTGTAATATTCATCCATACCTCTCAGTTTGTTGACTTTATAATGTCCAAAAGACTTCTCCTACATTCCATCAGACACTCACTCATATAGTAATAATTGTTTCTTTCTATTATCCAAATATCTCTCTTTCTGACCATAGTCTCCTGTCATCCTATCTTGCTTGTTCAAAGTCATGAGGAACAGATTAGCACCTCATTTCATTCATACTTTCACCCACAAATTTTACTCGGCTCCTGTCTTCAATTACTTTTAGTACAAGTTTAGGACTCACAGTCATCATTTTAAAGCTTTATTGCTAAACCTAACCTTTTCTTCCCCTTCTATTTTTTTTTTAATCTAATCCATGTAGAAAAATCTCACCCCTATTTAAAACTCGTCTCTACTCTTATATTTTGCAAGTCAAACATTCTCTTCAGAAAATTACTTAGCTGGGTAGATTGAAATTGCTTTGAATTTATGATAAATAATCTTAGTAGGTCTTTTGTATGACTAAATAATTCTACTGTGTAGCTCTAGATAATTCTTCACCCACTTTCCACAAGAACTTTTTCGCACTTCCTCAACTCTCTTCAAACCTCTAAATATCTCAGTCTTCTCTTACTTCAATTTATCTCTAAATTCACACAATTGCTCCTCTCTCTCTCTCTCTCTCTCTCTCTCTCTCTCTCTCTCTCTCACACACACACACACACACACAGATTTATTTATAATTGCCCAATTATAAATAATTAAGTAATCCATACACTTAATTATTAATACACTTATTAATCCACACACACACACACACCAGAAAGAAGTGATTGAATGGGACACTCTTCAAATTTCTACACATCCACCTACCAAACATACATACTTACAATGTCTTCACCATTTCTCTCCTACTTATTTCTAATACACAGAGGAGAGTCACCCCTTCTGCCTAAGACCAATCACTTTTCTTAAGCTCTCAATCCCACTCCTTCTTGCCATATCAAGGATACTGGTGACCCCATTGTGTTATAATAAAGACAAAGTTCCTTAACAAATCTTGAAACTACCATAGACTCAAAACCCTGCCTATCCCGCCATCAACATTTTAGCTAATCTACTCCTCACTCTCTATACTCCCTAGACAACAATTTCCATGAGGGAAGTGCCATACTATTTTGTTCACCATTTTATTCTCAGGACATACCAAAATACCTGACAGCTGGGTGATGCCAAATAAATAATGATTGATTCATTAGTAACTAAGTAACTTGCTCAAGGCTCTTAGTACAATAGAAAGAAAAGACCATATCAAAAGACCATAACAATTTCCATGAGGGAAGTGCCATACTATTTTGTTCACCATTTTATTCTCAGGACATACCAAAATACCTGACAGCTGGGTGATGCCAAATAAATAATGATTGATTCATTAGTAACTAAGTAACTTGCTCAAGGCTCTTAGTACAATAGAAAGAAAAGACCATATCAAGGACCTAGAAATTGTTCTTGCAGAATCCAGAGTAGTCTCATCATTAATATATCAGGGATGAGTTGAGGTGACTATGGACCAAGAAAAAGAAAAGACAATGGTATGCTCCCTGTCAATGCATTTCCACAACCCCCCAGTTCACTAACCCAGACTAACTGGTGTTCTAAAACACCACCAAAAAAGATGAAGAGGATGAGAAGGAAAAGAAGGAATGTGTCAGGAAGGAGAAAGAGGGGGATAAGGAAAAGGAGGATGAGGGAGAGGAGAAAGAAGGAGAGGTAGATGGGGAGAAAAGAAGGAGAAGAAGACTTCTAAGGCTTTTTAAAATTCAAATCTTATCATTAGAAATTTTTCAGATGACTATAGAGAAGAGAGCTTAAGAAAAGCAAAAGTGAGCCCTGGCTGGTTTGGCTCAGTGGATAGAGTGTCGGCCTGCGGACTGAAGGGTCCCTGGTTCAATTCCAGCTCAAGGGCACATGCCCAGGTTGTGGGCTCCATCCCCAGTGGGGGGCATGCGGGAGGCAGCCAATCAATGATTCTCTCTCATTGATGTTTCTATCTCTCTCTCTCCCTCTCCTTTCCTCTCTGAAATCAATAAAAATATATTTTTTAAAAAAAGAAAAGCAAAACTGAAACCATTTTGTTTCCCTTCTTAGAATGCTTCTTTTTCATGTTGCCTTCATTGTAATGGGTCTTGAAAATCATCATTTTTAGCACTGCAAACAAAACAAGCTCTTGGCATTTATGATATAAAAAAGGTCCTATAATTTCATGCTTTTGCAAACACACACTGTGAGCAATCAAGGGAAAATGGAAATTAAAAATGAAGTCTCTTGTTTATTCTACTCATTTATTTTATCAGTCATCTCAGTCTCACACTGAATAATAATCAACAGGATTTGATAGACACACCTAGGAGAGGTTAGACATCTTCTCTCAAATTCCCCAGAAATCTGGAACGGAAAGTCAAACAGTAATTCTTTGGGAGGTCTCTCTAATTATGTAATCAAAAGCATCAGCACTGCCATTGCCAGTAAGTGAAAAACTTATGAAATCAAAAGTTGTAATGGAATATCAATAATTTAAAAACTAGAGTTCCTCAATCACAGACTCAAAATATTTCACAGCCTAAAATCATGACGAGGAAGACGGTCTCCAGAAAATTTTAGATTTAGAAGACTAGGAAGCAATTACTAAAGAATACCTGTGCCTGCATCTAACTACAGTTATATGAATTTTGGTAGTTTGAGGTTCGCCTTGAGGCCCAAGGTGGTCCCTTTAGTGTAAGTTTCAGTTATGTTTCAGCAGCATTAGTCAGTAGTAATTATTAATGTGTGCTTTACTTCTCTTTTTATTCCTAAATAAATCTCAGTCAAGCAACCGATCAATAAGTACTTATTGAGGACTGGCTGCAGGTCAGTTTCCCTGGAAGCAAACTCTGTGACTGATATTTGTGTGCAAGAGTTTATTGAAGATCAACACTATGGGGGAGTGAAGGAAACAGGACTGGAAAGAGGGAGAAGCTGAAGTGCAGTGAAATCACAACTAAGGTCTTAGCTACCATAGATTCTGCAGGTAGCTCTGAACCTGGATGAACCTTCAATTCTGAAGAGAAAACTTCAGACAGAAGCAAATGAGCCAACCCTTTTCTACCTCCTCCACCCCCAATTGACTAGTCATTGGATAGAGTTTCCCCTCAGTAAGGACATCTCCAAAAGAGTGACTTGTTTGATTGGTATTGATGGCCTGGGTATTGATGGGTTAGTGTCCACTAGAGAAGCTATTATATATCTGTGCTATAAGCCCTCTGGCATTAAGGAAATATAGAGAACACACAATCTACATCTAGTGAACTCCTGCTTCTCCTTGGTGTCTTCCAAAAATATATACACTTTGAATGATTATAAGGTCAGTGTTTATTAACATACTAGAGGCCCGGTGAACAAAATTCGTGCACGGAGGGGGGGGTTGTCCCTCAGCCCAGCCTGTACCCTCTCCAATATGGGACCCCTTGAGGGATGTCCAACTGCCCGTTTAGGCCCGATCCCACCGGACATCCCTCTCACAATCCAGGACTGCTGGCTCCCAACTGCTTGCCTGCCTGCCTTCCTGATTGCCCCTAACCGCTTCTGCCTGCCAGCCTGATCACCCCTAACCACTCTGCTGCCAGCCTGTTTGCCCCCAACTTCCCTCCTCTGCTGGCCTGGTCACCCCTAACTGCCCTCTCCTGCAGGGTTGATCACCTCCAACTGCCCTCCCTTGCAGGCCTGGTCCTTCTCAACTGCCCTCCCTTGCAGGCTGGGTGCCTCCCAACTGCCCTCTCCTGCTGGCCATCTTGTGGTGGCCATCTTGTGTCCACATGGGGGCAGGATCTTTGACCACATGGGGGCAGCTATATTGTGTGTTGCAGTGATGATCAATCTGTATATTACTCTTTTATTAGATAGGATAGAGGCCTGGTACATGAGGTGGGGGCCAGCTGGTTTGCCCTGAAGGGTGTCCCGGATCAGGTGGGGGTTCCCTTGGGGTGTGGGGCGGCCTGAGCAAGGGGCCTGTGGTGGTTTGCAGGCTGGTCATGCCCCCTGGCAACCCAAGGGGAGGCCCTGGTATCTGGAATTTATTTTCCTTCTACAATTGAAACTTTGTAGCCTGGAGCAGAGCCAAGCCTGGGGCTCCCCACAAAGCCGGCAGCCATTTCTGTTGGGGTTATAATTGAAACTTTGTTGCCTTAAGCGAGTGGGCCCGGCCAGGGTGTGCAGAAAGCTTTGCTTCCCCTGTTGCCGGCGGCAACCCTGGCCTGCTCTCTCAAGCTCTATTCTGCCGCCATTTGTTTGAATTTGTTTACCTTCTATAATTGAAACGTTGTAGTTTGAGTGGAGGCCTAGGCCTGGCAATGGCAGGCGGAAAGCTTGGCTTCCTCTGTTACCTAGGGAACCTTGCTCTCTGTGGCTGTAGCCATCTTGGTTTGGGTTAATTTGCATGCTCACTCTGATTGGATGATGGGCGTGGCTTGTGGGTGTGTCGGAGGTATGGTAAATTTGCATATTTGTCTATTATTAGGTAGGATACAGTTCATTTTCAAAATTTAAAAGAATCTACAGAAATTAGTACGTACACATTTTTTGGGACACCCTATATTCCTGAGGTCCGTGAAGATTTCTCAAAGCAAAACTAGTTGCTTCCTCCACCTTGTTCTCTCATCACTACACTCATAGATTTGTGGTAATCCTTATCAAACTGAACCATGTCATTAGTGCATGAACTGTGTCCCACACCAGGCTACATGTTCCCTGAGGATAGGCATCATTTCAATGACACTTAAACTGATGAACAAAATAGATCCAGAGACATAGAAGCATAGAACAGACTGAGGAATCTCAAAGGGAAGATGGGGGAGGGTGGGTGGGTGGGAGTGATCAACCAAATAACTTATACACTGAGTGGCCAGATTATTATGATCTCTGAATGCATAATAATCTGGCCACTCAGTGTGAGTGTGTGTGTGTGTGTGTGTGTGTGTGTGTGTGTGTGTGTGTGTGTGTGTATTTTAGAGGCCTGGTGCATGAATTTGTGCATGGGTGGGGTCTAGCCAGCCTGGCCAGGGGGAGGGGACATGGGCGGTTGGCCGGCCTGCCTGCTGGTCGAACTCCTGGTCAAGGGGACAATTTGCATATTAGCCTTTTATTATATAGGATATACACTGAGTGGCCAGATTATTATGCGTTCAGAGATCATAATAATCTGGCCACTCAGTGTATGTATAAGTGCACAACCCATGGACACAGACAATAGGCTGCTGAAGGCCTGGGACTGGCTAAAAGGGGTCAATGGGGGAAAAGGGGGCTTAGGTAATACTTTCAACAATAAAGATTTTTAAAAAATAAAAAATAAAAAATAAATTAAATAAAAAATAAATGACACTTTCCTAACAAAAACACAAATCACCCTAAGTCACCATATTCCATTTCTTATTCTCAATCATATTAAGCATATGTTCCTTATTAGAATTTATCCTGACTTGTAATTATTAAGTTTATTTGTTTACTTACCTATTGTCAGACAATTGATGAAGCCAGTTTTATAATCACATTAAAATTAAAATAATCAAGAGCAACACTTTTATATTTGGATTGAAACTAATTAGCGACACATAATAAACTGAATTCTGATTACATATTTTAATAATATTGAAATTTAACAAGTCTTCCTTTTTTTCACACTGGGAAGTCAATTTCTAAACAATATTGCTATACAGTACACCTTTTTCAATTTAAAACCTTGATTTGAAATATTTATTTCATGCCAGGTGTTGTTTTTTTATGTTATTTTTTTAGAGCAGATTTAGGTTCAAGCAAAATTGAGGGGTAGGTACAGAGATTTCCCATATACCCCCTGCCCTGGCACATGCTTCCCCCATTATCAACATTTCCCACCAGAGTCATACATTTAATTGATGAACCTACACTGATACATCAAAATCATGCAAAGTTCATTGTGTACATTAGGATTCACTCTGCTTTTGTACTTCCATGGGTTTGGATAAATGTACAATGACAGGTATCCATCATAAAAATCACATGCTCACTTTAATACAAGATAACACAATGGTAAATGCATTGACTCTAGAGTCAAACCACCTGGGTTGGAATCCCAGTTCTACCCTAGCAAGCTGTGTGACATAGACATGCAATTCCATATCACTATGTATTCATTGACACACCTTTGAAACACTGATAATAATAAGATTTACCTCATGTCTGTGAGGCTTGAAGTGATTTACACTGTGGAAACAGCTTAGAACCATGCCTGGTACATATAAAGTGTTATTGAAGATAACACTGATAATAAAGTCACAACTGAGGCTATGAAAATTATAATAGAAGGAAAGAAGGGAAGAAAGAGAACCTGGAATAATGTCCAGTGAAGAGGTTATTTGTTCAGCAGTGAAAGAAGGCACAGCATTGGGTACCCGGAAGAAAGGGCACCACAGAAGAGAGGCATAGAGTGTGATGTGGGCTGGTGTTAGGAAACATGGAACCTGATGACTAAAATCTGGGCCATGACTGAAATTATATCAGAAAAGAAGAAGCCATTTCCTTCTCCTTCTACATCTTCTTTTGCACAAATGGCCAAGGCTCTTAGAACCCGAAACTCAATCCAGTCTGATGGCTTTCAAAGGACTCTAAGCCTCTAAGAACCAACTGCTTCTAACATTGTTTCTGTAATAAACTAAATTCTAAATTCTAACCAGAATCGTACAATTAAAAGTTTAGATATAGTCGTTTTTCAGAGGGAAAGCAGGGGGAGGGGAGGGGTAAGAGATCAACCAAAGGACTTGTATGCATACATAAAAACATAACCATTGGACACAGATAATAGAGGGGTGAAGGCCTGTGCTGGGGTGTGGGGGCGGTCTGGAAGAGGTCCATGGAGGGGAGAAGGAGACATACTAGTATGTAATACTTACAACAATAAAGAACTAAAAACATATATCACATTAAAAAAAAAAAAAACTTTTGCAACTACTAGCAGTAACCTGAAGAGAGCTATATATGCGGCAAAAGGAGTAGAAATACGATGAAAAGGAGTCGAGTGCTGATAACAATGACTGATACACAGACCCCAAAATGGAAATAGAAACCATCTGTTAAAAATGCACACTTGGTGAGCTGTAAGCCACTGGGACCTTTTAAAGGCTTTACCATGTTAAGCATGTCGAGAATCACACTGGTTATTGGGTGCTCAGAAAGGAAAGCAGACTCCAGCTCACCCTGGGCAGGAACACTCAAACGGAAGCAGGAATCAAGGAAAGAAGACTATTAAGTAGCCCTCCTCAGGGAACAGCACAGAAAAAAAGGAGGAAGGAGTCTGGACAGATGTATTTCCCGAAACGTTCTAAACAAATGCGGATTCTGGCATCTTGGGCCAGTGCTTGATGTTCCCAGAAAGAGAGCTACTTCAGAAGAGGTCATGCTTAAGCAAAATGAGGAAAATTATTTTTCCAAAAATTACGTAATTCAAACTTTCTAAGACCCTCCTTTCTTATATGGAGCACTTAATCTGTGCCAAAATGAGGGCAAATCATTTACATAATCCTTTTAAAAATCTATGACTGACTGATTATTACATAATATCTTACATAATTCTTATTTTAAAATCCTATAATTGATTATTACTCCATTTTACAGACAAGGGAACTGAGAGTCAGAGTGAATAAGAGAGTAGGTAGTTTCTAAAATGTCACAAACTAGTTTGTGGTAAAGCCTCAAATTCCCCAGTAGAACATGTAAAATAATATGGTTTGCAATAATAAGAGGGCATTCTATAGACTTCTTTGCTCTCTATTTCCTAAACAGCAAAAGAGAAAGTAAAATAACAATTTGGAATTTCACCAAAAAACTTCATTTGTGTTTCAAACATAACAGACTTCTGCAATTTCAGATTTATTAATGATTCCTAGAGGCAAATAATGGCCTCTTGCATATATAATTCAGCAAATTATCTTTCTTAAGTAGATTGCATTAAAAAGCTTTCTAACAGATCATCAACATTAGTAGATCCAGAAACAAAAGTTTATTTTTCCTTTAAAAAAATAAAACTACTTGAAAACAAGATAGGTCTTATTTCCTATCCCAACAATCATAGTTACACACACACACACACACACACACACACACACACACACACCCTCTTACACCTTCCTATCTTTTCAAGCAGAACCAACATAAGAGTCCATTATAAACACATTAGATTAATTTAATTTAATCCTCTCTTTTCTGTATCGTTAACTTGTTTTATTCTAGCTGTCTCTACTGTGTCAGTGCACATTAACTCTTAAGAGAAAACTTAGAATATCTGTTCCAAAGCTTAGCTAAACTGTATCAAAATTCTTTTAGGGCAACTTGGCCCTTTGACCTCTTTTTAATCTACATCCCAAACTTAGAGTTAAAGAAAGAAGCAAGAACGCCTGGGATGGGAGGGAGGTGTGGGCTAGAAGAGGTCATGGGGGGCAGGGGAAGCAGGACTTATGTAAAACTTTCAACAATAAAGATTTTTTTTTTAAAAAAAAAGTGATATTTTTGTCAAGGACAACAGTGTGTTGCCTTGATAAATTTTACTATATAAAATCACTAGCTAATTCCAGGAACCAGAATAGGTTGTAAAATGCCATATTTTACTATTATTTTTTGAAGATTTTTTTTAAACCAGCATGAAAATAGGAATGGTGCAAGCAGACTGATGGAGACGCATCAAACATGTAATTAAAGCTATAGGTGTTCAGATTACTGTCAGCCCAGACATGTATTGTCACTGATAAAGAAAAGAGAAAAGAGCTACAGACTTTTTGAAAAATCTTTTGCCAGAAATATTTCCAAGATGTTGTACAATATGCGTCAAAGAGAAGTCTCATTCTCTTTGTGCAGCTCTGCTCAGTGTTTTATGTTCCCATCATTTCTGTTCCCTCCCCTTTTGGTGATACACATGTCATGTGTCTGTGGACCTAAAGGGGAAACTCACATAAACACAATGTCTGCACTGAAAACATTTCAGTTCATCCTGAGTGAAGACAGCATCTATTGAATGGGATACAATTCCACTGCAGACTTTGCAAAAGAGAAGAGCTATATGCTAAGGACTTATTCTGCCCACTAGATACATTATGTATAAGGATTGCTTTTTCTTAAATTCTAACACCCCAGCTAGATCAGAGATTAGTAACTAAAAGAATTTTGTCTTTTTTGAATGCCATTATTTTATTTGAAATCATGGAATAACCATTCGTTGATCTTGGAGGAAATTCCCATTTGGGAAATACTGGAAGTTAATTTATATGACGTTAAGTGCAGTGCAAGAATATCCCATTAATTGAGATGTTATGATTCTACCATTTATATGAAAGGCAATAATGATACCAGATATTTGACTAAACAAACTTATTAAAAAGGACTCTTGGTTGGAAATGGCAAAAATCCAATAGAAGCTAGTCTAAATAATAATAAGAGCAATAACAGATTATCTTTTATTGGGAGCTTACTATATTCCAGGCACTTAGCTAATTATTTCTCATACATTATCTCTTAATCCTCAGAGCATTCCATGACGTAAGTACTATTATTGTCCTTTTTTTTTTTTTTTGACAGATGAAGAAATAAAGCTCAGAGAACTCAAATACCTTGTCCATACCTTGACACTGAAGCCCAAGTTTTAAAGACTCTACCACTAAAAAAGAAAAAATATATATATCAGAAGAAAACTAGGGGTGTTTACAAATCAAAGGAATAACCTAATAGTGCCCCACAGAGGCAATAAAGAGGTCAGGAAATAAAGCCAAAAATTCTCTCACACTATAATTTTCTTGCATTCTCTCCTCTTTCGGACTAATAGTTTCCATGTGGCAGGGAGAGAAGGCTCTCAATCTCCCACCTTCACTGCTAGAGCGGAAAGGACATGGCCCCACCACAACCAACATCCCAGATGAGAACATTATTGAGAAGGGTTCTGATGAGTTCCTACTCTGGGACCTGACACCGTGCTGGGGGAATGTACAAATGGCCCACCTGCAGGTTTGAAAGGGGATGGGAAGGGTTTCAGATCCATTATGGGATCACATTGAAGGATTTTGGGAGAACTAGTTCCCCAAAGAAGAAAGGTGCTGTTGAAAGAAAAAAAAAAAAAAAAACTACATGCACCTGTATTAGCATGGAAATAACAGTGAGCATCTATGATGCTGGACTCCCAGGTTCAGGCCTTAACTCCAGTATGAATGAATCGGGGCCTTTGGGAATGTTCTGCCTGCCCCTGTGTCTTCTATCTTGTCTTTTTAAAAAGGACAACCTACTTGACAATCCATTCAAATAAGATAAATGTTTTCAAATAATTTAAAACCACCCATGGGATTTATGGTCATTCCAACAAGGCAAAGTTTTGTGCTACTTATGGTGATAAAAATGTTTATGAATTAAGTAAATCGTATGCAAGATTTTAGCCTACTGAAGAGAGAAAGGAGGGAAAAAACTTCCTTTTAGGCACTTTAATAGTACTGCATAAAATACCCAACTTTAAGTGTGAACTATATACCAAACATAAGACTTTCTAATTTATATATTAAAGCATATATAAAGATAAAATTATTATTAACACTTTCATGCTTCTATAATGAAACAATTATACCAAAATCTCCTATAATATGTTTTTCACTAATTAATTTTATATTTTTGCAATTCGTTATTTAATTCACCTATGTATTTCCTTGTTCATCTAACATGTATGGAACTTCTACCACAGTGAATCCAAATTAATAGACCTGACTGTAACAATAAACAGGCAGCCTCTAGGCTCTGATGACTTCAGTCAATAAACCCTACAAGTTACAATGGCTTCAAATTTGCCTGGTTTAATGATTCTAACAAAGTCCTGCTCTGCAATAAAATACAACATTTTCCCAAGACAATGAGGATTTCACAGTAACATTTACCATATTTTTCTGTGTATAAGATTCTATTTTTTTCTAAAATTCTTAGACTGAAAATCGAGGGGCCTCTTATACACAGAAGTCAGCCAAGGAGGGAGTCACTGGGGTGCTTAGCTGCCCATACGTTGTCAAACAGGCTTCCTCCAATCACGAGCCTTATTGTTACTGACGTCAGTTGATGCCGTAATTGGAGGTGGAGGTGGAGAGTGTGCAGATGCAACAGAGATCATAACATTCTGAGCCCCATAAAGATGTTAAAAAATAAAAAGATAAATACTGGTAAGTGATTGTCTTACTCTGCAAAATTCAAACTGAATGTAATCAGCTATGCAAAAGAGCATGGAAATAGGGCTGCAGAGAGACAATTTGGACCTCCTCCCACTGACTGTATGATCAGACAGTGGAGAAAACAGGAAGAACAACTTCTTAAGATGCCAAAAAAGGAGAAGGCCTTGAGAGGAAAACCAGCAAAATGGGCAAACTTGGAGCAGAGATTTAAGACTTGGATTATGGAGCAGTGCTAGAATGGTTTATGTGTGTCAACCAAGCTTATTCAATGTCAGGCAAGAGTGTTTGCAAGCGAAATGAACATTGTTGATTTTACAGGAAAGGCAAAATGGTGCTTCAATTTCATAGGGAGAGAAGGGTTGGCCATGAGAACAGGAACAAAATTAGCTCAGAAAACGCCACCAGTTTATGAGGATGATATACAGACAGTGACTCGGAAGACAGCAGTGATACAATAGAAGTTGAAAAAATTGATATGTCTGGAACTAATAGTGATGATGAAGAGAGCAGTGATACAATAGAGGCTGAATAAAGCGATATGCTGCATAATATCATAGCACTGGTATGTGCATATTACCTGCAGTGATTACTAAATAAAAATGTGTTCTCTTTTATGTTTAAAATATTGATTTTTTAATTTTGGGTTGGAAAAGTGGAGGATGTCTTATACATGGGGGCGTCTTATACACGGAAAAATATGATAAATTTTCTAGACTCACTGGTAACCTGCTCTGAAATTCGTTTTATTACATGTTGCGTTACCACTCTATCCAAAACTTGGTAGACCCCTATTGTTCCTGAGAAACCCAATACTACTGATGGCTTAGCCCATCTTAGTTCACTGGAAAAGTTAAATAATTTTAAGTTATATTTGGATAACAAAATTTCCTCCATGGAATTTGAAAACCCCTTGAGGCATCTTATTCTAACAAACTCCTAATCTAACTTATACAATCACAAGAGCAAAGTGGATTTACAATGTAGACATTGTGAAGAAAAGCATTTATGACTTATCCTACTTAGTAATATCCAACCTGGGAATAGAAATAAGAATAAAAAGTCCTTCCTACTTATCTAATACACTATTATTAAGCACCCAAGATTATGTTTTCTCAAGAATTTCTCATCAGATTAACAAATCTCTTCTTATAAATGGCATAAAGAAAGATGGTCCTTCTTATTCCTTAATGGTTCCATGAAAGACTTCATACCCACTGCCAATTCTTGCACACATGTCACTATATTGGTAAATAACTCCTATAGATTAATTTATACATCACCAAGCAGACCATGCATATCTTGAAAAAAGTGAATCAAATATGGAGGCCAACTGTGTTCAAATATTCCAGGAATCAAAATAGGACTAGAAAGAAACTTACCATAAAATTCAGAAAGTGCAGCATTGATTACTCCCATAATGACAGGAATCAGAGTAGCCAGAGCATTATCCTATCTTTTAGAGTTATTTTATCCAATGGCTAGAAAGAAATTACAAAATTACTTTGGAAGCCAAAATGACTCTGAAATAAAAGGGCATCTCCCAAATGGATTTGGATGTGAAATCTCTTGGCCTCATTTGGCAACACAGATAGCCACTCAGATCTGGCTATCTCTAAGGCAGGCACCCTAGAACAGTTCCCTGGACATTTATTAGAATATAGTTTACTCAGAAGCATTCCAAATCTCACCTATTCATAAGCTCTCATTGAGTAATGACATATTTGTATTCAGTACTGGATATTACTAACCATTATTTGAAAAAAGGGGTACAGTTTACTTGAAGTTTCTATTTTAAAATCAATGTCATTTGTTAGAGCAGTTAGTCTGTGCTGTTGTTCTCAGTTCCCTGCCAAAGGCAAACCCTCATTTTCTGGAAGTAGCTAATAGATGCTTCCTTCACAATAGAACCAGACTGCCTTCCAATGTGTTTTAATATGTTCTGTTGAGACTTGAGCTCTTCTATCAGTTAAAAGTGTTAGTAAATACCAGATATCAAGCTAGATTACAAAGCCACTGTTCTCAAAACTGCCTGGTACTGGCACAAGAACAGACATATAGACCAATGAAACAGAACAGAGAACCCAGAAATTGACTCAAGCCATTATGCTCAATTAATATGTGACAAAGGAGGCAAGAGCATACAATGGAGTCAAGATAGTCTCTTCAATAAATGAAAAGGGTTGGGAAAATTGGACAGATACTAGTACATGCAAAAAAAAATGAAACTAGACCACCAACTTACTCCATATACAAAAATAAACTCAAAATGAGTAAAAGACTTAGATGTAAAATGGGAAACCATAAAAATCTTAGAAGAATCCATAGGCAGCAAGATATCAGACATATCTCATAGCAATATCTTTACCGACACATCTCCTAGGACAGTGGTCGGCAAACTCATTAGTCAACAGAGCCAAATATCAACAGTACAATGATTGAAATTTCTTTTGAGAGCCAAATTTTTTAAACTTAAACTTCTTCTAACACCACTTCTTCAAAATAGACTCACCCAGGCCGTGGTATTTTGTGGAAGAGCCACACTCAAGGGACCAAAGAGCCACATGTGGCTCGCGAGCCACAGTTTGCTGACCACGGTCCTAGGACAATAGAAACTACGAAGAAAGAAACCATTAACAAGAGAGCCCACTGCATGGGAGAACATATTTGCCAATGTTATCACCGATAAGGATTTACTCTCCAAAACTTATAGCAAACTCATACAACAAAAGGCAAACAATCCAATAATAAAAAAAAAATGGGCAAAGGACCTAAATAGACACTTTTCAAAAGTGGACATACAGAAGGCCAAAGACACATGAAAAAAAATGCTCAAAGTCACTAATCATCCAAGAGATGCAAATCAAAATGACAATGAGTTACTATCTCACACCTGTCAGAATGGCTTTCACCAACTAATCAACAAAAGACAAGATCTGGCAAGGATATAGAGAAAAAGGAACCCTCATGCACTGCTGGTGGGAATGCAGACTAGTGCAGCCACTATGGAAAATAGTATGGAGTTTCCTCAAAAAAATTAAAATGGAACTCCCAGTTGACCCAGTAATCCCACTTCTAAGAATATATCCCAAGAATTCAGAAATACCATTCAGAAAGAATATATGCACCCCTATGTTCATAGCATCACAATTTAAAATAGCTAAGATTTGGAAACAGCCTAAGTGCCCATCAGCAGATGAGTGACTTAAAAAACAGTGGTACATCTACACAATGGAATGCTGCACTGCTGTAAAAAAGAAAGAACTCTTACCATTTGCAACAGCATGGATGGAACTGAAGAGCATTATGCTAAGCAAAATAAACCAGTCAGAGAAAGATAAATATCACATGATCTCACTCATTTGTGGAATATAATAAACAACATAAACTGATGAAAAAATTAAATACAAAGTCATAGAAGCATCAAACAGACCATCAAACCTCAGAGGGAAGGCAGGGGACAGTAGGAGGCAGTGGGGAGGGGTAAGAGATCAACCAAAGGACTTGTATGCATACTTATAAGCATAACCAATGGACAAAGACTGATTAATTGAGGGAATAGTACAGAGTAAATATGATTAAGATGAGGCTGCATCTGGAGTTCAAATGATATGACCACATTTAGTTTCCCTTTCTCTTTTTTGAGCTCTATTTCCACAGGCTGTCTCCTTTTAATGACCTTGCTTCATGGTTACTTGCTTACTGCCTAATGCCTAGTGGGAAATAAGGCAAAATCTGCTTCCCTAACAGCTCAACTAAAACCATAGAATTGAGTCCTTTTGGCCAGGTCCTGACTTGGCACAGGAGCTTATTCCTCAGCCAATCAACGTGGCAGGGATTTGCAGGCTTGCTAATTTGCTTAAGGCAGTCAAAACTCATTTGCAGAGCCAAGCACACAGTTGTTACCTCCCAAATCTCCTGATTGGATAATTCAGGGTATAATCAGAAGGCAAAAAGTAATAATGGATATTATGGTGACAAGAAATAAATGTCCACATCAATGACCAATTAGATTCTGCCCGGGAAGCCACAAAGAGATTTTCAGTGAACAAATGGCAAAGTCAGATTCAGGTTTGGAACTGGATAAATGTAGAATAGTTAGATATAAAGGGAAAATTTTAAGCAAAACAATAGGATTCAATGACTGGATAGGAATGATAAAAGAAAGTAAGAAGGAAGAGGGCTCTGAATTATGTAGCTTCCATGAATACAGATGTTTCTTCCATGGATTAAAACATGCAGAACCAGGGACAGAATTTTAAGACTCCCCAAATATTGTTATGTTTACATTCTGTAAATAACAGCTTTTACTTAGACAAAAATGTGAGATTTGAGGCATTTGTTATTCACTACTGAGATCATCTTAATGGGCTACCATCCCCCAATAGCATATTAAAAAGAAAATTGCATTATAATACATTGAAAACTCAATACCCAACCTCATTTCCCCATGTTTTGGAGAAAGAACCAAAACATAGGATATTACATTCCTCAAGTGCCTCTTACTAGTGTGAAAAGCTAAAACTCAACTAGAGGCATCCAACCAGTTATATACCAATGTTTTTGCACCACACCCCAAGTTTATTTGCTGAAAACTAATCTCCAAAGTGATGGTATTCAGTGATAGAGTCTTTGGGAGATTATTGGGTGATGGGGATGGAGTCCTCACGGATGGAATTTAGTGCCATAATAAGAGAGATCCCCAAAAGGTCCCTTTCCCCTTCTGCCATGTGAGAATACAGCAAGAAGATCGTTGTCTCTGAACCAGGAAGGAGGCCCTTATCAAACACCAAACCGATCAACCTGCCTGGCGCTTGGACTTCCCAGCCTCCAGATTGTGCAAAATAAATATCTGTTGTGTACGTCACCCAGTCTGTGGTATCTTTGTTATAGCAGCCCTAACAGACTAAGACATAATTTCTGTACTAGTTGTGCTAAACACAGGAAGCAGGTAATCTTTCCTGTCTCACCTGAAGTCACACCAGCTAGAACAATATAATCAGTTAGGTTTCCTGCATTAAAAAAAAAAAAAGTATCAAGATTTCATGGTTTATATGTCAACCAAATACTTAGTTCAAAGTCCTGTCAATATGAAAGTTGGGCTGGGCTCAGCTGAGTTAGGCTTAGAGAGTTGATTCCAGCAAGGACTCACTAGGCTCAACTGTTAGGGGTCTTTAGGGTTCTTCTTAATGTAGTCTATCAATAGTTAGTAGGTTAACCCAAGTTTATACACACAGTGGCAGTGAAGTTCAAGAGGAAGAATAAACAAGACCCAATGTGCAAGGACTTTTCAAATCTCTACACAGGTCACATTTGCAAATGTCCATTGGCCAAATCAAGCCACATGGTCAACGCCAGAGTTAGTGTGAAAGCACCGCTGAGAGGCACAGACAACAGAATGTGTGAACAAAGTGGGGCAATTCTGATAATCAATGCATTGCAGTGACCAGCAATTTGACCCAAACAAGTGTTAATCACAGAATTACCTTTTACTATTAAATTTGAAGAAACATTATTTATATATTAAAGTTTCATAAATTGTTAGAATTATAGTATTTCTTATTCTGTTCAGAAAATTGGAGTGGTGAGTTTTTGCTTTTCTATCTAATTTAATATCACTGCATAGTCCTCTCTGACAATTATTCACAACTGTATTGTTAGTAAAATTCATGATTTTAATGAAAAAATTGAATATAGAAATTCTAATTAGTAGCAATATAACTTAATTCAGATCTTAACTATTATTGGTGCTTTCTCATTATTAATCTTCACTAACCAGTTTTAATCAATTCCCAATTGAATCCCTATTTAAAAGCTCATGATGACATTGTTCAATTTGCAAATCAGGTATGCTTAAGTTCTTGAAAATAACATTCTGCTAAAAACTCCATAGTTTGGATAAATTTACATATATATTGAAAGTATTACATATGTCCCTTTCTTCCCCCATCGACCCCTTATAGACTGCCCTCACCCCCACCCCAAATGACTGAATCAAGAAATCTAAAAATTCAAATTTATTTTTTAGTCATGGGGGAGTAACAAGGACCTGATTTACTTTCTCACCTGAAATAACTAAAAAATGATGCAGACGATATGAAAGAATAATTTTCAGACTTAAGACAACAGGCAGTTCAGGACAGTGATCCTTTACAAAAAGGAAGCATACAAAGTCAACCAACTATTTGCTGCTTCCTGACTGGAGAGAGTTTCCAGGCTATAATGCAAGAAGGGAGAACCCCAACAGAATCTGGTATCCCCATGATTTTAAAATAACAGAGTTGAGAATTCATAAAGGCCACATCGGCTACAATGTGTATCCAAGAGGAGAGAAATATATGGGTAAAAGAGAGCTAGAAAGGAAGACTGGGAGATAAAAGATCTGCAGGGTTCCTTTCACATCTTCAGTTGGGTATTGATCACAGTGTGAAACAGAGGCCAGGTAAAGACCACCTCAAAGAAGCAGTTGAGATAATCCCTGGAGCTCACTCAGGTCCTGGAGTAGTTTGTGTTCTCATCAGCAGGAGTGGATAAACCTTATAATATACAGGATAGTGAACTCAAAAGGATACTGCCTCATTAGAGGGAAAATATGCCCCCAGATGAAAGGTTGCTCTGATCCTACCAGAAAAGGCTTAGGAGCAAGCAATAAAAGAATCAAAATGCTTCCAGTTAACTGCCTCCCAGAATAAAGAAAAATAATATTTATAGAAATGCAAAAATATCCAGCACCCAACAAAGTAAAATTTACAATGTCTTAATCAATAAAAAATTAATAGGCATGTGAAGAAACAGGAAAATATAAGCCACAATGAAGAGGGGAAATGTCAATGGAAACAGATTCAGAAATGACACAGATAATACAATTAGTAGATAAAGATATTAAGACAGCTATTATAATTATTATCCATATAACTATCATCTACATGTTAAAGAAAATAAAGGAAATCATGGACCCAGCAGGGTTTTCCATAAAAATTGATTTGTAAGTTTATATGGAAAAGCAAAGAATGACCTACAATTGCCAAATTATCTTTGGGAAAAAATTATGTTGGAGGATTACACTATCTGATTTCAGAATTTGTCATAAAAGCACAGTAATAAGATAGTATGGTACCAGTACAAGGAATGACAAATAGTTTAATATAACAAAATTGAAATATGCCTCCATATATTTTATCATTTGACCTTGGACAAAGTGGTGAAGGCAATTAATGGGGAAATAACATGTATAATAAACCTTAGCCCTCACCCTCAAATCATATACAAAAATTAACTAGGAATGAATCATAGACTTAAATCTAAGAGATAAAATCATAGAAGAAAGAGTTAAAGGACCTTGGTTTTGCAGAAGTTCCTTAATTGAGGCACACACACACACACACACACACACACAAAACCTAACTATAAAAGAAAGAAAAATTAGACTTCATCAAAATTTTAAAACTTTGGCTTTTCAGAAGATACTGTTATAAAAAAGAAAATCAACCAAAAGTTTATGGGAAATATTTTCAAAGCATGTGCTAATAAAGGACTTGTGTCTAGAATATATAATAGACTCCTACCACTCATATCACTCAATCATAAAATTTTAAAAGATCCTTCACCAAAAAAATGATGTATGGATGGCAAGTAAGTACATAAATTTCATTAAATTACATAATTTAAAACCACAATAAGATATTAAGACATATCCATAAGAATGGCAAAAATTAAAAGACTGATCATACCAAGTATTGACAAGGATGTGGAGCAACTAGAACTTTCATACACTACATTAAAAATATAAAATGGCCAATCACTTTGAAAAATAATTTGGCAGTTTTTTAGAAAGCTGAAAATATCTATTATATGATCTAGCCATTCCATTCTTAGATATATTACTTGTAAAAGTTAAAAGCATATGTCTATATAAATACTTCTACATGAATGTTTTACTGAAAAAAAACAAAAAATTGATATACTCCAATGTCCATCAACAGATGAATGGGTAAACAAAGTATGATATATCTATTCAATTAAATATTGCTCTGCAATAAAGGGACAGACTATTGATACATGTATCAACATGGATGAGTTTAAAATAATTGTGCTGAGTATAATAAAACAGACCAACAAGATAGATTATATAACATATGATAACACCTATATAAAATTCTAGAAATATGAAAATTAATCTATAGTAACAGAAAGCAAATCAGTTATTGCCTATGGATAAAGAGATGGATTACACAGAGACACAAGAAACTTTTGGGGTTGATGAATATTTCATTACCTTGGTTTAAGTGATCATTCAACAGTTTATACATATATTGTAACATAAAATTTAAATGTAAGCAATTTATTGTACATCAATTTTACTTCAAGATAATAATAAGGAAAATAAATAAATCTAAAAATATAAAAAACGGCTCTATTTTTTTATTTTTTTTATTTTAGAGAAGGAGGAGGGGAGAAGGAGGAGAGAAACATCAATGTGATAGAGAAACATCAATCAGTTGCCTCCCGTATGCATCCCGCCTGGGTATTAAGCCTGCAACCTAGGTATGTGACATGACTGGAAATTCAACCTGTGACCTTCCAGTGCATGGGATGATGCCCCAACCAACTGAGCCACACTGGCCAAGCCTAAAGCTCTAATTTTGAAACCAGTATTTTAGATGAGCTTTGATATGTTACTTATTGTTTCCTAATTTCATTTTCCTTATGTGTGAAGTAGAAGGGTTGGATTACATGACTTCTAAAGTTGTCCAAAGTTTAAAAGTCTAATTGTTCTATTTTGTATTTCTATTTTCCCAGGCATAGTAGGTTATATATGTGTTGCTTCTCCCCAGGACCTCTCCCCAAAAGGTGCTTCCCTGTAGGAAGATTATATTTAATGCTGCATGAAAGTTTGGCTTGGACATGTGATCTACTGTGGTCAATGAAATGTGATTGGAAGTAAAATGAACAGAGGCTTAAGAGTTTGGTTCTGTCTTATCAATTACTCTCTTCCATGAGATCAGAGTAGTCCAGTTAGGAGCTGCTTAGATTCCAGAATGAACTATAGAGCAAAGGTACAGACCTGTGATGACTATAACGCAAGCCACAAAGGAATGTTTACTTTTATAAACCTGTAAGAATTGAGGGGCCTTTTGTTACTACAGCATAACTTAGCTCAAGATGACTGATATAAAAATTGTTATTTAGAAATGAGGCAATGCCAAAGTACGTAAATCTATAAATGTTGTACTGACTTCAGAACTAGTCAGGAAAATTGATACTGGAGTGTAAATAAAATGGTGATATGTATTGTACCAACCCAGAAATATTTGGTAAACTTGTCACTTGAGATAACATTACAGTGTTTTATTACCTTTGATATTTAAAAAAAAAACACTTAATAAACAATGTTAGTAAAAATAAATTAATTGCATGTGCTATCTCTTACTGTAAACTCCATGAGGGCAGGTGGTACAAATTACTCATTTGAGAGGAAAGTGATGAGCTCAGGAAAAAAAAAAGTTGGTGTTTAAATGGACTACAGAAAACAGTCAACCTGGAGAACATCTGAACACTAGCTGAATACAACACCTACAACTAAGGATATAAAGAAGAAGCCATGTTGAGACTAGTGGGAAGGGCAGACAAGAAACTGGCTGGTCCAACACACATGTGTGGCAGTTGAGAAGTCGGAGGGATACCTCAGCTGCAGAGGTTCCCCCTGAGGAGAAAGGGCTCCCCAGCCCAGGGCTCCAACATTGGGAGGAGGATCCCCACAAGAGTTGTCTGTGAAAATCAGCAGGAATTAGAAGTCCTAGCCACAACAAACATACAAAAATAAATAAATAAATAAATAAATAAATAAATAAATAAATAAATAGTATACAAATTGGGAAGGAAGTCGTAAAACTACCATTAGTTTCAGATGACATGACACCATATAGGAGAACCTTTAAGAGTCCATAAAAAAAACTATTAGAACGAATAAATGAATCCAATAACATAGCAGGATACAAAATTAATATCCAGAAATTGATAGCACTTTATACAACAATAACAAACTATCAGAAAGAGAAATTTAGAGAACAATCCCATTTATAATTACATCAAAAAATAAAATACCTAGGAATAAATTTAACCAAAAAGATAAAAGAGCTGTATAGGAAAAATTGTAAGACCTTGAAGAAACTGAAGAAGATACAAATAAATGGAAGCATATATAGTGTTCATGCATAGAAAGAATTAACATCATTAAAATGCCTGTACTACCCAAAGCAATCTATCGATTCAATACAATCCCTATCAAAATGCCAATGGAATTTTTCAGAAAACTGAAACTAATAATCCTAAAATTTATATGGAACCAGGAAATACACTAAATAGACTCAGCAATCTTTAGAAAGAAGAACAAAGTTGGAGGTATCAGATTACCTGATATCAAAATATACTACAAGGCTCCCCTGGCCAGGTGGCTTAGTTGATTAGAGCATACACCAAAAGGTTGTGGGTTTGATTCCCAGTCAGGGCACATACCTAGGTTGCAGATTCAATCCACAGTTGGGGTTCATACAGAAGGCAACCAACTGATGTTTCCCATATCAATGTTTCTCCTTCCCTCCCTCTTTCTCTCTCTCTCTTCCTTTCTTTCTCTAAATTCAATAAATATGTCTTTGGATGATGAATAAAAAATATTACAAAGTTATAGTAATCAAAAGAGCATGGTACTGTCATAAAAACAGACACATTTATCAATGAAACAAAAATAGAGATCCCAGAAATAAACCCACATCTATATGGTCAATGAATGTATCACAAAAGAAACAAGAATATACATTGGGGTACAGACAGTTTATTCAATAAATGGTATTGAGAAAAACTGTACAGATACATGGAAAAAAATGAAACTAGATCACCTTCTTACACATACATAAGAATAAACTAAAAATGGATTGAAGACTGAAATGTAAGACCTGAAACCATAAAATTCTTAGTAGAAAATAAAAGCAGTAAACTCTCTGAGATTGCTCTTAGTAATATTGTTTTTTGATATATCACTTTGGGCAAGGGAAACAAAAGAAAAAATTAACAACTGAGATTACATCAAACGAAAAGGTTTTTTGCACACCAAAGAAAGCCATCAACAAAACAAACAAAAAAAGAACAACCTGATTGGGAGAAGACATTCTCCAATGATAAATATGAAAAGAGGTTAATATCCAAAATTTATAAAGAACTTGTATATAATAACACCCTTCCCCAAAAAAATCCAATTAAAAAATGAGCAGAGGACCTGAAGAGTGATTTCTCCAAAGAGGCCATACAGATATAACCAGTAGACATATGAAAAGATACTCAATGTACCTTCAGAGATATGCAATTTAAAACCACAATAAGATATCACCTCACACCTGTCAAAATGCCTACCATCGATAAAACAACACAATGGCGAGGATGTGGAAAAAAGGGAACCATTGTGAACTACTGGTGGGATTGCAGATTGGTGCAGCCACCGTGGGAAACAGTGAAGGTTTCTCAAAACATTAAAAATAAAACTACCTTATGACCCAGCAATTCCACTTCTGGGTATTTATCCAAAGAAATCCAAAACAGTAATTCAAAAAGATAGATGCATCCCTATTTTCATTGCAGCATTCCTTATAATAGTCAAGATATGGAAGCAACCTAAGTATCCATCAGTAGATGATAGATAAAAAAGTGGTGGTACATATATACAATGGAATATTATTTAGCCATAAAAAAGAATGAAATTTTACCATGATGAACCAGGAGGGTATTATGGTCAGTGAAATAAGTCAAACAGAGAAAGACAAATACCATGAGATTTCATTTATATGTGGAATATAAACAACAAAATAAATGAGCAAACAAAACAGAGACAGACTTATACATACAAAGAATCTATGGTTGCCAGATGGGAGAGGGGTTGGAGAGCTGGGGGGTAAAGGTCAAGAGATTAAGAAATACAAATTGGTAGTTACAAAATAGTCACAGGGATGTAAAGTACAGCACAGGAAATCCTATCTAATAAAGAGGGAATATGCAAATTGACCATCACGCCATAACAAGATGGCTGCACCCACAGCGGAGGTAGGGATTCTGTAAAACAAGATGGCTGCACCCACAGCAAGGCGGGGATCCCATAACACAAGATGGTTGTGCCCATAGCAGAGGCCAAGTTCCTGTAACGAGCCTTAACAAGCAATCAGCAGGGACCTGAGGCTGCGTGGTGCTGGGCGGGGGCAGGGGACCTGAGGCTGTGCCCCTGACCCCAGGGCCAGGCCCCTGCCTGGCAGGGCTTGATGGGGTTGGGGCCAGCCCAGTCTGGATCTAGCCCAATGGTGGTGGGGCTGGCCAGGTCTGGATCTTGCGTGATTTTGAGGTGCACATGGGTGGGTGGGGACTTGACTCTGGTTCCTGTGGCATGACCCAGACCCTGACAGGAGGAAGATTTTCATATACATTTTACTAATTTTCTTTCATCTCTGACACTTCTATTATAGAGAATGGGCAAATAGCAATATTAAAATATTTCCTCTAATTAATTCCCTTTTAATGTGCATGAATTTCATGCACTGGGTCACTAGTGTAGTTAATAATATTGTAATAATTATTTATAGTGCCAGGTGGATACTAGATTTATCCAGAGGATCATTTATAAATTATATAAATGTCTATCCACCAAGTTTTACACTGAAGCCAATATAAAATAATATTAAATGTTAACTTTAATTGAAAATAAAATAAAAGGAATATAGAAAATCCAGAAATTCCAGAATTTGAAGAGTGAGAAGATAGAATTGATTCTTCTTTCCAATCAATGAATGATACAATTGAGAAGACCTGCCCAGCCAGCGTGGTTCAGTGATTGAATGTCAACCTATGAACCAGGAGGTCATGGATTCAATTCCTGGTCAGGACATATGCCCGGGTTGTGACATCTCCAGTGTGAGTGCAGGAGGTAGCAGATCAATGATTCTCTTTCATCACTGATGTTTATATCTCTCTCTCCCTCTCCCTTCCTCTATGAAATCAATAAAAATGTTGTTTTAAAAAAATTGAGAAGACTTTCAGCAATAAAGGGTGATTAAGATTGAGCCTCTACACCAGGACCAAACCAATCTTTTGGCTTTAAATTGGCTTTATCTGTGATTGTCATATTGTTATATCAGAGCTCTTCTCATTATTAATATGTCTTACCTTTAAAAGAAAAATCTCAAAATGACTTACGTTCTCTGAGGCCACAGCCATATGCACTGTGCCTAACATATTGTTAGGTGTGTAATACACATTGAGTGGAGAATTGTTAACTGGCTGGCTCCTTCACGAGATAGTAGGATGTTCTCAAATGAAAGATCTCTTCCACAATATGGTCCTGGCTTTCTTATACCAAGGGTTTCTACTAACAGTACAATCACCATACTGCAAAGTGTGTTCCTGGGAATACTTATTTTGTGAAATGTTAACATGTCAGGTAAAAATAGATTCTGTGGTGAAATTAGTTTAGACAGCACTTAGTTAAAGTTAAACAGTTTTCTTTAGTGTAGGACTTCTTAGAGGCTTAAAAATGCCAACGCACATGGTAAGCCTCCAAGGGGAGACATGCTATGCAATATTTGCTCAACTTATTTGACTACAGAACATTTGGTTCCCTAGAGCATCTCACAGATTCATATTCTATGGAAAACAAATAGAATTTAATATTTTATGGAAAAAAACTATTCCAACACTGTTGGAAACATTAAACATATATTAACATCTTTGCTTTAGGCCAACTTTACTTCCTCTTCTCTGTGCTTGTGTGGTTCCTCTCATGATACTAAGAAGTGGTAAGGGAAAACAATAACAAATCTTAAGTTCTGCTTCCAGTCTTCTTCTATGCATACTTATATGCCATAAGGACTCCAATAATCAATAGATCCTTTGTTCCTCCACTGTGCCATGTTAACAGCTCAATTACAGCACTTCTCTCCAGCCGAGAAACTGCCTTTTGTTGTCCTTAGTTCAGCAACATGTGGCCCAGGTTCAATGGGAAAGAAGCCAATCATGTCTAGTTACTGGCCTGATGCCTGGCACACCCATTGAAAGCTATACTGGTATATGAGCAGGTAGCTCTAAAAAAAGAGACCTGAAAAATATGTTGAAATATTGCTCATCTTTTTGCCTTTCTGTCTCCTTTCTGTGCCTTTCCCTTCTTTTTTGTTTCTGTCCCTGATCCAATACCTTCAATTTATAAAATTGTCTATTGTTCAATCGATCATTACTCTCCTTTGCTCCCTGTTACCTAATCTCTTCAATCTTCTCAGAATATGCTCCCTGGCTTGCAAGTCTTCCTGCTTCTGCTCTTGTTGCTCCTTCCTCCCAAATGTCCCTTATCCCTCCATAATCTGCTTATTCTTCAAGTTCCGGTTCAGATGCTATCTCCTTTGTTACCCTAACTTCAAGCAAGCTCTCTCTCTTATCTCCTTTGTTACCCTAACTTCAAGCAAGCTCTCTCCAGAATACCCACAACACTTTATACTCTAGTTTTTGACACAAAGCATTTTCTTTCATGTAGTACAGTTACCTATGTGCACATGTCTCTCTTCCATCTGACTGTAAGTTCCACGGAAATAAAAATATATTCTGTAGTGAAATTAGTTTAGAAAGCACTTAGTTAAAGCTTGGTCATCTTTGCCTCCTCCAATCTACACATTTTTCTCTCATAGTATATGCTTCAGAAAATGCTGATGTATAAGAGATTTCCAATAATAGTATAACCATAATCCACCTCGACTGGCTCTGTCTTGGTTGAGCAATCATTAGTACATACAGTCAGTATTTCTTTAACTTCCCCAGAAGGATTCTATTTGCAAAAAAAATGTGAGTAATCAATATAGATTTTGAAGGTTTCGCAGAAAAGATTTATATGACAAGGTCCATAACAAATTTTATATGTGGTACACATCACTTCCATGAAGTTCTTCTTGTAGCCATGAGAGCTCTTCCTCATTCCCACCCTCAAAACTAAACACAATAACCCTTGTCCTTTTCATTCCAAGACTTTCCTCCCAAGCCTTGAAATATGTTGCTCACTTTTCATACAGAGCAAGTTATCTTTATATCTTCTAAACCATAAATCTTTGAAAAAGTTGTGTATAATCACTGTTTTCAAGGCTTCACCTTCCATCCTCTCTTATAGACTCCAAATAGACTTTCGCTACCACTATTTTACCAAAATCTACTTTCAAGGGGGAGTCAAATGACTTCCAAATAGCTAACCCCTTTGGCCAACTTTGAGAGAAGTACAGTATTTGTCGGGTAATCAGCCCCTCCTCCTTAATATGCTTTCACCCAGCTTCCCAAACAGTAAATTTTTGTGGTTTTCCTCCTACTCAACTCTCGGTCTTGCTTCCTCTCAGTCTCACTTGGTGGTTTTACTACTTCTCCTTGGCTTCTAATGTTGCAGCCCCTAAGAATGTCATTGGATATTTTCTCTTCACTGTCTACATTTGTTCCATAGTGACCTCATCCAGGGCCAGAGCTTAAATATCAGATGTATGCTAACTACTCCTGAATTTATAGCCCAACCCAAATTTTTCTCTTTGGTTAACAGACATCTATAACCTAACAAGTTGGTTTTTTTTTTTAACAAGTTTTTAAATAAAGTTAAACTTTTTAAAAAGTAACATGTTTTTAAATAGTTTACAGATAATATTAATTAATAATTTAAAGAATAAATTACTTCCAAAGTCATTGTTTTTATTGAGTTATAATTTATAGACAATAAAATGCAACAAAAGTGTTCTCTTTTATAATATTTGACTATAAACATCAAAGCAATCCACCATCCAAAAGAAGAGGTGGACTTAGCTCTATCACAAAAGAAAATTCCTGCATGCCACCATTCTGGCAACTGTCCTCCAGCACCCCATAGGAGGCAATCATTGTCCTGATTTCTATTGATTTATTTTGCCTGTTTACAAACTTCATTTAATGGAATTATATATCATACTAGAGGCCCCGGGCATGGATTCATGCATGGGTGGGGCCCCTCAGCCTGGCCTGCACCCTCTCACAATTCGGGACCCCCTCGGGGGGATGTCGGGCTTCCAGTTTCGGCCCAATCCCTGCAGGCCAGGCTGTCTGATATCCCCCCAAGTGATGTAGCAGTGCTGAAGTGGCAGGCGGCTGGGGAGGAGCCCCAACTGGGGTCAGGCGTAGCTCCGCTGCTGCTCATCCGGGCCCTGCTGTGCCCACTGCTACTGCCACCCAGTAGTGCTGTTGTGGAGGCAGGAGAGGCTCCCGCCACCACAGCTGCGCTCGCCAGCCATGAGCCTGGCTTCTGGCTGAGTGGCGCTCCCACTGTGGGAGCGCACTGACCACCAGGGGTCAGCTCCTACGTTGAGCATCTGCCTCCTGGTGGTTAGTGCACATCATAGCGACTGATCAACTGGTCATTCTGGTTGTTCAGTCCTAATGGTTGCTTAGGCTTTTATATAGAGAGATAATTTTCTTAATCTTGGTAATTTTACTCAATGTAATAATGGTCTGAGATTCATCCTTTTTGTTAGATGTATCAGTAGTTTGCTCTTTCTATTTGCTAAGTATATTCTGTTGTGCAATATGCCACAATATGTTTGTCTACTCTCCTTTTGATGGAGAACTATAGCTTGTTTGGGATTAAAAATAACAATGTTATACACATTCCTATACAATTGCTTTCATAGACAAATCTTTTCATTTCTCTGAGTAAAAAATAAAAAATGGAATTTTTGTGCTGTATAGTAGTTGTTAATTCTTGTAAGATATCGTTAAAGAGTTTTCCAAAGTGGTTGTACCAGTTCCATTCTTGTGAAAAATACAAGAATTTAATTTGCTGCATATCCTCACCCACAATTGGTATTGTCAGTCTTTATTTTAGCCATCCTAGTAAGTGTGAAACAGTATTTTGTTGTGATTTCAATTCACATTTCTCTGATGACTTATGATGTTAACTTTTCATACGTACACGTTTGAGTCATTCATATGTTATCTGATATGGAGAGCCCAAGACTTGTCCATTTTCATTGGGTTGCTTACCCTTTGATATTTGATTTATGGAAATTCTTTATATAGTCTCACTGTGAGTCATTCATATATGTAATATTTTTCCAGGCTAATTTGCCCACTTATTTCCTTAATGGCATATTTTTTATGAGAAAATATTTATCACTTTGACGTTACCTAATTTATATTTTTTGCTTTTATAGTTAGCACTTTTTGTGAAGAGCTAAATATATTGGGAGATATACCATCTTTATGAATTGAAAGACTGAATACTGTTAAGATGTCAGTTCACTATATTATTTGTTCTATAGATTCAATGTAATTCCAGTACACAATACAGCAGTGGTTTGTGAAAAATTTGACATGCTAATTCAAAATTTTGTAAGAAAATGTTACATACCTATAAGTGTACCTTGATATTTTAAAAAAGAGAACTAGTTTAAATTATACTACCTTATTTTTCTACAAAATCACAGTAATAAAATCAATATTACATTTATATGAGAATAGAAAATAGATCATGAGACATCATAAAAATACCAGATTTAGTCCCACATAAATATGGCCAATTATTTTCATTAAGATTTCCAGTCAAGTAAATGGGGAAAGAAAAAAGATTTTGAACAAATAGTGCTAGAAATATGAGATGTACCTAACGAAAGAAGAAGAAAGAAAAGAAACAACTGTGATCATACTCCATTCCCAAGAAGTGATTTAGGATAGATATTAAGCTACATGGAACAATAAAGTTTCTCTAAGAAAACATGGGAGAAAATCTTCATGGCCTTGAAGTAGACAAAGATTTCTTAGACAAACCCCTCACTCTACTTTTTAAAAGTCTTCTCAGTTTATTTATCAAATCCAATTTCATTAACTCATCTGAACTCATTTGTTAATGATGAACAAAAGGTATAGAATGTGTCCTCTCAGAAAACACCAGAATAGTTGAATAAATTCAACCTTAGGAGGAATTTAGTACATAAGGTTGGGAGGAAAATATTTTTGAGAAGATACCACCTCAGGTGCCTCTGTAATAAAAAGACAATCCTCTTATTTGTCATTTGTATCTTGTATAAATATTTATCCTGTGGTGACTACTGAATTGTGGAGATCTACAAGGACTGGTCTATATCCTTATGGTCAGATTACTGGGAAGGAGAGGTCATTTCCTGGTGTCAATCAACGGATAAGAGGTGGGCCATTGGATAGGAAACAGAAACCATGAGGAATGGTAAATTTTCTGCTTCTCTTGGTCTGGATATAGACCAATACTTAAATGTCAAGCATCTGGCACATGGTCCCTTGTTTAAATTTTTGCAGCCTTTGGAAGACAAAATTCATCTATCATGCACTCTTTTCCCCTGTGTTCACAAATGGATTTAAAAAATTTTATTCCCTACAATGACTCAAACAACCACCACCTTAGACATGGCATATAAGGAAACAAGGGGCATTCCTGGTCTAAGTGTTTAGAAGAGGTATCCTAAATGGTATTTTAGGATGGAATTTGTTAAGTGAAGCAAAGCTGGGACTAGGAAGAGAGAGAGAGAGATTTCATTTTCTTCTAGGATTCCACACATTGGTGCAGAGAATTCAAGCTCATGATGACAAGTCATAATATGAAATGCTATGTTTCCCAGATTTCTGACACTCTGTATTTACTGCCTTTTGGTTATCTGATAGATTTTTTTTTAATGTGTTTTGATCATGCCTATGCAATATCCATTTCCCACAACCCTTCTGACTTGCTTAAAAACAAACAAATAAACAAACAAAAAACCTGATTATGCTCCACAACCTAACTTATTATGACCCTGCCTTGTGCCTCAGGGGTCTCAGGAGTGAGTCTAGATTGGTTCAAGATAATTAGGCAGAGCCCCAATTTTGTTACCAGTAATTAGTGCATATACAGGCATGTGATTTGATGTGGTGCTGGCCAATGAGACACAAGGGGAAGAAAGTCTGAAGGCTTTTAGGAAAGACTCCCTTTATCTTTAAAAGGAACACATGAAAACGTAGCCTTTCCTTCCTCTGAACATCTTCATGCCTGAAGATGACTCCTGAAATTGCTACAGTCATCTGTGACTCTAAGTAGCACTAACCTTAAAAAGATGGTAAGCCTAGCCAGTTTGGCTCAGGGGATAGAGCATCAGCCTGCAGACTGAAGGGTCCCGGGTTCGATTCCAGCCAAGGGCACATGCCCAGGTTTCGGGCTCAATCCCCAGTGGGGGGCATGCAGGAGGCAGCCAATCAATGGTTCTCTCTCATCATTGATGTTTCTCTCTCCCTCTCTGAAATAAAGAAATATTTTTTAAAAAGATGGTAAAACAAAGACATCCAAACCTGATAGCATCATTTAATCTCTGATCTTATGATACTGGGGCTCTGCCTGCCTCTGGTCTTCTGATATAGTCCTATAAATTCGTCAATTTGTATAGACAGTTTCCATTCCTTGCTAGTAAAGGCATCCTAATATGCTTTTTTTTTTTTTTTCATTAAAACAAAGTTCTCAGCCCTTCTCCCACCTTAATAGTTAGGCTATGGAAAAATATGAAAAAAGGTTTGGTTCATGTTTGATCTGAATTAAAACAGGAGTAGAACTGTCTATGCCCCGCTATCCCCATTCTCAGTTGCCAGGAGAGAGTGCCAACTTTGGAGAGTTTGAGTTTAATTTTAATTAAGAAAGATGTTATTTCTACCCAGACCTTCATATCACACTAATGAGGACATTCTGTGGCAACCCAGCACAATCAATCCACATGGAGCCATTCTGCTCAGTGACACTTCGGGGAGGGCTATTTAGATGCCTGCTGGCTCGGTGGGTCCTCATCCAGGGAAGGGAGGCAGCTTCTCTGAACAATGATTACCAGATTCCAAGATGCCACTCCTGTATTTGCTTTCCTTTCCGTTTTAGAAGTTAGAACATGTTCAGGAGGCAAGATGGTTTCGATTTTAAACGTTCTTTTTTGATGCTAAATCACTTAATGACATTTTTCTCCTTCTGGGTTGAGGTTTTCCACATTTGGCCTCTGTCTTCTTTTTGGCTTAATTAATTGGAGCCAAACCTTTTTTCATATTCCCATCTGCCCCGTGTTAACCACTGATTTTCAGAGCAATCTCACAGAGGTGGAACAAAAACAAGAATGTGGTTCTTAGCTGATGGTGATGTAGCAGCCAAGGCACTGGAAATGAGGTGGCAGGCGATACAGCTGGGTAGGAACCACATCATGAACATGTGTAGGGCTCCAATGGACTCCCCACACTACTGTTACCTTATAAGCTCTGGTTTGTCACAGTAAATGAAATGGATACAACCAACATGTTTACACATCCTAAGGTTAATCCTCTCACAAACTATATCCATTGTTCATATTGGCCCTTTAGTACCTTCAAATCAGCATTTCACTTACAATAATGGCTCTCGTCTTTGAACACTGCGTATGTGCCAGGCACATGTTACCTGCTTTGCAGATGACAAATCTTATTCAATCCTCACAGCCATCTTGTGTAACAGAGATTATGTTTGTTTTCTTTTTTTTTTCTTTTCTTTATTGATTAAGGTATCACATATTTGTCCTCATCCCCCCATCCCCATCCCAAACCCCTCCCCAAGCATGCACCCATCCCCCTGTTTGTCAGTGACCACTGGTTAGGCTTATATGCATGCATACAAGTCCTTTGGTTGATCTCTCCCCCTTTCCCCCACCCTCCCCTACCTTCCCTCTGAGTTTTGATGGTCTGATCGATGCTTCCCTGTCTCCGGGTCTGTTTTTGTTCATCAGTTTATGTTGTTCATTATTTCCCCTAGATGAGTGAGATCATGTGATACTAGAAATACACTTATAAGAACCAAAAATGAGACAAGCAATAGTGGTTATGCTGAGAGGCAAATTTATACATCAAGAAATTAAGCAATGGAGAAGAATCTGCCCAGAACCCCATAGCATGTAAATGACACAGCGTAAATTTCATACTAGTCCTAAAGTAATTCTCTTCAGCACTAAACTCATGTATCTTTTTATTTGGCATCCCTCTCCCAAATATACATTCTTTGAGGCTACAGACTCAACAATAAGCTCAGACCAGGTATAAATACAAGTGTTCAATAAACAGCTGATGTTATTAGTGTGGAATAATGTGAATAACATAGACAAAAGCAATTGTATTGATCCAGAAATAAATTCAAGCTGAGTGATTCACCAAATGAAGACATTATCCTAAGTATGGCATTTAGCTCAGTTATTTAAAAATCATTCTTATAATGGGACTGCAAACTGGTGGAGCCATTATGGAAAGCAGTATGGGGTTTCCTCAGAAAATTAAATGTGGAACTGCCATTTTACCCAGGGATCTCACTTTGAGAAATATATCCTAAGAAACCCAAAATACCAATCAAAAAGAATATATGCACCCATATGCTCATAACAGTGCAATTTATAATAACTAAGATTTGAAACAGCCCAGTGCTCATCAGTAAATGAGTAGACAAAAGAGCTGTGGCACATTTACATCATTGAATACTATGCAGCGGTTTAAAAGGATCTCTTTCCCTTTGAGACAGCATGGAGGGACCTGGCAAGTATTACGCTAAGCAAAATAAGCCAGTCAGAGGAAGACAAGTATCTCATGATCTCACTCATATGTGGAATCAAATAAACAAAATAAACTGATGAACAAAATAAATGCAGAGACGTAAAAGCATGGAATAGTCTACTGAATCTCAAAGTGAAGGTGGAGGTGAGTGGATGGGTGGGAAGAGATCAACCAAAGAAATTGTAGGGATATATGCATAACCCATGGACACAGACAATAGGGTGGTGAAGTTTTGGGGGGTGGCAGGGGAGCTAGAAGGGGTTAATGGGGTAAAAATGGGACATATGTAATACTTTCAAAAATAAAGATTTTTTTAAATAAAAGTGAAAAATAAATAACATGCAATTAGTCAAGCTACATCTAAGATTTGGTGGCTATAACAGATATTTAGCCAAACTGCCCTGGTACCAGGCTAATTCTCTGATCTGGACTTTGGGCTGTAGGAAAAAACGTGAACTGACCAGTTGAAATCCATCACCCTATTATAGTGGGTTTGTTTTGTTTTTAAAGGAAAACCTTTTAGACTCTACTGTTGGCAATTCAGTCACACAGTTATTAGTGTATATCAACAACTGGATTCTAAGGTTCTTGTCAAACTATGAGATTACCAACATAATGAGCCTTTTGATGGCAAGAACTGTGTCTGATTTATCTCCATTCCTCCAAGAATTGACACACTAGCTGGCACATATTAAATATTCAATACATATGTGCTAAATTGAATTAAAATAAAGTATGTAAATGGAAAGAAGATACATTTAGTTCTATAGGAAAATAAATTTAAATTATTAAGGGGACTTTAGCCCAATCTCTATTTCAAATGTATTTTGTGAGCCTGACATTAAAACAGAGGCTGGAAAATCAAATGGACATGTGCTCAAATCCCACATCTTTATTAAGAATTATATTTCTCTGGATAAAATACCTAACTTTCTAATCCTCATTTTCTATTAAATAAAAAGTAATACTCATTATAGGTGATGATTAGGACTATATGTATATGTATATGTATATGTATATAATATAGTATGCATGTATATAACAATATATACCTACATATATATGTATATACCATATGTATGTAATATGTACAACATAACATAGCACAGTTTGATCTAGCTATTGCTTTTGCTGCAGTAACAATTCTAAAATTTCAGTGGTTTATAAAAACAAACATTTATTTCTTACTCACCTTACATGAGGGCCGCAAGAAGCGAGCTGCAGTTCTGCTCTGTATGCAGACGGACACAGACCTGCTCCCTGTGTCTTCCCATGTAAAACCCAGGGTGAAGGACCTGCAGGAGCATGGAAGAGGGCAGAGACGCAAGAGTGAAGTCCACATCTCTAAAAGCCTCTGGCATTCAACTGTTCAAAGCTAGTGAAGTGGGGCGGGAAGCATACTCACCCGCAGGGAAAGAAGTGAGTAATTGTGAATAATTATATCAAACACTGCATGAAGACATATTTTAAAACATACTTTCCTTTTCTGTTAAAAAACCAACAAAAAACAAACCAAGCATCTAACGAATGTTAGCTACATTCCAGACATTAGGCTAGCAGCTTTAAAAATAAAAATAAAAGATTTAGATTTTGCTCTAAGAGTCACAAAATATCGTGAAATGTTTCCCAATTTTCAGATTCTTATCAGTATGGTCTTGCTGTGTCCCACGTATGTAAAGTGTCAAACAAAAACAGAATTTTCTATAGCTAATGCCTACTAGAAAGCATATTTTTACTTACTTTTCTAAGTTTAAAATATTAGCTTAAGTTACCTAAAATAAAAATGTTGTTGAAAACTACCTAATATTAAAGACAGACAGGCAGCACCAAAGTTAAGAACTAAATAATCCCATCAGTAGTGTAATTTTTATATGCTCCGAATTTTCAATTACTATCTTATTAAAAGCTTTTGGGGTGTATATGTTAAATATGGTCATACTAAAATTGACATGAAAGACATTATATTCCCTTATTTACTGTTTACAACTTTTAGTCTAAGTATTGCTCATATTATAGGTTTTCTTATTTAATTTCCTAATGAAAATAAATTGTTTAAAAAGCCAGAGAGCGGACAGAACCCTGCTGTTAACCCTGAAAATGTGGTCAGGGTTTTAGTGAAGTTACTTTCTAAAAGCGCACATGTATTCATACACACATGCAAAACTTTTCGCAAAAAAACAACAACAACAAAAAACAAAAGTTTTTGCATCAAATTACCCTATTTTACAGGTTGCTGTGGAAACAGATTAGCCCTCTGGAAGTGCAAAACCATGTTTGAGTCTAATGCAAAGAACAATCCATAGCATGAAAGAGAAGAACAGCTGGGGGGCTGAGGTAGTGTAAGCTAACACGTCAGACAGTAGCCAGACAAAGCGAGCTAGGCACTGTCTGGAAAAAAAAAAAGGGGGGAGGTTGGGGGATCAGAAAAGCAATTGAGCACTGGCACCAGAGTCAACAAAATGGACCAGCTGTTAATTCTCATCATAACAAGAAAATACGCAGAATTTCAGGGATAAGGATTAAAATTTCAGGGATAAGGAGCATAGATGTATGCTCTCGTGTAGATGTTTCCCTCTTCTCCCTCTCCCTCTTCCTTCTTCTCTTTCTGAAAATCAATAAACTATCCTTTAAAAAAAAATGAATGAACAGAATTCACCAAAGCAGCCACTCAGAAGTTCTGGACTAGAAAGTGCACAGCAGGAATTTAGGTTCTGGACACAGTGCATTCGCTGTTGACTCGTTTGGGATGTAAAAGCTGACAGGAATTTCTCTCTCTTGCTGGGGTAGCGCACCTCTTGCTTTGTGTCTATTTGGGAAATTGGCTTGCAAGAGTCACGATGCAGCACTTCTGTCTTGCACTGTCCTGAACAGGAGGGGCAATGCCCAGACTGCAATGGACGAAGGGGACATCTCATGAGCATGAGTAGCATAACTTAGAATTTTGGGGAGAAGGGAGGTCTGGAGTTGTCTAAGTCCCTCTCTCTGAGCTGCAGTTTCCTTGTTAAGCAAAGATAGGGCTGGCAGCATTTGTCAAATGTGCTAGTGTCAAAAAAAATAATAAAATAAAATTGGGGGATCAAATGCATTGACACACTCTTGTGTTAAATCTTAAAGATTCACAATCACCTCCTGTGTACTAAATATCCCAAGAAATCTCCAAGAAGGGAAAGAGCTGTCCCATCATGTTTAATTCAATGTTTTCCTCATTATTTGGCCACAAAAGCCTTTTATCATTTAACACCTATTATGATCCTGCAGTAATGTTGTGCCTTAGAGTTCCTGCTGGGAAACACTGAAGCAAATGTTCCCAAGGAAATTTTCAACTATAAAAATCTGCATTTTATTCTCTAGTTTCCAACCTTTCTGTGGGCATGGGTCAATGCTAGCGCCTGGGCGGAAAAGGTTCGGTGTGGTGGAAATGGTCGCTAAAACCCAGAAGATGGCTTTGATTTCATGTGCAGAGTGTGGCCAAGTAAGTAAGCACAGGCAGGTTAAGGGAGGTATTCGGTGTTGTTCCGGCCTCCAGACTGTGAATAAAATGCAAGTCAAGCTCTTATTCCCAGGCAATAACAGGATAATGTAGTTTAAAAACAGCACATGGAGCAAATGCTCTACAGTCCCACCACTTCAAACTCAGATTTATTACTAATGAACTGTGTGACTTCAGGCAAGTTACTTAACCTCCCCAAATCTCAGTCCCTTTTTCTGTAAAATACAAAATGACTACAGTGTTCACCAGCACAACACCTGACACCAAATAAGTGCTCCATAGAAGTTAAAAACCAAATTTCAATAAAAACAAATTAGGATGGACCTCAGAAAAACCAGGCAATTGACCTTAAATTGAAAAAAAGAAAATCCTGAGTCAGGCGTTTTAATGACATTCCTATCAGTTTGAATTAAAGAGGAATGACCTCTGAAGTTAACAACCAATATTATAGTCACAAAATTGCTTTCTTTCATTTTTAAAAATATATATATATTTTATTGATTTCAGAGAGAAAGGGAGAGGGAGAGAGATAGAAACATCAATGATGAGAGAGAATCATTGATTGGCTGTCTCCTGCACGCCCCCCACTGGGGATCAAGCCCGAAACCCAGGCATGTGCCCTTGACCAGAATCAAACCTGGGACCCTTCAGTCTACAGGCCAAAGCTCTATCCACTGAGCCAAACCGGCTAGGGCTTTCTTTCTTTCTTTCTTTAGTTTTACCAGCCCTTATCCCAAATTTATTCTCTCAGCGATAACTCTTTCCAAAATATACATATAATCCTGTCATTTGCATATTTGAAAGTCAAGCAATGTCTCATTATTGTCTGAAAGGTGAAAAGTGAATGCCGGTCACACAAGCCCTCGCTTTCCCAGTGACTGACCTTCTGTGCATGTCCCATCCCCAGTCCTCCATGTGCAGGTCATACCTGCCTACTTGGGATACCATAACTGCACCTGCTGTGTGCTGTGTTGATGGCTTTTAACGCTTGCTGCTCCCTTTGCTGGAAAAATCCTTGTCCTTACTTGCCTATTTGTTTCTTCATTCCAGACTCAGCTCCTTTCCTCTCCTCTATCACTGTCCTGAGTGTCCTCCCACCCCAGTCCACCAAAGAGGAGACTCTGTCCTCCGGTGTCTTCACTGAACTCAACTCTCTCCCCGCAGCACTGCCCCAGGTTGTGTTGACATGATCTCCTTGCACATCAACTCCTGGGTTCCATGTGCTTCCTCAGGTGACTCCACTCAAGTCTGTGTCCCCAGAATCTCACAGACAAGGCTCTGGACAAACACCGCCAAATAAAGGCAGAGGGAAATGGGGAAATGTTTCCAGAAATTGGTTTACTCAACAAATGCCTTTGTGGCCTGGAAGAATGTTTCCCTTTTTTTTTTTTTTTTTTTTTTTTTTTTAATCAAGTAAATTACTTACCTCCTTTTCCATGGGGTTTTCTTTTCTGGGGACTTTTCTCGTCCTTCATTTGAGAGATATTCTCCTGTCTTTTCATTTTGTTTGGCTTTCTAAATCTGTTTATGTGACAGACAGAAGAGCTGTCTCTCCCAGTCTTAAAAATTGACCTGATGGGGAAGTAAGCTCTGTAGGCTGTGTGCTGAGTGGCGTTGGCAGGCTGCTGGGAGCTGAGCGGGGCCTGCGGCATCCTGGCATTGGCCTACCCTGCCAAAGGGCCCCAGGTGGGGAGGCCAGGTGCGCACAGTAATGCTCTGTGGATCCCGCTTGCTCCCTTTTCGTGGGGCGGCAATGGGCTCAGGCCTGTGTCTGAGGACACACTGAAAGACCCGCTGGGCCAGAGCACCCATGATAGGGCCCCCACCCACTCCACAGAGGCTGTGGGGGACATACACAAGGATGCTCACCAGCCCTTCTGACCCTGCAGAACTCCTGCAGCCTCCCAGCCTTCTCCACACACCCCCTCCTGTCTGTTGTACCCAAGTGGCCCCTGTGGGAGAGACCTCTGCTTGGGCTCTAGGTGCTGGAAGTCTGGGGAAGCCTGTTGGAGCCCAGCAGGAGCTTAGGGTGCCTGGGGCACTTGGTGGCACCCCCTTGTTACTGCTTGCTCCCCTTGTGATGAGGCAAAAGGCTCAGGGCAATGCAGCTGGACCCCAAACAGACCTCCCACCCGCCCTCTCCCAGGGGAGGGAACTCACACAATGGCGCTCACCTCTCCTCCAGCCCGGGTCCTGCAGCTCCAGAAGCAGCTCCCGTGGCCTCGCAGCCTTCTCTATCCCATCTCTTTCTCTTGTTTGTTGTTCAGGAGCTATTCATCCAGCCCTCAGTTGTCTCGCAGGCAGAATTCCTCGCTATATGCCCAGGTATTGGAGACTTCTCCTGGAAGAGGGCTAGCTCAGCGTCCTCCTTCCCGCAGCCATCTTAGTCCTCCGCCCTCCACCCAAGGGTTCTGTGGTAATCATGTTCCAGGCAGAGCTTGAGGCTCTGGGGGTGCTGAGGTTTAAATCCAGGTTCCCCTTCTTTCCTGCTTTGAAATTTTGAGCACATTTATCCCCCTCTCTGAGCCTGTTTTGATGGTAGGCAGTGAGACAGACGTGAGCAGAGCAAGGACCATGGGCCTGGGTGCCCCGCGGAGGACAACTGTATAGAGGGACCTCGTGCCCAGGGTGACCTTTCCACCCCTAGCTGGTCATGCAGTTTGGACCCCCTAACCTTCCCTCCCTAGAGATAGCATCTAGGCCTCAGCTGTATTTCAGCTCCTGGTCCAGAAAAACAACAAAACTGGATAAGCAACCCCAGGGCTGACGCCAGGACCAGCTGCACTGGATAATGACCCCCTGCCCTGGCACAGACCAATCAATCAGTGGAGACCCAGGCACTGAAAGGACACACCTGGAAAGCTGCTGAATATTCTATTGCGATCTTCCCCTGGGGCCTCCCTTAAAATCTCCACCCTTAAGCCCCTTGGGACAGAGGACCCAGTGTGCTCTCCCTCCCGGAGAACAGCAGAACCTTTCCCTTCCCCCCTCCCCTCCTCATCCTCATTCCCCCACCCCCACTTGTTCCTTTCCATTGCCTTCCTCACTCCCTAGGTCCAAGGGCTTTTCCTTTACCTCTATAACTTATTTCCTAAGTCCATTTCTTATGTGAATTACTGCTTCTAACTCTGTGATTTTCCACGTGAGTTATCTTAGGATTTAAGTCTTGACACTGAATTCTTTCTCAGCCAGAACTCAAGTATAGAGGTTGCTGAACCAGGGTCCAGTCTGACCCCACTGGTCTAATGCCTGGTGTGGTTCTCGAGCCGCTAATATTTCCATTATTTCCATTTCTGTAAAATAATCATGCCCATTCAAGTCCTTAGTTTGGGCCCAAGCTTATAGGAACTGCTTAATTGTAGGTGTGCTGTTTTTACTATTACTTGTAGCATTACAATTTTTTGTTGCTATAAGATCAAAAGATTAAATATGATCATCTCAATGGGAAAGTTTTGTAAACTGTAAAGAGCCATTGCTGAGCTGTTAGTTATTAGTATTGTGTATCTCACTTAAACTTAATAAAAAACAAAAAAACAAACAAAAAAACACTCAGTCATGCCTGAACCAACCTCTAAGTGTGGTGGTTTGTTTTGGGGGTGTTAGTAATATAAATGGTGTGGACTACTTAGAAATTAAGAAAGTAAAAGAATTTCTGAAGTATTTCACCAGCCCAAATATTCAGTGTTGGGAGCCCTCACTAGTTCTGTGGCCTCAAAAACTACTATGTCTTCCCCCAAGTGGCATCCCAGACCTCTCCAAAGCATTGTCAACTCCACCCTCCTGAGAGGATGGGTGACTGAGTGAAGATCCTGCCTGTCTGCTGGATGCTTGTTTACTCATCATTCGCGGTAATTCGGGAATTTGACAGGAAGCTGAAGCCCACTGAAGAAGCAAGTACCGAAACTTCATTCCCTTAGCAAACAGCTGTGACCTTGGGAGAACAGCAAGTGGAAGCCCTTATGTTAACAGGCTCTTTTGGGTTTGTTTGTTTTTATTGTCTCTTTTAGTAATGACAGGGCTCTGGAGAGATTCTCTTCGGGGAGAATCTGGCTAAGTGGCTAGCAGCATGATTGATTAACAAGATGTTTTGTTTCCATTGTCTCACAGATAAGCACAACTATTCTGTCCTCTAAAAAACTGCTAACTCCTACATCAATACGGTATCTTATAAGTCATGAATGAACATAAAACACACAGAGATGGAAAATGAAAATTTCTTTCAGAGAACACAATTAAGGGATTGATTTTATTATTTACAATAAATGATAAGTACAAGCATTTCCTCTCTTCAACTGTATCCACAGAGGACATTTTATTTTAAATTTATCTTTATTGTTGAGAGTATTGCAGATGTCCCCCTTTTTTCCCCCATTGATGTCTTTACCCTGCACCCACCCCTCCCAAGCCTTCACCACATATTGTCTTTGTACATGGGCTATGCTTATCCTAAAAGGTTAATATGGAGAGCAAGAGGCAGTGTGACCAGGGAGACAGGGATGAGAGCCATGGGGTTGCAAGACAAGGGATGCTGACAGCCACCAGGAACTGGAGACACAAGGAAGGTATTCTATTTTTTTCTTAATATATGTTTGATTGATTTCAGAGGAAGGGAGAGGGGGAGAGAGAGAGAAACATCAATGATGAGAGAGAATCACTGACCCACTGCCTCCTGCACGCCCCACACTGGGCATGGAGCCCACAACCTGGGTGTGTGCCCTGAGCAGAATTGAACAGTGACCTCCTGGTTCATAGGTCGCAGCGCAACCACTGAGCCACACCAGCCGGGCACCCTGCTGACATCTTGCTATCAGACTCTGGCTTTCAGATCTGAGAACAAAGAAATTTCTGTGAAGTTGCCAAGTTTGTGGTCACTTGTTATAGGAGTCGTGAGAAACGAACATGCTCTCTTTTCCCTATCCCCAGAGAAGGTTTGAGTGAGACATGCAAATATATCGGAGAGAGAACAAGTAGCTGGGATTTTAGCTGCGTGCCCTCTGGTGTGGTGGGGAAAGGAAGATATGTAAGCTTTCACTCATTGTTTCCTGACTTCGGCCACTTCACATCTCAGTTTCGTCTGAAAATAAGAGGGTGGAAGCCTGATTAAGAAATTTTTAATAATCTGTTGTTTTTTGCAGATTCCATAACTTAATTTTTAGTTTCAATTTCAATATTGAAACTAATATGTTGACTCATTTTAAAATTATAATAGTTATAAACACTGGAATGTGTTACATGAGATCACAACACGTTGAAGGCCAAATTGTGTGTTAAATTCTGCTGCCAGCTTAATTTAGTTTGATATTAACCAGAGAAAACTAGTCCCTGTTCACTCTATTATTAATTCATCGATTCCCCATTGTGGTCAAGGGAGGACAACATAGAATACCCTAAGGTTGCTTTGCCCTCCAAAATCCAAAAATCCAGTCTGAAGAAACATTGCTCTTTTTGCCATCCTTCCCATTCAACTGGTGCTAACATTCTGACCTAAATGCTGTCTTGTTGAAAATGGAGCGTTTTTATCAGTAAGGGTCAATGACATTTGATTTCTTCATTGATACAAGTCATTATGTAACTCCATGCCCAGACCTGCTCTTCTCCACTAACGTGTTATATACTCTTACTACCCCCATGTGGACCATCACTATGGCCTTCTATCTATGAGGCATCTTAGCCTCATAGACATTCTATCACTGTTCCCAAGCACAATTTTCTTTTCATGACTCTATTTAAGAAGCAAGGTACAAGGCAAACCCATAAACTTTACTCAGCCTGCCATTCAAAGTCTTGTGATATCAGAGCTCTTATTTATACCCTTATTTTCTTTTACCTTTCAACTTGAGTCCTCTTATTTTTTTTAAATATATGTTATTGATTTTGTACAGAGAGGAAGGGAGAGGGATAGAGAGTCAGAAACATCGATGAGAGAGAAACATCAATCAGCTGCCTCCTACACACTCCCTACTGGGGATCGAGTCCACAACCAAGGCACATGCCCTTGACCGGAATCGAACCTGGGACCCCTCAGTCCGCAGGCCAATGCTTTATCCACTGAGCCAAGGGCGAGTCCTCTTATTTTGAAAAATTTTTTACGCTTTACCCTCACAGTCTACTTTCATGCTATTATTTACAATGATCCCCACATATAAAAAGACCATTTTCTTCCTCTATACCAGGGGTGGGGAACCTTTTTTTCTGCCAAGGGCTATTTGGATATTTATAATATCATTTGAGGGCCATACAAAATTATCCCCTTAAAAATTAGCCTGCTATATTTGGTCAAACATTTAATTGACTCACCCCTAATGCCTTGGCAGGGCCAGACCAAATGATTTCAGGCCGGAAGCTCCCCACCACTGCTTACCTCCGGGGTTGAGTTCTGGTCTGAATGTCACAGTTTCAATCTCTGCTATTTTCTTCTGTGAATGGCTAGTAGAACTGGTTTTTAACTACATAAACAATATTTGCAATATTCTTTTGGATATAGTTCACATATATTTCAGGGCTCCCAAAAGGACAGGTAGCCTTCCTTACTATTGTACCCACCTTTGTAGACCCTACCCTGCCCATATAGTCTTCCCCAACTCTTTCATTCCATATTGGTTTCCTTTTTTTTTATCTCTCCACTCTATTGAGTGTCACTCATCCTTCATATCTTGTCCTTAGTATTTTCCAACACTCACACATTGGAACTATCTGGACAGATTTGAAAAGGTATTGATTCCCAGAACCCACAAACAGGAATTGTCTGTAATTTACCTAGTGTGAGGCCCAGTGAACCAAAATTACACATACAGTATGTTGACATTTAGAAAATGTTGCCTAAGTGATTGTAACAAGGAAATAGTGTTGAGAAGCACTAATAATACTAATCTGAGCCAGATTATAAGCTCCTTTAGGGAAGCAATCGTGTATCACACCTTTTTGCCTTCATTCCCCAAATAGTGGGTAAAATCCTAGGTGATCAATAAAGAAATGTTGTTTGGATGAAAAAAAAAAAAAGGTTAATATGCAAATCAACCGAACGGCAGAATGACCAGTTGCTATGAAATGCACTGACCACCAGGGGGCAGATGCTCAATGAAGGAGCTGCCCCCTGGGGGTCAGTATGCTCCCACAGGGGGAGCGCTGCTCAGCCAAAAGCCCTGAGCTGGGCTCATAGGCTGCCAAGTGCAGGGACAGTGGCGGGAGCCTCTCCTGCCTCCGTGGCAGCACTAAGGATGTCCAACTGACAGTCCAGGAGCAGATCTAAGCCGTCAATCAGACATCCCCGGAGGGCTCCTGGACTGCAAGAGGGTGCAGGCAAGCTAAGGAAACCCCACCCCATGCCCCAGTGCACAATTTTTGATTTTCATGCACCAGGCCTCTAGTATGCATATAAATTCCCAGGTTAATCTCTCCCCACCCTCCCACCCTGGACCTTCCCTCTGAGATTTGTCAGTCTGTTCCATGCTTCTATGTCTCTGGATCTATTTTATTCATCAGTTTATTTTGTTCATTGGATTCTACATATGAGTGAGAAAATGGGATTCCTATCTTTCTGACTGGTTTATTTTGCTTAGCATAATACTCTTCAAAACTCTTCATGTTGTCTCAAAGGGTAAGAGATCTTTCTTTCTTATTGCTGCATAGTATTCCATGGTATAAATGTACCATAGCTTTTTCATCCACTCCTCTACTGATGGGCCCTTGGCCTGTATCCATATCTGAGCTATTGTAAATTCTTCTATGAACATAGGGGTGCATGTATTCTTTCTGATTGGTATTTCGGGTTTCTTAGGCTATAGTCCTAGAAGTGAGATCACTGGGTCGAATGGCAGTTCCATTTATAATTTTTTTAGGAAACCCTATACTGTTTTCCACAGTGGCTGCACCAGTCTGCATTCCCACCAGCAGTGTACTATGGTTCCCTTTTCTCCATATCCTTACCAGCAATTGTCATCAACAAAATTAAAAGGGAACCCACTGCATGGGAGAACGTATTTGCCAATGATACATCTGATAAGGGGTTAACGTAACAAAAGGAAGACAAATAATCCAATTAAAAAATGGGCAGAGGACCTAAATAGACACTTCTCCAAAGTAGACATACAGAAGGCCAAGAGACATATAAAAAAAAATGCTCAAAGTCACTAATGATCAGAAAGATGTAAATTAAAAGGACAATGAGGTATCACCTCACACCTGTCAGAATGGCTGTCATCACAGAGAACATTTTGAATTAGGATTCTTTTTGGTCTTCTGAACAGCCCAGATGACCAACTAGCAAGAAAGTGAGATGAGCCTATGGCTGGGGTTCTAGGCTGTGCTCCAGGTTCAAGCTCCCTGCAGAAGTCAGCAGAGAGGCCTGGGCAGCATTTAGATTTTGAGATCCCTGACCCTTAGATTTTTCCTCTGATCTTAGATTTAGGTATTCAAGGTGGGTGGCTATCAGTTACAATTAGGAATGCCAGGTCAAATACAGGATGTCTAGTCAAATATGAATTTCAGATAAACAATAAACAATCTTTTAGAATAATTTGAGATATACTTATACTAAAACTTGGGGATATAGTAAAAAACATATTCATTTTTTGCCCTAACTGGTTTGGATCAGTGGATAGAGCATCAGCCTGCAGACTGAAGGGTCCCAGGTTCGATTCCGGTCAAGGGCATGTACCTTGGTTGCAGGCACAGCTGATTGATGTTTCTAACTCTCTCTCTCCCTTCCTCTCTGTAAAAAATCAATTATATATATAAATATATATATATATAAATATATATATTTTTAAAAGTATTCATTTTTAATCTAAAATTCAAATTTAACTGGGTCTTTTGTATTTTTATTTGCTACATTTGACAGCCCTTATTATAACCAACTTATAAGGCTTTACCCATTACCTTACATAAATTTTCCACTAAAGAGAAAATGAAAAGTGAGTCCTAGTCACTGGCCCCAATGACCACACCCTCTACTATGTCCTACTTCCATGTCCAGAAATAAGCAGTTCCTTTAATGTTAAGAGATACCAGTTACTTCATTGGCCTAACTGAACTTTTCTTTTGTCTTTTCCTTAGAAGGAGAAAAGGAGGAGGTTATTGAGTGTTTTCAGCCAATGCCAACATGTACAAAGTGCAAAGCAAATACTTGTAAACAGAGTTCATAAATTTCCTTCTTTTTATGATTAATTTATTTTGGCAGATAGTGAAGACACTTCCATCTATTATAGGCTATTTCTGAATCAAGTTGCTGCAAAGGAAAGAACAAGAGTTTGAGAATCATACAAAGTATTTTTAAATCCCACCTCCGGGATGTTCAAGTTGGATGACCTGTTTCTCAGCATTTTGATTTGTAAATGGGCCAATAATTTAGTACCAGCCTTACAGGGTTTTGTGTGGGTTAGATGGCATGATGGAGGAAAAGACTAAAGATGTTGGTCTTGGGTTCTCCTCCTTTACACCTGTGAATTCCTAAGATGCTTCATCTTTCAGAATATAAACACAGTCAAGGCACTGTTTCTCCCCCTCCCACAGGGCTTCCACCTGGTGGAGCTGTTTGTGGCCCAGGATTATCTGCTCAGACATCCTCTCTACTCCCTAGCTCTCATCACCCTCATCCTCATATAGGTCTGCCCTATAATCCCAATATTTAGGATAGAAATCTTTATAATTCCAGATCTGTAGATATTAAAATAGTCTGCTTTATCTATTCCTAAATACTTTTTGGAAGAGAATACCTAAAATTGTTAGCAGTTGCTCTCTGATTTAAGAAGAAATGGTAATGTTCACTCAATGTTACAAAGTTGTGAAGTTTTGCAAATTTTGAACTGTCAGTATGCATTAAGTGTAATATAAAGTTATTTTTAACGGAGTACCAGAAAGATTTATGAATTACTAAAATCTCATAGCCAATGGGAGGCAGAAATGGACCTTGAAACTCTAACTCAAAATGTTGGGCTTATTCCCCTCCAACTTTCTTTCTGGTTTGTTCCATACTTACCAAGTAGCTAGTAAATGTGTGTTGACTGAATGATTTCCTATTAATGATAATTTTCCACTGTACTATCTTAACTTAGAAATAAACCCATTTCATCAAGAAAATGTTAAACCATTCATTTCCTCTGCCTTTCTATCAGCATGTTTCCATACAGAAGATTTTGGTCTTTGTTACTGACACTGCCTCAGTACTAACATCCTCTTCCACCAAAGCTAAATGCCACTTACACATGCATAATATCCTCATGTGGACACTTATAAAGGAATGTTGCCTTGGAGATAATTTATCCTGCACCCTGCCTAAAGCATGCATGCCTTTAGATGATCACCCAACTTCCGCCTAAAAAGATTAGTGTCAAGGAGTTGCTTTTTGGCAGTTATTTGGAATACAGCAAATGATTCAAATGTGTTCATTATATTAGGCTGAGCCCAGCCTCTCTAACTTCCACCTATTGTTCATAGGGAAGCCCTCTGGACTCATAAATTCTCATCCCTTCTACTTTAAGGTTGCTTTTCAAATGTTTTTAGACATATCAGTATCTCCTAAATGTTTCTCTTCCCTTCTTTTAGCTCAACATTGTAAAAAAATTAAGCCTCCTTCTCAGCTTCCATATTCACCTAACTTTTAATTTCATATCTTGTAATTGGTATCTTGAAGTAATGTGAATGCATTAGTCAGAGTAACACCAACTGCTATAACAAATAGATCCAAAATTATACAATGTTTCAAATACAACAGGAGTTTATTTCTTATGCCTGCAAGAGTCCAAGGTGGGCATTCCTGGCTGCCAGGTAGCTTTTCTTGACTTAATGTTATGGAAGCCCAGCATCTTCACATTACTTGGCTCTCTAATCAAATAGGACTTCATATCATTGTTTTCATCCAACCGATAAAAGGAACAAGAGGATCTGAAAACGATATACCCATGTCTTCAAAACTCTTTCCTAGATGAGATAATCATTTCTGCTCATATTCAAAAGGGAAAAAGAATCACATGATCTCCCCTGAATGCAAGGAGGAGATGGAGGTGGCACTGGGAGGTCTGATCTCCTCCTGGGTTGTTACTTCCCCACAACCTATATTATTGAAATTTAGAGAACATTTTAGTTGGTAGTAACTGTCTCTGCTGTAGTGTGAGAGTAAATCAGATTTGTCAACAGAATAACAAAGTGCTATCATCATCAGATAGAATTTCTCCTTTATTGGCTTTCTCTTGGTTCTTGCATCCATCTGTTTTCCTACTACCTTCTTCCAGGATTTTCTACTCTGTTCCATTGAAAAACTCACCCATTGTCATATGTTTTCCTTAAAAATGCTACTTATTCTGACACAGTGCTTTAATGGCACAATGACCATTCCATATCCCAATTTTTGAAATTTTAAAATTTGGAAAAATGCCCTGGCCAGGCAGCTCAGTTGGATTGAGTGTTATCCTGATCCACCAAGGTTGCAGGTTCAATACCTGGTCAGGGCATATACAAGAATCAACCAATGAATTCTCTCTCATTCTCTCTCTCACTCTCTCTCTCTCTCTCTCTCTTTCTCGCTCTCGCTCTTGCTCTCACTCTTGCTCTCTCTCTCTCTCTCATCCTTCTTCTTTCTAAATTTAATTAAATAAATAAATAAAATTTGGAAAAATGTATTTTAGAATCACATGTAGTATGATATCTGCTATCAAACACACACACACACACACACACACACACACACAGAAACATGACTGGCTTTGTTGTTTTTTTTTATTTGTTTTTACTAATTTAGAACTTCCATATATTGTTCCTTTTATTCAACAATTCTATAGCCCATAGGGAATTGTTTTCATCAATTTGGGAATTTTCCAATGACAGGACATTTATCTTATCGATCCATTCTGCCAGCCCTGTGTAATAAGGAGTATGATTTGAGACTGGAATTTAGAGTGTTTAAGTTTCATCACCTTGTCACAGGAGAGTTAGCCATATTGAGCTAAGCAATGGTAGTGAGTATGGCCAATGAAAGTAGCCTGACAGTTTGAAAGATGGGCTCACATTTATAAATAATGAGAGTCTAGTCACCATCTGTATGAATAATATTTCATTTTATGTGTAGTTCATTAAATCAAATATCCCAAGCAGTCATGTCATTGGTTTTAACTTTGATGATAAAGTTTATAGTGAATTCCACAAAATAGGATAATACTTTGGCAGAAAAGGAGTTAGAAAATTTATTTCTGCTAAGTTTTGCAGACTATGAAAAGGCCTCTTCAAGCCTCAAATGTATTCTTCTGGTGGCCCCTCATGAGCCATAAAGGTCTCACAATAAATCACTCCATGATACTGAGGCATGGAAGAATCCAATAAAGTGAAAACGTATTATCTTTGAGTAGTAAGTTCCTTAAAACAAAACAAATTTTGTTACCAGCCAAGTCATTAAATACTTACTGAGGAAGGCCTAGTACAAAGGCATTCTTTTTCTGTGTTGTCTTGAATAACGGAAGGTGAGAGTTTTAGAGCTAAGAATGCTATAAGGGTAAGGCCAGGCTGCAGTAGGGCTCTCTGGACAGTCAATCAGAAATGGTAGTCCTGTGCACCCAGACAAACAGTGGAATTCAATCCATGTTGTAGTAACATATAGAAATGTTTTAAAATGCTTTAAAAATGTCTAAAATGCTAAAAAGGTTTTAAAATGTTTGAGTTAACTTTCTTGAAACTTAAAGTGTGATATCAAGGACACATTCCCCACTGCCCTGAAGTGTGTGCACCCCATAGATAAGGATTTGAACTTCAGTTACTGACTCAGAGTGACTTGCTAAGGTAACCATATGTGTGAGTGATGTACTCTCCCTAGATAACCACATGTAGCCCCTCGCCCTGTTTGAGATTAACATGTGTGCATTGACATAATTCATTGATAGCCACCTGAACTGCTGTGGGTACGAAACAGGCTTTAAAAATAGGTCCCGGCCAGCTAACAGTGCTCGCCTGTCGAGACGGCCACAAAGGCATGTCCTTTTGTCAATCCGGCAAGCGACGCCGCTCAACGCTCCTCTCCCTGCCAGACGACAGAAGAACGGCTAGTACTTCCCGATGGAGATGCGACCGAGCTCTTGGGTGAGGAACACTGGCCCCCTGCATCCGGACCGAACCAGCCCAGCTTCCGGACCCCAGAGGACAGCACCACCAGGATCCCTTTCAAGCCTGTACCCGCAGCATCAGGAACTTGTGTGAGTAATAATGTGCTGTGTGATTTGCAACTGCATATGTTTCCTGTGGTGTAATTCTTCCAGCAGTTAACTGAATTATTTTGCGTACACTTAAAATTGAAATTAAAGCTCCTGGTCTATTTGGTCCTAAGTCTGCCCTTGGTCCTGCTTGCGTAGAATAGCCTCTTTGCTAGCAAGTACTTGAATGTCCCAACACCTGCACGGTTAAAGTTTATCAAAAGGGATGTCTTAGATAAAACCCCAGGTCCTTTCCTGGGAACTACTTGGGACAATCCAGCATGAACTACACTATTGCCACAGGGCCAAGAACTTAAAATAGCTAGGTTTCCAAATTTCCTTTTAATTAGGTTAAACAATTTGTAGATATCAAAGCAACCAGAGATTCATTAGCAAAAGCCTATGGTGCAAGGTAGGTCATACATTCAAGCAAAGGTAGAAAGCTGCAGGGCAACATGAACAATGTAAAAGCTGTGTCTGAATCAGCAGAGAAACATGAAGAAGAGAGGAGAAAAATCATAGACACTTACTACACTCAGTATACACTGATGGTAACAAAACTGAAAATAAAAACTGTTTGTTTTAATTATCCACTTTTCCCAACTTCATGGATATGGGCTGACCCTGAAAACTGGAAAAATCCTCTTCCATTTCTCTTACCAGGTCACCATTTACTAGTATTTGTTCAGACACCTACATATTTGCAAAGCTTACTCTTTGCAGTAAAGGCCAAATGCTTCCAAATGGTTCTTGCAAACAGCTGTACAGCCATGACAAGTTACCAGAACCCATTGCTTCTGTGGACCCCAGGAAGAGAGATGCATTTGTTGTGATGCCTAAGAAAGAATTTACCTGCTGAGATGGACTCCCCAGGGTCAACCGAGAGCATACATTTCTTAAAGAATCTAGTGGTTATCTGCTGTCAGGGGCTTCTAGCATATTCTGTACACCTGGGAGAATTTTTTTACTAAACTACTGGTTTCCTGCACTATCTCCTGCTCCTTCAAACCCACTGAGTCAAGTACTATAAAGGAGTTCCTGGTTTCATTTTACCACAAATGCACTGAGACCTGCCCCATCCAATCAGAACTGCTCCATAACAACCAATCAGAATGCATAATACTGACCAATCAGAACTATGTGAGCGATTCAGACCAATCAGAACCATAGTAATTTGGGTCCAATGGACCTAATTAGAAACCTGAGTGTCAACTTTCTGTATATAAAAGAAATGGCCTCGCCCTGGCCTGTGGCTTGGTTGCTTGGAGCTGTGTTGGGTACACCAAAAGGTTGCTGGTTTGAGTCCTGGTCAGGGCACATACCTAGGTTGCAGGTTCCATTCCAGGTTGGGGCAACAGATGGATGTTTTTTACTCACATTGTTGTCTCTCTCTCTCTCTCCACTCTCTCACCCTGTCTCTCTCTCTCTCCCTCTCTCTCCCCCTCTCCCTCTCTCTCTTCATCCCTCCTCACCCTGTCCTCCTCCCCCAACTCTCTAAAATCAATAAAAACATATCCTCAGAGGAGAATCTTTCCCTTTTTGCCAGAGGTGATGCTGCCTCGGTTTGAAAACTATTTACCTGAGTAAAGTCTCTCCTTTTTCCTTCCATACCTTTGGGATTTGTTTGCATTTCTAACAGGAAAACAACTCAGAAGATCCCTGCCCCTGGGCTTTTTGGAAAGTTATACTTCCAATGGTCCTAGGGGTGCATTGCTGAGGGAGCAGATGAGAGCTCAAGAAATTTGTGGAACTTGAGCCCTCGCTTTTGAAGTTACTTTTCCTATGGACTGATTTTTTCAGAGTTTGATTTTACGTTTAAGAGAGGAAATATGGAGCCAGGCGCCACTCACACTTTAACTCATTTACCAGAAGAAAGTCAAATCACAGAGCAATATAGTTGCCCCAAAGGCCCTGGGGTGGGAATGGGGGTGAGGGATTTAGGAGAAAGTGGGGGAGGATGAGAGGAGAAGAAGGAAAGAGGAGACTGAAATTCCAGTCTGCAAGAAGAGCCTCAAGTTTAATCCCTAAAGTACTGCAAAGTGATTAAACTCACCTAGTTCACACCTGCCTTAAAAAAGAATACAGATATATGGAAAAAGAGAAAATTTGGAAATTCATAAAATGGTTCTTTGGACATCATAAAACATTCATTTGGGATTCAGAGGGCTGATCCCACTTAGCATGTTAAACATATATGGATTCTGGCTGCAAAATTGGAGGAGAAAGGTCTGAGCAGTTATAAAGCAGAACCCTGTCTCCTGTTTTTCCGGAGGGAGTGGACTAAGAACCATCCAGTAGAGTGGATGGTTTCTGAAAGGACAGGTCTACAAAAGGTGCATAAAGGGTATTCCTTCGGGTGGCTGAGGATTTTCTTGGATCCTGTGCTGCTAAAACATCCTCAAGACAGACATAACAGATGTGTGGGGAGGTTTTTGAAGCATTTCCTACAAATGTTGGTTTCAGAGAGGGTTTTCCCACCCATTTCAATGTCATTTATGAGGGTTGGATTAAAAAGGTTAACATAAGGGCCTGTGTGACTTTTATCAGACCACTTACACAGCATCAAGAGAGGGAAGTTGCCGAAACCGGCTTGGCTCAATGGATAGAGCATCGGCCTGTGGACTGAAAGGTCCCGGGTTCGATTCCGGTCAAGGGCATGTACCAGTAGGGGGTGTGTAGGAGGCAGCTGATCAATGGTTCTCTCTCATCGATGTTTCTAACTCTCTATCCCTCTCTCTTCCTCTCTGTAAAAATCAATAAAATATATTAAAAAAAAAAAAAGAGAGGGAAGTTATTTGCATTTGCTTGTTTTTTATAAAGGTTTCAGTTTGTCCTCTAACAATTTCAATATGCATTTCCAAAATTTTGAAAATGCCACTCAACACAATCTTATCACTCTTTTTCACTTTGAAAACTTTTCTCTTTATTTTTCAAGTGCTAGCATAGTTAATGCAATTGTTTCCGTAGATAATTAAACACAGAGTACAATAAGCATCTGGAAACTCAGTACACCAATGACAAAAGAATATGATGAAGAAAAACAAACAATTGTCTAGCCAATAGAAATATGCAGTAAAATTAGGATTATTAAATGGTCTTCTGCAAGAATAAGAATATGAAGACTTTGCATTTCTATAGCATCATTATCATCATTAAAATTTTTTATTATTGGCTCTCATTCTATGAGAGCCAAAGAAAATAAACTACTATCTGGGAGTAATTTGTTCCCCCATATGATGTGAATTAAGTTTTCTTGAGAAACAGGGTTCCATTCTGAGCACTGGGGACAGATTCTCACTAGAGAGTCCATCCTGATGTGAGTGCAGCAGCATAGGAGGCAGCCAGGAAAGCAGGAAATTGTGAGGCCAACCCTTAACCAAAGGGAGTCCTCCCAGGCTCCCATAGCTAGCTGACAGTCCTTCTGACTCCCAGCACTTTCCCGAGGTATTGCATTTTCTTCAGGCCTCCCAAACTGAGCACACTGCAGGGACGGGAAAACACGTCTCTTTCCCTTTTTCCAGCCAGACTTTTCCCTTCTCTTCTCCTAGGAAGGTCTCAGAACCTTCTCTGCCCAATATAAGCCTTATACTGGCTCACTAAGTCAACATGGTCACATCATCACCCTATCACTGACATAAACACCTTCAACTCACCACTGAGGTAGTCTAAAGGTCAAGAGCAGAGGATATCTCATGAAACCCACTCTACTACCCATCAGCTCTACCACCTTGGGCAGTCTCAATGCTTCCATTTTCACTTCTGTGAACAGAGTGATGCTGCATTTTTATTAAGTAGCACCAAAAAGAGCATATGACCCAATGTAGAACCCCAATAAATGGTAGCTTTTAATATTATTTAATATTGTATTAAGGAATGACATGTAAAGGCTTTAGCCCTGGTAAATTACCTCAATGGACAAAATCTTTTCAATGCCTGAGATATGTACTTTAAATTTGACATATTTAAAAGGCTCATTGCTTTATCAAAGGATCTTTTGTTCCCATGCACTAACTAAAACTAACTTGGTCTAGCTTCAGCAAAAGAAAAAAGAAATGGGGTTATGGAGGGATTTAGAGGTAGCATTATTTCTCAGAATCAAAGTAGCTGGATCTCTAAAGCAGCTCTGTCCAATAGAAGCTTAATTTTACACTTAAAATGTTCTAGCAGAGTAAAAGGATATAGGTGAAATTAACTTTAATCCAATATACCCAAAATACTATGATTTCAGTATTGAATAAGTGTAAAATATTGAGATATTTTACATTATTTTCTCATACTAAGTTTTTGGAATCTGGTGTATATTTTACCTGTACAGTACAACTCAATTTGGACCAGCCACATTTTCAAGGGCTCAAGAGCCACAGGTTGTGAGTGGCTACCCTACTGGAGAGCAGCAGCATCGCCTCCTGAAAGTAAGAGTAGAGATCTGTGGATAACCACATACAGTCTCTCTGCTTAACTGTCTTCTGCCCTCTACTTATATTCTTCTCCCTTTGGGACTAACTTCTTCTGACCTCTCTGTGCATGTTTACAATGGCTGGTCCACAGAGCAAGAGTATCTAACTGTGCCTAAAATCTACCCACACTCAGATGCTACCTATACTTCAAATCTTTAATCCATTAAAAAGATTAATCTGATTGACATAACTTGGCACTTGTCCACTCCAGTTCCTAGCAAGTATGGGGAAGTGAGGGCGGAAAGAAGTAGTACCGTCATGGTTACCTGGGTTTGGAATAAAGCCCTGATGGATCATTTTTCTGGGGTTCCTTCCAGAGTTAACATTTTCTGTAGACAATGGCACCTCTTTTTCAACAATAATGCTTAAACTAAGTTCACACTTTGATTTGTTTTTTAATTGAAGATATTAGGTGAAAGTCTGTGCAATTAATATCTTAAATCAATGTCAAGCACCAACTTAATTTTGTAAGCTATATGTTTTTTGTTTGTGCAAATCTATATTTTTAATAGATTTTTATTGATTCTAGAGAGCAAGGGAGAGAGAGAGAAAAAAAAACATCAATGATGAGAGATTGCTCCTTCCTGCATGCCCCCTACTGGGAATAGAGCCTGAAACTCGGGCATGTGCCCTGACCAGGAATGGAACCATGACCTCCTGGTTCATAGGTCGATGCTCAACCACTGAGCAACACCAGCTGGGCAAGATAGTAAATATTTTAGGCTTTATGTGTCGAGAAACAAAAATTGAGGATATTATATAGTTACTTATGTAAGCATGTAAAAATGCTAAAACCATTCTTAGCTCATGGGCCATGCAATAATAGGTGACAGCAGATTTGCTGCATAAGGTATAATGTGTAGACGCTGTCCTACACAATTCTGTCCCTCTCATATTGTGTATTAAATAATGGTCCCTGGGTTTAAGTCTGGTTCTTTCATTTCCACATGAAAAACTATAACAGCCCCTAATGTTAGGAGCATGCTGGAGTTCAGCTTTATTATTCAGAAATTAAAAAGAAAGAGACTGTGCTTGGAAGAAACCAAGGGATCGCCATCATTAAGTGAGCCAGGCTCCCTCCTGCTGCTTTCAGGTTCCTGCAGCCTGGGCCTTAGAGGGGGCATTTGTCTTATGTACACACAGAAGGTACAGCTATTGAAGAAACTCATCTCCTAAGAGGGCACACCTGGTCACACAGATCCTGGCTCACCCCCAGGTGAGCTATTGCTATAATTTTCTCACTGGCAATTATTCTCAGTAGCAATGAATCAAGCTACTATCCAGGATAGTTGGAGCACAAAAGTATATTCCATCATTAGTCCCTTTGGGAAGTGGGGACATATAACCTAATTTAAAAAAAAAAAAATTGGAGTTGTGATGCCTATCTCACAGGGTGGCTGTAATGACTAAAAAAAAAATTATCACTTAGCAGCATGCTTGACATAAATTAAATCACTGAATATAAGGTGATAGTGATGATGCAATGATGATGACGATGGTGGTGATATGATGATGGTGCTGATGGTGGAAATGATTATATTTCAGAGGATTAAACCAAAGAGTTCCTCCTAGTAACATATAAATTCACCTTCAGAGGATCTAAGTTCCAAGTGCCTCTGTCCTGTCAGTAGGTGTGCTAATATTTGATCCTTACTAATATTATTCAGACTTGGAATTTCCACATTAGTCTTCACATATTTCCTATCACTCCCATTTCAGTAATTTTAATGAGGGGCAGCAGTTCCTTGTAACAAGTTCCTTAAAAATTTAGTTTGTAAGGTAGATGTTACACACACACACACACACACACACACACACACACACACCATACCTACACAACTTTTATGGACAAACAAGTTTGGCAACTATTGAGCTAAATAAGGTTAAACATGTTTACTAAAGCAGAATTTTAAGATGCTTTTCCTATGACAACATACATTGTGATTCTCTATGAAGGAACTAAAGAAAGTATTATTTTATTTCCCAAACTGACTTGACAGAAATACTCTTGTTTTTACTGAGGTACTTTAGTGCCAGCTTTCCATGAAATGCATTTTCAAAATGGTGATAATGGCCTGGCCGGTGTGGCTCAGTGGTTGATCACTGACCTATGAACAGGGAGGTCACAATTCAATTCCTAGTCAGGGCACATGCCCAGGTTGCAAGCTCAATCCCCAGTAGGGGGTGTGCAGGAGGCAGCCAATATATGTCTCTCTCACATCAATGTTTCTATCTCTCTGTCCCTCTCCCTTCTGCTCTGAAATAAATAAAAAACATATTAGAATTTTTTTAATGGTGATAATGATAACAAGCATTGACATCAACTAATACATGCCATACGATCTGCTAAGAACTATTTTATTTTACTCTCCAAAAAATCATATAAGGCATTATTATTACTATATACTATTACTATTTACTATTTTTGGAATAATTCACTAAAGAGGAAATCTTTGAGGCAATTTATGTTCCCCAAACTCAGACTATAGAACCTAGATTTGAATTAGTAACCCAATTCCAGAGACTCGGCTATGGATCTACATTAAATATCAAAACATTGAAAACCTGCCATATCATGTTCTGTTGGCCAGATTAGGAGCTAAATGAAGCCAAATCAGAGAGTGAAAGTAGATGCTTTACATTCATAACAATAACTTCCAAACCTTCCTTCTCTTCCTTTTAAATGACAAGATTCCTCAGTCTTTTTTGTTTTGTTTTGTTTTGTTTTGCCGGTTTGAGGCTCATCCCACTTTTGTCCTGAGTCACTAGATTAAACAAATATGGGATTCATATTCTCAAAGTAAATGGCTTCTATTGTTATTGCTGGCTGTCCGCAGGAATGCTTATGGTATAAGATCATATAATTAAAGGCATACACCCTCCATGCCTTCAGGTACTGGATCTACCACTTGAGAGCTGAGAACACTTGAGCAAATTACAGAACTTCACAGACTATAAACTGAATTAATAATAATTTTGAGGATTGAATGAGTATATGCATGTAAATATCCATGGCATTTAATAAATTAATATTTGTCTATAAGCATTAGCTAAAAAATAAATAAATACATAAAGTTTATAAAAGCATGTAGTACCTATTATTGTTAGATAATATTATAAAAAATACATAAGACTATCTTGTTTATAGATAATCAGGAAATTTATAATTGCCTTTATTCACAGAGAGTATCTGTACCCTCAACCTTTTGTAACTTGGTTCTTTATATACCAGGAAATCATTTTTCCCCTGGAAATGTCAATAATTATTAGAGCAGTTGAGATTCAGGAAACAAAGAAAAGAAACCCCTAAATCCTGATATAACTGCTCAAGTCCCTAGTGCTGAAAGTTTAGTGTTTTGTAATACAGAATATTCTCTTCATTTATACCCAAGACTAAATGTCTTGGTCACTTGACTTCTTATAGCTCAGCAGATTAGAAGCAGCAAATAAGAGGGCAGACAGCTGTATGAAGCAATCACAGCAACCCTGGAAGTGGCAGTTGATAGCTATACAATGAAGAAGAGAAAAACAAAACATACCCAATTAGAACTTAATGCAATTACTAATTGCCATAATGTTCATTTTGCATCATTGGAAAATTTCACACTATAATCTATACTTTTAAGAAAGCAGGAAGTTAAATGATATATACAAAATTTTCTTCCAAAGCAGTTGAAAAAGTTTGGTTAAATGGTATAATTTTAGTTACTTAGAAACTGCGCCTTTATTACTCCAAATTGCCATATAATAAGGTGTCACTGTATTTGAGTTAAGTGATTAACTCTTATGATTTTGAGGACATAGGTGTACAGTATAAATTGAAATTTATTTGCTTATTAAATAAAGTAGTGGGTATTGCACATGTATAAAATTCTATTTGGGCATGATCTGAAAAACATAAGACTTTTGTAAGCATAAACAAAATGTTTGGAAAAGGTACACTTATAGAAACTAGTTTCATAAAAAGGATGAGTCAAACATACTCCTAGCAATGCCCATTCATTGCCAATTTCAATTTTACCTTTTTAACAGGTTTCGAACAGGCTCAAATGACACTGGATTACATTGTTCTATCAATATCAAACTGTTATGCAATAATGCAATAGAACTTTAAAGTTGTTCAAATAATTATTAAAGAAAATAATGTAGGTAATACAAACATATTTTATGTAACACTTAATGAAGCAGGCTCTCCTTTCAGAGAACTACAAATTGGAGCTGAAGGCGGTAGGGTGGTGCTTTTATAGAATAAAGAATAAAGAACAAGGAAGAGAAAAAAATAAAATACCTGACGAACTGAGGCCACATAGTCAAGCTTGTTTAGAGTGAGAAGGCCCAGGCTTTGGGGCTTAGGGATTGGCTGACTGGATATATGATATTCCTGATCAAGCTGAGCATTTATAGGGACAAGAAAGTTATCTATGTTTTAGTTTGCTGACATGACACTCTGGGCAGGGGTGTCTCCATCTTAAGTCTAGAAAGTAATTTCAACAGAGTTTACATGACACTTTTTAGCCATTATTTCATTTCATGTTTAGGTAATAATAATTATAAAATTAAGATTAACAGGCAACAAAAAATGGTTATGTTTGGAATGCTATCCTAAATTTTTTTGTGGATTATCTCATTCAATAATTCCAAAAATCCTAAAGGTAAGTACTGTTTTACCTAAGAAGAAACTAAGGTTGAGAGAGGATAGGAAACTAGCACACAGCTAATTATTTACAAAGAATAAATGATTCCAATATAAGCACCGTGTTCTAAATCTCAATGCACTATTGCTTCCAAAAACTCTAAGCTCTGGAATTTTTTATGTTGACCAATTATAAGAAAATTAATCTCAGAGAACTTAAGTAATTTCTAAGATTATTACTCACCAAGCAAGTCCAGGGTCAAACTCAGGCTTTTTGACTATCATAACGCACCATCCTTTTTACCTTCCTAGTTCCAAGAACCACATTTTGGTTCAAAATTCTTAACTTAAAAACCCCGACACAAATGAATCCCCACGGTATACCTTCAAAATGCCAAGCAAAGTGACCTCTAGGGTTTATGGATGAGAACCTCCTGAAAAAACAAAATCAAAACAAAACAAAAAAAATGGGGAAGTGACTTGGTCACTCAGGGGTTCTCTAGCTAGAAAGACTGACTAGTCCTAGCTGGTTTCTCTCAGTGGTTAGTGCACTGGCCCGTGAACTGAAGAGTCTCATGTTTGATTCTGGTCAAGGGTGCATACCTTGGTTGCAGGCTCAATCCTCAGCATTGGTTGGGGAGGGGGGAGAGGGGGGAGGCAACCAATTGATGTGTCTCCAACATCAATGCTTCTCTCTCTCTCTCTCTCTCTCTCTCTCTCTCTCTCTCTCTCTCTCTCTCTCTTCCCCCCTCCCTCCCCCCTTCCACTCTCTCTAAAAATCTATGGGAAAAAAATATATATATATATCCGGGTGACGATTAACAACAACAAAAGAAAGCTTGACCAAGTTCTTTGAGACTTTGCTCTCACTCTAGAAACACTCTTTTCTATCCCTGATCCCAATCTTCTTTCCTGAGCAGACAATTACCATCAAAGTATCCTTTGCAAATGAAGGAGGGAGTAGTGCTTATTAGTTTTGGCCTGTTTGTCCAGCTGCAAACATGTAAAAAGGAATGCTACTCTCTGAAAGGAACGTTACAGTCTGAGGATCTTGTTTGAAAGTCATAATAAAAAACTCCTAACATAATAGAAAACATATTCTCCTCTTTCCATTTGTAGAGACAGATGCTCAGAACCACTGGTTGACTTCCCGGTTGAATGAGATGGATGCAGCCCCTGGTGGTCATTACAGTTTTGCAAAGATTCATAGCCCATACTCCACTCGCTCAAAGACCCTCATTAGACAGCCAAAACAACAGAGTCACAAAGTCGAGGTGGATGGGAAATATGTTTCCATTTCTGAAGAAGCATTCCCGCTCCATTCTATGAAAGTAAAACACAAAACTAGGTTGTTCATTGAAAAGTCCACTGCGATACTTTTCAATGTTTAATTATGACATTCATCGCCATTTGCCTTTGGCTAACACAGAAATCCTCTCATATTTCTGGAGGCAACTGAATCCCAAAGCTACATTAAGCAATGCTTCTGAACTCGCTAAAAACAGCATGAACTCTGGCTGGGTCAGTTTCCTTACAAGAGCTCTTCCTGCAGCTCAGCAGCAGGAGTGTGACTGTGGCATTAGCAGCATGGTGTGCAGCCATCACCTGCTCAGTGTGTGCAGGATGGGGAAATAAATAGGGATCTTTTTCTGCTAAAGCCGGGAAGGAAATGAAAGGCTTTCAAATGTACAATTCTCTCGCACTTTCCTCTGTTCAGCTCGTTACAGGGGCGGGTGGGGAGAGGAAGACACACAATTAAATTTTCCAAATATAATAATTGTCCTGCAAATTAACTTGTTTTTAAGAGAAGTTTTTGATCATTCACAGAAAGAGTAAAGTAAATCCAATATTTGCAGTATCATTTTTTTTAAAATATATTTTATTGATTTTTTTTTAGAAACATGATGAGAGAGAAACATCGATCACTGCCTCTTGCACACCCCTTACTAGGGATGTGCCTGCAACCAAGGCACATGCCCTTGACCGGAATCGAACCTGGGAATCCAATATTTGCAGTATCATTTTTATCTTACTAGAACTATGGACTGTAAATTCACCTAACTTGCCTTATGTTAACTCTTCTTAATTCATTATTATATCGCTTGTTTTGATTTTTTAATAAAGAATTTTTATATGAAAGTTACCCTTTAAATTGTAATTATCCCTCTTAAGATAAGTTTTGAAGCTAATAACACTTTTTTTTAATCTCCCAAAGCACTTAAGGTGATCCTGTTTTCTGTTCACTCAGATTTGCAAACTGGGAGTTACACTCTGGTTACATTGAGAGTGTAATTCCCTAAGTATGGGGCATTCCTTCAGTTCACTTAATAATGTTTCCAAAAAGCGTTAGGTATAGACAGCATTTTAAAGGAAAATGAAGTCATTATGCAACATCTCAAACTTAGATTATAAACTCAGTGGTGGTTAGGGATCAGTTTATTTAGTTATTTTTGTGTAAAAAAATACAAATATGTTGTGTGTTTAGTATGTATTTTTTAAATAACTAGGATAATTTGGTGGTCTGTTTCCTCCTAAAAATGAAACATATATATCTGTATCAAATACTTGTTTTACTAATCAAAAGGTAGACAATCTTAAATTTAAGATAAGTAATGTTTTACAAAAAAAAAACAAAAACAAAGGTTACCACCCTATCATCAACATTGCTTGAGACCACACGTTAGGATGGATTTATAAAAACACTGAATGAGGGCAGGAGACCTGGTTTATTTTCCATACTGATGTATCACAAGTCCCTAGAACAATCCCTGGCATAAAGTTGGCACTCAATTAAATGTAAATTGAATTTAAGTTTTTACCATTTGTTCTCAATCCAGATACAAATACGTTGATTTTTGAGGTCACACGCTCGCATCTAAACAGTTGTAATTTTTCAACCAGAAGGACCCCTCAAGCAGCCCCAGACCCTGCCCTTTCTGACACATATAGTTTTTTAGCCTTTCTTTATTTGTCAACTACTTTCATATCCTTCCAATGACAACATTGTTGCTTAAATCAGCCAAAATTGGTATCTGTAGCTTGCCATAAGGCATCCTAATGGAAATATTAGCTTTATTTTAAACTATCAGTCTCATAACTTCATCGAATAAATGAAATGAAACATGACATTGTTGAAGAGAGGGGTGTGTGTGTGTGTGTGTGTGTGTGTGTGTGTGTGTGGTGTACGAGCGGGCTCCCATGCTTTAGGAAATGTGGTTGCTTATGTTTTGTTGTCTCTAAAGCCATCCAAATGGGATTCTATTACTTACACCACCTGGATGTGAAGTGAGCAGCCTTACAAAATAATATCCAGTTATTGGTTACACTTAGACATGTGCCATCTGGCTGCTCATTAATTGCTCATAATGATGCTTTAAGTACAAATAATTGAAGTAACTGGGCCTTGGAGCTCCATTAATTTACCTTCCAATCACTCCAGCCATTCTCCCTGGTTTCTCTCCACACATATCCCACACTCCCTCCCTCAGCCTGTTCCTTCTAGCCAGAATTTCAGCCAGGCAAGGGAAGAAGGAAGCAGTGGCCCAAACAACTTCCATTTTCCTGCTTATCCCTTTGTAAGGTGGCTAGCCATCCCACTCCTGAGAGGTCTACAGAAGGTCTCTGAAGTGAGAATACTTAAAAGGCCAGTAGCTTTTTATGAGCACAAAGCCCAGGAACAATAGCCACATGGGCTAAACTCTGTGCTCTGGCACCGTGTTCCGCCCAGAAATCATCAAAGGCGTTTTATACTAGGAAAGTAACTACGGAACCTGCTGTGTGTACAGAGACTGGATTTTCCTTGAGTAATTGGATATCAGTACAAGGACTTTTCAACAGAGGGTCATGACCCATGGGGACTTACAATCAATTTAGTGGACTAAAGCCAGCATTTTGTTAAATGTTACTTAAATTTTTAGAATTAGATTCAATTACTCTGGGGGGGAAAATGCTCATGTCATTGAAACTTCAAAAAAGTAGGCAAACCTAAAACCAGTTACATAGGTGTCTTAAGCAAACAACACACACAAAATGTGCCATGAAGTCAAGTTTGCGACTGATGATATGGTTCTCAGATATGCGCTAATAATACTGTGTGTTTTCCAGTAGCACCTTATTCATGGAAAAATATTGGATGACTAGGTGATGAACTCAGTTGACCTTATGTGCTGTGGAAAGAGTGAGCCTTATGTGCTGTGAACATGTAAATCTGACATTCAATTGTTAATCTTTGTATATCATTACTTACATTTTTGTGCCCTGGGATACATACTGAATCGCCCTTTCTAGGTATGGGTCTGGAGGTGAGTACTGTACTAGGGTTACCTTTTTCTTACAAAGGAGGACATGGAGGATCAAGTGGTTGGATAACTTGGCCAAGGTCACACAACTAATAAGCGGAGAGACTCCGCATGGCATTGCTACACTGCTGCCTCGAGGACCTGTGCGGTGGCCAAGTCTGGGAGCTTGAGGCAGAGCGTGCTGCTCTCCCCAACTGTGCAAAACTGCTCCATTAGTGCACCCACAGCCAATGCTCTCAGCTCAAGAGCAAAGTGGACGAGGGAGTGTGATGCCCAGACATTACTTTGCTCAGAGTCTCTTCATCCTGAGCTGACTATTTTGTCAACTTCAAAAGTTGTGTAGGGTAAGCATAATTTAACTGAGGAAGTTTTGCTATCACCTTTCCTTATTCCTTTGAGTAGTCTTCATGAGTTCGAGCTTGATTGAAAGTCCCAGCATCTTTTGTGTTTTAACTTCTCCAGTGAATGCAAACTACTTCATTCCTGCTTTCAGGCACAGTTGTCACTTATTAAATCTTCTATTCTTAATTTGCCTACTTAAGGCATTTGTCTATAACAGCTTGAAAAAATGCCATGACTTAATGATACCTAATAGACTGAGAAAAGAATTAAATCTAAACTATTGAAAACAGCTTTTTAAAAATATATATCATAAAATTACCCTCTGAGAAAGCCCTGGAGAGCAAATTAGATACATGGCTGGAGTTCAATAAAAACAACTTGGAAACGTATTGGGACTGGGTTATTACATGCTTCTGCTGCTTACAGCCAGCATATTTCCTCTTTATTGTAAATCGTAAGTTCAAGCTACAAATACTTCCTATTGACCTGAACTTAGTTGCACTTCAGGGTCCTTCTGTCTTGACTGCCAGCCGCCTATAATATTTGTTACTGGGAATTTGGTGAGGTTTTATGATGACAGATTTTTTTCCACCTAAGCCATGTTTTACGTTGGACAAGTGTATTTTATTTTATTATGCTATTAAGATCCCAGAGTAGTAAGAAAACAAAAAACACAAGCAGAAGGGTGACATGGCACAAAGATATTCAGTTGGGTCAGAAAAGTAAAGACGTCAGGTTTAGACTTTTGTTTCTTGCTACAACCATGGTACTTCCCACCTGGCCCCAGATTCCCCCACCCCTTTGATTTGTGTAGCCTATTCTTCTTTTCCTTCACTACAGTCTTCTATATATTTCCTCTCTTTTCTTCCCCATTTTCAACATTAAGGTTGAAATTACATTTCAGAGCTGAATAGTCCAATTGGGCAGAATTGCACAAATGAGCCAGAAGCTCGTTGGGAATCCCCATTTCAAGGTAAAGATTCATTTGTCATTTAGACCTTCTCGGCTATGAGACTGGACAGACTGCCAGCCACCTGTGCTATGCTTCACAATGTGGGGCCATCTGTATGAGAGGCAACATAGCACGGTAGGTAAGAGCTCCAAGGTTGGAATCAGATGACTGGGTTCAGATCATAATTTCATTAATTACTATCTGTGAGTTCAGACAGGTTACTTAACTTCTCTAAACCTCATTTACAAAATAAGGAAAATAATCATATTTACTTCATATGGTTGTATGAAAATTAAATAAGGTTATAGATGTAAAATGTTTAATGAATGGCACACTGTGCGCACTCAATATATTGTAGGTTACTGGACCATTATATTACCACTAATGTCAAGTCCAAGTTGAGAGGTAGGAAGAGGGTTAAGCTGGGTAGAGTTGACCAGCAGACTGCTGCTGAGAGGCAAGATAGAGGCAATTATGGAAAACTCAGAGAATGGTAGTGCTCAGAGAGTACACATGTATGTGGGCTGTGGGTCAGATGTAGGTGGAATGAGAGAACATCTGTATGAATGGGACTTAGAGAAATCAGCCCTGGACTCTCGTTCCAGGTCACACATCAGCTGGTAATATGGCCGTGGCAGGTCACAGGCTCTCTGCCTCTCATTCAGCTCAGCAGATATAAAATTAAAGGATTGTCTTAATATACAATCAAAATCCCTTCTAGTTGTCAGATATTGTGCACACACTTGAGAGTTAAACTTGGTGAAGGATTGGAGAGTCCAGAGTCAGAGGAAGAACGACCAGTGCAAGATGGAGAGATTAGGGAGAAGAGGCAAAGTTCAGTGCAGGATGGGAGAGATGAGACTTAGAGAGAGACCCAGAGGAAAAGTAATAAACATTGATTGCAATTTCCCCCACTGTCTTATATCCCAGATCACTTGTAGAAGGAATTATCCCATGTGGGGATACAGAGAGTATTTTCTCAAACACCTGACAGTGCATAGGAAGCTTCCCTCATACTACTAACTGTCATAATAAAACATTATTCAGTTCTGTGATTTTATATATGGTATCACCCAGTGGTCTTAGGCTAAGCCACAGATACACATACACACATGCACACAGACACACACACACACACAGACACATGCAGACACACAGACACATACACGCAGACACACACACATTTCTGGAAAATATATTATCTCTACCCCCAATAAGCCATCCACATCTAACAATATTATACTTAATTACTTAAATTGAAATTGTTAAAACTTATGGTTAATTAAATATTCTATGTAAATAAAAATAGGATTTAATACTTCCCAGCTAGCTGGTTCTAGATAAGAGTTTCTGGAACAGTATTTTAAATATTATTCCGCAAAAATAATCCTGAATAGCTTTTTATTCCTATAGCATCCTGTAGAAAACTGTCTTCCTGGAGCAGTCTAATTGAAGTATTAAAACATCAAGTGGAAATAGAAAATGGCGACAGAATAGAGTCGGGTTTTGAGTCTGTTCCTGGAGCGGAGAGTCGGAGCAGCAGAGGCTCACAGAGGGAGTGTATGTGGGCAAGCCAAGGGACAGCTAAACTCCAGGAGAAGGCGGGGGAGTGCTGGGCAGTGTTCCTCTGACCGCGCAGCACCCACAGGGGCTGGGTCCCCTCCCGGAGCTGCGGGCTCACCGGGCGCCTCGCCATCTTGCAAGGAAAGGAGGATTTTAGTGGAAACCTGACTTTCTGCGACAACTGCAAACACTGAATTGCTGGGAGCACCAGACCACCGGTCCCCTATCAGCGCAAACATTCGGATTCAAAGAAACTCTTCACTGCACCACGGAAAGGTCAGATTTCGCCTGAAATAAAGTGCGGTTTCTAATCCCCGCGGTGGGTGAGGGAAGTGCTGGGTGAGGGAAGCGCGGCAGCCACAGGACCGGCAGGAGCCGGGAGGTCTGTGCCTAGAAAAATCGGCGGCAGTTGGAACTGCCGTGATCCGTGAATGAGGAGGGGGGTCTTCTGAGCTGCTAACAGAAGTGACCTCTTGAAAGCAACTCATTTTAATCTGACGAGGAGGGTCAGACTAAGAATTTTCAAAGGAGTGCAGGCTCCTTAGTCTGGTGCACAGACCCACGGTCCGCACACTTGGGCTCTTTCCGACTCTGATTGCTAAGCCCAATACATAGAAAAACCCAGGTGAAGGGGCCCTGAAAGACTGCAGGGGGAAGGTGTTTTCTCGGAACCTGGGGACCAGAGCTGCGTGTGACCATCAGAGAGGCAGCTCTGAGGCGCACACCTCCACAAGCTCTGAGGCGCACACCTCCACAAACCGGTAGTGAGTGCCATAGAGGGGGAAAAAAAAAAAAGAGCTAGAGAGGCCCGGAAGTCAATTCAGAAACACTGCCACCCAGGGGCTGAAACACTAATTGTCTCTGGTGTAATCAAAAGTAAATACGAGAAATTAAGACACGGCTGGCTTAAAAAGCAGGACTGGCTTCCAACACTGAGGAGCCCTGGAATGAAGCTGAACTGAAATACCACCCAGACTGGGAAAAAGGCGTACCAAACAGAATAATAGAGGAAGTGAGTGACAGCCGCTACTGCACATTTTAGTCTTCCTATTTTTTAATTTTCAATTCTTTTTTCAATTTTTTAAATTTTTTATTCTCATATTTTTTATTTTCATTTTTTGTATCTTTTACTTAAGAAACTAATTTTTTTTCTTTTTCCTCACTCGATTTTCACCTTTTAAATTATTACATTTTTATTTTCAATCAGCACGATTATTACTATTATTTTACTTTTTTTTTTAAATGTCATTTGATTTTCTCTTTCTTGTATTTTGGGATTAGTGTCCTACATTCGATTTGCATCTTTCCCTTACAATCGCTTTACCCTATCTCAAAGCTAACATTATGCCATCACTCTCCTCCTAACCTTTCCCCTTTTGGTCCCCAGTTTATCTTAACCCTTTCTGGCTTTAGATTTTCCCTACTTTTTCAGTTTACTCTCTGCTAAAACTTCACCCTACTTATATATCTAATTCCCAACCCCCTGCTCCAAATCCATACAAACCTCTCTCTACGCTACCTTAAAAAAATTATTTTTCTCTCTGGCCTTTTGTTGTTGTTTGCTTGAATGTTGATTAGATTGAATTTTTATGCTTTTTTATGAGATTGTTTTGATTATTCTTTTTGTTGGTTTGGTTGGTTCTTTTGTTTGCTTTGTTTTTGTTTGTTTTTTACTTTTGTTTTCCCTTGCCTCACTTGATATTAGCTGCTGTTGCAGTTTGTATTAATCTCCAGGCTCGTGTCGCTGGAATTTGCTGGGAATAGTGGTTGTTCTAGTGGAGTTTACTCCCCATATATATAGTTTGTTCCCCTTTTCTCTCTTAGTATCATTCTTGTCTCTCTTACTTTTTTTTTCTTTTCTTTTTCTTTTCTTTTATTTCTTTTTCTTTTCTTGCTTTCTGCTCTTTTCCCAAGTTCAGATTCACACTCTTTGGTTTTTTTTCGTTGTTGTTCTTTCTTTTTACTCTCCCTCTTCCACTCCTATTCCCTAATTTGTCTTTCTCTGGTGGTTACCTTTATTGGAGGTTATTAATATCGTGAATACAATTCTGTTCAGTGCCTTGTCTGTTGTGCCTGGTTGTGTTGTATTTTATACCTTTAAATCAACGCCAGAGAGAGAAATCTATATAACCAGACACCCGGAGAAGAGAGACCATGAGGAGACAAAGAAATAGCCCCCGGAAAGAGAAGCAGGCATCACCAGAAAAGGAAGTAAACGATTTAGAGGCAAACAACCTATCAGAGAAAGAATTCAGAGAAATGGTCATAAAGTGGCTGAAAAGGATGGAAGACAAATTCGACAATATGAGTAAGAACCAAGAAGAAATGAAGAAGAACCAAGAAGAAATGAAAAATGACATCGCTGCTGTAAAGAACTCAATAGAAAGCATCAAGAGTAGACTGGACGAAGCAGAGGACCGCATAAGTGAGCTAGAAGACAAGATGGAAAAAAATACCCAATTACAACAGCTTCTAGAAACAAAAATTAGAAAGATGGAGGAGAGCCTAAGGGAACTTCGGGACAACACAAAACAAAACAACATCAGGATAATAGGGGTGCCAGAAGGAAAGGAAACTGAGCAAGGAATAGAAAACCTGTTTGAAGAAATAATAACAGAAAACTTCCCTGATATAGGGAAGAAAAAACACACACAAATCCAAGAAGCTCACAGAGTTCCAAGCAAAATGAACCCAAAAAGACCGATGCCAAGGCACATTATAATTAAGTTGGCAAACACCAACGACAAAATAAGAATCTTACAAGCGGCCAGAGAGAGACAGACAGTTACATACAAAGGAACCCCCATCAGACTAGCAACTGATTTCTCAACAGAAACTCATCAGGCCAGAAGGGAATGGAATGAAATATACCAAGTCATGCAAAGGAAGGGTCTAAATCCAAGAATACTGTACCCAGCAAGGCTATTAATCAAAATTGAAGGTGAAATCAGGAGCTTCACAGACAAAAAAGGACTAAGGGAGTTTATCACCACAAAACCAGCAATGAAAGAAATGCTAAAGGGTCTGCTGTAAAAAAAAAAAAAAAAAAAAAAAAGAGAAAGAAATAGGAAGCAAAGAAGGAACACAGGGGTATAGAATAAAAATGGCGTCAAATAAGTACCTATCAATAATAACTTTAAAGGTAAATGGATTGAATGCCCCAATCAAAAGACACAGGGTAACAGACTGGATAAGAAAACAAAACCCAGATATCTGCTGTCTACAGGAAACCCACCTCAAAAAAAAGGATGCACACAGACTGAGAGTAAAGGGATGGAAAAAGGTTTTCCAGGCGAATGGAAATGAAAAAAAAAGCGGGGGTAGCAATACTTATATCTGACAAATTAGATATCAAAGTGAAGGACATAACAAGAGATAATGAAGGCCACTTCATAATACTAAAGGGAGAAATCCAACAAGAAGAAATAACTCTGGTAAACATATATGCACCCAATACAGGAGCACCAAGATACATTAAAAAACTCCTGGAAGATATCAAAGGAGAGATTGACAGCAATACAATCATAGTAGGAGACTTCAATACCCCACTATCACCATTGGACAAATCCTCTAAACAAAAAATCAGCAAAGAAACATCAATCCTAAATGACTCACTAGAACAGATGGAATTCATCGACATCTTCAGAACATTTCACCCCAAAGCCACAGAATATACATTCTTCTCAAGTGCACATGGGTCATTTTCAAAGATAGACCATATGTTAGGACATAGGCAAAGTCTCTCCAAATTCAAGAAGATAGAAATCATATCAAGTATCTTCTCAGATCACAGTGGCATAAAACTGGAAATCAACTACAATAAAAACAACCCAAAGAAATCAAACACTTGGAGACTAAACAGCATGCTATTAAACCATGACTGGATTACCAAAGACATCAAGGAAGAAATAAAAGACATCATGGCAACAAATGACAATGAAAACACAACAATCCAAAATCTATGGGACACAGCGAAAGCAGTCCTGAGAGGGAAGTTCATAGCTCTACAAGCCTACTGCAAAAAACAAGAAACAATGGTAATAAATTACCTAACCCAACAACTCAAAGAGTTAGAGAGAGAGCAACAAGATAAGCCCAGTGTAAGCAGAAGGAAAGAAATAATAAAGATCAGAGCGGAGATAAATGACATAGAGACCAAAGAAACAATACAAAAGATCAACAAAACCAAGAGCTGGTTCTTTGAAAGGATAAACAAGATTGATGAACCTCTAGCCAGGCTCACCAAGAAGCAAAGAGAGAGGACCCAAATAAACAAAATCAGAAATGAAAGAGGTGAAATAACAACAGACTCTGCCGAAATACAAAGGATTGTTAAAAAATACTACAAACAACTCTATTCCAACAAACTGGACAACCTAGAGGAAATCGACATATTCCTAGAAAAATACAACCTTCCAAAACTCAATCAGGAAGAATCTAAGCAGCTCAACATGCCAGTAACTATGGAAGAAATTGAAGCAGTCATCAAAAAGCTTCCAGCAAACAAAAGCCTGGGGCCAGATGGCTTCACAGGAGAGTTTTACCAAACTTTCAAGGAAGAACTAAAACCTATCTTCCTCAGACTATTCCAAAAAATTCAAGAGGAAGGAACACTCCCAGGCTCCTTCTATGAAGCCAGCATCACCCTAATACCAAAACCAGATAAAGACAACTCAATGAAAGAGAATTATAGGCCAATATCCCTCATGAACATAGATGCCAAAATCCTCAACAAAATTCTAGCAAATCGGCTCCAGCAGTACATCAGAAAGATCATACACCATGACCAAGTAGGATTTATCCCAGGAATGCAAGGATGGTACAATATCCGCAAATCAATAAACGTGATACATCACATAAACAAACTGAGAGATAAAAATCACATAGTCATATCAATAGATGCAGAAAAAGCATTTGACAAAATCCAACACCCTTTCTTGATAAAAACTCTCAACAAGGTGGGAATAGAAGGATCATACCTCAACATAATAAAAGCTATATATGATAAACCCACAGCAAACATCATACTCAATGGGCAAAAACTAAAACCATTTCCCCTAAGAACAGGAACAAGACAGGGATGCCCACTCTCACCACTCCTGTTTGACATAGTACTGGAAGTATTAGCTATCGCAATTAGGCAAGAAGAAGAAATAAGAGGCATCCAAATTGGAAAAGAAGAAGTGAAGCTGTCCTTATTTGCAGATGACATGATATTGTACATAAAAAACCCAAAAGATTCCATCAAAAAACTAATAGGCTTAATAAATGAATTCGGCAATGTAGCGGGATACAAAATTAATGCCAAGAAATCTATGGCTTTTCTATACACCAATAATGAACTTACAGAAAGAGAGACTAAAAAAGCAATCCCATTTACCATCACACCAAAAAAATTAAGATACCTAGGAATAAACTTAACTAAGGAGGTAAAAGACCTATACGCAGAAAACTACAGGACACTGAAAAAAGAGATAGAGGAAGACGTAAACAGATGGAAGAACATACCATGTTCATGGATTGGTAGAATCAACATCATTAAAATGTCCATACTACCCAAAGCAATCTACAGATTCAATGCACTTCCCATCAAAATACCAACAGCATATTTCACAGACCTAGAAAGAACTCTCCAAAAATTCATCTGGAATAAAAAAAGACCCCGAATAGCCACAGCAATCCTGAGAAAGAAGAATAAAGTAGGTGGGATCTCAATACCAGATTTCAAGCTGTATTACAAAGCCACTGTTCTCAAAACAGCCTGGTACTGGCACAAGAACAGACATATTGATCAATGGAACAGAATAGAGTCCCCAGATATCGACCCAAACCACTATGCTCAATTAATATTTGACAAAGGAGGCATGAACATACAATGGAGTCAAGACAGTCTCTTCAATAAATGGTGTTGGGAAAACTGGACAGATACATGCAAAAAAATGAAACTAGATCACCAACTTACACCATACACAAAAATAAACTCAAGATGGATACAGGACTTAAACATAAGACGGGAAACCATAAAAATACTAGAGGAATCCACAGGCAACAAAATCTCAGACATATGCCAAAAGAACTTCTTCACTGACACTGCCCCTAGGGCAATGGAAGCTAAAGAGAAAATTAACAAATGGGACTACATCAAAATAAAAAGCTTTTTTACAGCAAAAGAAACCATCAACAAAACAACAAGAAAGCCCACTGCATGGGAAAACATATTTGCAAATGCTATCACTGATAAAGGTTTAATCTCCAACATCTACAGTCAGCTTATGCAACTTAATAAGAGGAAGATAAATGATCCAATAAAAAAATGGGCAACAGACCTAAACAGAATATTTTCAAAAGAAGACAGAAGGAAGGCCAAGAGACACATGAAAACATGTTCAAAGTCACTTATTATCCGAGAGATGCAAATCAAAACAACAATGAGGTACCATCTCACACCTGTCAGAATGGCTATCATCAACAAATCAACAAACGACAAGTGTTGGCGAGGATGCGGAGAAAAAGGAACCCTTGTGCACTGCTGGTGGGAATGCAGACTGGTGCAGCCACTGTGGAGAACAGTATGGAGTTTCCTCAAAAAACTGAAAATGGAACTCCCATTTGACCCAGTAATCCCACTCCTGGGAATATATCCAAAGAAACTAGAAACACCAATCAGAAAGGATATATGCACCACTATGTTCATAGCAGCACAATTTACAATAGCTAAGATTTGGAAACAGCCTAGGTGCCCATCAGCAGATGACTGGATCGGAAAACTGTGGTACATCTACACAATGGAATATTATGCTGCCATAAAAAAGAAGGAATTCTCCTCATTTGCAGCAACCTGGATGGAATTGGAGAACATTATGCTAAGTGAAATAAGCCAGTCAATGAAAGAAAAATACCAAATGATCCCACTCATTTAGGGATAGTAAAGATCATTATAAAGTGATGAACAAAAAGATAGATACAGAGACAGTAAAGCATCAAACAGACTTTCAAATTACAGGGGGAAAGTTAGGGAGAGGTGGGGGAGTTATGAAATCAAACGAAGGACTTTTATGCATGCATATAAGCATAAACAATGGACGCAAAACTCTGGGGGGGGAGGGCATGTGTGGGTGTGGGGTGGGGTGGTAATGGTAAGATATGTACACATATAATACCTCAATAAAAAAAAAAATTAAAAAAAAAAAAAAAAACACAAAAAAAAAAAAAAATAAGCAAGGAGTTGCCCGGCCGGCGTGGCTCAGTGGTTGAGCATCGATCTATGAACCAGGAGGTCATGGTTCAATTCCCAGTCAGGACACATGCCCAGGTTGTGGGCTCCATCCTCAATGTGGGGTGTGCAGGAGACAGCCAATCAATGATTCTCTCTCATATTGATGTCTCTCTCCCTTCCTCTCTGAAATCAATAAAAAATATATTTAATAAGTAAAAAAAAAAAAAAAAAAAACATCAATGCACCTAACGATTTCGCTTTTCCCCCTTCTATTTGTTCCTCTCACACAACAAGGAAAAGGGCATTAGGAACATCTTAAAGTTTTCTTTTCTTAGCTTGTATTATATTTTCTTATAATTGTATATATGTGTATATGGAAACACTTATTATATGTGTATGTGTATGCGTGAGGGTGTGTACTAGTATTTTTAAGCCACACAACATTCATGCACTCTTCATCTGGTATCAGATATTTGCAGAAAAACCCTTCTTAAATATACCGACAATGTGGAACACAAACTAAATCAAAGTGGGACACGAAGCAGGCTTAGGAAAATCCGCACAGCATAGGACCTCTGGCCACTTAGATGGGTTCATTAACAGGTACCTAATCCAAACAGATCCACTGAAATCCAGTGAGACTTTTGCTTGGATATTTGAACTTGAACGAAAGGCTGGGGCCACCTGTAATCATCTTACATCCAAGAACAACAGGCTAACCCAGAGGCTTTAGGCCGCAGAGGTGGAGCAAGACATTAACGGAATCCTGTTTCCACCATGTGAGCCCTTACATTGAGCTTGCATAAAGCCAGTCTTACCTCTTGGACTTTCAACACACTTGCCTTTTGCTGAAAAAAAAAACAAAAAAACACATTATTTTAAGTGATTAATTCTATATAGACATATTCAGTACCAGTTAGATAAAATGGAGATATTAACCTTTGCTATAAAGTAAAGTTATTATTTTCTAATAGGAAGATATACTGAAATCTGACATTACGTCTGTGCACACACACAAAGTGGGCTGACTTTGAAGTTGAAAAGTCCTGTGATATTTTTTATTTCAAGTGTCAGTGACATTTTATTCTTCCTTCCTAAAGCCTTGAAGTTGTCTATTCTTTTCAAATTAGTTTTTTAATAGCTTTTCCATTTTCTCAGATTACCAGTGAAAATTACAGTATTCTGAGACAAAGAATGTCACTTCCAGCACAGAAAGGCCTTAGATCTGGAACCCAAATGTTCAGTTCATCTTTTTATGAAATAATAAGTTTATCTTGCCAGTTATGAAAGTTCATCCTTTAAAAGAAAAAAACCCAGCTCAGACTTTATATCTATCTAGTTTTCTAAGCTAAATATTTTCCAGGTGATTAACAGGAATACATAGCCTCAGATGGAAAAATTATTCATTTTCAGAATGATCATGGGGACAATTTTCATTTACAGATGATTTTCTAGCCACAATTTAGTATCTCCCTAAATGATGTTTCTCTGGTGAATAACCCAACTTGATATGTCCAAGTATATCTGTGAGCAAACGTGCACATTTATTCAGATCTGTGGGGTCCCCAGGCTCCCATCCTTGGCCTTCTTTCTCTTACTCGATGCCTCTCCTTGCAGAATTTCCTTTATTCTGTTGGCTTCAACTACCACCCAAATGCTGATGACTTGCAAATACATTATATGCAGCTCACTGCTATCTTCCAAATTCAGTTCTGAAATTTCTGGGCTGTCCCAGAGGACACAGGATAAGTCAATTCAAAGCTGAATTTATATTTATCACCTTTCCAATTAAACCTCTCCCTGTGGGTCCAGGAATGCATTAGTTTGCGAGGGCTGACAAAAATAGTACCACAGACTTGGTGGTTTAAACAGAAATCTGTTTCCTCACAGTTCTGAAGACCAAAAGTTCAATATCAGGATATCGGCAAGTTTAGTTTCTTCTGAGCTTCTCTCCTGGATGCAGATGGCTGTCTTCTGGCATCCTCACATTGTCGTGTGTGTGTGTGTGTGTGTGTGTCCTAATCTCTTTTTATAAGGATACAAGTCATATTGGGTTGTGGTCTACTCCAATGACCTCCTTTTAACTTAATTACCTCTTTAAAGATCTAGCTCCCAGTCCTAGCCGGTTTGGCTCAGTGGATAGACCCTCGGCCTGTGGACTGAAGGGTCCCATGTTCGATTCTAGTCAGGGGCACATGCCCAGGTTTCAGGCTTGATCCTCAGTAGGGGACATGCAGGAGGCAGCCGATCAATGATTCTCTCTCATCATTGATATTTCTATCTCTCTCACCCTCTTCCTGCCTCTCTGAAATCAATAAAATTATATTTAAAAAATATTTTAGTTCCAAATACAGCCATGTTCTGAAGTAGTTAGTGTTAGGATTTCAGTATATGAATTTTAAGTCCCTAACAGGTAACATAAACAGAATCCTTCTTTTTTTGTTGTTAAATACCTGACAATAGTGGTGGACCAAGGGCAAGTAGTGTAGTCAGAACAACCCATCCCAGATAGTCACTTATGGGTGCATTATCTACAGAGAATTTAAGTATAATTTCTGACAAAAACAGATCTATTATTATTATTGCTGTTATTATTGTTACCATGTTCTGGCAAGTCTAAACAACGTCAGTGATAAAATCTCCCTCCCAGCAAAATTAATGTAAGTTCTAAATAATTGCTATGGTTACTCTAAAATTTTAATAATATAGATGAAAGTTTCAAGTTAGCCCACAGTATGACATGTTATAATAAACATTATATTCTTTTTTTTTAAATATATTTTATTGATTTTTTACAGAGAGGAAGAGAGAGGGATAGAGAGTTAGAAACATCGATGAGAGAGGACCATCGATCAGCTGCCTCTTGCACACCCCCTACTGGGGATGTGCCCGCAACCAAGGTACATGCCCTTGACCGGAATCGAACCTGGGACCTTTCAGTCCACAGGCCGACGCTCTATCCACTGAGCCAAACCGGTTTCGGCAACATTATATTCTTAATGGAAGTTAATTCAAAGAACCTCTAGTTAAACAGTTGACCCCCAAGGTATGTGGACTCAGATATATCTGCTTCTTTCAAAAGTAACTTTGAAATAGTTCAGAGGTGTTCAAGCTCATGTCAGGCACAGTGTGTATCTTCAGTTCCTATGAGAATACATATCCCTGCACGAAACAGTAGGATAGAAATAAACAATCCCAGCACAGCCATTGTTAAGACCAAGAAAGAACCTCGGTGCTTCTGTTTTCATTCTATGTAACACTTGGAGATTTCATTTGTGTTGAAAGTTAAAAATATTGAAACAAATGTGAACTATGAGGTATAGTTTTTGTTTGGAAAGCACAAACAAAAAAAACTTTAGTAAAATATAAAACATACTTTACTGAATTTCAGTAGTGACTTTAAAATGTAAATGCAGTTTTCTATGTGTTAATTATTTTTAAATTACAAATCAGGAAAATAATGACATCACATTTACCTGATTATTACTGAATATGATTTCGTCACATAGGGAGAGTTTAAAAATCATCTCCTCTGTATGTCAAGAACATATTTATATCTAAATATGTCACAGCCTAAGAGACATTCATTATCCATTCCTCATTATCCTCTCTCCCACCATTTAGCAGTGGTTCTCAACCTTCCTAATGCCGTGACCCTTTAATACAGTTCATCATGTTGTGGTGACCCACAACCATAAAATTATTTTCGTTGCTACTTCATAACTGTAATTTTGCTACTGTTATGAATCGTAATGTAAATATCTGTGTTTTCTGATGGTCTTGGGTGACCCTGCTAGTGGTTCTTGACTTGTGGGTTGCCTAAGACCATCGGAAAACACAGGTATTTACATTATGATTCATAACAGTAGCAAAATTACAGTTATGAAGTAGCAACGAAAATAATTTTATGGTTGGGGGTCACCACAACATGAGGAACTGTATTAAAGGGTCGCGTCATTAGGAAGGTTGAGAACCACTGACTTAGAGGGTTATACATTCCTTTAGAGTCTGCCTTAAAACCCATCTGATTCATATGCCTTCCTCACTGTCCTCACTCCATGGCCTTATTTCCAGCCCCTATCATTCTTTGCTCAGACAAATGCAATGTTCTGTTTGGTTTTCTGATCTCAAGTTTTGCCATATATGCCACAGAAGAGAAGTGGCATAATGATTTTTTTTTGGATTTTAAGGTTACTTGAGCAATTGTTTGGAGGGCTGTGAAAATAGATATTGGCAACTATTTAAGAAACAATAGTAATAGTTTGAGAAAAAGATGATGTTGCTATGGGCCAAGGTGGTAGCAGGGGAGTTGGAGATACGGATAGTTGAAGAACTTTGTAGAAGATTAGTTTCCTAAGGCTTCCATAACAAAGTGCCAGAGACTTGGGGGTTTACACAACACAAACATATTTTCCCATGATTCTGGAGGCTAGAAGTCTGAAACCAAGGTATCAGCAGGGTTGGTTTCTTTTGAGGGTCTCTCTCCTTGGCTTGTGGATGGCCTGTGTCTTCGTGTGATCTTTCCTCTATGCATATCTATGTGCAAATCTCCTCACTTATTTATCTAAAACAGATATTTTTGAGGTGAGATGTGCTACATAATCTTATAGACCATGGAAAGTTAAATTGTCACAGACATTAGCCTATCTTTCTCAAACTCGGAATTTAAAGCCTTAAGGTATGAGAATAAAACACCCCCAAATTATTGACATTTTCACATAACCTCGTGTTTGTATTTTTGCTAAGACTTTGATCCTCAATTCTTGTTTCTAAGCACCAAGAGTTAACAGGAGCCCTGCATGGCCATTAGCGAATGGGCTCACTTATATGAATAATGCAACAGAAGAGGCACTGCGGCCTTCATCTCTCTCTCCCACTAAGCCAGCTGCTGGCTTTACCTGTCATTTCCGAGGACCACAAGATCAGCGAGGATTATGTACTCGGGACTTCCTGACTAATAGCACTAAGAATCAATAAAAAATGATTGGCCATTTAGCATAATATACCTTGGAATAATAGAGAATTTCCCACTTGGTAACAGCTCGATTTTGAAGCTCTGCATTCTCACGCAGCTTGTTGAGATGTACCTCAGGAGTCCTCTCTGGATGAGTGACTATGTCAGGGGTCAGAGCAGAGGATTTATTTTCATATCACAGACACTCGCTGCTTTGGCGATGCGGCTCATAATGAACAGCTGTTCGCAGCAGCGCTACTTGCAGGCCTCACGGGCCCTTCTTCGGATTTCAGAGTCCTTGCTAAGTGGGTGTTGATGAATATAGATTTTGAAATACAAGACTTTCTTCTTGCCTTTAAAACTTTTCAAAAAATCATTTATTCCTCATCCTCACAAGACAGTGAGTGGGCTCACAAATGAAGAGTGCTGGTTTGTTTTTGAACAAGTACGACAGAGATGGATAGACATTTTCCCAACATTCCTGAACTAGGAGAAACTCACTATTCCCTAAGTGGACTGCACCAGATTTTCCCAGTTGCTACTCCATTCCCAGCCTGCATGTATAGGGAAGTCCTTAGAGAGACCAAGTGGTGAAATCCAAAGAGCAAAGGCTCTGGAATAAGAAGCAGCTCAGATTGGATTCTGGCTCTGTGACTTACTACCTGCTGAGCTCAGCTCCCTCATATAAAGGAATACACAGTACTACTGCCTCGCTAAAGAGTTCTGAGTATGAAGACGGTGCATGTTAAGAGTGGTTGTCACATCAAAGGCTCTCTAGTACAGATTATTGTAGTTTTATTAAAGGGTTGTAACTTGAAGATCCCACCCTTTGTAAGGCAGTTCAGGTCCCTGGAATCGAGGCAGCATTCCTTTGGGCAGAGCATCCCTCTTTGTCTTAGTCAGTTAGGCAAAGACACAACAAACAGGCCCCAGAAGCACCATTCCATTTTCTCTAAGTAACCAGTTTAGTGATATTAAATGAGAAAGTGCCGTTCTTATTCACAAATTTTCACAGAATAAGCGTCCTGTTACTTTCCTTAAAGAGATTCTACTAAATTCAATTCAACTATTCCTGCAGTGCTATCTTGCTTCGCACCCTTGTGTTAATTGGTGAACAAGACAGAGATAATCCTTGCCATTATGAATCCTCGGTTTCATAGGGTTTAACTAAAAATAAGCAGGCAATTAAAAATAGTGTGAAACATGCTAGCTGAGAGAATATGAAAAACGCTATAGAAACAAAACCTCACATCTAGGCAGGAGGAAAGGCTAGTAAAGAGTTAAGCAGGGGAATGTGATGCATGGTGCTGGGATGGGGGCGGAGGGGGAAGCATTATTCCAGAAAGAAAGAACAGCAAAGGTGGGCTGAGTGGCAAAAAAAAAAAAAAAAGATGAACAGAAGAGCCTGCAGGGTCCAGCTGTGAGGAGGTCCTGTAGGGTGCACGGCTTCAAGTGTTTGAAGTTTATCCTAAGCACAAAGGGAAGCCATCAGAGTGCTTCAATTAGGGCAGGCAGGTCAGATCTGTATTTTAGAGAGATAGCCATGACCTGGGATGGAGAATGGATTCAAGGCAAGGAGACTGAAGGCAGCGAGACAGCCAGGAGGCTGCTGCGGTAGCCAGCGGGGAGAGGGTGTTGTACTGGCGAAGTAGCCATGGGATCTTGGAATAGAAAGGGCTTTCTGGGCCACATCCATCCCACACTGTGCACAGACCTTGGCAGATTTTACCAAGCACTTGGACATTTCAATTAATTGCAAGCATACTTGGTGGGTTTCGTTTTTAACTGGCAAAGCATTCTCACATAAATAGGCTCTAGCCAGGGAATTACTTATTCCAAAAAGCTCTGAGAACTGGCAGACACAAAGCACTCCAGACTTACAAGGCTGAAACTGCCAGTCGGTCAGGTAGGGCCACTGTGACAAATAGAAAAACAGCTGGAACAGACAGTAAATGTTTGCTCTGCTATAAGAAAAAGTTCTCAACAAATATTGGTCAAATAAATGAAAGGACACATGAATCGAAGATGTTGGCTTATCTTAGGCCTTCAAGAATGGAGATGGGAGGGAAGATCTGAGAGGAAAAATAAAAGGGAAGACCTGTGTTGAAGAGACTCTGTGAGTGAAGGTAGGAAAGTGGAGAATGAGAGAGAGAGTTCTGCTTAGGAAAATGTAAGCCGTGTGCACACACACGGGTGATGTTGTAAAGAATAACATAAAATGTAGATGACAGTTGGAATGCAGGAAGGTTGGAGGATGAAGATTTTGAAATTCTTTTTAAAAAGAGGGATACATTGGAGATTTCTGGGTTTGAAAGTAGGTAAATCAGTTAGACCCATCACCTTAATGGGTCGATTTCTTCTTTTTTCTCTCTTCTTTCCATTTATGTTCTGCTCTGCTAGTGTGCACTCATGTGTGTGCATGTCGCAGAGGGTTATCAGGTTCATAATACAAACGTTCCTTTTGGGGATTTGCTTCCCTCCACGCAAATCTTTATTATAACTTTCTTTCAACTTTGCCCTCTTTCCTGTCTCTTCCTTTTTCACGAATGCTTCACTTCCATACTTTTCCTCACGTGGTGTAGTTGTGACTCTCTGCGAGGGGGCACAGGCTGGCATGGTCTCTGCAGGGCGCGTTCTCCACCAGTGCTACTTCTGACCACAGCCCTCTCCACGGACCAGCACTTCCCAGTACAGGCTGCAAACGCTGACATCCAGAGTGAACGCTGATTCCACAGTAGGAGTGGTGTCTATGGTTCTGTCCTAACCGGGAGTGGTAAGGACCGGAAATCTACTCCTTGGGAAACCTCAGCTTTGAAGCAAACAAGACAGGCTTTTTAACATTTCCATGAAGAGAGCATCCTCCCAAGAGGCAAAACAGCTATGACACCTATGGTGGTTTTCAGTTTCCTCCCAAGCTCAAAGGATCTTTGAGCAGGATTGCAATGGATCCTTCTTCCATGGGAGTGGACACAGTGGCAGAGGGAATTCAGACCACTGAGCCAATAGTGCTGAGTGGACACACGGGATTGGGTGTAGAGTAACTCTTCCATGTGCAGACTACTAGACTGCACTGACACCCCACTCCCACTCGTATCAAATATTTCCTCCATATCCTCTTGTGACATGGCAATGGGCTACACGCGGGTCCTAATGTTACCCGACCCCATTCAAATGAAGAGATACACAGTGAAGCTTTCTGGTCCATGTTCTATATCCTATGATAGAGCTTCGCAAGTGTCATGGTTTAGCAAAAACATATTTGTAATTCACTATGTGCCAGGCCTGGGGAATTACTGGCAATCCAAAAAGATATGGTCTCTTCTCTCACAGAGCTTACAGTCTAGTAGGAGAAACAGGCACATAAAAGCAAACGGCAAAGCATTGTGATTGTGATAAGCACTCTGATAGATGCTTGTGGGGTGCAGCAGAAGCAGTGGGAGAAGGTCCCTTCATGATAAGGAGCGCAGATAGTAGGAGCAGAAAGGTGGGGTCAGCATTCCAGCTCAAAGCTTCGTAAGTTTGTGGCCTTGGGCATAATATTTAACCCCCCTATGCCTCAGTGTCTTTATCTGTATATGGAGATGAGGAAACACTTGTCTCATGGGGTGGCTGTGCAGATTAAATGAGATGCTACATGGAGAATGCTTTAGCACACATGGTACATAGACAGTGCTCAATAAATGTTGGCAGGTTTTATGTTTATTTGAGTTCCCAGCACATTTATTATTTATCCAACCATGCCAACCTGCTTCCTGGATGCCCACAATGCTGTCTCCATGCATCTGTTCACACTGTTCCCTCCACTTTAGTTTCCCCTTTTCTCCAGCTGCATATATTAAAATCCTCCCCATTTCTATTGGTTTCCTGTGGCTGCTATAACAAATTAATATAAGCTAGTTGGTTTAAAACAATAGAAATTTGCCCTAACCGGTTTGGCTCAGTGGATAGAGCACTGGCCTGCGGACTCAAGGGTCCCAGGTTCGATTCCAGTCAAGGGCATGTACCTTGGTTGAGGGCACATACCCAGTAGGGAGTATGCAGGAGGCAGCTGATCGATATTTCTCTCTCATCGATGTTTCTAGCTCTCTATCCCTCTCCCTTCCTTTCTGTAAAAAAATCAATAAAATATATTTAAAAAATAAAACAATAGAAATTTATCCTATCATAGTCCTGAAGGCCAGAAACCTGAAAATAATGTAAGCAGGGCTGCACTCCCTCTGGAGGCTGCAGGGAGCAGCTTCCAGCTTCGGTGGCTGTCCACATTCCTTGGTTTGTGTCCACATCACCTCAATCTCTGCCGCCACAGTCACATCGCCTCTTCCTCTTCTGTCTGTCAGATCTCTCTCTGCCTCATCTTAATTGTGTACTTACCCTTGGATTGAGTAGGACCCATCCAGATAATCCAGGGAAAGCGCCTTCTCTCAGAATTCTTTACTTAGTCACATATTTTGCCATGTAAGGTAATGTTTACTCTTGTAACATTCAAGGTCATAGTCAAAGGTTCTAGGGACTAGCACATGGGCACATCATTTGGGGGCCCCATTCAGCCCACTAGATCGTCTCTTAAGAACCAAATACAAGCTACTTCCAGTCTGAAGCCTTCCCTGATAGCCTCCAGCTCAAGTAGTATTTCCACACCCGAGAATTTATAGCTCTTCGTTTTTACATTTCTTAATACCTTATTATTCTTTAGCTTTTAAAAGTAGTTATTTTTCTGCAAATACATTTTTTCCAACCAGACTATTTTGTAAAGAAAGCTAGACCAAAGGAATTTAAATTTCCTTCTAAACTAAGGAGTATATTTATTTTTTTTAAATTACACTTTATATTCAGTATTATTTTGTATTAGAAAGACATATATAACTTTTAAGTTCCTTGACTTTAGAGACCATAGCATTTCAACTTGATGTGCCTATGATGACTACTAAATTTTTTAGCATAAAATATATTGAAGTTGATCTTTGTTACAAGGATGGATCACTGGATAGACAGGTGTATAGATGATTGATTTTTTTTTCAGCTTTTGTAAATAGTTTTGTTTCAAAAGCAAATATGTTTGACCAAATTTTTGAAAGAGTAGCCCTGTGAAGTTGCTGTCAAGTAGAACAGCTTTCTGACATTAGGCTGTGATCTTTGGATTCTAAGTGATTTCTCCACATATCCTCCAGAACAGGAGATAATTCACTGATAACACATGTTCTCTTCATGTCATGTAAAATGGAAAATGCATGTCTCTTTCATAGTGGCTGGAGACTTCTTAACTTCTTGGGCAATGCCAGTTAACATGCTAGGTGTTGGCTTAGAGTTAGGGAGGTCAACTTAGCAGTTAGCAGGGCACATAGCCAAATCACAGGATCTAAAACGCTGCCCCACTAGCTTCTAATTATCTATGGTCACGTTGAAGTCTGTAAGGTAGTCATAAAGTATGGTAATAAAGATGTCTTTTGTTTGACAATCAGTCTGTAAAGTGCAAGCAGTGATTGATCTGACAGGCTAAACCACAGGCCATCTGCAGTCTGTCTAAAGGATGTGTCCAGCTCAACCATCAGACTCAGGCTCTTTCCAACTTGACCTTTTGCCTGAGCTGCGGGAAGGAACATTGGCTTATGGTGCTGTGGTCCAGCTGCATTTTCACTCATAAGCTCCTCTGTATGCTGGTCTACATTCCTCTCTGCTAACAAGGTCCCAGCAGTTGAAGGACTGTCTAATAGCTGGCCAGTCTTCAGTTTCATCGTTTAGGTGTGTTAACATCTCAATATGGAATGTGGAAACACCAGTGAGGGAGGTGTCACTCCAATTTTAGGAGGAGCTCCATATTGACCTATAAGGGCTCAAAGCTGAGGATCAGACCATGACTCTCAGGAAAGGAGCAGTAACAGACAACTCTCTCCCCCCATAAAAGTCAAATAGCTTGGATCTCTTCTGGGCACATGTGCACATATGCCTGACTGCTGGGAAGGGCAGAGTTCAAGCACAGTTTCTGGACTCAGTCCATCGCTTTGGATAGAATTCTCCAGCCCCTCTCACTTTGTTTTGTGATTACAGATATTGTTTTTCAATATCTGTTAAGTGGTGGTCAATACTTCATTTTATGGTTTTTTTAATGAAACAATTCTTTTGGAAGTAGGGAGTGTTTAGAAAATGAATAAATAGGAATAGTAATAAATTACTATTTATTACTATAAACCTTTTCCCAAAGGTTAAAATGTGGACAAATGGCAGAAGAAAGAAAGAAAGAAAGAAAGAAAGAAAGAAAGAAAGAAAGAAAGAAAGAAAGAAAGAAGGAAGGAAGGAAGGAAGGAAGGAAGGAAGGAAGGAAGGAAGGAAGGAAGATGAATTAGCCTGCTAGAAAAATCAATACTCTTGGTTTGAAAGAGGTGAACTGCAGTTCAGCCTTGTCCCTGACTGAGTCCTTAAATAAGTCACTTATTTTCCCTGTGATTCTGTTTTATTCTGCCAAATAACAAACATATTCAAGCATCTGCTAAGTACTAAGACCTGTGCTAGAAAACAGAAAAAAAGCTAACATTTTATGGAGATATCCCCATGTACAAGGAATGATACCCAGCCTTCTATGAGCATTACATCATCTGGTGTCACATCCACTCAATAAAGTCAGTGCTATCTTGAGCCCATTTTACAGAGGGGAAAACTATAGTATTTTTATGATGGCAAGCTATAAAGCTATTATTAAAAACCAGCCTTTATACTCCAAAACCCTTATCTAACACAATAGATTTTCTTCAAGGAACCTGGGACAGGCAATTGGCAGCTCATTTGGGCAATAAATAGATGGAGAAAACATGGGGTAGGGGTTGTTCAGACAAAATAAACAGACTTTGAAAGCATGTTTTGGTAATTTGGAAGAAGAAAAGATTAATAAAAAAAAAAGTGAAAATGAAGAGGAAATAAAACTTGTAGAGATGGTACTGTCTGAAGAGTTCATTATAATTCCACCCTAGGATGCTGAATGTTCCTCTCATCTATACTAATAAAAGAGTAATATGCTAATTAGACTGGGAGACCTTCTGGACGTCCTTCTCGACAAGGCCATGGTGGTAGGGCCAAGGCAGAGGCAGTTAGGGGCGACCAGGCTAGCAGGGGAGGGCAGTTGGTAGTGACCAGGCCTGGGGGGGGGGCAGTTGGGGGTGAGCAGGCCAGCAAGGGGGGCAGTTGGGGGTGAACAGGCTGGCACGGGGGCAGTTGGGGGCAAGCAGGCTGGCAGGCATAGTGGTTAGGGGCGATCAGGCAGGCAGGCAGGTGAGCAGTTAGGAGCCAGCTGTCCCAGATTGCAAGAGGGATGTCCGACTGCCGGTTTAGGCTGGATCCCACAGGGGTCCCAAATTGGAGAGGGTGCAGGCCAGGCTGAGGGACACCCTCCCCCCTCCCCCCACACCCCCGTGCACGAATTTCGTGCATCAGGCCACTAGTATATATAATAATTTCCCATTTATTAGTTTGGTCTACACACAAACTTCTCTAGTGCCAGCGGGAAATCTTCTAAAATATTCCTGATTATACCATGGCCCTGAATGAGTAACATAGTTACACGAACACATTGCTAAAAATGTACTCTGGCCTCCAGAAGAGAAGACGTTTGACAGCTCTGCTCTAACTATGTGACAGTTCTCTATTCAAGGTTTGCATCAGAATATTTGTACTCTTCATTGGTAACAGATGGACTCTCAGTTTAGCCATGAAAATGAACCCAGGCATAGCAGCCAAAAGTACAGAGTAGAAAGAAGGAGGTGATGGGCATTGGAGCTAAGAGAACCTGCATACATTCAGCATATTTCTCCACACACACCCCCATTTGTTTGTTTGTTTGTTGAGAATTTAAAGCTAATATACAAGGCAGAAGAGCTCATATCCACACTGCTGCCTTCTCTGCCTAAGGAACTGATTAGCTCCCTGGTGCTTTGTAAATTCTATTAAAAAGTTCTATCAATTTTTATGCTTAATTATACATTTACAATCTGCCTTCTTGAATGGATTATGAGCCTCGGATGCATGCATGCTATAATGAAAAGAATATGGATGTTAAAGTCAGAAAGAATCACCCAGGGTCAAAGTTTGAAAGAGGTAGAGGCAAGCTAGTTAACCTTTTGAGCTTCCTTTTTCTCATCTGCCAATTGGAGTGATGATAATATCTGCCTATTAGAGTTCATGTGAGGAGGAATGAAGAGAATATATGGGAAATGTTAACACAGTTCTAGTCACTCTACAAAGCATAATTATTTTTTATTATTCTTGGGTCGCTAATACCAAGTACCACAAAATATGCATGGAAGGAAGTGCTGTGCAAAAATGCTGGTTATTAACTAAATGAATACATTTTTCTATGGCTAATAATTAGATTAATCAATGTAATAAAACTACAAAGGAACCACTGGAAATAACCAATTATTGGTGACGAACAATTTGAGGATTGATGAAATATATCCTGAGAGGTTTCCCAGGTCTTGGTGGTCCTGTTGTGTGTGTCAAGGTTACTGAAGTGAAATATGAGTCCAGGCCCCCTCTCCCCAGGCATCCAATGCATTAATAATATTCTTCTTTATTCCCAAATTAAGGTAATCACTCACTGCCCTGGGGTAGCCCTAGGACCTTAAGCAAATTGTTGTTTCCACATCTTTAAAGGCGCAATAATAAATCTGTTTCACGAGAACCGAATAGGGTTTACATTTGAAAATATGAATAGTGTAACTGCACACAAGACTATTAATGTAAACTTTCTTCCCTCCTTCCCACCTTTCTTGCCCTTTGATAGGCTTATCGTGCTAAAAAGAAAAGACTGAAATGATAGACTCAGCCACACCAAGGTGTCGCTGACTAATGACCAGTTGCTCAAAGTTTCTCCTCTCCTGGTCTCAGCCTCTTTTGGTTCATCTTTCCTGACAGCTGGGATCACTTAATCCCCACATGCACATCAGACCTGCTCCTGCTCCTACAGCGAGTGCCCTGTTTTCCTGCCAGAGGGATTTAAACACCTCTTTCAAATGTGGGGTGGAGGAGAGGGGGGAGATAAATCATTCACAGACCCACCCATCCATCCACGCCTGCCATCATTCAGTAAACATGTAAGCAATAGATATCATGTGCCAGGCCCTGAGCTAAGTACTAGAGACATGAAGACCAAAAGTAATAATAGTAATAATACATGGACCATGCCCTCCAGTTGCTCACCATTTAGCGAGGGAGACAGAAATATAAACAGATTGCTGCAATACAGCATCATGAGTGCAATGTAAGAGGCAGGAGCAAGGTACAGTGGGGGATGCTTCAACTGTGTCATAAAGAGAAAGCTTCAGCCTGGCCAGTGTGAGCGCTGGCCCATGAACCAAAACGTCACCAGTTCGATTCCCAGTCAGGGTACATGCTAGGTTGTGGGCTCCATCCCCAGTAGGGGACAAGCAAGAGGCAGGCAATCAATGCTTCTCTCTCATCGATGTTTCTGTCTCTTTCCCCCACTCCCTTCCTCTCTCTAAAGTCAATGAAAACATATTTAAAAAGAAAAAAAAAAAGCCTCAGCTCATCCATTACCTACCTTAAGTACTCATTTCTGAACTGTCTTAGTAGCCTTCCTGGCAGCCCCGTGCCTTCAGGACAAAAGTCCAACTTTTCTCTAATCAATGCATCTCCCAGAGGCCCAAGCCTTTCCCTCATTTCCAATCCCATGAATAGGGCCCACAGCAGGTTACCAGGCCACCCTGATGTTTCACTCCTACCTGGATTATGAGACTGCCTCTGCAGAATGGCCCATGATCCGCCTTCTGGCTGGCTCTGCAACTTTGTTCAAGCTACTCTAGAGTAAATGGGAGCCCTTGTGCCAGACCAGGATTTACTCAGGGCCTATAGTTGTCTCCTCCATCCTCACCATCACCTCCAGTAGAATCCCAACAGTTTTCCCAGAGGATCTTTCTGTGCTCTGAGTCTGAGAACCACCCACCCAGAAGGCAAGTACCACACACCCCTACAGCTGGGAAACAAATGCTCTTTGATATTCTTCCCCATAACTCTTCTTTCACCCTGTCTGGGGACAGAAAGCATTCAAGATCAATACTTTCTGAGTGTTTGCTATGTTCCTGAAACATAGGGTAGGGGGATATTGAGGAGGTAGTGGTGAGTGACTGCACAGCCCCTGGGTCTCCCTAAAGTCCCATCTGTGATCCACACACTAGCACAGCTCTTCCCAGAATGTAAGCAGTGGTAGGCATGGAAGTGGTAGCTGTCTCCAGTGTTCCATGACTCAAAAAAAAAAAAAAAAGCTATTTTTGTAGAGGTCCGATAATTGAAAGTAACAAAATTAAACAAAGACCAATAGTTGGGCAGATTTCTTTCCCATCTAACTCACTCTGATTCTCACAACCTCTTAGGATATATATATATATATATATATATATATATATATATATATATATATTAATCATAATTATACTTTTAAAAACTTTCAAGAACAGCTATGACAAGTGCTAAAATTAAAATTATCTGCTATATGCCAGGCATTGTGCTACTTACAAAGCCAAGGCAAGGTGAATTAGAGACAATTTCTACCCTATGCCACTCACAGTATAGAAAAAATATACAGAATAAAATTACTATAAATTATAAAATGCACTATATTTAAGTGATCAACTCTGCTTCAGGATAGACTTTTCATAGGGCCAGAACCCAACCTGAAAATATGACTTCCACCTTTTATACAATGTTGATGTGAAATCCTAGACACCTAGTTACCTCGACCTATATATCAGAGCCGTGACATTTGGGGCCTATCTCAATGGGGAAGCATTTTTAAAGAAAAATGTATTTCCAGACCTTCACATGCCTGTTGGAAAAGAGAGGAGTATGCAGCTATGTAAAAATAGCTGCCATTTATTGGTGCTAACATTATGCTGAGCTTCCTGCAAAGACTCATGCATAGTACTGTAAGCAATTCTCACAACTGCCCTCTCATGTCGGTATTGTTATTATGCCTAGTTTTCAAATGAAGGAACTAAGCTTCAGCTACAATTCTAAACTTGCTGGGATTCGAGGTCTCTCTCACAATTATATATCCAGCACCCCCAATAATTCCCGGTATAATTTGCCACCTTGAATAACCTTCTTCATTCCTTCTGAGCTTTGTCTTTTGTTTAGTTCAGTATTTTATTGGTAGGATTTCTCTGGGTCCTTTAGATTCACGTTAATGCGTATTGACTGATGCCAGGTGCTCTGCCGGGCATACCGAAGAAAACAAATCCTCTACCTCAAGAAGAATTTAATCTTTTAAACCATTCTCACCCTCTTGTGATTAGAAAGCATGGTCCTATTACTTCTCAGGTGCTCCAGAGCCTGTCTGTCATTTAATAAATAAAATAATAAGGAACACATACTTGCATTAGGCACAGGGCGCACGGATTCAATAAGAAGTGGTTTTGACCTCCAGGGGCTCCCTAGTCTAGCAGTGGGCAAACAAGATTTTGAGCAAACAGAATCATTGATGCAAGGGCAGAAACAGGAAGGAAGTGCTGTGCAAACTCGGAAAGGGGAGAGGGAGCAAATAGGGCTTCTTGGAAGAGGGTGCACCTGCACAGAGTCCAGAAGGGTGGGTAGAAACAGGGCCAACTTGGGAGTGGGTTGTAAGAACATTCAAGGCAGAAAGACAGCAACGTGTGAAGGCCCTGAGGAGAGAGTTTCTGCCTAAAACAGAAGCAGCACACCTAGATTGACATTGATTATTCTAATGCATTATAGAAGCTCTGAGCACAAGGTTAACAACACAAGGTTAAGGCGTTAGCTTTAGGCAGATGTGATCTCAAAACTGGCACTCTGGGAACCTTGTTTGCCTCATCTCTAAAATGGGATAATACCTATTGTGAGGAATGAATGAAATCATGGGAGTTTAACAATGGTGGGCATTATTCATGTTCTTATTGGCACTTCTCTAGTATAGGCTGACAGAGTAGAGTAGACCATTACCATCAGATTAGGGGCTTATATTATGCATTGTTTCAAGCCATAAAATACTACTGCAGAATCCCCTTCATAGTCTCGGAGGGAGGATATGGATCAGTGCTGTTTATGGTAGGAGAGCCATAATTCTCCTGTGATCAGGCCAGACACATCTATGAACAACACATACAGGAGAAAGCTATAATTGACATCCAGGCTTGCTTTGTTTTCTAAGAATGGTAATAGCCTCAGCTTCCTTCCTTCCTCTCAGTGAGCTTGAGCAGAACAAAAGCAGAAAGTATTTCATTGCACTGCCAACACCTCATTTCGTTTCTCTGGAATAATTCTCTGGGTGTATCCTTGGCTGTTTCTTATTTGTCAGTCCTTTCCCAGTGCAGCTTAGGAGATCTTAAAGGACAGATGCTGAATCAATATCTGAGCTTTATGTGGGCCCTGGAAGAGCCCCGGGTACATAGCTAGGGCCCAAGGCTGCCCTGAATGCATCCCTGTCCCACTGAGTTAGCTCCTGACCTGGAAGAGGCTAGGCTGCCAAGACTTCTTTCTTGTGGTTTCCCCAGGCCCCAGAAGGGCCCAAGATGCCTGACTTTCAGAGATTATGAAATTGTTGTCTCATGTGTGGGGCGCGGCTACAGTGTTTGGACAGGTTCAAGCCTTGGACTGATGAGAGGGTGCAGTCCTCTAGTAGCCACATGCAAATCCCAGCTTGGATGGCAGAGCCTCCCAGCACAATGATAGCCAACAGCTATAGTTGTAAGCTTGAACCTATGGTCGGAACACGTGGGCCCATATGCCTAAGTCAGTGGTCGGCAAACTGTGGCTCACGAGCCACATGTGGCTCTTTGGCCCCTTGAGTGTGGCTCTTCCACAAAATACCACGTGCGGGCGCGCACGTACAGTGCGATTGAAACTTCGTGGCCCATGTACAGAAGTTGGTTTTCGGCTCTCAAAAGAAATTTCAATCGTTGTACTGTTGATATTTGGCTCTGTTGACTAATGAGTTTGCCAACCACTGGCCTAAGTGATATAGGCTGCAAGTAAACAAAGTTTGATCAGGTGCATGTAATTGAGTGGGACTGAAACCCAGGAGAATGTTGTAAACATCTTGATCACGCCCTTACTTTGCCTCGTGGCATCTGGCTATAAAATAAAGACACGGCTTGTAGTCCGTGGCGCTGCTGGGTCCCCATCAGGAAAGCAGCATCCCACCGAGTCCCAGCTTTCATTCTCTTCTATGTCTTTTCTAATCCTGCAGGAGGCAACCAATCAATGTGTTTCTCTCTCATCGATGTTTCTCTCTGTCTTTCCCTCTTTCTTCCACACTCTCTAAAAATCAATGGAAAAATATCCTTGGGTGAGGATTGACAACAACAAAAAGACGAAGTGAGATATGTTTAGACAGGAGCAACCTGAGAAGAGTAATTGAACTACTAAGGAGATTTGGAACTGGGCCACATAAAGAACCAAGGTGGATGGGTCGCTCAGCTGGTTGGAGTGTTGTCCCATACACCAAAAGGTTGGGGATTTGATTCCTGACCAGGTTTCATGCCTATGCTGTGGGTTCTATCCCCAGTCAGAGTGGGTGTGGGAGGCAACCCATTGATGTTTCTCTCTTTCCTCCTCCCTCTCTCTCTATCTAAAATCAATAAAAATACATCCTCAGGTGAGGATTTTTTTAAAAAAGGAACCAAAAAAGGGAAGAGGCAAATGGAAATTTACCAAAAAAAGTTTCTAAATCCACTGAAATACTGTCATGTGGAAGAAAGATTAAACTTGTTCTAGATGGCCGAAACCGGTTTGGCTCAATGGATAGAGCATCAGCCTGTGGGCTGAAGGGTCCCAGGTTCGATTCCGGTCAGGGGCAGTACCTTGGTTGCGGGCAAATCCCCAGTGGGAGGTGTGCAGGAGGCAGCTATCGATGTTTCTAACTCTCATCTCTCTCCCTTCCTCTCTGTAACAACAACAACAAAAAACACACACAAAAAAAATCAGTAATATATATATATAAACTTGTTCTAGATGGTCTCATGAGATAAAATTATGACCAATGACTAGAAATTGGAGGGCAATAGGTTTTGTCTCAACATGCAAAATCTCACAAACTAAATATACAGCAGAATAGGCTGCTTCAGGAGGCAATGAATCCCTGTCACTGAAAGTGTTGAACTGAGGCTGGAAGGAGGACAGTACAGGCAGAGCACATTAACTGTGGTGAATATCAAGATAAAGAATAGGCAATCGATCCACAATAAGTGAATGAAGGAATGACTAAAGGAATCAATATAATCAGGGACCCAACACATACTGAAGCTTTAGGGGCTGAAAAATATTACCTGTAAAATTCCTCTCATTCTGAGAAGCTAGAACTCTATAGATATATGATTTTAATAGAACTTTGTTGGTTAAAGAGTGATTTGAGGAATATAAAGAACATCCCCATCATAAAAATATTTTCTCATCTTGAAATTTCAAACGACCTTGATTTTTTAATCTATAAAATGGGAACATTAATATTTATATCATGAGGTATGTTCTTTAAAGATTAAAAGAGAAGTACTATTACCTTGGGCTTAAATAAATAAACTCATGCAAAGCATGTAGAGTAGTACCCGGTAGATAATTATTGTACATTTGGGAAATAGGATTTGTTCCTTTTACACTCTAAAGACCTCTTTACTGGAATGGCACATTAACATGATCATTACACAAACCATAGGGGACAGGGTTGTTTGGAGAAAGAGCAAAAGCTTAAATTCTTGAACTGATTGGACTTGAGCTATCTGAACACTCCCAGATAAGAGACACATCCATAACATAGGAACAAATGAAAATTCCAGGGGCTCGGGCATGGATGAGGAAAAATAGGAAAGAAAAAAAAAAAAAAAGATCGCCAAAGCAACATCTAGTGAGTGGACTGAGCTAATAAATATATTTGTTGACTGTGCCTCAAAAATGTCTCTCAAATCTTGCTTCTCTCTCTATTTGCAGAGCCATTGCCCTCAGGACAGAGAGAAATAACACAGGTCAAACCAATGAAGCAGGAACCAGTGAGAGCAGGCAGGATCAAGACTAAAGATGGGAACCTGAATCAATTTCCTGAGGGGTTAGAGTGTGTGAAGCTGCAGAGATGTTGCTAGGTGAGGAAGGAAAAGGGAAGGGTGTTAAGCTGGTTCAAACTATTGTAAAATCTTCCACTTGGTGCCACTTGCCTGCTTTAGCCCATCCTCCATGCTGCTTAGCAGAATGGTATTGCAAGAAAACAGCTGATTCTGTCTGCTTAAAAACTGCAATGGGCTTACCATGACTATAAGATACTAGAGGCCATATGCATGAAGATTCATGCAAGAATGGGCCTTCCTTCCCCTGGCTGCTGGCCGGGAGCTGCCATGGTGACGATCATCTCCATGGTGACGATGCAAGCATCCTGCCCCACCCCCAGCCACTCGGCAGCCATGTATGCAAATTAACCCTCCATCTTTGTTGAGTTAATTTGCATACTCACTACTGATTGGCTAGTGGGTGTCACAAAGGTATGGTCAATTAGCATGTTACTCTTTTATTAGTGTAGATAGTATACATGCCTTAGCCTGGGCCAGCCCCGTCCCACCTCCTTGGCATCATCTCCTTCCTCATCATCACATATCACAGCATGTCATGTGGGCTCATCACCATCCCAAGCACTGCTGAACCCTCTCTGGTCACACTGCCTTGCACATACCATTCTCTCCATCCTGACCCATGCTTCTGCCCCACAGCTCTCCCTCCCTGTCCGGGCCCTGCACAAATCCATCCTCTTCTTTACATTCTTCTCTCCTTAAGATTTCACTATACTGCTCGGGAAAACTTCCTCCAAATACCTCAAGTGCCTGAGCCCAACCCCCAGCCTCAACAGGCTTCGTTTTTACCCAGAGTGCTTTTCTTCACATCTCCACAGTTTATAGAGTGAAGGCAGAGTCTCACTGCCCAATAGGTAGTGATCTTTTCAAAGACAGGGATTATATCATTATATACCAAGTGCCAAGTAAGTGACTAGCACTTGGTAGTTGTACTATAAATATTTGTTAAATAAATGACTGATCAAACATTTAGCTTGAACTCCTTGGATGGAAGACTCTTACCCAACAAAATGTGATTGCCTGCATATCTGCTATAACTCCTAATCTTTCTTGTCCTTGTCCCTTCACCGTTCTCCCTTGTTTTGTCCTTTATACATCTGTACAGCTATTTCAGCCTCACCAGACACTTAGTCATATCTTTTTATTTAATTTCTCTCTCCATAGATCGGCTGTGCGTAGATGTCTCGGCTGCAGGGCCTCGCATTCATAAATGTCTGCTGGATGGTGTTACTGTTCAGATGCCTTCAACATTTTAATGGGAAATGTTTAGGAAGCCCGCTCAATAAGCTGCATCATTTGCTCACACTCAAATGGGACTGAGATGTGTCCATCAATAACAATCCACACTGCATTAAAATACAAATTAAAACACATAAAAGTAAAATAAACTTCATTTAGACTTAATAAAATTTAATGCATCTTTCAAGAGTACAAAATATGTTCAAAGGTAGACACTTTCAGAAAGAGCTTCCCTGACAGGAAAATGTCCCTCTGGAGGTTTGCTATGGGGATTCCGGATTGTTAGTAGCTTTGTTCCCATCATTTCACGATTTAATGTGCTTTCACTGACAGCTTTATTTCTGGAGTTTTCAAAAGGGCAGCAGCGTTTCCTCAAAGGGAGGAAAAGGCACCAACATCCTAGGCCTGAAGAAACACTTGTGTCTTGAGAGCACTGTGTCTTATTTGTGAGCTTATGTTAATGACAGAAGCAGGGCAGGCTGGTAGAAAACAGGGGTGCTTGTACACCTCCCAGACCTATCTCACTCTCCCCTAATGAAAAGCAGAGCTGGATCTGGCTTCCCTTAGCACACAGCCCGGATGAGCTGACATGCGGATTCCCTGTTGCCATCCGTGACTTCTGTGATTTAAGAGAGGAGCTGACTATGTTTTTCACCACATTAAGCGCAGTGAAACCTGTGATGAAGTGCCATGCTCTTCTCCAGGGCCCAGGATGGAGAGCCCTGATGACTGAGGTGTTACTCACACAGCGTCTCTCTCCCCCCTAGACAGTGAGTATCACGTGCCCAGCAGCTCTCTGCCTGCTTGGGACCCAATCACCATCATGACCACAGTGGTGACTGGGCAGAGAGGTAAGTGCAGGCTTCACAAGCCGGTGGTTGGATTTTCCCGGAAGACATGAGACTTTTGGAATTCCCAGCCTCACTGACCTTTCTTCCTTAGTGTTAGGCTGCACAGGAAGCTTCTTCAAATCATTCCTAAGGCATCAGAAGAATGATGGCAGTTCTGAGAGGAACCCGAGGCCTCTAGTAGCATCTGTCAGTAGTATGCTCAGGCATAACTGCATCAGTCCAGTGGAAAAAGAAAGGGAAAGAGACAGAGAGATTGATTACATGTATTCTCTGTTGTTTTCTCACACTTCCTCTTGTTCTAGTGTATAATAACTCCTTGTGACTCTGGGAGGTTGCATTGAGTGAGCCCTGTATGAGGCCTTTTTTGTGTCCTCTTTTTCCTTAAAGACGTGGACATTTATGTATAGTTGTGTGTGTGTGTGTGTGTGAATGCACATGCATGTACACAGACATGTGCAAATCTTTATCAGTGGCAGCAAGTCAAGGATCTTTTTAAACAGCTGTATCACTTCCTTCAGCCTATTTCTGTGGGTTGGGATCACACTGTAGCATTATCTATTTCAGTGACCACAGCCTGGGTCCAATCAAGAGAAACAACTCAGACATTTACCCTGCATCGCACACAGACAACTCCACTGCTCTGCCATGCTTGTTGCTGTAAAACCTGAATAAAGAGAAGTGGAGTTCCACATGATGGGAAAGATCAGACGGAAGTTTCCAGGAAAGGCAGGTGTGTTAGTTTGCTAGGGCTACTATAACACAATAGTGCAGAAGGGGTGACATAAATGACAGAAATTTATTTTCTCACAGTCTGGAGGTTGCACGTCCAAGATCAAGGTATTTGTAGGTTTGGTTTCTCCTGAGGCCTCCTCTCCCCACCTGGAACATGCCCACCTTCTCGCTGTGTTCCTGCATGGCTTTTTCTCAGTGGTGAGCAGGCCTGGTCTCTCCACCTCTCCATTAGGACCCCAGTCTTATGGGGATTATAGGGCCTCACACTAAAGACCTCCTTGTAACTTAATCACCTCCTTAAAGACCTCTTCTCCCAATATGGTTACTTTCTGAGGTACGGAAGGTTGGGAACTCCACATATGAATTATGAGAGAACACAATTCAGGCCACAACAGCAGACTACTTCAATGGACATCACTACAAATATCATCATCAAAGTTGTATTCAACATGGGACTATTGGCTTTCGGAGCTCTGCATTTTGGCCATGATATGCATTCTGTCGATAACCAGTTTAGAGCAATAGCCACTGTAGCTTGTTCCTGAACACAGCAAAACAGAAGACCTGATTTTAAGCTTAAACTCACTTTATGTTTTGTAAGGAGACTATGCCAAGTGGCATCTTTGTTAATGAGGCCATTTGCAAAGCACTGCATGTGACTAAAATAATTTGAGATGAAATGCATACCATTCCTACTATAAAACTGGAGAAGCTCTTCAGAGCTGCACTTTTCTGACTCATTGAAATTTTTCTGACTCATTTATTATCCTGTCTGCTTCTTTACTCCCAACTCACCTGTGGTACTGTGAAAAGTAAAAATTTTAAAAATCATTTTGCCATTTTCCAAAGTCTCCCTGAGACATTCAAGGTTAGATATATGCAAGATTTTAAAATAAATTACAAAAAAATACTTCTTGGAATATACCATAACAGTAAGATGTTTTCCTCCTCTGTGCTGCCTCAATCATAGTACTAATTATCATTATTATGATAAAAACAAAAGCAAATATGCTATTGTTGAGTTACAGGCACTTTCTAAGAGCTTTATGTTTATTATCCCAATTAATTTTCACAACAGCCCTATGAAATAAATACTATTAAAAGTATGAGAAAACTCAAGCTCTATTCACAGCCAAATTCTTGACTCCCTGCTTTCTCCTTGGTCCCGAATCTGTCCAACTCCTGATGGTCCAGCTAATCAGCCCTCCATCCCACCTGACTGGGTAGTTCTGGTGCTGACCCTCAACGTGGCCCAGGTCATGTGTGCTCAAAATCTCTGACTCCATGAGCCCAGGCAAGCACAAAGTCCTGGCTGGTCCGCTGAGTTGGCATCTTGTTAACCTTTGCGCTCTTCACACTCAGGGATGCCTGAAGGTTTGAGACTTATTAGGGTCCTTTTCAAAAACCCTGCACTAGCTAAATTGAGAAGGAATATTGACAAATCAAGATATTTGCCACCATTTAGATGTTGACAATGTTTGCTATTTTAAAAATCTTGAGCAAGAGATGATCAAGTGATTAAATTTTACATATTTCTCCTTTTTCAAAAAGCTTCCAATTGGACCTACCCAAATAGAGCAGATTCTCACATTAATGCCCCAGTTTCAAAAAAAAAAAAAAAATAGACCAGAATTTCTTTTAGGGGCACATTATCAAAGGTAAAATAGTCATCATCTATAATATTAAGAGGCCACCAGGGACTTATTCTAAAACTTTCCCAGAAGGAATTGTAGCTGGTGTCCAAACCCCCAACAACTGAGATATTGTCTTTCTTTGAGACATCACCACTCTGCTGTCTAATCAGGCCAAGGCAGCCCCTACTGAGCAGTAATATTCCTCTCTTTTAGGACAATCTGTTTGACACTGAACTTCTGGTGGTTTTTCTTTATTCATTTTTTCCATCATTCATTCTGGATCCGTCCGCTCGAATGAGGATGAAGAGTCAGGTTATGTTAATTACATGGAGGTACACAGAGGGGCTCATTGTCAATCAGCATTCCTGTTTCCTGTTTGCATTGTCCACTCTAAACGAACCAGCTGAAAAATGTGCGGGAACTCATAGAATCACTGAGTAAATTCCAAAGCTGAACGACTTTGTGTTTGCTGGTTGGCTTTATTCAGTACCATCATCTCAATGTTGACCAAAGGTGAAGGGGGAGAAGAAATAAGTATTATAAATAAATAGGTACTTATTAAAACACTGGGAGGAGGAAAATGGCATTTCTGTCAGGTAGAAACACTGTTCGGATGTTACATATAGCACTGTGTAAATTTGCATAAATTTATAAAAATGACTTAACAGTGTGTAATACAACATGAGGTTTAGGCAAACTCAGTCAACACCAGGTGCATGGCACATGGGAGAATATTCCATAGTGCAAATAAATTCAAGTGCATGCTCCTTTTGGAAAAAGTAAAACGCAGACCTCATTATTATTAATGGAATAACTTTGTGGCTCACATCAAAATATATACTTTTTGCATTATCTCAGAGCTGATAGCCATAGCATGCATTTGGTTTCATTGCAATAGATTATGTTGTCATCTCCCACATCTATGAAATGTCCACTCAGAGTATAATTATTGAAATGCATTTGTCAGTGCTCCAGTGGTAAAAATCAATGCTGGGCACCTCAAACAGATATATTTTTGGTTCAGGGCATGCTGCTTGCATCTTTCCCTGCACACAGCAGGGAGAGAAAAAATACTAGAAAAAAGAAGGCTATAATTCCAGCTGGTTAGAAATATTCCCCACACTAGAAAACCATTACACTGTCATTGTCCCAGACACTTTTCTAGGTGCTTATGTTATTCCATTTAGTTCTTCCAGCAAGAGAGGAGATGTTATTATACCATGTTACAGATGAAGAAACCAAAGCACAGAGAGAATCCAACTTACCAAGGTCACCTCTAATGATTGGTGGAGCTGGGGCTGAGCCAGGACAATCTGTCTTCAGAGCTGGTGCATTTGCCACCTCCATCCTATAGAAATGGCTCACGGCCCACTCACTACTTATCTACCTGGGGAGCTGCACACTAAGCACAACATGAGAGAACTATTCTCACATCATAGCACTTAAGTCATGTTCCCAAACCTATCACCAACTCAAGGCAGGACCCTGCAAAAAGCCTTTCAAACTCTCTGCCCAACAGTGCTGTTATAAGAGCACACAGTAGGTGTGAAACATTTTTTGAACAGCTTTAAATACTATAAAGGCACAAAGGATCATGCTTGGTATGGATGTTGATAAAAACCTGGAGGTATGGGGAACATTTACTCTATCTTTTCCTAAACTTCATTTATTTATATAGCATTATTTTACTTTTAATATTATATACCTAAAGACCAACTCAAGACCCCTCATGAAAAATAAAGTTATCTAATAATCATTAAAATAAAGATGTAAGTAAATAAAAAGTAAGCATCCATATGCCACCTAAAATTGTCTCATTCACCACCTTAGGGGAAAATCAGATCTTCCTGGGCGTCTACATATATGGGCATTTTTTATTTTCTTTATTTTTATTTTCTTTCTATTTCTTACCTTCCTTTCTTTTTCCATTCCTGCCTTTCCCCCTTTGCTTCAAAAATGCCTAATGAGTGTGTAATATGTGCCAAGCAGCATTCTAGAAAACTAGAGCGAATCCAAAGTAAAGTCCCTGTTTCCATAAAGCTTCCTTCCTACCACAAAAGTAATCAACAAACAAAGGTTCCCATCAAACATAAAGTCAGAGGCTCTAAAAATAAAATAAGGTAAAGAGATAGAGAATAACATGGGAGTGGGCAAATTTCCTCCATTTCCTCCGAGTCCAATTAAACCCTTTCACATGCTTCTACTCTGGTTCTGCCAACGAGAGATCCTGGCAGGAGATGGAAGAGTGGAAGAAGAGGGAGTTTGGGGGATCTGTCTTCCCCAATCCCTCCCTGCAAGTCTTTGGGTGGGGTAGCGGGCCCAAGCACTCAACTCCCTCTACATTTTGTTAACTAGGACCATAATTATAAATGGGATACAATTGTAGACAGTGTGGCCAGAGAAGTCCTCTCTGAGGCACTGACATTCTTCTTTTTCAAGCAAAAAAAAAAAACAAACAAAAATCATAAAAAGTTAGAAATTAAAATAAACACAGATTTCTGATAACCCATAATTCAAAACAGATTTTTTTCTCATTCTAGATCCCTTGGATACAAAAACAAAAACAAAAAAACACAAAAACAATGGGGAAAAAAAAGAGAGAGAGAAAAGCCATCAGGGACAGTGAGCCCTGCGTATGTGGATGAAAAGCAAAAGCAAGAGAAGGGACATTGGAGATAGGAGAGATGTTCAGAGAGAAAAACAGCTCAAGATAGAGGAAGAGCCCCATCCAGTTTGGCTCATATGGATAGAATGTTGGTCACATCTGAAAGTTCCCTGGTTCAATTCCGGTCAAGGGCACGTACCTTGGTTGCAGGCTTGATTCCAGGCCCTGGTCAGGGGGTACGCAGAAGGCAACCAATCCATGTGTCTCTCTCACATCTATGTTTTTCTCTTTCTTTCCATCTCCCCCGCTTCCTTCCATGCTCTCTGAAAATCAATGGGAAAAATATCTTTGGGTGAGGATCAACAACAACAACAACAAAAAGATAGAGGAAGAATGCAGAAAAGGAAGGAGCTGTTTGGGGGGAGAGGGGGACGGGGAGGAGCCATAAGCCATCCTTTCTGTGGACCAGGTCTAAATGCTCAACCAAATTTATGAAGACCAAAGATTCCCAATATTTGATGATCTGGTTTATCTGCAATATAACTACAATTTTTTTAAACCTTCACATTAAGCTATAGTTTAATTTTCACGTTTCCAGATATGCTACTTAAAACTAAAAAATATTTTAAATATTTTTAGCTGAATGTATTCTCCTCTCCATTCCCTTTGCTTTAGTTTCTCTTTTTTCTTTAAAATTTTATGGCTGGATGAATATAATTAGCTCAACACTGTCACTTAGAGAGACATTTTCCAGGCCCTGCTAGGCATATTGTAGACATTTATTCAAACTGGGCCTAGGGAATAGAATCTCAAGTAAATAATTTATTATATTTGATATTAATTCATCTAGATTGGTTTACTTTTCTAAAAAACACATACTAATGTTCTTAAACAGTGTGAAATATTTGAAGCATCTGATATATTTGGAATATTTTTTATCATCCCTCGACTCTGTTCAGACAAACTCAAATTGGAGTTCATCATCTCAGTGTATTACTATGAAAATTTGCTCATTTGGCAAGATTTTTAAAGCCTTGTGAACTTTACCCAGAGAACAGTAAATTGAACCATCTAGGATGAGAGAAAAATATATTTTTCATATTGCTGTTATCAGAAACCTTCCTTTTGGGGAGCCCTTCACTCTAAAATTGGTCCTCATTCATTTGACCAATCTTCTATGGTTAGTCTGAAATTTTTAAACATATGTTTTGCTGAATTTTGATATGGCAAGGGCTCTTTATTTCTCCTAAATAACCACTTTAAGAATAAGCATGCAATTTAAAAACTAGTACTTATTATTTCAGAGCTTTCTAACAGATGACTCATAGGTTGAGGGCTTACCACTCACTCACTTTTGGCTAGTGTGAACATTACCTCCTGAAATTCTACAGAAATGTTTAGACATGCTCTGTTAACTGTGGGCTCTTCTGAGGACTGACTGAAAATTAAATAATTTATGCCTTTTTCTTTTTAGACTGGATTCCTATAAATTAAAGCCAAAATAGAAATTGTATTTTCAGAGAAAATTAGAGTTTACTTTAAGAATTGTACAACAACAAAAAACTCTTTGCCACATTTCACAATAAATAAAATATTGTTAGCAAATGTGCCAGTGTTTCTCTGGGCAGTTTATATTTTATGTGGGAGTTTTCGTATAAGTAAATAATCATAAAAAATGTGGCTTTGTTTAGTTCAGACTTTGGAGCTGGAGTGGGCCTTAAAAAATATTTCTGTATTTCATTTCATTTAAAAGAATACCCAGAGCTTAAAAAGGTAAATGAGTTGGCCAAGAATGGCTTAATTCTTCTGAATTTATAGAAAGGCACCCAGGAGGCTCTCTTCGCCCTCCCTGAAGCTTTGATGGGGATAACTGAAGTGGGTCCAGCCAGGGAGAATCACTGGCAGAAAACAGTGAAGATCCTCGGTGACCAATAAAGGAAAATAAATTATCCAGGATAATATTCTAGGAATCAAGACCCAGTAGTTACAGCTGTCCATGGTCCCACCTAATCTTAACGGGGCCTCTTACCGGCAGTCACCTCCTACAGTGCATCAGATTCTCTGCCTAGTACTTTGATACATATACCAGGGTGTGGTTTGCCCTTTACAAGGCTTTCCATACAACTGTGTTGAATGGTCACTACACAAGAGTGACCACCACAGGGGCAGAACTTGACATCCCCATCCCCCACTCACCAAGCCAGACTCTGTGGCACAGCGACATGTGGAACCAATCAATGAAAACACCAAGTTACATAACTCCCCAAAGGGGGAAACCTAATTCACCTACAGAAATCATATGAGCTGACGGAGTCCTGCATCATTTACCATTTTGAATACCTTTTGGGAAATCTACTTTTCAAATGGTTAACTTGGCTAAATAACCTTCATTAGCAAAAACTGACTTTTTTACCTGTAGGAGTGAAAGGACAGACACATATCCCTTCTCCTTTAATTCTTCATAAAATTCTTCATAACATTTCTAAAGGAAGACTTAGCTGGTTGGTAGTATGTACAGGACCCTCCAGTGACATTATACACACTCACCCTTGCATTTGTAACCAGGGACCATTTTTCATATTCCAACTATGATTAGTTCTATGAGATACATATACTGTGGCCTTTTCTTAAAGAAGGCACTTTTACAAACCCATGTCCTTGGATATGTTTTCGTTATGTTTTGACATTTTTCACATCTTCATTAGTGAATGCCTGCAAATCTCTTCTCCTTGAAGCCATTGCCTGCCCCCCATCCACCCCCCACTCCACCTTTCTCAGTGAGCCATTTGCTCGCTGAAAGATTAGGACAATTTTTATTACACCCAACAATAAAATAATGAGATGTCTTTCTTTGTCTGCACTATGAGGGCATCCATTATTCTTATGTATCCTCCCATCATGTAGAAGATTCAAGTTGGTTCAATTTAATTCAATCCACTGAATCACAGAATGCTAACCACCTGGAGCAGTAAGTATTTGTAAAGTGCCAAGGACACAGATAGGCCATTGTGCCCTCCTCCATGGCCACCATGTACTTTCCCAATGTTCCTTCCTCTCCCCTCTGCTGAGGACTGTGTCGGACAGTCAGCAGATACTTCAAAAATATCTATGGAATGACAGAATGAATGCATAAAATAATTACTTCTTTGAAAAGTAAAATAATTGTAAAAATCAATGGCACCTTTAAGAGCGCCAGCGTAAAACTGCTCCATGAGCACTTGGCCCGATAAAACACAGCAGGACAATGGGAAAGGCCAAAAAGAATTCTTAGAGACACATTCAGGTTGCTCTCAAGCTTCTAAACCTCACATCAGACTGCATATTGTTCCCCACAAATGGACTAGGGAGCCCATGGAGTGGTTGTTGTGAATATCTGCCACTAATTCTAGGTATCCCAAACTCTCCTTTTCATCTACCATCTTCCCCTTCCCCACAGTCTAACATGCCTCATGAGTGGTCATTAATACCTGACCTCAATCTTGCTTTCTTCTATTTTTACCCCTACCAAGGCCTCCAAAATCCTTATAATCCAGGCTCTATTTACTACACTATATTGGAAGAAAATACATTAACGAGCTAATACACAGATCTCAAGTAGGTGAGTAAGGATGCTGGGAAATAATGAGGCTGGGAAGAAGAAAATAATAAGATAAAGTTAATTACAGATTACTATCTAGGGTCCTTTGAAATGAATGTGAAATTATGTAACACTAGAGTTCTGATTCATTTTTTTACCAGAGCTACAAAAAGTACTCTCTGTTGCCTTAACAGAGTTGGTGCAGCTGCCACACCCACCATCAGGAGCAGTTTAGGCTTTCCGAGTGACTAACCAGCTCAACCAATTTTATTAGTGATTAAGATGGCTACCTGCACCTAATTCCCCACACACCTATATACGATTTTTAAGGGCGTCTGTGGGGAAATAATTCTACAATGTTCTTTGATAATCCCTTCTTCTGGCCATGTAACCAATGGAGTCAGGGAGCTTGTTCCAACGTCTGAGATAAATCTGCCTGTTGCAGGCTCAGCCTCTTCCCAGAGAATGTACCCTGAGTGGAAATAAAGACCACATGTGGCCCTACATCCTCCATTCTTTCTCTTCCACATCCACGTAATAATCTGATTTATTACACTTTCATTTTCATAGGGGTACCTGGGCCTCTGAGCAGGCCAGTATAATTAATGATCCTCTTCCCTAACCTGGGTTCTGAACAAATGGAGAAATGAAGTGAAAGATGGGAGTCAATATATCCCCTTATAACGAATAACAGCTAAGGTAGTAATTGTAATCTATGTAACCTTATATGAGAACTAAACAGGCCTTTTAATACTAAACCTAAGAATAAGTCAGATTTATTCCTCTTTATACCCCAGGCCAAGTCCCAGACCCAGGGAATTTTTACAGAATGGAGGGACAATGAAGAACCCCTTCTCCCCGTGGGCACTTGTTCCTAAGAGGCGTTGATGAGCTGAGTTTTATTCTTCACAAATTTACTAATCAGATTAGCCATGGGCCCTTCTCAGGGTGCTGATTGAATAAAAGGGTGGAGATTAACCAGAAGTATTTAGGGAAAATCCTTTCTAATGTAAACTTTACTTTAAAACTGACCAATGGCCAACCCTACAGAAAAATTGAATCTCTTTCTAATTTTAAATTCTCATCTAGAATGACTGGCTACAATTTTTGGCCTCCTACGCCATTGCAGGAGCAGTTTTTGCAATTTTGGGGATAGGATCAACCATTGGTAACACTCTTATTTCTCCTTCAATAACGTTAACTTCTGAACATTCTAGCTAATTACACCACTTGGTCAACCAAATCTGGCAGGCCAAACCCCCACAGGAGCCACAGCAGGAACTGCCCAGAGACTACTCACTTCAGTAGCCTGAGAGTTGATCCCCAGTCATGGCTCAGTCCAGCCCCTCTGGCTTAGGGCACTGAACCCCGGTCGGGCTGAAGCAGTTAATGCAGTCAGACCCAAGTCATTGCCTGAAGTGCCACATTGGCACCGATTCCGTTCCTCAACTGAGAAAGCCAGTGCTTGGTACCTCAGTCGGCACACCTCACACTCCAGTGTCTTTCCAAAAGACAACTTGATAGATGGCAGGGACAGAGTGTTAATTTCTAAGAATGAAAGTAGGATGAATAAAAGTTAGGCTGACATCCTGATGAACATGACCAGTCTGTGTCAGGTGAACACCCAGTGACACCTATAGATGTGTTGTTAGTAATCATAGCGATTTGTGTATTAGATAACGTGACACATTTCCTGAGGGCAGGGAGGGACATCACTTCTCCGAAGTTTGCTTTCTGTGCCTTGGATGTTCCTTTAAGAAAGAACAGTGTGCCCTGGAAGGAACATAAGGCTTTACAGCTCGACGAGCTTAGTGGTGGGATTCAGCGTGCTCAGTGGTTTGGGAGCACACCCCTCCACCTCTCTGAGCTTCACTTTCTCGTCTATAAAAGGAACACATAAAAGCTACCCCGTGTGTTCATGGTGAGGATGGAATGAAATTACTTATGTAAAGTACTTAGCACACTACCTGGGGACACAGTGGCATAAATGTTGAGTGAACAAAATAAATTATTATTACGAAAATTCCCCACACAATGGAAAATGTAGCCCTTGGATACACACCTTTGGTGTTTGATGAGGAAAAAAATTTGATTGAGGAACTTGCCCATCAAAGAACAGACTTGACTTTAAATGCCAGAGTTATAATTCATTCTTTTCCCTTGTTCCTTAGTCTTGACCCTCTTTTGAGGGCACTTGTCTAGAATGGTGCCATTTTACAATGGGAGCAGAAATGGAACCCATGTCAAGATGAGATTTCTAGGACAGAATAAAAGAGAATAGAATTGCATATCTTAAGATCCCACTTGAGACAGGTGTTCACATCCACTCAATTAAGAAGTAGCAGAGCTGTAATTTGAATCGTGATCTAACCCTTCCAAAGCATTTACTCTTTCCAATGAACCACTTGCCAGGCTAGTCAGTAGGTGTCTGTCAGGTAAACAAACGTGGTGGAAAACTCCTAAGCTAATGGAAAGTCTAAGTATACTGAACAATACGTTTTTACTTCATTGATTTTTCTGTAGGTCGTAAATAGGGGGTATATCGGGAAATTTAACTGACTATAAGTAATTCTGACTTCTTTTATTTCTACCTCCTCAATATTTATTCTAACATCTTCCTTCTCAACTTATCTGCCTGCCTCCAAATAATACCCTTTTAAAGCCTCTAACTATTGTATACTACTGTGTTTTGATACATAGTAAGTGCTAAGTAAGTACTTACAGGATGAAAAAATCTACCTATTGCTTGTAGCCAGCATATTCTAAATGAAATTCTTGCCTTTGCTCTCTCCTTATAACACTTTTTGTTTGTTTGTTTTGTTAATCCTCACCTAAGGATATTTTCTATTGATTTTTAGAGATAGTGGAAGGGAGAGAGAGAGGGAGAGAGAGAGAGAGAGAGAGAGAGAGAGAGAGAGAGAGAGAGAGAGAGAGAGAAATGTGAGAGAGACACAGATTGGTTGCCTCCTGCATGCTCTGACCAGGGCCAGGGATCAAGCTTGTAACTGAGTTACATGTACTTGACTGGAATCAAACCCAGGACCCTTCAGTCTGCAGGCTGAGACTCTATCCACTGAACCAAACCGGCTAGAGCAACACTTTAATATCTGCACATTGCCTTTAGTTTGGCAACACAAAGATATAATATACAAGAGCTTTCGTGATCTGGCCTTCATTTCTCTCTACATCCTCACCTACAATTACACTTTGTTCAAGTCATACTGAGCTATTTGCCCATCCCCAAACATGCTCTTCCTCAAGATCTTTGCACATGCTTGTTCCCGGGATACTCTGCCTATGTTCCCTTTGCTGCCTGTTCACTTATTTTTCAGGTCTTAATAAAGAAAGAAGCTCCTTAATTCTTATAAAACAAAGATAAGTATTTTAATTGTGCTTCTTTGTTAACCTCTCTGGTGGTATTTATCAACCTCTATCCTATCATTATCCACCTACCTCCACTAAACTATAAGCACTTCGAGAGCAGCCATTCTTTCTGTTATACTCACTTTGTATCCTAGGGCCTAAAACTGTATTGAAGCTCCATAAGGATTTATTGAACAAATAAATCAACCAATCAATGAGCAGGACCACAGACATAAATTTGCAAGTGGTTGGGGGAATTCAGAAGGAGAGTATATGAGCAACAGAATCTATAATCCTGAGAGCGTTTACCTTCATAGTGCTCTGAAAGGTCTTCACCAATTCACACATGCATCTCCCAGGGAACTTTTAGACCATTTCTGTCAACAAGAAGCAAATGCAACCAGTATGAAAAGAAAAGGTATCAAATTAAATTTGAATTGAACAAGTATGAGACAACATTTCTAAGTTATGGAGTTTATATTCAACTGAAGAAGAGACAAATCTGAGGCTTAAAGAATTAGTAAGACTTTGCACACAGTTGAAAATCTTGTCTTAAGGTTCTCAATCCTGTTTTTAATTCCTCCTATAATAAGTATTTCTTCCATAAATGAGAATCTTAACAGCTAGTCAATCTCATCAGAAGAAAGAGAAATATGAAGATACAAAAAGTAAGTCTCCTACCTCTATTAAGGATTATTTGTGTATTCCAATGTTCCAAGAACAGAATTTCAAAGCATTTCAATAAAATATGTTAATTAGCTGGAAGTCTGGATATATTTTAAAATTTAATTTTTTTAATGGCTCACGTATCAAAGGGAGATTATCCATCTAATTAATTTCATGGCACCCATCACAGGTATCTTTCTGCTTTGACAAATATATTCACTTTTAGGCAAAACACGTGTGCCAAGAAAATTACATGTCTGTCAAGCATGGAGGAAGCTGGAATACACACTTTGCTGTGGAAATCATGGAATGGGGAGTTCTAAGAATGTGGCCACTGTTCTAAGCTGGAATTGTAGTTCCTCGTGGAAATTCTTTTAAAAGGACTCTTTTTAACCTGGCATTTGCTGGTATTAAAAAGCAAACATGTACCAAGCCAAAGAAGATTCCTCATTCCATGTTGCTCCCTGTTTTACTCTTAATGTAAGGATTACTATAACAGTATTTGTATCCCAGGGACAAGTCTTTCTGCTGCTACAGCACAAACTTCTATCATTTTCAACAAGAATGGGAACTGTTATAATACAAACAGGTCTCCTTTTCCCAGTACAAATGCCCAAGAGCTAGACTTATGAAGCTCTGTAGGTCTTAATTAGCCTTCAGTATCTTCACCCTTCCTCTTGGATCTCCACCACCTCACACTCTAAAGTTTGCTCTATTGCTTTCTTTTTATTCTTATGATGCAAACTTATTATAAATCCACAGCAAATAAACTATCCAGAGATTAATATCAATGGCAACAATGTAACCACAGCAGACATAAAACATATAGCTAGAATCCACCATAAACTGGCAAAACTGAGCTCTAAAGAATGCCTCACTATTCAGTTCATAAAAGGCTGACTGCTGTCAGCCCAGCCACAGGAGGACAATGAACCTGGCTTTCCTGGACAGGCTCGGCAACTCATTGATCAGCGCTGTCACTTCGGACAGAGTTAGCAAAGCGAAATAGATCTCTCTCCTTCCACTCTGGTGGTAGGAAACCAGGGAGGCAGGGAAAGAGCAGGGAGGAGGGCATGATGTGTAGATGTTAAGGCAAGCAGCCAGGCTTGGGGAAATGGATGGGGGAATCTCAGGGAGAGTACTCTGGGATACTCAGCATAATCCATCACTCATTACATGGAGCTATGCAGCACCTCTGAAGCCTATTTCAGAGGCGGCCAAGTGATGCAGCTTAGAGACCACGATAGTGAGGACCATATGTTAAAGTCGAGAACCAAACATAAAATATACTTATGGGAAAATTGGAAAACTTACTGAAATAGGATTGTCTCAGAAAATCTAGATACTATGACCGGCAATCCCATGAGATACCAGTTATTTTTCAGTCAAACCGATTCCATCATGTTTAAACTTCGCTGATTGTCAATATTCATTTATTTCACTCATGGATTTATTTCATTCCTTTACTTAGTAACATACATGCATATGTTATGTGCTATGTGCTATGCCTTTTGCTAGGTACTAAGATTTAGGCTTCACACAAAGTAGAATAAAAATGGGACAAAACAGAGACGCCTGATGTGTTCTGGAATTAGTTCAGGGGAGAAGCCTGGGGGACTGTAGGAAGACAAGGCATTTAGGCTGGATGTTAAAGACTAAGTAAGATGTTGATAGGCTAAGTAGAGGCCAACAGGATGCTTCAGAAGAAACAGCACAAAGAATGGCACAATGGTGTGAATGTGTATGCGAGTAAGAGTAGACCAAGAAGGTTGGAGCTGGGGATGTGGAAGGAGGCAGTGGAAGATAAAACAGAAAAGCAGGGTGCCAAGTTAGACCTTTGCAATTTACCCTCTAGGGCCTAGAGTCTAGGCAGTGGAAGCAGTTGAAAGTTTGCACAAGATGAATGATATGTTTTAGGATAATGAGTACACATCAGTATGAAGGACAGAGACTGAGGCAGTAAGGTCACTGAGGAGGTTATTGTGATTTTCCTGATAGAGGGATTAAAAAGATAAAATAGATTAAATTAGTTATCCATTGAATATGGAGTTTGAGGGAGAAGAACATTTTAGATCTGTGCTTCTCAATCTTTGACGTGCTTATGAATCACTAGTAGCCCTGCGCACGAATCCATGTGCCAGTAGCTCACCAGTAGCTCACTGCCGCCCTCCAGTAGCTCTCCACCTGCTGCCCCACCCTCCTGTAGCTCCCTCCACCCCCCCACCCCCCATAGCTTGCTGCCCTGCACCCTCCTGTAGCTCTCCACCACCCACTTGTAGTTCGCTGCCCCACCCTCCTGCTGATCTGTGATCTGGTCATTACGTGGTCGGTTGTTACACTTCACGGCGTAACGACCATTTGCATATTACATCTTTATCATATAGGATTGGTCTTGTTAAAATGCAGACGGATTCAGTAGGTCTGATTGAGACTAAGACTCTATGTTTCTAACACACTGCTGGCCCATGAATCATACAGTGAGTAGCAAGGGTTGGGATAACTCCAGGTGTACCATCTTTGTGAGGCTGTTTCATTAAGTGAGGTATGTTTGGATTGAGGCAGATACTGACTCCATCACTGGACATATTCAGTGTGAGGGACCCCTGCCAAGAATAAGAAATTGGATTTTTGTTTTATAAGTGAGACTAAAGCTTGACTTAAAGAATTGAAAATCATTGGAGGAAAAAGAAGAGAAAAAAGTTAGCTAAGATTTCCCAGGGAGAAAGAATGGTTTTAAAACAATGTCAAAAACAGTATATTATGGGAAATCTGGAACACCTAATACTTAATTGTTGATGGAACTAATGAATATGCCTATATTTAAAAAGCAAATGGGGAGGGAAGAGGAGAAAGAACCACAGCAGAGGCTGAGATGGGCTAGTCAAGAAGACCAAAACAAGGCTGGGTCACAGATGACAAAAGAGAGAAGCTGAACAGAGAATGGCCTGCAGGGCCAATGGCACTGAGAGTCTGTAAGCTCCCATAAGAGGCTGCAGTGGATGATGAGGTGTGCTGCCAAGTCCTCTTCAGGACTGACGCACGCATTCTCCCAGCTGCTGGAAAGGTTGGCCGTGATGACCCTCAGCTAAGTCCTTTCCCACGAATGACCTTCTTCTGAAAAGAGCACCTCACCCAAGTTTATCCTCCCTCTCCAGGCACTGCTCAAGTACAATAACCGACCCACGTGGGGATAGAAAGGCTCAGACCCTTGCCTCACAGCACTCCTCTGCAGGGGCACCGGCTCAGGAGGACCCCAGGGGAAACCCCTGAGATCCTTGTTGAAACTGCAGGACAGTTGCACTCCCCCTTCTGCCCGATCCACTGCCTTCACTCCCTCACAGGTGTTGTTTCTGAGAGCACTCCCAGGAAAATTCCATCTCCTAGTCTATTTCCCAGAAACCTGACCCAAGACAGATGTGGAGCTGATTCCTAGAGATTAAATTGCAAAAAGCATTCATCTTGGAGGCTACATCTCCCTAGATCCTTTTCTGAACTGACATCTCACTTCTCCACCTCAATCACCCTTTGCGTTTCTGCCTCTGAAATGGTACTGGTAGGTGCTGCCACACCATATGTGCAGAACAGCCTGGCACGTTGGGTACAAGCAAGGTCACAGTCCCAGCTGTTCTGTCACGTCTTCCACATCTTCTTTGACCCCCCCGCTCCTTATTTTGCAGAGAGCTGTTTACAACCTCCCTCTTTCCTGGTTTCTATGCTGCACCTGCTGCTACAGAGAACTGCCATTACCTTGTGCACACTTTAAAGGAGAAGGACATGTCGCTCACTAATTAAATCTGCAGATCAAGCTGAAACGAAAGGCATAACAAAACCACTGAGGACAGGCAAGTAACATAAAGGCCGCACAGCTTCGAAACACGAGCAGGAAATTACCAAATGAGCCTCAGTGTGGAGACCTGAAAGCTAATGCAGGTGGAGGAAAGGAACCTGAAACATAGCTATTTAAATTTCCAGGGAGAAACCCGGAAAGCAACAGGACAAGCAAGAAAAAGAAAAGGGGGGAAAAGAGGACAGGCAGGTGAGGTTAGACACTCCAACACAAGCATACGGTGTGATAAAGCAGAATAAAAAACGGTGCATTTCTGGGCTGCATTTTTTAGGTTGTTGTTTTTTTTTTTGTTTTGTTTTGTTAATTCTCACTAGAGGATATTTTTTCCATTGACTTTTAGAGAGAGTGGAAGGGAGGGGTAGAGACAGAGAAAGAGAAACAGATGTGAGAGAGATACATCCAATTGTTGCCTCCGACCAGGGATGGGGATGGGACTGAGCCTGCAACCAAGGCATGTGACCTTGACCGGAATCAAACCCAGGACGCTTCAGTCTGCAGACGGATGCTCAGTCTATCCACTGAGCCAAACCTGCCAGGGCTGGATTGCGTTTTAAGTCCCATTTACACACGTGGCTGCAAGGTGATCCTCTTCTGCTGCTTCCACGTGGTAGAACTAGTTTGGTTTTCAGGTGCGTGGGTGATAGAGTGAAATAGATAAACGGAGCAATGGAAAGACACCAGCGGAGACAATCAATGGAGGGAGTGACTGAGTTACAAGGAGATGGGATTGATGTAGGTAATCTCGCCTACTGTCAGGGGAGAGCGACGCTGAGCAAGGAGCCGACATGCTCTAAGGAGGAAAAGCCTGTGCTGGGGCATCGCTTGTCAAAGTGGGGCTGAGGCTGGAAAAAGGAAAGGCCGTTCTGAAACGCTGGCAGTACTTCCAAATGAGCAGCAACCGCGTCGCCGTCAACCAGCGGGAGCTGTGCGAGAGGCAGCGGCGCAGACGGAGACTGGCCTGCGAGAACAGCCCTTCGGCAGGTGAGTCTGAACCTGCCACCAGCTTCGACGTCCTGACGAGATTGCATCATCCATCCAGGCACAGAGCTGTCAGTGTCAGTTTACACAACATCTGGTCTGTTTTCTCATTTTTAACTGATTCAAGACAAATGGTTGAACAAGTAGAATGTGTGTCCAGGAGTTCCACTTGCCTAAAAGCTCATCTGTATCCCAAGTGTCGAATGCAACCGAGAGGCTTAGTGGATGTTCTCTGAATTAATTAATGATAGAAAATTAGGGGGAAAAAAATTAGGGAAAAAATAATCTTGCAGTGCAGTTCCCCACCACGTGTCTGGCAGTCAGCAGGCACAGCACTTCTAGGCTCTGTGGGAACGTTCAGAGGGTTTGTATTCAGGAGAGATCTGCACTTCTCTGCCTGTCCTGGGCTCGGTGTAGCCTTCCTCAGGGATAGAAATCCCCTCGGCATAGAACTGGACAGGCTTCCACAGTTAAAAATTAGATAGCTTCCTTCTTTCTGAAGTCCAAGTGTGAAACGGAAGAAGCTGACGGGAAGTATTGGCTAATTTATTGAACAAATGTTAGTTGTGTAGTTTAGCAGCTAAGAGCATAGGCTTAAGAGCCAGATGGCCAGATTTCAAAATCTGACTCTGGTACTTCCTAACTGGATATATCTTTTGGCAAGTTATCTAACTTCCCTGTGTTTCAGTTCCTTTATTTGTAACACAGGGACAATAATAGTTCCTGACAAATGAGTATGTTGTGAGGATTAAATTAAACAATACATGTAAAACATTAGAAGAGTGCTGGTAAGTAAATATTGTGTGTGTGTGTGTGTGTGTGTGTGTGTGTGTGTGTGTGTTGAGCACTTACCATGGGTGAGGCCCTCCTATACACTGGTGAGATATTGGTAAAAAAGACAGGTAAGCTTTTAGATCTCAACTTTTCATTGGAGAGCCAGAATCTAAGCAAGAAAGGAATTAAATAAAGATTATAATATCAGCTGGAGATGAGTTCTATATAAAAATGGGCCTTGCCAGGTTTGCTCAGAGGTTGAGCTTCAACCCGTGAACCAAGAGGTCACTGGTTCGATTCCCAGGCAGGGCATATGCCCGGATTGAGAGCTCGATTCCCAGGATAGGGCATGCAGGAGGCAGAGGATGAATGATGTTTCTCTCTCATCGATGTTTCTATCTCTCTGTTGCTCTCCCTTCCCCTCTGTCTCTAAAAATCAATAAAAACATATTTTTTTAAAAAATAAATAAAAATAAAATGACACGAAGCGCTAGAGAATGACTTGGGGAGGACCAAGGTGTGGCCACAGAAAGATTCTATGAGAAAGTCTGAGCTGAGCTCTGAAGGACCAGAAGGAGCCAACCATGGGGAGGTCTGGGGCAGAAGGAACACCAAGTGCAGATACTGCCTTAGGTGCAGCACATTTTTCATGTTCAAGGAAGACAGAGTAACGAAGGCCTGGTGATAAGAGAGAGCAGAGGTAGATAAACTCTGGGAGGGTGGCAAGTGCCAAATCATGTAGAGATTTGTTGTTCAAGATAACTTTGGATTTTGTTTTAATGAAAACTTTGAGCAGAGTGACATGATCTGACTTTGAATTTTTAAAGGTTCTCTCTGACTTCTGTGCAGAGAGTAAGCTATATGGTCTTAAAAAAGAAGCAAAGGGGCCAGTTGGAGGCTATTGGCTATTGCTGAATCCCACTGAGATTTAACCCACTTGGACTGGGTATAGCATTGGAGACAGAAAGAATGCGATGGGTTATATTATGCTTCAAAGTAGAACTAACTGGGCTTTCTGATGGATCGAATGTGACAGGAAGTTGAAAATAGAGCTCCCACAGGATGCCACACAGAGATGAAGGGAGGGATAATCTATACAGACATGAACAAAGTTAAAGGAACCAGCAGGAAGGATGGAGAACCTAGAAATTATCAGGAGTGAGAAGCCACTGCCACCCCATGCATTTGATAAGGCAAGGGGAAGAAATAAAGCCCAGTGACACCTGGAGATGTGGAACAGGCTAGCCCCAGAGGGACAGTCATTCCTACAAGATGTGGCCTAGAGCACAAAGGACGTGGAGGCATAGAAGTAGGGAGTAAACGCTTTGACTTCTCTCTCCTCTCACCCTCTGGCCTCTAGCTACTGCCTCCCATAACCCAAACCCACCTGGAATCCAGACAGCAAGAGGACTCTGCGTGGTAATCTGAAGTGTCAGCCTCCCTGGCGTACAGAGTAGGACACAGAAAACCAGATCCTAGTAGATCTGGGTGTGCTGAGAGCGTGGGGCAAAGGGAAAATTAAAGCATACACACACATATAATACAATCGTTAAAGGAAAAAGAAAATATCACCTGCAACCAAGTATAGTACCAGCTTCAGGGTTTCACACAGGCTCAGGCCAGAGCCAGTGTCCAGCGCAAATCCTTTCATGCAAAACACAATCTGATTTTCCTTCTTCTCAAAGTAGCCACTAGCCAGCCTTCTACTCCCTTTCCCCTCAAGGTGGGGAAAGCCACCTCTCCAGAGGGTGATTGAATATCTTTGTTGTCTCTGAGGCAAAATGTACACCTCTTCTTCATTTTAAGTGTTTTAATGCTAATGACGATGGGTAAGCATACAAGATTTTACACAAAATAACGAGCATAGGGAAGTTGTGAAACTCATAATCTTCACTGCCATGGCCCTGGGCCCACGGTACCGAAGTCCCTCTGAGACTTGTAAGTCCACCGACATGTCTTTTGTTATTGTTCTCTCTCCCCATCTCTCTGATTCGATCTCATGTCAGCTAAGGAACCCCCTCCCTTCCATCCTAGAAAACATACACCTTTGTGCTTTAATAGAAAGATTGGACCAAGAGACACCCCCTGCACCTGACCGAAGAGCTGCAGAGACCACCAGGTCCGGCTTCCGTACCACTGCTGGTGGGAGGGCTGTTGTCATGACTCTCCCCTTTCTCACCATCCTTCTCCAAATCCACAATTCACCCAACCTCCCACTGCTCAGCAGCTGTGCAAGACGGGATCCCCTTCCCTGAGGAGCTCCTGGTTCCCCAGGGAATGTGATTTGCTTTGTCATCTTGCAGCCTGCCTCCACTTTGCTTTCCTAATACAGCGGAGGCTCGGGACGCCTGTGTGCGCAAGAAATCAATGGCATTTTAAGCTGTCCCTGTGGCTCCAGTCACTGTGCGTCTTGGTGCAGCTTGTTGTATTGATCATATTTATGACGTAACCTAAATTCTTAATGCTCGTCTCAGTACAAAGAAATGGATTGATTTTTTTTCATGAAAATGTAACTTTTAGTTTAGCCCACCAGACAAGTGTCCACATGCCTGGAAGTCCTATGAGAGTCTAGGGCCTGGACTATAAACTCACTGAAGTCACAGATCATGTCTGCCCCGAACATTACTGTATTCCCTAGAGCTGGGCCTATCATCATCCCTGGCCTATAGTTAGTGCTTAATAAATAAATACCTGTTAAATACTTACTAGCAAATTATTTGGCAAGTGGCATTTTCTAAGCACCTCTCCTGCCTTTGCTGCCCTACGCATACGTAAGCACTCTTTCTTCATATTTATATCTATAAGATATTATTGATGCTACTTCAGGTCATGTAACTCAAGGCGCCAAGAGATTTATTACTGTGAGAAAGCAGAGAACATCTCTTTAGGGCATGACAGCAAAGCTTTTTGTTGGCGACGGTCCCAAGAACGGTCCAGCCCCCACCCCTCTCCAGCTCTGTCTCTGCCAGTCCAGAAAATCTGTGTTCTGAGAGCTCTTGACTATGTGCTTCCGCTCCATAATTAAAGAAATCATTCATTTCAGTCTCTTCTTTCACAACTACCTTTGCTTCATCACATTTGCAATGGAGAGGGCTTCTCCTCCCAAGGGGGTTTACTGAATATTCCACAGTAAATGTCTGCATATCTCTGTTCCAACTGCATGTCCCTCTAAAGCCATTCCTGTACCTCATTCCCAACCCCACACCAAGGTCCACTTTGTATTTCTTCAACCTACCTCCACCCCTGGCCCCACACTCCCCCTGTGCACAGTACATATGACTTCTATGTAGTCATTATTCTTTTGCCATGTTTCATTGCATGTGTGTTTCATAACAACTATACACTTATTGAGGAAATGCCCCAGTCTTTCCATCTTTATATTCCTTCACACATATGGTCTTTGATTTGGTCCCAGAGCTGCTGTTTCTCTCCAGCTTTGATCTGACAAAATAATGGTTATTTGGAAGAAGAATCTATAACACAAAATAGTCAGGTTGAGCCCATGGAAGTAAAATGCTCCCTGAGAAGTGAACATTCGGAACTCTAGGTTAAATGCTACTAGAATCCCATGAGCTGGAATTACTCCAGGGGCCCTGCCCCAGCTTCCTCAGGCATTGGCCTGTCTTGGCTCGACACCTTTGGTTTGCAAAAGCAGCATAGTGCCTGTCTGCAAGCAGCACAGACATGCCAGGTGAGTGGATGGGCAGAGATGGCAAAAATATATTAACAGCGCCCTCATGTTGTAGCCCATGAATATACAATTGTATTATTGAGTGGTGAAGAGGATGTTTGATAATATTTGGAAAAGAAAGAAAGAATAGAAAAGACAAACATTGTGTGATTAAATTGCTTTATATCTAAGAGTGTTAGAGACCCACTCTCACAGCTGATCTTCACAATAGCTCTGTGACGCAGGCTGATTAGTCAATATCCCCCATTTTACAAATGGGGACACTGAGGATCAACATTTTAATTACCTGCCTAAGGTCACACAGATATAAATGATAGAGTCAAGTTTCAAAACTAGGCTTCCTGATTCCTGGATTAAAAACTACCACACAAATTTCAAAACTTTAGGGAAGATTTGAGAGAGGAAATAAGATTTTTGTAAAAAATTCTACTTCCCAAGTAATGCAGTGGGCAAGGAGAGTGGATATCACAGAAGTGCCCTCCAGGGGAGAGAAGACTGAGACACTTCTTACCATCAATTTAAGGCCAAGCCGCTAAGACCCACGGTTGGCTTGCAGTGCCACTTAAAACCAGAGGCATTTCCACCTGATTACTTCCAAATCTCACCTGAACAGGAACTGCTCTTGATAAACAAAAGCTGACCTTGAACAATGGAAGGCTGCTTGCAGCATTAACTAAAGTGCAGGTGCCCACAGGAGAGAAGCCCTATTTTATCCCAGACCTCAGCTACCACCCTTATCTTTAATGGTCTAGTGCCATCATTCTCCTGCTTCTACAAAGCCACTGATAATTTATGCAGTTTCCTTAAGAAAGATCTTAAAGAATGCCCAAAGTAAACCTGCACATTTTCAGGCTCTGCTACTTAGAAATATAAACAACGTACCTGCTTGACTTTGATATGTTATTATTATACCTTGTTACCAACACTTGGTGTTTCCTATAAGAGAAAACTATACATCTTTCCTATGAAGATACATTTTAATAAAGCATAAACATGTTCAACCATCCATTATTTAGAGTTGTATAGAGAATACTTAAGATTCTACTCACGAGAAAGGATCTATGCAGCAATGTTTGCATGTATTTTGCTGCTCATTGTAATAGCACATACAGGCTCAGATCTGCATAGCCTGAGTGGTTTCTAGGTCTGAGATGTTAACCCTCTTCTTCAAATCATCTAAAACTTCCAGAATTTAGACATAGTTGTTATGTGCATGGATCTAAGATGAAGATGACAAAATTCCTCGTGGTGTCAGAAGAATGATATTTATTCATCTGTAGGGCAAAACAACTTGAGGTTGCTTGGACAGAATTCACATTCATTTGGGTGATAAATTATGAAAGGGAAAGAAGGAAGAGACTTTGAATTCAAAAAATTATAGAGAAAAATGGTAGAGGTTTGGGTGCCTGACTAGGACACCTTAAATTAATATTTAAACTGATTTCTGAATACCAGCAGGCCCATAAGAGAACCTACCAAAATCCTATAGTCTAAGGATGTACAGCAGCCTAGGACTTGACATAGACCATCTTGTGATTTGTCTCCCTTCACTCACTGACTGATAAGCATTAGGTGAGCTATATGGAGAAGAGACAGGATAAACAACTCCCTGGGCGCAGGAAAACCCGGAACAAGCCCCCAAATATACTGTTACATTTGAGTATCAGGTTGAGTGTCTGGAGGGAGTTGTGAGAGGCAAGGCTGGAAAGACTGGTGGGGACTGTGCCAGGGATCCCAGAGGTGCCTTCCAGTTCATTGGTCTTCCAGAAGGACCAGCAAAACTCAGAAGAGTTGTTATTCTCATGGTTTTAGTCTATTACCACCAACAAAGGTTACAGATTAAAATCAGCACAGGCATCAGGTGCATGGAACAGAGTCCAGGAAAGACAGGTGCAAGCTTCCAGTTGCCCTCTCCCAGTGGAGGCGTAGGGACAGCACTTTATTCTCCCAGCAACAGTGTGTGTCGTGAGGTATGGCGTATTGCCAAGCAGGGAAGGTCACTCAGGCCTTGCTGCCCATGGTTGTTATGGGGGTCAGTCACACAGGCCTGGAGAACCTGCATGACGGAACTTATTCTGTTGGCAGCCCCTCTAGAGGTCAGACTGATACAGCACGGCCCAAGGCACCCACCATAAGTCACATGGTCAGCACAGACCAGTGGTGGCAAACTGCGGCTCGCAAGCCACATGCGGCTCTTTGGCCCCTTGAGTGTGGCTCTTCCACAAAATACCACGGCCTGGGTGAGTCTATTTTGAAGAAGTGGCGTTAGAAGAAGTTTAAGTTTAAAAAATTTGGCTCTCAAAAGAAATTTCAATCATTGTACTGTTGATATTTGGCTCTGTTGACTAATGAGTTTGCCGACCACTGGCATAGACCATCACTTGTGGCCCAAAGGCCCCGGTATACAAAAACACTCTCAGCAGGCAGGGCATTCCAAGGGCTTAGAGGCTATCTGCAAGACACTACCAAGGACCAATCCTGTCTTTAGAATGTACAGGGTTTGAGCACCTCAGACCTGCTTAGTTAACCCTTTACTGCACATGAACTAAACTATCAAGTGCTTCATGGGAAGGCTGAAATGCCAGATAGGAGACAGACAGCTTTCCCTCGGAGCAGAGTTTACAGGAGAAAAGGGTGGAGACAGGGACCAATTCCAATTTGTTGTACTCATCCAAATAAGATCTCCTGAAAAGACAGGAGGACAAAGGGGCATTTTTAAGCAGAGGAATTGTAGATGAGGTCTAAGTAAAGTGACACCCCAGCCAACACAGCAACACGGCGCAGCAAACTCCTATCCTAGCCCATTACCCAAGTGGAGAGGTGATCCTGATTCCTGGTGAGAGGCTGTAATAGTTGATTTCTTGTAATGATTTACAAGTCTACTTGTCTAAAATGATCTCCGACTAAAAATAAATGTTGTGGTCATATGATAATTTTTAAACTAACACTATTTTTCCTGATTTTTTTTTCGTTTTTTTTATTCCCATTAGGCCCTTATCCCCACTCCAGTAGTCAAGCTTTCTATCTTCAAGAACTTAGGAAATTGATATGGGAGTCCAAAGAAGAACAGAAAGAGAGGGCGGGAGCGAGGGAGAGAGAGGGAGAGACTCTGTTGATTTTTATGCATCAAGAGCTTAGGCATTTGGGACCATACAAAGGGCATACAGGTAAGATAACAAATTAGACAAAAAGATAAGTAAGAACAAGTCAGCCTGGCTTAGTCTTCACTCTCAAGGATGTTTTACTGAAGGGAATGAGAAGACAAAACTGAAAGGGCAGTCACAGAGGTGACTGTGAGTGTCCCAAGAGGAGGAGCCCAGGATGAGCTGGGAGGTGGCATGTGCTGCGGAAGAGCACTGAGCCCCACTCCGGGGTTGATCTGCAGGAAGGAAGCATGATGCATGATGCATGATGCTTACATAGGTCCTGATGGGACCAAGAGAACCTCACAGCCCTACTGACCCCCATACATGGTGTAGATTGAAGAATGACGCACATGTCCTCAAGAGTGGCTGGAATGTGGCAAAGCTAGTGATCAGACCTCCTTCAGGTTGGTATAAACAAGTGATGTCTACAGGACTCTTCTATGTACCTCTGACCAAATACTGGATGGAACCAAAGGGGTTTTGGAGTTGCCTGCTTAATTAATTGGTAAAGAGGAACCAATAGGCCCCATCTTCTAATGATCCTTTGATACAATATAAACTACCAGGAATGTAATGAAATTCAGAGCAAAGTTAGGGTATGATCCCCAGAAGGACTGAAATTTATTTTCCATTGCCCTCCAGTAGAGTGTCACATAAAGAAAGCTGTCAAGTTATAGGAAAAAAAATATGCTATACTTCTCACAAATATTGTGGTTCCAGACCTATACAATTATGTGATTTATTTCCAACATATAAGGTGTGTTTCAGCGAGTTTGAAGTATGCTCCCCTAGCATCCTGTGCCTAGGGACCTTTATTGTATACAATAATTGTTTGTGCATCTGTTTGTCCCACTGAGATGAACTTCCCAAGACAGAATTAGGTCTTATGTTCTTCAACTGTGCCTAGCACCGTGATTGGGATACCCAAATGCCTTAGTAAATTTGAAAGATGAATACATGCTATCTCAGAAACATGTCCAGCATGGGAAACTGAAGTTGGTGGAAATAAAACTACAATGCTACAAAGTTATCCAATCAGGTTTCTGCCAAATTACCAGCCAGAATTCTTTTAATGCAACTTGACAGATTTGGCCAGCGAATATATGAATCAATGAGTTGTTGTAGATTTGTGTGGACACAGGCAGAGAGTCATTGATACAGCGAACCTGACAAAAGAGGACTTTTTATTTTTATGAGGTGGGAAATACATGCTAGGAAGAAAAGACCCCTTTTCCAGTAGAGTGTATGGAAAATATCCTCTAGGTTGCCAGGAGTTACACTTCTGCAGTGAAATATTTCCATCTTTCTCTCCCACATATGTTAGCCTCCCATAGGTTTCTAGTCTGAAAGACTTCAAACACACACATACATACGTTTCGTCACAGCCAGGTATTCAGATAGCAGCCTGACAGTATTCATCTGAATCAAAGGAGAAGCATGGCAGAGCCCAAAGGAAGGAAGTAAATGACCCAAATCTATCAAAACAAAGCAGTGTTCAACCTACAGCCCACATCTGAGGAGCAACACTCCCTGAAAAGGAAATGATGCAATCAAGGCTCCTTGGCCATTTTGCAGATTGCCGAAGGGCAAATGTGTCCTTCTGGAGTTAAATATTACTCTTTTTTCCCCCTGTGAGTCTACATTTAACTTTAATTTCTGATCACACTAACTGTCTGTGGAATGACGAAAATTCATTATCATGTGAAAAGCATTTCTCTTGGTGACATGTACCTGGGAGAGGGAAAGAACAGTCACATGAAAACCACAGGCTCAGGTTCATGGTTGTTCTCTGTGCACATCACAGAGGGCTGTGATTTATTAATATATTCAAAATGCCTACATAATTTTTTAGATGGATATTTCATTGAAAATATTAAATACTGCCACAGAGTGCCATTTAGGGAATGATCGAACCAGTTCTGATCGAGTAAGAATTGACGTGTGCAGTTCCCAGAATTTTAAACAAAGCTTAAATCAGGCATTCTCAATCCTCCTCCTGTGACACAGTTTAACCCCATCTGAGAGCAGCCCTTCCATGCCTGCATCCGGAGCTCCCTGTGGGGGTAGGACTTCTCCCATCATTGCCAAAGCTCTGGGGCTCCGGACCCCTGATACGGAGACAGTTTCTCCAGAACAAGGGAAGAAGGTGTAGTTGAAAAGCCCATCATCATGATATTATAGTGTTGGAAGTGGCATGAAAAATAAGTTAGTCCAACCTCCTATATGATACAAATCCTTTCTATATTATTTTTAATTAAATGTAATGGGGTGACAATTATTAATAAAATTATATAAGTTTGAAGTGCACGATTTTAAAATACATCATCCGTATATTGCATTGTGTGTTCACCACCCCAAGTCAAATCTCTGTCACCATATATTTGACCTCCTTTACGCGCCACTACCCTCCACCCCTCTTCCCTCTGCTAACAGCCATACTGTTGTCTGTGTCTATGAGTTTTTGTTACAAGTAATCAGGCAGCTTCTTTGCTGCTAAATCAACTCTCAGTTGATCACTAGCCCATTCCACCTTTTAACAGGACCACTTTTACTAATACTTAATTTATGACATAAACATCCACTTCACAGATTGTTGATTTAGGAGAAATCAACTTCTAAGAACGTTACAACAGCAACAACCCTAATATTAATGTTAATGCTTTTGATATGCAAGGCTCAATGCTTTTACAAATCCAAAATTAGGTACAAAGTAAATACTTATCTCGTTTATATTGTTAATATTTATTCAGAATGCAATAAGAAATCACAATAAATTACAATTTTTTCAAAATTTATAAGTACCAAATATTTGACAAAATCCTGAAAACATAATATTTTTCTTAAATACCTTCATCACACACGTCCATGATAATTTTCTCCTTCATTTTTTGGCTCCATGCTCTTAAATCACCTATTCAAGTGACAATAATTTTGTGATATTACTTTTTGATGGTGAAGATAAGGTGATAATTTAGTCATTCCTCTAGCATGGTTGATTAAAATTTGTTTGTTATTGTTAATTTAGAAAACCTTCCTTTTCAGCTCCACAACCCGTTAATGGTAATGTCCCAGTTAAGATTTGGGAAAACCTGGATCAATCTCCTTTCATGTTCAAGCTGTAAGGTTCCAGTCAGACTTTGGCTCCATACATTTCAAACACTGCTTCGACACCCGATTCCCACAAAGACATAGAACCTTGCATATACTTACACTATGAAAGTTCTCCTCAGGCCTTGGGAGGAACCCTTATAAATGAGCTTAATTAACTTCTCTGTAAACCTCTCAGCCTATGAGGTTGATGCTGCAGTTGAAAACCCTGCCCAGGTTTCAGATGAGAAAAGCAAGGTTTAGCAAAGTTAAATATTGTATAAAGCCAAATGTTAATGCTTATTTGGGGAACCCAGAGACTGAATTCCTAACCTCTGTGGCATAAGCTACTTATAATTTTCCAAAAAGAAGCTCTCACGTGACTTTGCTGCCAGCCCTCCTGTATCCTGTACTCTTCCTCCCCACAAATTTCTCCAACACACACGCATGCATGCACGCACACACACACATGCAAAAACATGCTCGTGAGCACGCATACACACATTTATTTACATAGAAAACTCTCCTGGTTATTTTTCAACTCTTAGCTTAAATATTTCCTGTACTCTGAAGATTTTCCTATTTCATCTGTTGGGAATGGATATGGGATTTTATCCAACGCTTTTCCTGACTTTATTGAGATTTTTATGACATTTCTCTTTTGTTCTCTTAATATGAGAATCAATTTGCTACTAATCGATGTCAACATTGCTTTCCTGGAATAAATTCAAATTAGTCTGAGGCATCCTCTTTGCATATGGCTGGATTCAGTGTGCTAAAATTTTGTTCATAATTTTGGCATATATGTTTGTGAAATTGGCCAGTTACTTTTATTTCTTATTGTGGCTATGGTTTGGGTATTGCTATGGTCTGAACGTTTGTGTTCCCCAAAAATCCATGTTGAAACTCTAATGCCCAATGTGATGGTAGTAGGTGGGGCTTTTGGGAAACTACTAGGGAGAGTAAAACCCTTATAGGAGACTTCGGAGAGCTCCCTCACCCACTTCGGCCATGTGAAGCCACAGTGAGAAGCCTGAACCAGGAAGAGGACCCTCACCTAACCATTCTGGTACCTTGATCCTGGAATTTCAGTCTCCAGAAATGTGAAAAATAAATTTCTCTCGTTTATAAACTACCCAATTTGTGTTATTCTGTTATAGAAGCTCAAATGGACCAAGGCAGGTATCAAGATTATGCTAGCCTTATAAAACCAGTTGGAATGTTTCATTTCTGTTCTGTGGAAAAGTTTGGTACATTGTGTGTGTGTGTGGTTTTTTGTGTTGTTTTTTTTCTATTTGCTTGAATTCACCAGTAAAACTGTGGACATGGAATTGTTTGTGGAAAAGATTTAAATTATGAATTCAACTTATTTGATAATAATTCAATTATTCAAGTTATCTGTTTCTTCTTTTGTACGTTGATAAAGATATGTTTTCCTAATAATTGATCAATTTTATCTATAGCTTCAAAATTTTTGACATAACTTGTTTATAATAATCTCTTATGATATAAGTCTATAATGATGTCTTTAATTTCTGATATTTGATTATTTGGGCCTTTTCTTTATTCCTTGATAAGTCTTGCCAATAGTTTACCAATTTTACTAGCTTTTTCAAAGAATCAAAGTCTGGCTTGTTGATCCTGTTTATCATATCACTAGAGGCCCGGTGCATGAAATTCGAGCACGGAGGGGGGTTGTCCCTCAGCCCAGCCAGTACCCTCTCCAATCTGGGACCCCTCGAGGGATGTCTGACTGCCCGTTTAGGCCCAATCCCAGTATGTTCATCCCAACCTCTCTTTGTCCAACATCCATATCAACTCTGTAGGCAAATTTTGGCTTTACTTAAAAATATATCCACAATCTGGTTATTTACCTATACTTTTGCTGCTCGCCCCAGTTCAAAACATCACCATCTGTCTCCTTACTTTTTGCAATAGCTCCCTCATTGATCTCTCTATTTCCCCATTTTCTCCCTACAGTTTATTCTGCAAAAATATTTTCCCGATCATGTAACACCTACTCAAATCCCTCCGAAGTCTTGCCATTTTAGTCTAAGTAAAACTGGAAGTCCTCACAGTCCTATGAGATCCTAAAACACCTTCCCCACTCCATCCCTAGCTACTTCCATTGCTTCTTGCCTCATTGCTCTGACCCACAGTCCACTGGAACTCACTGACTTCCTTCTTGTTCTGACAATGATCCCCTTCGAATCGTTCCCTTTACCTAGAAACCTCTCTATCAAGGTCTCTGCATTGCTCACTTCTCTCCTCAGGTGTTTGCTGCAATGTCAGTTCTCAGTGAAGACCTTCTCGACCATACTACTAAAATACACCATCACGCTGGTGCCCCATTCACACTTGCTACCATATCTTCCCCCCTTCCTGCCTACCCAGGATGGTTACCACTATCTGAAATACCGTGCTTTAGTTACCAACATTCTTTATCATCTTTTTCATTTCCCCCATAAAACGTGTACTCCAGGGAGGGCAAGTATGTTTCTATTTCCCCCTCTGGTTATATTTCCCAGTGTACAGAAAAATGCTGTATACAAAATAGGTGCTCAATCACGTTTTTTGCACAACAACAAATACATTCTCCATGTTTTGAACCTCTCATATTTTTTGCTTTTCTCTTTGGGCTCCATTCTGGTTAATTTCTTTTTATAAATCTTATATTTTATTGACTATCTTCAGTTGTGTCTAATATGCTGTTTAAACCATTCAGTGTCTTTTTTTCCCAATTTTGTTCCTCTACATTTTTAATAAGTGCTTTATTGATACGTAATTCACATAGCATAATATTTATCTATGCATTTTTTATTTGATCAAGTTTTATCATTTTTCCATTCCATCTGAAGTTTTTCATAGCAACCTGTTTTTTATTATGATTTGTACTCTTGTGCAGATTATTTTAAACATTATAAGCTTTTATAGATTTCATAATTTCCTATTATCTGAAGTTCTTGGGTTACTAATCCTCCAGGCCATTGTGTGGCCTGTGGTCAGCGATTTTTATTGTGAGCTTATCTACACTGCTGGGTCCTGCATTGTGTACAGCCCATTTGTTCTTTGTCCTGGGAGGATCCGTACAAAGGGCTTTGTGTGTGCATCTTCCAGGAGCGGCAAGGCCTTCTCTGGTTCAGTACCAGACTTCCATTAATTTCACAACACCAGCACTGCAAACATCGGACTCTGCATGCACAGACGAGGGCGCCTTGAATTTAGAATTGCTCATGACTAACCATTGCTTATTTTTCACGTTCAGAGCAAAAAAGTCACACTCTCAACAGCTTTACTTTGGCTGGAAGGAGGTGTTTTTCTTGTCATCTTTCTAACGAGGGCAGCCTTTCCAGGGCCTCAATTTTATCCTGCGCAAGGCTCCCCCAGAATCTCCACACCAGCTTTAGTATTTGTCTGGTTTTAAATTCCCTCTTTGTTTCTAGCATGTGAGAATTTCCACTTCTTTATTTTGAGCTCAGATACTTTTTTGCCATGTTGTATTCGGCTTTTCTATATATTTTTAGTAGGGTAGTCTCTGTTAGCTCATTCCAACATATTGGAATTAAAAGATACTCATTTACAGGTTTTTTTTTTATGAATGCAAATTATTAAAAATAAACTAACAGATTTTTAAAACAAAACTTATCATATTGAAATATGGTATCAATTTAAAATATAGGTTCTGGAGCTAGACTACCTGGTATTGAATCCCAGCTATTCTATTGTCTACTCAATGTAAGTAAATTACTTACTATCTGTACCTCCGTTTCATTAAATATAAAATAGAGGTATTAATAGCAATGACACCTACAGGGATTTTTGAGTATTAAATATTCTTATACTCTTGGAGGACTTAGAATAGCATAAGAAATACATATTAAGTGCTTGATGAAGTTTATTTGATATCATCATCCTCTTCATCTTATGGTGTCCATCCCATAAATTTTTGTGAACCACTTATAGTCGTGATGTCATATTCTTTTTGCATTTTCAGAATCTACAATAACATCTTGCAAATAAAGTATTTCTAAAATATTTGTTGATTAGTTTATTTTGGAAAGCATTTTAATCTATAAAAATGATAGCATGTTTTTGAAATACAAAAACTATCTTGCTAGTAAAAACCAAGATATTGGGGACTTTTTAAATCAATTGCTCAAGTCATACTATACTAGTTCCTAGGCTTAATCATACAAAGATGATACCTTCCTCAATAAATTACTCAGAGAAGTTCTATAGCAAACCAGAAGAAGAATCTAATTTAAAAAATAAATAAAAGAGTTATTATGGGAACAAAGAATTAGTGGCAAGAATTTAAATTAATTAAACATAATAAGAATATACATTTGATATAAATATTTTTACAAATAGAATATAGATGAAAAATTGAAAAATGTACCACATAGAAGTAATATATTAGTAATAATTGCCATATCTAAAATCCCATGTTATCCTATCTAATAAAGAATAATTGCAAATCGACCGTACCTCCCCTACGCCCATAAGCCACACCCACCAGCCAATCAGGAGCAAGTATGCAAATTAACTCAACCAAGATGTCTGCGGCCATGGAGAGAGCAGGGGGCTTAGGTTTCCCCAGCAATGGAGGAAGCCAAGCTTTCCGCCTGCCCTGGCATGCTCTGGCCTGCACTCAAGGCTACAAAGTTTTAATTATAGAAGAAAAATAAATCCCAACAAAAATGGCTGTGGCCACAGAGCAAACAGGAGGCCTGGGTTTCCCCGGTGATGGAGGAAGCCAAACTTCCTGGCCTGCCCTGGCCTGCACTCAAGGCTACAAAGTTTCAATTATAGAAGATAAATAAATCCCTGTACCAGGGCCTCCGCTTGGGTCACCAGGGGACGTGGCCAGCCTGCAAACCATCACAGGCCCCTCGCCCAGGGCACCCCATGCCCCAAGGGAACCCCCACCTTGATCCGGGTCACCCTTTAGGGTAAACCAGCCAGTCCCCACCTGTACATCAGGCCTCTATCCTATCTAATCCTATCTAATAAAAGAGTAATATGTAAATTGACTGTCACTCCAACACACAAGATGGCTGCCACCATGTGGTCAAAAATGGCTGTCCCCATGTGGACACAAGATGGCCACCACAAGATGGCCAGCAGGGGAGGGCAGTTAGGAGGGACCAGGCCTGCAAGGGAGGGCAGTTGTGGGTGATCAGGCTGGCGAGGGGGGCCGTTGGGGGTGAGCAGGCTGGCAGAGGAGTGAAGTTGGGGGTGACCAGGCCTGCAGGGAAGGGCAGTTGGGGGGACCCAGGCCTGCAGGGGAGGGCAATTAGGGGCAATCAGGCTGGCAGGGGAACAGTTAGGTATCAATCAGGCTGGCAGGGGAGTGGTTAGGGGATGATCAGGCTGGCAGGCAGAAGCGGTTAGGGGCAATCAGGAAGGCAGGCAGGCAAGGAGTTGGGAGCCAGCAGTCCTGGATTGTGAGAGGGATGTCCGACTGCCCGTTTAAACGGGAAGTTGGACATCCCTCGAGGGGTCCCAGATTGGAGAGGGTGCAGGCTGGGCTGAGGGACACACACATTCGTGCACGAATTTCATGCATGGGGCCTCTAGTTAGTAATAAAAATTAGAAAGTGGGTAGGAAGATGGTGCCAAGAATAAGATAACGTCCTCATTTCATATACAGAAAATTTAAATAAATCAGACCAATGTTTTTCAAATTGTTATTTATGTAACCCACAATATCATAAACATTTTCATTATGATCCAGTACAAACATATGCATCTTTCTTATCCAACATCTTAATATATGTATAAGTGTGAGATAAAATGAGTTTTTAATGTGGACCATGCCTAAAAAGTCTTAAGACACACTTCACTAAATTGGTTTCATGATCCACTTCAACTTCAGTAGATAATTCTGAATGTCACTAATGTCCAGCAATCTTAAAACTTCCTGTTCTACTCTAGAGAACTTCTTGCAACAGAGGACATGTCCAAGAATGTTTTTAGCCACATAATTTGTAAAAAAAGAAAAGAAAGAAAGGAGACAAATAAAAATAAGATAATAGGCATTTGTTTAGTTATCTCTGTGTATTGAACTGTTATTGACTTTGTAATTTTCTTTTTATAGTTATTTCTAAAATTTATTATTATGAGTTATATCAGAGACAAATAAAAGTACAATGGCTCATACAATATGAGGTTAGAAATAAGTTGTATAAAAGGAAAAAAGAGCTAGAAATAAGTGTTTCATATGAACACTTTTAGATACAATGCAGAGAATATTATTATTCTCCAGCTTTCTGATCATATGTTGAAATATAACAAAAAAGGAACAAGTTTAAATCCAACTTAATACTGTTTGGATGGCTACCGTGACCTGGTTAAATGTCAGTTCTAGGTATTAAAAGGGAAAAATAAAAATGTAGTTTTGTGATGACCCTGGACCTTATGATGAGGTTGATACTAAATAATGAAATCTTTCCCAGAAGATATAACATTTCCATATCCTACAGTTCAAACAGGCTACTTTGACTCAGACTTCCTGGAATCTAGAATACATACAGCCATTATTCCCAAAATAATTGTCAGGGTTGCCATTAGGAACTAGATAGATGGAAAACAGTGGGGTGGGTGAAATAAGTTTTGTATTCTTCTTCCCTTCTAAGCAACCTCAATTCCCAGGCTTTCTTTCACACTCTCTGCCCAGCCCACCTTTCCCTGGTAAAGAACCCAAGGAGATTCACCCAACACAGTCTTTCTGATTTGACTGGCTGGGTCTTGGTCACATCTGATGCTCTTGGCATAGACCCAGCAACTCTAGGGCTAAAATCAGGCCTTGGGTAGGGTTTGTTGTTAGAGATAGTCTAGCTCCATACTTCTTTTGGTCACTGCAGTTCACCTCTAAGACAGGAAGTATTTATCCCTTTTGTAGGATGATGGGCCTTCTCTACTACTGGATGCAGTGAACCTTGAAGTTCCATTTTCTTACAACATCTCTAGAATATAATTCTTCTTTTTGATACACTCTTCAAAATAAGTAAGTTTGGAGTCTAACAATGGATATAAATGATACAGCCCACAGTTACAGTACACTGTGATGAACATTTAAAATAGCTAACATTTCTAGAGCATGTGTTCCAGTCATTGTTACAAGGGCTTTAGATATATTAATTCAGGTAAGCTACACAAAAATGCATCATTTTATAGATGAGAAAACTGAGGTATAGTAAGGCCTAATCTCGGAGTCTCTGCTCTTATATACCACCTCATATTGCTATGATTGCTGTGGAAGAACAAAGGAGGTGCATTAACTCATTGCTGAACTTCCTTCAGGAAGAAAAAAATATATAAACAACAGAATTTGAACGGCATCTTTCACTCCATAAAACACCATGGTATATACAGAGACCCCTCTCTTCTCAATCATTATAAATTAGTACTCTCACTGGTGCCCTCTCAAAAAAAGAATATTCCCCTGGATAAAAATGGTTGTTCTTATATCACAAAGGTGGAATAACATGGCAGACCCTCCAAATTAGCCCTCATTGTCCATTTATAGAAAAATGGGAATAGGAAGCTTTTAATAGAAATATATCATACATGGTAACAGCTCAAATACCTCAGTCTCAACCAATCCTTCCATTGTACCTGGACATAGCTCCCTCTCCATCTTGAACATTACCTAGTTACCTATAAGAGTATCAAGAAAAACACATCAACAACATCAATAATTACATCCCTCACATACTGAGTACTTAGAGTGTGCCAAGTACCAAGCACTTCACGTGAATGATATTTGTAAATGCTCAGAACAATACAATAAAGAGAGTTTGGCTATTAGCATTTTACAGATGAAGAATCTTAAATAACAGAATAAGGGATTTGCTTTAAATCACATATGTAGTAAATGGCAGAGCTACTATGTAACACGAGGCATCTCCAAAGCCTGTGCTCATAACCATTTAATGTGCTCCCTCCCTTTTCCCTTTCTGCCAACTCCAGCATTCCTTGTTGGAGAACTTCACGCCTGGGGGCCAGGCTCCCACTGCAAGGAAACCCTTCATTCTTGCACACATGAGTCCTTAGAGCTTCGTGACAGCCAATTCTTATGAAATTCAAATCTCAAGAGAAGGCACAAATTTATTTTGCACAAAACTGGTTACCAAGTAGATGGTCCTACTTGGGAATGCATGTGGCTTTTTCACATGGAGTTTTTCCAGTTTTCCAGAACTAACACAAATTACTCAAATAAATAAATAGTTCAAGGAAAAAAAGAGCTAAATACTCTTCAAAAATATACATTTCAAACACTTGTAATAAAAAGGTTTATACTATAGCTCTGCACGTCTATAAACTAATACCTAAAGTCCTCAGCATCCAGGCTCTCATCTCCAACTCCACTTTCCCCTTCACGCTCATGTTCGGGGAACACTGACACGGTCCCCACTAACCTCAAATAGTGGGCACTTTCCTTCTTCCATACAGTTTCTCGCTGTGCTCTCTATTTGGAGTATCTTTCTCCCTTTTCAGAAATTTTCTGTCTGCCTGAACCAACTCATTTCTAAGGCCCAGGTTAAGTGCATCCTTTTCTACATGCCTATCCCAACAATCCCATTTTGGAACTGATTACTTTCTACTTCACAAAACCATTGCATTTGGGGTAAGTTTATTTTTCCCCTTGTAACACTGTGGTACTGGTTTAGAGTTATTTATAAATATGCCTATCTCTCTTACTATATTTTAATATCCTGATATAAATTTTCATCTGTGTGTGTGTGTTTCTGGATGCAGTTTCTATCCCATAGTAGAGAACTGAAATAGATTTTCTGAATGAAGAAAAAAAAAAGAATGAGCAAAATTTTATGCATCTCAAATACATATTTTTAAATAATAATAAAAATATACAGAGATAAAAATACATGTATATGTTTTTTAAGTCAGATAATAACTACTAGATAATGATTAACACATACCAGGCACTTTTCTTATATTGTATGAATATATATAAATACTTTTCATATATTAACTCATTTTAATCTTTACAAAACCATAAGAGATAGATACTATTATAACAGGTTCAAGGAAGTAATTTGTTCAAGAGCTCAGAGTTATAAAGTGGAGTGAGTAGAGGCCTGCATGCACGTGCTCCCCGGGCTCACAGCCAGTGTGGATCCACAGAACACTCAGTGGATAAGCATTAGGTGAGAGTACTAATGAACAGGAGAGAAACACCACTTATAGTACCTTTGATTCCCCATACTTGTCCCAGGAGACCCCCTTGCATTCCCTGGCTCTTCTGCCAATCTCTGTCATTCCCCACCACCCCAAATAAAATATTATCAGGAATCACTATAATACTCTAAAAGGGAAATAAAAGCAGAGTTGACAGGCTACTTCAAGACACCTGCAGGTAAAACAGATTTTTGGACTGGCCTTAGACCCTACCATATACGATTCAGCTTCAACAGAGTATGGTTACACTTATTCTGGATATTTGTTTGAATGTAATCATTTTCAGGTTGAATGGAGTTCTTAAGAAACTATTAGGCTTTCCTCTTGGATATTTTTTCTTTTCTTTTTTAAAATTAAGTTTATTGGGGTGACATTGATTAATAAGAATATGTAGGTTTCAAGTGTAATAGTAGTTAGATGGGAGACCTCTTGGATACTATTTTAAAACTTTCTTTTCTGGTCAAAAAAACCTAATGATTTAGGTCATGACCTTAGCTACCCAAAAAGAACCAGGAATTTTTAATTAAATGTTAAACTTAGAACAAAAGATTATGAAGGTTCCACTGCATCAGTATTTATGAGGAGTGTCTTTTTTTTTTATTCCTCAGCATTCTTTGAGTCCCTCTTTATCAGTATTGTGCACAATAGCCCTCTTGCTTCTTTTCAATGTTTTGAGCTTTGGGATATTTTGCTTTAAGAGCATTCTGAATATACTACACAAAATAGGTTCTTACTTTTAACAGATGTGGTAGCCTATCTTGAAGATTGTATGCTTCCTGCCTCCTACTATTCATGCTCTTATGTAGCCATTCTCCTCTACATTGAACAGGGCTGACTTTTGTAAACAATAGGATACCACAGAAATGGTGGTGTATGGCTTCCAAGGCTAGGTCATAAAAGGCATTGTAGTTAACATCTTTCTCCCTTTTGGATCAGGTGGTCTGGCAGAAGCCAGGTAAGATGGGAACACTCAAGAGGTCTCATAGAGAGGTTCATGTAGCAAGAAACTGAGAACTCCTGCCAATAGCCAGCAAGGCCTCATGTCAACAGCCATGTGAGTGAGCCATCTTGGAACTGGATATTCCAGTCCCAGGCAATAATTCAGATGCCCACAGCCCCAGCCAACATCTTAGCTGCAACATTGTCAGAGATCTAAGCCAGAACCACCCAGATAAGCTGTCCCCAAATTCCTTATCTACAGATACAGTGCAATAGTAAATGTTCATTGTTTTAAGCTACTCAATTTTGATATAGTCTGTTACACAGCAATAGATAAAGTAATATACAATTTTAGTACTGGTGGTTAATTTTGTCAATGCCTTTTTACCCAGTATCACATGTTGTCCCCTCAAAAAGTCTTGATGAAGGTACTATAATAGTATGCTAAGGCTAAAAGTAATCACATAGTTATGAAATATCTGAATTGGCCTTCAACCCTGATCTGTCTGCTTCCAAGTCCAGTTTCTTAACCATTATACTGAACCATCTCATGCCCTGTTTTGTTAAATCAGCAAAGTAACTCTGCCAGAACAGATGTTTTTCAGTCCAGCTTTAGTCTACAAGGGTTTCCCATACCAGGACATAGAACTTCTCAGGCAACATGTTCAGTGTATCAGTGATTGCCTATGTTTTTCACTAGCTTATTAACTACCGGGGCCGGGGGGGGGGGGGGGGGGGAGGGGAGTACTTAATAGAGCCAACATAAAATTCATATGGTCTGTATTATGTGGTAGGTTACCCAATAACTTTTTCTCTCTATAGTCACTATGGGGCTGTTATTTGAGGAAGTCATTATTCCAATACTATGCATTAAATTGGACTAGACTTATGAGTTGATATTTGGCTGCCAATAGAGAGGTGTTGTTGTTTTTTTTATCACCACAGTTTCTCTTATTAAGACAAAAGCAGCACCAACTGGTAGTCTTCATAATCAGGATAACATCATCCCAGGTGAGAAAGCTGATCACCCAGCAAAATAGCAAGACTTCTAAAAAGGACAGTTTTTTAGATTTTGCATTTCTAGTTCACTGCCATGTATCTATAGAATTGTGAAGTCCCAGAAAGGCCGATCGATAGAGGAGAAACATGTAAAAAATATCACATGAGATGAAATAAAGAAGGTTTTTAAATAATAATAATAATAATAATAATAATAAGTAACCTTATAAATCCCTTTTAAGTTTATAAAATATCTTTATATATTCACTTTCAGGATATGTAGAATTCTATAAGAAATAATGATGATGACAATATCAATAATTACTATACTTATTTTACTGATGAGGAAACTGAAGTTCAGAAAAATCAAGTAATAAAGGCAAGGTCATGAAGCTTATAAAAGGACCTGAAACTCAAATCCTCGGCTTGATTTCATACCTAAAGCTTTTTCTAGAACCTAACTTATGTGTCAATCACCTTTGGACATGTCACTCAGGAGACACACTGCCTTGCCAATAGTAGCCTTTCCATGTATTTTAGTTCCAATAAAAATAACATGGAGCTTATATTGTAAGTGGAGGAGGAAGGGGAAAATGGACTTTCAGGGAGCTTTTTTGATGTTTACTTTCAATTCTTCCTTTCGTGAATACTGAGCAAGCAAAAAAAAAAAAGAGAGAGAAGCAAATGAACCGTCATGGAACTAGGTTCCAGAATGATACCCCAAATAGAGACACAATTTCTTATCTTCCTTTTCATTCTTCCTCCTTTGTGGAGAATATTATGTATTCACTGGATAATTTACTATAGGCACGGGGGTCATCGCGATACCCCTCCCCATCTCGCCTCCCTGCGAATTATCATTTAAATAATCAGAGTGAAAGGTGCGCTAAGGCAGCATGGATTCCTCAAGAAATCCCTGGCTGGACCTTTCCTTTCTGATCATTGTTGTTTCGGTGCAGCACAGATTAGGTAATAAACAGCTCACAAATGTGGTTGCTTTCATTCAATTCAGCTACATCCAGTCCCATTAATTAAAGCCAGATTCACAGATAATCTCATGATACTTATGTAAGGACTAGGTCAGTATTCATTCTATTTTAAGAGGCAAATTGCAATTTAAATGAAGGTGTGAGTTCCTTCTTTTTCTGCTCTCCCTTATCCTTCTACCCCCCTTTCCCTTTCTCTCCCAATAGCACAGGCATTGTTAACAATAAAACTATCTCATCCAGGATGCTTACTCTGTGCTTTTCTTGTCAATCTGTTTACCATGAGTAAAGGCTTTAAGGAGAGTTAATAAATACTTTATAGAAAAGAGAACTAAAAGCACAGACAGTCTCAAGAATTTTGTGTGTGTATGTGCACATGTGTGTGTTCCTTTGTGACTGCGCCAAGTTTTGCATCTATGTAGTTAAAAGGTTACTTACAGTGTGTTGTATCATTTTACTTTTTTTTTACTTTAGAAGGTACTATTTAAATACATGCTTTTTTCTAAAAAATACACATTGTTAAAGAGACCTTTGATTTACATTATGTTGTGTGGATGAAAACATATGCTGATAGAGAAAAACAAAACACTAAACCACATTTCTATGAATAAATAAGCCTAGAAGCTGGGCTCAGTTGCCCAGCATTATATTTTTTCTAATCTTATTGATCAGTGTGCCTACGTTTCCTTTTTGTTTCATTTTTTTTCTTCATAGAGTTACCTTATTTACACTAAAAAACCAACAAAACAAAACACAAATTATGCCTTTTCTCCATGGTATTTAGAATTTTAAAACTATGTGTTCAAACTATTAATATCCAAAGGACTCCTGGTGAATTCTCAACAGGCAGCTCTGATATAAATTATACTCTCCATGTAAAAATACAGTCTTCAGCTAGTAAGTACAATGGATGTGGTTTCTGAGTGCATGTCTAAAATGATTTAAATGCCTCATAACATATGACTGAACCTAAATGAGTACATTTGAAATACTGAAAGAACAATCATTAATTATAATAACCTTTAAACTTCTATTGTTAACTGGAACCCCATTTTGAAATTTGGACTGAATTTTCTGTGGCTTATTATAGTCATTATAGTGTATTCCTGGGTTTTGTGATATGCTGGAGTCCAGGAGCACATACAAATCATACAGCCCTAATTTTCTCAAGGAGGACCAGTTTCCTTTAGTATTTTCATATATTTATATATAGTTATTAGAAAGCATAGGATTATACTAAATTTGACAAGTGGTTACTTTTAAACTATAGACTTTAAGAAATGAGCTCCATTTGCAGACACTAGCCCAGGTTTGCCCTGGTGGTAAAGGGTGTTAGACGATTACTACCGAAGTTAACTGGCATTTGTCATTGCAACCAAATGATATCATAACTTGAGTATTGTCCCATTAAAAATGCTATCTTCCTGAATTTGCATAGTGTGCCAACAAATGGGTATTTGAAGAGATTCTTACAGAATTAGAATTGATCTGAGGGATCAGTAGAAAATGGGACTAGAATCTATGGCAGAGTCTCAACTGGCTTTGTGACCTCAGAACTAAACTGTTCTCACCAAAGAACAGTAAAAGCAAAATTCACAAAGATAAATCATTTAGGGCTTTGAAACAATATATCAAAAGATTAGAAATCATTTATTTGTAATACTTCACTTGAATTGAGTGACTCAAAATCAATATGATTGTTTTATAAAAATTGTCTTTTTAAATCCTTGTATCATGTGTTTAGAAAGAATAAGACAACTCTATAACTTTAATAAATTGAATATAATTAAAACATTCAATGGGGCCGAAACCGGTTTGGCTCAGTGGATAGAGTGTCGGCCTGCCGACTGAAAGGTCCCAGGTTCGATTCCAGTCAAGGGCATGTACCTTGGTTGTGGGCACATCCCCAGTAGGGGGTATGCAGGAGGCAGCTAATCGATGTTTCTAACTCTCTATCCCTCTCCCTTCCTCTCTGTAAAAATCAATAAAATATATTTAATAAAAAAAAAATTCAATGGGGATTTTGATTGCTTAGTTACTAGCCATCTGGGCTTTGGAGTTAGCCAGACCTGGCTCATACTAGATCTCTTCTGAGTAGTAAATTTGGAACAATCTGCTTATTTTTCTGAAGCCTTCATTTCTTCAGTGAAATAAGGATACAGGAAACTTCATAGAGTTGTTGTGAAGCTTAAATGAAGTATGGCATAGAAAGTCTCTAAGTAGAGTTTTTAGCACATAGTAATATACAAAATAATAAAAATTATTATCATGGTAGGGAGTGTACCTACTGATTTATCAGTGACACAATCATTAACACATTTAAATATGGACATTTGAATTTTATTTCATAAATATCATTACTTCAAATATCACATGATCTATCAGAACTGCATGCCTCTATGACAAATGATGTCTGACTCCTTGAGTAGTTATCCAAACTATAAAACTAAGAGATCTCATTCTTAGTGCACTATATCACACACACACACACACACACACACACACACACACACACATGCATATGCATGACCTTCTACAAGTAATAATTCCTAACTTCCTATAAATGTACAATGAGCCCCAGAAGAAAATCTTAAGAGTCTACAATCATGTCTTAGTAATAGGGCTAAATATTGTAGATTCTCTCTCCTCTGGTAATTCATGTTTCTTACCCATTAAAAATGCAGTTCAGCCGACATAGCCCAATGAAAACAGATTCCTCCACTACTCTAATTTACCCCAGAACTGAAGAGGGTTGTTTGAGGTTATTTCTTATTGTTAAATATGATGGTCTTCTGAGTCTGCTCTGAATTCTAATTTCAGTTCCCACACTAGCTTGATTTGTGAGTTGGACTACTAATTTAAATGATCAGAACCTCTATTTTTTCATTTATAAAATTATAATGATATTCCAAGGATTAATATGAGGGTTGTGTAAAAAACAGCTTATTTAAATATGTGCCCCAGTTCTAGTCACAGTAAATGATAGCATTATTTTTTTTAATACCTGCAATGGCTTTGTGCTGTATCAACTTGACTAAGCTTAACTATATTCCCCAGATCACCCTTCTGGTATGTTCCCAGATAGACTGAGCTATAAGAGATCTTTTTTTTCCCCAGAAGAGTTGGAGGATGGAAGGGAAGTAAAAGCTCTTTTGTAACAAAAACATACCTTCTCCAGGAATTCAATCAAACCCTAGGTATTGCTGTGAAGGTATTTTATTGATATAATTAAAGTTCCTAATCAGTTGACTTTAAATTAGAGAGATTATCATGGTGAGCCTGACTTAGTTGGAAGCCCTTTAAAAAATAATTTAACAGAGAGAGAGAGAGAGAGAGAGAGAGAGAGAGAGAGAGAGAGAGAGAAACCCTATGAAAAACAAACTTTAGTTTGTGCCCATGGAGTTACAGTCTACTCATGATCTTCCCTTTTCAACTGTCCTGTGGACTTTGGGCTTCATAGTCAGTCCCCAAAATTACTTGCCTAAGCCAATGGCCAATGTATTGGCAGATGATAGATAGATAGATAGATAGATAGATAGATAGATAGATAGATAGATAAAAGATAGATAGACTGACCATTGGTTCTGTTTCTCTGGTTGAACTTGGACTGATATGATATCTGATTTCATGACTATGCTTTTCACTTTATCTAGATATCATTACTATTCCAGGGATAGAGGGGCAGTGCTCAATAGAAGAAAAACACACAATAAAATTAAATTCAAGATAAGAGAATGTCCCAAGTGCATCACCTTTAGCATCGTGGAAACACAGCCAATAATTTAATCTCACATGTGCAAATGTGAATGAAATTGTCACCACATTATTTACTGCATCATAAAGACTCGGTAAATGTTACACCCCGTTCCTTCTCTCCCTCCATATCACAAGATTTAAGAGGAATAAAATGAACTATGGGGTGCATTTCATTTTATTAATTTAAGGACTACTTCTTTAGAGCGTACTATGTGCCAAGTACTATTACAAATGACTTACAAACATTAACTCATTTAATCCAGATAACAATCCTATGAAGTAGATGATTTCATAATCATATCCGTTTTACAGATGAAGAAACTGCCTTAGGTCACACAGGCAGTAGATTAGAAGCCAGGAGGTCTGGCTTTGGAGTCAATACTTTTGGCCACTATACTATATTATGTGAAAACAACATTCAATTCATAAAAGGCTAAGTGCAATACATTGAAAATGTTACTATATCAGTTGCTAGGGCTTTCATAACAAAATAGTATACACTGGGTGCCTTAAACAACAGAAAGTTATTTTTCTCACAGTTTTAGAGGCTAGAAGACCAAGATCAAGGTGTCAGCAGGTACAGAGTCTCCTGAGGCCTCTCTCCTTGGATTACAGATGGCCACCTTTTCCCTATGCCCTCATATGATCATTCTTCTGTGTGTACGCACCCCTTGTGCCTCTTTGTGTGCCCATTTTTTCTCTTCTTTTGAGGATACTGGTCAGATTGGTTTAGGTCCCACACTAACATCCTTGTTTCAATTTACTTACCTCTTCAAAGGCGATAGTATCTCTAAATAATCACTTTTTGAAGGACTGAGGGTTAGGCCTTCAACATATGAATTTTGGAGAAACAATCCTTCCCGCAACCGTTATTATTGCTAGCCTTCGTATTCCTGTTAGAATAATAACCTGCTTACATTATGTACTGAGTGCACAGTGAGCAATTTAGAAAATAAATAAATGTGGAATAGCTCATCTTGAGCTTTGCTGGGGCATCCAATCATTTTCTAGGTTCTGAATTGTTGAGAACTGTGGATCATTCTGTTATTTCTTACCTAATCAATATCATATCTTATGTGGTAAAGATTTAGGAAAGTGCAAAACTGGTTATTTAATGATTTGACTTTAAATTCTGCTGCGTTAATAGCCAAAGTGTTGTTTGTGTTTTTTTTTTTTGCCCAAAGAAAATGTGCTCTACATGAACCTATAAGTTTCAAAGTTGTCAGAAGAGAAATCAGTGCCTTGAGGATCCTTAGAAATTTTCTCATAAGCAAGTGAGAAGTAAGGCAATGATAAACAAGAAGAAAGCACCCAGAAGGATTTTCAAAATGTGTTTGAAGCTGGGACAATAGCTTGTGGGTAGTCAGGGTAGCTTACAACCTCAATAACTAGGAGACCATATGGATTTATAACTGCTCTATGGAAAGGAGACTCTCCTTCGGCCTTGGAGTTCCTGAGCCTAATACTCAAAGGAAGTGCCAGCTACAGTCAGCAAATGACCCTCTGTATTGCAGGTGAGAGCACAGGTGTAAGGACTACTTACTCCCATATTCTAAGAGTTGTTTTGCTTAACATGTGTATGCTGAGCAGAGGATCTTTTGCTGAATTGTAGTTGTGCAACTTGTTCTAACTTTAAAGGGAGATGGAAAGGAGTCTTCTCACTCTGCCATGCTGCTGATGTCCATGTTTTGCTTAACATTCAGAAGAAAACGATGTAGAGTTACTTTAGTACCCAATGAAAGAGGGGGGAAAAGAATCTTCTATTTACCCAGTCACTGTGTTTTTCACAGATTTTCTCTCATCACTATAAGAAGCTTATAAGGTAAGTGCTATTATAATCCTCATTTTATGGATGAAGAAAGGATTTTAGGGGAATAAAGTATATTGACCAGAGTATAACCAGGATTAAAGCCCATGCAGTATAAATCTAGAACCCCTGTGCTTAACAACCTAAAGACAGATATCACCATTACCTCACAGGATCTCTCAACAACACTAGGATGGATAGCTATTACCCCATCAAAACAATGAAGAAACTAAAATCAAGAAAGCCTGGATAATATTGCCTTATGTCACACAGCTACCACGTCACAGAGCCAGATGGAATTCCAGATCTTTGTAACTCCAAAATATTTTCCAGAGATGATCATGTTGCCTTTCTCTCTGGTTCTCTCAGGATGGGTGATAGAGAAAGATAACAACCATATTAAAGCATTACCTCATTCTGTGGCTATGTATCCTAAATAAATTGGTATTCTGACTAGAATATTTATAAAGGTTAACAAGAAACAAAATAAACTGAAAACCAGCTGGGAAATATTCCTCACTGTAAATACCAAATTTATACATTTCTAATTATCTAAGAAAATACCCCAAGCCAAAAGTCAAAAAAAATTGTCAGATGCAGGTGTATCAGCTGAACAACATTTTCACCATTTTCTATCTCTTTATTTTGAGATTACAATTGATGGAACATTGTAAATATCATTCTACTCAATAGAATGTTGCTGGATTATGATAGAGGGGCTAAAAAGGGGAATTGAAGGCTCAAATCCTAGATAAGAAACTTCTTACAAAATCAAAGAAGATAAACTGTGATTTCTCCCATCTTTCTCCATTGAAATTATAAGAGTGTATTTTTTTATCAGAAGGTGGAAAAGCGGTAAAAGAGAAGGAGCAGATTGTGCCTTTTTTTAAAAAACAGAAATAGGCTTTGGAAAGCTGACAACATACATCTGATAGAGGCCTCCTTTTCAGCTCGTGTATTAATGATTCACGAGGCACAGGCCCCAGTGGCTTCTCTGAGCATCAACTTGGGCAGCCTTGATGATCACGGTAACAGCAAATTTCCAATTTGGGTGAAAGACCACAATCAAATAACAAGATTAATCCAAAATGAGTAGAGAATCCAGGGCAAATTCCCTTGGCCCACAAGAAACCTCTCAACAGGTTCCAAATCACTTTATACCTGCCACGGATTGCATCAATCTATTAAGCTAGCGTCTACTAAAACCAGTTCTCTCTTATACTGACAAGGAAAATGAAAACCAGAGGGGGTCAGATAATAACTTGCCCTAGGTCACAGAGCTAGCAACTAACGGAATTCCTTGTCTGTCAGACTAATGGCAACTTCTTTGTTGGCCATATCTGCCCTTATTACAACTACATGCTGACTAGACCCAGGAAACTGCATAGCAGGCGTCCTCAAACTACGGCCCGCGGGCCACATGCGGGTGTTTTTGCCGTTTTGTTTTTTTACTTCAAAATAAGATATGTGCAGTGTGCATAGGAATTTGTTCATAGTTTTTTTTTAAACTATAGTCCGGCCCTCCAACGGTCTGAGGGACAGTGAACTGGCCCCCTGTTTAAAAAGTTTGAGGACCCCTGCTCCACAGTGTGCAAAACACCTAAAAACACTGACATCCAACGTCACCTTCTTTCTCCCCTTGCCTCCCTGTGGCATTCATCATCCTGCCTTCCCTATTTCTGTCAATGTCATCAACTTTTTTCCCAAATCATGCAGGCACAGAATCCTAGAGTCATGTTCAAGTCCCCTCCTCGTCAAGTCCTGCTAATTCTGCTTCCACAACATCTCTAAAAGTTGTTCCATTCTAAGAATCCCAGATGCCAACATTAAGTAGAGCACTCCATCACCTACCTCTCATCGACACTATAACAATGGCTTCCTAATCTCTCTCCTTTTTTTTCCAGTCACCTTGCATTCTAACCCATCCTTCCTAAATCTATCTTTATGCCACATCCAAATTAAGTATCCTAACCTGTCATCATGTGACTCCCTTGATCAAAAACATTGTATCCCAAATTATCTTAAGTGATTTCTAGTGTATCCCACCTCCTTTTAGAAGCTGTATATCAAGCCTTCCATAAACGTAGTCCATGTCATATAAGTTGAGTGTGATCCTTTAAATTCATTAGTGTTTGTAAATTTTAGGTGGTACATGTTATTTCTTTTAATTTTCTTATCCCTACCCTACTTCTATGCTTATTTCAGCTGGGTCCAACCTACCCAAATAGGCTGTAATTAAATTCTCAAGGCCTGCCTAGTGCTAACCTCTCAAGTTTAAGTGAAAGAAAACAAATCCATAAGAAGACTAACACACTACATATTATTGCACATCTATTAACTGCTAGGCACTGAGTTAGTGCTTAGGAAGAAGAGAGAGAGACCACACATATGAATCCTGCTCTCAGCAGTATCCACTCGGTGGGGAAATGTGTGAGGAGATGACTATTAGACAAGGTAGAAATGGTAAGTCATACTCTAGGAAAGAAAACCAAGATGGACCAGAAAAGAGAGATAAATCAATGCATTGGGGAGAGCAATCTGACTTTTTTTGAGCCAGATCTCTGGTAACAGCCCTCCTACTATTTTTTAAGGACCTGGGAATAAATAGTTTTCTACCTAATATTTACTATTTAATATCCTATAATATTTAGATCTAATACACAGCCTATATCTCCCCCTATGTGTTTTCTTCATGGGAACAATATTTTTAAAAATGGTATTCCCACTATCATTCTAAGCAAGATGCCTTCAATCACACAGGCTCTTGCTAGCAAAAATCCCCGGGCGGGAGTGACAATTTTCTATTGCAGGGAATCTTACCTTCCACAGTTTAATACAGTGAGAGCTTGTGCATAAAGGATAAGAAAGGGAGCACATTACAAAGGCTACAATACTGCAAGTAATCCAAACAGTTGTGTTAAAATGGAAATCACATAAATATTAAACGTGTGCTTTTCCGGCCCAGACTCCTCGGCAGACCAAGTTGCCAAAAGGAATGAATTTTAATGACTAGTTTATAACCTCTGAGATGCTTGAAAACCTAACACAGTTGTGGTTAAAATGTAATAGTATTAAAGCATCAGTGCAATTAACGATTCTGCAGGGAACATTCCCTGCTGGAACATTCACATTGGGAAACGAAGCTATTTCTGACCATTTAAGATGGACTGTGTCTAATTTATTGATCAGTAAATGTTACCAAAATATTTCATCCAAATATTGAATTGCATTACTAAACAATTCCATCTCTCCATGGAATAAATGTAAATATCAACATAAAAACTGACATTTATGCTGGTTTACAGTTTCCCGTTTTTATGAACGCAGTCATTTCTTTTTAAATCACTTGGGTCTTGAAGGCACAGTTAGGAAAACATTACAGACCCAAAATGCAGGTGCCAATGGAAGCGTTAGGTCACGGAACGGCTGCTTTGCAGCTAAGTATAGCTTCATTTTCCACGTTCTAATGTGTTGCAGTGAACTCCCTCGGCAGCAGCTCCATTAAAAAGTATGGTTTGGGTAATGGTTTGCTTATTAGGAGGAGAGCAACTCCTGATATTATGAAGACTTATAAAGAGTTAGTCACGGCCGCTCTTAACTTTCACTGAGATAAAATACTATAGCTCATAAACCCTTCGACAATAGGGAATGAAAATAAAATGACATTTAAATCCATACCTCAAAATACTATTTCTTCTTTTTAGAGAACACAAAATCAATGCTTTGTATAAAATCAAATCAAAATTTATCCCTCAGACCCAGAGCCGACCACACAAAGGAAGCACACTGAGATATACAGTATATATATATTTGACATTCCAAATTCCCACCATTCAGGTTATTCCTTGGTTAAAGCAGTATGTCTTCAAAAGTTCTTTTAAAAAAAAATTTTGTATTTTCACTGGCAAGTCACCCTTCTGTACATTAACATATACATTTTGATTTGTTTCTAGTGACTGTTGTAGGAGACAGAGAAGGGTTCTGAGAGATAGTCACAGAATAGGTAAATCTTATTTCAGGGCAAAGAGGAAATAAATGAGCAGGAACATGGCATAGGGGTAGGCCAAGAGCTTAATGTTTAAAGATCGGGTTAGAACCATTAACAATGTAAGTCTTGAACTTGGGGAGTTGCTTGCTTAAGGAATAAAATGATTTCCACAGGAAGATGGGGTGCCCAAAATGTACCTATTTGTAATACTGCCTGGAAACAACCCTGCTAAAGTCTCCATGAAACCTTAAGAAGCCGTGAGGAATACAATGTACATAAAAGATTAGTTATAAAGCGATCTACCAGTAAAAAAAATAAATAAATAAAATAGCCCAATTAATGTGTTTGGCATTGTTCCTAGAACCCAGTGTTAGGAGAGGAAATCTGCCATGAGCCCGGAGCTCTGAGCCCTGAGGCCTGAGCTCTGAACCCTGAGCCTGGAGCCCCGAGCCCTGCCCTTACTGCTGGGTATACCACGAATGCAAAACCCGAATGCTCTTCACACAAGCATCTCTCAGAGTTGTATTTGCAGAGGGCAACCATGAAGGATGAAGGAATGTCCCCTCTAGTTCTAAGAGCATACTTCTTCACTTCTAGCCACGAAACGGTGAGTCCCCCAAATGTGATGTTCCTTAGCTGCAATGAAATCTAAGTGCTCAGCACCCATGGTGGCCCTTATCACATCGCCCCCACGTTAAGCATTTGTGTGTGGCTGGAGGACAAGAACTGCCACATGCTGATGCTCATGATGCTTGCTGTCCTTTTCCTCTGAGCCAGGAGTCTTGTTTGTGTCTTCTCAGCATCCATAAACAGACAAAGCTATCAGCTACAAGTAGTGTTAAATCCAAGAAATGACACCTAGGAATTAATTGCTCAACAAAAGTAGCCATTACTATGAATAAAAAGTATGTAGTTCAACAGCTATATCAGGAGAAGACAATATGGAAGAACTAGTGATGCATCCCACCATTTGAAGTCATGGATGAAGGTTTTCAAACACAATGATGACACTACAGTAGAGTACAATGCAATCAAGCAATCAGTGACTAAACATAATTCCTTCCTCTGATCAGTCTAAAAAGACAAAAGGAAGTTTACCTTTAGAATAAGTTTCATGCATAACCCTTATACAATTCAGGACTCTAAAATTGTACTTCTTTTATTAGCATCGATAGGATTTCTTGCCATTCTTAGAAATAATAACAAAAACAAACACTACTGTGGTGCCCAATACTTCTAAGCACTGTGTAAATATTAATAACTTAATCCGTACAGCAATTCTATTTTACCAACAAAGAAACTGAGGTACAAAGAGGTTAAATAACTCACTCCAAAAGTACCTAGTTGGGAAACAGCAGAGCAAGGATTTGAACTCAGGTAGTTTAGCTCCTAAGACTGTGCGCTTAACTAGTAAATTAGAAGTCTTTCTAGAAACCAATAGTTAATAATGGGCTGAAAAAAAAGGAAAGTTAACATTTTTAACATCTCTGTTGATAGACATTCTTGTAAAATTCTCTCATATAATTTTCTCCTTAAAGGGAAAATATTGCCACCATTTTTTACAGAATAGGAAACTGGGGCTCAAAGAAGATATATAATTCTGAATAAGATCTCACAAATAGGAAGATGGAGAAACCAGAATATGAATTCAGGTTTGATTTATTCCAAATGCTAACTTTCTATTACATGATTGTTCCTTCAAGACACTTAAAGAAAAGGTTATGAGAAAAAGACAAACTTTTCCAAATGAATAATTTTGTCTTTGATAAGTCCATTTTGACTTTAATGGATAGAAATAAATAGAACATGTTCAAGTGACAAGGTAATCTTGCCACTAGATGCTTCTGGTATTATTTGAAGGTGTTTATTTATTTGTTTGTTTACTATGCCTAATTTTGTATAGAAGAACTCCTTTCCCTGAGTATTTGACAATCAACTTAGCACTGGAGTGGATTTTATGACTACTAAATATCTAAATTACATTGGTACTTTAACCTGTCTGGGACTCACTTAAAATGCCAAGAATAGTGGCACTTGAAGAGATTCCTGATGCAACGTAATCTCCCTTCTTGGAAGAAGGAAGTCAAGGCCCAGAGAAGCAGCTGATCTGCCCAAGATCAAGGGTAGGACTCAGGCTGGATCACTAAAACAGCTATCTCTAAGGTCTCATGAGCCCTACATTTCTGTACTTTTGTGAACCTGTGATTTACTTTTACACTGTTTATCAAAGATGATCAATTCCAAGTACTGTAGATCTGAAGCAAAAGTAAAAATCAATATTACAAAAACATTTTGGAAAATTTTATAGCCTGAGGGCCCACAATCCTCACATTTTGGGGGATCATATCTATCCTTTCAGGTCTCCCTGACCTACCACATCATTCTCGTGTTAATGGCCTTCCTAAAGGTTAGGGCCAAAGGTAGAACACTATCTCAGGTATTCCTGAAATCACCAACAATTAGGTATTTCAGTTATCTCCATGTGCCCATAGCAGAGTTATCCATATATTTATTTGCCAATGCCCTTTTATGTCTATTATGGATTTTACCCTTTGATATATATGTAGTATTTCCTGAGCTAATCCCCAGTGACCACTAAACTGGCATGTTTCACAATCACTATAAAGCATGTCCAGACATCTCTTGCAGTTTCCCCATCACACCCTCTGATGGAGACACACTGCAATTCTTTTCACTGCAGAGGTCCTGGCATCCCTGAGCCCTTGCACACGCTGTTCTCTGCACCTGAAAGTCCTTCCTCTCCTTTCTCTAACTGGTTGCCTCCTCTTCCTCTTTCCAGTCCTAGTTTCTCTACCACTTTCTCGTGAAAGACACCCTAGACCCATGGTCAGCAATCTGCAGCTCGTGAGCCACATGCGGCTCTTTGGCCCCTTGAGTGTGGCTCTTCCACAAAATACCATGGCCTGGGTGAGTCTATTTTGAAGAAGTGGCGTTAGAAGAAGTTTAAGTTTAAAAAATTTGGCTCTCCAAAGAAATTTCAATCGTTGTTCTGTTGATATTTGGCTCTGTTGGCTAATGAGTTTGCCGAACACCCTAGACTAACCCAAGAATGCTTTAACTTCCTCTCCCTGTTCTCCAGCATTCCATGCCCCTGTGTTCCCTTCTGTCATAACATCCTTCATCTTGTGTTGTAACCATCTATCTACAATCCTGGCTCTAGCACTAGACTGTGAGCCTTCGAGGCCTGGTAAAGACTTTAATCATGTACTTCTCTATGGCCAGCACAGTACACAGCACAGAATAAAGCTCAGGGAATTTGTGTTACATGAAAGAATGAACAAATTAATGAATAAATTTGAATTATTTTTTGCTCTAATTAGAAGTACTATTAGTCCCTTTGGAATGCCTGACCTCTTATTTTATAAATTTAGAATTCCTATAATTAATTCATAAATTTGGTTTTCTTTAAATGCTTCCATATTTTCCCTGCCTTCTTAGTTTTCCTTAATTCTCTTATTCAGGAAGGAGGCTAGATATTAATTTAAGCCAATTTATTTTTAATCATCTGCAAACTACAAATTTTCCACAGTGCCGTAACGCCACTCTAGGGAAGAGAGGCTCCTAACAAGCGCAGCCTCCGAGGCGCCCAGAAAGAGGCAGGGAAATGGCTGCTAATCATTTCCCACAACCTCGCTGTTCCTCAGCTAACTTGGCGAAGAATGCCCCATGCTGACTACTCCTCCTGGGAGGTCACACATGCCCTCTCTATTCTCTGAGCATCTGAGTGCATGCGTGCCTTTGGGGGAAGTCGACACAGGTCCTAATGAATCAATTTGAGTGAGCGAGGTCTGGCTCCCATCATTTGACTTCAGCCACACTTCATCTTTCATGTATCACAAGTGAGCTGCACCAGGCTTCTTTTCTTTCTTTTCCAAAGGAATAAAATGCCCTTACCCATTCTGAACAAATCGTTCTCACCAGGCTCCAAAGTGCTCAACGTTCAGCTCATTTCTCATAATCCATAATTAAACCCAAGACTTACTTGGAATGATAAGGAATGGTATTTGTACATGCTCAGCCACATTAGTGTGGAAAGAGTACACAGGGAAAATGGATAAGGCAAACTCAGCTTCTCAAGGTGAATAAACATATGGAACAATTTTTTTCTGGCCAAGCTATTAGAGCCAAGAGCAGTTAAAAAAAACACTCTGGTGACATTTGGCTGGTTTCAAGAAACACTAAAGTGTGAATTAGATGGTCTAAATAAAAATCACATTTAAGAATAAGTAAATTAGACCCAGCTAATGGCTTCTCCACCATGTTTTACTCCAGGTATATTTTCTCAGGATGGGTTTCATTAAATAATTGGTGTTAGTGATCATCCATTTCAACTAACATTTTTTTTTTTTGGTGACTTCCAAGTGCCAGGTACTATGCCAGTAGTTGTTATTAGCATTTTATCCATTTACCAATGAAGAAACAAGTTCAGAAAGATAATTGACTTGCCCCTGATTAAAACCATGTATTATAAGATGATGTCTAACCAAAGCTGATCAAATAACTTGCAGATAGTTTATCAATTTTGGTTCGAAATAATCTTATAATTTCTAAGGAAAAAAGAGATTCTTTCAGGATGGGCAGACACCAAGACAAGAGAGAGAATCCCTACTGGATATCAACACCTGAATGCATTAATCCATAGAAAGCTGGATGGTTCCCAAGCATCTACCAACACTTATAAACTGACCTTTTCCTGCCACCAGCCAAATCTCTAGCTGAGTTCTAACTGCTCATAAAACATCTCTGCTTGCATGTTTGCTTATTGCCTAGAGTTTGACATCCTCCACCAGGTGAACTTCTTGACCTCCTCACCCTGGAGAAATAGGTAATCTGTGTATAAAGGATTAATCCATGAACTAGGGTCAGATGAAGGAAAAAAAATGGATGGGAGACAGGTATTTAAGATGTAAGACCTACTTTTCTGGGCTGGAGAAGTGCCTCTTCAAACCTGCCCTGTTCCTGCCAATAGATCTGGAAAAAATGACAAGTTTCTTATATTTCCCCACTCTGACCTCAAGTGCTTCTGACCTCAGAACTGACTGCTTTTTTGTGTGTTCTAACTATTTCTATCTGCAGTGTCTACATCTACCCTAACACAATGACCAGGGCATGGGTCCTGATGGTTTGCTACCTAGAGAGTTTATTTTGAAGTTCTTCACTTGGACTTCACCCACCTCCAATTAAACCCATTAGGGTATAAATAAATTATTGCTCTTAAGGGTATCTTATCTGCCAGTCATGCTAAAATATTCATATGTATTATATACTATACACGTTTTATAGGTAATGAAATCAAGATACCAATATGACCCAGCTGGCATGACTCAGTGATTAAGCATGGACCTATGAACCAGGAGGTCATGGTTCGATTCATAGTCAGGGCCCATGCCCGGGTTATGGGCTCGATTCCCAGTGCAGGTATGCAGGAGGCAGCTGATCAAAGACCCTCTCTCATCATTGATGCTTCTATCTCTCTCACTCTCCCTTCCTCTCTGAAATCAATAAAAGTACATTTTTTAAAAATGATACCAATATGTCAAGTAATTTGCCCAATGTAAACATAAGTGATAAATCCAAAATTTGAACCTCTTCACACACTCTGCTGCTACAGCTCATGGTCTTAACCACTACACCATAATATCTCCATTGAGATTAAGTGAAAGGCACCAAACCTTCCCCCCTTCTAAAAATTGAAGGCTAGTATAAAATCATTATTCTATTTTCCCAGGCTAGAACTCTGAGAGATCTATCTTTGAATCACTTCTCTTCTGCATCCTTTATAGCCATTTGTCACCCAGTACTATCAATTCTTCCATCCAAAACTTCATTTTCTTCCTACTTCTCTCTTACCATCATTATTGCAATAGCATTCCAACCAGTATTCCCAATTTTAGTTTTTTCTTCCTGCTCTAATCCATCCTACATATGTTTGCCAAACAAATCTTCTTAATATATTGTATTCACCAGAAAATACTGAAGCTTTAAGATATGTAGCCTTTAAGGGGGATGTGATAGATACTTTCAAGTACTTGAAGGACTTCCACCTGAAAAAAAGGATTAAGTTTACTTTGTGTTTCTAAGAACAAAATCATGATGGTCCACATAGGATGGGAAGGTAGAATTTTAAATGTAATTTTGATATTAAGAAGCAATTTTATCAATTTGAGCCATTCAATAATGGAACCCTTTGTATGCATGTTACATTGTTATTTCCCACTAATGCATTCAAACATAGATTAAAAGACCACTTGCCAGAGATATTGGGATGCTAAGATGTTGGACTCAGCTCAAATATTTCTTAAAACTTTTTTTTAAATATATTTTATTGATTTTTTTACAGAGAGGAAGGGAGAGAGACAGAGAGTTAGAAACATCGATGAGAGAGAAACATCAATCAGCCACCTCCTGCACACCCCCCACTGGGGATGTGCCCACAACCAAGGTACATGCCCCTGACCGGAATCGTACCCGGGACCTCTCAGTCCGCAGGCTGACGCTCTATCCACTGAGCCAAACCGGTTTCGGCTCTTAAAAATTTTGTGTGTGTTTTTTTAATTCTGTAATGAGTTCCCAATCAAGGCCAATAATGACTCTCAAATTCATATCTTACTAACCATCTAACTGCATCTCATAATTCCCAGCATGGATCTCCATTCCAGGTTAGTAAATTAGTAGCCACACACCAAGCTTATTCCCCAACTCGATGCTTTTATTCAAGCAGGTTGACCTAGCCAGAATCCCTGTTTCCAAACCCTCAACCCAATCAAATCTTTTTTTTGCTTTATCAGTGTAATAGTTCTCTAGGATTTCACCAAAAATATATAGAGTGGAGCAAAAGTAGGTTTATAGTTGTGAGTACATGAAACAAAGTTTATTCTTGTATTATTATTTATTAATCATTGTATTATTTTTCCATACGAACAACTGTAGACCTACTTTTGCCCCACCCTGTGTATTATCTCATTTTGTGTTCTCTCACTTTCTCTTCATTTGGGTACTAATTCATCTACACAGCGTACCTTGGAGAAAGTATGTTATATTGAAATATATTTTATTTAATCATCTTTTGCATGAAGTCATAACCTTTGAGAGTTTCCCTGAAATCATATTCAAATTTTTATGTGTAAATGTTCATGTGCTATTATCTAGTGGATATAATTATCCATATATTTGTTAGTGCCTCAAGATAGCTGTACCCAAAATGGTTACAAAAAGTTTTGTTTCCAGTTTTAGTTACCCCTCAGATTTTATCACTTCACTGTTCACTTTCATAATTTTCCACTCATATTCTCTCCCAGATTGTAAATCTCTTGAAGATAGAGACCATTTATTTTGCTTATTTACCATAGCCTGTGATTTCATTTATAAAGGGATAACATTATGTCTTTATCCCAAGTATCTGATACCTAGTAGATATTTTAGAAATGTTTGTGGATAAAATAATCAATATCACACTCCATTCTACAGCAACTTTCAATTTTGTCTGGTATTTCTCAGAATATTTTAAATTAGAGCTGGAGATCAATAAATATAATGTTGTGTCAAATTTGACAATATATCTGAGACATATAAATAGCTTATAATGTTTTGTCAAATGTGTCTGTCCTTTTCTGAGACTTTTTTGCCATGCTAGAGGTAACTGCATCCACTTAATTTCCTGTTTCAAGAAAACATCATTGATCTACTGTTGATCATTACATGTCTGTCCCTCTCCCATTCTGCAATGAAAGAGGTCAGCTATGAAAGTGTACAAAGACACTACAAAATGATTTACAATGATCACCCATCAAGACCACAGAAAGAATATCCTATAGGCACAGTCCTAGAAGAATATCATCCTACCACACAATGGTAGGACTAGGATGGCCTTACTTTTACCCTGGATCTGTTCCATGCTCTAATTTCCTGGTTTAAACAATAATAATAATGAAAAGTAATGTTGCTCTCTATTCTTCCATATGTGCTCAATGCAGATCAATTACTAGGCTTGCCCTCAGAGTACCTGGGAGATTTCTTAGCACCTATTAGTTTTATTTGTAATGTGGACAATAAACTGAATGGAAATGGGCTCCTTAATATTATCAGCGTAGCTCTGGGCTAAGTACACCATCCAATGTTCTAACGTGTGCTTCCTCTTTAGAGAACATTTAAGGCAGTTGAACTCATTTTTAGTAGCAATTCTTTAATAATGGTATCTGTTTCTTAACAAGGAGAGAGAATGGCTGACATTCGTTAAATGCTTTTTTTCCTTGCCATAGGAGTTACTCTGTTTTAAGTATCTAATACTGACATTTACTGAGCAACAACAGAGAGCTAGAAATTGAATTGCATATAAACACATTCTCCTTCTAGGATTCTGCACTATGTTGGTCAACAATGGAATAATTAAGCAAGTGGCTGACTTGCCAACTAAATTATATAAAAAGACACAGACCTGGTTAAGCTTGGAAATACATAAGAAAAAGCAAATTGTCTAGCATAAAAATGCACATATCTGAGCATTGAACCAATGCCTGGAAACATCCTGGGATTGTCCTTCCTTCCTTCCTTCCTTCCTTCCTTCCTTCCTTCCTTCCTTCCTTCCTTCCTTCCTTTTCCTTCCTTCCTTCCTTCTTTCCTTCCTTCTTTTCTCTCTCTCTCTCTCTCTCTCTCTCTCTCTCTCTCTCTCTCTCTCTCTTCTCTCTTCTTCTTCTCCATCTGATTTTCAGTATTTGGTACTGACTTAGTAGTGATTAGATATTTCAATGCAATATATGCTTGTTGACGAATTCAACTCTTGTCTGTTATTTCAGAATGGCAACAAAAACAACTATTATTACCATGAATAAACAACATTATGCTTTTCTATGTATTATGTTATTTAAACCTCCCAATTCTCATTTGAGCTAGGAATTGTTACAGATGAGGAATCTTAAGTTCATTAGAAGTGACTTACTGGGACCACACAATGGCAGAGATGGAAATTCAATGTGGGTCTTATGAGTTCAATTCCTATCCACCTTCTACAACTTTAAGGAACCTCATGAAGTATATATATGTTGTGAGTCTTGTATGAGCTAGTCACCGATCTTGTTGTTGGGAACAGAAAAGCATAGAATTGGATAATAAATAATGGCTCCTCTCAAGAACCTTAGAATTTAGTAGGAGTAGTAAGAGAAATAAGGCATGGCCATAAATATCTATGACAGTAGGCAGTATAGAATAAATGACACATGAGCTATTATAACCAGGTGTCATGTGGATTCAGGAGAAGGTAATGCTTGGCAAAGCCTTCCTGGAGAAGATGCTGGATAAACTAAACTATGTTCAATAAATGAATAAACAAACAGGATGGAAGTATAAAACCAATAAAATAGTAGACATCTCAGAAGAATGAAAACATTTTGCCAGCTACTATGGAAAGATGAAAGAAACACATAAAAGTATGTGCTCAAGGACCTTACAATTAAATTGAGTAGAAAAGAACTACACATTCAAAATAATTGAAGAACAATCTGGAGCATTGAATGGTGAATTGTGTGATCGGGACAACATAGCACAGATGTTCCTCAGAGAACAGGTTTTTCAGGTCTTACATCAAGTTTGTCCACCAAGAGAAAAGGCATGAAACAAATATTACCAAAGACAAAGAGAAGAGAGCATGAGAATAAGGACTAAAATGCCATGGGATTATTTGTTTGAATATTTATCGAGTTTCAGGGTACTCAAATAATACAGGGCTAGGTCTACATTTAGATGTCTCAGAGATGGTCACAAAACTGTAACTAAAGAGAAAACAGTTAGGAAACCATGATGACTGCTATGCCTAGAAAAAGGAGCCCACACATTTAAGCTGCGTGGGAAAGCCCTGAAATGGAGGTAGAACTCTACCACTAGTGGATGGCCTTGAGTAACTCATGTAATCTCTGGTTCTCAGTTTTATTATCTATCAAATGGAGCTAATAATGCCTTCCCCGTTTCAATATCAAGTTTGTAGTGAGAATTTCATAAAACTTATTAATGCCATCAACCAAGTGTCAAAAAAGCACTGCCTACATTGCAAATACAATGCCAAATGCTGGGTGGAAATGAAGTGATAAATGCACAGACATCCCAATACATCAGTCATGAATTCAACTAATATTTTGTGAGAATCTACTAGATTCTAGACATGCTTCTTAACAGAGAATTTAAGTCAAAAGAGACAATGTTAGAATAAAACATAGGTTTAAGTCTTCATGACCTTGGATTGGCAATGGTTTCTTAGATATAACACCTAAAGTACAAGCATAAGATATCTATAATAATAAAAGGGTAATATGCTAAGGGGCAAAGCCGGGGTCAGAGGGAAGCCGGTGCAGCTGGGGGAAGGAAGGCCTACTCTTGCACGAATTTTGTGCATCAGGCCTCTAATATCTATATATATATATATATTACAAAATAAATGTGGACTGCATTAAAAAAAAAAAATGTTTGGTTCTCAAAATAACTCACCATAAAAATGAAAAGACAATACAAAGTATAAAAGAAAATATTTGCAAATCATATATCTGATAAGACCTAATATTTAAGTATATAATAAACTAATACAACTCAAGAATAAAATGACATTTAATCCAATTAAAATGAGCAAATGATTTGAATAGACATTTCTCTGTAGCAGATATAAAAACGACCAATAGCACATGATAAAATTCTCAGCGTTATTAGTCATCACACAAATGCAGGTCAAAACCTCAGTGAGATAACACTTCATTCCCACTAAGATGACTATGATAAAAGAGATGGACAATAAAAATTGTTGGCAAGGATGTAGCGAAGTTAGAACCTTTATACGTTGATGGTGGGAATGTAAAGTGGCAGAGCCATTTTGGAAAACTGTTTAGTCGTTCCTCAAAAAGTTAAACTGAGTTATTATAAGACCCAGCAATTCCATTCCCGGGTATACACCCAATTGAATGGAAAACATAAATTCACATATAAACATGTACTTGAATGCTCTTAGTAGCATTATTTATAGTAGCCAAAAAGTGAGGAAAAAGTAAATGTCCACTAGTTGATGAATAGATAAACAAAATGTAGATTATATAGCCATTAAAAGAAATAAAATACTGATACATGGTACAATGAGTTAACTTTGAAATATTATTCAAAGTGACAGAAGACTGTCTATCACAAATGGTCACATATTGTATAGTTCAAATTATATGAAATATCCAAAACAGTCAAATTCATAGACACAGAATGTAGATTTGTGGTTGCCAGGGACTGGAAGGAGGGGCAGATGCAAAATGACTATTAATAGATATGAGTTCCTTTTGGGGGTGGTGAAAATGTTCTGGAATTATATATATTAGTGGTAGTTGCATAACATTGTAAAAATGTTAAAAGCCACCAAAGTGTACACTTTACAAAGATAAATTATAGTTCATGCCTGAAGTCCCCATCCAACACCCTGCCAAAATGATCTTTGTGCCCAGCCTATGTTGTATACTTCCCTAAAGAGGAAACTCAGTATTGACCCAAACAATTTATTCCATCTCCGAATGGCACTGGCTATTTTGAAAGGTCTTCCTTGCATTAAGATTGCATGCTTCTTAAAGGAAGAAGCTCTCTATTGGTCAGGTTGCCTGCAAGCAGAGCCTGAGATGGGGGTTTAGGTAGATGTGATTTATTGACAGCGTGCCTTAAGAATGAACCTGTAAGAGAGGAAAGAGAATGGAATAGGGACGTAGAAATATCCCAGCAGGGATGTGGTCACAGTCAAGTATAATCTTGGCCCTGTATACAGGGTGAGGCTCTTTAGATCATAAACCACAACACAGAGTTGCCCACCTTGAAGCATCACTCTGTCCTGAGCCACAGTGGTGAGGAGGGATGAGTAACCATGGGCAAGACAGCCAAGGAAGGGGACTGGGCAACTGCAAGCCATTAGCAGCTAACACATCAGCTAGGAGTTAGGGTAGCAGGTCTGTTAAAGGGGCTCTGTGTGGGCACCACAGTATCTACCCCACTCCCAGATTACCTAGCAAAGGGGTTGAACACAGTAGTTGAGGGCAGGGGGCACAGAGGTAAGCCAGTTTAAAACCTAAAGGAACTCTTAACCCTCTGTTGCCTACCACCTACTAGCTGTGTGACCTAAGCCCAGTCCCTTTTCACCTCTAAGCCTGGTTCTTTAGCTGTAAAATGGGCATAGAGATGTAATGGTAATCAAGAGAAATGATAAACAACATGCATTTAGCACTATATTATTAAGCATGTAATTAGTGCTCAAGCAGATATTACCATAGCAAGTATACATTAATTATTTGTTGATATAAAAATTTTGCCCATTTCCTTCCAGAGTGAGGTGAAGGAAGTTGAATTACTTATTTAACTCCCATTAATTTCAAGACTTACAATTTCTAGTCCCTCTGATATAATGCCTTAGCATTTTCTCATTGTAGTTGGAATTCACAAAGAGAAAATTTGAGTTTTGCCCCCAAATCTTCCTGCTATTCACTGAAGCCATCCCCTCCAGAGGAACAGTCACTCTCTGTTTTGCCTTGTCCTATCTGAACTACGTTTTCGTCCAGGACTGCCATAAATCCATCAGGGTCTGACTTTTTCCTTTGTGGTGGTACATACCAAAGTCTGACTAGGAATTCATGTCCTGCTGTAATATTTCAAAGGCATTCCAGCTTCTAGGGTTATCCCCGTTAAAGGCGTTTTTAGAAGAATCTGGTATTTTGCCAGGAAAAGGCCTGTGGTGCAGCTGCCAAAACACATGACAGCAAGCATCGGACTGAAGTCCAGTGATGGATCTGCTGGCTGACAGACTGGCAGCTCCGTCAGGGACGGCGGGACTGGACAGACTGGAACTTGACCCTGGGCTGGGTAGAAAGAACTGTTGATATATCATGATTAGTACAGAACACGCTAAAGAAAGCCTTCTCATTCACTAAGGGTAAAAAGGCTCATACCAAAGAGGAGGTAGCTGAGTGTGCACAGTATTGGGGGTACATACGTACCACCCTCAAAAGCTGCACTCAATAACTCTACAGAGATGATGTGTAGCAGGACGGTCTTTTACTCAAAACATGTCCCGCACTCCAAGACACTTTAGATGGTGAATTGACTTGACATTTGACTCTCCTCTCATCTCCAGCATCTCTCCACTACATACATATGCCAAGGAGTATATTCTTCATCCTTGCTCTTCCTATGGAGGCTGGTCATGTTCTTTTGTTCATGCATTCATTCATTCATGTATTCATTCAGTGAATATTCATTGAGTGCTTAGTGAGCACTAGGTATATATACCAGGTAGAAGATGAACATAGGATAAAAGAGACCAAAGGTAGGTGACTGAGTTTAATTCCTGCACACCATAAACTCTGCCCCAACTCTGTAACATGATGATTTAAAAGAAAAATTCTGTCAAAGCACACGTCAATTGTTTCCATGTCTAGGCCACTGTGAATAATGCTGCAATGAACATAGGGGTAGATATATCTTTACAAATAAAAGTTTTCAAACTTTTTAAGATAGATACCCAGAAGGGGGGTTGCTGGGTCATATGGTAACTCTATGCTTAATTTTTTGAGGAATCTCCATACTGCTTTCCATAGCAGCTGTACCAGTTCACATTCCCAGCAGCAGGGTATGAAGTGTCTGTCCTGCCACAGATAACTGGATAAAAAAAGTGTGGCACATAGTATATACAATGGAATACTACTCAGCCACAAGAAAATATGAAATACTGCCATTTGTGACAACATGGGTGGATCTTGAGAATATCATGCTAAGCAAAGTAAGTTAGAGAGTCAAGAGCCATATGATTTTACTCATATGTCAGATATGAAACTGTAAGCAACAAATGAACAAAACCTCATAGACACAGACATCAGTATGGTGGTTACCAGAAGGAAAAGGAGGGTGAAGGAGGTAGTAAAGGGTCAAGAGGGTCAAATATATGGTGACTGAGGGAGAGCAGACTTTGTGTGGCGAACACACAGTGCAATATACAAATGATGTGTTACAGAATTGTATATCTGAAACCTATATAATTGTATTAGCCAATGTAACCCCAATAAATTTAATAAATTTTTTAAAAACTAAAAATAAAGAAGAAATTCTGGAAAAAAGCTCCCACTTCAAATACTAATTCAGTAATGGTGGAAAATAAACACTTGTATAACTAGACATTCAGGGCCGTCCTGACCCTTCTCAAATTATGCCAGGAAAGCAGCTTGCTATTGCACAGCATAGAAAGCAGCTTAAAATCCCAGTGCCTTGAATGAACCTTTAGTACCTCTCATCTACATCCAATTTACCCCAGGGAGCCAGTGTTCTGTGAGTCCATCCCCACTCTGTGAAATGGGGATGCTGTCACATCAAGGCTGGCAGACACCTGGGCAGCGGGAAACACTGCTATTTGCATACCTAATGGCTTTGTTTCACACTGTTAATTTTTCTTGTACATTTGCAATACCCAGGCAATAATAATGAGATGGGATGTGACAACTAAAACTCTCCAGTTTAGCAAGATTCATTTTGCAAAATCATCACAGAGCATCTGAATCACTGCCTAGCAGAGTAGAACAACATCTGGCAAACAAGAAGTGATGTATTATAATGTTTTAGCACCATATGGCAATGTCTTCAAAGTCACCTGCAGGTTGAAGTGAAAACCCATTTTGTGACTACCTCAGAAAATGGGGAAGGGGGAGAGGAATCAAGGGGGTACATAGGAAAAATTAATGTATGTGCACCAAAAGAACGTGCTACTACATATTAAAATAAATATTGAAATAGAAACACATTTTTAAGACGTTAAAATAACCAGTTGTTCAAAGATTTTAATTGCCATAAAGTGTAACAAACCAAAGACTCATGCATTGAGCCACAGTAGTATTACCCAAACTCCATTAAAAGTAATCAACAGAGAGAACCAAGATGGCGCCATAGGTTAAACACCTAACCTGCAGCCGGGCACAACAATTTCAAAAATACAACTAGAGGTCAGAACGGACATCGTCCAGAATCACAGGAAAGTTGGTGGACTGAAATGCCCACAGCTGGGGGGAAGGAGAAGGCCACGGGGACAGTCGGGGAAGCCGTAAAAGCCTGAGGTATGGAGAAACGGGCGGAGACACGAGCACACGCGCCTGCGGGGAGGATGGAACCTGAGAGGAAGGGGCGGCTGAGGACCTGGCCGGCGTTCACTGGCAGGAAGGAGATAAAGGCTCCGGAGTGCGCTGAGCGTCGGCTCCAATTGCACTGAACCCCATTCCGGGCGAAACTCTGGGAAACTCACTCACTTTCGCAACTCCGCCGCCCCCGCAGGCCGCCCGGCCCGGGACGCTGGGGACACCGCAGCGGCGGCGCCCGGAGCCGGGCGGCCTCCCAGCACCCGTCCCTGCCGCGCAGCCCCCGCGCGCCTGGAGCCGCGGGCCGCGCGCCCCGCACACCGGATGGAGGCCCGGGAGCCCTCTCCGTGCACCTCCCGGCGGCGCTAGACTTCAGTAGAGTTGACTGAATTCACGGGATTAAGAAGTACAATCTGGGGGGACGCCGCGGCGGCGACGCCCGGAACGCGGCGATGGCGGTGCCTGGAGCTCGGCGGCCGCCCAGCGCCCGTCCCCGCCGCGCAGCCCTCGCGCGCCTGGTTCCGCGGGACTCGCGCACCGCGCACCGGACGGAGGCCCGGGCGCCCTCTCCGTGCACCTCCCAGCGGCGCTAGACTTCAGTAGAGTTGACTGAATTCAAGGGATTAAGAAGTACAATTTGGGGGGACGCCGCGGCGGCGACGCCCGGAACGCGGAGATGGCAGTGCCTGGAGCTCGGCGGCCGCCCAGCGCCTGTCCCCGCCGCGCAGCCCTCGCGCGCCTGGTTCCGCGGGACGCGCGCACCGCGCACCGGACGGAGGCCCGGGCGCCCTTTCCGTGCACCTCCCGGCGGCGCTAGACTTCAGTAGAGTTGACTGAAATGAAGGGATTAAGAAGTACAAATTGGGAAGTTTGAAAAAGATGGCGGCGGAGGTTAAAGGCTGTTCTGTTGCCTCGCACCCAGCGAAATCGGAGGGGATGAGGTGTGGAGGCGCGTGGGTCTGGCTGGTGGCGGGGGAAAGGGGCTTTTGTTCCAAACCTAGGGGAGATTAGCTCTCCATCACCCTGAAATCCATCTTCTGGCGAACCGCGGGAGACCAGATGCCTGCGGGGAGAGGCGGGACTCTTGCGAAGGTGCGCCCAGCAATCAGTGTTTGCTGCGCTGGAGTGCGGAACGAGGGGACTTAGATACGTGGAAGGCAGAAGGACCAGACTCACAGCCATCGCGGCTCGCCGCACCATGGCCTGTTGGCGCCCTGAGACCCCGCCCCGCCCTGGGACCCGACCCGCACGTTTTGAAGACCTGCCCCGCAAGTCTTGCAGGCACACCTGCGCCCCAAGCAACGGCTTATGCATGTGGGTGGCCTGCTCTCTGGCAGCGGACCAGATGAACTGCTGTTCTAGTCGGACTGCTCCAGGGCCACTCAGACAGGAGGAAGAAACTACAGTTTTTGCTGTAATCCTTGCTGAGTGCCTAAGGCAGTAGCTGATCTACACCCCATTGGAGACCCAGAAACGAGGGCATCTAGTGGTCTGTGGGAGATGACACCAGATTTCAACCACGTGCATAAGGGACACATTCAACAGGAATATTCAGTGAGCACCATAGCTTTGCTGCACCAAGACCCGGCCCATAAACGAATCTCCTGCACAGCAACTCTTCCTTTATAGACAAAGAGAGCCCCCGCAGTGACACCAACAACAATCAAGACTTAACTATACAAAGGAGGACCAAGATGGAGGCATAGGGCAGAAGCCTGATTGTTGCCTACCACAACAACTTTGAGACTACGACAAGAGAGCAGAGCAGACACCATCCAAGACCACCATAGGGCTGGCTGAGTAGATGCTCTACAACTAGAATAAAAGAGGGGTATGTGGGATGATGCTGATGCCGGTGACCCAAAGACCACACTTTAAGAACTACGGCTCAGGCGACACAAAAGAACTATGGCTCAGGCGATACAACAGCGGCCTGGAACGTGCTCGGCGCAGTTCCCCCGGCGGTCTCCGGCTGAGGGGACGGCTCCACTGGCAGCCAAGCACGGACAGACGAGCCCCTATGAGACATGGGGTGGGAGACTCCGCGCTTGCTGACCTCCGAGTCCGTCAAGAATCTCAACGCCCCGGAAGCGGCCAGGTGCGCATGCTCGGCGACCGGCCACCGATGCAGACCCAAGGGCCGACGCAGCGACGCCAGACCGGCCCACCGCCATGCACCAGGCGCACCGGAGCTTCGCCGAGCCGCCGCCCGACGAGTTCTGCAGCAGCCATACTGGAGCTCTGGAAGGATGGCCAGGGGAATTGCTGAGGGAGGATTGACCGGCAGGAATTGGGATCGGGAAGACGGGGCCCCGCTGAGACCCGGGTGCGGGCGGGGTTGCACGCCTCTGGGCTAGGGTGTGGTCACACGCCTCTGGGTATAAGTGAGGCCTCACGTCCCTGGGTCTAGGTGAGGCCAAATGCCCCTGGGTCCAGGTGAGGCCGGACTCCGGGTCCGGGTGAGGCCATGTGCCCCTGGACCCGGATGACGCTGGATCCCGTGCCCGGGCGAGGCCAAGCGCCCCTGGCTCTGGGAGAGCCCACACACCCCTGGGTCCAGGCGAGACCATGTGTCCCTGGATCCGGGTGAGACCTCGTGCACCTAGGCCTGGGTGAGGTCACGTGCCCCGGGGTCTGAGAGGCCAAGCGTCCCTGGGTCCGGGTGAGACCATGTGTCCCTGGATCCGGGTGAGGCCGCGTGCACCTAGGCCCGGGTGAGCCCAAGTGGCCCTGGGTCTGGGAGAGGCCAAGCGTCCCTGGGTCCGGGTGAGACCATGTGTCCCTGGATCCGGGTGAGGCCTCGTGCACCTAGGCCCGGGTGAGCCCAAGTGGCCCTGGGTCTGGGAGAGGCCAAGCGTCCCTGGGTCCAGGTGAGACCATGTGTCCCTGGATCCGGGTGAGGCCTCGTGCACCTAGGCCCGGGTGAGCCCAAGTGGCCCTGGGTCTGGGAGAGGCCTTGCGTCCCTGGGTCCGGGTGAGACCATGTGTCCCTGGATCCGGGTGAGGCCTCGTGCACCTAGGCCCGGGTGAGCCCAAGTGGCCCTGGGTCTGGGAGAGGCCAAGCGTCCCTGGGTCCGGGTGAGACCATGTGTCCCTGGATCCGGGTGAGGCCTCGTGCACCTAGGCCCGGGTGAGCCCAAGTGGCCCTGGGTCTGGGAGAGGCCAAGCGTCCCTGGGTCCGGGTGAGACCATGTGTCCCAGGAACCGGGTGAGGCCTCGTGCACCTAGGCCCGGGTGAGCCCACGTGGCCCTGGGTCTGGGAGAGGCGAAGCGTCCCTGGGTCCGGGTGAGACCATGTGTCCCTGGATCCGGGTGAGGCCTCGTGTACCTAGGCCCGGGTGAGCCCAAGTGGCCCTGGGTCTGGGAGAGGCCAAGCGTCCCTGGGTCCGGGTGAGACCATGTGTCCCTGGATCCGGGTGAGGCCTTGTGCACCTAGGCCCGGGTGAGCCCAAGTGGCCCTGGGTCTGGGAGAGGCCAAGCGTCCCTGGGTCCGGGTGAGACCATGTGTCCCTGGATCCGGGTGAGGCCTCGTGCACCTAGGCCCGGGTGAGGCCACGTGCCCCTGGGTCTGGGAGAGGCCAAGCGTCCCTGGGTCCGGGTGAGACCATGCGTCCCTGGATCCGGATGAGGCCTCGTGCACCTAGGCGCGGGTGAGCCCAAGTGGCCCTGGGTCTGGGAGAGGCCAAGCGTCCCTGGGTCCGGGTGAGACTATGTGTCCCAGGATCCGGGTGAGGCCTCGTGCACCTAGGCCCGGGTGAGCCCAAGTGGCCCTGGGTCTGGGAGAGGCCAAGCGTCCCTGGGTCGGGGTGAGACCATGTGTCCCTGGATCCGGGTGAGGCCTGGTGCACCTAGGCCCGGGTGAGCCCAAGTGGCCCTGGGTCTGGGAGAGGCCAAGCGTCCCTGGGTCCGGGTGAGACCATGTGTCCCTGGATCCGGGTGAGGCCTCGTGCACCTAGGCCCGGGTGAGGCCACGTGCCCCTGGGTCTGGGAGAGGCCAAGCGTCCCTGGGTCCGGGTGAGACCATGCGTCCCTGGATCCGGATGAGGCCTCGTGCACCTAGGCCCGGGTGAGCCCAAGTGGCCCTGGGTCTGGGAGAGGCCAAGCGTCCCTGGGTCCGGGTGAGACCATGTGTCCCTGGATCCGGGTGAGGCCTCGTACACCTAGGCCCGGGTGAGCCCAAGTGGCCCTGGGTCTGGGAGAGGCCAAACGTCCCTGGGTCCGGGTGCGACCATGTGTCCCTGGATCCGGGTGAGGCCTCGTGCACCTAGGCCCGGGTGAGCCCAAATGGCCCTGGGTCTGGGAGAGGCCAAACGTTCCTGGGTCTGGGTGAGACCATGTGTCCCTGGATCCGGGTGAGGCCTCGTGCACCTAGGCCCGGGTGAGCCCAAGTGGCCCTGGGTCTGGGAGAGGCCAAGCGTCCCTGGGTCCGGGAGAGACCATGGGTCCCTGGATCCAGGTGAGGCCTTGTGCAACTAAGCCCGGGTGAGGCCACGTGCCCCTGGGTCTGGGAGAGGCCAAGCGTCCCTGGGTACGGGTGAAGCCAGATCCTTGGTCCGGGTGAGGCCATGCGCCCCTGGATCCATCCGGGTGAGGCTGGGTCCCAGGCCCGGGTGAGACCACGCGCCCCTTGGGTATGGGTGAGGCCACGTGCCCCTTAATCCGGGTGACGCCGTGCCCCTGGGTTCGGCCGAGACCAAGCCAGAGGGAGTCGGACCTCCATTACCACCATTTGTCCACCATCCAGAGCTGAGGGGTCAGGGCTGACATGTACACATAAGGAACTACTGGACATTGAAATTGGGTCTCAAAAGAACTGTTGGTCCAGGGGGAAGCTCGCTACAGATTGATTCATTTGCCTGTCAGCATAACTATTATTGTTCGTCTCACATTTAGTTCTTGTTAGTATATATCTAGTGACATATGATCTCGCTCATCTAGGGGAAATGATGAACAACATAGACTGAGGAACAAGAACAGAACCAGAAGCAAGGAGGCATCGATCGGACTATCGGGCCTCAGAGGGAGGATAGGTGAGGGTAGGGGGAGGGTGGGGGGAGGGGGAGAGTTCAACCAAGGGACCTGTGTGCATGCATATGAGCCTATCCAACGGTTGAGTTCAACAGGGGATTGGGGCATGCGTGGGGAGAGGGGTGGGATGGGAATGGGGGGATGAGGACAAATATGTGACACCTTAATCAATAAAGAAATATAAAGTAAAAAAAAAAAAAGTAATCAACAGTTATTGTGGTCAACCTTAATTAGGATTCTTGCCCTTTGATATGAGAAATGAAATGGAGAAGCCAGTGTCAAATAGAACCTAAAAAGTTTGATAAAGAACTGTCTTGACCTCCTCTGGGAGGGACAGCACAGCCTCAAGTATCTGGGATCCATCTGCTCCGGTCTCTGCCCAGCACATTCCCCTGCATCTTACTATCTTCCTACGCATTGTTCTATTTCTCTTCGTCCCAATGTGACCAATGTTACCCTACATCATACCAGTTTGGGTGTGAGCAGGGATGTGCAGGGAAAAGGGGGCACAAAACAATAAATAGTATCTCAATGCCTCCTACCCCAAATTCCTCAAATTCCTCCCTGAAGTTCCCAAAAGTCCTCAGAAAAGTGACTTGCATATGTTCTCAAGTTCTCTCCTAAGCAACCCACCGCCACCCACCCCTTCCCTCCCTTTCTCCTCTGGATCCCTGAAGTCCATGAAAAAGGAGCCATATCATCATGTCACTAGAGACCCAGTGCACGAAATTTGTGCACAGGTAGGGTCCCTAGGCCTGACTGGCAATCAGGGCCGATGGGGGCCTCTGGCTGCTGGCCAGGGCCTTCCTTCCCTGGCTACTGGCTGGGGCCTCCCTTCCCCAGCTGCTGGCTGCTGGCTGCTGGCTGGGGCCTTCCTTTGTTCTGTGCCGCCCCCTGGTGGTCAGTGCACATCATAGCAAGCTGTAGAACTCTTGGTCAAACTCCTTCGGGGACACTTTGCATATGAGCCTTTTATATAGATAGATAGATATAGATAGATAGATATAGATAGATAGATAGATATCCCTGTTCCAAGGTGGCACAGGTGATGCCTGGCTCTGACAATTGGGCTCCATGCTCAAAGGGCCACAATAGCCTTCATCTCCAAATGTCCCATCTGTCTGTCCCTGGACCACAATGTTGTGCTCCCCACATATCATGAATTCACTCTTCTAATTTTTATCCATTGTACTCTTGTTACATCTCTCCCAGGTCTTAGGCATGACTCTGTAGTGTTGTAATACATAGCAGAAAACACATCTAACCAATAGCTCTGCACCCTGACCCTGGTCCACTGCTTTTAAACCAAGAATACAAATAGTGATAATAATAAAATAATTAACAAAAATGATAAAATAAGAATATACAGTTGCAATTTTTTGATCTTGTGTCTTTTGCTAGGCACTCTATAAAGCACTTTACATACATTATGTCAATTATTGTCCCAATCACTTAGAGAAGGTGCATAGCTTATGAGGGCTAAAAAATCAAGATTCAATTCCAGGATTCCAGGTTTGACCTTGAAGTTTGTTTTCTTATCTATTACACATACTGACTTTTATTCCTCAGAGCTTTCTTTTCCACATAAATGTTTACACATTCATGGAAATATATTCTAGAATTCTAAATGTGGCAAGAAATCCATGACTGCCCTAGCTAGTTTAGCTTAGTGGATAGAGCATCAGCCTGTCGACTGAAGGGTCCCAGGTTCGATTCCAGTCAAGGGCACATGCCCGGGTTGTGGGCTCAATCTCCAGTAGAGGGTATATAGGAGTTAGCCAATCAATGATTCTCATTATTGATGTTTCTATCTCTCTCTCCCTCACCCTTCCTCTCTAAAATCAATAAAAATATATTATAAAAAATAAAAAAGAAATGCATGAGTGAATTCTAGGTGAGCTGCATGGCTTAGTTTTTCAAGTTAGTTCCCTCACTACCATGGAATAATGGTTTTTATGTATGTGTTTCTTCATACTTTACGCAGCCTTACATCACTGGATCCTCACACCAACTCTCAGTTCTGTGAGGAACAAAATAATTACCCCGAACATGCTGAGGGGCGAACCAAACTGCTGAAGCAGAACCTGAGCCCAGGTCTTCTGGGTCCCAGCACTTCGCTCTTTTCAAGTTCTACATTTTATCCCCATGCCTGTTGGTCAGCAATTTCATCCAGTGTAGGTCCCAAACCTCGGTTCTCAGGATTTATTCCTGCCGGTTCCCTACACATGTCCTCTGTTACAACCAGAGTAGACGCCACCTTCCCTTGTCTCCATACCTTCCCACCTCTGAGCCGATGCTCCTGCTATTCCTTCTTCCCAGAATTCTTCCTGCTCCACTGCAGATCCCAAATCTCACTTGTCATGAATGAAGTCTCTCCCTGACCCTGTACTATGTAAGGTTCCTACTTCTATGTACATTGCGTGTACCCCTCAGATGATAATCCCAATGTTCTGGTTATTGTGGTGGTTTGAATACTTCTCTTATCCTACACCCTGCTTTAGATTGTAAATTCCTTGAGGGAAGGACTTGACCTTACGTCCCATACCTCTTGTTGTACCTAAGACAGGGTTCCATTCCCAGAGTGGGCACTTAATGGGCATTTGTTGAATTAAAATAACTTTAATTTGATTAACAAATTATATTTATGATCAATGACTACACATTCCATTTCCACTTGGGAGTCTCCATATTTTCCCCAGAAACAAGGGCACTTTGAAGTCATTTCTGAGCTTTTAATTTAATTTTCCCTTAATGGAGTTTGCCTCCCAGGTGGTTCAATATAGTCTCTAAAAGTCCATTTCCTTATGGACTTATAGCCTTAAAACCTTTTTTTTCTACCTTAACAATCTCCTGGATTATTTATCGGAGCTGATTCCTATCTAGTGTATTTTATATTGTTTTCTTATCAAAAGGGAATATCCTATTACATTTCAAACACATTATCTTCATTTTCTTCGAACACCAAGTGATTTATGGTGTATAATGTATATTTGGGAAAAATTAAAGTTTTTTTCTATTTCATAAGCCCTGCATGTCAGGTTTTTTTCTGCCTCGTTTCCCTTTTCTATGCTGTGTCCAGCAACAGCAGACTGTGGTTCACAGCGAGGATGGCCGCGTGAGCCAAATGGCAAACACCTGCTTCTGCACAGATACGTACCTAAGCCTTACATGGATCCATTGCTTACTCTGTGGAGAGCTCTAGGTCTGCCATAGAAAGAGTTTAGAGAAAGATTGCATTGGGGAAAAGTACAGCCTTTCAAAACCACATTGGCAGAGTCATGTCTCAATGTGTTTTGCTTTTCTTTACAAGTTAATGCATACGCAAGGCAATTACTTGCACCAGAGGTGCAGGAGTACATGTGCTCCCCTACCACCTAGCTCCCAGTCCTACACCCCAGGAGCAACCACTGTTAGCGTTCTTGGCACATTCTAAGCCAGAGGCTTAAAGAGAAAGCAGGGAAATTACATCGGACCCAAGGACAGTCGATCGATAGCTATGCACTGAGCACCTGCCAGGCTGCAGGCACTGTTCTGAGTGCTGCCCACAGTCCCTTCCTGCTTCCCAAGGTTTATATCTATGAGCAGTACATTATGTAGGGACTTAGCACACAGCGTCATCGGGGCTACAATTACAGAAGTGTCAGGTGCTAAGGGAATGGTAAAAACACATACACACACACACACACACACACAAAATAAACAAACAAACAAAAATCCCAAAGGTGGTAAACACACACACACACACACACACACACACACACACACACACACACACAATGGAACAGCTCCAGCAGGGAGAATTTTGTCAGGCACAGAGAATAAACTGTGCAAAACCAGGAGGTCTGAGAAAATGCATGTGAAGTTTGTCCATCTGAAAGAAGATGAACAAAATAAAGCCTAGAAAGAAAAAAGTAACCCAGTGGCCACTGACCACCTTTCCACTGGTCTTGCTACCATATTGCAGAAAGAATGCTGCCTGCCAAGGAAATAATAACACCTAGCTTCAAATACTTGCTAATGACCTGAGCACCCCAGTTGTCTCATGTGTAATGAAGAGAAACCAAAGCCACAGGGTGATTGAGAGAATTAAATCAATTATATAATTCATGCATAGGTACCTAGCATAGTGCCAGACAGATACAAACAGTGCAACCCAACAGATGTTAAAGGCACAGAAAGGAATTATCCTAGGACATGACATTTCTTCTGGTACAGGTTCATCTGGCAAAGCCTCAAATACAAGGCTTTGAACTGACAGGATACTAATCCAGAGGGAGATTGGCATCCTACATCATGGGAAGTCCTAGACTCCTACCTCCATCTCGGTTCCACCTTGAAGACTGGGCCACTTTCCAAAGTATATTTTAAGACAACACATTACCTGGCTCCTAAAGCCTGATATTACTTATGATATTACTAATTGAACAAATGCATACACTAATACACTTATGGGGTGGAAAAAAACTCTCTATTGCTTAGGAGACCAATTAACATCTTAGTTATTTATATGAATCTCCTACTTTTCAGGCTAAAATGATAAAAATGGCAAAAGAGTTACTTTTTAAGAGATTGCTTGCAGTCTTGCTTATTGGCTTGCTTTTGTGGCCATGGATAAACAGATGTCCTGGCAAAAAGGTTATTTTAAAATGCATTATTCTCAGAGGGACAAAACTCAAGTTCTTTCAATAGTGATGCTTGGTTTGGCATCTTCACTGAGAATGTCTATGCAGCAATGGTTTGTGCAGAAGACTGAAGAATCACGTAGTTGTGTATTTTAACCCCTAATTACTATTCAATTTGCATTTCGGTGCTTGCAAAATGAATGTAAAAATGAATATAAAGTAATAATTAGAAGATAAAAGACACAACTCTGTGATTTCTGACATCCAGCACAGAGTCTCAATAGTAAGAGCAAAATAACTATGACAGCTCAGACATCTGCCCTCTTTGGGCCCGGAGCTAGAGCACTTGAAGTGCCAGGAGCCATATTTTGAAAGAGTTGAAGAGATCAGGCTTGACAATGGAATATATGCACCTATGGTTCAGTCCATGGGCTTCCACTGATAGAACCCTATAGAACTCCTTTAAAGAATTTTATAGACATTGAAGGAAAATGTAGACCTCTCTCTAATGTAGTGTATGACCTCTAGCATGCTAAAAGTCACTTAGTAATCAATCTTGACCATGCTAAAGATGACAATCCATTCATTATTCAATCAATTTGTAAGTATTTCTTGAGCTCCTACTAAAAATCAGGCAAAATACTAGACAATAGAGATTCAAAGATATATTAAGACATGGTTCCTGACTTCAAGGAGCTCATAGTGTAGTATACTAAGTACCACAAAAAATAATAATCATTACAGAATATAATTTTTTTTGCATAGAAGAGGAGATGGTTAAAAATTGATCTGCTATCAGACAAGAAGAAGAAATAAAAGGAGGAAGTACAACTCTAATTATTCGCAGATGACATGGTATTGTACATAGAAAACCCTAAAGACTCCACCAAAAAACTACTAGATTTAATAAATTAATATGGCAATGTAGCAGGATACAAAATCAATACCCAAAAATTGATGTCTTTTTTATACACTAATAATGAATTTTCAGAAAGAGAAATTAAACTAGCAATCCCATTTACCATTGCAACAAAAAATTAAAATACTTAGGAATAAACTTAACAAATGAGGCAAAAGACGTGTCATCAGAAAACTACAGGACATTGAAAAAAGAGATAGAAGAAGATATAAACAAGTGGAAGACTGTAGCATGTTCATGGATTGGTAGAATCAACATAATTAAACTGTCCATACTACCCAAGGCAATCTACAGATTTAATGCAACCCCTATTAAAATACCAACAGCATATTTCACAGATCTAGAACAAATAATCCAAAAATTTATATGGAGCCAAAGAAGACCCCAAATACCTGCAGCAATCTTGAGGAAGAAGAACAAAGTTGGAGTAATCACAATATCAGATTTCAAATTATACTACAAAGCCACCATAATCAAAACAGCCTGGTACTGGCACAAGAACAGTCATATAGATCCATGGAACAGAACAGAGACCCTAGAAATCTATCGAAGCCATTACGCTCAATTAATATTTGACAAAGGAGGCAAGAGCATACAATGGAGTCAAGACAGTCTCTTTAATAAATGGTGCTGAGAAAATTGGACAGATACATGCAAAAAAATGAAACTAAACCACCAAATTACACCATACACAAGAATAACCTTAAAATGGATAAAGGACTTAAACGTAAGATGGGAAACCATAAAAATCTAAGAAGAATCCATAGGCAGCAAAATCTCAGACATCTCTCGTAGCAATATGTTTATGGAAATATCTCCTAGGCAAAGGAAACTGAGGAGAAAATAAACAAATGGGACTACATCAAAATAAAAAGCTTCTGTACAGCAAAAGAAACCATCAACAAAACAACAAGAAAGTCCACTGCATGGGAGAACATATTTGCCATGTTATCACCGATAAGGATTTAATCTCCAACATTTATAGGCAACTCATACAACTTAACAGGAGAAAGACAAACAATTCAATTAAAAAATGGACAAAGACCTAAATAGACACTTCTCCAAAGTGGACATACAGATGGGCAAGAGACATATGGAAAAATTCGCAGTCACTGATCATCAGAGAGATGCAAATTAAAACAACAATGAGGTATCACCTCACACCTGTCAAAAAGGCTATCATCAACAAATCAACAAATGACAAGTGCTGTTGAGAATGTGGAGAAAAGGGAACCCTAGTACACTGCTGGTGGGAATGCAGACTGGTGCAGGCACTATGGAAAACAGTATGGAGTTTCCTCAAAAACTGAAATATGGGTGTGCCATTTGACCCAGTGATCCCACTTCTAGGAATATATCCTAAGAAACCCAGAGCACCAATCAGAAAGAATGCATGCACCCCTATGTTCATAGCAGCACAATTTACAATAGCTAAGATCTGGAAACAGCCGAAGGGCCCATCAGTAGATGAGTGGATGAAAAAGCTGTGGTATATTTATACCATGGAATACTATGCTGCAGTAAAAAAGAAGGATCTCTTACCCTCTGAGACAGCATGCAGGGACCTGGAGAGTATCATGCTAAGTGAAATAAGTCAACCAAAGAAAGACAAATATCACATGATCACACTCATGTGTGGAATCTAAGTAATAAAATAAACTGATGAACCAAGTGGATCCAGAGACATAGAAAAATGGAACACAGTGCGGAATCTTGGAGGGAAGGTGGGGGAGGGTGGGTGGTTGGGACGTAATCAACCAAGGACCTTGTATGCATATATGCATGGCCCATGGACACAGACAATGGGGTGTTGAGGGCCTGTTGTGGGGGATGGGGAAGGGTTGAAGGGGGTCAATGTGGGAAAAAGGGGGACATACGTAATACTTTTAACAATAAAGAATTATTTTAAAAATTTTAAAAATTGATCTGTTGTCAGTGTCAAATACTTTAGATACATTGCTGGTAGCATTATAAAAGTAAATAAGTAATTGCAACTGTAACTCCTAAAATAAATATGTAGCTACTGCAATTTTGACCCATTTAACTTAAAAAATCAAGGCTGTTTCCCATCTAAGTTGACCAATAGCAAGGGAACAGTTGATTTAGGTGTATTCGTGACTGTTGCAAGTTCAATAACAGTCAACCTTAATTGATCAAGGCAAAACTGTACTTGTCCTTTAGGAGACAGTGTTTGGTGTTTAGGATCCAGTATTCAGCTCTACAAAATTGCTTCAACTGAAACCCTTTGATCTCTATAACCCAAGGCTGAGTCTTTTATACATATGGCCTTTGCGAGGGAGGTTACTGCTGATATTCAAAAGCTGAGATGAAACAAGATGAAGAACACCTGTGCTGAATAAACAGTCATGTTTTTGTTTTGTTTTATTTTGTCTTAATGTCAGTATGACTGCAAATAAATGTTATAATTTTTTACCCAGGCTACTCACCTGTGATCTTTCTTTGGAATCAGAAAAATGTCTCAGATCCCCAGTAAAAATTTCATAATCTTGTGAAACACTAAATTATACTCTGCAAAGCAGTACATCTTCTCTTAGGTTAACACACACACACACACACACACACACACACACACACACACGCAATCAAAAATTTTCTGACTTATTTTTGTTTAATTTTCTTAGCATAGTTTAAATTCCAAAAATGCCTTTAAGTACTTTAAGAGTCTCTGAAAGCTCTTTTTCCTACTTTGAATCAGAATACACCTTTTCCCAGGGTGAGAGAAAATTCCTATTTCAAATAGATTTGAAGGTCCAGAGCCGACCCTCCTTCTAGAGCACAGGCCTGATTATAGGGATGTATACATGGTATGCATTAACCACACATACTCATGAAGTAAACTAGAGACTTGAAGTTGCAACAAATTATTTTATTAACTCTTAGTAACATTCTTCCTTTGCACTAAATCTCCTAAGGTGAGGCTTGGAGTTTACTAAGTGTTCATTTATTATGTATCTATAGATGTATAGCGATATGAAGACAAAAGAGGAACTGGGGCACAAGATATCCTTTTCATAAAGAAACTACAATGTAATTGGAAAAGTGAAATATATACATATGACATATCAAAGAGTCAAAAACATTAATGGCATATACTTATAGCCTTTTAATAGGAAGGCATCTTGAGATTGTACATATGCCTCATTTTAAAAATAAGAAAATTTAAACCAAGGGGGGGAAAATCAATAATTTGCCCAGGGCCACACATTTAGTTCATAGAAAAGCTAAAACTAGAACTGGGTCTTCTGGCTCCTTTCCAAAACACTTTCCCCTATGTTTCACATACTTAAAGAACAGTGATGGTTTAGGAATGGTCTATTTCAAAGCAACCTCTAAATGACCAGGCAGTGTTAAAAACCACACACTAGAAAGAAATTTAAGGAGAAGATCATTAATAATCAGCATAATGAAACAAGTTTATATCGGAAGATTGTCTTTGTGATTAACCTTAAGAGAACTATAAGGTATGTACTAGTAAAGGAGGGGGAGGGTGGAGAAGAGTATTCTAAATAAGAACAATTCAATTCCATTCAGCAAACACTTGTTTAGTGCTCTTTTTAAAACATTTATTGACTTGAGAGAGAGATTTGTTGTTCCACTTATTTATGAATCATTGGTTGCTTCTTGTATGTGCTCTGACCAAAGATCAAACCCACAACCTTGGTGTATCGGGATGATGCTCTAATCAACTGAACTACTGGGCCAGGGCCCCAAGTGCTCTTAAATGCCAGGTAATGTGCTACAAACTGGAAATGCATAGTCAATTAAGATAAGATCTCTACCTTCAAATTACCTAGCAAGAGATCAAAATTGTATTGAGAAAAGATGGGATGGGAGACAATTCAGGCTACTCTGGAACCACAGAACAGGAATAGGTAAAGCAGTTACACAATGAGAAAATATTTCCTAGAGGCGGTGGCGTTTGAACTAATATTTGAAGAACAAATGGTATTTACCTGGACTAAGTTGGCAAGAAGGGAATTCCAGCAGAAGGACATCAAGCATGAAGACACAAAGGTATGAGAAAGCTACACTTTACTGGGGAAGCCCAAGAACCTTTGTATGACTAGACCCGAATGCACTGGGAGATGGGGGGAGTGGGGTTGGAGAGAGACTACAAATGTGACGATTCATCAGGGAGGCAGAGAGGAGCTCCAGGAGCAAATGGACATTTGTTTGCAAATCTTTACCTACAATTTTTCTATTTCCTCAGATTCTTAGATGAGTTCAAGACCTAAACATAGTTAACACCCAGTGGAAAGCAGGATTGGTGGGGCCAGATCATCCTGAGACTTCTGTGCTAAGTTTAAACAAATCTGAAAAGCAGGAGTGGTACTGAAGCATTTGAAGCAGGGAAATGGCATAATGAGATTTGTGTGTTAGAAACAGCAGTTTGGCAAAAGAGTGGAACATGTATTGTCAGGAAAGCAGACTGGAAAGGGAATCTAATCAGTAAACTGTGACAATAACCCAAGTTATCAGCGATTTGGACAGAAAGGAAAGCAGCAGCAATGATAATACTTCTGAGATTCGAGAGATAGATGCTACAGGACTCGATGGCTAAGGAAGCGTGGAATGTGCGGGGAAGGATGAGGAAGGAGGGGAGAACACGCCTTGTCTAACTTCCACTGGGAGGAAAGTATGCTATCACTGGGGAGTGAGAAGCAAGATTGTATATACATACAATCTATATCATCGCATGGATGGAGTTAATGCCACAGGAGTGGATGGGATCTTCCAAGGACTACTTTGAGTGAGAAGATTGCTGAGTGAGGTGCCCTTAGGAACCAGCTTTAAGAGACAGGATGAGGCTGTGAAGGGAGCTGAAGAAAAGAGTTGGGAGGAAAACTAAAAACAAACTACAGAAAACATAAAAGTAGGTATAAGCAAAATGTGATGCAAGAATAGCTTAGTTGGAGCAGAGTCCAGGTAAGGCATCTATAATAATACAAGTGTAATATGTAAATCAACCGAACGGCCGAACAGTGGAACGACTGTCTGGATGACCACGCTATGACACCCACTTGCACCAGGCCAGCCTAGGTGGGTGCGATGTGATTGGTTGAGGGGCCCCGCCATCGCCCCACAATCACCCCGCAGAGGGAGGCCCAGGCCACTGGCCAGCAGGGCAATCAATCGGGGGGGCTCCGTGATTGCCCTAAAGAAGGAGGCCCAGGCCACCGACTGGCAGGGGTAATCCATCATGGAGCACAGGCCTGGTGGACAGGGCCTACCTCTTTGGAGCAATAGATCACGGTGCTGGCTGGGGCTCCGTGATGGATTACCCCTACAGAGGGAGGCCCCGCCCATCCGCCACAGAGCCGCTGCCAGGTAGTCTGGGCCTCCCTCTTTGGGGCAACTGATCCTAGGGTTCCAGGACTACGAGAGGGCGCAGGCTGGGCTGAGTGCCTCCCATCACCCTCCCCCCCAGTGCACTAATTTCGTGCACTGGGCCTCTAGTTTGTAATAGTGCCTCATAGAGTCTGGTCAAGAGAATGACTTGGAAGCCTGGGTGAGCAGTTTGTGTTTGCTATAGAGAGCATTGTGGGGCTAGTGAGTCAGTGGATTTCATTTGCAGCAGTGATAATAATGTCTTTCTCTTGTGCTTTACACTATGTTCAAAGTTCTTTCACATTCATTAATGTTCTCATTTACTACTCATCTCTTTGAGGGAGATAGGGCAGGACTAATTATCCTATTTTACAGATAAGGAAACCAACTCCCAGAAAAGGCTGAGTGATTAGACCTCACTTACATAGCAATTAAAGGCAGAGCTAGGACTGGAATCCTGATTTCTGGTTCCTACATCAAAGACTCTCTCTAATTTGCAATCTTGCCCAGCCTCAGGCCTTTTCAAGCTCAGCAGACCGCATATGACTGTCTTGGGACCCAAGGAGAGGCACTCCCCCCCCCCTGAGAGTCCCCTGACTCTTCCTTGGAATTATGTGAAGCCATAACCCCCAGTCAGCATCTTGAGAGAAATCCAAGGGAACCACCACCCTCACTCTGTGCTCCCTCCAGCTGCTCTGGAGCCCCTCCTCAGAAGGGTTGAGCTAGCAGCCACTGCTGCTGGTTTTCACACCCTGCCTTAGGAATGGCAAACAGCCACTAGACCAGACCTGTGGTGAGCAGGTCTGTTTTATAGATCACTTCAGGCCAACCCACCATTCTGCCTAGTCCAATTAACAAGGTGAGAACAAAGCTTGGTTCTGGGTTCTTTGACACAATCCTGCTTGTGCCAGTTATCACAGCTCTGCCCTGAGGCCACAGTCTCAAGCCAACCCCTAGTCACTCAAATGCACACCCTTGGTAAGAAAGGTTGATATATCCAAGGAAATCCATTCCCACTCGTGTAAAAGAAAAGTGGGTAACTCTTTTAAAGTGTCAGAACTTTTGGAAGGAATCCAGAGCTCCCTGCAGTCCACTCTTTAACTTAGGAGCTAAAAGCCCTGAACTGTGCCTTCCCTGTGTTGAAACCACAATGAGGTAACTCAGAATCTGGCCGAGAGCATTGCAATGTTCCGGTTTCTGCTGCCTGTGATTCAGGGGCTAATAAATCTGGAGAAACAAATGGATTCCATTCCTGACTCTCCAATTAAACCTTTTAATGGCATAAAACTACATGCGCTGAGTCCAAGTCAATTTAAAAAAATAACCCATAAAATACAACCGAAGTTTTCGCTGCAAAGTAAGTAAAATACATACAAAAATATTAGCTGGAAATACAGATGATCTTCATCTATGTCCTACTTAACCAGAATTGGCCAGATAAGAAAAAGGTAGAATTTGGAAAGTAGGCCCACTGGACAGGACTCCTGCAGGTCTGTTTTGAGATCCAGGAACAATCAGGGGAATAAAACTCAGAGTAACAGCTGAGGACTAAAAGCAAAAAAGTATGGGGCAGGGTCTGGTTAAGGGAGTGAGTCCCATGCGGGTGCCTTAGGAGCCCAATGGAACAGGGTAGCTGACTTCTTCATCTTTCTAAAAAATCGAGGCTGTCTACTACCTGTAGCCCTATAGTGTTGGTCCCACTGGGTTCCTGGACCAAAGTGAACTAGAAAAACAGCATTTTAGCAACATTAACCTTCCAGACAGGGGATCAGAAATTGATCTTACAATCATAGACTCACTATCATAATTCAGTTTGCCTGAGGGTAAAACCTGAGTATAAAATCACTAACCAATTCACAGTATTCACCAGTTATCACTGGATTGGTCCAGTCTATATAATGGCTTCTAATTCAATTTCCTGCTTTACATCAAACTTCCTGTAAGAGTAAGAGTTTTCAAACTATGACTCTTGGGACAAATCCCGTCCTCAACCTACTGTTGTAAATAAGGTTTATAGGAACCCAGTCATAATTATTTGATTTTGTATTGTCTGTGGCTGCTTTTGAGCTATGATGGGAGTTGAGTAGTCGTGATGAAGACATATGGCCTGTAAAACCTAAACTATTTACTATCTGACCCTTTGCAGAAAAAGTTTGCCAGCCCTTGCCATAGTGACTAAAACTCTGTCCTAAATCCCAGAACACAGAACAAATGTCCTAACCCACCATGGATTCTCTTCTACACACTCTCTGCCATGATCTGCCTCCCTTTCCTATTACATATCTAAGTCACTCCATGCACCTTGGTCCATTCAATGAAGGGAAAGCTGGATAGTTTATAGAAGAGGTAATACCAATTACAGGTAGGTGTGTTTTTGAATGTGAAATTCTTAGTGAATAAATTCACAAAGCCTTTGGAATTCAATATGCAACAATCTTTACTAATAAAAGGGTAATATGCTAATTAGACCAGATAGACTGGATGTCTTCCGGAAGTCCTTCCTGACAAAACCAGGGCCCGGGTGAAGCTGGCCCAGGGTCCGGGGTGCCTGCAGCCGGCTGGAGGAGGGAAACCTGGGTCCCGGGTGCAGGGGCTGAGGCAGAAGTGGTTAGGGGCAATTAGGCAGGCAGGTAGGCAAGCGGTTAGGAGCCAGCGGTCCAGGATTGTGAGAGGGTGCAGGCCAGGGCTGAGGGACACCCTCCCTCCCCCATCCCAGTGAATGAATCTCGTGCACCAGACCTCTAGTTAACTTAATAATGCATTTTTCCTCATCCTCATCAGATTCAAAAAACAATCAGAAACAGTCTTCTTTCTCAAGGCAAAGATAACAGTATCTGCTTACTATCTTGCCTCAGGGCTATGTCAACTTTCCAGTTCTCCATTATGTAGGTTGAAAGAAACTTTATTATCTTATTAAGTCACAGAACATCAAGCTGGTCAATCACATCAATAATATTTTGTGGAAATTACTATACTTCCTGAGTGCCTCTCAGAGATTTCTACCAAAAGCTGAAATACCGTAGACTCTGATCCAGTAGTCCTAATTCTAGGACTTTATCTTAGAATCTGTGTTAATGTAATAATCAACCATATACAATGAGATAGGCAACCAAAAATGTTTACTGTATCGTGACTCATAAGTGTGAAGCACTGAAAAAATCTTAATATTGTAAAAGAGAAAATTGTTTAAATAAACTGTGGTAGAATCATATTCTGGAATTCTATACAGACTTGATAGATAGTATAAATATATATTTATTGACCTAGAAATGATTTATCAATATATCAAATGAAAAAATATGTTAAAAAATAGTTTCTATATTATAATAATAATTTGTCATAAGCTGTTTATTTTTTAAAAATCTATCTCTAGATGGAAAGATATATATACTAAAATGTTAAAGGTCATTTTAAGGTGAATTATGGGTGATTTTACTTTATACTTTACATCTTCTGTTTTATCTGAATATTTTATGTTAACTGTATTTGACATTTACAATAATTAAAAAATACCAATTGCAATTTAGAAAAACAAAACAGCCACTTTCCAGAACTGAAGTCAACATCTGAGAAAGATGTGCATCAAAACTGAGCATGCTAAAGCTCTGGGGAATTTTACTGAGCTTTATATAACCTTCCTAACAAAAGATGTAGGCCAACGACTAGGGCTGGACGGAACCTGCAGGTGATGGCGAAGTGGATCCATCCGGGATCGTTGGAGGCATGTAGGGGCAGGGAGGGAGGGAGGCCACTGTAAGTCCTCCCTTTAGAACACTTAAGGTGTTTACATAAGCCGGTGTACCAGTAAGGTAAACAGAACCACGAGGAACTGGAAACTCTAAAAGAAATTAAGGAACAAAGATGTGCATCCCTGATTTAATGGCTCATAATCTCCAAAGGAAAAAAAAAATAAAGCGATTTCAACCTATGTATGTACCTAATTAAGAATAATTTCATTCTATTATGTGCCAGGCACTATACTAGATACCAAATATAAAGAGATAAACATGATGGAAAGAAAGAACCAGTCCTTTTCTCCATAAAGTTTGTAACCTAGAGGAGGACAATCAGGCAAAAGGGAAATTACAATGCACTTGGACATAAAGGGGAAATAAGATGGTTATGAGAGGCATACACATGCAACATTGTGTTGGACTGAGTAATAGGAAAAGGGTTCCAGAGAGAGACAGCATTTAGAATGAGATCAGAGGAATAAGTAGGAGTAGTTAGCTGAGAGGAGAAAAGGTATAGAAAGTGATGTTGGGAAGGAAGAGGTGGTGAGTCTTCAAAGCAGAGGAAATTTAGAGTAATCTAGTTAAGGTCTTTTTCTGTTATATGAAGCTTCCTATAAGTGCTTATGCTTGAACATTTTCAGTCCCAGGGAATCACTTCTTCCCAAGTTGGTTCCATTTTTGACAACTCTAGTTGTTAGAAAGCACTGCTTTAACCTTTCGCACTCGGATGTCGAGTGTGACTCGACACAGTTAGCATTAGAATAAAGGAATCGAGAAAAAATCAAGCGAGTGCAAAGGGTAAATAGTGCCCCCACACTGCCTTTCTATAAATTCCAATCATTGATCTATTTCTGCACTTAGAAATTATACAGAGTAAGTCAAATCACTCTTCCACATAATAATTCTTCCAGTATTTGAAGACCATTATCAAATCCTTTGCTGGCTTCTCCTCTAATAGTTCTTTTCTCTTATCTTTCATGATCTAATTTAAAATTCCTTAACATCCTAGTCATTCCTCTTTAGACATCCTGTAAGATGCCAAGTTACCTTGTAAACATTAAGATATAATAATCCATTCAACAAACACCTACTGATTATGTTCTACATGACAGGCAATTTTCTAGATTCAGGCAAAAGCCAGAGAATTAAATGGACAGGACTCTTGACTTTGTGGAGCTTATATTCTAGTGGGGGAGAGAGAGAGAGAGAGAGAGAGAGAGAGACATCCTATATAATAAAACCCTAATAAGCAAATCAACCAAAGGGTGGAACAACTGGTCACTATGATGTGCACTGACCACCAGGGTGCAGATGCTCAATACAGGAGCTGCCCCCTGGTGGTCAGTGTGCTCCCACAGTGGGAGCACCACTCAGCCAGAAGCCAGGTTCGCTGCTCCTTAGTGCTGCTGTGGAGGCAGGAGAGGCAGGTCTCACAGCTGGCCAGCGCAGGGGTGGTGGCAGGAGCCTCTCCCATCTCTGCTACAGGCAGGCGGTAAGGAGCCAGGGGTCCTGGACTGCAAGAGTCCCGAACTGCGAGAGGGATGTCTGACTGCCGGCTTAGACCCGATCCCCGGGGGGGGGGGGGGGGGGGAGGGAGGGAGGGCTTAAGCTGGCAGAGGGACATCCCCCAAGGGGTCCCGCACTGCAAGAGGGTGCAGGCGGCTAAGGAACACCATGCCCACCCCCCCTACCGCCAGTGCACGCTTTTGTGCACTGGGCCTCTAGTATATTATAGATGAGATAGAAAGAGATATAGAGCTGGAGATAGATAGAGATAGGGATAGGGATAGAGGGAGAGAGAGAGAGAGAGAGAGAAAGAGAGAGAGAGAGAGAGAGAGAGAGAGAGAGAGAGAGAGAGGGAGAGAATCTTAGGATAGATTCCTAAAAACAAATTAGTGGGTCAAACAGTAAGCAGGTTTTTAAGGCTTTCAATACATGTTGCTGAATTGCCTTCCAGAATATTTTTTCCCCAGTTTCATTCTGCACCAGTACTGTGTGCAATTTCTAATTCCCAGTACCTCAGCCTCCTACTAATTATTTTAAAATATTTCCAATTTGTTAGTGAATAATTATACCTCATTTTAATTTGCAGTTTTTATTACTAGTAAGCCTAAATATTTTTGCATTTTTGTGAACTGCTTATTTATATTCTTTGACCATTTTTCTGAAAGTGGTTTTCTTTAGGTCAAATATTTGTAAATACTCCATCATGTAATAAGGATATTTGTCTTTAATGTTTCCTACATGGTAAGAATAGTCTGCCATCATTTTATAATTTCTTTAATGATATAGTTTTGTCAAAGAGGTGTTTTTAAGCTTTAGGCTTTTTTAATAGTCAAATCTATTCAACATTTTCATCATGTTTTCTGGTTCTGGCTTTGATATAGTTCTTTGGAAATTGGAAAATTCTTTCATACTGTGTCATATAAATCTTCATATATAATGACTTTTGGTCTTTCTATGAATTTTAAAACCTAATAATATTTAGATATCTATAATTAATTTTGGTGAGTGGAGTAAGCAAGGGATCTTTACTGGTTTCTTTTAGAAAAATTCATTAATCTCAATAACAATATACCCTTATTCATTTTCAAATGGCACTGATCCTTTACCTGCCATTCTATCTGAACATATCACTTATTAGTTCATATTTTTTAAAGCATGGGGGACTGGACTTTTATTCCTCCATGGCCCTGAGTAGTGGCTGCTCTATCAGAGCTCTCCAATATGCCAAGTCCATACCTCCAGTTACCATTCTGGGTCCTTGTAGAAATATGAGTTTTGAATTCTGCCCTAGGATAGTCTCCTATTTGTCAAGGCTCATTAACTCTATTACATGTTCCTTTAGTGCTCCTCACTTCCCCGATACCTCTGTTTCCTAATAATCTTACTGATGTTAGTAAGAATGACTAAACCTCTGGCAACAGCAGCAACAACATCTGTAAATCCAGGAAAGAGTACTTCAGGTCTCAGGTCCCACAGCTTGCTTTCGCACAGAAGTGGATGCCCAATGTTTAAGAGACTTCTGAACCAAAGAGAAGGGGCCCACAGCTGCCAAAGTGTCAAGCTGCTCTAACATGCAAGTGTCTTGTTTGGCTCTACATAATAAAATGTAGAGTACTACTCGATAAGAATTGCAAGTTGGCAATGCTTTCCTTGATTTGTTCATGTATTCCCTCTAAGTGTGCATCTTGAGGCTGCTGCTGTGATGGATTTTTTAACAACCCAGTCATAGAAGAGGCATGGTTGATGCAGGCAAACATTTCCAAGTCCTAGAGAGACCCAGAGAGAAATCAAAGAAAGTTAGATTGTGGCCTACACAGTAATAATAAGCTACCAGTTATGGGTGCTGAGGAAATAAATGAGGAAGCAAATGGAAAACCACCCTCTATCTTCAGAATCAGTGACCTAGGTACTTCATGTATTGGCTGAGCTAATAGAGTTATGTGAACTAGGCATTGGCCCATACACATCCTCTTTAAGAATAAAATTAACTGTACCCTTAGACTATAGGGAGGGGTTTTTAGAAAAATAAAAATAAAAACCTTACTAAAAAATCCCATTTCTTGATTTGTCAAAAGGTCAACTGTCAAAGCATTAGAAATACATTATCCAGGAATATCTGGTAAGAGGATATGATAGTTAATTTTGAATCAATTTTGTATGGTAACATTTGAATTAGTAAATTTTAAGTAAGCAGATTGTTCTCCATAATGTGAGGAGGCCTGAGTAGAAGAAAAAGGTTCCCTGAGCAAGATGGAATTCTCCAGCAGACAGTCTTTAGCCATCATCTCCACCGTCAGCTTTCCTGAGTCCTGGCATCCTGAAGACTGGAACTGCCATTGGCTTTTCTGAGTCTCAGGGCTGCCAGCTCACCTTGCAGATTTGGACTTACCAAGCTCCAAACCACATGAGCCAATGTCATATGCATATATTTGTTTCTGTTTCTCTAAAGAACCATTATCAATATAAAGGGCAAATTATACTAGGATAATAAAAAAAAAAGTAGTCAGCTCTGTGGGTTCTGAGAATAGTAATGGTAAACAAAATAAATAAGTTTTATGGAGAAGACAAAAAAAAACAAGCAATAAAATAAAACTGATATTCACCTAGTACAGATATCTGAACATCTAAAGGGCATCAGGAAACTAATGGGCATGGTCAATGAAAGGGAAGAGGTGAATGAAAACAAAGACACCGAAGGTATATAATTTTGTGTTGTTTGTCCAAAAGCAAGTACTAAATGTGGTAAATAAGAATCTGAAATGCCTCAGAGGCAAGTGCTGAAGGACTGTGCCAGGGTCCAATGATAAGTGTTATGTGAGTCACAGACCAGAAACTTCATAGTTGTCTGTGTTAGAGGGAGACCACTGGACAAGAACAGGATTGCTAAAGAAACTGGGAGAGTGCTCAGTCGTTATGAAATTTTATTTTTTTTAAATATATATATATATATTTTTTAATTGATTTTTTTACAGAGAGGAAAGGAGAGGGAGAGAGAGTTAGAAACACCGATGAGAAAGAAACATCGACCAGCTGCCTCCTGCACACCCCCCACTGGGGATGTGTCCACAACCAAGGTACATGCCCTTGACCGAAATCGAACCTAGGACCCTTGAGTCTGCAGGCTGACTCTCTATTCACTGAGCCAAACCAGTTAGGGCCTTATTTTTTTTTTTTTAATAGAAAACGAAAAGTAAGAAAAAGAAATGTTGGGCTCTTTGGTGAAAAGAAATGCACTGAAATTAGGGTAAAAACATGGTTTTGTCATTTGCTATCAGTGTGACCATGAGCAAATTTCTTCTCTCATCTATATATGACAACAGAAAAATAATTCCTATTCAGATAAATAAATACTATAAATATATCTAACATTATAGACTTTAAATAAGCATAAAATTCCTCCTTTAGGTCCTAATATTAAATAGATATCATGGTATTTTCCCCTTGACTAATTTTGAACTCATTTTCTCTTAGCCTAGGAACAAGTTCATTTTGAATCTTTCAGTAATGAAAGGATTGGACACATTATGCCCTTCCTGGAATGAGCAGTTTGGCGTATCTCCAACCCCCACCAAATCAAGAGCACCAACATGACTAGCTAGTAGAAATCAGTTTATAAATATAAATCACTGTTATATTTCCAGTCCCCTAGGTATAAAAGCCCAAGAAGGTTAAGGGCAACTACTCCTACTTGTCACCCATATTTTGTTAGTTAAGTCCTCCATTGCCTCCACTATGTATCCCACATGTGCCCCCTCTCCTTTACATCATTTCCAAATTAATATAGGACTTTATTATCTTTTTTTATTGATTTCAGAGAGGAAGGGAGAGGAAGAGATATCATCATTGATTGGCTGTCTCCTGCACACCCCCCGACCCACTGGGGATCAAACCCGCAACCTGGGCATGTGCCCTGACTGGGAATCAAACCGTGACCTGCTGGTTCATAGATCAATGCTCAACTGCGGAGCCATGCTGGTTGGGAGAGGCCTTCATAACCTTTTGTCTTAACTATGACTTGACTCTTGGGCTCCCAAATAAATCTCTGTAAAGCACAGGTGAGAGAATGTCACTTTGCTGCTCAGTCTCCTACTCTGTAAAGTGAAGATAGTATTGATTCCCACCTCATGGGCTTTGGGGGAGGATTAATTAAGATAATACATATAAAAGTTCTTAAATTACTACCTTAGTTAGGACTCATGAACAAATAGCTCTCATTATTATGGGTATCATCATCATCATCATTGTGACTGTTATTATGAAGCAGAGAGTAAAATAATGTAGCCTGTTACTTGAGGACCTGCAAAGGCTAGTCTCAGCCTATCTTCTCACCCATGAAACTGGAGGCAGGGACCTTCCTCACACCCACCCCTCGGACCAGGTACCCTAGAGAATCATGCCAAACAGTGTCAGGTGTCAGGTAGACCAGAAAGGAGGACGCGTAAGTGTCAAAATTTCAGCGCTCAGACATGAAATACCTGCTTATTTCTGAATCCAAATTATTAGTCCAGTAAAATGGGGGTGCTGGTGGTATTCTGATGATGTTCTATAATTCAATCAGAAGAGGAGGTAGGGCAGCCTTCAGAGAGCCTGAACTCCCTTTTTTTGTTTCTTGTTAGTTTTGTTTTGTTTTTTTAAATATATTTTATTGATTTTTTATTTTATTTTATTTTTTTTTTTACAGAGAAGAGGGGAGAGGGATATATAGAAAGAAACATCAATGAGAGAGAAACATCGATCAGCTGCCTCCTGCACACTCTCTACTGGGGTGTGCCTGCAACCAAGGTACATGCCCTTGACCAGAATTGAACCTGGGACCCTTCAGTCCGCAGGCCGATGCTCTATCCACTGAGCCAAACCGGTTAGGGCTGAACTCCCTTTTTTATTTTTATCCTGAATTATTTAATACCATCACCTTCTGCCTATCTGCACAGGAAGGTAATAAAGACAGGTACACATAAGCAGCTTTACAGCCAAACTGCCTAGATATGAATCTGACTTTTGGAGCTCAATAATTTGGGCTTGGACAATCAACCTCACTATGACTTAATTTTATCATTTCTTCAATAAAAATACAAACTGTCTCATAGAGTTTGTGAAAAATAAATTGCTCAGTACCAGTATAGAGCATAAAGTAGTACCTGGCACATAGCTAAAAAAAATAGTAGGTATATTACTAGAAAGATGATAAATATCTAGAAGTGTAACTGTGGGATCCAATAACATGTGTATTAAACTTTTGATATGTGCTACTAAATTGATGCCCCCAGAATAATTGTCCCAATTTACATAAACAATGGGCATATGTGTATCATTCCTCAGACTCTTGTCAGTACTAAATTATATCAATTTTAATTTTTTTTATAAATCTGTTAAAAATATAACATTGTTTTAGTCATTCACTTAAGTCGAGGCATTTTTTGTGTTTATAAATGCTTCTTTGTGTGTGTGTGAATTGACTGCTGGAGTTATTTTTTTATTTACCAAATTTCTTGTTGGTTGTGCTTGTTTTCACTCCATAAAGGTGGACTCAGTTCCTGCCCCTCTTCTCCTGCCCTTTCCCATCACTGCAGGCTGAGGAAAGTGATGAACGGACACTCAGAGCATGGGTTCAGGTCACTTGTGTGCTGATGGGACAAGAGAACTCCTCTGGCCAGGCTACCTAGGCTTGAGGCTGAACTCCAGCTACCAATAGAGCATTTGCCAGACCTAAGCACAAGAACCAAACAGTGACTAGAACCAGCCAAGAATTCTAGATCCTCGCCATCATCCGCTCTTCAAAAACACCAATAACACCTAAAAAATGTAGGGTACATGTACTTAAGTAATGAATACTGAAGAAATAAATTGAGTTTACATGCTTATTCAACCAGTTACCTATTGATTGATTTATTGAGCAAGCTTTTTCCAGCTATGTACTGAAATAACATAGTACAGTGTTTGGGATCATTCAAGAAATGAAGGAGGTAAGTAAATACAGTACCTACTCTCAAAGAAGTTTATAATAGCAACACGGAATGAAACAGCCAGAATATGGGTCTCACTATTACATCCCAGGACGGCAGCCACTGTAGATCCAAGCCCTTGCACCTAACTAAACTTCAGGTCAGGTGTGACAATGTTGTTTCATGATGTTCTGCCAAAGCCTCTGTAAAGGACATGAACTCTATGGAAAGAGTTATTCTGAAGGAAATGAAGAAAAAAATAGCACCAATGGTTGGCTCATGGTCAGGAGACAATAAAAAGCCAGACTTGTGAAAGTTCTCTTTTCTCTTAATCCCCTGCTAGGATTATCACCTATCATTTGACATTTCCTCTTGGATGTCTCAAATATGTTTCAGACTAACATGTTCAAACTCAGACCATTAGCAGGTCCCACCCTGCTCCCAACCTTGGCTGCTAGTCACAGTTTCTTGCTCAAAGGATGGTACCATCACCCTGTCAGTCATTATACAAACCAAACAGTACTCATCTTTGATTCTTCTCTCCTTCCGCCCACATCCACTCCAACATCCAAATCAATTCTTGTATTACAGTCATCTAGGATTTTCTTTGCCAATCTCCACCTCCATCACCCTGTGTATGCTTTTTAAATATATTTTATTGATTTTTTTACAGCGAGGAAGGGAGAGGGATAGAGAGTTAGAAACATCGATGAGAGAGAAACATCGATCAGCTGCCTCCTGCCCACCCGCTCCTGGGGATGTGCCCGCAACCAAGGTACATGCCCTTAACCGGAACCGAATCCGGGACCCTTCAGTCCGCAGGCCGACTCTCTATCCACTGAGCCAAACCAGTCAGGGCCATCACCCTGTGTTTTAAGCTAACCTCCTCTCCCACACTTCTGCTTCTCTTATTGTTAGAACATTCCAATTTGTATCTCTGCATACATTCAGAACTTTCTTTAATGTGTCTTCCACAAGAGAGTCAGAATTACCTTTTTAAAAGCCAAATCATTCATTGATATTCCTGGAAGCATGGAAAGCTTCCCACTGCTCTTAAGAGGGATTAAGGCAAAACTTAGAATGCACTTCAAGACCCTGCATCATCCATCACCCACACCTACCCCTGGAACCATACTCTGTATAACAGCTCTCTCACTTGCTGCACTCTATCCACAGAAGCCCTCCCTGGACCCTTCATGCCCCCCGGGTTCCTCCTTCCACGGGCCCTCTGCAGTGCTGCTGCCCGCCTTGCTCCTCCTAATTCTCTCTGTGGCTCTCTTGTATACACTTGCCACAGCTGCAACTTTTAATTTCTATGTGTAATTATAGGGTTGTCCATCTCCCCAAGTAGACTGAACCTCATTAAGGCAGGAACCTACTTTCCCCCCAACTTTATTGAGATGTAATTGACCTGTAACATTGTGTAAGATTAAGGTGTACAATGTGTTATAGTTAGATATTGCAGAATTACTTACCACCACAGGGTTAGCTAACACCTCCTAATCATCTCTCATAATTACTATTTCTTTTTTTGTGTGATGAGAATATTTAAGATCTACTCTCTTAGCAACTTCCAATATAATATGGCATTGTTAAGGATACTCACTAAGCTGTACATTAGATCCCCAGAAGGGAACATACTTCTTTTGCTCACTATTATATACTCAGTGCCTGACCCATAGTAGGTGCTCAGAAAATATTGCTAGAAAAACAGATAAATGAATAAATGAGCAAATCATAAAAGTGAGATAATTCTAAAATGTGCTGGACCCTTTCTAATATTTTTAAATTATAATATGCTCATATAATTTCTCTCAATGCTTTTCTTAGAAAATATATATGATTTCTTGAAAAATTTTTATTTTTGAAACTTTATTCCACATTAACAGATAAATGATGTCTTTGTTATAAAAGAATGAAGATGAATATAAAAATGTAAAAGCCAACTCCAACCCAGTACTCCAAGATTATTAGTAATATTTTTATATACTATATAATTGTGTCCATATCAATAAACACTTTCTACATTATATTATATTACTACCTTGTATTATTGTACTTGGCTAGGTCATAATTTGCTTTTAGAATATTTTTTTTTTACTTGGCTAGGTCATAATTTGCTTTTAGAATAATTTTTTTTGCAACTAAAAATTCTCTGGTGACAATCATTGACGCTATATCCTTATGCTATGAATTTGTTAAATCAACATTTGCTAAATGGAGAAGGTGGTGGATGGTAAGCCATGGTTCAACAAAAAACACAAGAGACATTGAAACAGAAAAGTGTATTACTCATAGGGCTTGATGGAGGAACACAACACGCCTCCGGGGCCACATGGGGAAGTCAAGGCAGGGTGCAGGCACAGAAAGATAGGCAGGGCCTGGGTACAGACCTTGGTTAGGGTCTAGGGATGGAGTACTTTGAGGTTCCCAAGCTAAGGCCAGATTGGTTCATTCAAACCAAAAAAGCAGGGATTTGATAAGCTCCACAGTGGTCCTAAGAGGTACACAAGGGAATGTCCCTGGGAAGTGGGGGGGACTATCACAAGGGCGGGTGGGGAAGGCATATCAGGAACAACATCTGCTTCTGACTCTAGAGCTGTCATCTAGGGCATGAGTTTGCATGAGGGGGCTGGTGTCAGTTTAAGGCCCCTGAAGGCCACTTGACCAAACAAAATGGATTCCCAGGCAGCAGTACTATGAAGCAGCTTTGCTAAACTCTTGACAACTTATGAACACACAATAAACACACAGCGTTTTCCTTGGAATAAATTTTTATATTTAGAAATGTTCGGTCAAAAGGCATACAAAAATTGTAAGCTTTTTTCTTGCCCTGACAAAGTGCCCACTAGAAAGGTAGCAATTCATGTCTCTGTCAATATAGCTGAGAACTCCTGTGCCTTATTCCTTCTACATTAGTAGATATCATCTGTGGGGTTTTTTAAACTTTGGCAATTTGACAGATAAATAAATATTGCTTTGTGTTTAATTTGCATTTCTTTTATTATTTGTGGCTAATCGTTTTTAAATTTGTTTCTTGACCATTAGCAATTCTTCTTTTGGGAATTAAATTGATTCTGTTCTTGATGATACAAAGTTGGGTTAAGAATGTGGACTATTTCATGGTGAGGTCTTTGGAGGTGAAAGGGACATGGAGGTTTCTTCCTCTGAATTCTCAATAGTTTATCATTGGCTTTCAGCCTTTCTGTGTTTGCTCATTTTAATCTCTCTTAATTTTGTACCAGCTATCACTTCTTGCTACTCTTATGTAACTCTAGTTGTTGCACTGTACTTAGTTTTTTCATATATTCTAATCTTCCATGAATATAAACAAACAAATAAACAAACTGAGGGGGGGGGGGAAGAAAGACAATCATACTTGTTAGAACTTTGCTAAACAAAATGTAAAATTAACTCTGAAAGTTGCCCTGGGCACCCACTGGGCTGCTCAGAGAACTGCGTTCTGCAGATAATGGCTATTCCCAGGTAAATTCATCTGACTGACTAAGAAACTTCTGCATTTGTACTTTATTGTTTTTCCTTTCCAGTGGGAACTATCTGAGCTCTTACGCACAACAAGACTCTGGGAAGTTTTGAGTCAGCAATGGTTGGGAAACAGGCCTGCTAGAGCCACGAAGTCCTGGGAATCCCCTGACAGCCTGTCCATGAGAACCATCTGGTCAAACCAAGAAAAATCAAAATACCTCCTCCCCGCTTCATTCTGGGCCCAGCTTAGCAAAGAAGAACAATCTCTTCCCCAGGAGGATTTACCTCTAAATTTAGTCACTGACTTTCAGACACCTCGCTGCATAAATAGGCTAAGACAGATTGTTCCGAGAGCTTCCGAAAAAGTCAGATAAACTGGAACAAGTTTGGAAAGGAGCCAAAATAATTAATAGAAACGGTTCCATTTCTGTCTTGTTTCTCTCCCTAATTAATATTTATGCACACACATTCCAGAGGCATCGCTGCTTGCTTAAGAATACACTGCTGCAATATTGTCGGCTACAGCTGTTTTTGCAGTAAGAGTTCATTGCAGGAGCCTAAAATTGACAGAGTAATGCCTCGGTAATTACATTTCCTAAATGGGAGGAGCTATTTATCTCTTCCTAAAAAACGACACAACATGGATAGTATCAACTGCAGGTGGAGAAGATCCTAAAATGGCAAAAGGAGTCTTGGAAATCAGAAAGTGTGTTAAGGTTTCCTCTTCGAAGAGCTGTCGCAGATGAAGAATTACCAGACTGGGAGGGCTTGTTCCTAGGAGAAGGTGGGGCACGTGTCTTTGGAAAAGCAGAGACTTTTGCGGGAGGCAACGCTTCTATTGGTAGTAAATGCTGGATGTCTTTACAGTGACTTTGCTATGACAGCTCTACCCTGATAAATCACAACCTGAGCAGCCCCTAATCAGGAAGTTTCATTCATGCCAATGAGTCACGTGACCTTGTCCCTGCAGCAGGCCTATTTTAATGCAGTGGCAAGGAGTCCAGAGGAGTCAAGAGCATGCCCTGGAGTCCAAAACCCCTAATTACAGCACAGTTAACAGCACCTGTGAGTCCTCAACATCACCCCCAGCTACACGCATGGGGAATCCACTGTGGTTTACAGTGAGGATCTTAAGTCACTCCAGACACTTCTTGTTTAAAAAAAAAATTAGCGTTCCCAGCTTTCCACTGGCAGGCTCAATTTGGCTGCAATCCTGAACGAAATTCTAGTACTTTTGTTATTTAGCACATATATAAAACTTACGACCTTCCAAGTGCTTTGCAATCATTGATTAGTTATTAGCCAACTCATGATGGATGAGTGTGCAGTTCCTAAATTATACTCTGCCCCAAAGCAAGCAGTATCTGTCTCTTTCCCTCCCTCCCTAGCTCCCTTCCTCCCAGGTCCACCCTCATCAATCTGGCCAGGGTCCAAGGGGAAGCTCTCCCTCCTGCCAGGCTGGAGCTCCTAAAACCTCTGGCCACCTCCCTTCAGCGGCTCCCTGATGCTACACAATAAACTCCCTTTTCATCACCAGGTCTGTCAGTCACACTAAACTGGTAAATCATTTATCTTGGAGGTTTCAGTTTGGCCTCCCCTGCCCTCTCATACCCTTCGAGTTGGGAACAAATAGTACTCCAACCTGTTTATTAATAAAACATTTGCCTCCCCTAACTCAAGCAGTAAGTAATTTGAAGTGACATTGCTGTTATGTTCATAGTTATTTTTCAGTACCTCTGAGAAATGCATATATTTATCCCTGTTTTGGGAAGCCCAAATTTGCACCTTCAGTTTTTTGTTAAAGGCACATCTCACTTTGTAGTTTGCCTGCTTTTTTTCAGCTGCCTTTTTTTTTTTTTTCTTTTAGTTTTTGTAATGTCTATAGGTTCCTGTTGCTGGGGAGTCTCTAGGGAAGTGAAAGAAACACTGGGCATTTTTGAAATCCTGCCAAAAGCACTGTGCCATCTTTCACACTATATTCGAACGATTGCTTAATTGCATAAAGATGCCAAATCCTAGTCTAGGTGTTATTTTGTTATATACCCAAATGACACTTGATCTAATTTTGCTCTTTGTCTAAAATTGTTTTAGTACAGACTGCAATGCTTGTAGCAATACCAAGGAAGCCTATTGGCTCCAACCCGGTCCTCCAGTATCAGCATCCAGCCTGGTCTCAGCACTGTGTCAGGAAGCTGACCTTGTTCGATCCTTTCCTCCTCCATGTTCCCTGCCCTCCCCCAGCCCAACTAGGCCTAATACCAGAAACAATTACTGTTTACCAAAGAGCCAGACTTTAATCCCCGCCCCCCCAACACACACACACGGCCTTTGCTAGATAACACCAGCAGTTTAATTCAGAGTAGCATTCCTACCGTATTCCCACTGCCTCTAATTAATGTGCATCCAGAAAGGTCTTACTTTCTGGCATCCTGATTAATTGCTTATACCCAGTCTCCACTTGGAGCCAGGCCAAAAAAAAAAGAAAGAAAAAAGGAAGTCCTCTTCATAAGGGAAACTTCATCAATGCTTTGTGTTAGAATCTTTGAGCATACTTGAGGCTTCTAAATGCTCTTTTCCCAGAAGGATTCCAGACCAAAGCAGAGACTAGTTGCATCCATAAGATTCCCAATAACACATACATTAACAATGCTGACAACTAATTAGCCAGGGCTGTACGGCAAGACCCACATCTTGTTGCTTCAACTGCACACAGAATAAGCATCTCTGCTCCTGGGAGAAAACGGATTAACCTTTATCTGCCAATTTAAGAGTCTAGAATGATGTTACAAACAATTACCCCTAGAATCAATCATTATTAGTGCATTTGTGTGCAGCAAAGCAATCACTTCCAAATTCTGGTATTTCTGTATATTTACTAATTTGCTAAAAAATATTTATTGAGTCAGAGATGGATTAGAGGCTAGAACTATCACCAATGCATCAAGCAAGGCTACAATGTGGTCTAGAGCTATAGGTTTATGGCCATAGAATCAAATAGAAAGTGTTGACAGGATAATAACTCCCCATAATTATATGCTATAATTCCAAGAACCTGTGAATATGTTTTCCTACATGGCAAAAAGAATTTTACTGATGCGATTAAGTTACGATTCTTGAGAGGTAGAGATTCTCCTGGGTCCAATCTACTTACATGGGTCCTTAAACTGAGAACCTTTCCCAGCTGTGGAGAGAGACGTGATCATGGAAGCAGGGTCAGAGAGATGCTGTGTTGCTGGCTTTGAAGATGGAGAAGGGAAGCCACAAGTCAAGGAATGCAGGTGGTCTCTGGAAGCTGGGAAAGGCAAGAAAAACCATTGAGCCTCCATGGAGCCTCCACAAAGGAGGGAAGAACTGTGGGTACATTGATTTTAGCCCAGTGGGACCCAAGTTGCATTTCTGAACTATATATATATATATATAAAAGCCCAGCGACCTGAACCACAGAACAACCAGAATGACCAGTGGCTATGATGCACATCAACCAGCCAGATCCGGGCCCCAATCAGCCCCCATCCCTGGCCAGCCCAGCCCCTGATCAGCCCCCAACACCCCGATCAGGGGTGGGACCAGCTGGCCAACTGACTGCGACCCCTCACCCACACTGGCCCAGCCCAATGGGCCCCCCATCGGGGCAGGCTGGCCAGACCCCAACCCTGCACGAATTCGTGCACCAGGCCTCTAGTAATATTATAAGATAATAAACTTCATAGTTTTAAGCCACTAAGTTTGTGTAATTTGTTATGGTAGTGCTAGAAACCAACACAGGAGTTTGTGTTAAAGTAAAATTGTGACACTTATTAGCTGTGTGATTTAACCTTGTTGCATAACCTTCTCAGTGCCTCAGTCTCTTAATCTGGAAATTAACTATAAGAATACCACTTTACAGGGTAGTGATGAGAAAAACACACAGGTGAAGCCTCCGGCACCATGGGTGTTGAGTGAATAGCTGCTGAACATACTGTTGACACACAGCTATGAGAGTCATCTCTACCAAGTCATCAAGGGGTTGAATATAACATCCTGCTGGTAGTTTGAGTACCCCACTGGGTCCAAGTAGGGCAGTGGAGAAGTGGAGATAATATAGGATGGGAGAAGAGGACCCTATCGTGAGCTCACTAGAGATTATACTTCAACATCCCGCCTGATTACAACGTAGTTTTCCTCATTTTATGAAGGTCCTGGGGTGTTCTGTTTAGCAAGGAGCACCACTCTTCATCAGAGCTTGTCGTTCACATTTAGCTGCATCCCTGAGCACTAAGTATAGGTAAAGCACATATCTAGCTACATTGTGGTTGCCAGTTTCTCTCCATTCACATTAATACTGACCAACTGTGAAGATGCAATTGAGGTCACATTCCAAACAGAGAATCTCACGGTAAAGAAAGAGCTCTGGGTCTCTTGATAGCCCATAAAGATCTCCCAGCATTGGTTGATCAGATTACATAGCAAAAGCAGAGAACTGTTGACATAAAAAATTGAGCCCTAGCTGGGTTTGCTCAGTGGTTAGAGTGTCAGCCCATGGACTGAAGGGTTTCAGGTTCAATTCTGGTCAAGGGCACATGCCTCACTTGAAGGCTTGATCTCTAGCCCCAGTCAGGGTACATGTGTGGGGCAACTAGTCAGTGTGTCTCTCTCACATCCATGTTTCTCCCCCTCCCTTCCACTCTCTCTAAAAGTCAATGGAAAAAAATATCCTTGGGCAAGGATTAACGAAGAAAATAATTTTAAAAAATTATTAAAAAATGAGCATGCTCACAAACTACAGGCTTCCAACTAACCAGAGAGTGTTAGAACTGGCAAAGACCTTAGAGGTCACAGGGCTTAACCACCCATGAAAAATCAGGGAGGTTCATAGTTGTTTGCAGGACACTGGAGATTCTCTAAAGGCACAGGTAATTGTAAGGTTTATTTGGGCCTTTTCTGTAGGTAATTTAAAGATTAATAGCAAAACAGAAAGTTCATTAATTTTGGATGCTTAGGAAAGTCAAATTTTACTAGAGTTTTTTTCAAATGGAATGTATTACTTATAAGGAATAAGAAGTGGTACACTAATGTGGGAGAAACATTAGAAATAATGCAGAATGCCCTGGTCAGTTTTGGTCAGTGGCTAGAGTATCCCACGGACCCAAGGGTCAAGGGTTCCTTTCCCAATCAAGGGCACCTATCTATATTCCAGGTTTGATCCCCTGCCCAATCGGGCATGTGCAGGAGGCAACCAATTGGTGTGTCTCTCCCAGGTTGATGTTTCTCTCTATTTCTCTCTCTCCACCTACTTCCTCCCTTCTACTCTCTCTAAAAATCAATGGAAAAAAATATCCTTGGGTAAGGACTAACAAGATAATAATAATAATAAAGGAAAAGAAATAATGCAGAAAAGATTCCTGAATGGTTAAGAGGATCAAAGAAGATGATATCTATGGTAACTTCCAAACCTAGTGCTATGTTGCCTTTAATATATCTTCTGCCATTTACAGTTCTTTACCTAGAAGAAAGCTAATATAAATAAAATATTTAACATAGTGAGATATTTTCTTAAGACACAATATAAAATGTCAAAAAGTCTTTGTAATTCTCTGCTGGTTTAATGTTAAACCCTAAAAGTAAAAGGTGAGTAAATTCCTAATGCTTTGGTGCATTCAAGAGCCCCATCAAAAAATGTTTATTTCAAGCTCTGTTGCAAATAGAGGAAAATAATCAATATTGGCCAAATAAAACAATACCTCCTTGCTGGAGAAATATCATCACAGAGGCTGGAAATTGTTTAAGGGAGAATAAATAAGTTTTGCTTGCTGTAATGATATTAATTAGGCAGGTCCAATGCTTCAAGTGTACACCTTCTCTTTAGATCAAACATATTTACAAACTGTTCCAATGACCTTTACAAAAGAGCTGCTCTGAAATCTTTCCTCCCAACAGTGCCCTGCTCCCTGCCTAGACATAAAAGTCTTGTCATGCATTTTTTCAGTTCCTTCTCCTCACTCCAACCTTCTGTTCAATTTCACAACCTACAAAATCATTTACTTTTCCTGGTGGCAAGGTATTACAAATCTTATGACCTTGCTTAAAATACTTCATATCTAAGATTAATATAAAAATAGCTATAACTGGATTATTTGAGTTTTTCTTAATTCTCTCTTTAAATGTTAAAATGTTAATTCAAAACAGCCTATGAGTATATTAGATTTAGTCCATGTGTAATTCAAGTTCCAAAAACTAACAGCTCCCATTGCCTTCCTTGCTGGTAATTAGACCCATCTCAAGAATAATTTCCCTGTGTTCTTTTGACCCAACTTCTCTTCCCTTCTTGATAGACCACCATTGATTGGCTTTGTGGCCAACAACCACTGAGGGGTCACTGCTTTAATGTACATAGCTATCCTTGCTGGTTACCATACCTGTGACTACCATTATAGGTTCAGGAGAGATGATAGAGCTATTTTATTTATTTTTTAAAAATTTGTTTTTATTGATATTTAGGGAGAGAGGAAGGGGAAAAGGATGAAAAGACAGAAATATCAATGAGAAACATCTTCCATGGGCTGCCTCTTGCAGCCTCCCCCGCCCCCGACCCCGGCCCACTGGGGATGGAGCCTATAACCTGGGCATGTGCCCTGATTAGGGAATTGAACCTGTGACCTCTTGGTTCCTGGACCAACTCTCAACTGCTGAGCCACACCAGCCAGGCTATTTATATTTTATATTGTTCCAAGTATAGAACATGCCCTTCCCCTTAACTTTCTCAAAATAGAAAAGTTTATTCTATTACTCTGGGTGAGGGTTAACAGATGGTCTAGGGATAATGGAAGGGCAACAAGGAAGACACAGAATGATTTACAACAAACTGTGTGAACCCAGACAACTCCCAGTGTCCCCTTAAGAGCCATCTCCCTTCCCCACCATGGCTGCCTCCCTGTAGCCAAGGGCAGATTCCCATCCTTCTTGTCAGAAAAGCTTGGGTCATCTCTATGACTCAGTATCTAGACCAAACTGTCTCAGCCTCAGGGGCAGGGAACGCTTTTATTTCATCACAAAACGTGTATCCTAAGTCCTCATTTCTCATGTTGAAATTTACTTTCTTGTAGAATTATTAACAGTGTAGTTTTTTGTTTTTTTTTTCCTTTGGGACTCCAAAGATAGCCCAACGATCATCTCAAATCTGTACATTTACCAAGGTATTAATCATCATGTTTTAAATAATAAAGTTGTTTTCATTCTCTCCTTATTACTGGTTTATAGACTTGGGATCCCTGACTCATACATGGCATACAGGATTATCTTAATTATTATTTTTATTATTATTATTTTTAATCCTCACCCAGGGATATTTTTTCCATTGATTTCTAGAAAGTGTGGAAGGGAGGCAGGAGGGGAGATAGAAAGAGAGGGAAACATCAATGTGAGAGAGATACATCCATTGGTTGCCTCCTGCATGTGTCCCTACTGGGCTGGGGAACCTGCAACTGAGGTACGTGCCCTTGACCAGAAATTGAAACCATGACCCTTTGGTCCGCAGGCCAGTGCTCTAACCACCGAGAAAACTGGCCAGGGCACACAGGGTTATCTTGACACATGAGTAAAGATGTAAGTATGACATGGGTTATCCTGGTTTGTGAGTGGAGAAATCATACTTGGCTTCATAAGTCTGCCAAAGAAAGTATTCCTTTTAATAATATGGAGAGAAGTGCCAAATGGTTTAAAATTATTCTCTCTGTACAATGCCAATCACAGATTTGTTTTCATTCTAAAACTTTAAAATTGAGACTTAGAAATTATACAATTTGTCAGACCAACACAAGTGGGCAAAATATAAGGCAAACTTTTTTGGTCATAAAACTGAATAAGTTGGCTTCTAATATCCAGAAGGTTTTTAGTCATTACTCAGCAGCATGTACCAGAGGTAGAATGGAGAAGTAGAAAGGGAGTTAATATTTGATGACAGTGAAGGGTGAACATTTTTACATGGGCTATCTCATTTAATCATGACAAACACCCTGAAAGGCAGGGTTTGTTATTTGCATTTAATGAATAAATAAGATGAGATTCATACTTGAGCAATGTCATGCAGCTGGTAAGTAGAAACAGTGGAATTTTTATTCAGTTCTCTTTGGCTGCATGCCTGTGGTCTATCTTTTAAAATGACTTAAATAAAACCTAGTAAGACATGAACTTTAAATGATATCTACAGTAGAGGATAACAAATTTAAACTTTTGCAAAACAAACATTTCTTTAAGACGCATTCATTGTCAGGCTACGCATAGATAACTTATGTCTTGGTCAATATGGGATAGCCAATTGGCTTCGGCTGCCTGAAAGGTGGGCTCTCTCCTCTAGGCAAACTGAGTTAATTGCAAGAAACATTTTGTTTGTTAATCATTTCATGAATCAACTCTGGTGAGAAAAATAAGAACCCGTTATATCCAGGCTTCCCAAACTCAAAGTAAAGAATTACAAATTCTACATGCTTGCTAAGAGATCCTACCTTAGCTTATACATCCTGCAAGCTAGCCACCTGTGAGGAACATAAGAATGATATCTATGATTTGACTTTCACAGGTGAGAAATCTGTGTCTCAGAGAGGTTACACAGCTTGCAAGCAACGAAGCCAAAAATCAAATCCAGGTTTATCTGATTCCGAGTTCGGTACACTTTCCACTGTATCTTACAGAATCAGAAATTTCAGACAGCGTGTAAAATGTGTTCTGCTGCGCACAGTCTATATAAACGCGTCTGAGAGTTCAGTGGTGAAGCTGAGTGACCAGTGGTGCTGTGCTGAGTCAGTGTAGAGGAACAGATTTCTCAGGAGCGTGTCTGACAGGAAGGTTTGCTGGTGGGTCAGTTGATGGACTCTAGGGTCATTTATCTTCTTGGAAAGTGGTGGGAAATGTTTCATGGATAAGAAAGAGATAAAAAGATTTCCATTAAAAATGAAAAAAAAATCAGAAATTCGTAACTTTTGTTTTTTAATTCCTCTTTGCCAAGAAACTTATGGGCAAATATATAAAGCATTTTAATATGAAACAATAAGTACAAAATTCAAAAAGAGCAACATTCTCTATAAATTTCCAAAAGGCACAGCAAATAAGTGCACTGTTCTATGCCTTGAAAGTGAACTGTATAGTTAAGAAGTGTTTTACTTAATATTTTAAAATAAACAGGCATTCTCCTTTTTTCAGATATGCCTAACTTGGAGGCTTAAATAGACCCTTCAAATAACTTGTCAGTAGGAAGAACATTTGACAGTTGATTTAGAAACTAATTTAGATGTTTTCAAATTTCTTTAGTTACATCCCTGATCTAGTGGTAAAAGTAGGATAAAGTATATAAAGAAAAAAATAAATAAAACAAATTTTATACCAGTGTACATTCAATAATTCCATAGTAAAGACAGATAAAAATTGCACACACAGAGAAGAAAAGACTTAAAGAAAAGAGCCAGAGGTAGGTAAGAAAAGGATTAGTTCATACAGGTTGGCAGTTTTTAAAAGTTTAAAACATTTCTCTTTTCACTTTTATTTCTGTCCTTAACCAATCACAGTGAACAAAATAAAATATTTTTTCCTGTAGCAGGTGACAACACATCCTTTTCTGCCTTGGCCTTTAATTGCTCATGTGCAGATCTCTGTCAGAGAGTGTGGATAATTGTGTGTGCGGAAATAAAAGAGAAATGATCTGAATTAGAAAACAAAATTCATATAAACTATCAAAAATCTCAGTCAGTCAGTCACAGTTATTTTGGAGCACTGACTATGTGCCATAGACCTAGGTCTTTGAACTAACATTGAATTTGCTACCTCGAAACTCAAGACTCACATATAACAAAGTGACACATAAAGTGGATTTTAATCATGTTTATTACTATCATAAAAAATACTACTTACTTGAAGGATTTCCCCTCCCTTCTATGTAGGAATAACTAGTATCAGATTTGACTCCCTGCCATAAATAAACAAAAATTAGACTGAATATATAAGGCTACTATTCTCAGACATTGGATAGTGCACAATAGTACTACAGTTCTTGAGAGAATTGAAACAGAAGAGGTGAGCCCTGTGATCTACCCTGTTCTCTGCCTGGGTAGATACCATTTCCCAAAGGCAGCAAGAGAAGTACAACCCAAACACAGCCCAGTGGTCCCTTGGAGCTGAGGAGGCAAAGATCAGAGAGCAGGGCTCCTGGAAGGAACCCTGGAAGTTGTAGCCCAGATGAGCTGTTCAGTAGGAAGCAACAGAATCCCATGGATGCATGAATGGGGGACAGAAAATTGCTATAGATCCCTGGACAAGGACTGGGCTGCACATGTTTGGTGAAGACCTACAAGGTTAATAATGGCATGGAGATATTTTAGGAGAGTTTGAAATACTGGCCCAGTCAGAGTGAAAAGACACTATTCACACACTGAGCATGGAGTTGAAACACTATAATGGCCACATCCCCACAGTAAGAATGTCTTAGTACAAAACTACTCTACACCTGCCCTTACAAATACTAAACAAAGCTTCAACAGGATGAAGGAAACCTTCCAATAATCAATTGCTTGCCAGAAAAAAGCTCAATGATCTTTTAAGGAAGATAAAATAGTCCAAATTTTGCATAATATATTATCCACAATGCCCTGCATAAAATTTTCAAAAATTCTATATATGCAAAGATGCAGGCAAATATGATTCACAATCGAGAAAAATATCAATCAAAGGAAAAACACTGTTAAATTCCCTCAGATATTATAATTATTAGACAATTACTTGAAAGCAGCTATTAAATAGGTATGAAGGATTTAAACAAAACAAGAAAATGAACTCAAGTCCTGATTAAGAATCTCAGCCAAGAAATGAAAATAATTTTTAAAACCCAATAGAAAAGCTAAATTACAATATCTAAAATTTTAAAATATTCACAGCTTGGCATTAAAATAAGATTAGAAACAGCAATAGGAAGAGTCAATAAGCTTAAAGATATACCCATAGAAATTAACCACTCTTACTGAAAATCAGAGAAATAGAATTGAAAAATAGAGTCTTATGGAAGATATAAATGTAATTAATCTTACCTAATAAAAGAGTAATATGCAAATTAACCATCACTCTGCTACACCCACAAGCCATGCCCACCAGCCAATCAGAGCGAGTATGCAAATAAACCCAACCAAGATGGCTACAGCCACAGAGAGCAGGAGGGAGGCTTGGGTTTCCAGGCAACAGAGGAAGCCAAGCTTGCCGCGGGCCTAAGCCTCCACTCAAGGCTACAAAGTTTCAATTATAGAAGGTAAACAAATCCAAACAGAAATAGCAGCAGCCATGGAGCTGGAAAGAGCAGGAGGCTAGGGTCAAGGCAATGGAAGAAGCAAAGCTTTCTGCACACTCTGGCTGGCCCAGGCCTCCGCTTAAGGCTACAAAGTTTCAATTATAAAAGATACACACAAACCCCAACAGAAATGGCTGCCGGCCACGGAGTGAGCAGAAGGCTTGGCTCTGCTCCAGGCTACAAAGTTTCAATTGTAGAAGTAAAATAAATTCCAGATACTAGGGCCTCTGCTTAGGTCCCCAGGGGGCGTGTCTGGCCTTCAAACCACCACAGGCCCCTCGCTCAGGCCGCCCCACACCCCAAGGGAACCCCCAGCCTGATCTAGGACACCCTTCAGGGCAAACCAGCTGGCCCCCACCCATGTACCAGGCCTCTATCCTATCTAATAAAAGAGTAATATGCAGATTGACCATCACTCCAACACACAAGATGGCTGCCCCCATGTGGACACAAGATCCTGCCCCCATGTGGACACAAGATGGCCACCACAAGATGGCCAGTAGGGGAGGGCAGTTGGGAGGCACCAGGCCTGCAAGGGAGGGCAGTTGAGAGGGACCAGGCCTGCAAGGGAGGGCAGTTGGAGGCAATCAACCCTACAGGGGAGGTCAGTTAGGAGTGACCAGGCTGGCACAGGAGGGAAGTTGGGGGCAAACAGTCTGGCAGGGGAGCAGTTAGACATCAATCAGGCTGGCATGGGAGTGGTTAGGGGTGATCAGGCTGGCAGGCAAAAGCGGTTAGGGGCAGTCAGGAAGGAAGGCAGGTGAGCAGTTGGGAGCCAGCAGTCCTGGATTGTGAGAGGGATCCCAGATTGGAGAGGGTGCAGGCTGGGCTGAGGGACAACCCCCGTCCCCATGCACGAATTTCGTGCACCAGGCCTCTAGTCTCATAATAAGAGAAGAGAGAAAATGTGGCCTAAAAAATATTTAGAAAAATGTTCCCCAAATTTGGTAAAAAATATAAATGTACAGACCCAAAAGGCTTACCTAGCTTCCAGTAGGATAAACAATGAAATCAAACTTGTCACATCACAGTAATACTGCTCAAAATCAAAAATAAAGAAAAATCCCTGGCCGATTTGGCTCAGTGGATAGAGGGTCAGTCTGCAGATTGAAGGGTCCTAGGTTTGATCCTGGTCAGGGGCACATGCCTGGGTTGTGGGCTCAATCCCTAATGGGGGGAAAGGGAAACGTGCAGGAGGCAGTCGATCAATGATTCTCATTATTGATGTTTCTATCTCTCTCTTTCTCTTCCTCTCTCAAATCAATAAACATATATTTAAAAATAAATACGTAAATAAATAAAATAAAAACAATCTTTAAAGGCCCCACAGGAAAATGTTACATTATATTCAAGAAAGCACAATAGTGACAACTGACTCCTCATTAGAAACAATGGAGGCCAGAAGACAAAGAAATAATATCTATAAAGAACAGGAATCTGGGGATGGGGAGTGGACACAGGAAGTGATTGTCTACCCAGAAGTCAATGTCTAGTGAACACATGCCACAAAAGTGAGAATAAAATACATTTTCAGAGGAATGAAAGCTGAGAGAATGTGTTGCCAACATATCTGTACCATAGAAATACTAAAGGAATTTTTCCAAGCTGAGAGAAAATGATACAGAATAGAAACCAATCTACAGAAAGCAAAGAAGAGCTCAGAAAAGAGTAACTCATGCCTAAATAAATTTCAAAAAGAATAGCACTGGCCAGTGTTGTCCCATGAACCAAAAGGTTGCAGATTCAGTTCCAGGTCAGGGGACATGCCCAGATTGTAGGCTCGTTCCTCAGTGAGGGGAGTGCAGGAGGCAGCTGATCAATGCTTCTCTCTTCCTCTCTCTGTAAAATCAATAAAAACATAATTTCAGAAAGAGTAGCATTTTTATTTTAATATCTTTAAAAGGCAAATGACTATTTGAAACAATAATAATAGCATTGTAATATGTGTCTATAATGCATAAAGAATTAAAATATATGAAAAAATATCATAAAGGATGAAGTAAATTGAATTAAACTATTAGATCTATATATTCATGAAATATAATTATTGAACAGTGAAGTATAAAGTATTTCAATATAATTTTCTAAGAATACTGTGATAATTTTATGTTTTATATTGGGATCTCTAGAGAAACTAACTAAAAATGAATTTTAAAAAGCTCAAACAATCCAAATAGCTTTTGATAGGTGGACAGATTAAAAAAAAACTATATTATATTCAAATAATTGAATTTTAGTTAAAAATAAATAAATTTCTGGTACACAAAACAACATGGATAAATTTTCTAGACATTATTTTGGCCCAAAGAAGCCAAACATAAAATCTGTAATGTCTATGATGATAGAAATCAGATCAGTCTTAGCTTGGGGCAGAGGGAGTGTTTTGACTCCAAAGGGACACAAATGAATATTATCAGTTATTTATAGGAGTGATGTTTTCATGGTTTATACCTTTGTCAAAATTGACTGAACTATGTACCTAAAATCTCTGCATTTCATTGTATGTAAAATGTATCTCAATAAAGTTCATTTTGAAAATAACACCTTTTAAATATAGAAGAAACTAAGAAAATCACAAAGAAAAAAGAAAAATTACTCATAAACCCATTACCCATATATATTGATTTAAGTTTTGATGTATCTGTACATATATTTTTTACTTTTCTTTCTACAAATTTTTCACCCTATAAATAATGTTCTGTGGCCTTCTTTTCATTTTAAACTTTAGCAGTAGTAAAAACATTTCATATCAATAAACATACTGTTCCAGTATTTTTAAAATTATTACATAGTGTAAATGTAGCTAGATTAAAGGTTTATAGAGATGTACAAAAATATTAAATATAGCAGTAAGTATCTTTAAAAAACCTTATTTTTCATTGCAAATTTATTTGTATTATTGAGCTCTCATTTCCACTGAGGATTAAATTTGCCAAGTGAATGAATTGGTATCTTCTTACTTAAAACAGTCACTTGAGGATAATTCCTTTGTCTCTCAGGGTTTCTCCCAATGTTTCTTGGATTCCCTTTCCCAAGAAGCTATCTCAGGGCAATAATGGCATCTTGGTAGCATTACATGAGGGGAATCTGGGCCCCAGAATGTTTGTTTTTTTGGGGGGGAGGGGGTGGTCCTTGTAGTATTCACTAGAGTGCAGCTGAGCTGAACTGGTCACTAGTTGTCCTTCTCCAGTATCTGTTTGGCTGTGGCTGTTGTTGTCTTGCCTTTGGGAATCCTGCTAGTGACTGTGGACCTTGGCCTTAGCTCCACTTTCAGCAACATCCTGTGCCTTCTAGTCATGAATCCCAAATTCTTCAATTCCATTGGTCCTGTTAGAATATCTGTATCTTGCTTAGGGAGCCTGATAATTCTCAGCTGTACATTCTACTTTATGCTGGCGTGTTCAAGACACTGAAATTTCCTCAGCCCCACCTGTCGAGGTTCCTCCATAGCCACTATGTTTTATCATTGTAAGCACTAGTTGAAAAAGGACTATGTTGAATTGAAAATGCTTCTGAGAAGCTTACATCCTCCCCAGACTATGCCTGTATAGTCTTTGAATTCTACAAATCTACTAGTGTTTCTTCTTCCACTACCAAGACTCAACTAAGGAAAAAGGAGCCATGACATTTTCTTCTCCATTTTTGACCTTCCCTTCTTCTCTCTCTTGCTTTTATCCTGCCCATCCCCAATTCCAGATGGAATTTTACTTCAACAATTGGCAAAATTTTCATTTGTAGCCCATCGTCCTCTTGGTTACTCTTTAATTTTCTCTGTAGCCAACCCTCTACGTATTGGTTCTCAACATATAAAATCCTACCTATGTAAGTTGAAAGTCTAGCTACTAATTTTAAAATAGAATTGTTTAAAACTCAAAGCAATGACATCTTATGTCTCTATTTTCTTTCCAGGGACCATAAGCTCAGCCTAAAGTCCTAGTAGTAAGCGAAAAAGGGAGGAGCAGAAACAACCAAGAAGAGAAAATGCATTCTGTCATATGTCAAACAGCATCTGTTTTCAATAGTATTCCATTGTATGCATGCACCAAAATGTTGAAAATGTAGGTTTCTATTCACTTTTCATTGTTATTTTTTAAGTTGAAAAAGAGAATTTTAAAAGGGCTAGAAACCAGGCCTTACAGGGAGATGATACAAAGATACGGGAAGAAAAGCTGGTGTCACTGCTCAGCCCCTTTTCTCCTCCAGATCACTCACTGTCCTTACTCCTGGAGCCTTGATCTGCTGCACAATGAAGAATTCAGAATAGAAGTGTGTTCATCTGGATCCCATTAGAACCTCCTCTAATGAGCTCATCAGTGCTCCTTGTGTGTGTGCTTGCTTCCTCAGATACAATGCCTGAAATATCTCGGCGGCTTAAGCCAGCAGTTTCCTATCTAGGAGAAACAAATAGATTTTTCCATCCATGTTGACTTACTATTTATAATAAACTAAATGTCAAGCATGAAACCAATAAGCATTTTTGAAGGAATTTCAATCATTTACACTTCTTTTATTGAAAACCCAATTTCTATTGAACAAGCTCTTCCCCTAATCACCACACCTAATCCATCACCAAGTCCTATAAGTTCTACTTTCAAAATCCTTCTCAGATCTTGTCCACTGCTCCTTATATCCAGTTCCACAATGCGAATGCACATCTGCTTCTTTCCCTGAACTTTTTAGAAGCCTAATGACAGCTTTTATTCTTACCCCCTACAACCTTTCACATAGCAGCCAATTATCTTTTAACACCTAAAGTAGATGACACCCCTCTTCTCTCAAATCCATTGTACTCGGAATAAAATCTAAACAACGTGAGTCATAAGACGGTAGGTGATCTGGCTCCTACCTGTCTCATTTCATATATATTTTTGCACATACTATCCTCAAGCCAGAGTTTTTCCTACTCCTTGAACAAGCCAGACTCTGCCCATCCCTGGAGGCTTTTACTTGCTTTTCCCTCTGCCTTTTTTCAATGTTCTCAACATAGTAGACTCCTTGAATCCTCCGGTCTCAAATCAAATACCATCTCCTTAAGAGATGCTTTACCTCATTCATCGAATCAAAGACTCCTCAAGAAATTCTCTATCGTATCCCCCTCAGATTTCTTATCACCTGAAGTTATTTTTGTTGGTTGTATTTACTTACTGTTTTGCATCTGTTGCCAACAGAGACTTTTAAGGTCTCTGAGGAAATAAACTTTGACTTATTCACTTCTGTATAGCTAATGAGAACTTGACATATAAAGATACTTTATAAACATATTAAATGAATATATGAATCATTTTGTTGTGAATCTCAAACTGCCATGATTCTTACAGGGGGTCCCTTGGCCCAGTATCATCAGCATCGCCTGAGAACATATGAGAACCTTACCGAGACCTACTAAATCCAACATTCTGGTGTGGCCTAGACATTTGTGTTTTAACAAAACTTCCACTCACAGTTAACCTTTTTATCTCCAATTTTACAGATGAAGAAACTAAACATGTTGAGAAATTTCTCCACGTTAATAAGGGATAGATCTAGGTGCTAACTCTAAAGTCCTAAATTTAACCAATGAACCATGCTTCCCTAGAATCCAGATATTTAAATATCAATTGAATGTAGTTTTTGCCTTCAGGGTCAATACAATGGGCCAAATAATTGTAGAATCAATAATTGTAAAATTTTTTTTAAAATGGCTCTTATTTGAATTTATAACAAGGTTCTAAAGGGACACATAAGCAAGACACTATAACGATGCTTGGAGTGATAAGGGAAAGCTTCTAAATCAAGTGCCATTTCAGGTGTGCCTTTGCTTATAGGTGGGAGAATGAGCCACACATAAAAGAAATAGCATGGTTGAATTCAGCTCCCTAGAAGTGAGTTTTGGGGTCAATGGTGACAAGATAGGTTTTAAAGACTACAGAGTTAGCCAGATCCCAATGGTCCCAATCTACATTAGTCAGCTCAGGCTGCCCTACAAAATATCATAGGCTTGTGGCTTAAACAACAAAACATTTATTTTCTTACAGTTGTAGAGGCTAGAAGTCTAAGATTAGGGTTTCACCATGATTAGGTTCTGATGAGGGCTCTCTCTGGCTTGCAGATGGCCACCTTCTCATTGTGTACTCACATGACCTTTCCATATGTGCAAGCGTGGACATAAGGAGAGAGAGAGAACAAATCCCGGTCTCTCTTCCTCTTCTTATAAGAACAATATTTCTATCAGGTCAGAGATCCACGCATTGGGGCTTATGGCTTTAACATGAATTTGTGTTGAATATAATTTGGCCCATAGCATTTCCACCCAGCACCCAAAATTCATGTCCTCATTGCATGTAAAATACATTCATCTTATACCAGCAGCCCCCAAAGTCTTAAATCATTCCAGTATCAACTCTAGTCTAAAGTCCAAAGTCTTATCTAAATATCCTTCTAAATCAGGTATGGGTGAGACTGGATGTACAAAGCAAAATTCTCCATTTGTGAACCAGTGAAACCAGACAAATGATGTGCTTCCAAAATATAATGATGGAACAGGCATAGGATAGACATTCCCATTCCAACAGAGAGAAATGGGAAAGATAAAGTGGTAAGGAGTCCCAAGAAAGTCCAAAGCCTAGCAAGCAAATTCCATTAAATCCTAAGGTTCAAGAATAATCCTCTTTGGCTCAATGTCCCTCATTCCATGCCCACTGGGGTGGCAGCATCACTACCTGCAGCTCTCAGAGGTGGCCCGGTCCTCTGAAACCAAGAAGGAAATGGTCTTGTTCCACGGGCCTTTGGTGGGAATGGCAGCCCTGGTGATACCTGAATCAAATTCTTGGCTTTCCTTGTAGATTACTGCATGTTACAGCAGAATAGGTCTATGATCTGGTCCTGGGCAACCCAAGAAGTCTGACAGTTCTCCTTCATTCTATTCCATTTTTGCTCTCCCCTCTAAACTGACCGTGTCTCTGCTGGAATAATCCCATTTTTATCCCTGGCTTCTGCTGAGATGGTTGATTAACATCATGGAAACTTCTTTAAGGAGGGATTATCCAGTCACACCCTTAGTGTTCTCTACAAAACAAGCTTTTTTGTTTTGTTTTGCATTATGGATATGTGGATAATTTTTCAAATTTTTGAATTCTTTCTTTCTTTGTGCTTAACAATTACCTCTTTGATTAATCTCTCTCCTCTCACATTTTACTCTAAGCTATCAGAAGCAAACAAGCCACTCTTTCAACATTTTGTTCATCTAAATATTTGATTTCATTGCTTGCAAGTTCTACCTTCCACAAATATTAGAACACAATTCAGCCAAATTCTTTGCCACTTTATAACAAGAATTTCTTTTCCTCCAGTTTCCAATAACTTGTTCCTCATTTCCATCTGTGATCGCACCAGAATGGCCTTTAAGATCCACATTTACACAAATACTCTGTTCATAGCAATCTAGGCTTTTTCTAGCAATATATGTCAAAAACTTCTCCAGTCTCTACCCATTATCCAGTTCCAAAACCCTTTCTACATTTTTAGTTATTTGTTACAGCAGCACCCCACTTCTTGATACCAAAATCTGTCTTATATGGCTAAGATTGTCACAACAAAATATCACAGACTGGGTGGCTTAAACAAATAAAATTTATGTCTCACAGTCCTGGAGGCTGGAAAGTATAAGATCAAAATGTTGGCCAAATAGAATTCATTTTGAACAAGCTCCTGTGTCTCTTCTTATAAAGACAGCAATCTTACTATATTAGGGTCCCACCTATGAATTCATTTAATTTAATTACAGTCTGAAAATCCTGTCTCCAAATGCATTCACACTGGGGGTTAGAATTCAAGATATGCTGAGTTGGGAATATAATTTGGTCCACAGCACCTTGCTACAGAGTGTTTATATATATATATATATATATATATATATATATATATATATCCTGTAAATAATTTTTGTGAGTTTACTTGAGCCAAACTGTGGACAATTGTAGGGAAACAGAATCTCAATGTATTGGGATAATGCTATGGAGAATGGCATTTTTTTTTACCTTGTTTTTATAAATTACCATCAAAAGAGGATACTTAAGTGGGTTACATGAAATCCACTGGTGATAGATTAGGGAGATGGGAGAAAGCAAAGCCAGGAAACCTCTGGGCATGTTTCTTTTACATAGGTGGGTACAGGAGAGTTAACAGTCCATAATTAACACAATAACGATAACAATGAAGGAATTGTGATTTCCACCCTGGTGCCATTTGTTGAGTCCTGAGGGGTCCTGAAAAAGTTACAAGTTACCCAGACATGTCACAGGTATGTTATCTCAGATGCAGAAAGACAATAGGCTCAATAAACACTGAAGTTGATCTTTGTCGAGGAAAATTCTGGCCTAGGAAATGACTACCTACTATAAACTGCTTTTAGTTAAGTTTTTAATTTCAGACGATCCTTTTTAGGTCTTTGAGCTTGCAAAACTGCCATGTAGGCCTTCCCTGAGCTAGGTTAGCATGTGGCTTTTTTTTTTTTTTTTCGTCCCCAAGAGTTTGCCTTTTATTTTAAGGAAAATAAGAAATTGTTGAAAGATTTTAATATAAGGGCAATGACTGACAATTCTCTTTTTATTCCTCCCCACAAAAGATATAACATATTTTAAAGAGGGTTTCAGTTTAATACCATAGAAAAGATAAGTCAGCAATGCAATTGAGGGCCCTGTTACCCAACTGGAGTGTGAAGTTCCCTCCATGACACCTGTCAGCAGTGCCTTCAGTCACTTGGATTCGGCTTTGGCTCCTCTATAAATATTTTATTGTACCCTCCTCCTAATTGGAATCTGTGTGGTATCTGAGCATTCATCTTGAATTAAATATCATTTCACACAAGAAACTGACAACTGATAATAAAGGAAAAGCTACCATTATAAATCACCTGACAATTGTACAGTAAGGCAGATACTGGGAGTTGATTTTTCCAAATGGGTTGAGTACAAGATTCAGAATTTTTGCCTTGCAGCCACGGAATGATAGTGTGAAATGTGTATACATAAAAAATAGTATGTCCTCTGTAAATAATTTGGCATATAGTTGAGCTTGTACATATAGAAAAACCTTGAAGTGCTTATTCCTAGTTCTTAATATTCAGTCTATGTAAGAAGTATCCGATTAGCATATGTTTTATGCTCTACAAATTAAAGAAATATCACATTATCAAGAAAATAGCATGAAAAGAATCTGGAAAAAAATCTATATACACAAAGATTATTAATATCAGGCATTCCCATAGTCAACATAGTCTTCATAGATCACAGATCTCTTTGATGCACCATGATTATAGGTTGGTGCTAGTTGAGAAAAGAAATCGCATCATCGGACAGGATTATGAACATCTAATTTATGGAAATTCAATTCAGTTGTAAAGAGGAAGCAATGAAAGACATTAATGAGCTCTGGTTCTCAGGACTACATTGCAAACTAGAACACAACCATGGAACTACAGAAAAAAAATCAAACACATTTAACCTCCAAATGTTGCAAAATGTGTGCTTCATCAAAGACCATTCTCTTCCAGGGAGTTCTTGAGGAGCAAGCTGAGTTTCAATAAGGCATGCTCCCAAACTGAACCAATCTGTCTCTGGGTGATCTTGGGGATTTTCTGTTAAAAAATTGTTAGTCTCTTGCACTGTTTTTCATGCCAACTACACAACTTAGTATGTTGAACAAATATAGATTTGTTGAAAGAAATTGTGTATGCAGAGTTGATTTTCAAATGTGCACACATAATTAAACAGGGATGTATATACTGGAGAATTGCCTTGTCTACCCTAAAGTTAAAATGAATGCAGCATTTGTTTAAATAAAAAGAAAATCTGCTGAGACAGGCCTGAAGGGCTCTAACTATACCCAACGAAGGAGATAAGAACAGTACAAGTTCAAGAACAAGCAGACCTGCCTTTGTTTTCCTGTATTGTTCTTTTCATAGGCTAAAGCTTCTTCCTCTTCTCCTTCTCCTTCTCCTTCTCCTTCTTCTCCTTCTTCTTCTTTTTCAATCACCTTGCCTTAACCTTTTCTATTTTTGTCTCTGTAAGTTTCTAAGAATAAGAGTCACAATATAAGTAATGCCATTAAAATTGAATGAAAACTTGCTGTGTGACAACTCTGTGTTAAGGTCATTTAATCCTTAAGACAACACTAACAAGTTGGTGCTAATATTATGGTATTTACTGAATCTAAGATACCATCTTAGATTAATCTATGTGTGCCGAGAACCAATTCCAGCATTAATAATTACAAGAGTTTTACCAAAATGTTGGTGAAGCTTGGGGAGCTCAACAGGGTTGAGTCACATGTAGTTTACCTGTTGGAAAGGACTACAAAGCATCTCTCCCAAACCTGAATGGTATTGTTAACTGCCAGACAGCTCAGGGCATTTTATTGCCTCCTGTTGGCCAAACACCTGAACAGCTGTAGGCTATTCCCGAAACTGACAATCTCTGTAAACCCTTTGATACCTTACCCTTTGAAGTGTATATTTCCACCTTGCCTTGGGACAGGTTGTGTGAATAAAAGCACGGGTCCTTGGTCAAGGTAGAGTCTTCTAGCTCCTTCAGCTGGAAGCTCCTCTGACCCCCAATGCCTATCAAAAAATATATTTCCTCCTTGGACTCCTTCCTAATCATCTATGCACAGCCCTCTCTCCAGAATGCTGAACCCTTTGTAAGGCTGGGACAAGAACCCCGGCATATGTGACTCGATATGAACCCAGTTGTATTCATCAGGTTGACTGCGTCTTCCCTGCTTCCCAAGCCTGGGCTGCTTGTTTTGCTTCCAGTTCCAGTGACATCTATAGCAGTTCACTGGTTATAAAGACATGGCCACCTGAGCCTGGTGCAGCAGGCAGACCAGAAAGTGGTTTGGCCTTCTGATGTGCAAACATCTAGCTTCAGTGTGAGCTCCATGGTGTCCACTGTGGTATGGGCCTCCAGAGTTCCAGCACACAAGTCCAATACAGCCTGATCTTTGCAGGCTCTCTCATCCCTAAGGGGTGAGATCAGATAACATACACCAGAAGTGGGGAGAATTAAATCACTCTTACCAATGAGCGACAAGAAAAGGGAAGGATACTGTCCATCATTCCCCCACACACATCAAAATGTTCTGATGCACAGTGATTTCATATGGCTCTTCCAGACACATCCTTTCTGACCTAGAACTGGCTGGGTTTGGGGGGGAAGCTATGGCCAGCTTGGTAACACATTTCCCATTTTTGCTTTTGCTTTTCTCCTTTCCCTGACTCACTTCCCCTTTTCTATCACTCTCTAAGACTACAATATCCACCTCACACCCCTCCCCACTCAAAAAGATCACCAGTATATAATCTTGACCTCCGCCTCTGTTTTCTAAGATATTCCAGCTAATAGAGGTGGATCTGCAATTGATTGTGAGGTGCACGCTAAGCTCAGAAACATTAACATGCGCTAAAGCTTATATAGCTAATGCCAGGCACTGTTCTGAGCACCCTGCATAACATTAATCGTTTTACTCCTCACAGTTTCTTTTTGAGGTAGGTACCATCATCCCATTTTATAGGACAGGCAACTGATGCTCAGAGTTTATGTAAGTTTCCTAAGATCAGTCAGTAATTGATGGAGCAAGACAGGAATCCAGTTTTTTCCCGAGTCCAGAGCAAGAGTCTTTAGTCTCCACATGGCCCTCTCAAAGCTGCATGGGTTCAGCTATGGGAGACAGTGTCAATGTCTAGACTTTGGTTTTAAGGATCTATTCAAAAAATGTATTGATGGTGAGTTCATCCTTCTCTTTTTAAAGTCCCATATCTGTAGCAAAGCTATTCTACTTCACTATACACAAACCTTCCCCTTTTGCGCACTTTAAACAATTACCACATAATGTCATACACTGTCACTTAAAAAGAACATATTTTAAATTTATGGAGTGCTTATTAGGTATTAGGGACTGTCTGAGCATATAGACACATCATTAAATTAATTCTAACAAAAATCCCATTTGGCAGACACTACTATTCCATTTACAGATGAAATAACTGAATCCTGGAGAGGTTAAATAACTTGCTAGGGTCAGAGTGTTAATAAACACCAGCAGTTTCCACTGGCCAGTACATCAATTTATCACTCTCTCTGTCTTTTTGTAGAGTATAAAAACGGGTTTTATATTTTTCTGTATCCGCAATAGTGTCCAGTGCTACATTGCGTATGTGAAAGACCCTCAACAGATAGAGTGATAGATGACTGCGATGTAAGTGTGCCATAAAATACAGTAGTGAAGGAGAAGAAAAGTTATTTTACTACGGTGGTGATCCTTCTACTCACATGTTTTTCTGGGCCTTTATTTGTTTTAAATCATCTAAAACTTGATCTCTGTGGTCACTTTTCTTGAATAGATAGAGATCCTTGGACAGATTCAATAGATAGCTGTTTTCATTATCTTTTAGCCTCTTCTGGAAACTGCTCAAAATTCTTACGCTTACATGTATGTCAGTCCTTCAGACTCTGGAAAATGACTTCTACATTTATTATTGTATACATGTACACTAGAAAAGGCCCACAAAAGAAGCATTTGTAAGTAAGCAATTATCAAAACCAGTCTATGGATGTCAGGGTACAGCTGACAAATGGATTACCCGGATTTTTTTAGTCAAATCAGAATTGGGGCTCTCGACTTTTTAAATCCTTAAATCCAGCCATCAATTCTTTAAGACAGGCAAGAACACTAGATCAACCATTTTCAGACCCTTGGGTCTTGGCCACATACACAAAATCCTAAATATATTTTAACCACCAACTGGCATTCAGCCGTATATGCGACGCTGGTGGGCTCACATTTTTTCTCCTACAGAAAATGATCTTTTCTTACCCAGAATAAGGTTATGTTCACATTTATTCAGTAGGGAAATAAAAATTACTTACTCCAGAAAAGATGAATCTGCTTTCTTTTCTGTCATTTTTGCTAACCGTTAAGTCATTTCTGTCTTATTAAAAGATTTATGTAGCTGTGAAATGAGATGTCCCAAAATAAAACCCCACAGAGTCTGCAAACCTGTCTCCCACCAACTTAACAACCATTTTAACATTACAGAAAAATCTAGGAAAGGTGGGCTGTTAAATTGGAGAAAGAGGAACAGTAAGATTAGAATGATAATTTTCTTAAAGAAAAATACTAGATTTATATATCAAATAATGTGGTACTTGACTTAGTCTTCATAGCCAAAAAATAGCATTCGCTTATTTTGCTTGCCCATTACAAATCCAAATCTGTTTTATTATCTGGTAGCAAGACTCCAAGGTCTTTTTCACCATCAGTGCTTTCCAGGTTTTTCTAATCCATTTAATATCTGCATTTCACATTATTGTGTCCCATATGTAGCAAGCTGAATTTTCCAAAACGGAATCCCAGTCTATTAGTTCCTACTTCTGTTATTGCCCTTTTCTGGTTCCTTCTTGTGACTTTCCCTGATAAAGCGCTCCCTGCACTTCAGCACGCAGCCCCTATTCTTTGTCCTTTTGGATACACTGCAATGTGTTTGTTGAACAGTAACCCTATATAACAGTAAGTATAATGGTCATTCAGCTTCCATACACACTGGAAATAATTCAGGTCCCTGGGCACACATCACATTCAGAAATTCATGCCAGGCAATTTCCTTCTGAAGGCATTCATGGCTTTACACCCTGGAGTGAATTCTCTGCCAAACTAGAGGGATTGTCAGACATTGCAATTCTTAGCAACAATTACTGACCTTGCAGACACATTCAGCTGAAAAAAATAAAAAATAAATTTATTATAAGTTTCCAAATCCTAAAATTAAATATTCTATAAACATTCCAACTCAGTTCTAAATTATCAAAGTTTGGGTGTAAATAAGCATTGACTTAAATATTTTCTTCCTAACCAAATATTAACTATCTAACCCTCACATAAACCAAATGATATAATGACTATGATCATTTGTATGCATACTACAATGATGCAGGCGATCTGATAGACTGGTACTCTCAGTATCCTGAAAAAAGCAATTGATGCTGAATTTTCAATGATATTACATAGAGGATATTTCATGATTAGCAGGCCCCTGGCTGGATAGAGACTAGAGACCATCATTTAGACGAAAGAGAACACTAGTAGGATTTAGGAAGTGCGGTCCACATTCCCTCCTCTACTATCTTGAACCTAATATCTTGCAAAGCATGTGAACACTTATTTTAGAGAGTGGGGCTAGATCATCCTTAAAATAGACAATAGTGTGGCATTCTGCAATGTATTTGCAATCTACTGATTTCTACAATAACTTAGGAAAACCGAATAATTAATTGTTAGAATAAGTGATCAATGAGAAGTAAAAGCAACTTCGGAGATAGTCTATTATCCTTTAAAAACAAAAAAAGGAAAAGAAATGTAGGTCTACTTTCCTCTTTTAAAAGCTTTTTGGCTTTTTTTGTTAATCAAATTTTATAATGGTAAATAATATCAATCTTATAACCGGAAGGTAATAAGTTCTTGTGATATAGAAATAAATCTTCATTTAAAACTCTTATTACAGTTGACCTTATGGGCAGCATGGTAAACAAGAACCAATAACTGTGTGTCTTGTTTATTTTAGTTAATGACAAAAAATACTCTACTATCTGTGAATTGAATAAAATAAGTCAATTAGCCTATAAGATTCATATTATGTTCTGCAGCTTTAAAGTATTATACTAAAAATTGTTACATATCCTATTTTGAATTGAGGCATTGCATAGTCCTTAATAGAACAATACTAAAAAGGATAAAGAGATATTTTGTACACAGATGCGGCCTTTGACAGGGAAATGTCCCCAAAATGGAGAGAGTCAGGGGCATAAATACCCTGGCTTCTCTATCCTTCCACTCTCTGCTCTTTTTCAGGGCTCCCATTGAATCCAATCAGAAGCCTGTCGTCAGGGGAGCTGGGTGGATTCAGTCCATTTTATGGATGTACCAAAATGTATCCATTCGCCTATTGAAGGATATTTTCATTGCTTGCAAGTCTTGAAGATTATAAATAAAGCTCCAATAAGCATCTGTCTGCAGGTTTTTGTGTGGATGTAATCTGTTGTCCTTTTTAGTTAAGGAGTTAAAGGCTCAGAGATGATAAGTGACTTGTCTAAGACCACCTGGATAATAGTAGGAGCAGAATCAGTACTCACAGTTAACTCCTAGGCTTCTACCCAGTTAAATAACCACCCACTATCAGCTATAATCTCCTGTTAGCTGCATGATCATAGGGAAAGGGCACCAAATACTCTATAATGCTCACCTGATTCCATCCTGCAGGGCTTAGTCCAGAACTTAACAAGAACAGATTCTGAATTAAATCCAAGCATCAGGCCAACAGATAGCCTAGAAAACATAGGGCCCTAGTGTAGCCTAAAGTGCATTGATGGAAATTTAGAATGCCTGTATTAGAATTTCAGTTCCATCAAATAATACTGTAGCCCCCTGAACCCCTTAATCTGCTCACCTGTTAACATGAGAATATTGTGAAAAGCACCAAGCATATGATAGGTCTTAAATAGAATTTAACTTTATTCTAGCATTAATTTTTATCCCGATACAATCTGCACTAGAGCAAATGTTATGGGCTAATAATATGTTTTAATAGCAGTTCTCATCCTTGGTCACACACATTAGAATCATCAAGGAATTTTAAAAATGTACTGATACACAACACCAGAGATTCAGATTTGATTGGTTTGGGTAGTGGCCTGGGCATTGGGATTTTTTAAACTCCCCAAGTCATTCTAACATGCAGCCAATGTACAGACTGTAGGATGTTAAAATCTAGTATCAGTGAACACTTGTGGATGCTAAGCATTGCCACATGGTGAAGCATTTAATCCTCACAACTCTACTTGGCAAGAACTATTATTTTATTCATGAAGAAATTGAGACTTAAAGAGATAAATAACTTTTCAAAAGTCATGCAGCTATAGAATGGGAATACAGAGATTTGAATTTGGGTCTCTGTCTTAGCCACCAGCTAATCCCACAAGCACACAGGCTCTGCAGGCCTTTTTACTACACTGTATGGTACTTCCTTGCTCCTCTCAGAATCACATCCTCTGCTTCTTTGAACTTTTAGCATCACAGTCATACTGCAGTTTCAACAGTCATCCCACTTTGCTTATAAAAGATGCTAAACCAGATAATAGAGATCAAAATTCCAGGCCAGCTAAGAGTTGGAGGTAGCCAAAGGCTCAGCTATTTCCCTAGTAGAGAGCCGAAGAGAGCAAATTCCCTCCCAGTCTTCTCAAACTCATTTGCTGATCACCTTTGCCCACCACCTCATCCTTCCTTCAACCACATTGCCAAGTGGATCAATGAAAAATTACCATTTGGAATCACTCAGTGTCACTCCAAATGTATTTGTAGGAGGGAGGGCAGGGGGAAGGGAATTGGTGGCAAATGAAATTGAATGACAGACCAGCCTTGTCAGAGAGATCAGAATCAGGAGGTGATTGATTAATGCCCAACCTTGGCAAGAAGCTGAGGGTAGACGATGCATTGCCTGACAGTGTGCAATAGGTCCCCATTATTTCCATCACCTGCCATTACACATCTGAATTTCCTGCAGGTTCACTCTAGTTCCTGATTGTTGTCTAAAAAAGATACAGTCGGGGAAAATTTTTAAAGGACTCAGCCACAATTCAAATAATTTCTCTTTCAGCTTTTTATCATAAGGTTCTCCCAAAATTTCTGTATGGTCCCCATATTAAGGCTAAATTAAAAACTTGCTAAGACAAAAGGGCTAGATCAGAAAACCTGAATCAGTCAGGCAGAAGATTAAGCCCAGGCTTCCTTCTCATTAAGACTTGTTTTCATCAATGGGAGGGAGAAGGAAGACCTAATCCATCAGAGTACTGAATCCATTGGCAGACTGATACTCTTTAGCAACTTTTATTGGAGAGGGAGGTACTATTTCCTGAAATAATCTTCATCTTTGTCATCAGAAAATAGTGGTGTGCATTCCAGCTAACTATTTGTTAATCCTGTGATCTTGGGCAAGTCACTTAAACTTTCTGAGCCTCAGCTTCCTCATATGAATAGAGAATAAAGCAATTTCCTTAGTTATTGGGAGGAGCAAATGAACTAATGCACAGGAAGTTCCTTGAAAAGCACTTGCCATCACAGAAATTAGCTGGCTGTCTCCTGTGGCTGGAGAGAATAATTACCTGTAGTTAAATAGAACATCCCTGCTGCTAAGTTACCCTGAAGCAGGCAGCACAGAGATGCCCAATTGAGACTCAGCCTTGACGCAAATCAATGCTGACTCTTTAAAGCACCTACCCCATGATTTCCACTTTGTTTAAAGGCACTCTGTGTTTTCTCGTGCATATGCCATGTCTCTCTGGATCCAAAGTCCCATGGGTTCTTCATTGTTCTCAATGTCAGCCACTCCAGAGATTGACTCTTTGAGTTGCTCCCTGGGACTTTTTCCAAAAATAAATCTTGCACATGCCACTTTTTTTTTTAATTTTACATCATGAAATTCTAAACATATTAAAAAATGGTAAAACCCATCCAGCTACTTCTTACTGTGCTGTGTAAATTGTCAAAGATAGAAACAAATGAATTTCAATGATGTAGGCATCCAGTTCATTTTAATAAACTTTAATTATCTATTCTCTATCAGACATTGTGATATGTGTAGGAAAATAATGACATAGTTTCTCTCCTCAGGGGCTCCCAATGTAGTGAGTGACACGTACACAAAAAAATAATTTCATGCACTGTGGTATAGTTTAGATTGATATTTATCCAGGGTGAAATGGGAACACTTGCCCCGCCAGTGTGACTCAGTGGTTGAGTGTCCCACCTATGAACCACAAGGTCACAGTTCCACTACAGGTAAGAGAACATGCCCAGGTTTCAGGCTCGATCCCCAGGAGAGAGCATGCAGGGGGCAGTCCATCAATGATTCTCTCTCATCATTGATGTTTCTATCTCTCTCTCCCTCTCCCTTCCTCTCTGAAATCAATAAAACTATATTTAAAAAAAAAAAGAAGAAGAAAGGGGAACACTGGTGGGTGGAAAACATTGGAACAGTCACAGAGCCAGCGTGAATTAGTAAGTTTAACTGCCCTATTTTTGAATCCTAGAATGAATCTAAATACATAGTAAAAACAGGTGGGTCTACCTAGATTCTGAGGAAGTCATCCCCTTACAAAATGTCAAGCATTTCTCTGCCATTTTATTGATTCATTTAATAAGTAATATTAAAGATCCAGTAGATGCTGTGCACTGTACTAAGATATGAAGACAGAGAAATACGACCCTTTCCCTGCCCTCAAGGAGCTTACCATCAAAGCAGAGAGTCCAACATGTCGTGTAATAACTGAAAGACAGAGTGATGAAAGAAATAATAGAGAATTTACAAACTCACAGGTAGTCCAAAGAATTTTAAGGTTAGGTCCACTTTGGTGGGTCAGAAAAGGCATCCCTGAGAAACAAATGTTTCAATTGATTCTCCCACGGCCCGAGGTAAGGTGGGGTAGAGGAAAAGGGCAGGAAACATAGGGAACAGCATGTGAAAGGCACAGAAAGGAAGTCAGACAGGATTTCCCAGAAAATGAGAGCCCCACTCCAAAAAGGGAATTTTCTTTCATTCACCTCACACATGCTTAGCACTTTCCACTTCTCTCCACGTTTATCAGTAGATTCTCCCACAAAGCCCAGAAAACCACAGCAAGCACTCAAACCTGTGAGATGGTGTCCCTGCTTTGACCTGGTCAGCCATGTGGCATACATAAGTCTCTTTCTCCTTCCATCCCTCTGTGGTTAACGATCCCTGAGACATCCCCAACTTCTAAAGTTTTAAAATAAGTTTCATTTTTAATAGATTAGACAATGAAACCCAGAGATAACTAATAACACAGATAGCTAGTGACTAGAATCCAAGTCTCCTGACTTTTAGCCAATAATCTTTCACCATCCTGAAGGGGCCAAACTGAAGTACAAATATGCTGGACAATCTCTGTTCTCCCCGCTCCCTCCTGCTCTGCTCTGCCCTCTCCGGGGAGGTTGATTTCTGTGGAATGTATTCATCAGGCTCCCCTGATGCCAAGCTTTTGATTGGATTCAATGGGAACCTTGAAAAGGAGCAGAGGTTGGAAAGAGACCGAGAAGCCAGGATAGTTATCCCCCTGGCTCTCTCCATTTTGGGGACATTCCCCTGCTGAAGGCTGCATGTCAGTGGCCCTCTCTTAAGGCTACAGCTAGAAGGGCAATTACAGCTCTGTCCAAGTGCTGGAAGCCACTCCCTCCCCTGACACTCCAGACCTAGTGGTGCTAATGGCCCCATGTGATTGCTAGCACAAAGGTGTCTGTATTACTTTTCTTGTGGTTGCTCCAATAATTACCAGAAAATTGGGTGACTTGAAACAACAGAAAGTTATTCTCTCACAGTTTCTGAGGCCAGAGTTGAAATCAAGGTGTCAGCAGGATTACAGACCAGAGGTTCTGGAAGAAAATCCATTCTTTGCCTTTTTGAGCTTTTAGGGGCTGTCTACAGTACATTCCTTGACTTGAGGCCTCATCACTCCAATCTCTGCCTGCATCTTCACATTACCTCCTCTTCAGTAAGCATTACCTTCCTTTTTGTCATAAGAACACTTGTGAAGGCATTTAGGTCCCACCTGAATAACCCCAGATAATATCCTCATCTCAATATCCTTAACATAAAGATATCTGTTACCTTATAAAGTAATAGTCATTCTTTTGTTATATAAGAGAATATTCACAGTTCCACGGATTAGGATGTGGGCATGTTTTGGGGAGGTTTCCATTCAACCCTCTACAATGCCTCCCCATTATTGGTTTTCCTTAACTCTACCCATCCCCACTTAAAATAATGCCTTCATCGGATTCTTCTCAATTACTCTACTTGTCTGTATCCAACCTAATCCAAATGCCCTTTGGTCACCCTTGCAGCATACACAGGAGTATGGGTATAAGAAGCCACAAGACAAAAATAATACATCAAATTTACTTAATAGAAAATAATTTAGAATATTACTTTTCCATTTTAATAAAAAGCATATAAATAATGTGGAAGAGAATACAAAATTCACATGAATTTTATAGACAAAACATGACTTGAAGGAAGATTACCCACGGAAGGTCATTCTTAGCTGCACTCCCTGGTTTTTCTCAGCAAGCCCCTGGGACAAGTTGACTCTTCACTGCTACAAGATGTGGACGTTTAAGAAACACTCACTACCATCCGATAGCTCGCCGTAATTTTAAAAATGGATTTCTGGTTTTAGTGATTAGCCTCTAGGCTTGAAGAATATTATCCCTGAAAAGCAGAGGTTTTGTGTTGCTTTGACCCTATTCCCTTGGGGGCTAGAAAACTCATTTCACCTCTTTCTCCAGTTTACCAGCTGTGCAGTGGTAAGATGATAGGTAGTGGAATGACGTTACGTTGGTCAGGTTAATGAGATTTGCAGTATTGGACCATGCATATGCCTTCCTTAAAGGAACTCTTAAAGAGTACTCATTCTGATATTAGAGTCATAGCTCTGGGTGACAAGTGAACGACGAACATGAAGGACTTACAACCTAGCAGATTAGTGACAAACAAGTGCCCTATCTTGTTGAACCTGACAACTTGGATTGGCCTCCATGCCAAGGAAGCATGACAGAAGGATCAGGGACAATGGGCCAGGCACTGCCTCAGAGAAGCCTAATGCCTGATTCTGCCATTCTTGACGCTTTCCTTTTTATCATTTCCTCATGCAATTCATCAGTGATCCTGCTACCTCTACATAAAAATGGTACGTATCCAGAATCTAGCCACTTCTCACCAATACCGAGCTACAGCCACCTGGCTGATTGCAGAGCCTGATGACACAGCTTCTGCTTCTGTCCTTCCTCACGATGAAAACAGCCTGTGTTCAACACAGATCTGCTCTCAAACACGAGTCAGATCGTATCACCCCTCTGATGAAAATCTTCTAGTAGCTTTCCACATCACTCCCTACTAAATGCCAAAACCCTTACCATGGCTCTTAAGGCTTTCAGTCAGTGTTTCTCAGTTGGAGATGGGAACAACAAAGCAACATTTTGTAATTTCTGCAGGGGGTGCAAGGAAGTTGTTGTTACCAGGAGCGGTACTCTCGCCCACCGTCCAGCCAGCGAGCAGGACAGGGCTGCTGATGTTCTGCCACGCATGGGAAGGCCACACCGTGAAGAATCCCCTTGCCACCTGCGTGACTTTCTGGTGTCCTCGCTGGACATTACACATGACTTCATTTGGAACTTTATCAAGAATTGTTCTTTTCACAAAGTCGTGTCATCCATGACAATGTCACTGATGATCTTTGAGTCACCGTTATATCAATCTACATTTTTCATGTCATGTTTACGGTGACTCTGTCTAAAGGTGAAGCATTTGATGACTTCATTGTCTCCTGGTGTAATAATACACTGGGGTTTACATCTACTTTAGAAATTTCTCAAATATTTTACTATTAGGGAATTGATGAATTTTTTGAAATCATGTGTATAAGTAGGTTATATTATATGTGAATTTTGTATAAGTAGGTTGCATTATATAAAGTATAGGAGGCATTACAAAACAATTGTTATGGGCCATTGGGTCTGATAAGCACACATAGGATCTGGCCTATGTCACCTCTGAGGTCCCCAAGGCCCCATCACTTCCATCTCTACCACCCTTCTTGTCTAGCAATCCAAGTACAGTCTCTTCTCAGGGCCTTAGCATTGGATTTCCTTCTGCCTGAAATGCACTCCCTTCTGATATCCACAGGGCTCTTCATCTGAGTTCCTCCTGATCTGTGCATAAATGTCACCTGAGCAGTGAGGACTTCCCTGCTACCTTTATAAAAGAGCACCACTTCCTCCCTCACCTGTCTTCTTCTCCAAAGCACTTACCATCCAGCTGATAGCTTCTGTTTTACTTGTATATGCATTTGCTTAGCTTCTATGTGTGCCCATTTGGATGTAAGCTACCAGAGGGCAAGGCTTTTCATTTCATTAATGCCTAGCCCAGTGCCTAGCACACAGTAAGCATTCAATGTGTTTGTTGAGTAAATGAATGGTTCTTCATTTTTTTTTAAATGTTCATTTAAAGCCTAAAACATTTAAATTTCAGTCCTTGTTTACTAAATGGTCTTTTTTTTTTTTTTTACAGTATTACGTTCTTGTTTCATGAATGCAATATATTTTCATGACTTTTCAAATATATTAGTGATAATTTTTGTTTTTTAAATATTTCATCCTTCCTCATTTTCTGTTACTCCAATTCTCCTTCTCACTTATCTATCTACTACTTACTATCTTAATCTCATTATTTCCTTAGAGGTTTCCTCAAATGCTAATGAGCCTTGTTAGTTGAGATTTTTCTGAGCGGGACACAAAAATGCTGACTGGAGATCTGGGGGTCTAAGGAATGCCAACTGTTGTGTGTCCCTGTGAGGTGGCGTGCTGGCCAGTTGCCCTCCTCTATCGGGGTGGCCAAAAATCAGTACATGCTAGTGTTCTCTCTGTGTGGTGCCATTTTACAGGGAGGGATCCTCTCGACTCTTTCCTGAGAGATATCAGCCTGGCTGCTAAGTTCTGGAACAGGCACTGCTGAATAAGACTTGTACTTAGTCCATTATTTGCTGTCCCAGACCTCAGCTCCTCATTACCCCATGCCTGCCATCCCCTCTAGCCTCTTGGGTTCCATTCCACCTGAGTCACAACTAACTTATTTGGGGGAATAAGTGAACATCTAGGATTACAATTACTCCTTAAAAAAAGACGTTAAGGGAAATTCCCTATTTTCAATAAGTCTCCCCAACACACACACACACACACACACACACACACTTTAGCCTTAACTTGTGCTTGGTGCCTCCATTCCAGGGCCCTACTGAAGTTTATGGGGTAAAAAAGAGTATTTCTCACTGGCGCCACCACAATCTATAGGCATTTATCTTTAATTTTCCTCTGTGCTATAGAGTTGTTTACCATTCTTCCATTTGTCATAGAGTTTCATTGAAGATGGTGTTTGTGTTTTGCCTTTAGTGATTGTTTTGAGGGTGATTTATGAGTAGAGATAAAAAGTGAAAAGGTCTTTATTTCACCGTTTAAAAGTAATTTATCTTCTAGAATAATTCATAATGGCACAAAAAGTTTTAATTTTTATCTAATTGAATATCTAGTTTCCCTGATTTATGTCTCTTGGTATAATTGTTTCTGAGTGCCCAATGTGTGTCAAGCAATGGTTAGATACTAGGGCAATAGCAGTCAGTCAGATGGGCATGGGCTCTGCTCTCACGTAAGCTTTAGTGCAATGAGGAGACAGACACTAACTTGTAACACCTGTGAGGCTGTTATGAAAGGAAAAGTTCGGATGCTGTATGATCATACCAATAAAGTATTTAATGTCTTATTAAATATAAGAAGTAATTGTTAAGTTAGCTTAATAAGTAAAGTTTAGGGTTTGCAGAGTGGGTGGGTATAGGGAGGAGAAATGGACCATCCAGACAAACTAATAACAAAGTCAAGTCCAGCAGACAGGACAGAGAACATCATATTTAAGGAGACAACTTCCCTAGAGAAGAAATGCAGAGCGGGTGGGAAGTGGGAGAGGGATTCTGGATAAGAATGAAGAATTAGGCAAAACTCAGAAAGTCTCTCAAGTGGTATTAAAAATTTTAGATTTTGGTCTAAGGGCAATAGGAGTCATCTCTCTAACCAAAGACTAGGTTTGGGGTCATGTGTGTTATATTGTGTATGTGTTGAATATTTAAATATTAATTCACAGGTATGGCACTTTTATATAGACTTTGAAAAGGGGAGATATGTTGATTTTCCTTTTCAAAATATCAAATTCCCCAACACAATTTCATATATAGTCCATTATCTTTTAAAAATACATTTTATTGATTTTTTTTTTTTTACAGAGAGGAAGGGAGATGAATAGAGAGTTAGAAACATTAATGAGAGAGAAACATCGATCAGCTGCCTCCTGAACACGCCCAACCTGGGATGTGCCTGCAACCAAGGTACATGCCCTTGACCAGAATTGAACCTGGGACCCTTCAGTCAGCAGGCTGACGTTCAATCCACTGAGCCAAACTGGTTAGGACTATGTAGTCCATTCATTATTAATTTGTGATTCCTCCTTTATTATATATAAAGTTGTATAACCTACAGTTGCCTCTGCATTATCTATTTTGTCCATTGATCTAACTATTCTTCCACCAATATCACAAGGTTAAAATCGTTTTGGCTTTAAAAGATCTCTTCATATTGACAGAGCAAGTCTTCTCTGGATTACTGACAGAGAAAGTTCCCCTTAGTTACTCTCCCAAACAACTTTGAATTGAATTAGAAAATACTGATTTGAAGGAAAAAAAAATATATATATATATCATGCCGTCACCAGAAGACCTTGAATCTAACTATAAAGTGACATTCTGTCACAGTCTGTTCAATTTTAGGAGGGTAGGGACCAATACACTTCAAAGAGTCACCTTATGTTTAGATAATAACAGCAATAGCAAACACTTAGTCAACACTTACTGCTCTGCCAAGAGCTCTCCATTTATCGACTTATGTATCCAGTCCCCTTGCTGCTTGACAAGCCTTCAAATGGTCCCAGTCAATTTCACCCACAGATACAGGTAGCTTAATTATCTCCATTTTGTTATTGAAGAAACCAAGGCTTAGAAAGATCAATTTACCTGCTTATGGTCACCTGGCCAAGAAGAGGGAGAGCCAGATGATTTTTCTATTTTAACATGTATCTAATGCAGGGTCCTCAAACTACGGCCCGCGGGCCACATGCAGGTGTTTTTGCTGTTTTGTTTTTTTACTTCAAAATAAGATATGTGCAGTGTGCATAGGAATTTATTCATAGTTTTTTTTTAAACTATAGTCCAGCCCTCCAACAGTCTGAGGGACAGTGAACTGGCCCCCTGTTTAAAAAGTTTGAGGACCCCTGATCTAATGTATAACAACTATTAATTGTCCTTACTCTATACTCTCATAAAAATCTGTACAAACTTCTACAACTGTCCTTACATCACTCTCTTACAATTGTATGTCTGTCCATCTCTTCTGCCAAACATGAGAGAACATTATTAATTTATGTGCCTCCGTTTCTAACACAGTGAGATGAACATTGGTGGTATCAGCAAACACTTGTTGATTGAACTAACTGTTTACCTTTGCTTAAGCTGTACCAGAAGGTGAGAGGATGGGAATGGAAGTCAGTTCAGGCATAATGGTCAACAAGAACCAAAAAAAATAACATATTCTATACAATCTTACCATAAATAGGCTTGATTGGGTAACACCAGCAATTCTGACCCCAGCCCCAACTCCACATCATCTGAGGGAAGTTAAGAGATGAACATTAGTCCCAGGAAGAAAGAAGCTTCTGGAAACCAATACAGATGTGCCCCTAAGGGCCAAACCCCAGGAGTGAAAGGAGACCTCATGCTGTGACAGCTTTGCTTTGCTCTGACCAGTACTGGGAATGTTCCATGATTGGCAGCTGCAGACATGGAGTTTAAATCTGAGTAATGATATATACCCTTCATGAAGTAGCTGGTGCCCTACACAGCCATGAGCCACAGTGAAAAAAGAACATACTTCCATTTAGATGTGTGGGTTATATTAGTATAAGTGACTTTTTTACTAAATTTCCATCACTTAGCAATCATAGACACTTAATCCTCTCCTCAGGGCTGATAACTGTTCTATTAAAACCAATTATGAGCTTTAATATCTTGGGAAATCTTCATTAAATCAATAAATGTTTGAGAGGAAAGCTGACATCATATTTATTTCTAAGAACAATTCCGATCAGAAAAACAATCTTACAGGTTTTCTTTTGGAAGAGAACTCAACCTCTAATAAAAAAAAAAGTATTTGTTTACTTCTTATGTATTAAAAATGTTCTGAGCAGTTACTATATGCCAGGTAATCTGTGATCACAAGGAATGATATCTAGATAAATAGACACTGCCCCATATGTGGAGGCCTGTAATCTACAGAAAAATTAAAACACAAAATACTTAAATTTGTAAATGAATTGAGTTCTGTGAGAGAACAGAGGAAGAAGAGATTCATATGGACTTGACTGGATGGGATGAAGGCCACATGGGGAAGATCCTCTAGGTCTAGGAGATGTGCATAAAGGATGATTAAAAGTTCTACTAGCAGACATGAGGGGGACATATCTACTGAATATGTTCTAGTGTATAGACACTATCTTAACACAGTAATAGCTCATTTTTATTGAAGAGATTCCATGTGTCATAAACTATGCTAAGGACTTTATGTGCATTATCTCATTCAATCCTCAGACAGCCCAATATGAAAATATTTTTATTCATTTAACAAATGTCTTATTTTGAAATATATTTTTATTGATTTCAGAGAGGAAGGGAGAGAGAGAGAGAGAGAGAGAGGGAGAGAGAAAGAGAAAAGAGAGAGAAAGAGAATCATTGATAGACTGCCTCCTGCATGCCCCCTACTGGGATCAAGCCTGCACCTGGGCATGTGCCCTGTCTGGGAATCAAACCATGACCTCCTGGTTCATAGGTCGACACTCAACCCCTGAGCCATGCCAGCCAGGCAACAAATGTCTTTTGTACATATACCATGTGTGAGGTATTGTTCTTATTAGCATAGTAATATTGCTCTAGAAGATGAAGAAGTTGAGGCTTAGAAAATCAATAGAGCTGGGACTTGAACCCACACAGTCTGCTACCTAATGGAGAGCACTATATAACCTCTCATGGTCAAAAGTGTTCTAGAGTTAGGCTGTCCAATATGGTAGCCACTAGCCACAGAGGCTATTGAGCACTTGAAATCTGGTTTGTCTAAATAGAAATATTCCACAAATGGAAAATACCTATAAAATGTTGACAGCTGTATTTTTTAAATGTAAAATAACTAATCATTACTTATATCACAAATATATTACAATGATAATAATTTGGGTGTATTGGCTTAGTGAATATATTATTAAGATTAATTTCATCTGTTTTTCTGTTTTTATTTCAATTAATGTGGCTACTAGAGAATTATAAATTACAAATGTGGCTGACAGAGCTAGATTGGATTGTTCTGGAGATTACAAAGATGAGTACAGAGACGATCTCAGGGTGACTGCTCTGCAGTCTAGTGAGGGGGATGGAACTGTGGACAAGCAAGGCAGGTGACAATGCCAATGGGGGCATACAAACCCTATTATTTAAGAGTTCATAGGAGATAGAAATTTCTTCTGACTAGGATAATTGGATATCTCTACTGGTTTGATTACAATTAAATGTTCACAAAATACCAAATCCAAATATTTTCTCTAACCCAAGGGCTATCAGGGAAATATGAAGAACCCCTGAAGCCCAAAGGAAAACCTCTTATTATGACTCCTGAGGACTCAATCACCTACCTACATAGCAAGAATAAAATGGATTAACAAAATTCATGGCAACTCCAGAACCCAATTAGTTCAAATTCCTAATAAGTAGCATATTTCCTTCACCTAGCAAACAATTCTTTGATTCCTACCTAAGGCTGAAATAAGATACACCATTAGATTACACGAATCATTAACTGCCTAGGTCCCTTTTGCCTTTACCCACACATTACAGAAGACAGTGTAACTGAGAGAACTGAACCAAAATGCAGACAATTGGGTGTGAGAGGGAAAGCAAGGGCCCTGGAAAATCCACAAATTAATCAGTAGCCTCTGAATAAGGAGAATTAATTATATCATCATAGCTCCATCGGGACTCTACTGGTTTTTCATTTTTGATTAATTTTTAAAATCTCAATCTAATTTGTGAGCCAGCAGGATGTTTTGAAAGATAAACAAAGCTGTCTGCAATTTGAATTTCTCCTGACTTTGTCCAGCTCTGATTTCACATTTACCTCATTCTCTCGATTGTTATGGACTACTTACTCTTTGACAACTCAAAGAACCAGATGTGCTTTAAACCAAGAGGCCAAATTCTTCTGCTGAGAATTCTGCTCCATGGGAATTTACGTAAAAAGAGCTATAAAAAGTGAATCTTCCTGGCAGCATTTTGAAGGTGAGCTCTTTTGCTCCACGTGGCATCAGGTTACCTGCATTTATGGTTCAGCATTTTATGGTTCTGGAGCTGTAACTTTCAAATGCAAATATGACACAAGCAAGACTACTTGAGACATAAGAACACATTGAGATGTCACTGTAATTACATGGGATGCAGGCCTCGCCGGCAAGCCAGAACTGTGTACGTGCAAGGGTGGTTTGTTTCAAGCCAGTTCCTCTCTCTTCTCAACTCCCTGAGGCCCAGTCAAAAATAGAGACAAACGAAAATGGTGTGAGCACCTTTCTGGAATTGTAAACACTGACAACAAATTCTCTAGCATTGAGTCTACCATAGGCCAGGCACGCTATTGACTTCAGTTCTCACAATTGTGCTAATTAGAAATTATCCATTCGCATTTCAAAAATTAGGAAACTGAGCTACATAATGATTCACAACTAGGATGAAAGCCAGAGAGTTGTCACTTGCCCACAGTGGAACAAGGATTCAAAGACAGGCTTATCCGAACCCATGTCCATGCTCCCGACTCCATGGCACCCTTCCTAGTTCAGTGTCTTTTAACAACATACAAATGCATCCTCTTCATCATTCTGCCAAGTACCTATACTAATAAAGAGCTAATATGCTAATGGTCGATATGCCATAAGGGGTTACGACCAGGTCATTAGCATATTAGCTGGGGCATTGCTCCAAAGATGGTGCAGAAGTGGGGAGGCATCTGAGGCATCTGGAGGAGATGGGACCATCCCGTGGTGTGGAGGGCAAGGGTGAGAGCCCATAGCACCCCCTCACCAGTCCTTCACCACCCACCGCTCACACTCTGAGTGCTCCGCCGCCCACCTGCCAGGGGAAGGAGCACAGCACAGCAGGCAGGAGGCTTCCACACTCCCCTCCAGCGCCATTATGGGGTGGAGCCACCACGTTGCTCCGGGGACTGGGCGGAAGTGGAGAGGCGCCCAGAGAAGGCGGGACCAGCTGGAGGTGGTGACTCCAGGGACTGAGGGTGGGGCTTGAAGCAGCCAGAGAAGGCCAGAGGGTTTGGGGGCTGGGCCAGGTGCGCTGGAGCCCTGCGTGGACAGCTTAGGGTGTCAGGCAGGGCTGCAGGTGTGTGGGCGGCACCATGTGATTTTGTGTGCTGGGCTCCTAGTTTTATATAATTGAGCAAATCAAGACATGACTATCAGCTAGGTTTTCTCATCTGTAAAATGAGTTAATGGTAACAGTCTCATCATAACATCTAGTTTTAAGAGGTGGTATGTATTTCTTTGCATATGTTTTATTTTGCCTAATTACTCCCCATTTTATTTCACAGAGGATTTGAAATGGCTTGATAAATTACCTACCTGCTCTAGGCCTCCATTTTCCATGTGTAAATGGGGATAATAATACCAGCCATGTGCTGAGACATGCGGTATCTGGAATGAAATAATGAAGCTGAAAACACATATTTATTGCTAGATGTTCTACCATAATGACTTTGCAAGTTAGCATTGCAGCTGAAGAAGACTTTTAAGAATTGAGAACTTTATATTTCCTCTTTACTCATAAGAGGGTATAGAGAAGGCATGTAAAACACTTCATTCCCTTGTTTCTAACTTTCGGCAACCCACAAACTCCGGATGTGCTTCTTTTAATTAATTCATCATGTTCCTAGTGCTCACAGTTTCAAGAATCCAAGAAAAGATGGCAGAAGACTTCATTTCAGAACTTTCTAACGTTTCTGGAAAGATGGGTGAATACTAAGTGGTCAGCTTTGGGGATACCTAATAGCAATCCCCAAGGTGTCATTTCCTGGACAGCCCCTTTCTGTGAATAAGGTCAGAGAGAAAAGTGAAGCCGTCACAGGTAAATATTGAACCAGGTGTTAAAACACCACCAGACACTCTACATAAATAGCAGCTGCTGGAAGGAATGTAGAGACCTCATCACCTGGCAACAGCTCTGATTAAGGCTTCCTCATGAGAGATGGTGGAAGGACGGAGAAGGAAAATCAAACATCCATGGTGTGTGGCCAGACATCCATGTCTGCACGCATCAAACTTTTCCCCCAAATGCAAAAGGATTACTCAGAAAATAGAAAGAACAGGAAAAAAGGATAGTGTGGTTCTTCTGGAACAGGAAGTGGGGATAGAGTCAGTCTAGGTTCTTCTCTGCAATTCTGATCTTCCTGTAATTATCTGATGGTTCAGAGATATCATCTGCAGAACTGTACTGAAATAGCTCAGGTTTTTATTTTGCAAGTTCGTGCCTTGTCACATATATAGGAGAAAAGAGAGGGGAAATAGCACTGGTTGAGTCCCAAGCATATTCTGTGTCATGTGCAAGGTGATTAGTTCCCATTATCTCATTTCATTCTTACAAAAGCCTGACAATGTTTCCCAATTTACAGAGGGGAAAACTGAGACTCAGAATTATGCTCAGTTTATATAACTAGTGATTGATCAATCAGGATTCAGGTATCTGTTATTCCAAAACCCACATTCTTTCTACTTTACCACAATCGAGCACTGTCTCAGCAATAGTTATTCATAATTGAATTATCCCTCATCTACCATGAAGCACATGACACTCCTACTAAACTTGGTTAGTTCCAACCCAATTAAACCCTAAAGATTTTCTCAAGTGCTGCCCAGCTTCTCTCTCTCTCTTCACATGAATATATATATATATTATATATTTATATATATATATATATATATATATATATATATATATATATAATTTTAAGTGGAAGTTCTTATACATAAGGTTTGTGTGAACACAGAGTGCTTAATAGGGTTACTGAAAGCAAATAGTCCAAATTCTCTGATTTTACCGAGTCAGAAACTGAGTCACTGAGGGGTTAAGGTATTTGTTCAAGGTCAGGTTGTTAGTAGTATACTGAAATCTAAGAGCCATAGAAACAAAAATTATATATATATATATACTAGATAGATGATAGACAGAAAATCTCAATCAGATGATGTTACATTTATTACACCTCTCCATCTAAAGGGGTGACAAGCCCTGCCAGTGTGGCTCAGTTGGTTGAGCATCACCCCATGCACCAAGAGATCACTGGTTTGATTCACAGTGACCTATCTTAATTCACAGTGACCTGCTGAGTTCTCTGGACTGGAGCTCCTAAAGATCCACCCAGTAGCCCCAAGAGGGTAGGCACATGTGATGCAGAGCTAGCAAACAAACCACTTAAGGTCCTGCAATAGTAAGGAAAGAATGAAATTTGACATATTATTTCACTCCAGAATCTATTTCTTTAACCAAATACTGTAGTGTCTCCCTTATTCTTGCCTTGCATTCACTCATAATCTAGCTCTGTATGGAGATAAGAATATAACACTGGAACATGACAATATAGCCTGCAAACCCTGTTACATCAGCAGAGGGAAAAACAACTCATTCTTTCTGGGAAGACTGCAGATGGCTTTATTTTCATGTGTCTAGAAAGAAGAGGAGGAGGAAGTGTGAGGATGAGCTTTCAGGAAAATGGAAATGTGTTAATGGCCAGTTGTAGCTTATATTTAGAATTAAGATGTTAAGTAGGAATGTGGCAATAGAAGAAGCTAAAAGGTTAATGGAAACATTTTTATGCAAAGTAATAAGTTAGGAGGACATTGTCCCCGGACAAAGATGCTTTCAATAAAAATTACCTTTGCCCAAAGTTTGGAGAATGAATGAGAGCAGAGAGAAATTAGAAGTGAAGAGGCTATCATTATAGTCCAAACTGAGATGATGGGGCCTGAGCCAGGTCTGTTGTGGCAGGTAGAAGCCAGACAATTTGGAGGTAGGATTTAAAGTTCTGTAATTAGTGGACAATGGGGTTATGAATTGAAGAGTAAAGGATTAGTTGAAGATTCTAGTTTAGGCAATAGCTCCAGAAAGCTCACTAACCTCAATCTTAGGGATCAACCTGTGAGAACCGCTGCTGTAGAGCCTAAGACCATTGGAAAACACAGATATTTACATTATGATTCATTAACAGTAGCAAAATTATAGTTATGAAGTAGCAACGAAAATAATTTTATGGTTGGGGGTCAGCACAACATGAGGAACCGTATTAAAGGATCGCGGCATTAGGAAGGTTGAGAACCACTGATCTAGAAGCACTAAAAAGAAAAATTAGAACAATGGGAGAAGAACTAAATCACATGTTATACTCACAAAATATGTACAATCATGAGCAGGTAAACTAAAATACTGCTTCTCAAATTTTAATGCACATACACACCACTTGGGAATTTTATTTAAAAGGGGGTTTCTGGTTGTGAGGGCAAGTATCCTGTATTTTTTTACAAGCTCTCAGTGATGCTGATGCTGGCCCACAGACAACTCTTAGAGTAGCAAAGGTAAAAAATTCAAAAATATCTTCAAAATGCTCTTAGACAGATGGCAACTATTTAACAAATCAGTAAAGAAAAACTGGCAATGGAGGACGTGGTGGGTATGAGGGTGGGGAGAAAGATAGAGAGGGATAGAATATGTAAAAGCCAGCCAGGCCTTCCGCAAGGTAGCCTAAGTGTTGCTGCTGAGGCTACGTGGACCTTGGATGTCTTGGCAGCTCTTTCTGGGAGGTCTTTTCAGTGTGTGAGATGGAAAGAATGAGTCCCAGGTAACTGCAGCGTTCCTTCCATCACAGCCAAGAATGCTCACCTTCTGTAAAGGTCACCTTGGCTTCTTCCTTTGCCAAGACTCAAGACTGGATGGAGGTGGAGATGAAAACATTTAGTGATCAACTCCCTTAAAGAATGTTGAAAATATACACCAGGGATCTTCATTCGAAAGTAAATAATTATTGTTTGGCAAGTCGTTAGAACAATGGATGAAACAATACCAAAATCCTGTTCCTCCTCACCAACAACTGCCTCTCTGCTTTAACTTGCAGGTGAGCTGTTGCTTGTTTCTGTTTTAGTCTGGTATCATAATGAAGTTATTCAATAAAATTACTTTTTAAAAAATGCATGCTAACTGCCAACCCCTAAATATACTGCTGATTCTATAACAATCAAGATTCCAAGTAATGTATTCAAAGGAACCTAAAAGTCAGTTGAGACTATCAGTGATTCTAACCTGAATAATCAACTAAGTGACCAACTGCACTCTGCTTGAATACCTCCAGTGCTGGTCAGCTCACCACCATACAGAGATTTCAGTACACTTTCAAAAAAACTCTGTTGGAAAATTCCAACTTATGATATTCCAAGTTGACTTCATGACTTTCACTTATTAGTTCTAGTTCCACTCTATGGAGTCACAACAAAAAAAATGTAACCCATCTTTCAAATAATACTTCTTCAATTGCTAAAGACAGCCACCAGTTGTGTAGGACAAAAACCCTTAGTTCTGTGGGCTGTTCTTCATATCATATGATTTCAAATCTCTTCCCCGATTACCTGGAGTACTAAAAAAGTACTCCAACTTTTCTCTAGTGTGAGATTTATGAGATGTAAAAATGAGCCCCAGGTGTTCTCAATTAAAAACAAAACAAGAGCCTGGCATGGGACTCTGCATAGCTTAGATTAAAATGGACCAGTTACATCCTTTATATTGGTTATTTTTTCCACCTTAATTCATTCTATGACCACATTAGCAAGGCAGAAAAAGACATGGGTATGGAGAAAGAAGGATCTTAGATCAGTCATCTGAGCTTAAAAATTCCATTATAAAATAGTAAAAATAAATTTAAAAAATAAAGGTGTACATGATATTTATAGATAAATATATGCAAATATCCTAACAATACCTGGAACATAGTAGGCATTCAATAAACTATAACTATTATCATTAATTTTGTTTTTTTGGCAAGGTATGTCAATGATTAATTTATATTTCACTTACAAGCACCTTACAGGTCTTAATTCCTTTTACATATAATATTTCACTGGTGTAACTATTTTATTGTGAAACCAGTTGCATAAATTTACTTTTACCTTTTACCTTTATTTCTTTCAAATGTTCATCTATTATTTGAGTCACTTGAATTATTTATGGACAAAAATTCTAGTATCAAATATTTTAACTACTCTTCTCACCTTTGAACCATATAAAATTCTGATCAGCATGACATTTAAAATATGCTTGAACAGCATGTCATTGTTTCAAATGTTTTTTTAAAATGTAAAAACTTTAAAAAATATGTCATTGTTTAAAAGTGAAAAACTAAACAATCAGAAACTACACACAAACACACACACAGTCAAAGAAAGAGTCCCATGCCTCTAGAAATAACACCATTCAGAAAAGCATCGGGCCTCCTATGAATTATTCTTATTACAACAAATCTTCCTATTCAGAAAGATGTCATGGGATCGTGTTGAAATCCAAGTACAGAAATTCCTCCATGTCCTCAATAGGTTCTGTAACTTTAAGCAAAACTAGGTATAATGAAAACCAATTTTACCATAGACTAATTGATACAAAGAAGAGCTAAGGTCCTACAGCATTTCATTAACATTATAATAAAACGACGTTGAATGAAACAACATTCTGAGAGGAACAGCTGTATGTATTGTATATACATAATCCACCAAAGAAGGAAATGATTCTATTATGGATGGCTTATTCTTGATGAACCCATTAAATCTAATAATGAATATTGCTTCATTTTCTAAATACTTACATCTCTCTTTTTTTAAGATTTTACTTTTTATTAAGCAATTTTAGGTTCACAGCAAAAATAAGAGGAAATGCAGAGATTTCCCATATACCCTTGCCCCCACACATACTTAGCCATTATTAAATCCTCCACCAGAGAGGTATATTTTGCCACTTACATTTACACAGCATGATCAGCCAGTGTCCATAGTTTACCTCAGGGTTCACTCTTTTTATTGTACATTCTATGGTTTAAACAAATGCATAACTGCCATAAATTTTTTTTCTGTTTTCCAGTTATTCATTCCTTTCCCTTTCCCAGGCTCTGGCAACCACTGATCTGTTTAATCTCTCAACAGTTTTGACTTTTGCCTGGCTGATGTGTCTCAAGGGTTGACTGTTGAGCTATGAACCAGGAGGTCATGGTTCGATTCCTGCTCATGGGCATGCCCAAGATGCAAGCTCAATCCCCAGTGGGGGCATGCAGGAGACAGCAGATCGATGATTCTCTCTCATCATTGATGATTCTGTCTCTCTCTCTTCCTCTACCTTCCTCTCTGAGATAAAAAAAAATAGATTTGACTTTTCCAGAATGTCATATAGTTATCATTATTGCCAAAAATATGTATTCTGTTCACATTGGGTGGAGTACTACATAAATGTCAAGTTGATTAATAGTTCATGTCTTCTATACTCTTCTTGATTTTCTTTATACTTTTTTATATATCAATTACTGAAAAGGACTTTGAAACATTTAAATATGTTAGCTTTAATTTATTCTGCTTTCAGTTCTGCCAATTTTTGAATCATGTATTTTGAAGCTCTATTGTTAGATGCATTAAAATATGTTAGGTCTTCATGATGATTTAACTACTTAATCATTAGAAAAATTTCCTCATCATGAGCAATATTCCCTATTTTGGAGAACACTTGGTCTGATACTTATATAGCTATTCCTGCTTTTTTTTTACTCATGTTTTCTTTTACATTAATATACTTTTAACTCATCTAGGGATGCATATTTAATTGGTTGTTATTAGGTATATAATTTTCCCCAGTCTGATAATATTTGCTTTTAAATGTTATGTTTAGATGATAATATATAGTTAATGTAATTATTGACATGCTTGATTTTTACTGTAATCTGGTTATTTGCTTTTCATTATCCTTTATATTTTTTATTATTTTAATGTTATCTATCTTCTTTTGGATTAGGTAAACTTTTTATTCCATTTTATCTCTGCTCTTAGTTTATTAGCCATAAGTCCTTTTTATTTTAAAGCAGATGTTATAGGGTTTACATTTTTATTCTAAACTTATCAAATATTATACCACTTCACAAATATAATATAAAAATGTTAATTTCCCCCTTCTCCTGCTCTTTGTATTGTTACTGTCATATAACTTATTTCACTTATGTTATAAATCCTCTGGTATATAATTCTTATTTTGCAATAAATAGTGAATTATCTTTTTTAAAATAAAGGAAAAAATGAGAAGTCTCTAACTCATATATACCCAATATTTATCATTTCTAGTTCTTTTTACTTTTTTTATAGATTTATTTTTCTGTCTGGTATGTTTTTTTCCATCTGTCTGAAGAACTTCCTTTAACTTATTTTAGTTTATATATGGTTTCCCTTTTTAATTGCTCTTAGAAATTCTTAAAACAATAGATTTTAACAGAGAATAAAATAACTTTTAAACACTATATATTTCTTGCAACATCTCCTAAGATTTATCTGTTTTCTTATTGAAATACTTTAAACTTCCCAGTGTGGGTGTTTGGCAAAGTGTCAGAGGCTTTGTATGATGACGAAAACCATGTGGATTCTCTCTGCTTTGGTTATCGAAATTTTTTTTTTTTTTCTTTCCTTTTTGAAATATAATTTCACTGGATATAGATTTTTAGATTGAACATTTCTGTTGTTTCTAATTGCCTTTAAAATGTCTTTCTATTTTTTCTGGCTTCTATTGTTTTTGATGGCAAGGCTGAAGACATTTTTATCTTATTTGTCCTCTATGTCATTTGCCTTTGTTTGATTTTTCTGAAATAGATCCTGCTTGGATGTCATTGAAATTGTTGGGATTTTTGGTTTGTTTGTTTATTTATAGTTTTCTTCAAATATGGAAAATTTTTCAACTATTTTTAATATGTTGTGTGTTTTTTTCTGTTCTCCTCCTCCTTAGATTTCAATTACACAGTGGCAAAATTAAACTCTTTGATATTGTCCACTAGCTCTTTTAAAATGTTTTCATTCTTTTTCCCTCTTTGCTGCATTTTGGATGTTTTCCATTGCTAAGATTTCCAGTCCAACACTCTTCTCTTCTGTAAAATCTAAGTAAAATTTTCATTTCACATCTCAGCAAGACACAATACTCTGCTTGATTTTCCCTCCCTGTGCCATGGCCATAATGTGCTCCAGGCAGAAAGCCAAAGCAATCCTAGGACACCTCATGTGCCCCCCTTCTCTCAGAGGTCACACAGCCTATCCAGCCTCTTTCTAGCCCGATGGCTGAACACAGTTGTTACATGGATTGTGCCCAATGTGCTAGGTGTTCTCAATGGGATAAGGCCCATATCAGTTTCTCCTTCATGGGCTACAGCAAAAATCTCATCCTTACTTTCCAATAATTAAGCAGAATTATAATTAATTCATAGGGATTTAAAAAATGAGAAGTCTCTAACTCAAATTACTGTTTAATAGCCAGAAGACAAATTGTATGCATATCATTTGAGGAGGAAAAGCTTCAATTAAGTCAGAATATTTTAAGTATAGTTAATACAGGGCACACAATGAGTAATACGTTGTGTTTAATTTTTCAGAAATTTTTACTTGGATGTTAAAGAAATGGTTCTTGCCTAGTTTCCCAATTAAAACATTAAAATCAGGCATCAAAAAGATCATCCAGTGTTAGCACTGGAAGGAAAGTATATATTACCATTTCTGACACTCACATTTATAGCTTTGGAAAGAAACATCAGAGAATGTAAGTAACTTTTTATTTATGCAAGGCAACATAGCTTGTTATTGGAAGAGCTGAGGTAACCTGATTCCCAGTCTTGTGTGCAATAGATTTTCTATTCCCTCCTCCCTCAGAATTCAGAGTATACTGAAATATACAATGCTGTATATAATATAAACAAATAGGATGTTATCTTTCTAAAAGATAATTTTTTTCAATTATCCTCATGTTGTATTATCTTTGAACTGTTAATTAAGCAATACTAGATTAAGTTATACATATCATCCTTTATAGTCATTTATTACTTCTATATAAAGCAAACAGCCAAATTACGGTATACAGGAAGGGGGGGGGAATACACCTTATTTTTTTAATACCATTTGTTTCACCTGTCTATTCTTTAACACTCTACAGTATTATACTGAGATAGAGTCTTAGAAAATAGTTATTATTTGAGCCCATGGAGATTTTGTAAAGAATTACATTCTTTATCAAGAATCTTAAGTCTTAAAGAAATAATCTTAAGTTGATATAAAATATCTGATCCCCTCAAGAGTTCCCTTAAGGTTTTATTTTTACAATCTTACTTAGCAGGCATTTAAGCAAATAATTCACCTAAGTTGTCTACTTAGTTGAATTGAATCTTCAGCAAGCTAGTGTTAGAGAGATTACATAGTGACCTGAATGATGTTCAAACAATTCAGAATTAGCTAACCCAAAGGAAGCTTATAATACCCTTCACTCATTATTAATACCATATTACATCACCTGCTTAAAAAAGTAGACCTTGAGTTCAAAGAAAGGAGATGCTGTAGTGAGAGCTAAAATGCGACGCAAAGCTTCTGAGCCCCAAAGAGTTCCCACTGGCTTTGCCAATGCTGCATTTCAGTCACTCCTTTTGGTCCAGCATTAACCAAAAAACTTTTGTCAAAATGCATGCTTGAGACAAAACACATTCGCTTACGTGAATTAGCAGGTGGAAAAAGAAGAGTGTTTAATTTGGATGAAATGAGTTTCCAGATATGCACTTATATGTTTTAGTCAGCAGATAATCACTGAGTGCCTACTGCATGTTAGACATTGTAATAGGGCTGTGGTTGGCAAACTGTGGCTCGCGAGCCACAGGCGGTTCTTTGGCCCCTTGAGTGTGGCTCTTCCACAAAATACCACAGACTGGGTGAGTCTATTTTGAAGAAGTGGCATTAGAAGAAGTTTAAGTTTAAAAAATTGGCTCTCAAAAGAAATTTCAATCATTGTACTGTTGATATTTGGCTCTGTTGACTAATGAGTTTGCCAACCACTGTCTAGGGAATACATTAATGTATGAGCCATAGTTATGATTAGTAATCTGTATGATCTTGTCCATTTGTCTAGTTAGTTGTTGCTTGCTTTTCCCACCCACCAGCACCAGCAAACACTGGGATGCAACTCTGTATGTCTTGTTCATCATTCTATCACTAGCCACTAGATTGGCTGCTGCCTCATAGTAGTCACTCAATATTTGTTGCTTAGTTAAATTAATGATTCTTCCCTACCCTCATGACAGTCTGATGTTAGGAAAATGGTTAGGAAAGTTGATAGCAAAAAAAAAAGCACATTTCAAGTGAGGGAGTAGTTGGACATTTTCAGAATGTTTTCATTGAGATTTATCAGTATTTTATGATTCTAAATTTTCTGTTTCATCAGGTTAGCATTAAAAAAGAATCAGCTCTGTCCTACCTGGTCTGGCTCAGTGGATAGAGCATCGACCTGCAGACCAAGGGGTCCCAGGTTCGATTCCGGTCAAGGGCACGTACCTTGGTTGCAGGCTCATTCCAGGCCCAGGCCATGGTCCGGGCATGTGCAGGAGGCAACCAATTGATGTGCTTCTCTCCCATTGATGTTTCTCTCTGTCTTTCCCTCTCTTTTCCACTCTCTCTAAAAGATCAATGGAAAAATATCCTCAAGTAAGGATTAAAAAAAAAAATCAGCCCATCTGACATGTCTCAGTGGTTGAACCTCGACCTATGAACCAAGCCGTCATGGTTCGATTCCTGGTCAAGGCACATGCCTGGGTTGCAGGCTCCCCACTGTGGGGTGTGCAGGAGGGAGCCGATCAATGATTCTCTCTCATCATTTATGTTTCTATGTCCCTCTCCCTCTCTCTTCCTCTCTAAAATCAATAAAAAAAGAATCATTTACTTATATGTATATTTAATAATACATATTTTAGTGGCTTTCTGCACCTACTTATTTCATTTTCATAGTGGTACATATGACAGAACAGATATTAGAACATCAGAACCCAAGAATTAGAAGAAGGAAGAATTTAGTGCTATCTGGGCAATATCTCTTCTTAATTTAAGTCTACCTTGTGGCCAGACTCACCAGTGAGCTCCTAAAAAAAATAATAATAATAATTCCAAATTCAAAAGAATTGGTGAGAAATTATAGATGTGAAGGCTATTTCTTGGGAACTCAAAAGAGACTTTTTATTTCCCATGAAATCAAACTTCATCACACAGCAAAATCTCATCATCATTACTACTTAATACCTCTTCCCTCTCCTTCTACAGTGACTCTCTGCTTGCCTTGGCAGGAACTCCCTCATGAACTCCCAATTTTCCCTCCTCATCACTCTCACCCTGAAATTTTTTTATTGTTCCTCTCCCCATCATCTTTTCATCTTTCCCAATGGAAAAATTGTCAGAGGTCTTTACTGGCCCACCCTCAACCACTATTTTAAATCCCTCTCATTTTTGGAAGGGCCTTGTCTCCAGGATTGTCCTCTCTCTCTCTCTCTCTCTCTCTCTCTCTCTCTCTCTCTCTCTCTCTCTCTCTCTTTCTCTCTCACACACACACACACACACGTGTGCGCGCACACACACACACACACAATTTCACTGTCTCCATGTTCACTGCTTCTTAGGCCTTCAAATATCTCCCCACCTTACAAATAAGCTTTGCTTAAATGTACTTCTACTTGCTAGACAAAACATGATACTGCATTCATGAATCACTTGTGAATGATTCTGCTTGATAGGCAATTTTTTATTCAAAATGTGAGCTGAGACAAAGAAAAATATCTATATATATATATAAAAGCCTAATGTGCAAATTGTCCCCACGGGAGGTCAACTGGGAGACCAATCGCTCGCTATGACATGCGCTGACCAGCAGGGGGTGGCACAGAATGAAGGGAGGCCCCGGCCGGCAGCCAGAAGTCCCCAATTGACCCTGATTGCTGGCCAGGCCTAGGGACCATACCCATGCACAGATTCATGATCCGGGCCTCTAGTATACTAATAAAGCACATCACTGGCAATATAGATATGGATACTACTCATCATAAGGCTCTCTAGCTCCATAGTCTATGGTTCCCTAATTCATTTGTCATTTCTGTGTCTTTCAAGAGCTTCTGTTTCAGAGTAACCTCATCCTATCTTCAATTATACTTGGTTATTGACTTGTTTAATATTTTCTTTAGGGAAGATTTCATGTTTTAGTTGTTCCTAGCATGGTATTCTGTGAATAGGTATTAATAACCATTGAAAGAACAAGTAGTAATTTAACTTTGTTCCAGGTTCACTAGTAATGTTTGCTTTTCAAAAGTAAGTTGTAATACTCTATTCCTAAAAGTAGTGGAGACTGCTATTTTCCTTGTTAAGAAGTACAAAGAAATAAAAAATAAGGAACGTAGCTCAAGGACATAGATGATATGGGAAATCCTCTCTAAAATTTATATAATATAGATTTTACATGCTGACAAGGTAGGTCACTGGGAGCCGGTTCCCATTCTGACGTGTATTTTGTACAGTGCCTAGGTCCATAGGAATTTGTGGTGAACAAATAGAGGGTAAAAGCAATGGGTTTGATAGATACAATGAGGAATGAGATTCTTATCATTTGTTTTCAGCTCTAGCATTACATAGATAGCCTTTAGCCTCTAACATGGGGTTTTGAGAGTCAAATCCTTCATCCTCAAAATCAGAAATACTAACTGCACATCTAGATGGTTTAAAAAGGGTTTTATTTAGGGTAATGGCTGTAAAAGAACTAGTATTACTCTTCACTGTGCAAAATAAATCAATAGCCCAGCATTCCAGAGAGGATTGTATGAATATGACAAAAATGCATTCTTTCCATTCTCCTATGTTCTTTCCTTCCAAATAGTTGTATTTCTTTTCCTCCTTAATTAGAGCTACTGGGTTTTCATAGTTGCTTAATTAAATTGGGGCAATATCAATTCTGTGATGCCTTTAGGAAAGTAATTCCAATTATAGGGCCAATCTGTCAGTAAAAGTTAAGAGGCCAAAACATTTTAATAGCAAAGTTACAGGGAACAAAGGACGAATATAATATGTAGGAGATATATTTAATAATTAGTCTTGCTATTAGCTAAGTTTTATAGAAATTGCTCATAGTCTTGACTTATAAACCTTGGATGCAGGGTATGAGTACGTACTTCAGCACTCTGAGCTCAGATGGCTTGAGTGGCTATGTGGTCTCCTTTATGGACAATACCATATGGAAGGTTCAGCATTGCCTGGCTGGTATTACCTGGATGAGTCATCTTATCCACCTAATTTTGTTAATTCTTTTATGTGTGCTCTCTATATTAGTTATCGATTGCTGCATAACAAATTGCCTGAAAACTTTGAAATTTAAAACAATACACATTTATTATTTTAGCTTCTGTAGGTTAGGTATCTAGGTACTGCTTATGTGAGTCCTCAACTTCAAGTATCCCACAGAGCTGCCGCAGGTGTAAGGCTGGGAGCTCATCTAAAGGCTCAGCTGGGGAAGGATCTGCTTCTCAGTGGTTATTGGCAGGACTTAGTTCCTTGATACTGTTGGTTAGAAACTGCCTTCAATTCCTTGCTACATGGGCCTCCCCTCTGTGGTTGTTTACTTCATCAAAGTCAGTAAGGTAGAAAGAAGGCGAGAAACTGCTAGCGAGATGGAATTAACTGTCTTATGTGATATTATCTGGAAGTGGCATTGTATCATCTTTGACACAATATATTGGCCAGATGTCATAGCTAGTATAGCCCACAATGCAGAAGACGTAATAATTAGTAGAGCCCACAATAGAGAACAGGAAATTATCAGGGCATGATTAACAGGAGACAGGGACCACTGGCACCATCTAAGAGTCTGTTTGCCACCATCTCCTATGGGTATTGTCCTGAAACTCAAAAATTCACACTTAATGTTCCCACTCTTCTAGATCTTCCCACTCGCCTCTTCTCCAGACCTACATGACTCCTATTTTCCAATATCTGAGTTCCCTCTAATCTCCTGACCAACCAGCTGAGCCATTGGCTACTTCCCAGAATACATATATCATTAACTTTCTCATCTAACCACCTTACACAGAAAGCTGATGACCAGGAACTCAATAAACCTCTGCTTACTAGGAGGATTTCCCTTCACCATTGCCTTTTGCCTCTCAGTGGAGTTGTACTGCAGAACATTAACTCATACTACCAAATTATGCTAATCTAGTCATGAACCATGCCAAGGTTTTATTTTGTTTTGTTTTTGCTTTAAAAGTATATTTATTGCTTTAGTTTTTGTTGCAAATAATATGTCAATTGTAAAATATGGAAAATAAGTTTAAAAAAAGGAAGTTATTACTTGTGACATGACCATCCAATCTGTTTATAAACATACTAGGGGCCCAGTGCATTAATTCATGCACCTTGAAAGGAACTGTGGGCCGCAAGGCTGCGGTGGGCACAAGGGCGGGTCTCGGCCCATCCTCCACGGCCCCGCCTTGGTCCTCAGTCCCCTGTCTGCCAGCAGTCTTACTCCAGCCACTGCAGCTCCCACGCGCTGACGGTGCCAGCCCCATTTGCACCCACTGATGGTGCAGAGCAATTGGCGCTGGTGCCAGCAGCAGGTGCAAGTGGGGACGGTACCATCAGTGGTGTGAGCAGCAGCTGCTGCCCCAATCACCCCTCAGTAGCAGGGGAAGGTGGAGAAGCCCTGAGGGGCAATCAGGGCCAGCAGCTGCCACTCACACATGCTGATGGCACCTAGCGATCAGGGCTGGCACCGGGCACCAGCAGCGGGTGCAAACTGTGGCTCTGGTGCCAGCAGCAGTTGTGAACGGGGAGGTACCAGCAGCAGGTGAAAGTGATGGGAAGGATGGCAGCACATGGGAGCAAAGAATTTTCAGTAACGCCAGAAGCTCGCCTCAGTAACAGTGACCAGCACCCTGCCTTGGTCTGGCGTCCCTGCTCACCAGCTCCACTGAAACCCGTCATGTTCTGCACTCTGCCTCCTGCTGCTGACTTCCATTATGTTCCGCATGCGCCCCCTTGTGGTTAGCACACGTCATAGCAACCGGTTGTTCGGTTATTCCAGCATTCGGTCTATTTGCATATTAGCCTTTTATTATATAGGATACAAATATATTAATACATATTACACATATATGCAAATTCTGAATGCACATATATACGTTACACATATGTTTGATCTGGTATTTGATTTGACCACTGTTGCTATTTCATATATATAGGCAGAAGATATGAAACTCCTAGACCAGAGACAAAGAACTTTATTATCCAAGACACAGCAAGAAGCATGAGAATCAATGTAGTTGCAGCAGTTCCCCTTGTCCTCAAGTCCCAGGGCAATAATGTGGAAAACCCAAGTTTTATATTTTTCATTATGCAATAAAAAGCCTATCACCAGGCTAGAGGTGTGAGCTGAGGGAGAGATGTCAGAGCAATAAATGTTGGTAATTTGGGATTCTGCACTACCTACTCAGGTAAATTATCATGCCCTCCAGTCCCACTCAGTCCTGATTCCTAATTACTATTTCCATTAGATAATGGATTATTCTGCCTTTCCAAACTTATGACTTGTTGGGTCTGACAATACTCTTAACAGGCAACTCCAACTACACAGTCACTTAATGTCCCGTGGTCAAGCACTTAGTCCTTAGTCTCCATCCACACCCAACAGCACAGCAGGAACGACCTTATGAACGATGATTAGCTCTTGCCATAGATGATATGGCCTTGCTTTACAATATTATTAGCCTGTGCAGTGATTTTCTATTCAGGCCTTGCAGAGATTCCACTCAGCTTTCTTATCTAAGGCAGATGCCTTTAGCTCCACTGGATCTACTACATCTTATGGTCTAAGAGGCAGAGCTCCTCTTGTCATAGCCTTACCCTACAGTAAAGCCATCTCTTGCTCTGGGTCTCACTCAAAACTGTAAGCCTTATAATTAACTTTAAAAATAGGTTGAAACAGTATTTTTAAATGCGGCATGCATTTTTTCTCTAAAATCAAAAAATGCTATAAGCTTCTATACTTCATTCCTAATGATTGAAGGTACAGGACCAATACTTTTTATTTAGCATCCAAAAATCAAATATTTTAAAATTTTATTTTCAAATTAGTGTTGTCATAAAACATATTAGCTTCAGGTGTACAACACAGTGATTAGACATATACATACCTTATGATATGATCACCCTAATAAGTCTAGTAACCATCTGACACCATACATAGTTATTATAATATTATTGACTATATTCCTTATGCTGTACTTTATTTCCCCAAGGCTATTTTTATAACTGACAATTTATAATTTTTAATCCCTTTTTCACCCATACCCCCCAGCCTACCTCCCATTTGGTGACCACAAATTTCTTCTCTGTATCTATGAGTTTGTTTCTGTTTTGTTCATTTACTTTGGTTTTTTAGATTAAACATGTAAGTGAAATCAGAACGTATTTGTCTCTCTGTGTCAGACTTATTTCACTTAGCATAGTGCACTCTAGGAGGAGGACGAATAATATTATCTTGAAAATGATGTCCGATTTACCTCAGACTACTTCATCACTGTGCAGGCCCCTGAAACATTATTAGGTATCGTCCACATTCTGTGCCTTACATGGGAATTCATACTGATTGCTACTTCCTAATTACCAAGTTATATCAACTTGATGTCATCAATATAGTAGACCAGCATGATGATGGGATAGTGAGCAAGGATAGTAAGTACCAAAGGGATATACTCTCTAATCCTAAACTGCTTCAATGTGGGAGAAAATAAATATAAAAATCAAATAACAATAGAAACTTCAAGCAGTACTTATCAACTTGATGATATGAGCAAAGATGGTGTAACAGTTTAGAGAAAGGCAAGAGCATTGTAAACCAGATGGTTACTATAAGCCAACACATAGACCCAACATTGTACATGGGCTAAGATAGAAATGAATATATTTACTATTCTTGTATACTGTGTATACAGTCATAAAAGTTTCTAGATCCATTGGAGGACTCTACCATCTAGCCACTTAAAAATCCAGGCACATAGAGGCTTTGCCACCTTCTACTATATACTACTACACTATTTCCTAGCTCATCTCAAACTTGGATATGCCAGTTGTGGAAAAAGTTTCATGATTACCATAGTGTAATGAATCTGGAAATGACACACATCTTATACATTAGCTAGAACTCAGTAGCATACTTATACCTAACTACAAGCAAGATTGAGAAATGTATTCTAGCCACAGGACTGATTAAATAAAGAACAGGACCCAATTGAAAATGACAATGTAGGGACCCTTGTCCAAGCAGGGCAAAAGTACTGTTGAAACTAAAATAGAAAGCTTTTACCTTTCTTCTATGATATCTCTCTCAATTTGTCATGCTGTGGGGGTTTTTTATTTTATGACTTTCTAAGTTAATTAAAAATTTAAATTATTTGCACGAATTTTGCCATTCATCATTATATGTATAACTAGCTTTCCCGTTGCAGGAAAAAATCCTGCAATAGGATTTCCTGCTGCACTCTACCCCGCCTCCGCCCCCCCCTTGTCCCCAGCCCCGCCCTTGTCCCCCGCCTCGCCTTCTCCTCCAGCCCACCCGCGTTTCCCTTCATCCCTGGCCCCGCCTCCACTCCACCTTTATCACCCGCCTGGCCTTCTCCTCCAGCCCTCCCGCGTTTCCCTTCGCCCCCGGCCCCACCTCCGCTCCGCCCGCCCCGCCTTCTCTTCCAGCCCTCCCTTGTTTTCCTTCCCCCCCGGCCCCGCCTCCGCCCCGCCCGCCCCGCCTTCTCTTCCAGCCCTCCCTTGTTTTCCTTCACCCTGGCCCCCCCACCGCCCCGCCCTTGTCACCCGCCCCGCCTTCTCCTCCAGCCCACCCTTGTTTCCCTTCACCCCCGGCTCCGCCTCCGCCCCGCCCTTCTTCCCCCGGCCCCGCCTCTGCCCCGCCCTTCACCCCCGGCCCCGCCTCCGCCCCGCCCTTCTTCCCCCGGCCCCGCCTCTGCCCCGCCCTTCTCCCCCGGCCCCGCCTCCGCGCCCCCCCCCCCCTGCTTGCTTGCTTCTTTGAAGCTTTACTCCCTTCTGCAGCTGTTGGCTTCTTTGGAAGCTGTCTTGATATGCAAATTAGCCGCCATCTTTGTTGGGGAAATTTGCATACTCATCCTGATTGGTTAGTGGGCGTGGCTTGGCTGGTGGGCGTGGCTTAGGTGTAGCAAAGGTGCGGTCAATTTGCATATTTGTCTATTATTAGATTAGATGCCAGCTTTTGATACAGATATGAGTAATTTGTATGTGGAATCACTAAAATTCACAAGTTGTTTTTTGTTGTATATGTATGCATATTTGTTCTCACCAGAACAGTGGAAACACTGCCCAAAATGAACTCAACTGTTTTAATTTTCCTTCTGGGTACATTCTGCTAACATTCTCTTCCATTAGCTTACTGCTGAGCAAGGAAGGCTAAAAGGAAAAGAAACTATGGTTTATCCTATTTTTTGATTTCCTTCTTTGCCATCAATTTCAGTGTATGTGGTTGGCTAACATGGGACAGTAACATGAGTAAGATAGGCTATGATAGTGTTTCTTAGCCATTTGTATTTTTTAGAACATGATTGCCTCTGCCTTCAAAGCAAGTTCAAGGGGACTCTGAAGACTGTAAGTGACATCATTTATTTAGTCATAGGTATGACACAATGGCCTTGTACTCACTTTGAGTCTCGCCGAACACACCACACATGATGGTTGCACCAGAATTCTGTGCTCTAGAGGCATTGCAAACACTGCATGCAAATAAGCCAGCAAGAAACAGTGGCCCTGCATATTGTGTGAAGCTCCCCTGCTAATGTGCATGCTCTATTGTCCCACTGGACTTCACTTACAAAAATTAGGTCAAAAATAAAATTACTTTAAAAATTTAGGTCAGTGACAGCAGAGCATTATACCAAGCACCAGGCGCTCTGAGGTGGTGTCCAGTGAAACTGCACAGGTCGCACACTCACTAAACCAGCCCTGTCTAACTGTGCACCCAGGAAGAAGTTAAGCGGAATTTGGTTTTGTGAAAGAGTTAATGCTTGAGAAAATCAAAGTGTGTAAACAATATGGTTTCTTTCCATGGTTTATTATTTGTCATGTATAATTATGGTGGTCATATACCAATATTATGCCTAATATATGGCAGGTATCAGACTTTGTAGGAATTACTCTGGAAGAGATAATTATTATAATTCCCAACTTACTGATGAAAAACTGAGGGTCATAGAGGTTAAGTGTTTTCACAGGGCCATGAAAGCAATGTCCATTTTACTCCAAAATTCTTGATCTTATTCTGATATATCCACTCTACTCCATATAAATTACCAGTGATCAAATTACATAATTTAAAAAATATTTATTTTACCATCTACAACATATTCATTATCCATATCAATTTTTCCCCTAATCTGTATGCAACAAGTCAAAGTTAACCTCAATAAAGCTTATGGGGAGAGACCGTTGGTCTAATTAAACCTAATTCTAGATATGAAGCTTAACATCACTAAGTGGCTATCTATCCACTGTTTGACTATTCCAAGTGTTGGAGAGCTCATTTATTCTCAGGTAGTCATTCCATTTGCAGAAAGTCCTCAGCAAAGCAAATGTGAATCAAATCAAGGGCTATAAAAATGTTAAGACTGCACATTTTCAAAGCATAAAGCCCTATTCCAAAATCAAATTAGAGTAAGGAAATGCTATATTTTAGTAAACATCTATGCAATAATACTGTTTGGGAGTATGAAAAAATAATTTCCTTCCACCATTATTACTGATATACAGCTTAATAATTTCTCAATGAGAAAATAGCCTGGCTAGCAGGCAGCTGGGGAGCAGGTGAATGAGTCTGCAAAGACTGCAATCTCTGGCATGCCATGTCTTGCATTTTGATGGGCTAGTGACTACCATGTGAGAAATAGAAAAAGAACAAAAGGCAGAGTTTAAAAAATTTTTTTGAATTCAAATCTTAGCTCCACAACTTGTGCCGGGTCTCTCTAGCGATGTGAAGTTAAAACAGAAACTTAACTGAGTCTCTGTTTCTTCCTCCGGAAACTGAGATGATAGTAAAACTTCATAGGATTGTTAACAGAATCACATTAATCCAATGAGCTGATGTAGGTAAATGCTCTTTATAAATACAAGGTGCTGCACAAATATAGATGGCATTACACTCTCCAGTACTTAAAAGTGCATGAATGAATGTAAAAATAAGCTGACCAGGAGGTAGGAATTGACCAAAAGCAAAGCAAGATATAAGAGGAATAAAGAAAAAGGTGAATGTGAGGAAAACAGGCACTGGAACAAAACTGATCAGACCTCTGCTTTTATGAAGAGAACATCTTTATATATGACTAGAGGCCCGGTGCATGAAAATTCATGCACTGGAGGGGAAGTCCCTCAGCCCGGCCTGCCCCCTCTCACAGTACAGGAGCCCTCAGGGGCGGGAGGTGTCGCAGCAATCAGGGGAAGGCAACGCCCCATCATGCTCTGCTGCTGCCACTGCTGGCAGCAAAATCCTCGGTCAGCCCTGGTTACCTGAGCATTAGGCAGCCCTGGGTGACTGGGCAGCTGCCATCTGAGGCTTGCCTGCACCTCGGGCTGTCCCTGGGTGGCTGGGGGGCTGAGGAGACTGGGGGACTCCGGAGGCAGGCCTGGGGGTGGGCTCAGTCATGCCGCATGCCTGCCGCCCCAGCGGGGCTGAGGGGATTGGCCACCGCCAGATTGTGGCTGTGGGCGCTGCCATCTTTGAGGGTGGGGCAGTCAATTAGCACATTCTCTCCTTATTGGCTGTGGGCGCTGCCATCTTTGAGGGCATGGCAGTCAATTAGCACATTCCCTCCTTATTGGCTGTGGGCACTGCCATCTTTGGGGGCAGGGCAGTCAATTAGCATATTCCCTCCTTATTGGCTGTGGACGCCACCATCTTTGCATTGACATGAGGGTCCATTAGCATATTCCCTCTTTATTAGATAGGATATTGTGCTCAATGTTATCAGAAATGTAAAAATAATAAGAAGATATAAAAGATTATCTTCACCTCAAGTGCTTCCTGTATTACAATTTGGAGGCAGAAGGCCCAGCCTTACTATAACTTGACTTGTTCTATGATCTGGGTTAAAGATATAGCCAATTTGAGTCTCATTTTCCTCATCTGTAAAATGGGAATAATAAATGTCTTCCAAGATTGCTGATGAGAATTAGTTGAGAAAGCATCCATGAAGATATACTACGAACATGTGAGCTACTAGTGTGAGTCTGTTCATAAGCACAGATGAGTGGGTACAAATATTGATAGAACAACAATTCAGTAGGCTCTGCAAGGGGCTGAAACGCTGTGCTCCTATCTAATGATATTTGAAGCATGAGCCAGGGAGCAACAGAGCAATAATCAGGATAAAGGATCTTTGGGAAATCATATATATTTTCCTATAGAAACTACAAGGAAGACGTTAGCTGAAGAAGAGAGTGAGATCTGGTGCCATCAGGCGATGTTCCAGCATCTCAGATTCTTAATACACACTTGGTATTCATCATCTCTATTTGACAAATATGGCCATAAACCTGAAACAGGGCAGTCAAACATAATTAAAGACCAAATGACTGCTCTGTAATGAGAAACAAGTTTTCCTTTTTTAACTCCAACAGCTTGGAGTGTTGCAGTTTGGCCCAGGGAGATTAATATAGGAATGCAATTCAGGTAACGAAATGGTGATCTCAATAGCAGCTTTTCCACTCCTTAGGTTCCTTTTGAATTTAGTTCTTGGACTTCAGTTTCCCACAAGGAAGGGGTAAGAATTGCTGTCTCACAGCATGTGGAATCTTGGGATTGTTTGTTTGTTTGCTATACAGCACACTTTCTTTCTCTGGAAAGAACACCCCTACTTCCTTTGGTAGAATTGACTCTTTAATTTTGTGCAGTCTTGGTAGATCCTAAATAAAGATATTATTTCTTTCTTGAAGGGAAGGCTGGGGTGGGTGTTCATGATTCAAACTTAGCCAATAAGGCATTAAATGTAAAGACAAAGGACTTGAAAAGAGGCCTGGCACTCAATCTGAAATGTTATCTGATGAAGCTATAATTAATTCTTGCTACCTGATTTCCCAAGAGGTCCTTTGCTTCCAAATCTTTCTGAAATGTTCCTTTAGTTCTGAGTCAACTCATACACCTTCACTAAACAACCTCTTTTTTTAAAAAAATTAGCCAGAATAGCAACATTTTAAAGTTTGCAGAAACCTAAGTCATAACAAACAATCCAAAACAACCAAAAAACAAAAATGCTATGATTTCCCCAACCTAATAGTGCTGAGAGGGGATAGTGCTATTAATATAGGGCTATTGGATAGTGCAATTAATATTGGATATTAATATCCAATAGATAGTGCTATTAATATAGGAGAAAATCTGTAAGGAAATCATCCTTACAGAGCATAAATCCCCGCTGTTCTGTCTCTCGTATGAAAGAGAACTGCTTGTGGCATTTAGACCTGCTACAAATATAAATTTTGATGTACTCCAATTCATCTATATTTTTGTTTTATTGCCTGTGCTTTTGATGTCACATCCAAGAAATCATTGCCAAAACCCAGAAAGCTTTTCCCATTTTCTTCTAAGATTTTTGTAGTTTTAGGTCTTACGTTTAGGTCTTTGAACCATTTTCAGTTAATTTTTGTATATGATGTAAGATCACAAATAGAAAGTTAAACATTGTTATTCAAGAAATCCTGACATCACTTTGTGGAAGTTCTAACAAAGGTAGTTTATTAAGTCAGGATCCCTGAGTGAGAGGGGATATTGGCAATTCAGGTAGTTTTTCAGTGTAAGGAAAATTGTGGGTCTGGTAAAGTGTGGTTTTGGTACTTTCCCACTTCCTTTATAAGGTCCATTTTTGCCCTTCCAGCACTCAAATAAAAATACCCTTCAAGATCCTACTCACTTCCAGCTTCACAAATCAACACCAAGGTCGGTGCTAGGAACGAGAGCTGACCTCTGTGGAGCACCTGCTTAGTGCCAGAAACTTTGCTATATTATCTCATTTCACATTATCAGAAGAAAGTTTTGCTCAAGATATGAGAATTTTTAATTCTCACCCTATGATATGTTTACTGATTTGAGAGAGAGAGGAAGGGAGACAGAGAGAGGGAGAGAGAGAAACATTACTGTAAGAGAAATATCAATTGGTTGCCTTCTGTATGTGCCCTGACCAGGGATCAAACCCGAAACCTAGGTATGTGCCCTGACGAGAACCTGCAATGACTTTGGTTTATGGACCGATGCTCCAACCAACTTAGCCACCTGGCTGAGGCTCCACCTGCATTTAAATGATACATTTATAGACTAAAATCCTTTCAAATCCATTTATTCCTTAATTCATTTGTTTATTTATTCTTTTTTTTTCAATAAATAACTATTGAGCACCAACTATGCATTGGGCACCATGCCAAGATCTAGAAATACAGCTATTAACAAGCCAACAAAGATAATGCAAGTGATTTATTAAATAATTCCAAAGAAATCATTGAGAATGGTAGGTTCCCAATTTGGTATTTGAGAGCAAGCAACTCCTTGGCCAGAACATCTTGGTTCCATACCTCATACGATCCTAGCATGAAGTCAGCCCACATTCCGCTTAGATCATTTATAACAGATATGATCAGATCTGAAGCCAACAGTATTTGGAATTTGATTAGATGGTAGACCAGATGGTATAAGAATAGGCAGAAGGCACGACACCATATTGTCCCCTGTGCTATCTAGTGAAAATTCAGTAGTATCTCATTCTCACCCTCTCTCCCTCAACAAAAGATGACTGCCCATTAAAACCCAATAAAAACAAATATAGAATTCCCTTCCTTTGCTAACTGCAAACAGATGTTATTTGCATGAGTGACTAATAAATTGTTGAATCCCCACAATTTTGCCACTCTTTGTCCACATTATAAGAGTCTATCCCGATCCCCATAGTTTAAGGCAGATGTAAATTAACAGTGTAGATTGCCTATGGTTTCAGGAAGATTTTTGCCTGAGATAAAGGATGAAAAGTGCCGCTTATAAATATTTTATTTTTCTTTTAAATTGGGATTTGCTTTTGTTCTTGTTTTTCTTTTTGTTGTGGTGAGTTTTTGGTTTTGGTTTGCTAAGGGTGTAGGTATTTTTCTGAGAAGTATCACAGTTCAACTCCAGAGGGTGGTGCCTTCTGCATGCCCCAAACACCAATCTTACAGATGACTATCAACTTAGGAAAAAACAGAAAATTAAAACTTAACCAGGTGACTGACTCCTTTTTATCAGAAATGAGCTACACTTCAAGCCCAACTACTCTGCAACTCAACGGAGGAGGGGAAGGTAAAAGGTCTGTGATGAAAGGTTTCTCAGAGACAATGAAAAGATATCTAAAATGGATCAACAGGACAAACGCACCCAGACCTCGTGTTTTCTGACACGAACAGACACTTAGTAGTACAATAGCTTGTATTCACAAGATGTCAGGCTATTGAAAGCTTTCTTCAGATTTTTTGAAATATCTCTCTAATGAGAAATTAAAGCTAAAAGAGTGATAGTATCAGAGAGATTCCCTCCTGCCACTTTCTTTAGATTGAGAAACAAAATCCCTGAATGCTCTTTTGTGACTGGACTCATTGACTATTTCTGGAGGCTTGGAGGAATTTCTTTATGGGGCTATTTAGAAGACTCAATTCAGGTGGGGAAAGTTGGGACCTGTCAGCTAACCCATCCTCCCTTGGGGAGAGTTCAAAAGGAAGAAGAGAGTGGACACTGATACGCAGCTCTTAGGAAGCGCTATTCACCTGGGTTCAGAGGTCGCTTTAACTTGACAATATCCTATTTTCATTTATTAAGCAACTGCACTCTACTAGGCACCCGATCAAGCATTGACACCACTGAGATTTCAGCTCCTAAATCATAAATAGGTGACAGAAAGCAAAGGCAGAGAAAGATGAGAACTTGAGAGAATCCAATCTACCTAATCAGCCAGGAATCCTGGGAAAGCCATGGAGACCCAGGCTTTTGTTCCCTACCAAAGAAGCAAGAAGCATCAATGGTACAGTGTGGAAATACAATGATTCAAAATTTGAATTACTTTTCTTCCAAGTAGATAAGCTGACTACCATGCAGCAGTCTGATTTGCGCATTAAAACTCAAATTTATGTATGCTTTCCGAATACAGTTAAGATTCTGAGGTGTCTTGTCTTTGAATGAGCGGTATGACCTAGTGTCTGGGCCTACTTTGTGACCAGCAGAGATCCTGACTGTCTCATTAATCGTTGTGTTTCCATACCTGGCTCAGTGCCGAAAACACAGTAGACCCTTAACAGATATGTGATGAATGAGGAAAAGAAAAATAAGATCTATTAAACACAAATTATTATCAAAATATACTTTATGTCACTATGTCTATCTAATAAGGATTCTGGTCGTTTCCTCCTGTTTTGACTTCCCATTTTGTCTAATATCATAGAGCAGAAGTTCAACTAGAGTTTTTTCTCTGTGTTTATTTTTAGATTAAGGCTGAGGGCAGACATCATGAATTTTGTCCCTCTTACTGTTAGCCTCCAGCAGGACTAGGGGTATCTCTCTATTCCTCTAGCCACATCATCTCCTCTCTCTGCCCCCAAAATGTGGACAGTCCACATGAACCAGCTTCTATTGGGCAAATACCTCCATGAGCCAAAGCAGTTACAAAATTGTAAGGGATATTTAGCCAGCTCTCTTTCCCAACTTCTGGACTGGGGGACTCTACTACTCTGATATCCCAGGAGAATAAGGCAAGTACCAGATCTCTGTTGTTTACATCCTGTACGTTGATCAGCCCATTCAGATCTAAGCATGAATGAAATAAATAGCTATTCTCAAGATGAAATTTTGATTCCTTAAACCTCTCCTTCACAAAAAGCTCTGCCCATCAGGCTGCCATGAAAGCATGCTCTCCTCCTAACTAGTTCAATATTCTATCATCTTTCACTGAAGCAACAATGGAGAAAATCATTATTAAAGGGGATGCTATCTGTGATGGAAGGATGGACTACTTATCAGTTTGGTTCCTTGTCAAACAGTACAGTACAGTGATTAACAGTATGGACTATAAAGTCAGACTACCTGAGTTTGAACCCCAGGTCTTTATTTGTTAGCATTAAGATGCTGAGCATGTTACTTTTCTTGTTTCTCAGTTTCATCATCGATAAAATGGAGATAATTATAATATGTATCTCATAGAGTGGTTGTGATTATCAAATGAGCATAGCTAGATAGATAGATAGATAGAGATAGATAGACAGATAGATAGATGATAGATAGATAGATAGATGATAGATGATAGATAGATAGATAGATAGATAGATAGATAGATAGATAGATAGATAGATTTAAAAAAAACAACAACAACAAGCCCACTGCATGGGAGAACATATTTGCCAATGTTATCACCGATAAGGGATTAATCTCCAACATTTACTGGGAACTCATACAACTTAACAAAAGGAAGATAAACAACCCAATCAAAAAATGGGCAACGGACCTAAATAGATACTTTTCGAAAGAAGACAGAAGGAAGGCCAAGAGGCATATGAAAACACGCTCAAAGCACTAAGCATCTGAGAGAAGCAAATCAAAATGACAATGAGGTACCATTTCACACCTGTCAGAATGGCTATCATCACCAAATAAACAAAAGACAAGTGCTGGTGAGGATGCGGAGAAAAAAGGAACCCTTGTGCACTGCTAGTGGGAATGCAGACTGGTGCAGCTACTGTGGAAAACAGTATGGAGTTTCCTCAGAAAACTGAAAATGGAACTCCCATTTGACCCAGTGATCCCACTCCTAGGAATATATCCCAAGAAATTAGAAACACCAATTAGAAAGGATACATGCACCCTTATGTTCATAGCAGCACAATTTACAATAGCTAAGATTTGGAAACAGCCTAAGATTTGGAAGTGCCCATCAGCAGATGAGTGGATTAAAAAACTGTGGTACATCTAGACAATGGAATACTACACTGCGGTAAAAAAGGAGTTCTTACCATTTGCAACAGCATGGATGGAACTGGAGAGAATTATGCTAAGTGAAATAAGCCAGGCAGAGAAAGATAAATATCACATGATCTCACTCATTTATGGAATATAATGAACAACATAAACTGATGAACAAAAATAGATCTAGAGACAGAGAAACATCGATCAGACCATTAAACCTCAGAAGGAAGGTAGGGGACGGTGGGGGTAAGAGGAAGAGATCAACCAAAGGACTTGTATGTATGCATATAAGCCTAACCAATGGACACAGACAACAGGGGGGTGAGAGCATGAGTGGGGGGGAGGGTAATGGGGGAATAAGGACACATATGTAACATTGTAATCAATAAAGAAATAAAAAAAGTAATAATTAAAAAAAAACAACAACAACAGTTCTTAACATTTGAAAGCTGGCCTGGCACTCATAGGTATGTCATGTTATTCTCTTATTGGACATAAACAGAATGCCAACTTCAGGAACAGTTTACTCTGAAAACATGATAAAGTAAGACAAAGTGAAGCCACTTCATAATTTTGTCTAAGAACAGACAAAAGCTAGATCACTGTGCTGCTCAAAAATGCCAAACAATCCCCCTGTCTTGGCTAAAATGAGTGACTGCTGCTACTTTAGCCATGACAGCTTTATCCTGGCTCTAATCTTCCCACCCCATAAGATAAGATTTAATGAGATCATAAAATTGCCCCTGCTTTTTGAAAACATTCAAATTTAGAAGAAATCCCTGCTTCCTTAGACCTTCCCCCAAATCCCTCAATTAGATCCTAAATCCTAAATCCATGATTAAGTTATTTCTAACACCCTATTATTGACCCAGTTTCCTTCTCATGCTCTTGGTGTTCTCCCACTTGTCAATTAGTAATAAACTCAGGTCTTTGGATGAAGGGTATTGATGATAGATATATAATTGGGAGGAGGATGAGAGAGAAAAGAGGAAAAAGGAGAGAGAGAGAGAGAGAGAGAGAGAGAGAGAGAGAGAGAGAATGGCTGCTGACACATAGTGCTTGAAAAGTCTTTCCTACCATGATTACTATACATACCTTGAGAGTATTAAGTACAAGACAGGGAAATCATGTGAGATAACAGAACCAAGAAAGAGATCCAGAAGGTCAAGCTTATCAATCAAATAATCAGAATAAAGCATGTGTCTATGACAGAAAATCAGTCCCTAGACAATGAGACAACTGGATAAGGGCTACCAAGTTCAGAGGGATTTGTAGTCAGTAAATAAGGTATACCAAAAGCATTAACACATTACCTGGTGCATAGAAAGCATGTAAAAATGTAGCTTTTTTTCATCATCATAATCAAGTGCTCAGGAAGTCACTTGGGTATAAGATGATGTTAGCTCTCTGTTTATACAATATGAACCCATGAAGGACAAGAATACTCCTTTTACACTGAAAGAGCATATGACAAATTACTCAGAGGTTCTACTTTCAGAAAGTAGTTAGCATTCTTATCTGTAACTTGAAAGCACAAATATGTTTTGCATAGCAATCATATCACCATCATTTGGCATTCTGTGGTACATTCCTGTGACAGGCATTTGCAGTGTAAATTCAAGTCACATCTGGCAATTTCACTATCATTCTTACTGTAAAGTCACCTTGCAGGTTTTGTCTACAAGGCTGTGATTATTTTTCAACTATATAACTGAACTGATTTGTTTTCCATTTGCTTATTGATGAATTTTGCTGTTAACCAGAAATATTTGTTCAGTGGCTAGTAGCAAGCCCAGGGAATTGTTACAGGACAAACCTTGCAAGCTGATAGGAATAGCAGGTAAAACTAATGTGGATCCAGCTCACATCGTTCATTTCACAGCCTGTGTTCCAGGCACTTATCAATTTATTCCACTGATAAGAATGGCAAACTCACAATAAAGTCATGGAGGGTGAAAAACAATTTATCTGTGTCCATTACTTATTCATGCCCAAGTCACACGGATGAAAAATACTAACCATTAACACCAGAACAACAATCTTTTATGATAATTGGGCCTTTGCTTTCTTTACCATTCACCCCAGTAGTGTGCTACATGCAGCAAACAGAGGATGATTTGGTAATTAGACCAGAGCAAATAGTTTCTGACTCCTTATGTCCATATTGATGGAGTCTAGTACACACACAGTGTAACTCAGTTCAAACTAGTTGCCAGGGTTAATAGCGTAGGTTTTTAAAGCTTATTTATCATTCTAATGTGATATTACCATATTGAAGAAATATTTAAAATAGAAAAAATATTAAATTTCTCTTGTTTTATGTCTCTACAAAGAATACTCACTATTAATATTAATGTGTTTTAAGGTTTTGAAATTGATTTTAGAGAGAGAGAAAGGAAGAGGGAGAGAAGGAGAGAAGCATCGATATGAGAAACATCCATCAGCTGCCTCCTGCATGCCCCCTACTGGGAATTGAGCCTGCAACTCAGGCATGTGCACTGACCAGAGACCTTTTGGCAATGCTCAACCAACTGAGCCATACCAACCAGGGCTGATTTAAGATTTTTTTAAATGCTTATGGTTTGTTTTATACATATACACTTATATATATAGCCATCCTTCTGTATCCATGGGTTTCACATCATAGATTCAATCAACTATGGATAGTAAATATTCATAACAAAATAATTCCAGAAATTTCCAGAAAGCAAAACTTGTATTTGCCATGCACCTAACAGTATACTGAATCCATACAAATGAAGTGATAGGTGGGCACATTCTGCTGTAGCCTATAGACAAATGTTAAATCATCCTATATAATAAAAGGCTACTATGCAAATCGATCGAATGGCGGAATGACCAGTCACTATGATGCACACTGACCACCAGGGGGCAAATGCTCAATGCAGAAGCTGCCCCCTGGTGGTCAGTGGGCTCCCACATGGGGAGGCACCACTCAGCCAGAAGCCAGGCTTACGGCTGGCGAGTGCAGTGGTGGTGGCAGAAGCCTCTCCCGCTTCCAAGGCAGCGCTAAGGATGTCTGACTGACTGCTTAGGCCTGCTCCCTGCTGAGGAACCCCCCAAGTGCACACATTCCATGCACTGGGCCTCTAGTCCTATATAATAAAAGCCTAATATGCTAAATGTCCGGTTGTCTGGTCAGCCGTTCAACCAATCAAAGAGTAATATGCTAATGATATGCTAAGGCTGCTCAACCACTTGCTATGACATGCACTGACCACCAGGGGGCAGACGCTCCGACCTATAGGTTAGCTTGCTGCTGGGGTCTGGCTGATCAGTACTGAGGGAGGTGGGCTGGACATGACATGGAGCCCTCCCGTGGTCCCTTCCCGTCTGGCCAACCTTCTGCATTTCTCCCCGGCCACGATATTGCACCGGTGGGGTCCCTTGGCCTGGACTGTGCCCTCTTACTATCCAGGACCCCTCGGGGGATGTCAGAGAGCTGGTTTCAGCCCAATCCCACAGACCTGGCCAAGGGACCCCACTGGTGCATGAATTTGTGCACCAGGCCTCTAGTTTTTATATAAGAAACTTGATCATCAGCAGATTTAGATATTCCAGGGGTTCCTGGAAACAATACCCTTTGGATACTGAGGGATGACTGTACATGTGTGTGCGTGTGTGCATGTAGTTGTATTCACATCATACATACAATTTTAAGAAAAGAATTGTTCTCCATCTATTCTCCATCTAGCATATCCTGTTCATATTTGTCAAGTGTTTGACTGAAGACTTGGGGAATATCCTTGTTCTACCTATATTAAATTTTTTTCTATTTCTTCATATGTTTATTCTTCTTATTATATAGATACCGCAATAGAATTTTAATATTACATTATGTCCCCCAAACACACATAGTTTTATTTTTTTTAAAGTAGATATCATCCTCACATCAGTTATATATCCAGTTTTTCAAGGGCATTATTTAACAGCATTGGGGGAAATCATTCACATAATTGCTTACACAGCAGTGGAAATTTCAATGCTGAGCTTTTGCATTTCTGTGTGCCATTGTGTAAGGCAGGAGGGTGCTGACTAAAGCTCTGCATGGGCAGGCATTCCCCAGGCCCAGGAGCTCCTGTAAGAGTCATGTGGAGAATCTCTTGTATCAATAATGCAGAGATCACAGTGGGAGATAATGCACAAAGGACAGGGGGAGCTCAAAGGAAAAAAGTAGAACTGAAGAATAATTCCTCAAAAAGAAATTCAGCAACCCAAAAGGAGCACTGTAGCTTGTTACACAGGTTCCCATGACTGGGAAGGATTAGAAAAGTTTCTGTATAATGAGGGGGCAATTAGAGCCAGGATAAGGCAGTCTTGTTAATTATGATTAAGCAAGGTCAACATGATAAATCTCTTCCATTATTTATAAGTTTGTTGGTAATTACTATAAATTCTAGGTGTTTTATATGTTATAATAGAACTCGTGCTAATGTTATTTTAGGTCCTCATGATGTGTGCATCTGTTTCCCCCAAAATTTTAGTCATTTGACCAAAAATACACACAGTATGCTCTGACATTAATCAAGAGAAAGAGCAAAATAATTTTTGGCATACTGAATTTTGTTTTTAAAGAGCATAGAATAATGAGAGCATAATTACTTTTATACTCCATCCTTTGCATATGTAAAACAATTTTTAAAAGCAGTTTACATCACACTCTTGGCTTGAATCTTTTTCTGAAATGCCTCTTTTTGTGACGACTAAAAATTAAACACACAACTCTTATGAGTAACGTCAATGTTTGTGGTAAAATGAGTTTATTGTTAAATCAGCTATAGCACTGTGAGGTAGGCATGAACAATGCGGGGAGAACTGTCTTCTAAATTTGTATGAGTAACATTTCCAGTTTGATGAGGGAGTTAGCTTATAGCATCTGTTTCAGACACATGAACATTCAATTAAACTATCAGTTATCAGAATTACCGTGAAGCACACATCAACATAGGAAACCATGACCTAATTATATTATAAATTTTAAACCGGAGATAAAAGCTACATTACAAGTTAGTCACATTGACTGACTCATTTCCCAGAAAGTCAACAAATATTTTAAAAAATAAGATATTCTCTGGAACTATAAGGAAAGCAGAATCTTGTATTTATTACTAGTCTTTATCAGATCCTTCTGAAACACAATTTAATAATAGAAATAGACATTTTAGTAAAATAAGAGCAGACTTCAGAGTAAAACACAGGAGGTTAAATTGGAAGATAGAGCAAAAGTTTCTATACTAGTAGTTCTGCCCTGGGAAATATGGAGGACAATGAATCAAAACTTTCACAACCTTGGAACTCTATTCCCACTCGCACTCTGACTACAAAGGAGAGGAGATATGCTATGTGAAGTGTGAAGGACAGAGCCAGGTCATAGAAACAGTAGGTTGTAACATGAGGGAAACTATCCAAGCAGAGCTAAAGCTAGAGAGTCAGTGGGAAGTCCTGCCACCATATTGGGAGCTTCTCCCATTGGAACCGAGCTCAGAATGTATAAGGAGGTCATCTGTCAGTCTTCCTACTTAAAATATTAATGTATTCATGGTCACAGAGTCATGGAGCAACACTGGGAGGTGAAAGTAATAGCAAGATAGAGGCCAGCTGCCATCCTCACTGAATACACTAAGTCTGATTTCACTTCCAAGTCCCAAGCATGGTGTCCTCTTATCCTCCCTGATCTGTGGTACTTATGAATTCTATCTCCTTCACTGATTGATACTCTAAATTGATTTGTTTCAAACTATACAAATGACTAAAATAGTTAACTAAAGACAAAAGATTTTATGAAGTGACAACATATCTCAGCCAGATATAAGTCTTGTGTAGTATTAATCTAGCAATATGACCATGAGTCTCACTGACCTGCACATTCACCCTATACATCCAATATTTAAGTCATAAGCTTATCTCCACCTGCAAACCTTTGCTCACTCTGGCTGTGAGTCCTATACCCAGATGTGCCTCTGTACCTTCTGTCTACATGGTCAACTCCTAGGCTCACTTCAATATCTAGTTCAATTGTCTAACAGCAGATTGTTACCTCCTATGCTCCTAGAGCATTTTCACACACAAACTATCACAGCTCTTAGCATATCATGTTCTGACTTATGTATGTGTTCCTGTGCTATTTTGATTATGAACTCCATGACAAAAGAGACCTATATACAAAGATAAATCAACTCATGTAATAAGGTCCACCACAGAAGTATCTTTAACTACTCTGAACTTTAATCAGAATAGGCACACCTGGCGAACGAAAAATTCTTGAGAATAGGCAGACCAAGCTTCCATTCTAGCATAGAATGAGAGAGAGTACCAGGATAGTCTACTAAACAGACTGGACACATATGGGGGAGAGACCACAGTTAATACCCATAGAAGCACTCATGGTTTAGTTTACTTCCTAGGAGCCCACACAGTGGAAACAAGTGCTTTAGACTAATTCCAGAACATTCACTCTGGGAAGCTAATTAAAGCTACCTAAGATAGCGATTGATACCTACAGCAATAATCTAGGAATAACTTCTCATTCCTAGGTCAAACAGAATCTTTAAACTTGGTGATCATGACAAAACTAGCTAATCAAAACGTGTAAATGTGTGCCTATTACAGAATTGCTACACAGTAAATAAAAATTCACATCATTTTTCTATTTTTTAACAGCCCATACTGTCTTCACTAAGCCCAATAAACAAAGAGCCTTGTGGGGAGGGTAATGTATTAGGCATTAAAAGAAGTGAATTAACACAGAACAAAGCAGCTAGTTACCAGAATTCAAGGGAAATAGACTAGGGCAGTGGTCAGCAAACTCATTAGTCAACAGAGCCAAATATCAACAGTACAACGATTGAAATTTCTTTTGAGAGCCAAAAACCAACTTCTGTGCATGGGACACGAAGTTTCAATTGCAGTGTATGTGCGCACCCACACATGGTATTTTGTGGAAGAGCCACACTCAAGGGGCCAAAGAGCCACATGTGGCTCGTGAGCCACAGTTTGCTGACAACTGGACTAGGGGAAGTAATAGTCTTACATCTTCAAGACTACACTTGATATTTTCTCTGCCTATATGCTCATGGAAAATTCCATCCTATATAATAAAAGAGAAACATAGTAAATTGACTTTTCCTCTGCTACACTCACCAACCAATTAGGAGTGAGTATGCAAATTCACCCAACAAATATGGTGGGTTAATTTGCATGCACAGGTGCTGGGCAGAGAGCAGAGCAGGAGAGCTGGTGGAGAGTGGAGCAGCTTGGGGAACTTGGCTCCCCAAGCCACCAGATGGAGAGCTGAGAGGGAGAGCGGGTGGTTTGGAGGACTTGGCTGAGCAGGAGGCCAGAGCAGGAAGGGAAAACCCAGAGCACCAGGAATTCTGGGAGTAGTAGTTCTGGTGGCAGCCCCAGGACCAGAAGCGGAAGCCCAGAGCACAAGGGGCACCCGGAATGCTGGGAGTCATAGTTCTGGTGGCAGACGGATCTCCTAGACACTAGAGCAAAGTGAGCCTGGAGCAAGTTACTGTTGTGGTGGGGGATGGAGGGAAAGCAAAGGTGAGAGACATAAGTAAAGTCAGAGTGTTGAGGAAACATTAAAGGGAAGATATCCTGCAACTTCCAGGAAATCTCCACCAATGAAGCAAAAAAATAAATAAATAAATAAAATGCCGCTATTATTCTGTGAGCAACAAACCAAACTGGGTTGGGGTCTCAGACAATTTGCTCATATGATTGCAAAGACAGACAGAAACTTCCAGATTGGAGAGGGCTCCCCTGAGGGCTCCCAGATTGGAGAGGGTGCAGGTCAGGCTGAGGGACCATGGGGGTGCACAAATATTCATGCAGCGGGCCTCTAATTTAAAATAAGAACCCTGTAACTAGCAAGCTTGTCAGTGAGTTGTAGTATTTTTACCAATCATTAAATTCCATATGCTTCCTCGCTACTACTCATATACACTGTATTTTTATTAGCTGATTTTGTTTTCATTGAAGGAAAAGTGATTCTGGTTCTATAGATTTTTTTTAACATGGAAAAACCCAGAAAAGGTTCACTCATAATTGGTTCAAAAATTCTTTTAAATATACAATATATAGATTATAGAAAGTTGTCTATACTTCTGGTTGACAATTACTTTCCTCTCAATCTCAAAATCACTACAGTGAGAACCTTGTTCTGACCTCCCCCATTCTTCTCAAAGTCACCAATGTCCACCATGTTGCTATACCTAATGATCAATTCTCAGTCCTCATCTTATGGATCTGCCAACAGTAGAAAGCACAGCTGATCACTGTCTCCTCCTTGCTGTACTTGCTTCACTTGGTTTCCTGGACACCACATTCTCCTGGTGCTCCTTCTCCCTCTCTGGCCCTCTCCTTCTTTGCTCTTGCTTCTCCTCCTCTTCCCCATCCCTTATCACTGGAGTGTCCCAGGCTTCTCTTCTTTGCTCTACCTACACTCCCTCCATTGGTGATCTTATCTAGTGTTAGACCTTTAAGATGTAAAAGACCTGTACTCGGAAAATTATAAGGCCCTGAAGAAACTGAAGAAAATACAAATAAGTGGAAGCATATACCATGTTCATGGATAGAAAGAATTAACATCAATAAGATTTCCATACTACCCAAAGCAATCTATAAATTCAACACAATTCCTATCAAGATGCCAATGGTATATTTCACAGAACTAGACCAAATATTCCAAAAATTTACATAGAAAACACAAAAGACTCCAAATAGCCACAGCAATCTAGAGAAAGAAGAACAAAGTTGGAGGAATCACACTAACTAATATCAAACTATACTACAAGGCCATAGTAATCAAAACAGCATGATACTGGCCTAAAAACAGACATAGAAACCACTGGAACAAAATAGAAAGCCCAGAAATAAACTACATCTTTACAGTCAATTAATACTTTACAAAGGAGGCAAAAACATACAATGGAGTAAAGATAGTTTATTCAATAAATGGTGTTGGGGAGAATTGGATATGTGCAAAAAATAAAACTATACCACCTTCTTACACCATACACAAGAATAAATCCAAAATGGATTAATAAAGACTTAAATCTTATACTTGAAACCATAAAAATCCTAGAAGAAAACATAGGTAGTAAAATCTTGGGCCTTTCTCTTAGCCATATTTTTTCTAATATATCACCTTGGGCAAGGGAAACAAAAGAGAAACAAATGGGACTCCATCAAACTAAAAAGTTTTTGCACAGCAAAGGAAAACCATCAACAAAATGAAAAGACAATACACTAAATGGGAGAACATATTTGCCACTACATCTAATAAAGGCTTCATATCCATAATATATAAGGAACTTATAAAACTCAACATCAAAAAAACCCACCAAATAATCCAATTAAGAGATGGGCAAAGAACCTGAATAGACACTTCTCTAAAGAGGACCTAGAGATGGCCAATAAACATATGAAAGGATGCTCACTGTCACTAATCATCAAAGAAGTGCAAATTAAAACGACAATGAGATATTTCCTCACACCTGTCAGAATGTCTATCATCAATGTATCAACAAACAACACGTGTTGGTGAGGATGTGGAGAAAAGGGAACCATTGTGTGCTGTTGGTGGGAATGCTGATTGGTGTAGCCACTGTGGAAAGCAGTATGTAGTTTCCTCCAAAAATTAAAATTGGAACTGCTTTATGACCCAGTGATTCCACTTCTGGGAATATATCCAAAGAAACCTGAAACACTAATTTGAAAGAATTTATGCCCTCCTATGTTCACTGCAGTGTTATTTAAAGTAGCCAAGATTTGGAAGCAGCCCAAGTGCCCATCAGTAGATGAGTGGATAAAAAAGTAGTAGTGTCCTGGCCCATTTGGCTCAGTGGATAGAGTGTCAGCCTGCAGACTGAAGGGTCCCTGGTTCAGTTCCAGTCAAGGGTACATGCCTGGGTTTCAGGCTGGATCCCCAGTGCGGGGTGTGCAGGAGGCAGCAATCAATGATTCTCTCTCATCATTGACATTTCTATCTCTCTCTCCCTCTCCCTTCCTCTCTGAAAGCAATAAAAATAAAATAATAAAATAAAATAAAATAAAAGTTGTAGTAATCCTGGCTGATATGGCTCAGTTTGGTTGGGTATCATCCCATGTACCAAGAGTTTGCTGGTTCAATTCCAGGTCTAGGGCACATACCTGGGTTTCCAGCCCAGTTCCTAGTAGGAGGAGTAGAGGAGTCAGACAATCGATGTTCCATCTCACATCAATGTTTCTCTTTCTCCCTCTCTCTCTAAAAATCAATAAAAATATCTAATTTTTTTAAAGCTGTGGTGCATTTACACAGTAGAATGCTGCTTAGCTGTAAAAAAGAAGGAAATTCAGCATGGTTGGGTGTGAAGAGTATTATGCTAAGTAAAATAATCCAGCTAGAGAAAGACAAGTACCACTTGATTTCACGTATATGTGGAATCTAATGAACAAAATAAACTGACAAAGTGGAGACATACTCATGGATACAGAGAACAGACTGATAGCTATCAGAGGAGAGGGGTTTGGAGGCTGGGTGAGAAGGGTAAAGGGACTAATCAAAGAAAAAAAAAAAAGAAAGACTCATGGACATAAACAACAGTATTGTGATTCCCAGAGGGAAGGGGGTTGGGGTGAAGTAGAAAAGGGTACAGGGGGCATAAATGGTCATGAAAGGAGACTTGACTTGGGGTAGTAAACACACTATACAGTATACTGATGATGTGTTGTAGAATTGTATGCCTGAAACCTATATAATTTTATTAAACAATGTCAGCCCAATAAATTCAATAAAAAATAAACCACTGGATAAAAATAAAGTATTATCTGCATGCCAATGAGTCTCAAACACTTACACTAGTAAACATTGTATTTCTAATATAGCTTTTTTCCCAAAGTCCAGACTCAACTATCCCTTGCCTATTCAACATCTCCACTTGCCTGTACCTGATAAAAATGTCAAACTTAACATGTCTGCAGGTGGATTTCTGAACTTCTCCTCCGAATCTGTTATCTTCAGCCTTTGCTCTCCCTGTTATTAGCAATGGTATCTGTCTATTTGCTCAGGTCAGAAAATACAAGCATCTTTGACCGTTTCTTTCTGTGACACCACATCCAATTAATCAGCCAATCCTTTTTGTTCTACCTTCAAAATATTAATCCAGTGAACCAATCATTCATGAAATATCTATGGGAAGAAACACAACTCACTATACTGAAATATAATTTAAGCATGACTTCATGCCCATCCTCATATGGGTTTCTGGGCCATATAATGAACCTAAAAACAACCTGCATATGCCATCTGACACTATTTTTTTGAGTTTCTTTTTTGGAACATACTAAACAAAAGAAAATTAAGGTTTGGTTTAATCTCTGCTTTTTTATTAATATCTTTCTCCACAGATGCTAATGTCCTACAAGCTAGTTCATTATTAGAAAGTGACTATTTCCCCCCAAACCAGTTTGGCTCAGTGGATAGAGCGTCGGTCTGCGGACTGAAAGGTCCCAGGTTCGATTCCGGTCAAGGGCATGTACATTGGTTGCGGGCACATCCCCAGTAGGGGGTGTGCAGGAGGCAGCTGGTCGATGTTTCTCTCTCATCAATGTTTCTAGCTCTCTATCCCTCTCCCTTCCTCTCTGTAAAATATCAATAAAATATATAAAAATAAAAAATAAAAAAAAAGAAAGTGACTATTTCCCCCCAAAAGAGCATAATACTGTTCATTTCGCACTCCAGAGAGCCTATTAATACAATTTAAGGTATGAAAGGATAATCAAAGACATACCATTTTTAGCTTAGTATGCTTGCATGGTAATTAGTAAGAAAAAAACAATTTACTTGTTAATCTCTTAATACTTACATATTTCTCTTTGCTTTCTTTCTATTAAGTGATAAGATGCATATTTATTCTCTAGAGTAAACATATTATCCTATTTTCTCTGTACATATAAAACACATTTTACATCTGATGGGGTACAAATTGAAACCATGCATAGTAACAAATTTGCCTCTATGTTCAATAGAAAATGAGTGAAAGAACTTAAACAAAATCCTTTCATGTATTTCATTTATTAATCCTTTTAACAAACATAATTTGTGAAACACTTTGCTAGGAACAAGTGATTCAACAGCTCCAGACAAAAGTAATTTCTATCCCTCATTATAACTTGCAGTCTAGGGACAATCACAGACAAAGAAATGGGCTATTACATTACAATTTAAAACCTGCTAAGATGGGTGAGAAAAAGGTTATCACAGACCAAATTTAGAATACCAGCAAAAGCCTCGTAGAGAAAGTAACTTGCAAATTATAATCTAAAGAATGAGTAGGAAGAGCCCACTTGTCAAGGAGAAGAGACTAGTGGTTTAAGCAGTGGGAGTGTCATTTGCAAAGACCCAGGGGTGAAAGAACATCTAGAAAACTCTAGAATTTCCAAGTGTTCAAAGGAAAGGAGTGGTCACAAAATAAAGCTAAAAAAGTGAACTAGAGCTGATTCTAACCCATGGCAAAGAAACTGTACTTTATAGCAAGGACAACAGAGAAACTGTCTTAGTCTGCTTGAGGTGCTATAACAAAAATATCATAGACCAGGTGGCCTGGGAAGTACAAGATTAGGTGTTGGTGAGGACCTGCTTCCTTTTTCATAGATGGCCATCTTCTCATTGTGTCTTCACATGGCAGAAGGGGTGAGAGTTCTTTCTGGGGTGCCCGCTTTTTTGAGGGTATTTCAAACAACATTTTAATTTTTTTCAATTACACTTGATATTCAGTATTACTTTAATTAGCTTCAGGTATAGCACACAGTGGTTAGACATTTATAGAATTGAAGGAGTGATCCCCCTAATAAGTCTTGCACCAACCTGGGGCCATAGTTAGTTATTACAATACTAGAGGCCTGGTGCATGAAAATTCATGCACTGTAGCGGGGGAGGGTCCCTCAGCCAGGCCTGCCCCATCTCACAGTCCAGGAGCCCTCAGGGCCGGGAGGTGACCTGGCGATCAGGGGAAGGCGACACCCCCATCACACCTCTGCTGCTGCCACTGCTGGCAGCACAAGCCTTGGCCGGCCCTGGTTACCTGAACCTTGGGAGGCCCTGGGCAGATGGGCAGCTGCCATCCGAGGCTTGCCTGTACCTCAGGCCCACCCTAGGCGGCTGGGAAGCCGCCATCTGAGGCTTGCCTGTGCCTCGGGCCCGCCCTGGGTGGCTGGGCAGCTGCCAACCGAGGCTTGCCTGTGCCTCGGGCATCAGCTGGGCAGCCGATATCCGAGGCTTGCCTGTGCCTTGGGCAGGCCCTGGACAGCTGGGGGGCTAAGGAGACTGGGGGACTCCAGAGGCAGGCATGCAGAGCGGCTAGACCCGCCTGGGGACGGGCCCGGCTGTGCCGCGCCTGTCACCAGGCGGGGCTGAGGGGACTGGGCACCACCATCTTGTGGCTGTGGATGCCGCCATTTTTGAGGGCATGGCAGTCAATTAGCATATTCCCTCCTTATTGGCTGAGGGTGCCGCCATTTTATGAGGGCATGGTGGTCAATTAGCATATTCCCTCTTTATTAGATAGGATCATGTAAAAATTGGTAGTTAGAAAATAGTCACAGAGATGTAAAGTATAACATCTGAGATCCCTATTATAAGGGCATTAATTCCATTCATGAGGGATCTTCCCTGATGACCTAGTCACATCCTGAAGGTCCTACTTCCAAATACCATTGCATTGGGGTTGGGATTTTAATATATGAATTGAAGGAAAAACAAACATTCAACCTATGGCAGAAATCTTAAGCATGAAAGTGAACAATCAAATGTGTGCTTCGGAAAGACCACTCTCATTGCCTTGTAAAGGAGACACTAACAGAGGGGCAGGATCAGAAGTAGGAAAACAGGGAACAGTTGACCTAATCTTAGAGAGAAAGGATTGTGGTCTGAACTAAAAGAATGAGAACAGGAATTAGAGAAAACAGACAAAAGAGATTCTATCAGTTTGAATCATTGCCAGATAGAATTTTGGATGCATGGGGATCTTAAATTCTATCACATTTACTCAACAGTATTTTCTGTGAATCTATTATCAAAGCATGCAATCATAATCTGGAATCTAAGATTCAAAGAAATTAATTAAGGTCACATAGATAATTACTGACATGACTGAGTCCAAACTAGATCTTTCAGTGCAATGTTTTATACATAAGAATACTCCAGATATCGCAATAAGATTAATTTATATCCATCCAGATAAAAATGTTACAAAAAATAAGGTTATGAACTAAAATGTTTAGAATGAGCTTCATTCTGATCCTTACAATTCACATTTTAGAAATGTAATTTTGTTGGCCACCTTCCCTCATATAGTTTAAGTCCCTTTGAATTAATCTTTTCATATGATTGCATCTCCAAACAAGAGACTAATATCGCTTGCCAGAGACTACCTCCAGCCATGCCAGGCCATTGTTAGAGCCATTAGCAAACAAATGTATCATGTACATTAACTTGCTGCCTTGAATGGAAGGTTACTGAAGTAATGACTTGCAGTATGAAAATCATGAATAAAATATTGGAATCTGCGTTGCAACTTATAAAGTTCTCTTATCAAGTCTGAAGACTAACTGTGCTCTCAAAGGTAATGCTCCCACCTTGGGTGACATAGATAAATGATGATGCTGATTAAAAAGGAGAGAAGAACAGATTAGCACCTTAGGTTTCTGTTGGTCTTGTTATCAGTTGGCTCCAAATAAAATGTGTTAATTTTTCTGTGTTTCCTCAGAGTTCAGTTGTGAAAATTGAGGTGTTTTGTGGAGCCAAGATTAAAAGGTGAAGATAAAATGTGTCCTTTCAAATGGCAAATGAAAAGAGAGCATATTTTTGTTAAAAGCAAATTCTTCAATATATATTTTAGTTCACTCAGGGAGAGAATGGCATGGAAAGTATGAGGTAATCTGCTGGGATTAAGTATGTGGATGCAGGAAAAAGTGGAGTAGTGCCCTATAAAAAGGGGGATATTGGTGTCAAGTTTAACATATAGGATATATGTTTAGACTCCTGGGTTGAATTATCTAGGTAAATCTTGATGAAGCCATAAATATTTTCGAGCAGTTCTGCGAAATCTCTCCAAATTCAGTCATAATTTAAACACGACAGTGAAGCTGGAAATTTCAAAAGGCTTCAAGTCTAACTGAAAGGGTTCAAGGTCTGCAGATACTGACTGACCCTTGCCAAGTACTGCACCACGCAGGTTTCACACACAAGAAGATCCACCGGAGATCAACCTGACCTCAGGGGCACCTTATAGGGTCTGTGGTGCTTCATCTGGGAATCACTTCTTCTGTTTGCAAGTAAATTCTAGGTAGATTTGTATTCACACAGGAAGCAAAGATGCAGCAATGCTATTTTTATTTTGCAAGTGTGATTATTCATCTATGAATTGGTATCTTTGTACTTAGTAAAGAAAAGAATCATGCAGGTAAGATAACCATGTGCAGGGAAGAATTTTTGTATTTCTTTAGAGAACTAAGTGCTTGCAAGCCCCTTAAAAGCACCCACTAACATAAGAGTATCAAGATCTTCAGAGTCAACTCAAAGAGGAATGTCCAGTCTTATTCCTCATTAGATTCTTAACAATAGACAGTGAAAACACACTGGCTCTTTCTGGTAATCCTCACCAGAGGATAGTTTTCCACTGATGTTTTAGGGAGATTGTAAAAGAAAAGGGATGACAGAAAAACATCTATGTGAGAGAAACACATTGATTGGTTGCCTCCTGCACAACCTCTGACCAGGGCCTTGGTCAGGGAGAAATCTGCAACCAAGGTACATTCCCAGAATCAAACCCAGGACCCTTCAGTACACAGGCCGATGTTCTATCCACTGAGCCAAACCGGCTAGGGCGGTGGTCAGCAAACTGCGGCTCGCGAGCCACATGCGGCTCTTTGGCCCCTTAAGTGTGGCTCTTCCACAAAATACCATGTGCGGGTGCGCACATACAGTGCAATTGAAACTTCGTGGCCCATGCACAGAAGTCGGTTTTCGGCTCTCGAAAGAAATTTCAATCTGTACTGTTGATATTTGGCTCTGTTGACTAATGAGTTTGCCGACCACTGGGCTAGGGCAACCCTTGCTCTTTCTGACATCTACTTCAAAGGTTATGAATTAAGAAAAAATTAGTCCTAACTCCTCTTTCCTTCAGAAAGAGCTTATTTCAGCCCTTTACAAGTCTTATTAGACTTCAATCTATAGCTGGTCATTTAACTATTTCATTTAATTTTTATAACAACCCTAAGAATTGGGACTTAACTATCCTCAGTCTGAGAAACAGGATATTTTCATTGAAAATTTATTTATTCAACAACTACTTATTTGTCTGGAGGTCACACAATGAGGAATTGTGACACTGGAATTGTTGCCAGATATGGTATTAAATTTTTTGAGTCACACAGTCTTATGTTTGAATCTCCATGGTTTACTAACTGTGAATTGGGAAAATTTTCTAAATTCTTTGAGAAGCAGTATAAAATAAGTCTAATATTAGTACTCACTCCATCCCTGGTAAGAAAATGTAAATGGTTATAGTGTGGCCTCCAAGGGGAATCCTATGAGACCTTCCCTTTACTGCATCCCAAGAGGAAGGAAACCCACTCTGGCTAGGTCAAGCTTTACAAAATTTTTGGCACTATGCCATTATGTGGAGTCACTTACTAAAATTAAATACCCCTTGTTCCTAGTTTGACCTCATTATCTTTTTTAATTTCTTTATTGTATCTGAGTGGGAAGAATACCCAAGGTTCAATTTATTCTCTCTCCCTCTCTCCTCACCCCCATCCCCCAATCTCTGTTTCACCATCAGCGCCACCTAGGTTCTCTTGAATGCATGGCAAGGGCAAGGGAATGGGCCTGGGCTAGTTCAGCTCCAGGTCCTGTGGAAGACACTTTTCTCCATGTGTCCCCAGCACCACTTCCTAATTTGTTTTGGACGCCCTTCTCTCCAATGAATGATAAAGGCAGAAAACGCCAGTGTGAGATTGGAAAAAATAGGAAGAATAGGTCTTACATTTATTTCTTTCCAGGATATTTGATCTGAATAGTTTAGGAAAGAAACCATCTTCCTTAGGGCCCAGCTTAACTTATGGGATCAAAGTTATCACATAAGGGTCAGTGTGCTCTGCTTTGACTTTTCCTGCACTGACTGTCCTCGGACTTCACACCAAGAAGCAAGGCTGGACTATGGCTGAAGTCAGGCAATCCTTGGTGCTTGGCCTAAGGCCACAATAACCTTCCATTATGATTTTAATATATGTTATAATTATTAATCAACTAATTTTCCTCTATTCTTAATCTCTGTGATATGGAGGGAAACTCAGAAGTTTATCATATCTACATATTTTATGATTTTAGTGACTGTTCTCACTTATAGAATCAATATTACATAAAAAGAAATTAGTTTTCAATCACTCTTTCTTACTATAAAATAATGTATAATGTAGAACATAATAAGGAAGCATTTTTTTCTGTATAATGTTATGCCATTGAAAATAATAATGCAGTATTTTCATAATACATATTCAGACTTTTCAGTAATTTACATGGGCCTTTCCCCTAGTTAGCCCCAAATGGAATTGCATTGATTCATGGGCTTTTTGTTGACCTATCCTCATTTTCATCTCAGTCTCAGTTTTCTTATCCCTAAAATAAAAATAATGTAACAATATTTACTTCTTAGCACTTGGGATTCACTAAAGTTTTGTAAGTGCTGTGTTTGAATAAGATGCTTTACAATAAGGATTTAGTGTGACTGAATGAAACATGAAGAAGCAGTCGCACACTTAGACCCTGAGTACCAAAATAATGCAGATATTCAGTTAAAATTACCTTCTCACTAAAGAAACTCTGCTGACACAGCTCTGTTCCAATTCTAGCAAACCTGATTTTATAACCAAGTATGAGCCTTATGGGTTTTCCCAGCAAGCTGCAAGACTTCATAGTATCACTTTTAGCCATATAATCAAATGGCTGTAATTCAAGACAGCCAAGTGGCTTTAAAAGGTATTCTTAATACAAAGTCTTTCTAAATTATTATTTTTTAAAAAAGTTAACAGCTCAGGAAATGAAAGAGACTCGGGAGAGAAGATCTAATCTGATGGTGAAGAGAATAAATGTCATCATAAAATAAAGTCATTGAGGTGCTTGGCATATAGCGTGGTGTTCTGAGATTGAGACATCTTTAATTTAACAAGCATTATTAAATGCCTACAACATGGCGGACCAGAACTGAGCTAGACTCCAGAGATACAAGAACAAATTGGCTGTGGTTCCAGCCCTCAAGAATCCCCACTCTGGTGGACAGAGTTAGGTCTGTAGAATACATTGGGATTGCGTGTGCATGCAATTCACTGTATATGCATCAGTCTGGAGAGGAAACTGGGCCCAGTTTAGAGGGACTTTTATACCACAAGTCACATATTTCCAAACATGCTTTGGTAGTAAAAGAACTGATGTGAAACTGAGTAACTGCTTGAGGTGTGGGGAATGAACATTTAGATCATGTATCTCACATAATTGTTCCAGCAGACCTCAGAGGCAGTTATTGCTATCCCCTTCTATAGAGGAAGTAATGAGGCTCTGTCCCTCATCACCTGCTAATATGTGGCAGGCCCAGGATGCAGAAACATCTGATTTCAGAGCTTGGTTCCTCCTTCTGTCGCACCACGTGGCCTCCCATTAAGGGCGTGACTATGAAGCTGTGAGTGAACAGTGTCTGATTTCTGGGAAGGGGAAGTCTGACTCCTGCTTCAGACAATAGCCATGGTAAGTTGATCAAATTGGCTCAAGCAAAAAAAGACAGCTGAGTGGCTTTGAGAGGTCAGACAGTTAATATATGACCCTCCACTACAAGGTGTATGTAGGAGATTGGCTGAAAACAGATGGTCCATATGTACTAATTTGCCATCCCTCCTTGCCCAGAGTGTTGTAACACACTAGCATAACTCTACTAGCAATTATGCAAAGGGGTAAAATAATGGTTATAGATAAGGTTGTCCATCACCTGAGTCACAACAGATTAAAAGATAATAAAACAGTGCATCTCAACTGTTAGCTCTGTATACAAGTGCTGGGTCTGTGTCTGGTTCACTGGTGTAAGCTTAGCACCTCACACAGTGTCTTTACACAATAGACTTTCAATACTTCCTGGAGAAATGAATGAGTGATTAAATGAATGACAGTGGTACACAAAAATCCACATACCTCAATGCAAATTACAAGCCAGGTTTTTCTTTCCTGGTCTAATGATCTGAGGCCAGAAAGTAGGCCTGAGAGCGAGCCCTGGAATCTGAAGGAGAAGCTCCTATTTACCTTCTGGGGACACCTACTGTCTTCCTGGTGAACTCAATGTCTTCATGTGATTTCCCCAGGGCTCAGCTGCAGCACCTGTTCAGGGACCCGAGTATGCTCTGCAAGCTCATCTGGTGTCATTACAAGGACTCACTACTTTCTCTCTGTGCAGATCTAGTCCACAGATCAGTGGAGATGAATAAATGACCCAGTGCCTTAGTGCAGTGGTTTGGAATCTACATCAGTGCATGTTGTCTCTACAGCCTCATAAATCCCTAAGAATAAATCTAATCATCATGTGCAGTAGCAGAGGACTCATCATAGGGCCCACTGGAGGTGAAAGAGAATGGGGGAGGAGGAGACAGTAAGGGAGCGTGTGTGTTTGTGGGGGGAGATGTGTGTATGTGCATCGGGGAGTGTGTGCTAGTCTCTGTGTGGTTAAGAGATGTAAAAAGATAAAATCAACATGTCAGGAAGGTAGTGTTATATAGGAAGAGCATGGACCTTAGTGACTAACAGATTTAAGTTAAACCTTACCTCTAACCTTTACTTTGTCACTTCTCTGGGTGTATGTGAAGGTATCCACGAAACAACAACTGCATGCATCTTCATGGGTTATGGTAAGATTTAATTGAGAGAACTATGCAAGTCAAATGGCAAAGTACTTGGAGCATAGCTGGCACTTCACACACATTAGTGCCTTTCCTTTTTCTCCTTTCTGAAGGGGAAAGCCTTCCTTGCTACTGTGCTCCTTAATTTGGGAGCCTTCTTCTCCCCATTCATCCAGAGGCAAGTTTTGAACAACACAGGTTTCAACTGTGTGGGTTCACTTATATGCAGATGTTTTTTCAGTAAATATACAGTGGCTCTCTGTATTCCCATATTTCACATTCATAAATTTTTTTTTAAAAGTGAAATGAAAACAACATTTTTCAATTCATGTTGGGAATCCTTGGATACAGAAAGCCAACTGTATGCATTGTTCTATGCCATGTTTTATATAAAGGACTTAAGCATCCTTGGATTTTGGTATCCACTGGGGGCAGGTTCCTGGGACCAACCCCCACAGATGCTGAGAGTTGACTGTAGTTAGGTGTGGGGGAGTCAAAAGTTACTTGCAAATTTTCAACTGCTAGCAGATCCCTTAACCCCTGTGTTACTCAAGGGTCAACTGCAATTGGGAATATGCATTTTGGAGTCAGAACCCCCATTAAATTTCACTGCATCATGTTCTAACTATATGATTCTGGGCATTTATTTTACCTCTTTAAGCTTTGGTTATATCTATAATATGGGAATAAAGATAGTATCAAATTGTTAGAGTTTTTCTCAAGATTAAATGAGATATTATATAAGACAGCAGTTAGATTCATACCTGGCCCATGTAAGCCTCAACATTTGTTAATTTTTATCATCATACAGCTGATGCTATGGAGAGTTTTTAAATTGAATCCTTTCAGCTCAGTGCAGTTGAGGCAACTGAAGTTCAGAGCAGTTTAGGAATTTTCCTAGGTTCCTACATTACCTTAATTTCTTTTTTGATTGTGCCTCCCTCCATAAGGTAATTTCTTCAAACCTGCCTGGAGTAGGGAGGCCCCTGCCGAGGGGAGAGTGAGCTAGATTAGGAGGTGTCAAAGCTGAAGCAGTGGTAGTTCCACTTATTAGCCGCACACAGGGGCAGTTCACTCCACTGCTCTGTAAATGAGAAGGCTCAACAAGGTGTTTGCTAAGGTCGCTCCTGGCTCTGACACACCGATTCTGTGTGAGGAGCTTGGAGACTTAGAGAAGCGCATATCTCAGGGGACCTCAGTGGGCCTAATCGATGCTGATGACATTACTAGGGTCATCATCCTGCTTCCTTCACTTTCCCACTCACAGGGATGGCCCTGTCATCCCTCTTCCCACAGGGAACTGAATGAGGTTCTCATTATAATTCAACTTCCTCATCTGGAAAAGTATATTCCCAAACACCAATCATGTTTCCATATGTAGTACAAAGAACAATTCATTTCCTCTTTTTGTTTCCTTTGATTTGTCATCTCCAGTCTGGGTTGTCACAAGATCGACTTCCTTGGATATTTTTAGGCCAGATCCACTAAAAATGATCACAAGTGTCAGGGGCTGTAAATATTGACAGTTTAAATGTCATTTTCAATCGCAATTTTAAGGACAGACTTGGATTGCAATAATTCTGGTCAGGGTTCCCACTTTTATACTGAAATAACATATGCAAAAGCACTGTTAGTGAAATGTGTTTAAATTAAAATGCTGACCATCTCATCACACTGGCACAATATTTGTTGCCTTGCAATATTTAACGTGCATTGATCTCATGCTATGTATCAGGCACTGTGCTAAGAACTTCATAGAGCCTATCATTTAATCCTTAAAGCACTCTGAGAATGCTAGCACTATAATTAATTCCACTTTACAAATGGGGAAACAGGCATAGAATGGTTAAGAAAAAAAATCCCTAAGATCACACAGAGATAAATTAGGCCAAGTATTTAACCTGGGCCTGTCAGATTCTAAAGTCCAAGATATAAGTGGTTAAGCTATTCTGCCTTCATTTGTAGTCATTCCTATTTTCATAGCATTTCAACAATAGTAAACATCTTCCTCTGCTGTTTCTGCTTAATATTTTCATAAACATTCTCTGGAATCACTTGAATTAATATTTAAAGATTAAAATAACAATGAACATCAACATTGCCAGGCACTGTTCTAAGTCCTTTACTGTTGGAAGCCGCCCATTGCCTTCACTAGCAGAGAGGTGTGGACAAGGAACCCAGAAGGCTGGTCAACCTTGAAGCTCTGAAAGGTCAGAGCCAACCACCCACTGTTTAGTTGAGACAATGGTAGCTAAAGCAACTTCCACCTTTTAGTTTTATGTAAATTCTTGCTGATTGGCTATTATTGGAATTGCCTGCCTAAAGGCTATGGGTGGATCCCATAGTCTTAATAAAAGGGATAGCAAGGCCAGAGCGGGGTGGAGTCCTTCCCCTTGAGTTAGGCTCCTGTCCAGCCTCCAATATTTCCAAATTAATATTTTCTAGTCTCTTTCATTTGTGTGCGGCCTCCTCCAGAGCCCGAACCCTGAACCTGAACCTTGAACCACGCGGACGTGGGGGGGACACTCGAAACTGGTGCCCGACCTGGGGCACTCACAACTGGCAGCCCAAGGTAGGACACTCGCACTTTACCATCGCTTTTTGATTTGGCCTTAAAATAGTCCTATAGGTAAGGATTATGGATGTCTCCATTTTACAGATAAAGAAACAAGTGCAGGAAGTCACACAGCTTGCCATGGGCACAAAGCTTAGACATGGCAGAGCCACAATTTAAACTCAGATCTACCTGACTATGGAGCCCAAACTCAAAGTAATACAGTGAATAACATCCTCATAAAATGAAAGCATTCTCTGCTTTCTAAAAGGTGCAGAGTCAGCAAGATGTAGCAAGACTCCCTTTAGAGGCAGTGTTTCTTTCCACTGTTACCTGCCATTATTCAGGGACTCTGGGCTTTCAATAAAGACTAGGGATCTCTGCAAAACCATTGTCAACATGATAAGCAGCGCTGGTTGATAAGGGGCTTGTGATGACACCACCCACAGCACTGCTCCAAACACTGATGAGGCCAGCAATGACCATTCACATGGAAACCAAGAGGAAGGCAGAGAAATGTGTGACGCCTTCCTGTGGATCCTCAATGACATCATCTATCACGAGGCAAGCCAGCAGCCGTCCCCCGTATGATCTTGCCATAATACCATTTCTATTGGCATAAATGGCCTTCTGATCATTTTATCTAGTGAGAAAAAGTCAACACATGCCCATTGATAAAGTCTTGCGCCACAGAGAAAATATTTGTGAAAGAAATTGCAAGAAAAACTCATGAAGTTATAGAGGTGGGCTTCAATCTGTTACTTCTTAGGTATGTCAATTCACCCTTTGAATATCATCTATAAATCTGGGTACCAAAGCCCCTCTCAAGACTCTGCAGGGATTAATTGAGATAATCTACACAAGTCAGCCAAAACACTCTTCACCCATAATACACAAAAACATAAATTCTGGGTCCTTGTGCAATGCCCACCCTTCCTCAGGGACACCCCGCCCCGGAAATCAGAAGACGTTCTAATCCAAAAAGCTGACTCACAGCCTTGAAAGCTGCTGAGCTATCCAGTGGTACTGTACAGTCTACATGATTTCATGGCAAGAAGCACAGCCATATTCGCTGTAAAATCATTGGCTTAGAGCCTCTTGTCCAGCTCCTATTAATTTTCTTGCACAGACGATAAAACTTAACAGAAGAGAGCTCGGTAGTGCCAAGGCTTCAGACAGCAAAAGCTGAAAGGCAAAGTCCCTCTCAGCTGAATTCACTTACACACAGATTATGCTTAAACACTGGCCATTACACAGGCCTAGATAAGATTTCCAGATGTGCACATTTGGGAGACCGATCCTTGTGTGTGAGAAGACAAGTGAGTTGTGTTTTCACTGATGATGAATGATCTCTTCACCCACAGAATAACTCCCGGGGAAGATAGGGATGAGTACGTCTGGTCACCAAAAGGCTAATCCCCAGTTTTTAGGCACATGTGAGGCTCCTATCCTGGCTAAGGCAAGACCCTCATCCATCAATGGAGGGAAAGCTGTGTTCTTTAATACCTGAAGTTACTTCTGAGGAGTGGAATGCAGGATGGTGGGGTGGCTGGAATTCGGCATCAGACCCTAGTATTCCCTCTCTTTGCAGACTCTGAATCATTCAAGGAACAAATCACTACCCTTTATCTCCTCTGCTAGTTTTTATCCCACTAGGAAAACTGGAGTTGTAATAATGATACCTGTGTCTAATTCCAGCAAGGGAAAGGATTGTGGAGTACTGTTCAGCCAGGATGGTAAAAGCACTTTTCAAAGTACAGTTCAGCCACCCTCCCAAGCATCTGCCATTCTCATAAGCCCATTCCTGAGTGCTAAAATTATTTTAAGAGGCTCAGAGCATGGTGCATTAATAAATGATCAAAGGCTGTGCATTTTCTAATGTCCCTTTGCCTTGATAAAGAAACTGGCAAATATTCCATTAACCACAAGCCATGAAGTCATTTTTAAACTTAAAATACACTTCCCCATCTCATGCTGGTGTTGGGTCACCAGGATCGGTTACTTTATGCACTTGAAAATTGGATCCTTAAAGAAGAAGGTTGAGATGGATTATTTATAAATATGTGTAAATTATGTAGTGATTTCATTGAGATTTCTGGGATTTCTATGAAGTTAGAATGTCCCCTGTGGTGGCCATGTCTCATTTAATCCACACATTTCATCTTTTCCTACACTTCAGAGACTTCCCATATTTCAAAGTTCACTTTGAAACAATAGCTCATTTTTAAATGTAATTTAGCAATATGCTCATTATGTGTTTCTGTATAGCACAGAGTATTGCTTTATAAGAAAGAAATCCACACAAAAAGGAAAACGTACCCAAGAGCCATCATTAATTCATGATTAACTGGGTGGGGGGATTAATGGTACCAAACAAAATCACAATAAGGAAGATCAATGAGAAACTAGTGACCATGAAAACTATATGTGCTTCCCTCTTCTCGGTGCTTTAATACAGCCCCCTGCCTTCCACAAAGGATGGGGCAAATAGTATTATTTCCATCTTCCACTGCATTACACATCCTACCAACCCTACATAAATGAGTCACTTGCAAATTAGCACCAGAAGTCTACAAAACAATAATATTTTTATCTCAGCTCCAAAATTGAAAGACATGAATCACTGTGGCCCCTTTTTGTCAGTGTTCCAAGAGACACATCCACATAAACAAGAGAACATTCTAAAATGTATTTGTATGGTAAAGTATATAATTACATATGTATGTAAGCACCCTATCATGCAAATATTATCTAAACAGATAATATAGCAAAGAGATGTGCATAAATTTTCCATTACATCTTTTGTAAAGAATTTTAATATTTCATTTTTATTGATTGATTTTATAGAGAGAAGAAAGGGGAGAGAGGGGGAGATCAATTTGTTGTTCCACTTATTTATGCATTTATTGGTTGATTCTTGAATGTACCCTGCCCAGGGATTGAGCCAGCAGCCTTGATATATCAGGGTGACACTCTAACCAATAGAGCTACCCAGCCAGAGCAGTAAACAATTTTAATGTTTAGATAATAAGGGGTTACACCCACATAATAAAACACCAAGAAGAAATTAGAAATGACATTAGAAAAAAAGGGAAATCTTTATGGATATAGAAAAATGTTTTTCTTATATTGCTAAGAGAAAAATAAAACAGACTTCAAAAGTGTACTTGAATGGTAGCATGTCTGCAAAGAAAAACTATGGAAAATCCTGGCAGATCATGCACCAAATTATAACAGTAATTATCTTTAGTGATAGAATTATAGCTAATTTTTGTTTTCTTTCTCTGTAAATTCCCATGCTTTCTAATATTACTATATTGAGCTTAATTACAGTTATAATTAAGAAACATTGCAAACCCCTTTTTTAAGTAAAATAAAAAAATCTTTAAGAAGAGGCCACACCCAGTAGTACTTACTGACTAAATGAATATATGGATTCTGAGCACTCTATTTTAGAACCTGTCAAATTCTATAGCAGGTTAAATGTGTAATTTGATGCCTTGATCGTCAAGTTAAAAATAGGAAGATCAGTACCTGAGAAAGTCTTCTCCTTAATTTTCAAAATATACCTGGGCTGTAACATGAATAAAATTTAATGTGGATTTATCTATAGTTTTATAAGTTAAAACAGGGTTCTGAAACATATGAGGTGACACAGCATAAGGTTTTGAGGTTGTCTAAGCTGAATGTCTAATGTCTAATCTAAATCAACAGTTTAGTTCAACCAATATTTATTGAATACACACTATACACCAGGCACTCTGCCGGGTGGAAAGAAAACAAAGATGAATGAGACATAGTCCTTGGAACTCACACAGTCCAGTGTGGAAGGCTGTGTGGAATACAGGACCGCATGGAACACTGTGTTAAATCCAAGAACAGGCATCAAAATCACACTGAGGATTGAGAGGAAGGAGAAGATGCTGAAGTGAGTGTAAAGAAGCAACAGAAAACAAAGCAGGTAAGGAAAGAAAGGAAGATCACTAGAGGCAAAGGGGACTTCACAAGAGAAAGAGAAAAGACAGAAAAAAAGACTCAAATATCTGAGTCCTCCTAGAACATAGCTCATGATGCAGGGAATGGTGGGAGTTAGAGCTGGACAAGCAGGCAAAGGCCAGATCTTGTAATTATTTGGTTGTGGAGGAGAAGGTGGGACTTGCCGCAAATGATGAGATGTGTGATGACTTTCAATATTTTGGCTTGGGTGCCTGTTTCAGTGATATCACTAAGTGAGATAAGAATAGCAATAGTAATAATGGCAAATATTTCTTGAAATCTAAATTTTGCCAGGCCCTGTGCTAAACATGTTCACATATTGACTGCCTTAACCCTCACAACAAGCCTATGAGCCAGAGAAGTTAGGAGATGGTGAATAGAGGAAGGTGGACAGCCTGCGTGGGAGGAGCAGATTGAGATAAACTTTAAACATGTTGAATTCAAAGTAAATACAGAGCCTCCAGATGGAGAGGTTCTTCATCGGGAAGAAGCTGGATTCTCATGTCAAGAGGAGAAATTAGGGGCAAAGATGTAGATTTGAGAATAATCTGAATTTAAGAAGAATTCCTTAAAAAAAATTCTCAAGTTGTTGCTAGTTCAGACAAAATATGTTGTGTAAAAAAAGTTGGGTTACAGACAGAGCCTTGGGGTATGGGGCAACAACACCAGATAGAAGCAGAAGGTATTTTTGAAGGACACTGAGAAGGAAGAGTCAACATGTTTGGGGAGAGAAGGTGCCAGGAAAAAAAAAAAAAAAAAAAACGACAAAAAGAGTTCTAAGAAAATTAGTACAAAGTGCCAATGCTAACAGGAGTTCAAATAAAGTAAGGACCAAAATATGCCCATTAAATTTGACAACATCAAGTTATTGTTAACTACGTTGTCAGTGCAGGTAAGAATGGAAGAAGCTACATTGTTGATGACCAATGATTCAAATGGAAAGGAGAAATTGAAAACAAGAGGCATAGAGACACTGCTAAGATGTTTGGATGAGAAATAGGTGAATGAGATAAACCAGGGAAGAAAGGATAGTCGTCACAGGGGTTACTATCATAAATACAAGAGAGCAGGGTTTGCTGGTTGGTTTTACTGGGCTTCAGAAAACTGAGGTTCTAGCTGGAAAGAAGGAGGTAGTATAGAGGCAGAGGGTAGAGGCTGAAAGAAGGAAATGATTTTTAAGATGATTTTTAGAGCAGTTTAGCAATATTGAGCAGAAGGTACAGAGACTTACTACACACTTTCGCTCCCACTTATACAGAGCCTTCCTCACTATCAAATCCTGAACCAGAGTGGTACATTGTTACAACTGATGTAACATTGGCACATCATTATCACCCAAAGTCCATAGTTTATATTAGGGTTCACTTATGGTGCTGTATATTTATGGGTTTTGAAAAATGTATAATGACATTATCCATCATTATAATATCATAAATAGTAGTTTCACTGCCTTAAAAATCTGTATTCTCTCCATTCATCACTCACTCCCCAACAACACTTGGCAACCACTGATCCCTTTACTGTCTCCATAGCTTCACTTTTCCCAGAATGTCATATAGTTGGACTCATAAAGTACATAGCCTTTTCAAATTGGCTTATTATTAAATACACAGTAATATGTATTTAAGGTTCTTCCATGTCTTTTCATGAGTTGATAACTCATTTCTTTCTAGTGGTGAGTAATATTCCATTGTCTGACTGTTATCACCGTTTATTTATCCAATGACCTTCTGTAGCATAGCTTGGTTACTTCCAAGTTTTGGTAATTATGAATAAAACTGCAATTAACATTCATGTGCCAATTTTTGTATGGACATAAGTTTTCAACTCACTTAAGTAGAGGAATGTGACTGCTGGATCAGAAGGTAAGACTATGTTTTGTTGTATACTCATGGAGGGACATGAGTACTTTTTAGGCTGAGAGTAAATCCTGGCAGAGTTTGAAGAAACAGGAAGGAGGAGTAGCTGCTGAATTGAGTCTCAGGGGGAAATAGGTGCCAGCGCACAGTGGTGGGGTTAGCCTCCACCTACGCAGCCTCCTCTAATCCACCAGGATGAGAATGAGAGAGAGAAAGGGGAGGAAGCAGGTAGGTTTCTTCCTCCACTACACAAGTTAATTGCCTCTAAATGCTTTGTGAATTATGCTATACTATTCACTGGACCCTGGGGGTTTAAAGATTTCATTTAAAAAAAAAGAGAGAGAGAGAAAGACCTTGGCATTATGGTCTTTTGAAACCTCTAACACGTTTAAATAAATTTGTTAAATTATTTCCTCACCACCACATATTATTCTAATTGCTAAGTCTAAGGAGAGAATCAACAAGTCAACATATCAACTCGCGTATGAACCCTGCTGATTTTTAAAAAAAACAGATATTTTCTGAGGCCAAAACTATAATTAAAATCATATATATGTTTTGCTACATCAAGTCAAACAACCGAAAAATGCAAACTCATTAAGTATATTTTAATCATCTCGTTACTTCTGTGGCATGGATGGATATAAATAATTTTAATTGTTCTACAGTTTAAGTAAAGCATTTGAAAGGATGATTTGGCTTCTGTGTCTCTTCTTCCCTAAGGCAAAGCAGAACTTGCAGAAACTGGGTTACTTCCTGCGGGATAAACCTTTCAACAAGAAAGTGGATATGGAAAGGCATATGGATCTAGTGACATTTTGGTTTAATTATCGAGACCACTGTTCAAACAAGTGTTGTGAATAACAAAACAAGTCAAATTCCAGGTTGCTGTAAACAGAGAAATGAAAAATTGCATCCACAGATGATACCTCTAATACACGATGCTGAAAGCGGCCTTCTCAGGTTTGCAGTTAAATCAGTTAATGTTGATTCGCTTACTTTATCTTCACCTCACAGACTTACAAGCCTCTGGGAAAGGGGTGGGAAATACACCTGTTTGTCGAAACTGCATGATGTTGCCCCAATGGCCTCCAGTCTAGTGCAATGAGGTGTATTTTCGGAGTTGGTGGGCAGTGGCAATACTGAGAACAAGGCCTTGCTTCATATTCCCCAGAGAAACAAGCAAGACTCTTCTCTTCAGTGAACCCAAAGGTGTCACAGCCACAGATCAGCAGAACTCTACTCCCAGGCAGAGCAAAGCAAGTATTCATAGAAGATGAGTGGTTAATAATATTTCACTGTGCACATTGCAAGCCCAGATAAAGGCTGCTTGTTTTCACATATTAACAGTAACAACTACAAAAGCCAGTCTTCTCAGCAATCCAAGGACTATTTAACAAATATGCACACTTAAATTTGCTTTTTATAGGCTAAGAGAATAAATTCAATATTAAAAACAAATATTAAAAACACATTTGTCCATCACTCCCCACCCCACCCTACTGATTATGCCTATTACTAATAAGCTGAAAGAAACACAGAGGTGAACCTATCTCCTGACCAGACCAGAGGAAGTTGTTTTGCATAGAAAAAAAATATGTTCAGAATTAATAATCACTGCTTCCTAAGGCAAAAAAGAAAACCAAAACCAAACAAAGCAAGTGAAGAAGGGTTTTAGCTTCAAATGATGAAAGAGAGAAAGAGATAGAGATAGATAGATAGATAGATAGATAGATAGATAGATAGATAGATAGATTGATAGATAGATAGATAGATAGATAGATAGATAGATAGATAGACAGACAGATAGATAGATAGATAGATAGATAGATGATAGATAGATAATAGATAGATAGATAGATAGATAGATAGATGATAGATAGATGATAGATAGATAGATAGATAGATAGATAGATAGATAGATAGATAGATAGATAGAATGAAAATGTGTCAGATGGGGAGCAAAGGATTGATTTTTATTCCATAGCCAAAGTCACTAAAAGGCCTTGTGGTAAAGATGACAGTTCTGTTCAAAGATCTTTTAGAGGGTTAGGCCTTATAGTCCATCCTCTCCCAGGGCTATTTCACCCTCACTCCTACAGAGGACACTCACTGATGACCTGCCCAGCAAGTGCTAAAACAGGTTAGAGTCACCATCAGCTCAACAGGAAACCTAAACAGTGCCTAACACTTGTTCACTAATTCTATCAGCCAGTCAGCAGACACTTATGGAACTGTGGTGAGAAAAATAGACACAACACCACCCTGATAAGGCTTACAGTTCAGTGGAATCAACAGGTAGATACTGATGTAATAAATAAGCCACAGGTTTTGCCTACCAAGTCTGTGGGTTCTGCTTTAATCTGGGATGTAGTGGATTTGGGAGGTGGCTAGCAAACTTAGCTCTGAAAAAACTAAATTTGAACTGAGATCTCAACAAGGAATACGTGTGAACAGAGGGAAGAACTGACTGAGTGGCTGGAGAGCAGAGAGGCAGAAAGGAATCCAGCACAGAGACTCAGAACATATTTCCAACGAACAAATAACGGATGAGCGAACACATGAATGAATAGATGTCCAGTTACACAATCACCCAACATTCCAGCTGTCCATTCACACAGGATATTCAGTACAATCCCAGTTGTTCATATCTTTTGCCTTCTCCCAAATATTTTTAAAATTCAAGTTTAATGAAAGTGGAAAAAAAATTAGAGAAAAAAATAGAGCAACAGAACCATCCTCTCCAATATCTTCAAACTGAAATCCAAACCTTCCTGAATTGCCCCATCACAGGATAGAAGTGTGCCAGGCACTTTGTTAGGAGATTCTATACACATTATGTGATTGAATCTAAACAACAATCCTCTAAGTTATTGTTATTCCCAGTTTTGAAGGCAAGGAAAAGATTCAGCTACCTTGTGAATGTCCCAGCAGCATTATTCAAATAGCCAATTAGTTTGTGGGGGAAAGTCCATCAACTGGTGAATGGATTAAAAATGTGATATATTTATGCAGTGAAAGAGTTTTCAGCCGTATAAAGGAAAAAATATGCCATATATGCTACATTGATAAACCTTGAAAACATTATGCTAATTGGAAAAAAACAAACAACAAAAGGTCATATGTATCATATGATCCCATTTATATGAAATATCCAGAATGGGTAGATCCACAAAGAAAGTAGATTCCTGGTCACTAGGGGCTGGGGGTAGTGAAAGAGGGCAGTGACTGCCTATGGGCATATATTTCTTAAGGGAGTGAGGAAAGTGCTCTAAAATTAGTGCTGGTGGTTGCACAACTTTGTAAATACACAATAACCCACTGAATTACACACCTTAAAGGGGTGAATTTTATGGCATGTGAATTATACCTTAATGAAATAGTAAAAAAAGACATTTAAAGTATTTTATTTCCTTCAGTGATGGGAACTTTATTATCCACATAATTCCTGTTACTATATCTCAAAAGTATTATTATTTATTTTTGAATAGGTGATTACAAATTCATTTAGAGATTTCATGACTAAAATACACTGTTTCTGAAAGTGGCTGTGCCTGCCCCCATAAGATTGCAGGTCCTTCAAGAACTCCTGCTGCTGTTTATAGAATTAAGCATTCATTTGCTTTCCTCCAGAGTCCACATCTTCATTGGTATCAGCCATTGGAACTGGCCTGGGAGCACACAGGATAAGATAAGATAGAACTGAAAGTTTAAAATGGAGGCCTTATGTCGTTTGATAAAATACCTTTAACTTTTTACTTACAGCAGTTTTGTGTTTGTTTTTAAAAATATACTTTTATTGATTTCGGAGAGGAAGGAAGAGGGGAGAGAGAGATCACCTCAATGATGAGAGAGAATCACTGATCGGCTGCCTCCTGCACACCCGCTACCAGGGATCAAGCCCACAACCCAAGCATGTGTCCTCACCAGGAATCAAACCATGACCTCCTGGTTCGTAGGTCAATGTTCAACCACTGAGCCACACCAGCTGGGCTGCTTACAGTGTTTTAAATCATTTGCTTACTGTGAGAGCACCTGTTTTAGCTTGTTGTGACATCAATGCTCGAATCCTTTAAGGATTACCAGAAAAGTTACATCTAGTCTCAATTTCAAACGAACTCTACTACCTTGGTGTTTGCATTCTAATTTTCATTAACTACATCAATGGGGAGAGCTTCAAAGGTTAAAATGTAAAGGACACTAGGATTCTTCCAACCTCCACTCTATCTCAGGAATCAAAGCCTTCCCTTCAGACTTTACCTCACACCCTTGCCAGCCAAAACCTGCTAGGGAGGGGAGAAAGAAGAAATAGATTATTTAGTTTTCCCCAAGGTCTTTTTCTGGGCCCAGAATGTTCAGTCCTTTTACCATTCAACAGAAAAAGGAAAAACTAGCACAGAGAAGATAAGTTATCCTTCTAATGACTGCAGGTAGGCAATGGGCAATGGATTCTGCAGACCCTTAGGCAGCTCCATGATGCTCTCTGAAGCTCCAGGATCCTTATCATACATGTGGGCTCAGTGATGACTAGACATGTAGAGGCTCACGGGACAGAAGATCATCATTTCATGAAAATACAGAATCTCATAGTTGAGAGAACACTAAGCATGAAGTTTCATGCCCCTCCTCCAACAGTAATTATCTAGTCCTCATTTTGCATACAGCTATTAAGGAGACACTCACTACATGGAAAATAATGGCTTGAACGTCAAGATTAATGCAACCAAAATGCAGAGCATGTTTTGGTCTAGATTTTAATTGCAGATTTGTCTCTTACCAATTATGTCATTAATATTATCATTGTCAGTTTTCCCCATTCTCCCTTTCCATCATAATCCCATCCTCCTCAGCAAAGAGTCACGGACCAGACAGAGGTGATAGCAATGCTGCGTTAGACTCTCCTCCCACCTCACGTCCTGGACTGCAGTGCCCAAGCAGAGCAGGGGAGCGGATTATTGAACACTGCAGAGCACCACATCTCTTTAAGACAACCAACCAGGAGCTTGCTCCCATCTAACACTTACCCAGGAAAGAGAAGGCACCACGCGGTGACTGCCTGATGCTTTGAGTGCCACTGTTTAGGAGCAACCAGCCGTTGCCCTGGAGAAAGCGGCCCTGGTGGCCATGGAGCAGGGCGTGCGTGAGCACGGAGTGAAGACCCAGGTGATAGCACCAACACATCGTACTGTGTTCCAAGATTTCATGCAGTTTTGGGGGGAGGAACATTATTTATTTCATTATATGCTAGATTAAATGGTCCTACGCTGGTTGAGTGGAGGAAAATAAAATAGAAAACAATCTTATCTTTACTGAGAAACTACCATATGCCAGGCCTGGTGCCAATCTGCCCTCACAAAGGTTATGACTAATCCTACAGGGGAAAACTGAAGCCTGGGCACTGAGCCCAAACCTAAGAATTTGCTTAGTTACTGCCCTCCAGTGCCCATTGCTCCCAGCGGGACCAGTCAGACAAACTGCTGTCAGCCACCCCATGGCTCCCTCAAGATCTCTGTTTTCAAGCCCATTGCAAGAGCCTTAATTTTGAGATGAAGAAATCCAAGAGGAAATCCTTCTATATGCTTATGACACCAAAATAAAGCACAGAACTTCACTCCTTGAATCCAGCAAAATGGGCACCACATTGAGAGTCACTATTCCGTCCCTGGGACTGTCTGTATACTCTATGCCATTCAGTTAACATTTATTGAGTTATACTTTGTGTCAGGCAGTGCAATACAAATGATAAATAAAAGTTAGTCTGTAGAATAAGGAATTCATACCCTTTTAAGCGAGGTAGAAACATGAGGCATGCTCTGTGGGTTGAGATGTAGTAAGGGCTGCATTAGAATGTAAGTGGAGTGGTGAGGCAACCTAAAGGTTGGAGAAATTAATTCCTACTGAAGCAACCCAGGAAGGCTCAGATCTGGCCACTAAAAAGGCCAAAGATTTTAAAGCGCTGTAAGACATTTCATGCAGAGAACATAGCATAAGAAAGACACAGAAGTGCATAGTATATTTGTGAAATCATGCGGATGACTTGATTATAAAAGACATGTCATGCTAAAATGTTTGGACTTGATTCTTCAGGGAATTAAAAGCCAACAAAGCGTCTTAATATGATCAATACTATATTCAAAGAAAGGTAATAAGCCAGGAGAACTAGGCAGGGCTTAACAGAGGAGGTGACATTTCAGCTAGGTCTTAAACACTATTTCAGAAAATAAGAATCAAAGCAAAGATAAGTAAAGCCATAAGAGTCCACTTCAACAACAGCAGAACCCATGTCAATAACATCATGGAATGTGGTTTATCAAGAAATTAGACAGTACATATGATAGGAAGGTTAGAAGCAGATTGTGAAACTCCTTAAATACAAAAACAAGGCATTTATTTAGAACTTCTCAAGAGATGCTGAAAAGCTACCAAAGTTTGTGCTTAAATTTTGCTGATTAAAATTTTACATAATGAGATTGAAACTAACATCCAGAGATAGGAGAGTTTAGAGAAAGATGATAGAAGAGAGGAAATAAAAGGAATGTTATAATCACAACAGTTAACTTTTATCTAGCACATAATTACTTTTATGTGCATTATTTCATTCAATATTCACCTATAAGGTAAAAGATTATTTTAACTAAATTGAGAAAATTTAGCATTTGAGAGATTAAAGAACTTTTACTACAGCTCACAACTAGGAAATAGCTGAGAAGGGACACAATCCCATTGTATCTGACACTATATTTCCCGTACTTAGCTAGCTCCTGACATATGGTAAGTATCTAATGAAAAATGGTGAAACTATTATTGTGAAACTATCTTTTATAAAAAATTGATTGGTTGATTGATGAGAGAGAGAGAAACATCGGTTTTTTGTTCCACCCATTAATGCACCACTGGTTGATTCCTGTATGTGCCCTGACCTGGGATCAAATCCACAACCTTGGCACATCAGGACGATCTCCAACCAAACTATCTTAACTTTGAATACCACCTATTCAAAGATGTTTTTGGATAAAAATTGATATATTTTTCTGCATCCTAAGTTTTACTGGTTATATTCATTTGGGAGTGCATCATCCTTCAAGTTTATGGCGGGGGAGGCAGAAAATACATCTTGCTCACTCATGTAGTTCTAACAAGATGTTCAGCACAGTGTCTACCAGAGAAGAAACTTGATAAATATGGGATGACGAATGGATGGATGAATAATGAATAGCTTTGCTAAGTGGCCTCTTCTCCATTTCAGCACAGGTAAATTTCAATGACTTCTCATGAAACATCCAAAGCATAGAATTGACTCAGCGTTCAGAATCAGGTAATTCCTTCCACTTTCTTTTCTAATGAGAATCTTTATTGGCTGTGATTTAATCACTGCATTCATATTCTCCCCACCCCCTTTCATTCAATGTATTGGGGTGACACCAGTTAACAAAATTATGTAGGTTTCAGGTGTACAATTTTATACTACATCATCTGTACACTGTACTGTGTGTTCACCACCCCAAGTCAAATCTCTGCCCACCACCATTTACTCCCCTACACGCTCTTCAATCTCACCCCACCCTCTTGCCCCCAGCATCATATCCTCTCTATAGAAGCCCAAGGGCTCTGAGGTGGTGGGTTCTGTTTAATTAAATTTGATCAAGTAATAATGATCTTTAATTTCCTAAAATCAAGATCACTAAGCGTATGTGAAGCATTATTTAATGCAATTTTATGACGATGTTCTTATTTCTCCGTTAACAGAGACGTGGGTAGACTCAGTGTCCTCACTGTGAGAATTATTAGACTAAAAAAGTTTCCTTACTTAAAAATATTTCTCACACCTGCCTGCCCCACTCTCTAAAATTCCATCATCTATATTTTCATTGGGCCAACAGGTACCCCTTTTAAAATGAAAGTCAGGGAACACAAAACATTGAGTCATCACCTCCCTTTTATCTTTTTGTTGTTCTGGGAAAAGCAAACCAACATTTATTGAACAATATCTACAGACCAGGAATTGTACTAAGCACTTTAAACACATTATCTCATTTAATATTCACAAGTCTGTGAAGTATTTATTTATAGACAAGAAACCCAAAACTCAAAGGAGGTAATTAATTTGACAAAATCAAACAGGAACAGTTGAGCTGGGATCCTGGGTTGGTTTCTCTGATTCAGTAGCTCTTTGTATTTTTTTATGCTGCCTGTCTTTGAGAAAATGGAGTTGGGAGAGGAGGAGGGGTATATAACATTTGAATACTGGAATAACATGGCATGCCTTAGTGTGTGTCTGGAACTATGTTGGGAGATTCTGAACTGCCTGTGGGCAACTGGGGATTGAGAAAGGGGAATGGTTACAGGATTTATTGGCCATAGAATTTTCTAGTCCAACTGACTTTATTAGATGGCTGATGGATACTAATTTCAAAGAAAGCACTTGCTGGCCAATGCCATTTCCTATTAAATCAGAAATTGGAAAATACATATAGAAGGTACTAGTTTCTTTCTACTTAACTTTTGTTTTAAAACCGTATATTGCGAGATTTTTCAAAACTGTGAACATGTTTGCACACCATCCATTATGAAGTAAGTGTTTATGGGGAAAACACCTTAGAAATCTGCATGGGGTAGAACTGAGAACTCTCCAGCCATCTAAATATTCAACCGCCTTTGACCTGATTCCGAACCATGGACCTCTTATCCTATTTCTGAATGATATGTGACATTTGGTTAGGGTCTTATAGATCAAACATGCCCCCAAAATACTGGCCTGGGTAAAACGCCCACGATGTTATAGCTATGTGTTCAATTTTAATGCCTTTACAGCGATGAGTTAAATAAGTCTGCGTTTCTGCCAACTGCAGGTTCTTGGCGGCTTTTCACCTTTAATTTTAGAAAAAGTCACTTTAGGAAAAACTGTGATGTTACATTTTTCAGTGTAAATTAATTCTCCACTCCTAATTTTTAGGCTCACCCATAACTGTTGCAGGATTTTGAGAGGGGGGAGTTGTCAAGAGACCAGTAAAATCAGCAAATTAAAGGGAAAGGAGAACCTAAATAAAACGAGTAGACTTCCATCTTTGACTTACATTTTACATTTGAATGGATTGCCTCAACCCAATTCCCTCTACAACCTACCCCCTGAGTTGGAGATGGCTCTGCTGAAACACATACATCTTTTTGTGGCAAAGGCACTGTGTATTGTTGCTTATAGAGACACCACAGAATCAATAGTGCAGGGCACCCCAGCGTACTGTATTTTGCTGACATCCTGCTGGCTAGACTCAGATTTCCATTTAATTGTGTTCTTATTTAAAATGTCTGCTGCACCTGCAGTCAACTTGATCAGTATTAGCTATTTGCTTAGTGTCATGTACACTTATGAACAATGCAACTTTAGAAAAAATGTCAGCGGAGATGCATAGATCATAAATCACAAGATGATAACATCTCACATGAAAAGAAAGTCTCTGAGAAAACAGGTCCGGTGATGTAAATATTGAATTTACCAGCACTGCCATATCACTATGGAGGCCGGACAATAGGCCATTTCTTAAATGGCAAGAGGGATGAGCTCTCTCCTTTATCTGTATTCACTTTTCCTTTTATTTTATTCCTGGGAAAGAGAAATGCCAGAGGAGAAGCTTAAGACAGATTAGACTGCGAGTACTGGATATAGGCTATTACATCATAACTGTCTTTGAAAACTCTCAAACAGCTGACCTGTTTATATTACAAGACGGGGTCAATTTCCATTCTAGCGACTCTTTTGATGTTTGTGAATACTAATGCTCTCCCCAGAATGCTGGCTTTAGAGTAACGGCAATTGAACCATTCAGCCTTCTCTGATGCAATCTTTCTGCAGCCAGATAGGATTCTATACATGGATTTCATTGAAGCACACAGCTTGGCATGATCAAAAGCTTTGCTGGAGCCATGAGTAAATGATGTTTCAAATAATAGAACCATGTTGATGCTGAACGTTTCTGCTTTAGTCACTGAGGCTGTATGCATGAGTGTGTGTGTGTGTGTGTGTGTGTGTGTGTGTGTGTGTAACACAAAACCACAGCTTTGCTTCCGTTAGAACTCAGAATGATTAAACATCAAAATGAAACAACAGGGTCATTTTCACGGCAAATGTCTGAGAAAATAAGAAAGGCCTCAACAGCCATGTTGAGTACTAAAGAACCTGTTGTGGCTTTGGTGTGACCAAGACATGGATTTCACTTCCATTTCCTCATCTCTCCAACGATGGGAACTAAAGCAATTTATTTGTCCTAGGCCTCTGATGCCTCCTTTCTAAGATGAGAATGACATCATCAGTCTCACAAGGTTATAAGGCAGAATAAATGTACATACAACAACAACAATAATGGTTGACACTTATTGGGAAAATATTCTGTGCAAGGCATTCAACACTTTAAGTGCATCATCTCAAACCAATCTTCACCACAGCCACATGAAGTAGGCACCATATTCATTCCATTCTACGTATGAGAAACCTGAGACTTAGAAATAAGATTGTATAAATTTGTAAAGGGTCTTCAGTGCATATTAATTCCCCTTAAGACAAATTAAGTGAGCAAATCATGGTTTTCTGGTTAAACAGATTCGTGCTGGAGCATATTTTTAATGGAAAGAGTTCCAACCAACATTTTATCTTTGAATATTAGCAATAGAAGAGACCTTAAATCGTGTGCAGTCTAACACTGCATGTCCCAAAGTAGGAATTCAGACATCAGCATCCCCGGTCACCATTCTGAACACTGCCTTCAGCACCAAGGAGCCCTGCTCCACACACCAGCCTGCTCCATGAATGGGCAGTGCTCTCTGTTACAAAGGATTTTAATCTGCTTCCCTTTATATTCCACCTCTGGAGCTAAACATCTACCCTTCAGATAGAAAAACAGTTTTCTTATTTCCCCTAAGCCTGCATCAGACTGAGCACCCACAGCTCCTCAACTGTCCCTCTTACAACAGTGTCTTCACAATGCTGAAATTTGCTCTGGTTCATCGATATCACCCTAAAAATATGGGAACCAAATTCTAGTATCAATTTAATCTCTGTTCTCTGTGCATTTTAATTTTAAAGTAGTTTATAAAAGTAGTTAGTTTAGAGATTTATAGAGGAAAGACATCAACTCCCTTTGTCAGCCACAACCTACATACAAAATCAGATTCTGGTTAGTCTTCCCTCCATAATTCAGTCTTCTGTTGAAGAATTCACTGCTTGTTCTTCCTCTTGCACTTGAGAGCCCTTGCTATTCAGAGAGAGGCAAAGTGTGAATTATTTAAATTTTATTGAAATACCTTTCTGGAGTTTAATCTTCTTCAGCCAGCTGGGCAGTACATGCTTGATAGCTTTAGCTTTGTGGTGGCAGGTGAATCAGACACAGAGTCTTCCAAATGGAAATGCCAACTCTAAAAGCTTAATCACTGAAATTATAATTGCTCCCTTTAGGGAAGAAAAGTGATCTGAATTCAAGACATTCCTTCCTGCAATGTAAGGAATTTTTTATGGCAATGGTTTCAGGGTTCAAATGGATTAAAATTTTATAGTATTTTTTCTTCTACTTTCATATAGTGAAGAATGTTCCAGCTCTATTGTTACCTGACTATATTACTTTGGTCACCTCTGTGTGTCTATTCCTAATCTGCAAAATGGATATAATACTTATTTAACCATGTGTGCTTTGGTAATTAAACAAAGTATATGAGAGCACAAACATTTTAGTATATTTACTACTGACTTTTCTTTGTGAAAAGTCATGAAGTTCATGTCTAACTTAGAAATAAAATTGTATTTGTATAACTGAATGTGAGACGAGCAATAATAATGCTGACAGGCAAATGAATCAATCTGTAGCGAGCTTCCCCCTGGACCAACAGTTCTTTTAGACCCAATTTCGATGTCCAGTAGTTCCTTATGTGTACATTCAGCACTGACCCCTCACTCTGGATGGTGGACAAATGGTGGTAATGGAGGTCTGACTCCCTCTGGTTTGGTCTCGGCCGATCCCAGGGGCACGGCGTCACCTGGACTAAGGGGCACGTGGCCTCACCCATATCCAAGGGGCGCGTGGTCTCACCCGGGCCTGGGACCCAGCCTCACCCGGCTGGATCCAGGGGCGCACGGCCTCACCCGGACCCAGGATCTGGCTTCACCCGTACCCAAGGACACTTGGCCTCTCCCAGACCCAGGGGACGTGGCCTCACCCGGGCTTAGTTGCACAAGGCCTCACCTGGATCCAGGGACACATGGTCTCTCCCGGACCCAGGGACGCTTGGCCTCTCCCAGACCCAGCTTTTCACCTACACCTCTCATTGAATAACAAAATAGCCCTGTGATGTATGTAGGGTAAGAACCATTGTTACCACACTTGACACATAGGAAAGAGAGATTGAGGGAGGATGGGTACCAAGCTTCCAAGATCACGCAATGCAATGAGACAAAGTTGGACCAAGAAGGTTTTCTGACTCCAGAAAGAATCAATGCAGCAGAGTAGAAAGAGCAAGATCTGTCTATAGACCTGGTCTGCCCATGCCAGCTCTGTGTCCTCAGATCATTTACTTGCTAACCTTGTTTATTTTCCATAAAATCCTAACAATTACTACCTTTTCCAGTCAGAGTCCTCCAGAGAAACACAACCAATAGGATAATAGTGTGTGTGTGTGTGTGTGTGTGTGTGTGTGTGTGTGTGTATTTTGAGAGGGAGAAAGAGAGAGAGAGATTTGAATTGGCTCACAGGACTATGGGGGCCTATAAATCCTAATCTCCAGAGCAGGTCAGTGAGCTGGAAACTCGGGTAGGATTTCTATGTTACACTGTTGAGGCAGAATTCCTTCATCTCCAGGCAACTTCAGTTTTGCTCTTAAAGTATTCAACTGAATGAGGTCCACTCACATTATTTCCTTTACCTAAACTCACTGGTTATAGATGTTAATCACATCTACAAAATACTTTCTCAGCAACATCTCAACTAGTATTTGACCTACCAACCATATCCTAGCAAAGTTGACACATAAAATTGACATTCATGCTATCTCATCTATAATAATAAAAGCGTGATATGCTAATTAGACCAGATGTCCTTCCTTCCAGATAAAGCTTCAGTGGGCAGGGGCCGAGGCAGAGGCAGTGGGGAGGGGGGGAGGGAGGGGAGAGGGCAAGGCCCTTGCACAAATTTCGTGCATCGGGCCTCTAGTAGTCTTATAAGTTTTAAAAGAAAAACTATGTATTGGTTCAAAGTGGTGATCTCTAGAGATCAGCACAGGACGATTTGGGAATTAAAGGGGTGCTTAACTGAGGCTTCAGGTATCAGGACAGAATTCCCAAAAGAAGACATGCTTCAATGTCCAGTCAGGAGTAGACCCAGGTATATGAGCCTGTAGCTTCTATAGTTTGCTGCCCTTTTTTAATAAAAAGTATTTAAAAATTAGGTATAAATATGAATATTTATTTACAATGAGAAAAATTTAAAGAAAATGAGAAGTTACACACAATTTGGTCAACATGGAAGCAGACCTTCTTTGTTGTCTTATATTTACTTATTAAAGAATTAAGAAAATCAAATTAAAAGTTAATGAAATATGAAAGAAAAGCAAATAAGATAAGCACTGGAATCAATAGAAATTGTTTTGACATGGAGACTATCAAAAAATATAAAAATAATCTATTCAGCTCATACCCAAGGCAGTAAATTATTAAGAGGCAGAGATGAATATTGAATAGCACTGATAACTAGACTTCTAAGTTGTTTGATAATCCAATTAATGGAGAAGAGTGAATAATATAATGACATTGGCAAAAGATTTTACTTTCTTGCTGAGTTGATACTTAAATAATAAAAGTATCATGCTCCTTTTTCTGGATTTTGCAGTGTTTGAGCTATTTATCAGCTTCAATAATTTGTGTTTAAAACTGCACACACTGCCCAGCCAGTGTGGCTCAATTGATTGAGCATAGTCATGTGCAATAAAAGGTTGCTGGTTCAATTCCCTGTCTGGGAACATGCCTGGGTTGCAGGTTCAATGGCTGGTCAGGTCACATACAGAGGCAACTGATGGGTGTTTCTCTCGCACATCGATGTTTCTCTCTCTCTCTCTCTCTCTCTCTCTCTCTCTCTCTCTCTCTCTCTGTCTGCATGTCCTCAGGTGAGGATTAAAAAAATAATAATAAAATAAAAATGAATACACTACATTACTAGACATTTCCTGTTAGGGGAGGACTTATCTTTTGGCAGGTGTCAATGAGAACTGCATCCTTTGCTTACTATTTCATGTCTCACGTTGAGAAGGATTTTCCACAGCGGCGTCTGGCTCCTTATATATTGAACCGTGCTTCCCTTCTACTACCCACGCACTCCCAGTGGTGGGGCTGGCTATACAGGATGTGTTTTTATGAACAAGATAACTTCTGGTTCTGACCTTCTGTGTCATGACACCTGGTCAGTCAGCACAGTAGGCAGCAGTATTCCTGGAAACAGTTCCACACCAGGGTGACTAGCAATAACTTAACTTTACAGAGAATTAACTGAGACCCACATAGGTAAGACCCACTACATTCATACCGAAATTACCCTCAATTTAACCTGCTTTTAGCCATTATCAAAAATGTCATGGCCTCTCCAACACCACCCGATAGGAGGAGAACAATGAAAGAAAAGGCAGAGTAGGAAGAGATATATTCAGGTTGCAAATGCTTTTTAGTTACCATACCCTATTTTTGCAAATTACACAAAAATATATGTAATATATACCTATAAATATATAAAACCTGGCGATTGCAGAGAGGATGTTGAAAATACTTATTATAAAATTGAAGGGCTCTGAAGCCTGAATTTCATTAGTTTAGTGTAAATCAGCCTAGGCCTAGTGCAAAAATGTTTTTCATTTCCCCAAAAGGAGACCTGGAAGAGCTTTGAAAGAGTGTGAGGTTCTCTGCATCACGTGCTAGCTGGCATCTTCTTCTCCCCTCCCAACTGGGCTCTAAGCTCCTGGATGTCAGCCACGCATGTTGTCACTCTCCACCCCTTGCAACCAGCACAGTGTGGGCAATGTGTGGGCACTCAATACGTATTTGATTATTAACGAAATGGTTAGGGCTAAACATTTTAAATAAAATAAAAGGAAAAGGAACACTTTTTAAACAGCTGTAGTGACAGCCTTCTAATCAAGGCACCTGGGGCACCACAAGTGTTCCAGCTTATATAATGCAAACCAATTACCCCAAACTTAGCAACTGAGAACAGCAATCATTGTTGATTTCTCACTCACAGTTTCTCTGGCCTGGGAACTGGGTGCAGCTCAGCTGCGTGGTACTGTTCACTCACACGGTGCAGTCATGTGGTGGCTGGGGCTGGCCTCATCTCAATACTCCTTCACTCCTGTGTCTGGTGACTGGTCTGGAAGACCCCAACGCCTGAGGCTGAAACAGATGCAGCAACTCATATCTCTCTTTCTCTCGCTCTTCTCTCACTCGCTCTCGCTCTCGCTCTTCTCTCTCTGTAGTTTGTTTTCTCTACATAATCTCTCCAGCAAGCAGCTTCTGGGGAGCTGAATTCTAAATGTTAGCTCAGGGTCTCCAGAGGCCTGTCCCAAGAGAAGGAACCAGGGGGGAGCGATTTCCCCTTTTATGATCCAGTCTGAGAAAACACACAGTATCACTTCCTGCGCATTCTATGGGTTGAGGCAGTTACAACGTTCTCCCCAGTTTTGAGGGCTGGAAACCCAGCCTTCACCTCCATGGAGAGGAGTATCAGTGCCACGCAGCAAGCAAATCATCTGATAGTGGGTACATATTGGTGTGACCATTTTAGGAAAATATTATCTGCAGTATGAGAGACAGCAGCTTCTAAATTTATGAGCATTTTTAAGCGATAGGTTTGTTGCTGTTTTATGCTCTTGCTACTAGCTACTAGCTACTGTTCTTTTTCTGCCAGGCTACCAGGTGTACTGTAACTGCTAACTCCTCCCACCACTGCTCAGGGAATAAAGCATTGCACATGAACTTGCAAAGACCTCGCCTTCAGTGCACACGTTGGTGGATGATGTTATTTCTAAGAATATCTGCTACGTCTGTTGTGGTTTTCAAAGTGCCTTCAAGAGTTCCTGGCAGCAGTGTCATCTCTCTGTTGCCACCACTATTCAATATAGAGTTACTGGGCAAAATCCAGTAACTAATATTAGTGCAGCCAAGCTATACGCATAGGTTTATATCTTCCCCAAATGCACATGTTGAAATCCAGAGCCCAGTGTGATGACATTAGCAGGTGAGGGCATTGGGAGGTGATTAGGTCATGAGGGTACAGCCTTCATAAATGGGGTAAATGCCCTTTTAGAGACACCAGAGAGCTCCTTTATCTCTTCTACCGTGTGCACACACAGTGAGGAGATGGCCACCTATTACCTAGAAAACGGGCCCTTACCAAACACAGAATCTACTGTGGCCTTGATCTTGACTTCTCTGCCTCCAGAACTGTGAAAAATAAGTTTGTGTTATTTATAAGACACCCACTCTATTCGTATCCTATTACAGCAGCCTGAGCTAAGACAACTCCTATATCCCAGGTCACCATCCGTGGGTACAACAGGCATATCTTATGGACCTCCTGAGATTCCTGGACCCCTTGGCTACTTGGTCCAAGTGCGGCACTGCCATAAGGAAACCAAAAACAAAACCAGCAGATCTGACAGGTTCTGCTTCCACGAGCTAACCTGACTAATTTCTGTAGTTGCTAACTCCTTCCACCATATCTACTTCCAGATTGCGAAAAACTTCCATGAAACAGGATATAGGATCTGACTTTCTGAGCAGCTGCCAAAGTTAATTCCTCTGAGGAAAAAATTGTGACCAATTGTAGACAGGATTCAGAAGGAAGCCAGCAGATGAATTCCCTCTCCCTTCCTCTTACTGATGCTCAGTCTGGAAGCACAGCATCATTTGTCTGGAAATATCCTATAAGGCCACCTGCCAAGTGACTGACGGTGTCTCTGTAAATCACGCTACAGTGGCCTGTAAAGTATTGTATCTTGTTACATAATACCCCTTTCTTTCCTGCTCCACTTCCTTTTTCACTCTCAGTGCCCTGGGAAGGCATCTCCCAAATAAAAAACTGGGAATTCATCTTTTACTTGGGCTTTGTATTTTAGAGAACCTGGGCTAAGACCCAAACCAGTGATATCACCATTGTCTTCATTTTATTTTATTTTTTTTTAATATATTTTATTGATTTTTCACAGAGAGGAAGGGAGAGGGATAGAGAGCTAGAAACATCGATGAGAGAGAGACATCGACCAGCTGCCTCCTGCACACCCCCCACCGGGGGATGCGCCCGCAACCAATGTACATGCCCTTGACCGGAATCGAACCTGGGACCCTCCAGTCCGCAGACCTACGCTCTATCCACTGAGCCAAACCGGTTTCGGCCATTGTCTTCATTTTAAATATGAGGAAATCAGGATGCATAGAGTTTCCCAACATCTCATAGCTTAGGATTTAAATAAGAATTTTTTCTTAGCTACAATGCCCATATTTTTCCTTCTTCACCATGCTACTTTCTCAAGTAGTCTAGGACCAAGGAAAGCTGGAAAAGAAGGTGGTGCTTGTGACCAAACCAGCAGATTAAATAAATATAGGAAGTTACATAACATAATGATATTAATACTTATTAAATAACTAGAGGCCCGGTGCACAAAATTTGTGCATGGGGGAGGGTCCCCTCAGCCCAACCTGCACCCTCTCCAATCCGGTACCCCTCATGGGATGTCCGACTGCCGGTTTAGGCCCAAAATTGGCAGTCAGACATCCCTCTCACAATCCTGGACTGCTGGCTTCTAATCACTCACCTGCCTGCCTGCCTGGTCACCCCTAACTTCCCCCCTGCACCCTGGTCACCCCTAACTGCCCCCTGCTGCTGGCCAGGTCGCCCCCAACTGCTCCCTCCTGATGGCCTGGTCACCCCCAACTGCCCCCACCCCCGCTGGCCTAGTCGCCCCTGACTGCCGCCCCCAACCAGCCTAATCATCCCCAACTGCCGCCCCCCCCTCCGTCCTGGTCGCCCCTAACTGCTGCTCTCCCCGCTGGCCTGGTTGCCTCTTACTGCCCCCCCTGCCAGCCTGGTCACCCCCAACTGCCCCCCTCTGCTGGCCTGATCACGCCTAACTGCCCCCCCTGTGGACCTGGTTGCCCCCAACTGCCCTCCCTGCTGGCCTGGTCACCCCTAACTGTGCCCCCCCTGCCAACCTGGTTGCCCCACGCAGCCTGCTTGTCCAGTCGTTTGGTCATCCCTCACTAACCCCCCTGCCGGCCTGGCCGCCCCACACAGCCTGCTTGGTCAGTCGTTTGGTCGTCCCTCATTAACCCCCCTGCCAGCCTGGTCATAGACAGCCATCTTGTGAGGGTGTTAGAGTCAATTTGCATATTACCTCTTTATTATATAGGATAATAGCTAACATTGGTTGAGTCCTTACAATATGCCAGACTCTGTTCAAAGTAATTTATATGTGATTTCTTTAATTACATAAATTTCCTTATGATTTAAATGGTATTGTCATCATTACTTTATAGATGAGGAAACTGAGGCACGGGTTTACTACCAAACGTTCCATAGATACTAAGTTGTAGTGTCTTTGTATGGCTCAGTTTCCTTGTCTATTAAATGTGGGCATAACCCCTCTCATGCCTATCTCAAAGCATTCTCATAAAGTTTTGATAATGACATAAACATGCTTGGAAAAGTGCAAATATGAAACATCTTTAATATTAGAGCTGTTCTTCTGATAAATGGAGTGGAAGACACACCAATTCACATGTAGGTCCTAAAGTGTGAGCCTCACTCAGCCAATGATGGACTCTACCACATAGGGCCACATCCCCAAGTAGGCATGGGCCAGGTGTCCATGCTCATGGACAACAGAATTCATGAGCCTTTTGTTCCTTCTGTGGGTTCTGCATATCCATTTCCTGCTGATTTCTACCTATTCTAAAGAGTGCATTATATCAATAAAGGTCACTTAGAAGGAATCACAAATCACCCTCAATCCCACCACCCCAGGAGATTAGCTATTTTCACAGGCCCAATTTTCCTTTCTGCCTTTGTTCTTATGCATGAATCTTTTTACATAGGTATAACTACATTGGAGAAAAAAAAGCAGTGTTTTATTTTATTTAATATAATCACTTCACAAACTTTATTTCTAATGTATATTTATATCCATCATTAAATATAATCAATTTTCACTATGAACTTGGAAACAAACAAAATCAAGGCAATGGGTAATCCTTTACCAATCCCTTTTCTAAATCCTCTTAATCTGACCTCACCATTACCCTATTACCCAACCCCACAAATTCATCACTGCCTAATCAACCTCACCTTAATTTATTTGAGGGGAGGGACCTTATCTGTCTTATCCATCTATGTTTCAATAAATCAAATGAAAGTGTCTGACACTCAAAAGATCCCTTCCCTATATTTTAGAAACAGCTCAAAATCCCATTACACCACATTGTACATGAAATTTCCCTATCAGCCACATCACTCAAGGACACATATACAATGCTAAATATACATTAGAAATAAAGATTGTGAAGTGATTATATTTCAAAAGAGATTAACTTTTAAATTATTGCTTAATTGTGTCTCTAAACCCATTGAAATTGAAGATGTAACATTCAATAACAATGAGTTAACATGTAAATAGTTAAGCTCTCTTAAACAGGACAAAGACTATTTTCTGCTGAAGGTCTAATTTATCTGATATTAGCACCACTTTTTTTAAATCAGTGTTTGCATGGTGTAACTTTTCCTATTCTTTCACTTTCAACCCACCTATGTAACCATTCTTCAAAGAGAGGTTTTCTCACAACAAATCCTTTTTGTTTTTATTCATCTGAAAATGTCTTTCTTTCCCCTTTATTCCTGAAGGATATTTCACTGAACAAAGAACTCATGCATGACAGTTCCTTTTTTTTAGCACTCAAAGGCTGTTATAGCACTTCCTCTGGCCTCCATGGTTCCGGATGAGGAACCAACCCACTGCCATTCTACTGGGTGTTCCCTGGTCAGTGATGCATCATTCCTCTATGACTGATTTCCATTTTTTCCTTAACTTCAGGAGTTAATTATGATATGCCTTTGCATGGATTTATTTGGATTTATCCTATTTGAGGTTTGTTCACCCGGAATCTATAGATGTTTGTCTTTTGCCAAACTTGGGATATTTTGTCATTTTTTTAAAACTACTTCTTTAGTACCACTCTTTTTTCCCTCTGGTAGCTATATTTCTTTGGTTTAAAAAACATATTTATTGTTGAAAGTATTACATATGTTCCTTTTTTTCCCCATTGACCTCTCTCTCAGACCCCACCACAGGCCTTCACCACCCTATTGTCTGTGTCCATGGGTTATGCATATATGCATATGAGTTCATTGGTTGATCTCTTTGCACCCACCCACCCACCTTTTGCTGCCTTCCCTCTGAGGTTTGACAGTCTTTTTGATGCTTCTATGTCTCTGGGTCTATTTTTGTTCATTGGTTTATGTTCATTAGATTCCACATAAGAGTGAGATCACGTGATACTTATCTTTCTCTGACTGGCTTATTTTCCTTGGTATAATGCTCTCCAGGTCCATCCATGCTGTTGCAAATGGTTAAGAGTTCTTTTTTTTTTACATCTGGGTAGTATTCCATGTACCATAGTTTTTTAATCCACTCATCTGCTGATGGGCATTTAGGCTGTTTCCAAATCTTAGCTTAGTAAATTGTGCTACTATGAACATAGGGGTGCATATATTCTTTCTGATTGGTGTTTCTGATTTCTTAGGACATATTCCTAGAAGTGGGATTACTGGGTCAAATGGGAGTTCCATTTTTAATTTTTTGAGAAAATTCCACAGAGGCTGCCCCAGTCTGCATTCCCACCAAGAGTGTACAAGGGTTCCTTTTTCTCCACATCCTCACCAACACTTGTCAATTGTTGATTTGTTGATGATAGCCATTCTGACAGGTGTGAGGTGGTACTTCATGGTCATTTTGATTTACATCTCTCAGATGATTGATGACTTTGAGCATTTTTTTATATGCCTTTTGGCCTTCTGTATGTCTACTTTGGTGAACTGTCTATTTAGGTCCTTTTTTTTTAAATCTTCCTTTTGTTAAGTTGTATGAGTTCCCTATAAATGTTGGAGGTTAACCCCTTATTGGATGTATCATTGGCAATTATGTTCTTCCATGCAGTGGGCTCTCTTATTATTTTGTTGACAGTTTCTTTTGCTGTGCAGAGCTTTTTATCTTGATGTAGTCCCATTTGTTTCTTTTCTCCTTAGTTTCCATTGTCCTAGAGATGTATCCATAAACATATTGCTATGAGAGAAGTCTGAGATTTTGCTGCCAATCATTCTTCTAGGATTTTATGGTTTCACTCCTTACATTTAAGTTCTTCCTCCATTTTGAGTTTATTTTTAGTATGGTGTAAGTTGGTTTAGTACCAGTCTTTCCTCTCTTTCTGAAACTCCAATGATATAAATGTTTGCAGTCTTTTTTTTTTTAATTTATTGTCCCACAGGTATAAATATTTCTCTCTTTTCTGCATGGCTAGAGAGCAGTCTGGTTCCTGAGTAGGGGCAGCTGAGGATTGAGAAAATGAGAGACAGACACAGAGATAGAAGGAAAAAGCTGGAGCTGGGTGGGACAGCTATCCTCTGATGGAGAAACAGTGACCCAGAGCCAATACAGCATGTTTATTTTATACAGCAAAATACCAGGAAGTTTTACTAAAGCCCAAGACTAAGGAGGTTATTCGTATTCTTGTGGCTTCTTTGTTATCATCACTTCTGGGTGGGCCCAGATAATCCTGTTTGTTCCTGGTGGTTGGCTGGATTTTGATAATGAAATCCACGCCCTGGCTCCAGAGCTGAAGGTCAGGCTAACAACACACCTGCCTCTGGCAAGGTATGTTTCCAGGGCATGGCTCTGCTGGGCACCACTGGATTCAGATGACAATCAGCTCAAGGGCCTTTCCCAGGCGCTCTCTACACAAGTACCTAAGATTGTTCTTTTTGTTGTTGATGATGTTGTTTAGCCCATTTTCTCTCATATTTGGATTTGGTAGATTCTATTGATCTAAAAATCAAATTCACTAATTCTATCCTCTGTCATCTCCATTCAACTTTTTGAGACCATACAATAAAGGTTTTTATTTTTTAACTTTTAATAGTTGTATATATCAGTTCTCTAATTTCCATTTTGTTCTTTTTATAACTTTTATTTCACTGCTGAGATTTTCTATATTTTTATTCTGTTCCAGGATCATTGTTAAAGCATTTTTATGATGGTTGCTTTAAACTCTGTGTCAGATAATTCTGACATCTAATTCATCTCAGGCTTAGTTTCTGTTGATTGTCTTTTCTCATTCATGCTGTGATATTCCTGGTTCTTGGTATGACAAGTGATTTTCTATTGTATCCTAGACATATTAGATATTATATTATGAGACTCTGGAATTGATTTAATCTTTTTCTTCTAGTAGTTGGTCCCTCTGTTGAGGTGTAACACATGGGCAGACGGGCCCCACCAACATCATCTGGCATAAGAGTGGCACTGAGTTGCACTGTCCCATTACAGATTGGTGGGGCAGATTTTCCACTCCCTGCTTTGCTCTGCTGATTCCTTTCTTTAAAAATGAGGCACCAATGGTCACACTATATTGCCTTGTTGTCTCCAAATAGGGGTCAATACCAGGCCCTGACTCTGGGCCCATTACCACTAAGTAGGGGTAAGCAGAGGGCTGATTCATAAGACTTTGTTGCTATAGAGAGGGCGTGGGATCCACTAGCATGGGTGTGTGGAAAATGAAATGCTTACCACCCCCAACTTATACCACCTGTTCAGTCTCATTGACGCCAGGTAGAGGTGGAGGCTCATCTTACCTGTGGACCCCAGTGATGCTGAGTTGGTGGGGATATCAGAGTATTGCCTGGTTCTACTGTGTGGGAGATGAGAAACCAACTACTCACTCAGCTCACTAATACCATCTGGTAGTTGAGTTGGAGTGTTGCCACCTACTCTGCCAAGCAGAAAATATAAGAAGAGGTCCCTGCTCTGCCCAGCTGACATCAGCTAGTGGGAAATTGGTGCAAAATATCTATTACCACAGGGCATAGGCCAGGTGGTGGAATTAACTGTGGAGAGGGGATGGTATGATTTTTTCTGTTGGTGTTTAACTGGGTTAAGGTGCATATTGCCACAAACATTTTCTGATGTTAGGACACCCTTTTCATAGTCCTTTGGCTAAGGGGAACAGATTGGAGACTTTTGTCTGCATCTGTTGGCAGTTCTGGGATGGAGGCTTCTGCAGGACCCTGTTGGAAACATTTTGGAGGCAATAAAGAAACCCAGGGAACTTATCACCATGCTGTTACTGAAGTCCCAACATCACTGGAGAGTCCACATTCTTTTCATCTTTCAGACATGCTGGCCTGGTTTGTTGTGTTATGACCAGGGTTTTTTAGTTGTAAGAGGGAGGACAAGGAGGAATAGGACTACACCATCTTGTCAGAACATCAAAGACTGCCTTGTTCTGTGTGCTATGAAAGTGCCTGATACACAGTAGAAAATTCAAATAAATATTTAGCCTATGAATGAAGGAGTTACTGTCAACTGATGGTAATTGGTGCCAATTCAATACCAACAGGAATCCCCGATTTGGGGTGCAGTGGAGAAGGAAACTTTATTCAGCACAAACTGCTCAACAGTAAAACAGCATGGCTGGTAAAATGGCACAGTTGTGTGGCTGTCCTGAGGTCATGCGGCCCTGAGAGCACACCCGCCTTCAGCGAGGCAGCTGTGTTCCACAATGGTCTACTCAACTCCTGGGAGGCATCATTGAGGAGGCATCATCAGTGTTTCAGCTCTAGCTGGAGAGAGGAGGACTTGGGTCTTCAGTCTTTGGTGGAAAATGCACTCTGTAACCAGAGGGGAGACAGCTTGTTTGAACAAAAGTCCCACTACCTTGTTCCTGATGGGTCCATCCTCATGCAAATGAGGACTCCAAATCCTCACAAGGCACTGCCCTGATTGGTCAGAATAGAGCCATTCTGATTGGTCAGAGCTGCACAGCTCTAATTGGATGGGGAAAGCTTAGTCCTATTGGTTGAAATAGGACTCCAGGAACTCCTGTATAAGTGCTGGCTCAGATGGCAGAAACACAGGGCAGGCAGGCACTTCAGTGCAGGGGCTCCTTCACAAAGTGCAGTTTGAGGAGAGGCTCCTGTGCAGAAATGGCTGCTGGGCTCTGCTTTCTTATGTGAGCCCTGTTAGCCACCAGGAGCCTTCTTCTTAGGTGCCTTCTCTTTTTTTCCTTTAAAGGTTCACATTACTAATGATGAACATAGTACAGGCCCTCCCTGCAGTACTTTAGATCTGAATTCTCTCAGCCTAAGCTCCCATCCTAGATGTGTGACTTAACAGCTTGAGCAAGGTCTTAAAAATCTTTAAGATTAATTATCTCTAAAATGGGTATGCTAATCATTCCTGTAGGGAGTAGCTGGTCTTCCCAGTCCTGATGATTCTTTCCATGTCAAAGTGATTCCATTAATCTGTTAGTCCTGGCTTCTCTACCCAACTTCTTTTATTTTATCCTAGTGAGTGGTCGACAAACGCATTAGTCAACAGAGCCAAATATCAACAGTACAAGGACTGAAATTTCTTTTGAGAGCCAAAATTTTTAAACTTTGTTGCTATACAGAGGGCGTGGGATCCTCTTTTTTAGACTTCTTCTAATGCCACTTCTCTAAATAGATTCGCCCAGGCCATGGTATTTTGTGGAAGAGCCACACCCAAGGGGCCAAAGAGCTGCATGTGACTCGTGAGCCGCGGTTTGCCGACCACTGCCCTAGTCAAATGGGGTGACCCCTGATTGGTGAGTGAGGAAGGAGAGACTGAATATGTATACTGAACTTCTCAATTGTTCTAACTTACCCATGCAGGTGACAGCATGACTTCTGCCCCTCCTAATTCACTGTAAGCTTCTGGAAACTAGCAAAGAAAAACCCCATATATACTTCTTCAGTGCTGACCAAGGGCCAGATATTTTGTTGCTAAACAAAGATGAATGACTCAAAGTCCCTGCCCTCAAGTAGCAATTGGGAAATTGGAAATATAAATAATAACATGTAAATACACTCCAAAGTGCTATAACAGAAATATGAAAAATATCGTGAATTGAAACAAAAGTGTGGGGCATAGGTAAGCTTTCTAAAACATTATCTAGTTAAACATACCTGTAAAAAGCCATGGGAAGTTAATCAGATTAATAAGGACAATATATAGGCTAACATTTACTGATCATATTCCATGATAAAGTGCTGAGAGCTTTATATGCATTATCTACAAAATTTTCACTGTAACCCTTTAAAGCACACACTTTCCTACTCTCATTTTATGGTAAAAGAAACTAAAGCATAAAGGTGTGACTAGCTTTCTCAGGATTGCATAAGTAGTTAAGGATGACCCATCCACCTACTCCAAAGCATCTGATCCTAACCATTAGGAAAAACTGCCCGTTCTGTAAATGAAGAGACTGAAGCTTAATTGTTTTTATTTTTGTATCCCCAGCATGGCAAACACTGAGCAGCCAATAACTACTATGGAATAAATAAAGGTGGGAGACAAGACAGGAAAGATAGGAGGGGAAGGAGGCTCTTAGAAAAAAATAATCCGCCAGAACAGCCGAATGATATATTCATGTAGTTTGTGCTGGTGATAGGTCTGTTGTCACAGGAAGCAGTCATTGAAGGGCAATATATTTGTAAATATTTAGAGTTCTGACTTATCTTGAATAGGGCAGGCTGAATACACAGCTGTCGTCACTCTTGGATATTTGTTTGGTCTATAAATAATAACAAGGTGGTGACAGTCCAGAAGCTCTGCACAGAAACCACTCCTGGGTTACTTATCTCACCCCAAACATCCCAGGCTTCTGAGACCACAAAGCAAGGGCTTCCCATTCTAGCTGACCCTGGAGAGACCACACAGACACTTGGCAGAGGAATGATCAAAGAGTTGAAAAATAGAAACAGTGGCCAATGTTTGATTATAATTTTTTTAAAGTGCATTAAATCTATGGAGTCGTATTTTATATTTCACAAAGACCATACTGAATTTTAATTGTTCATAGCAATTGGAATTAATGTTATCTCTCAAACATGTAATAATACTTTTGTTATTTTTCATGGCCAATCTACTATATAAAATTATTCTGATGTGTTCCTATCTCATGTTCTGAATATACACACTCTATGGGCAAAGGCTGAGCTGTTATTTTATTTATTTCTTCATCCCCACTTCCTGGCATGTTGAGGCTATAAAATGATATATTCAAGCTCTCAGTAAATGACTAAGGAATAGATAAGTCATTTTAAAATCTTCAGTTTTTCCTCATGCTATCAGATCTTGAGTATTCACACACTGAGTGTGTTAGAACAGAAACAGGATTTACCCTGTTTGTAGCTTCTACCTTAATCCATCTTATCTACTTCTCCATCTACTTCCTGTTCCTCTGCTCAAAAGCAGGATGTTGGGCTGCCTAATTTCTAAGTGGCAACTTAGTAAACTCTAGTTACAGATTTCTATTTAAATTTAAACTAGTTAACATTAAATTAAAAATCCAACACCTCATTTCCACTGGCCACATTTTAAGTGCCCAATATCCACATGTGGCCAGTGGCTACTATACTGGACAGCACCAATAAAGAGCATTCTACCTTCAAAGAACGAGCTCTTGGACAGTGCTGTTTGAAAGAACTCCTGCCTCCATCTCTTAAGGCAACCACTTTATCGAGAGTCTGATCCAAGCTTCCCGGGCTACACTATGTTTCAGAATGCACAAACACGACTGCTGCAGTTTTTCAGAATAGTAGGGAGATAGGCACAGAGCTGGTTTTGGGGGAACTATTGTTGAAGGGGTGGACTGATGAGAGAGTCTGGAATATGACTGTGCTCCACATGAGAATCAGCTCTCTAGGACCTGTCTATTTGAGCAATTACATGTCCAGGGTGAGATAATTTGCATTCTGATGGAGTTGAGGGAGCAGGTCACCATTCTTCTACTACGGAAGGGATTGTGTGGGAAGCATTTATATACTCTCCATAAATATTCATAGAAGAGTGTCTGTCTATATGTATAGATATATGTGCATGTTTACTCTATGCAGATGATTAAAATGTGGCTACATGAGATTTGGAAGACCTAATATTTGCTATGCTAGGACAACTGTTATGTGACTAGAAATCACTCTGAAGGAAGGGGAGCAGGGAGGATACCTCTGCTGAGAAGGAGTGGCCAGGGCTGGGCAGCTTGTGAACAATAAATATGCCTTCTCCCCAGTCATTTATTTCATCCTGCCACTGCTGATGTAGAGACATATCACTGACATTGTTGAGTCTGGCTATCTACTCCATCAGGGGATCTCTCTGATTGTCAGGCTGCCCCCTCACACCCATTCCCACTGTGGGAATGAACCATTCCACTTGTATTTACCCATTCATTTACATACCAGTATAAAGAGAAAAAAAAAATGTTGGTTAAAATTAGTTGATTTTCAACATGATTTTATCTGTTTCAAATTGAAACCTGGCTTCATTATTATTAGTTTATGGAATGATTACTATATGCTAGACTCACTATATCCACTAGCTTATTTAATCATGACAATACTCTATACAGTAATGCCAATAATATACCCATTTTAGAGATGAAGATACTGAAGCTGAGAGAAGTTAATGCCATTCCTAGGATCACACAGCAGTTTCAAGACTGATTCAAACGGAAGCACATGATTTCAAAGATGAGAAAGTGGATGAATTAGGATGGAGGGAAGATGATCCAATGTTGTATATCTTGGTGATTTATGTTTGCAACAGAACTGCACTGTCCAGGGACACTTTCCTAATGTGGAAAGGCCACTCATGCCCTAAACGTGACACTCACTCAGTTGTGTGCTCTCCCGCTATCTTATTTCCCTGTGGACATGTTCATTTTCCAACCACAGTCTTCCTTCTCAGCTCTAAAGCTGGGGCTGTGCACAGTAGCTAAGAAGGACACTAGGTTTTTAGATTAGGGAATTCCCTGTGTGCTTTCCTTAATTTCCTCCGCTTTCATTTTCACACCCTTGGAAAGAGGCACTGACAGATACCCAGACAGAGCAACCAAACACAGGACCAGCTCTGGTTTCAGATAAGATTATTCACAAAGACAAAAGCCTGGGACATTTAGCAAATGCGAGTGCTAGCAGCCAGTTCAGCCTACCAGGGGCAGGGAAAATAGATTGCAGTGTCAACTTAATCAATGGTTCATCGCTGTACTTTTTCAGTGCTTGAACCTTATTAGGATTGAGGCTGCATTGCTTGGCTGAAAATCAATCCAGAATTTTTCAAACAGCTGCAAACTGCAGAAATGCAATTGAAAATAATTCGATGATTTTTCCAAGTGCCTTGGGAAAATCCATGCAGAGCTAAGTGGGCTGGTACATGGATGTGCCTCTGGCTAGGGCTCAGGGGCAGGAACAGATGAGGCAGCCCCAGGATACATGGTGGAGTTCCAAATCCAGGGCAAATTGACTAAACTAGTGTCTTAGGTCAGCTTTGAAAATGCAGTGACTGAACATACAAGTATGAGGGCTAGGCTAGCTAGATACAGAAACTGACTTCAGGCTAAGGTTGAAATAGGAAAGCCTACAGAAGAGTCATTGAGTTTCTCCTTGGGACCTGACCTAACATCTAAAAATCACTTCAGGGATAGTATGGATTACCAGGACAAGGGGAAAGATGAAACAGGGTGTAACAGATGAGATGTTCTAAAGAAAGGGTGAAGGAGAGTTCTAGAGAACCTAACCAGGAAAGAGCACATATAGATCTATGTGTCTACCTCAGTTAGGTAGTGGTTGGCTATATGATAGGACAATGCTCAATGCAGATGTTAGGAACATAGTTCTAAAGTTTTAAGACATAGGAAATCTGAAAGTGATTAATAAGCTCATGGGTAAAACATAAGTATTTGTATCATGGTTAAGAACATCAACCTTCTTATCAGTGACATCTGAGTAAAATCTGGCTCCACCATTTAGTAAAACTGCTGGTGGGAGATATTCAGCCTCCTTGAGTCTCAATTTCACAGCTGTTAACAATGCTAACACTTCCCTCCTCTCAGGCTTGTTAAGAAGATAAAATGAAATAATTAAATATCTAGCACCATGATTGGCATGTAACGCATGGCCCCAAATAGTATAGGTTGATGCTATTATTGTGAAGAAGGTAAAAATAAGATTTTCAACTAGGCCGCCGCCCCGCTGCCGGCCTCCCGCCCGTCCTCCGCCCGCCGCCTGTGGCCTTGGCTCGTGCCTCCGGCCTGTCGCGGACCCGCTTCGGGTGAGGCCCCGAGCGGCTGTGGAGGGTGCAGCGGCGAGGGCTCCCGGGTCCTGCCGGCCACGCCTGGCGGGGTGGGTGGGGGTGGGGCGCGGCCGGGTCGCCGGGTCCCGGGGGGCATGGGTTGAACTGTGTCCTCCCAAAAATACGAGTATAAGTTGAAGTCCTAACCACTGATATTTGTGTGGTCTTCTTTACAAATAGTCTTTGCAGATATGATTAAGTTAACATGTGTTCATTAGAGTGAGCCCTAATTCAAAATCTGAAGTCCTTGTAAGGAGAGGAGAAGAAACACAGAAACAGACATGCACAGAGGCATGATGACATAGAGACACAGAGGGAGAGGTTGGCCATGTGAAACTGGCAACAGAGACTGGAGACAGGACATCCCGGGGAGGCCATAAGGTGGAATAGGCAAAGAAGAATCATCTCATAGAGGCTTCAGAGGGAGAACAGTCCAGCTAACACCTTGACTTTGGTCTTCCAGCCTCTACAATTGTGAGAGAATTGCTGTTATTTTAAGTCACCTAGTTTGTGGTACTTTGTTACAGCAGCCGCAAGAAACTAATACAGTCATGATTCTTGCTCAAGGGGTCTCTCTATTTAGCTAGCATTTCATTAACTGTCAGTCTTAACCAATTAGAGATGCTTTTGTTCTCTAGAAGAGTTTACAAAATCCAGAAAGACTACGAAGTTTTTAATGTTATAATTTTGTGAAAGACGTTTTTATTTTCAGTATAGTTATGTGGAAAATATTTCATGGTACATTGTATTTGCCTAACAAAATACCATAGATTGGGTTGCTTAAACAACAGAAATTTATTTTCTCACACTTCTGAAAGCTGTACATTTGACATCAATGTGCCAATATGGCTAGGTTCTGGTGAAGACTGGCTGCCTTCTTGTTGTGTCCTCACGTGGCCTTATGGCCTTTCCTTAGTGTGTGTGTGTTTGTGTGTGGGGGGGGGGGGAGGGAGGGGAGGGAAGAGAGAGAGAACGCTTTTTGGTATCTCTTCTTATAAGAATTAATCCCATAAGACCAGGGCTTCATCCTCTTGGCCTCATCTAATCCTAATTGCCTCCCAAAGGCCCCATTTCCACAAACCATGAATTGGGAGTTAAGGCTTCAATTTATGAATTTGGGAGAGATACATTTAGTCCATGACATATGTCTTAAACTGGAAAGCAATTTATTATTATCTTTCTCTCCCAAATATACCATAATATCAGGTTAATGCAGTTCAAATAACTTTGGGGGTTAGAGGGGACAGGCTATACCCAGTGATTAGTAACATATATTCTCTGCCCACAAGCATCTTACAGACTAATGGAAGAGATTGATTGTTAACAGGACATTCTGTATAATATGGTGCTGGAGGTAAGCTTGAGGGGCATCAGAAGAGGTTCAGAGAAATATTCTTGCAGGAGACTCCTGACTTAAGGGAAGGGATTGTGTCTCATTCCTTTTTGTCTATGAGAGAGCATACCATATTGCAACATATATGCCTGGTGTTTAATAAATACTTATTGGAAAAATAAGTGAATGAATAAATGAACCATATTGCCATTAACCAGGACACCCAAATTCCTGACCATATTCAAGGATGCTCTATATCAGAAGTTCATCATAAAAGTCTAAAATGTAAGCCGAGGTATTGTGTAGCAAACAAACAAACAAACATTGAACTAAGAATATAAAGAACAGGTTTTATTCATAACTGACTTTATCTAGCCCTGAGACCTTGGGTAAGCAGCTGAGAAAAAATACATCCGAGAGTGAAGAGGTTCGCCCAGCTTCTGTCATTTCTATGATTCTAAAATCTCCACCATGCATTACATCTCAGGAACATTATTAATAATATTTGTAGTGCTAAAAGTAACTCATTACTTTCTGTAAGGGGATAACTTGAAAAGGGATCCAAATATTAGCCATAATATAAACATTTGCTGAATCCAAGGGTAAGTAGTCTAATATAGAGGCTCTGGTGGATTTTATTTATTCATTCAAAAGTGTTTATTCAACTACTACTAAATGTCAGGGTAGGGGACAGGTAATGATATAGTCATATAATTCATATATAGCTAAAGCACCAGGGGGCTGAGGGCATGAGTGGGGGGTGGGGGTGGGGGTGAGGGCAATGGGGGGATAAGGACATATGTGTAATACCTTAATCAATAAAAAAAGAAATATATATGTGTTTCTCTCTATATATGTAAATTTTAAACATTAATATCTATTTCTCCCAAGCAGCTCTCTAAAAGGCTCTTTATACTTTTCAACCTGAGTGCTCTGTTGCCATAATCTCATGTTAGCAATGCTTTCAGGAAAGGAATTCCCTTTAATGCTTTTAGTGCTTGGCTCATGTATCTGCACCATGTGGTTATTGTAGTTGACAAAAGCCAAAATTAGCCCTAGCCATGTAGTTCAGTAGGTGGGAGTGCTGTCCCAATACACCAAGTTTGCAGGCTCCATCCCCAGTCAGGGCACATATAAGAATCAACCAATAAATGCATAAATAAGTGGAACAACAAATTGATTTTTTTTCTCTCTCTCTTTCAAATAAAAAAAAATAAGTTAAAAAAGCCAAAAATAGCTTAAGAAAATACACCCTATTTATTCACCTTAGAATTTGGAAAGTCTTAACAAAGTTTATAATTCTATTCCAGAATTATTTTGAGAAATATGTATATTTTGCTTTTCTTCCTAAATTTAAGTCTACCTCTGTGTCATTCCTGGATCCCTTCCCAGCCTTTCCTACATACTAAAGTGATATTGGAGTTTAAATGTATAAAGGAAATATCAATCCAAGTCTTGTCTCCTTTCTGCCCTAGGCTTATTTTCCAAAGAATCATAGAATATTAGTGGTAAAATGACCCTAGGGCTGATTTAATTCAACTTTTTTATTTTGCACATAAAGAAGCACGCCTAGAGGAATGAAGATATTACCCAAGGTCATTCAGCTAACTGCTAGTATGGGGTTGAGACTATTACCCAAGTTTCTTGACTTTCAGTTGACAATTTCTCTAACTAAACCAATTGCCCTGTTTCTTTTCTGTTCTTCACGTATCTTCCCTTAAAGATGGTGGCATTCTGAGATTTCTGTCATACATCCAACTGGGTCATATTTGGGTAAATCAGGGTCCAGAAAACATTTTCTATAAAGGTCCAGATAGCAAATACTTTAGGCTTTGAGGTCCACTTGTTCTCTGTGGCAGCTACTCAACTGTCACTATAGTACAAAAGCAGCTATAGATAATATGTAACAAATAAGAGTGCCAGTGTTTCAATAAATCTTTATTTACAAAAATAGGCAGTAGGCTGGATTTGGCCAGTGTGCCATAGTTTGCCAAATGCTGGTCTAGATTTCTCTTCACTACTCATCATCCCAGAAGCTGATTTTTTTTTTTTATCATGAGGTCTAAGAATGAGAGATGCCATTCTTCTTTCCTTATTGTAATAAGATCTATTAATTTTATGCATTACATTCAAGAGAAATCTATTTAATACCCACTTTATGGAAAAGGAACAATAAGTAAAATCCTATATAATAAAGAGGTAATATGCAAATTGACCCTCTGGCCCTCACACAAGATGGCCGTCCCCATGTAGTCAAAGATGGTTGCCACAAGATGGCCAGCAGGGGAAGGTAGTTGTGTGTGATCAGGCCAGCAGGAGAGGGCAGTTGCAGGGGACCAGGCCTGCAGGGGAGGGCAGTTGGGGGCAACTGGGGCGGCAGTGGAGGGCAGTTGGGAGTGATCAGGCCAGCAGGGGAGGGAAGTTGGGGGCAATCAGGCTGGCAGGGGAGCAGTTAGGCATCGATCAGGCTGGCAGAGGAGTGGTTAGGGGGGTGATCAGGCTGGCAGGCAGGCGAGTGGTTGAGAGCCAGCAATCCCAGATTGTGAGAGGGATGCCCAATTGCCAGTTTAGGCCTGATTCCTAAACCGGCAGTCGGACATCCCCCTAGGGGTTCCAGATTGGAGAGGGTGCAGGCTGGGCTGAGGAAAAACACCTCCCCCCACCCCCCCCCCCGCAGTGCAAGAGTTTTGTGCACCAGGCCTCTAATAAGCTGTAATAATAATAAGATATGCTATCTATTGTTTACTATGTCTCAGTTATCAGACAAAATACTTTTATTTACATGCTTCTCATTGTTCTTACAAAAGCCCACTTTACTGCTAAGAAAGATAAGGCCCAGCAGAAGTAGTAAATTCCCTCAAGGGAACACAGCTAGAATGTCCTAGAAGTAGGATTTGAATTCAGATCTGCATAGGTCTTCCTGAAGTCCTGAGATCACGAGGGGATGGTTTCCTGTAAAGCCATCATTGCTCTAGCCCGGGGTCCATGTTGTCTTCAGTTAGTGCTAGGGGTCTCTCCATTCATTCCTCTACCTCTTGTCTCTTGTCTGGCAATAATTTGTGTGCAAAGGGACACATTATGAATGGTGTGAGTTGCTGAACCAAAGAACAACATGAAATTACAGTGAAATATTAGTCTTGGTTTCCAAAGGAGATTAAAAACCAAACTATAGATTTAAAATAAATAATATATAGATATAGATAGATGATAGATAGATAATAGATAGGTAGATAGATGATAGATAGATATGGGTATATATATTTCAGCCTTCCAGTCTTTCAGTGTGTGTACTTTACCCACTCATTCTGACCAGCACAGTGCCAAGCATTACTGCTCACACAAGAGAAGATTTTTAGAGGGCCCTGGGGTTGAGGGCTAACTGCATCTACCTAGCTGAGAGAACTTGTGCAAATACCTCATGCTGTAGTCCTCATTCCCCTCCAATAAAATGAGAGTTAATACCTCATGCTGCAGTCCTCATTCCCCTCCAATAAAATGAGAGTTTTATTTAACACTCACCAAAATCCCTTATACTCAGATGTTCTAGTTAATGAGTCTACAAGGAAGGTAACGTGCCAAGGGGCAGCACCCCTGGGGTTTGAGAGTTCTTTAAAGAACTACCACTGCTCCATAAATTCTTATAAAAGGTGCTTGTAGCCGAAACCAGTTTGGCTCAGTGGATAGAGCGTCGGTCTGCAGACTGAAATGTCCCAGGTTCGATTCCGGTCAAGGGCATGTACCTTGGTTGCGGGCACATCCCCAGTAGGGGGTGTGCAGGAGGCAGCTGGTCGATGTTTCTCTCTCATCAATGTTTCTAGCTCTCTATCCCTCTCCCTTCCTCTCTGTAAAAAATCAATAAAATTTATTTTTAAAAAATAAAAAAATAAAAAAAATAAAAGGTGCTTATAGGGACCAAAATATAACAACGAGCACCTGACTTTGATACAAAGATGTGCAACTGCATGTGTGTGAGCACTACAGAGTGCTGATTAATTATCATACCCTCTGACTTACTTCTCAGTAGATTGCCCATTACATGATTCCTAACAGAACAGAGCTGGAATGGCACTCACAATAATAGCAATAATAATAACTGTGGTACATATTGTCTATTGGTACTTAGCACCATCCCTACATTTCTTCTTTTAAAAATTAAATTTATTAGAGTGACATTGGATCATATAGGTTTAAGGTATACATTTCCATGTAACAAGATCTGCATATTGCACTGTGCGCCCACCACCCAAAGTCAAATCATCTTCTTTTACCATATATTAGGTGCCCTCTGCCTCCCCGCTTCACTGCCCCTCTCCCCTCCCCCCATACTGCTGTTTGTGTCCATGAGTGTCAGTGTTATATCCCACATATTAGTGAAATCATACGGTTCTTAGCTTTGCCTAGATACAAAACCACATGTATATGGCAGATAATTTTTGACAAAGGAGCCAGAAACACACAATGGAGTAAAGAAAGCCTCTTCAATAAACGGTGATGGGAAATCTGGAAAACCATATGCAAAAGAATGAAACTAGAATTTAGTTTGTTCCCAGGCACAAAAATTAATTCAATGTGGATCAAAGACCTAAATATAAGATCTGAAACAACAAATTACATAGAATAAAACAGAGGTACTAAACTTATGGACTTGGTCGTAGAGAACATTTTATGAAATTGACCCCAAAGGCAAGGAAAGTAAAGGCAAAAATAAATCAAAGGGGCTATATCAAACTAAAAAGCTTCTGCGCTGCAAAAGGAACATCCCTATATTTCTGATCTCTCCCTTCTACTGCAGGACTGAAAGTCTAGAACCTGAATTTTCAATGCTGTACTTCTTCCACAATTTATACTTAACTAGTAAAGTATTTGCACAAGACCTATAAAACATAAATGAAAAGGGAAGCCATCATTTTCAGCTATGTACAGGTAAAGGATCATTGACAGGTAGAGGTTTTTCCATAGCTTTGTGGCAGACAGATGGTAATCACCCACTTCCATGATGCTGGCAGCTGAGACCAAAGGCAGTGTTTCCCAGTTATTCCTGCACATCAGTGTGTGTGAAATCCAATAGTGGCCTCCCTAATCTTCCACCCCCAGGTCCTTCCCAGATGTGTAAGCCTCTCCCCATGTTCAATTCCTTCCTGCCTGCAATTCCTAAAATTCTTATCCCTAGGGTTTCTGTTTTCCAGACAAATCTGCATGGCAGACTGTAATAGCTAACTCACAAAAAAAACTCACTTATTAAACGGTACTATTTTCCAGACACTCATCTAAATGCTTTATGAGTATTTTCTTCTTTAACCCTTTTTAGAAATTATGAGGTCTATTTATTAGATGAGGAAATTTGGGATAGATATATTAAATCACTTCCACAAAGTCACATATAAACTGAGGGAAGCAAAGGGTTTCTGAAATCTAAGCAGAGCCAGTTAAGATGAGCCATCCCTTGCAGAAAGTACCTGGAGGAGGTCCAAGAAGGCAGGTAGGACACAGGATCCAGAAAATTATGATGCAGTTTTGGATGATCCAGGAAGCGGTACAAGGGCTATTTTCAGATGAGGTGGAATGGAAGTGCTGGATAGACAATCAAGTAGTTAGCAACAGGGAGGTTGAGCAGCATGAAGCAAGACACCAACTGCTCAAACAGAATTAAGGGCCAGGACTACATATCTCAGCAAGGCTCATCTAAACTATGACAAGTCTCAGTCTTGAGGGAACTTAAGTACATGACAGGATGGCAAAGCTAAAAGTCAAGTATGGGCAACAAGACTGGGATGGAGTGATTTTCTACTTACCTACTGGAAAGTAGAAAGCCCTCCAAATATGAAATGAATTACCTTAGCAGGTTCTCGGTAGTACTCTTTAAAGCCATCCTGAAATTAAACTAGGATTATTCTCAGAGACCATTGAGGAAATGAGCTTGGAGGTGGTTAGCATGAGACCTCAATTTTGGTGTTTGTAAAAGTGAAAAGACAGAACTTAGACAATTTATCATAACTATATCATTCTTTATACATTTCCCTTATCTATTTATTTCATTTGTAAATATATTTTTATTGTTGATAATATTATAGATGTCTCCTATTCTCCCCCTTTACCCCCTTATCCCAGCCTCTACTCACCCCCGACCAGGTCTTCACTACCCTATTGCCCATGTCCATGGGCAATGCATAGCCTATCTAATAATAGACAAATATGCAAATTGACCATACCTCCGACACGCCCACAAGCCACGCCCACTATCCAATCAGAGAGAGTATGCAAATTAACCCAAACCAAGATGGCTACAGCCACAGAGAGTAAGGTTTCCTAGGTAACAGAGGAAGCCAAGCTTTCTGCCAGCCGTTGCAGGCCTAAGCCTCCACTCAAGCTACAAAGTTTCAATTATAGAAGGTAAACAAATTCAAACAGAATGGCAGCAGAATGGAGCTTGAGAGAGCAGGCCAGGGTTGCCGCCGGCAACAGGGGAAGGAAAGCTTTCCGCATACCCTGGCCGGGCCCACCCGCTTAAGGCAACAAAGTTTCAATTATAACCCCAACACAAATGGCTTCGGGCCTCGGAGGGAGCCCCAGGCTTGGCTCTGCTCCAGGCTACAAAGTTTCAATTGTAGAAGGAAAATAAATTCCAGATACCAGGGCCTCCACTTGCGTTGCCAGGGGGCATGGCCCGCCTGCAAACCACCACAGGCCCCTCGCTCGGGCCGCCCCACGCCCCAAGGGAACCCCACCCTGATCAGGGACACCCTTCAGGGCAAACCAGCTGCCCCCCCCCCCCCCCCCCCACCCCCCCCCCCGTGCACCAGGCCTCTATCCTATCTAATAAAAGAGTAATATGCAGATTGATCATCACTGCAACACACAATATAGCTGTCCCCATGTGGTCAAAGATCCTGCCCCCATGTGGACACAAGATGACCACCACAAGATGGCCAGCAGGGGAGGGCAGTTGGGAGGCACCCGGCCTGCAAGGGAGGGCAGTTGAGAAGGACCAGGCCTGCAAGGGAGGGCAGTTGGAGGTGATCAACCCTGCAGGAGAGGGCAGTTAGGGGTGACCAGGCCGGCAGAGGAGGAAAGTTGGGGGCAAACAGGCTGGCAGCAGAGTGGTTAGGGGGTGATCAGGCTGGCAGGAAGAAGCGGTTAGGGGCAATCAGGAAGGCAGGCAGGCAAGCAGTTGGGAGCCAGCATTCCTGGATTGTGAGAGGGATGTCCGACTGCCCAGGGATCGGGCCTAAACGGGCAGTCGGACATCCCTTGAGGGGTTCCAGATTGGAGAGGGTACAGGCTGGGCTGAGGGACAACCCCCCTCTGTGCATGAATTTCATGCACCGGGCCTCTAGTAAGTACATAAGTTCTTTGGTTTAAATCTTCTCGTCCCCCCAAACCCACATCAAGGTATGTCAGTCTGTTCCATGCCTCCCTGCTTTGGGTCTTATTTTGTTGGTCAATTAATTTTGTTCATTAGGTTCCACAAATAAGTGAGATTATATGATATTTGTCTTTCTCAGTCTGACTTAGTTTACTCAGCATAATATTTTCCAGATCTATGAATGCAGTCCCAAAGGGTAAGAGATACTTTTGTTTTACAGCTGCATAGTATTCCATGGTATAAATGTTCCACAGCTTTTTTATCCATTCATCTACTGATGAGAACTTGGGCTGTTTCCAGATCTTAGCTACTATAAATAATGCTTCTATGAATATAGGGATGCATATATTCTTTCTGATTTTTTTTATTTTTATTTATTTTTTATTTTTTTAGGATATATTCCTAGAAGTGGGATCACTGTGTCCAACAGAAGTTCCATTTTAAATTTTTTGAGGAAACTCCATACTGTTTTCCATAGTGGCTGCACCAATCTGCATTCCCACCAGCAGTGAACTAGTATTCCCTTTCCTCCATATCCTCGCCAGTACTTGTTGTTTGCTGATTTTTTGATGATAGCCAATCTGATAGGTGTGAGGTGATATCTCATTGTGGTTTTAATTTGCATTTCTCTGATGATTAGTGACTTTGCACATTTTTTCATGTATCTCTTGGCCATTTATATGTTCTCTTTGGAGAAATGTCTATTCAGGTCTTCTGCCCACTTTTTAATTGGATTTTTATCTTCTTAACCAGTGCATTTTATAAAGAGCCATGGCTACAAAAGAACTAGGGAGTGAAAGCTATAGAATGTGTTAAACCATTTATTCAAGTGGTTTAGTTAGTAAGGGAGAAGGGAGTGAGTGGCATGGGATAAGCAAGGGGAAAAAAAAACAAATGGTCTCATCTAGAGACTAGCTTTGTTCTGATGTCTCAGGGAAGAACAATTTGCACCACAAAGTTAGTCCCATCTTCAGACAAGTGAGCTGGCCTTTCATATGACTATGCCTGTGAGTCTTTTGCCCCCAAACAGGGATATCCTCTAAGGTGAGGTGTTCCTTTTTAGTCTAAGGCAATTCTCTAAAGAAGGAAAAATCTGTGAAGTATTCTCAACCAACACTCTCAGCAGGTGGGTTATGGGCTCACTGATTAAAAAATATCTGTGCAAGGCACCAACAGCACCCACTACACCACTTAGTCTACCCCTTGCACCACTTAGATCCATTTGACTCTTACATTAAGTTCATTCCCTCTGTGGGTAGGTTCTCAGAATTCTCATTGGTCTCAATTTCTTGGAGAACTCACAGGAGTATGGTTAACTGGAATGAACTACACCCACTGCTGCTGCTGCTACAGCAGCATAATCAATATTCATCTCCATAGTTTCAAATATCCATGCTAGCTTTCTCTCTCCCTGGGCCAGCAAGCACTACTACTAGTCTAGGTGTCTTGTTTTAAGATTTGTCATAAATTTTTATCCCTAGGGTGTCTGAAACCTTGGTTTCTATGTTCTTATTGACTACTAGAGGCCCAGTGCACGAATTTGTGCACCTTGAAAGGAACTGTGGGCTGTAAGGCTGTGGTGGGCACAGGGGTGGGTCTCAGCCCATCCTCTGCACCCCTGCCTGGCCCCTCCCACTGTGGCCCCCAACCCCCTGTCTGCCAGCAGCCCCACTCCCACCGCAGCTGCTGCTCCCATGCGCTGACAGCACCAGCCCCATTCGCACCCACTGACGGCGTGGAGCGATTGGGGCCAGTGCCAGCAGCGGGTGTGAGTGGGGCTGCCGCTATCAGTAGGTGCGAGCAGTGGCTGCTGCCTTGATCACCCCTCAGGAGCAGGGGGAGGTGGAGAAGCCCTCAGGGGCAATCAGGGTTAGCAGCTGCCACTCACACCCACTGACGGCACCCAGCGATTGGGACCAGCACCAGGTGCCGGCAATGGGTGTGAGCGGCGGCTCTGGCACCAGCTGTGGGTGTGAGTGGTGGCTCCAATGCCAGCAGCGGGTGCAAGTGGGGCCATCGCCAGCAGCGGGTGCAAGAGGTGGCTGCCTGCCCTGATCACCCCTCAGGAGCAGGGGCAGGTGGAGAAGCCGAGCAATCAGGGCCTGTGCTGGGCATCGGCAGCAGGTGCAAGTGCCAGGCGGGACCGCGGTGCATGGGAGCAAAGAACTTTCAGTAACCACCAGAGGCTCGCCCCAATGACAGCGATCGGTGCCCCACCTTGGTCTGGCACCCCTGCTCACTTGCTCCACCATCTTGCTGTAGCTGATGCCTGCCATGTTCCTTGTGCACCCCCTGGTGGTCAGCACACGTCATAGCAACCAGTTGTTCAGTTGTTCCGCCATTTGGTCTATTTGCATATTAGCCTTTTATTTATATAAGATGGTTGCACTTTTTGTGAATCTGAAATAATAACTGGGCATGAAAGTACCAAGAGACACCTACGTGGATTATCTCTATGTTAGACATATCCCTCCTTACCTTCATTATGTATAAGCAAGCCTACCACCTCATGATAATCAGGGTTAAATACTTCTGCTGCTATGCTAGTTTCTTTCTTTGGCTGATAGTCAGCTACCTTGAGGATCCCAAAGGACTAAGTGGCAGCTGTAACTTTAGATTAACAGTACTCTTACTGTGTCCCTCTGGGCCCTAAGTTCTCTAAAGCCACAGAACCAAAATTTACAGAAAAGGGTTGTAAAAACTTCATAAATGGGTAACAAGGAGTCAAAATCATTGTGCTACTTCTACTGCCACTCCTTGGTTCTCAGACCCATGTATTCTACCTATTGGGAACATAATATCATATAATGATTAATGGCATAAGGTATATACTTACAGGACTCAATCTTTGCATATTGTCTTTTCAAAGCTGGTGCTTCACTGTGGCATCAAGAGTTTACTTTCATTGCTCTACTAGGCTGTGGCTTCTGGATGGTATGTGATGAGGAAGGATCAGTGGATGCCATAGCTATATGTTCAAAGACCCTTCTCCTTTACTATAAATTGGATCCAAGCAATGTGATATGGAATTCCATGTTGGTAGATCAGATACTCTGTGAAGTCTTGGATACTGGTACTGACCAAGGCATTACAGATAGGCAAAGGCAAATATATGAGTAGATTCTGTGTCAACCCCAGTAAACATAGCTTACTGGTCTTTCCAAAATGGAAGAGGACCAATCTGTCAGCTTGTCACTTCTTGGGCTCTTAAGGATGACACAGAATCAAGGTCTCTGTTGCTGGCAGGTAGAATATTCAGCAGTAGTATTAGCTAGATCAGGCTTGGGGAACCTGGGGTTTAACTGATGAAGCAAATAGGAATATGATAGGGATCACTAAACCTGAGGGTGGCATTTCTTGCTGACATTCCAGAATGTGTTCTTATTTTTATTTAGTTGAGGGGGTGGTTTGAGGAGATTCAACTTGGCCCATCTTACAATAGTTCTTAATGTATAGAATTAAGGACTAATAGAGGATTCAATTGACTTCCAAATATGTCTATTCCAATTACACACTTGGGAACCTGGAAAATGAGCTATTTTTTTTCCAGTACCCACTACATCCCTATTCTATCAGAGAGATCACAGCAGCAGATATTACTGTTAACTCAGATTCTCTATCCAAAGTTCTCAAAAGATCTAGGTGTTCCCCTTCCTCAGTGTATACATACTCAAGTAAATAGCTTTTTGTGAAAGTGCTACAGTAGTTATTACTATGTGCACTTATCATGATGCTTTAGAGTTCTCCATCATGGGAACCTACCTCTCCTTCAATTGATGTCCTCTGAGTCTGAGAACTATATCAGACATAGAAACTGACTAAGATATTATGACTTTCCATTAAGGCACCTACCCTCAGCCTTTTGTTTGTTTATGTGTGATCTCTTACATATATATATACTAGTAGCCCGTTTGCACAAAGATTCGTGCAATAGACCTTCATTCACCTGGCTGCCTGCACCAGTTTTCTGCCAGCACCAGGGACCCAGGCCTTGGCTGTGGCCACCGCCTTCTACCTTCTTTCAGGGTCCCGGCTTGGCCCGGGGCGGGGGCCTTGGGCTCGGCTGCACCCAGCGTCCCTGCGATCGGAGCAGGCACCCGGCTGGCGCCCAAGGCCCGGAAAGCCCCCCTTGGGCTCCGCAGCACCCCAGCCGGGTCCCTGCGATCGGAGCAGGCACCCTGGCTGGCGCCCAAGGCCCGGAAAGCCCCCCTTGGGCTCCGCCGCACCCCAGCTGGGTCCCTGTGACCCGATCGCAGGAGCGAGCCGAACCCCCAGGTCGGCTCGCTCCTGCGATCTGAGCAGGCACCCGGCTGGCACCCAAGGCCCGGAAAGCCCCGGGCCTTGGGCTCCGCTGCACCCCAGCCGGGTCCCTGCAACGGTTTCCTGGTGGGCGTGGTTGATGGGCGTGGCTTGGTTGGTGGGCGTGGCTTGGGCGTAGCGAAGGTGCGGTCAATTTGCATATTTGTCTATTATAAGGTAAGATATATATATATATATAGGCTGCCCTTCTATCATGCCTTTAGGAATATTGTGTTCTATACCCATCTCCACCTATGCCTCTGAGTCAGTTTCCCTGGCTGCCATTCTGCTTGAAAATAGGTGTAATTACCTACCACTTCTGAATGTAATGTGCTGCCACCTGTCCTCTGTTTTACCATGAACCTCTCATCTCTATTATTACTGGGAGCCCAGTTTACAACAGGAACTTGTACTGTGAGTCCCATTCTACAGAGACATACAGTGGGAGATTATCAGTGATACTGGTGCTCCCTTCACCAACACATTCCTTACCACCTGAAAAGTATTATCCTCTAGGTTTTTGTGAGTAATATGGTCAGCTGGTAGGTTTTCCAGTCTTCTGCAATCATCCCATTCTAGCATATCTGCTTATATGAGCATTTTTATTTCTCCTTCTACAGTTTTCCACAGCACTTCTGACATCTGTATTTTGTCTAATGTTAGGCCACTGCTTATATCCAAGCTTTTGAGAGCCATTACAGCACTTGCCCAGGTGCTAAAACCTATGTAACAGGAGATTATCTTCTTATCTAGCTTGATATTCTCTGTCTCTTGAAATAGCATCATTAGGATTCACTCACAGGTAAACTATCCAATTCAGCCAATACATGCTAGGCCAGTCCTATAGGTACTTGAGCATATAATCCCTGTCTTATTTTAGTAGGACAGCTAGGTTATATTGCAATTTGACCTTAATTATGCATATGTGGTCCAGAGAAGGTAGGACAAATCCTTTCCTGGTAAGGCTCATGCCTCATTTGAAGCCCCTCATAGTCTTCAAGCAAGATGTCAAGGTGGCAGGACTCTATCTCCAACTAAGTGAAGCAGGCTACCTCGTCCTCCCTGAAGTTCCAGGGAATTTGGAGTTTCAAGGTTCTCAATGCATCTACCAGCATTCCCCATCTTAAGTCTCAGAGCCTCACTCACTCCCTGTGAGGTCCTTGATTTTGGCATAGACGACTTGCTGATATTTTAGACTTCTCTGAAGTTCTGCCTCCTTCTGAAGTAAGTCTTGTTCCTAACCCTCAGATGTGCTTCCCCTCTAGCTGGAGGAGGTGTAGACTCTTTTAAAAAAAAACTTTCAAGTAAGTTCTCTGTCTCTCACTTTGCTTTAAATTGTTGATAGCTAGATCTGAAAATGTCATATTCTCTCTTGAATGAATGGGTGGTACTTAGAATAAGTACATAATTCCATAGTCCTTGGAGTTGCTATTTTCCCACACATCTCAAACAAATGCCCAAGACTCTGCACTAGCGAGTGCACCCCTTCCACATGTAACCATCCCAGCTCACCTCAGGTGAACAGCGTAGCAATTGCATTGCTACTGCATGCCAGAGACTGTCAAGACTCCACCTTCTACCGGTGACACATTGCCATCTATCTAGTGAGTGATCCAACTCCAGAATTTCACCCCAGGACCATGTGTGATACCAATGGCCTTAGGTCTAGAAGCAGAGCCCAAGGCGGGAAATGGGAGTGCTCATGAGAAGGAAAACAAAGGTCACAAGGTCAGGGATAGGATACATGCTAAGCAAGACTGTGACCTCAACTGAAGACAAGCTTAGATCTGATCCCATAGGCATACTTTCAGACTTAAACTGCACCACGAAGTTGGTCCTACCTCAGGCAAGTGTCACTGTCTGAAATCCGCAGTAGGTGAGGAGTGGGGCACATGGCAATTTGCAGCTTACATTCAGCCAGTGTTAATTCTCTATGGAAAGAATAGCTGTAAATTGTAATCACCCAACCCTCATGGCAGCTGGGGGACAGATGTACCAACAGGTAAAGGGGATACGGGCCCAACAGCATCCACTATACAACAGAAAGTAGGATTCTGCTCAACAAAATTTAAAAGCTTCTAGCAATATCATTTAGTTATTAATTAATTAATTTTTAAAATTTAATGAGCAATCATCAGTGTGGGGTACATTGCTTTAAACTGAACAGGTGTAGCTTATTCTGTGGCCATTTGGACCCGACAAAGAATAGGCCCACTGGGCATTGAGGTCCCTTCCACATCCCAAGGGCTATTACTGTACTTCAGCGGAGAGAAAAGAATTAGGAAAATGAGTACAAAAAGGGGTTGAGAGAAAACAAAAGGAATCAAAGCCCTAAAGAAGAGTGTATTTACTAACTGGAGTCTTGACTGTGGGCAGGTTTGGGAGTGCATATGAACCCCTGAAATTATATGCAAAACTCTGTGTGACAGAAAATAGGCTTTTTGCTAGGAAAGTAGTCCATAGCTTTCTTCATATTCTCAAATGGGTTTATGATATACAGAGAGTTAAGTGGGAGTCAGAGGGCCCTTCTTAAAGAAGGAGAAATTCCTCACTGGGGGCTCCCTTTTCCCCCCACGTATGTCAGGACCGGACTTTCCTATACTGTTTCGAAAATGCGTTGATTGAATTTTTATAAGAGGAGATTGACATTGAAATGTCAGAGAAGAGAGACTGTACCCAATACTCTTCTGTATAGCTTCTGAGTTTTAGGCTGAAATTTTGCAGGGCTAGTCCTCTAACAGAGAATAGGAGACCAAAGCCACTAATGAGACTTCATTTGTGTTAAATCTAAAATGAGGACACGCCTGGTGACTATTGCAACCCCTGCAATCCCTTTGCCACATACATTTTAACTCTGCAGTGAAGTTCTAATTTGGGAAGAAAAGAACCAGGATAACAAGGAGGAATTGCCTCAGAGGACAGGAAAGTCCTGCTGCATAGATAGCATATTTCTCTGCAGCTTCATGTCAACAGCTCACGGAAAGAGGGCAAGACACACACAGTCCTTGTGACTCACCCAGCAGCTCCACTTCATGAGTCAGCGGCCAGTGTGGGTCTGACCTGCAGGACATGCCCTTTTGTGATTTTTATTATGACAACATTGATTCGCTCTATTGGATAGACTCACGGAAGGGATTTTATGGTTTATCTAAATGACTGGCTCATTTTATCAATTAACAAGCTGAGGCCCAGAGCAGAGAAATGTGGCAGAGGTGAGCCCACCCCGGGGGAATATTGTACTGACCTAAAAACAAAGATTCTGGAACCAGATTGCCTGGGGCCATATCCTGACTCTCGATGCTTGCTTGTTGACCTGCAGCAATCCAGGTAGCCTCACAGTTTACTAGCATGTAAAATGGGGATAATATTATGGCAGGTGTAACTGAGATAGTGCTTGGAATTGCTTAACACAGGTCTGGTATGTGGTGATGTCTCAGTTAGTATGAGCTCTATTATTGTAATCTGGACAAAAGCCACCTGACTCCAAGCCCAGTATATTGTTCAGTAAAGAACACAGGGTTCAAGTTCTGAAACTTTCATCAACTAGATAAGACCCTTTGATTTAAGCTTTTATGGGCTCATTTTCCCATCCAGAAGGTGAAGATAATAGTACCTACTTCATAGAACCATGTGAGGATAAGACAAGATAATAAGTGTAAAACACCTCAGTTTAAGAAACATCTCACCTTCCATGACCCTGTCCCTAAAGGTTTTTGATTTAGAACTTCAGAGTGTGAGAGAAGAGTGTAAGTGGTAGAGAACACACAGGAAATTAATAATTATATTTGTATGTAGTGTGTGTACTTTACCTATATCATCTCTATTATCCTCAGTTCAAAACTATCTTTACTTTTAGTCCCATCTTACAGACGAAGAAAAGTGGGTCAGGAAGATTTTGCATTGTGAACATGTGCCAGAGTCTTGAGTCTCACCAACATGCCACTTGCTCCTCTGCTTGGATAGTGGGGAGCTAACCTCACATTCTAAGGTCCCTCCAAGATATAATGTTCTGTGCCAGGCTCTATGGGTGTGAGAATAAACAAGTCATCTTATATGTCAAAGAACAGTTTAGACAGCCACCATGTTGGCTGCATGACTTACAGCTCCCCTGGGGGCCACCATCTTGAAATGGCAAAGGCCAACCCCTCCCTTTGAGTTAGCCAATCACGTGGCTAAGCTCCAATCAAATCAAGAGTAAGGGACAGGTCATATGCGTCAGGGATTACAAAGCCAAGCAGACCGCCTGCTCAGTGTGTGCATGCTTCCAAACCAAGTGCGTGTGCACCCTTCTAAGTAGAAGTAAAGATATTTCCCTTGCTGCCTGGCTCCTGGGTATGTTTTGTGTTCTACCAGGACCCCTGACTTTGGGGGATCGCCTTATTTCTTACATGGGGAATACAGACAACAGAAATGGATTGAGGACTATCATGTACTGGGTGTGCCACATTCAGGCTTTACCTGTGTGATCACATTAGGAAGACATGGCTTCCGTGAGCCTGAAAACCAGCTTGGAGAAGACAGTACGTGTCCTATTGTCTTATCTTTCAAGTCACCAATGTTTGATTTTTTTTTTTTTAATACCAAGGTAAGCAACACTGGTGAAGGGGCTCCCAGGTCTGTCTACACAGCTATTTACTCAGACACCCTTCCTCAAATAATTGCATTAAGTGAACTTCGAGTTGAGGAATGAACAGCCAAAATCAATTGCAGTTACAGAGTCCATATGCGTTAACTGCACAAATATTAAAACACTTTGCATGAATTTAGAATTACTTCTAATCCAGTAAAGAGTGGTGTCCAGAATTCATTGGCTGCTGGTCCAGAAGCCATGAGTTGGAAGCACAAGCACCAACAGAGACCTAGCTGTGGACAATTTGGATTTAGGAAGTCAACTTATCTGAGCTGTGGAAATGATGCTAATTTAGCCAATTCTTGAAGAAACCTCAGTTGACAGACTCCTAGTGAGCTCTTGTCATGCCTCTGTCTACATATTGCCAAACAGCATTTTAAAAAGTAAAAAAGTATATATATATATATATATATATATATATATATATATATACACACTCAGATAATTGGTTATTATTTTAGCTACACACATCCATATAACTGACTTTTACCAAATTAATATAATTAGTACCTGCTTGTTATTTTTACAAAGGACATTCAAATGTCCTTTATCATCCTTGTCTGAAAATATGTTTATTGATTCCAGAGAAAGGGGAAGGGAGAGAGAAAGAAACATCGATGTGAGAGAGAACATTGATTGGTTGCTTTCCATACCCACAACCTAAATATGTGCCCTGACTGGGAATCAAACCCACAACCTTTCAGTGTACAGAATGACAATCCAACCAACTGAGCCACACTGGCCAGGGCCATTCAAATGTCTAATTTTATCCTCACAACTCTGAGAAGTGGGCTTGAATTAGTATTCCCAATTTATAGATGAAAAAATGAGAATGCAGAAAAATTCAGTGATTTTATCCAAGCTTATACAGCTGAAAAGTCAGACATACTTAAGAGAGTCTGAGTGTTTTCTCCAGAAAGCTAGTTGCCTTGCTAAGAAGCCAGATGCTGGGGTCACATGAAACTGAGTCCAACTCTAGCTCCCATGTAAAAGCTGTGTACCTTTGAGTACAGTACTTAACATGTTTAAATATCAGTTTTATCATCTGTAGAATGGGGAATAATATTACCTACCTCATTATATTGTGAGGATTAAATGAGCTCATTCTTGTAAATCACTTAGAGCAGTGCCTGGTACATTGTAACAACTCACTAAATTTTAAATGTATTATTAATATTTCATAGATATAGCAGTGGACTAAAAGCACCAAGGTTTAAGCCCAAACCTAATACTTTCTAACTGAATGAGTTTGGTTAAGTCTATAAATATAATATGTCAAATGGGAATAGGTTATTCTTGCCCTTCCAGCCTCACAGGATACATGACATAATGTAAGTGAAAATGCTTTGAAATTTTCAAAGCCTATGAAAATATCGTAAGTTATTATATCAATGTAATACTGACTTTTCAGGCAGCAGAAATAATACTAGTTAACATAGTATTGACTCCTTGTACGCATGGCAGACAGTGTGCTCGGTACTTTACATGCTGAACCTCATGTCATCCTCACAGAGACCTGAGGGGCAGCTATTAACATCTCCGTTATATGAATGTGTACACTGAGGCTCAAAGCAATGAAGTAATTTGCCCAAAGTCACTCAACTAATAAATAATGGGACCCAAAATGAAATTCAGGTCCTGAGTGTAAGCTCTTAAACACTCTATTATAAATATGAACTATAAACTTTATAATGGTGAAGAAAGGACCAAGAATTAAAAATAGCATACTTTTATATGTGAAAGGCTCCTTTATAACATATGAATGAAACAGAGTAGATAGGCTTTGCTTGGACATGCAGGAATTACCAGAGATAATAAACTACTGTTTGCTTATCGTTTTGTCATCTTCACATATGGATATTGTTTGGCTGATTTATGGGGAAGCCCAAAGTAATGTCTAATCAAATCTACCCAAGTATTCTTACCTCTTTCAACTAGAACCCACCACTTGAAGAGAGAGAGAGAAAGAGAAAGAGAGAGAAGAGAGAGAGAGAGAGAGAGAGAGAGAGAGAGAGAGAGAGAGAGAGAGAGAGAGAGAGAGCCAGAAAGCATCTAAAGAAAGTGACCCTCCCCCCAGGGTATTCTAGGGAAGGAAATTAAAAATGCCATTTCAATGGCAAAACATTTGAATTTATAATCTTGGATATTTCAATCTGTTCTTTTGGAGTTTGGCAGTATTACAAATTTAGTGGCATCTTTTTTAAGGAAGATACTGTGGGAAGTCTGAATGGATTTATTTTTATACATCCATGCCCCTACCGACCCTATTTAGAAGAGGCCAATCTTGTGGAATATATATTTTTATACTTAAAAATAAATCAGAAAAATGTTTCCTTCTTTTTCCCAAAAAAAAAAAGTTTTTCAATGAATTTTAATGAGGCTCAAACTGCCACCCTGTGTGCCTTCCCTCAAGTTATCCATTTTTAATTGTCTTCAGACCTTGGCAACTTGATGCCATGGAGAGGGACTGTGGCTCTGTTCTGCCGGTCTCCCCACCCCTTCCTTGGATGCTCACTGAAATAGGCTTAGCGGCCATCTGCACCTCCGGGTGGAGGCAGGCTGAATGTCAGCCCTCCTGTGGGCTCCACACAGAAGAGAGCTCCAGACCTGCTGGCCTCCCACCCAAACTGGCGTGGGCCCTTGCCTGTCTGGTGGCTTCTTTTCCTATTAATATTTCAGCACTGGAGGAGGCCCTTTTGTCTCAGCAGGGAGCAGAAGACAAGCTTCAGAGTCTTGTTTTCTGCAGACAGTTTGAGGACTATTTAGATCTAACTAAAGAGCACAGTCTCTTATTTATTTATTTATTTATTTATTTATTTATTTATTTATTTAATCAATTGGGGGGGGGGGGTAGGCTAGAGGGACCTGATGTTCCTGTTAAGCTTTAAGAAAGTCAGAGGAGAAAGTATGGGTTGGGCTGAATGTTGAGTACAAGGGAAGAGTAGAAAAGAAAGAAAGGAGATGAGCGAGACTAAAGGGGAGACCACTGAGAAAGAAGGAAGCAGTTGAGAGAGGACTGAAGAAAGAATGGGGGTCCTGTGCTTAGCCTTGAGGTTGCAATGATAGGTAAAGCTACAGTAGGAAGGAGGGGGTGAGAAGAGAGATGGAGGAAGAGAGGCACAAGGATATCTGTAATGCCTACTCGGTACCAGGCATGGGTTTGCGGTTGTGTTATCCACTCCCTTATTTGATTTCCACCACAGTCCTATATGGTAGACACAGAGAAAGTTAAGCTCTGAGTGATTTTGAAAGTTGCCTAAATTGCAAAGCTCATAGCAGAATCCAGGCCCCAGTGGACATTACATCATCAAGTAAACATCTGCTGAGTACCTTATGGAGAGGTGCTGTGCCAGTTGTTCCAGTAAGCGAGGTACAGTCTCTGCTCTCCAGAACCTCACAGTAAACTATAACAGATGTACTTGACAATGGGTGGGAGTCTGTCCTCAGGGTGACTTGGCAGAGCTTCTGGAGAAGTCCATACAATACAAAATTGAGTTTCAGAATCAAATTAGGAACTAGAGTTCAATCTAGGTTGGCTGGAATGGCTCTCAACTCTTTAGAAAGTTGATGGAAGTGACTCAGATGTGGGGTCAATGTGTTACTCAGTTTTCCCTCACATTGGAGGGATTTTCCTAAGGTGAATACTTCCCACATATAGAAGGTTCAGTCCTGAAAGGAACTATGGCAGATGTCAACAAGATAGTGGGCAAGAAGGTCCCAATGCTTGTCTCCCTAACTAAAACAACAAAATCAATAAATAAACAAGTCCAATGTTGATGAAAATTGCTCTGTGAAAGCTCTTGGGTATATGAAGAAGAACCAAACATTTTGCTGAGCTCCAAAAACTGTGATAACCTCATAGAAAAGCACAGGAAACATGGTGTTTGCATTACCCTAGTCCTCAGTCTAGAGCACCTCAGCACCAAGTTGGAACCCCAAACCCCACAGGGAAAAGGAGAGCAGGAAAACTCCAGCAAGCATCATCACCACCGTGGTCTTTTGTATTCTTTGCTACTGAGGATCCCCTTCCCCCCAATCTTCACCAGCACTGAACCCAGCTGATGGAGCTGTCAGAATCCCCATCACCATGTCTTCTCCCTGGCTCTGGAGCTGTAGACCAGGCAAGGAAGCAGAGAGCTCACAAATAAACAGTAAAAAGAGATGGAAGGGGAGCTGAGCATTATACCATCTAATGACTCTCCTCTCCTGAAAGGAGTTTCAGATGAGACCTGCTAAATTCCCTTTGGGGAACCTGTTTCTACTATGCAACATAGCATTTCATTCCAAAGATATTTCCTGAGCACCTACCATGTCAATCCTCAGTGCTGTGTAGTGTGAGCTACAAGCAAGGAAGGGAAGTTTGTCCTTTCTGCACTAAGCTCTGTGGTTTCCTTAATGGGCATAAACTTACATACAATGCAAAGATGAAAACTTGCAGGTACTGGAGGGCTTTAATCATGCCTTCAATATCCATTCAACAATTACCTTTTTTAACCTCAAGCCCTGAGTGCTTATCTGGAGTTCAGTAGAAAGCAAGTTGTTTTCTTCCTGTCTTTGATGTAAAAAAAAAAAAAGTGCAATTTAAACTCTGATGACATTGTAGTTGTTGGCATGAGTGAGATAATGGATTCCTCCTTTCGTACTATTCTATTGATAGAAGCAGAATATAGCTAACACCCACAACTTACAGGAAGAAAGGGTATTACGTAGGCCAATTTCATATACTCCCAGCTCTAAACACATATTCCATCCCTAGCATTGTCCATTCTGCTTGGTGCTAAGACTACTGGGATGAATAAGACAAATTCCCTGCCTTTTAAAGGCTGGACAAAATCCAAAGATCACAGAGAAACATGTAGTCCCAGCAAATATCAATCCAAAATTATGTGAATCCATCCATATTTCTCTTGTTTCCTGAGAGAATTGTTCACTAGCATTTAAGCATTATTGTGGCATGAAGACTCCTTATTCTCACTTTTTCATACCTCCTTTCTTCTCCACTGCCAGGACTATTGCTATGTTTTAAAATATCATTTCCTTGAACAAGCTGACAATACAAGAGTGGTAATTACAGTCCTAGCCTACATTGAGATCCAACTCCATAAATATGCCTGGTTTCTAGGTCACCTCTGTTTATGCATGATTTCTAAGTATGTGCAGCTCTCTATACCTTTGTCCATTTCAGGACACAGGTAGCCTCGAGGCACTCTTATGGGACTGGGTGTTTCATTGCAGTGAGGTGTGTGGGCATCATTAGATGGACAGATGAGTCCAATGCCTACTTAGTAGAATTCTTTTGGGGGGAAAATGACCCAACATTGATCAAAACTGCAACATGAAGGCTCCTTCACGCCACAATCATCCTGTAGTTCCACTAGCTGCCCCCACTTCAGGACTCAGGTTTACACTACACAGCTGCTCAGTGTTGGCACCTGTTTTAGTTTCCCAGGGCTGCTGTACAAAGGACCACAAATGGGTGGCTTAGACAACAGACATTTATTGTCTCAAAGTTCTGGAAGCCAGATGCCTCAAATCAAGCTGTTGACAGGCTTGATTCCTTCTGAGGGCTGTGAGGGAGAATCAGGTCAATGCCTCTCCCCTAGTTTCTAGAAGCTTCAACTTTGCCTTGGCTTATATTATAGATGGTGTTCTCCCTGTATCTGTACACTGTCTTCCATCTACACATGTCAGCTTTGGTGCTCAAATGTCCCTCTTTTTATAAGGATGCAGTTATACTGAATTAGGACCTAGTCTAATGGGTTCCTCCTAACTTGATCTTCTACGAAGACCCTATTTCCAAATAAGGTCACATACTATCTAATAAAGGGAGAATATGCAAATGGACTGTCACACCATCACAAAGATGGCGGCACCCATAGCCACAAGATGGCGGCACCCAGTCCCCTCAGCCCCGCCACAGTCCCCCAGTCCTTTCAGCCCTGCCCGGGGGTAGGGGGGAAGGGGTGGAAGGTGCGCAGTGCGGCCAGACCCGCCCTCAGCCCCCCAGCCACCCAGGGCCGCCCGAGGCTCAGGTAACCAGGGCCGGCTGAGGCTTGTGCTGCCGGCGTCGTCTTCCCCTGATCGCTGGGTCTCCTCCCACCCCTTATGGCTCCCGGACTGTGAGAGAGGGCAGGCCAGGCTGAGGGACTCCCCCCTCCAGTGCATGAATTTTCATGCACTGGGCCTCTAGTTCACAGATAATGGGGATTAGGACTCAAACATCTTTTGGAGGGATACAATTCAACTCATAACAACAACTGAGAGCTCATGGCTAAAACCCCACCTGAGATTGCCCTCAGCTGAAGAGAGCCACCTCTCCCAAATCATGTCCCTTTCTCTATATCAACCCACATCCTGTGACTGATCAGTGAAGGACTGTGCGGGTCTGGATCCCCGGTCCCAATTCAGGATAACTCTCCATGGTTACCCAGCCCCAAAACTTCCTGCAGTGTTGGCAAAGCCTTCTGCTTGGTCCTTCTTCCTTCATCTCCATACAGGTGTTAGACTGAGAAATATACCACTATAAACTTCCTGCAGGCAAATAGCCAATTCAGAGTCTGCTTCCCATGTCGTATTACCTACAGCAGGGCTTCTCCACTGCCTTGTGCCAGATGCTGCAGAATCAAAGGTAACAAAACCTATCTGTGCCACCCAGACTTCTTCAATGTCAGAATCATCAGAAAGTATAGAAAGAAAAGCTTACCTCAAATACGACTTGCCTATTGGATCTCCACTTTATATTTTGTGATTTGTCTCCATTATCTGCTCTTCCCCGAAATCTCAACCAAAGATCACTCTTTTTCTTCCCTTAGAAGAAAAAATAAAGAGAAGAGATTATTGTTTATTAAGTAGCAGAATTGTGCCCCGCCAGAGTCACTCAGTGGTTGAGCGTAGACCCATGAACCAGGAGCTCACGGTTTGATTCCTGGTCATGGCACATGCCCAGGTACGGGCTTGATACACACAGTAGGGGACATGTAGGAGGTGGCTGATCAATGATTCTTTCTCACCATTGATGTTTCTATCTCTCTCTCCCTTTTCCCTTCCTCTCTCTGAAATAAATAAAAAATATTTTTTAAAAAGTAGTAGAAATGTGAGCTAGACATTTTGCATGTGATCACATTAAATTATTTCAGCAACACTACTGCCTTTACATTACAAATAGAGAAACTGAGATCCTAAGAGGACTACTAGGGTCCCAGCTCATCTGGCTTACAGCAGACCCAGCAAGAAAGGAAATTTAGGGGCTTCTGATTTCAAAGCCTCTAACACATCAGTGGTTCCCAGATTTATAGTGCACAGGCTAGTAAATTAAAAACAAACACATAAAAATGGCAAACAAAAATAGAGCTAGCAACTTTGGAAAGTTCCAACAGTATTAACAAGTAAAAACTTTGGTCTACTATTACCACCATTTCATAATATAAAGGGACAGACATATCAACACAGAACATTTTGAAAAGAATGAACCACAAAATAAAGGAGTAGCACTTACAGATGAATGCATTTTTAGTGTCGTGAAAAATATGCCAATTTGCCCTTCATTTTCCCACAGAATTGTGAACATTTTGTCAAGAACTGGTACAAATCTTGAGATGGGGGAGAAAACTTGGAATCAGTTCTAATAAATCTGGGTCTTATTCACACTAAAGTATATATGACCTCTCTAGGTTATTCAGCAAAATATTTTGAGTGTTTCACAAGATGTATGTCAGCTAGCTTTGATGTGATCAAACATCACCAAGGACGACATGGGAATGTTACATTTGAAGAAACAAAGTGAAAGCAAAAGGAAATCATATTTTATAACTTGGCTATTTTTCCCGAGGTCTCGGATCTCTCTCAGGACTCAAGAGCTGGCATGGGTCCAACTTCCAATCCGATTTTGCTTTGGCCTATCTATTCACATTTGAAAGTTGAAGCTGCATTTAACAATTTTTATTCGGTGATCAGTTACCTCTGGCAGGGAACAATAGTTAAAACTCACATATTAATAACAAAAAGCTTATAAAATGTCAGCGCAGGGTTTGAAATGTATGATTCTACAATGTTTGCTGAACGTGCTTTTTAATTATTATGGAGAAGTATAATGAACTGATATATTCAGTAATGGCAACAAATCTATCTTGTGCAGAAATGGTGGCTTACATTTACAAGGTTCTTCCTCCCAAGTGCCCCAGGCCCTCCGTACAGGGCAGACAGCTCAGAGGCAAAAGCCCTTGTGTCTGAGGTTTCGCAGGACAGGGGGCACACGGCAGAAGTATACTGGATGAGGCTCTGATTCCCCAAGTAGTGACTGGGTATTTCATCTGAAGAACAAATATTTTAAGAAGGCTGAGTGCAATTTTAAAGTGGCAATCCTTATAGGCAGCTTGTCATCGTTGAAAGAAGGAAACCCGGGGAATTGGTCAGAGTTAAGTTTGAATCCCAGTTCTACTGCTTACCCAGCTGGGTGACCCTGAATACAGCCTGGTTCCTCTTTGGAAAAGTGGGGATGATAAGGATACCTTCCCACAAGCTTGTAGTACAAATTCAATGAAAGAATGCACCCAATATATGATAGTTACTGTCATTACTTCATCTGTAAAATGGAAGTATCCTGAATCTCAGTATTGTGAAAATAAAAATAATAATTTAAAAAATAAAATAAAGTACATTTAGTGAGAAGTTACTATGTACCCAGTGCTTTGCATGTATTATTTCACTCAATGCTCACAGTTGTGGACCCCAAGAAAATTTTCATGTGATCCTAGAGAAAGAATGTTCCACCTGCTGAGATGGACTCCCTGTGGTCAGCTGAGGACTCAAATGTTATAAATAATGAGAGTCTAGCAGCCCTCTGTTGGCTGGGGCTTCTCACACACTCTGAATACTGGGAAACATGGCTGGCTGAACTCTCGGCCTCTCACACTAGGCCATGGTCGTTCATGCTGTCTGAGTCAACTATTATAAAGGAGACTCTGGTTTTCTCTTTTGACCAATGGACTGAGGTCCCCCCCATCTCATCAGAACTGCTCCATAACCAATCAGAGCTATGCAACTGGGACCAACCAGTTAATAACTGACAGATGATACCCACATTGGTAGTGTTTAAATGTATACTAGGAACCAAACAAATAGTATTTAGTTGATCTCTTAGAGAATGACTTGGGATGCCAGTCTCATCTCTCTCTACACCTACTTACCCCTCTGGCAAATTATTCTGAATGGACTCAAAGTGAAAGCATGCACAGTCCTCTTAGTTTACCCTGTCCCAGGATAACTGTGTCAGTTCCATTCAATGCACCAAACCATTAGGAGCTCCTGTAGAGGGCAAAGATTGTTCTTAGATGCTGCGCATTCAAATATTTTTGAGATACAGGTCCAGTTTTATCTCATAACAAGGCCGTGATTATACCTAATTAACAAACAAGTTACACTGTGATAAGAACTACGAAAATGTGAGCAAAATGTTATGGACACAAAGAAAAAAGTAATTCTCCCTGGGAGAAGAGGGCGAGCTACAGAGTGGAAAGGGCTCTTGACTGAGCCTCAGAGCCTAAGCCACCTCTGATGGGATGTCAGTCCTTTGGGCTGAGCAGTACCCTCTCCTGAACGCAAACACTGCTTCTGGGAAGAGGATGGTATTAACATCTCTTACACAGTCATTTGTTTGGGTCATTTTTATTTTACTTTTTATTAAAAATATTTTTATTGGTTTCAGAGAGGGAGGAAGAGAGAGATAGAAACATCAATGATGAGAGAGAATCATTGATTGGCTGCTTCCTGCATGCCCCCTAATGGGGAATGAGCCCGCAACCCAGGCATGTGCCCTGACCAGGAAGCAAACTGTGACCTCCTGGTTCAGGGGTCAATGCTCAACCACTGAGCCATGCCAGACAGGCTGGGTCATTTTCAGCTGCGTCTGGCCAGCTCTGGAAATGTCAGCACACCACGCCCTCCGAAAAGGGAAGAACAGGAAACCACACATGGGGTGAGAAACACAGAGAACAGCCTCCAACCTCTTTAGCTGAGGAGTGCAGGGCTATTAACCTGGAGCAGCTGGCTGAGCAGCAGGAGCACAGTGCCCTTTCCAGAAGCAATGGGCTGGAATATGAGAAGCAGGGCTACAGTTAGGTACTGACAGGACATTTCCAAAAGCATGTACGTTTTCGGTTCCAGAGTCCGTTGACAGGAATTTAACTGGAACTTTTGATTTCTGCACAGGATGTGAGGGACGGGTGCAAGGGATTGTTTGGGGCCTTCTCAGCTCTCCTTAGCATCTTACTGAACGAAGGCTGTCTCCAGGTAATATACTTCCATTTCAGGGGGAGACCAGCATTTCCAGAGGAAGGAAGATAGTTTTTTTATTTAAAAAACCACCCTGAAGCTGTAATGGTGGCATAGAAAATATGAGTTTGGGAGCTAAGTGATGTGACAGTCTGTTTCCCTCCGCTGATCCTCACAAAATTCCTCGCAGTTATTTCTGAACCAGGTAGCCTTTGGCTACTCTATTGGGAAACGCTGCTCTAGACAAAGACAGTCGCAAGGAAAGTCAGCAGTTCGGGAACGAACCTGGGGAGGCTGAATTCAGAAACCTCAGGAGTAAGGAAGGGAGTAGCTCTTTTCTTTGAAATCGTGCCACTCTAAAGAACAGTGTTAAAATGTTGTTGTTATCATCATGCTACTCCTGCTAAATATTACAAATAGCTCCCCACTGCCAGGGAGATAATTTTAGCAAGGTTCCATAATCTGTTTCCCACTTACTTTGCCAATTTGCTCTCTTTCCTCATGCATTAGTCATTCATTTCAAGCAGAAGGACCTACGCATTATTCCAAGTACACCATAAACTTCATCTCGACATCTATGGAGGAATAAAAATATCTCCACGACTTGGAGTAATCTAACACTTATAATTTCTTCGAATTCCAGGACTAATGGCACCTCAGGCTGGACAGCACCTGCAAGCCTGCTCTGTAAGCCTCCACAGCTTGTGTCCCCCAGGCCTCCAAGCCAGACTCTCAAGATTTCCTGGCAAGCCTGTGAGTTTCTAAAAATCTTCAAATAAATCCTCTTTTGCCCAAGTTATCCAGAGCAATACTGTTGATTTGAATTAGAGAACGTTACTTCATACTCATTCTTCCTTTTCACCTTCACCTTGCCTACCTTTCCCTGGGCACTTTACATATCCTGCCTTATCCCATTATTTATCATACAGTTCTGAATTTTTCCGCATCCTCTTTTAAAACAGAGCGCCCATGGCTTATAACTCTATATGTGCCCCTCTAAAGGTCTAGTTGTTGTCTTGAATAAATAATCTGGACTTTGGTCGGATAATTGACTCCCCCCAGAGATTCAAAGTCACCTTTCTGACTCCAGCATAAAGTACTTTTAACATCCTGACATCAAACTAGTTCTGGAATTTTCCAAATCATTACTAATCCTTTGCCAAACCAGTTTAAACTGTGATGGACAGGATGCATTCCTGTCTGTGACATTTCCCTGGTGCTGGCGTTTAATAAAGATTGCAGCGCTGTGAACATCCGCTTAAAAACAAAAACAGAATTCCTCCAGATGAACTTGATTTCTGATCTTCATCAAGAAATGTCCTGGACTCCAGCACTCATCAGAGCGTCAGGGAGCCCCACACACAGAATGCAAACCTCTCCTCTCCCCTCCGTCTAGGAGGTGCCGGGTGGGTTTTGAGTCACACACCCTCCCAGCAGCTCACCAGGTTCAGGATCCTGGCCTCTTTCTTTCTGATTATCCAATCTATGTACTCCTCTTACCAAGGTTGCTTTTCATTAGTGAAAGAACATTGCTAAGTCAAATACATTTACTGTGGATGTTGCCTTTCATATTTCTACATGGAAAATGCACACATACACACAAAAACACAACTTAACTAAAATATTATTAATTTGCCCTTTAAAATATTCCCGTATATTATTTTAAAAAGTAATTTCATATATATTTAAAAAGGATCTATTCATTAAAATAAATTGATATTTGAGAAGGAAGTGGTAAAATAATGTGAATTTATACAGTTGTTTTTGGATCCTGTCTGTATAGGTAACAACCTATGACCTTTCTTTGCAGAGACTCAGAACATATCAATCATGTACACACAGATTGTTAGTGCACTCTTAGAAAATGCTATCAAATATTCTTAGTATTTTTTAGTGTAAGAACCTCTTTTCCTCCCCCTTCTAGTCACTTTACCCGTTAGTCCCTGGGAAATGGACAAAATAGGGAAATATATGCATATACTGATAACCTTCAAGATTGGACTTAATTTTTTGACAAGAAAAATTGTGCTCAAGCCTGAAGCAATCTCAGGGATATTTTATACTTACAAGTGACATTTCTTCTGGATAACCTAAGAGAAATGAGCCTGAGGTTACATTGAGAATAAACAAATTACCTTTCAAAGTTCTTAATGCTGAAACTCAGACAGTGAGTGACAATTTAGACTTCATGTGAAGTCTGTCTCCATCAAGAATTCCTTAGACAACCAAGCACTGCATTTAGAACACTTATTCTCTCCTACACAATTGAAAGTGTCACATGCATAAGAAAGCCAAAGTTTTTTTAAAATTCCAACAAAACAATGTGACACTGTCTTCCCTTTGACTTCTTCAGCTGAATCCTTCACTGCTTATTACTATTATTATTGATAATAAGCATTTTTGTGCCACTAAAATATTCACAGGACACCTTACAGGCATCCTCCTATCTATAAGCATCCTACTTCTCAACCCCTCCATATGGTGAATCAGTTATATTCTGATTTTATAAAGAGTAAAACAAAGACCTCAAACAAAAAAAGTAAACTGCTCTTTCCAAAATTCTTTTACTGAACAGAAATTAGAATTCATCATTTTTATCATACATCAACATTCTGAAACACGCTGCAGATGAAAGTACAAAATAAGTCCACCAATTATTTGGATAACAATTTTCCTGCAAGTATCCTCGAAGTACAACCATATTTTCTTAGTAATTTTATCGAAGGAAAAAAAATATTAACCTTATGCCCAGACTTAATTTAACCTCCTCCAAGCAACTGCCAGAAACTTCCTTGGAAATGCTGGTTCTTGTTCTAGGAATTATGACACCTGAAGTCATGTATGACAGAGGCCTTGTTTTACCAAGAGCAAGGGAGCAGTCTAGCTATGAATCCACCTGTCCTGCCCATACATCACCACAACACAGCCACCGGCCACAGGTATTTCTCTGGCAGGTCAGTAACACATCAGTGCAATTTTCAAACTAGGTTATTTATCAACTGCACTTTCCTGATGAAGCCCCTAATGCTAAGAGCAGAACTACTGGGTTATTTTTCCCCTTTTAAATGTCAAACCCCTCACTCCTTTAAACACAAAATGTTGAGAGAAGGAAAGAAGGACAGCAGCTTTGTTGTGGATGCCTCTTGCAATGATGGTGAGGAAGCTCCGGCTTCTAACATGATGTGTGGTTTATAGATAGCGCTAAATAATTTATAAATTAAAATAAAGATGAAAAAGTCATTGACCCCCCTCCTCTGACTGGCATTTGGCTGATGAAAGTAAGATCAGCACTTATTCTTCTTGCCCTATAAATGGTTATTTCCAGTAGGATCTCTGTACCAAATTGAGTTATTTACATTTGTTATCTCTAAATGTACCTGTTTCAAACAATGTTAGCAATGCATTAAGCATATTTTTGAAAACGGAAATGAAGCTTATTATTTGCAATTGAAAACAGAGAGGAGTCGCACTAGCTCCAGGGTCCCCATGTTCCTGGCCTTACTCCAGAATAGAGATCAGGGCCCCTCCTCAGCCACACCGCTCACTGCATGATTCCAGGGAACCCTCCAATGACCAGCCTTGCCACAGGCTAACCCTATAAGTATTTTCCTATCAAGCATGAAGCCCTCAGGGTAGGTGTGGGTAAAAGCTGGTGCAGCTTGGATGACTCCTCTGGACTAGGGATTAGCCAAGCTGTCTGGCTTTTCCTGTCCTGATGACAAATGAAGATGTAGTGTTGGGTCTCGAGGGATCATTTGAATGAATGTTATGACAACTGTAGATGTCAGTCCCAGGCTGAAATAGGACTTGGAACTTCATAGAGAGCTCAGTCACTACCTCCTGCCCCACCTCCTGACTCAGCTGGTCCCTCTCCATCAGGGCTATTACCTGTCATGAGGGCTTTCCCTTACTGTCATCTCCTCTGAAACCCAGGGCAAAGGGTTAGGGTTTTACTACTATTGGCTCACTGATGTCTTACTTAACAAGAGAAATAGAGCAAGCTAAAACATTTTTTTGTCTGGGTCATGTTGACCAATATGAATGAATCAAGTTTTTTTGTTGTTGTTATTCAAGTCAAGATATACTCACTATCTGAACATTAAATATACTCCTTATAAATTCTGTTCATCTTAGTTTCCCAGGGAACATCATAAGAATACTTTATAAGAAAGTTCCCAATATACAGATGGGTACCTAATTGCTTTTTTTCATCTTCCAAGTTTAAATACTTATAAATAGTACTTTTAAAATAGCTGAAAAAAATTTTACATAAGACTATACAGGAAACATGCATATTCCATAAATAATGAACATTTTTTTCTAAGTGCGAGGGAAATAATGGTGACTAAGACAGACACAGCCATTGGCCTCAAAGAGTCTTCTCCAGGATCTTGAAAGAATTAAGATTTTTCCAACCCCAATGCCTTCTATAAAGAAAACCCATACCAACCATGTTAATCCTAGAGTGGGAGCTCAGTAGTGGTTAAAGATGATGAAGGATGATCAGTCCCTCCTGAAACTGACTCAGTTCTCCATATATATCACTATTTAAAGGCGGCCTACATTTTCCCATCTATTTTAATCAAAGTGAATCTTTGTTTCAGCACATGGGCTGCAAGGTGCATACAGGTACCTTGCTGACAGTGTAAACATTCACTCCTCAGCATACTTAGGATTCAGATGCTGACATTTGTTTTGCTTCGCCTTTTAGGGTGGCATTACAATCCCATAGACAAGGAGAAACAAAGAAGTCTGGGTTGTACTGAAGACACACATTGGCCTAAGAGGCATGAGCAATTGATCACCCATCTACTACATTAATCCCAGGACTTGAAGTTACTGAAGTAAAACCTGGGGACTCCTGTGGTCCCAGATGTTTCAGACTCAGATGTCTACTATCCTTTAAGATATTGATCAATAAGTTATAACCTTATGTACTGGAAATTTCCTTAGGACTTCCGATAGGGCGACAGAAGTTGAAATTGGTCGAAATCTAACTGTTCAATTAAGTCCACCTATGATGGCCAAATACTCTGCTTCAGTAGCACTTGTCTTCTCCATATACCATTCCCTCTTGTACTTTAGGAAACAATTGGGTTAACCAAACAGCAACCCATTACCACCACCATGAATACATACACACACACACACACACACACACACACACACTTTTCTTCACATGGAAAATTCTTAATTATCCTTAAACGCTCAGACCAAATATCCTTTTCTCAGTTTCCTAGAAGCAGGGCTCCCATAACACTCTGTTCATAATTCTATTTTAAAGTTAATACTCTGTATTTTAAATCATGCATTTACATACAGGTTCCCTAACTAATCAATGAATTCATGAGGATGGGGATTGAACTTTATCTTTATCCACAAGCCTCACAGTATACTTAGAACACAGTAAGTACTTAATAAATACTGCACATTTAAAAATACCTCATGAAACAGCAGTCAATATATTTATGAACATTTTCTTTTGTGATCAACAATTAAGTTGTTGAGACTAAATATTAATCAATTTTTTTCAAAGAGGATGTACCTCTAATTGTTTACATGGGTTACTCCCCTTCACCCCAAAAATAGTATTGGTGTCAGAGTAAGCTCTGTATTTCACTTTGAACAATTCAGAACTTAGACTTTCTATTTTGTAATAAAAAAAATACAATAAAGCTGGAGGCTACAACTGCCAAATTTTAATTTTATGATGAGACCCAGGAGAACATGATATATTTCCCATGTCTGGGGACTTTTTCTTACAAAAGACAGATAATGATAAAGAGATACTACGTTAACTATGAGACCAGGTGCAACAATGGATTGAAAAGTATGCTCATGTGTTATTGTCACAATCCCCCTTTGCTATGGGTGTCAGAAGTATATAGCATATGCAAACAGCAACATCATCAGTAAAGGAATCTTTAAAATAAGTGAGCACATACACAACCATCAGTCTCTTTTCAAACATATGTCACCTGCACTAACATACTCCACTTATGAGTCAAATATTTGAACAGGGTGGCTGCTGTAGGGAGCAGTTATAGGGTTAAGCCTCAGACTGACCTGTTGGCAAAGCCAAAAACAAGTCCCAGCTTAGAGGGCCCAGCCCTCTTAGCATAATTAAGCTTGATCTTCTGAGGCTCCCTAGGTCTTTCCTGGGTAGCTAATGGGCTGTGGGAGGTGCAGCAAGTGCTGCCAAAACAAGTGAAACTTACAAGAACATTGTAAATCACCTTATTTACCTCTGACTATAAAATAAAGGCTCTGCTTTCAGTCTGGATCTGTTCTGTGGTCTCAGCCAGGCACAGAAGATCCACCTAGACCCAGCTTATTCTCTTTGTCTTTTCTTCATCCTTCGCCAGCCTTCCCTCGGGCTCACTGAACCCTTGGCTGTGCTGGCGCTGCACAGGCTGCCTTAAAATTTCAAAGCTCATTCTGTTCTTCAAATCTTAGAATTACAACTTCTTATAAAAAGAATGAAAATATTTGCAAGAGCTACATAAATAATAGATTTTAAAATATCAGGTCCACTTTGTATTACTGAGCCAAGGTCCTTGAAAGCAGGGGTGGGTGGGTGGTTGGGAAGAGATTAAGAATTTCTATGCACATATGCATAACCATGGACACAGACAATAGTATGGTGAAGGCCTGAGGTGAGGGGCAGGTATGGGCCAGAAGGGGTCAACAAGGGAAACGGGGACCTCTGTACTACTTTCAACAATTAAGATAAAAAATACTTTTAAAAAACAAACATATATTGACAGCAGGGCAACCAGCTGAGTCTGAAAGATCTCATCTTTGGAAACACACATCCCAAGAAGGATTCTATGACATGAAACAAGATTACTGACCATTTCATCTGAAATGGATTGAACCAGAGGAAACACAGAAGCAATATGCTAAAGTAGAATCATGATTGGGTTGTTTTAGCAGCTTAGGCCATGCAACTATTTACTGTAAACCACTCTGGTTAGGGAATCAGAGAATGAATGTTCTAGGAAATATGCTGCAGATTGCAGCATTAGGAGACACTTCACGCCTGTAATATGAAGATGATGCTCGTTTTTTGTGCGTTACAAGGGCCAGAACTTGAGGATTGCAACCAAGGATTTCTTGCAAGCACTTGAAAAGGGAAATAGCAACTTTATCTACAAACACCACTATTGCCCCAAGCCTCTACTGAAATGGGTTGGCCCTCTGAGTTGGCAAAAATGTAAGTAAAGGCCAGAACTTTCCTAACATAATGAGAACTCTGCCTCCCTCTTTCTAGTGTATAAAGCACATGGCGTTCACACTAGCCAGCAGCATGGAAGAGCTGCACCATGGGTAGTTTGAGTTTAATCGTGAATTGTCTGTGACACAGCACCTGCAAAGGGCTGGCTTAAATCATCTGATACTTGAAAAAGACAGTCTAATGGACCTGCCAAATACTCCTCTTCGATTCTCTAAGCTTGGTACATTTTAAGTTAGATCATCAAGAAGCAATGTACTTGCACCAAATTATCTCAGTTCTCCATAGAAATGCCTTCACTGATTGATGACACAAAGTTTTGCCCTGAGCAAAACTAAGGGTCGATATGGAAACTGTCTCATCAGTGTTTCTATTGTTTTTGTAAAGCTGTAGCCAGGCAGTGTCCCCTATGATTGCAAATAAGAGTTTTAAAAAGGCCCACAGAAATTCGCTTCACTTACCTTGATTTCAAGTAAAGGTTTATTTGTATGTGTGATGTGCAAGCTTTCTTTTGTCTGTAGTGAACATCAGGTAACTGATGAAGTTTCCTTTTAGATGTTTGGAAACTCATAGCTGAATCTATACATCCCTTAACAATTAACTCACCTAGGTTTAATGGCACTATTTTGGGGTAGATTTTTTTTTAAGATAGCATTATGTCTATTGTAGTCATCAACTACCCATTTTATACAATGCACTTGGAAGCTGCTTTTAATCTTTTGAAAAATTTAGAGGCATACATCTGAGAGTGAATAGCAAAGGAAGCAAAATTCACTGAATATTTTCTTTGTTCCAAGTACTTTACATATATAACCATAGGTGTTACTCAATAACACATTCTTCTGTTTTAAAGATGAGGTTTAGGTATGTCAAATAACATAATCTATACTACAAAGGTAGTAAGAGTCAGAGCTTATATTTGAACCCAATCTTTTCTGGTTTTGTCCAAAACACATACTCCTCTCTATGGCTTCACTATCTATTAAACATTAATTTTTATTTTATTTTTTTTCTGCACAGGCTCATCATGTAATAGAATAGACTTTTTTACTTCTTAAGGAGAATTCATTTAGCCATTGATTATACATAGCCTTTCTCAATACTCTTTTCTTTCCACTTAAGAAACTGGAATACATCGTGATGAGCATGATGATGCCAAAACAAAACTGCTGGTTCATCATCTAGAGAACAAATACACACTTAATTGCTTGACACTTTATTGAACACAAAGCAAGATTAAACATCACTGCCTTCATGGTACAGAGCTGAAGCAGGAACCCAGGCAGAGGGAGACAGCACAGCTTTCCTTCATGGGGAAAATGTGCCCCTCATAGTCCCGTCTGGTTGTGGGAAGACTAACCCATGTTCTGTCGGTTGCCGTAGCCCCTAGGATGGGTGTCCTTCCAGTCATCCCACTCCTGAGCTCGGTCGTGTGTTTGCTCATCATCCACTTTCTCCTTTTGTTTCTGATCTTCCTTTCTCTGAGTTACTCTTTTGACCTCGCATGTTGTCTCGGGTATTCCCTGATCTGGTAATGTTCCACATTTCCCATACTGGTCATACCAGTCGTTCACCGTCATAGATGCCAGACTCGGATAACCAGCTCCAAATACTTTGGCTTGGGTCACATTCCGAGCGAGAATGAAGGGTCTCCCTGTAGGCCTGTCCGGAAGAGATGAGTGTGAAGTCGATGCCTCTGATGAAGAGCCTCTTCCTCTCAGGATCGTCATCTCCTGGTCGATGCTCTCAATCTCTTCTAAGCTGATAACAATCCACCTTCGGAGGTGGAGGAGGTAATATTCACGAACATTCTCATCATCTACTTGGCCGCTTTCCACGGCAGATTTCATTGCGGACAACCTCTGCTCCACCTCCTTCTTCTGCTTGTATCTCTCTATTTTAGTCTGTCTTTTAGTGGCCATAGCAAGGAGACTAGGATGGGCCACGGATGAAATAGCGGTGTCATTTTCAGTCGGGTTGTTGTTGGTTTGGGGCAACTCGAACTCTGCCACGTGATAGAATTGGCACTGAGTTAAGTAGTTGACGAAGTGTTCCCGAGCCCACTGCAAATGCTCTAGACGCTTTTTGGGGTTGACTTGTTTCATGGCCAGCGCTCCTTGAAGTGCTGGCACCAGCAGGTACTTCAGGTCTGTGGAAGCAATCTCTTCCAAATCTTCGTTTCGGCTGAACAGGTCGAGCTGCGATAACATTTCGGCTGCCTTCTCGAGTTGCGTTAGCCCCTCGGATACCTTCTTTTGGATTATCTTGGAAGTGCTGGGCTCGGCTGTCTCTTCCACTTCATCCAGAAGTTGTTTGCTAGTTTCGAACAGCTCTGGGAGCCGCGGCAGCAGTGACTCTTCTTCTTCCTCTGTTGACATCTTGGGAAAGGGATAAACATTAATTTTTATATTAAGTTTATACTGAGCTTGATTAAGTTAATTAATTAAGTAAATTACCTATTCCCCTTTACAGCTTTGTTATGCGGTTAAAATCAAGTCAGGAATGTACTTTGAGAGAATTTTTAAATGATACACAAATGTGATGTTTTATTACCTATTACTCCATTATATTGATCATTGAGAGATTTGAATTACTGTATTAAAATCTAATGGTTGTATGTGAGCATGTAATTATAAATCTTGAGAGCTCCACTATTCACTCTATTAGTGCTCAACAATGATTTTTAATCAACTGGAAAGCTGAAAAGGGCTTTGATAAAAGCCCCTCGAATGTGAAATACTTTACTGAAGTTCATCAACAAATGACATTCTAAATTAAACTTTAGTTCATAAAATTCCTATTCTGATGAAGAAATCATTCTACCACACATATAGCAGCTTCTTACAAGCCATATGAAATCATGCATTTGAAAATCCTACAGTGGTTTTCTGACCTGCAAACAGGCATTTCTAAGACGGACAGAAAAACTATCCCTTTTCTGTGTTCTGAGGAATAGCCACAGACTTTATAAAATGATCCATGGTCTCTAAACACAGACAAGAACAGACGCTTCTCTCTTCATCCCAGCCTGAATCTTCAGCCAATATTAAAGTGCAACCTCATTATGCTTGATCCTATTTCATTAATGTCTCTCTCTCTCTCTCTCTCTCTCTCTCTCTCTCTCTCTCTCTCATTCCAGCTCTTTATCCTTCCAGAAAATGACTTTTGCTATTTCAACTCTGACATTAATTATATTGTTCACATTGTGTGTTAGCCCTACTTCCTTTGTCTTGTAAGAAAATATTTTAAAACATGCTGCATTAGAAACCATGAATATTTTTCTAAGCATCAACTGCAAGTATCACGCAATGAAAACATCACCATAATGAAAAAAAAAACCTGGTGCTACTTCATTATTAAGAAGGTATACAACTTAGGATGGACATTGCAGGCCTGGGTGCTACTTAAAGCTTAATTCCTTTGATAGGACATTTAGCAAACTGTAGACAAAATATGTTATCTATTTTATTTTTAACTTAATGAGCTGCAATAATATCTTATCTCAACCCCTGCCCACAGTTTACCATCACTAGTGGTTGGAGTATTTATTTTACTTTTCATTGTATTTCCAGAGGTCCTTGGCCATTGGCCAAATCAGATATCATATGGTAAGAAATTTCATGGAAGCTCCTGGTGCTCTATAAATATAAATGCAAATAAATTAATATATGACCCTTAAACCATGTTAGTAAAGACAGTTCCAAGCAGTCACTGATAGTCTATTAGAGAAGTGGTAGAAAGAAAAGTTGGGGTTGCAAAGATGAGAAACGCCATCCCTTTCTTAGAGGAGTATCTCTGATCCAAAAGACCAACAAAGAGGGGACTGCCTACTGAGCAAGTTGAGCAAGTCTGGGAAACTTCACAGCCCCCTGAAAGCCAATGCAAACACAGAAAAAGTAGCAGGAAAAAAAAAGAAGCATGTGCGTATATTTGTCAAGTTTCATTGTCAGGAAGCAGAGCCTGAGGCAAAGACTTGGATGCAATCCATAAGAGAGAGAAGGAAGCAGAATGGAGAGGGAGAGAGAGCCAAGCCAGGATGTGGTGTCAAGTGAAGTCTGATGTTGGTCTGATGGGTTGGGAATAGGCAAGACTCTAGAACAGTGATGGGCAACCTTTTGAGCTTGGTGTGTCAAACTTCGCCAAAAAACTGAGCATAACTCGGGTAGTGTGTCACTCTGAGGAAAAAACATTGTTTCGCAAATGTTTCATCCTCAGGAGTAGCAAATGTTTCATCCTTGGCATGCGGCCGCCTCAGCGGCGGCATGTCATCAGAAATGGCTACGCGTGTCAGTGCTGACATGCGTGTCATAGGTTTGCCATCACTGCTCTAGAATAAGGATCAACAGTTTTTGTTTTTTGTTTTTCTGTAAAGGGCCAGATAGTCTTTCCTGCAACTACTCAACCTTGCCATTGTAGATGTAAACAGCCATAGCCAATAAAATAAATGAGCCTGGTTTGTTCTAATAAAATGTTATCTATAAAAAAAGTCAGTAACACAGATTTGGAGGAGGAACCATAGTTTGCTGACTGCTCCTCTGGAGTATAAATCATACCACAGAGTAGTGTGCCCCACCCCAGAGGCAAGGAGTTTGGCATTTTGAAGTGTTTATCAATCAGTCATCATTTGTGGAGCTAGGGTCGGGGGGTGGGGGGGGGGGGTGCCCAGGTTCCAAGACAAGGTGGTTCCCATCAACCAGGACAGTCATTCTCAAGCTTCACTGTGAATCAGAATCACTTGGGGCTCTACAAAGGACAGATTTCTGGGCCCCACCCTAGAGGGTCTGATTCAGTAGTTCTGGAGTAGGTTCTGAATCTGTAGTAGTAGCAAGTTTCCAGGTGAAATTAATGTTACCTTTTTGGGAGCCACTCCTTTTGATGAGATGATTCCCCGGAGGAGGGGCAGCTGTGAGCACTTTGCAGCCAACACAACAGCTAGAGGCCTGATGAACTTGTCTGGTAAAGAGTAGTTCAGCAGGGCACCAACAGCGTCCAGTGTAATACTTCCAGTGTGCAGTATAGAAAGATACATTTTGAAAAATAAACATCTGAATAAGGAAATGTTTATTCATGCCACATTCTCCTTTTGATTTGGCTGCTCAGTCTTGAAATATCATTGCCTAGCCTATTCTGATCCAACTATTTCTTAACACTGAGTTATAGCTTTCTGAGCATCTTTACTTATTCATATTTGTTTTCTACCATGTGTTTATTGATGCATCCATTGGTATTGGTTAGCATATGAATCTTTGTTAAATTCTAATCTCCTTGAGAGCACAGATCATGTTTTCTCCTAATTTTATAACTATCAAGGGAAGAGAATTCTATCTCTTCATAGCTGTTTTGAATCAATATTTCCCAGGGAAAATGAAAATCATAGTATATGAAAAATAAGAGTTTTTTTTTAGTACCTCCCATAAATTCTACCTTGTTCTTTACCTATATTTCTGTTAGAATAAAACATATTCCCAGACAACTGACATTAGTAGCATAAACAGTGAGTCTCACTAAATTTGTCCTCATATGTATTATGCCCCAAGTAGTAATGCCTTCCCATGAGCGCTCTAATTCTGGTTCATAGATTCACTGCAAGGAGACTGAAGCAGGAAAAAAATCTTAATTTGTGCATTATGAAGCCAGTTCTCTGAGCTGCCTACAGTTTGAGGGGGGAAATATAGATCACTTTGTCCTGAACTGTGTATCTAAATCTTGATTTATCTTTCTTAATATCCTCAAAGACAAAGCAGAGAAATGTGGCTTGGGGTTGTGACTACTTGACTATTTAAACCAGTTTCTAGAGTGAAATTAAGTCTGGCTAAAGGGCAAGGATTAAGAAAATTATTTCAAACTCAAGTGTTCAGATAATCTCTCTCTCTCTCTCTCTCTCTCTCTCTCTCTCTCTCTCTCTCACACTCACACACACACACACACACACACACACACACACACACAGTAAACCAAGGAGTAAGTAGCCAGGAGGGTGGCTCAATTAGTCAGAGCTGATGGAGATTGAAGGGTTGAATAAAATGAAAAGTTATCTACACTAATAAAAGAGAAGCATGCAAATTGACTGTACCTCCACCATGCCAACCAGCCAATCAGGAGCAAGTATGGAAATTAACCCAACAAAGATGGCTGTGGCCATGGAGCGAGCAGGAGGCTTGGGTTTTCCCGGCAATGGAGGAAGCCAAGCTTCCCGCAGCCCTGGCCTGCCCTGGCCTCTGCTCAAGGCTACAAAGTTTCAATTATAGAAGATATATAAATCCCAACAAAAACGGCAGTGGCCATGGAGCTGGAGAGAGCAGGAGGCTTGAGTTGCCCCCGGTGATGGAGGAAGCCAAGCTTCTGCAGCCCTGGCCTCCACTCAAGGCTACAAAGTTTCAATTATAGAAGATAAATAAATCCCAGGTACCAGGGCCTCTGCTTGGGTCACCAGGAGGCGTGGCCAGCCTGCAAACCACCACAGGCCCCTCACCCAGGCTGCCCCACACCCCAAGGGAACCCCACCCTGATCCGGGACATCCTTCAGGGCAAACCAGCCGGCCCCCACCTGTGCACCAGGCCTCTATCCTATCTAATAAAAGAGTAATATGCAAATTGACCATCATTCCAACACACAAGATGGCTGCCCCCATGTGGACACAAGATGGCCACCACAAGATGGCCAGCAGGGGAGGGCAGTTTGGAGGGGCCAGGCCTGCAAGGGAGGGCAGTTGGGGGCGATCAATCCTGCAGGGGAGGGCAGTTAGGGGTGACCAGGTCGGCAGAGGAGGGAAGTTGGGGGTGACTGGGCCTGCAGGGAAGGGCAGTTGGGGGGGACCCAGGCCTTCAGGGGAGGGTAGTTAGGGGCAATCAGGCTGGCAGGGGATCAGTTAGGCATTGATCAGGTTGGCAGGGGAGTGGTTAGGAGGTGACCAGCCTGGCAGGCAGAAGCGGTTAGGGGCAATCAGAAAGGCAGGCAGGCGAGCAGTTGGGAGCCAGCAGTCCTGGATTGTTAGAGGGATGTCCCACATTGGAGAGGGTGCAGGCTGGGCTGAGGGACACAGCCGCCCCATGCACGAATTTCGTGTTTTGGGCCTCTAGTCATATTATATAGATCAACACAATGTAAGCTAACATAGTGAGTTCCAGCCAGAATATTTTAAGCAGCACTGGTAAAGAGTCAAATACCAAGCAAATTAATACCAGCAAAACAAGAGCTGAATCATAAGCCACAGGTAAAGCTAAGATCCAATTTTTTTTTTTTAACAAAAGAGGAATTAGTATTCAAGAGGTCATAAAAAGAACAAAAAAGGATACAGGTAATGACAAAAAGGAAAGAAAGTAAATATAAGTGGTGTATGCAGTTTTTATCCCTCAGAATATGTAGAGGCATAAATTAAAAATCAAAGGTATTATTTTGTAAGAATGAACTTCAGCATACATATCTTGCAATCAAACTAAACCCCTCTTAGATATATAAGCTAGAGAAACTTACAAATGTACACCAACAGATATGACTAAGAGTGTTCAAAGCAGTGTCATTCATGAAAGTAAACAACTAGAAATAACCCCCATACCTTTTTACAGGAGAATGGATATATTGTGCTATATACACATAATAGAATATTATACATCAGGGGAAATAAATGAACTGTAATTACATGTAATAACACAAATGAATCTTAAAAATATAATGCTGAGTGAAGAAAATGAGCCATATAAATCCTGCTTCCACTTAAGCTATAGAAAGCTGCAAGAAAATGCTGTTCCCATCCTAATGACAACAAAAACCAGATGATATACAAGATCATAACTTCTACTGAACCCACCAGGGAGCTGAGGTCATCATAAGGCAACCACAAGAACTGAATTTCCACTAGAGGCAATCCCCTCCAAGGAGAGAAAAGACAGGGACATTATTTTCCCTTTGTTGGAGTGCAAGAAAAACAGGGGGCCACTTCAGAAGAAGGTAAGTAATCAGGTACATGTTAATAAAATCTTCAAGGCCAACTGTCAGCTAGCATGTAAACTTAGAATAACCAGGAGCCCCCGACATAGGGTGGTTCGTACTCACACACCTGCTCTCCTCCACTGGGCTTCCAGAGTGCTCTAAGGAAGGATTAGGGGCAGAACAGGAGACCGGAGAGCTCTCCCTTCAGTGGTGCAGGCACACAGAAGGTGAACAGCTTCTGCTTGGATGCAGGTACAAAACACCTTGCACTTCCCTGGGCCATCTCTCACAAAAAGCAACCACCTCGGCCACTCAGGGAAGGGCACAGGAAAAGAGATAAAAGTAAAATCCATCTCCCTCTGAAGAAAGACGATGACACTCCCCTTCCTGCCACTGCTCACTTTCCCAGGGCATGGTAGAAACAAAGTTGTCTTCCCCAGGCCAGAGAAATGAGAATCTTCATGTCCCAGGGTGCTGCATCAATACAAAGCAGAAGTCTGCTACCCTAGGGGAGGGTCAGGGAATGCTTCTGCCTAGTACCCGCCAGAGATACAAGGCAGAGTTTGCTTGATACAGTAGAATGGGCAGAAACACTGAGACTGTCCTATAGACACGGCCCAGGTGCATAGGTCCTGGCTAAAGTTAAGACTGACCCAGAAGAGCCAAAATATCTCCTGGTCCCACAACGAACTTAGTAGCCAGTAACAAGCAGTAACAGTCTACCCCTGAGGAAGGGGAACGAGTGTGGAGAGAGACCCTTGCAACATAGTCATACTGGGACTCCTGAAAGCTGAGGGGAGAGCAGGTGCTCAGAGAACAAGCGTCCAGTACTCCAGACCCCACTGGGAAATCAAGGTAATAGCTGTTCACTGATGGAGGAACTTGAAACCTGTGGTACACCGAGAGTAACTACAGCAACAACAAACAGTAACTCAGTTGAACAAGTGACTAGATTGATTCAAACCACCATATTAACAGTCTGAGCAAAGAGAAATACCCATTTCCAGACAAATGCTATCTCCTCCATTCTGTCCTGTCTACAAATAATGCCCCATAGTCAATAAAAAATATGAGACAGACAAAAAACTCGAAAAAAAAAAAAAACAACAACAACCCGAAGGATTTCCAAGGGATAAAGCAATAATTAGAATCAGATTCAGAGATAATTCAGGTGTTAGTTCTATCAGACAGAGACTTTAAAATAATTATGATTAATATGCTAAAGGATCTAATGGAAAAGTTTTATGACATATGTAAAAAGATGAGGCATTTTAGCAGGGAGATGGAAACTATTAAAAATGTCAAATAGAAAAGCTATAAATAATAATTTGATATCAGAGATAATTCTTTCAACAGACATATCAGTAGACTGCATATAGCTAAGGGAAGAATCCATGAACTTTGGGATAGTTCAATCAAAATTTTCCCAACTTAAGAACAAAGAAGAGAAGGAGAGAGTGACTGGGTGGGGGGGTGGGTGGGGGGGAGAGAGAGAGAGATGAACCAGAATAGAGTATCCAACGCTGTGGTACAATATCAAATAATCTAACATATGTAGTTGGAGTTCAAGAAAAAGAAGAACAGACTTCTTGTTAGAAATTTTGTGAGTTAGAAGGTGATGAAACATCGTAATTAAAGTGCTCAAAGGAAAAATACTGTCAACCCAGAATTCTATATTTAGCAAAGTCATACATCATAAAGGAAAGCAAAACAAAGACTATTTTCAGATGAACAAAAGCTAAGACAACATAATGCCAGCAGATCTGAACTGCAATAAATTTTAAACTAAATTCTTAGGCAGAAGGAGGATGGGATCATATGCAAATTTAGAAGTGCATGAAGAAGTGTAAAGCATCAGAAATGGTAAGAATTAGAGTAAATATAAAGTTTTAAATTATTTTTTTCTTACTAACTTTAAAAAAGCATATATAGCAAAAATGTATTACAGGGCTTATAACATATAAGTAAAATGCATGACAATAGTAAAAAAGTTGGGAGGGAAGAAATGAAAGTATTCTGTTATAAGGTTCATATACTCCATGTGAAGTGGTATAATGTAATGTGAAGATACACTATAATGACTTAAAGACATATTTTACATCTTAGAGCAATCACCAAAAAAATTATAAAAGAGATTTAACTAAAAATACAAGTGATGGTGAAATGGAATTAAAAAAATGTTCAATTAATCAAGAAAAAAATGTCAGATAAAGCAGAAAAGTGAACAAAAAACAGATAAGACAAAAACAAAGTAAGATGGTATATTTAAAATGAACCAGAAATAATTTCAAAAAATGTAAATTATCTGAATTCTCTAATTTAAATGATAATTCACAGAAACTGAACCATAACATAATAGCATTTTTATAAGCCTCAAAAATGAGTGAAACTAAACAATATCCTTTCTAAGAATGTTATGTCTACATAATTATGTAACTATTTAAATTCTGGATGGGAAAAGTCACAATACATATAACTTCTGGGAAGAGAGAGGCAGCACAGTAGCTGTGGTGAATTGGTGAAATTCTGGTTCTTGAATTGGCTATTGAGTGTACTAGTATACCGTATTAATATGCTTTGACATTCTCAAATATATTACTTGTATTTTGTCATATGTATTAAAGAAAATGCTTTTAAAAAGAAGACTGTTTAAATAACTAAATATAGAAAAGTACCTCAAAGTAAGCTAGACTGATTTTCAAAAGCAAAGGGAGAAAGGGTTTCTAAACTATGCTAAAGTGAGAGATTCCATAAAAATTTATCTCAACAAAAATGTCTTTAAAAAATTTTTTTTAATTGATTTTTTACAGAGAGGAAGGGAGAGCGATAGAGAGTTAGAAACATCGATAAGAGAGAAACATCGATCAGCTGCCTCCTGCACACCTCCTACTGGGGATGTGCCCAGCAACCAAGGTACATGTCCTTGACCGGAATCGAACCCAGGACCCTTGAGTCCGCAGGCCGACGCTCTATCCACTGAGCCAAACTGGTAGGGCTCAACAAAAATGTCTTGATTATATGTTCTATGTGCAAGATGCTGAGCTATTCATTGGATATAAAATTATGAATAAGACACCATTCCCAACTTGGACAGCTTACAACATAACATAGTGGAGGAGTTCACTATCAAGTCTCTATGTAGGCACAAAGAGAGAGTCAGTGGAAGTACAGATGAAATAAGATTGGCCATGTGTTGATAACTTCTGAAACTCTGTGATGGGTGCAAGATGTTCATTATATTATTTTTCTACATCTATATATATTTGAAATTTCTCTTAATGAGAAGTGGGTTTGCTTGTTTTATTTTTTTACAAAAACTATCTGGTTCAGTACTTTTAATACAAAATGGGATGAGAATTGGTGAAATATTGATAAGCAGTGAAAAAAACTAGGTGATAATTTCATGATTCCAAAGTTTCTGACAGGCTAGAACAGTGGTCGGCAAACTCATTAGTCAACAGAGCCAAACATCAACAGTACAATGATTGAAATTTCTTTTGAGATCCAAATTTTTAAAACTTAAACTATATAGGTAGGTACATTGTTATTAACTTAAATAGGGTACTCCTAAGCTGGCCTTTCCTAAAAACTCAAGGGGCCAAAGAGCCGCATGTGGCTCGCGAGCCGCAGTTGAACGACCACTGGGCTAGAACAATGGGCTAAAAAAGAAAGTGAAAATATAATAAAGATGCAAGAAAAAGAAGTAAAAAGCATACACATTGGAAATGAAGAAACTGTCTCTACTTGCAAATGACATGATTGTATATACAGGAAATCTCTCAAAGAAGCTTCAAATAAACTATTAAAACTAATTAGTAAGTGCCCTGGCTGAGTAGCACAGTTGGTTAGAGCATCATCCTGATACAACAAGGTTGTGGATTCAACCTCCCAGCAAGAAGCAAACAATGAATGCATAAATAAGTGGAACAACAAACCAATGCTTCTCATTTCTCCTCCACCTTCCCCCCTCCCTCCCTCCCTCTCAATGTAAAAAGCAACAAACTAATCGCTGAGGATCAAGGTTGAAAAATACAATGTCAATCTAAATATTTAATCATATTTCTATATACTAATAGTGAATGATCACAAATTTAAATTTTTGAGTTACCATTTTCAATAGCACCCAAAAAAGGAATATCTGTAAAATCTTACAAATGAATGAGTGCAAAATCTGTATACTAAAACTACAAAACACTGATGAAAGAAATTAAAAAGGATCTAAATAAATGGAATGATCTAACAGTTCACAGATTAGAAGGTTCAAACTGTTAATATACCGACTATCCCCAAACTGATATAGAGATTCAATATAATCCCAGGATATAGTTTTAGAAATCAACAAACTCACTCTAGAATTCATACAGCTAGGCAAATAAAATAGAATAGTCAAAACATTTTGAAAAAAGAGAACAAAGTTTCACAATTACCTGATTTCCAAACTTACTATAAAACTACAGTCTGATGTGGGAGAGCAGGCAGACATAAAAATAAATGGAATACAATAGAGTCTCTAGAATTAGATGCACACATATAATATCAATTTTTCATGAAGGGGCAAAAGTAATTCAGTGGAGAAAGGAAAGTCATTTCAATAAATGTTCCTGAGATGATTATACATATAACAAGGGTAAAAATATTTGTACATGAATCTCAATCCATACCTCTCACCCCATACAAAAATTAACTGAAAATCAATCATGGAAGCCTAAAACTATGCACTTTTAAATATATAAGAGAAAAATCTTGTATTGAGTTAAACAATAATTTCTTAGATACAACAGTCAAAGCATAGTTCAATAAAGATAACAGTTGAAAAATTATGCTTCATCAAAATTAAGAGCATCTACTCTTCAAAAGACAATAGCTAGGGGTTAGAGAGGTTGTGGAGGCAAAGGAACCCTCATACACTACTAGTGGGAATGTAAACTGGTATAGCCATTATGGAAAACAGTATGGAAGTCCCTGAAAAAAAATGAGGAATAGAGTTACCATATGACCCAGCAATCATTCTTCTGGATATCTACTAGAAAATTTTGAAAACATTTATTCACAAAGATATATGTACTCCATTGATTAGTGCAACATTATGCACAGTGGCCAAGACATGGAAACAACTGTAGTGTCCTTCAATAGATGATTGGATAAAGAAGATGTGGTAGATATGCAGAATGGAATACTACTCAGACATAAGAAAAGATGAAATACTGCCATTTGTGATAATATGGATGGATCTTGAGAATATCATGCTAAGCAAAGTAAGTCAGACAGAAAAGTAAAAAACCATATGATTTCACTCACAAGTGGGGTATAAACCTGAAAGCAACAAACAAACAAGACAAACAAAAACTAACAGACACAGACAACAGTGAGGTGGTTACCAGAGGAAAAAGGGGGTGGGGTAGTAAAAGGTAAAGGGGGTGAAATGTATGGTGACAGGAGATTTGACTTTAAGGGGTGAACACACAGTATGATATACAGATGATACATTATAGAAGTGTACACTTGAAATCTATATAATTTTACTAACCAATGTCACCCCAATAAATGTAATAAAAGTTTAAAAAGACAATGTAAAAAAAAAGACAATGTCAGGAGACTGAAAAGACTAGCCAAAGACAGGGAGAAAATATTTTCAAGTCACATTTCTAAAAGCAGGTTAAGAGTCTCTCAACTGGGAAATAGATAAAACTGATTGTAGTATTTGTGCACGATGGAATACTACTCAGCAGTAAAAAAGAACAAACACTTGATAAACGCAACAATATAATTGAATCTTCAATGCATTGTACTAAATGAAACAAGCCATAGTCAAAAGCCTACATATTGCATGATTTCTTTAAATGACATTCTTGCAAAGGCAAAATTATATGAATACAAAACACATCAGTGGTTGCCAGACGTTGGAACAGGAGACTGGCTGACTACAAAACTACACTAGGAAATATTTTTGAGCAATAAAACTATCATCATGATTGCCGTAGTGGTCACATGATATATAAATTTGTCAAAAGTAGCAGAACTGTACAGTTAATATGCAAATTTTACTGAATGCAAATTATACCTTTATTAATTTTAGGAGGGTTTAAAATATAATAGCAGTTACTTTAAAATACTTTATTTCTTTTACAAAATACAAAATGAGAAAGATATGGTTCAATATGCATCCATGCAGGAAAAAAAATTATAAATTCAATATGAGTAAACTCCTTGGCATGGCTGTCCAAAAAAGTAAATTCACTTAATAGATATATAGAACTCCAAATAAGGCAAAATACCGTTATTATGTACTATAAAGGTCACATGTTGGGCAGTATTTCGGATCTGTGTCCAGGAGGTAGGAGGAATATGAACCATGTACCACTATTGACAAATGGAAGAGCTTTTTCCCAGCCAGTGTGAATTCACCATCACTGAAGTTGTTCAAGCAGAGAATACTGAGATCAATTTTGAAGTGACTTAATAAGTCAGAACTTTAGGAATCGCTTTCTTCCCAAAAAATATCAATAAAGCAACTACTCTGGGCCACGAACTACAGAGACATGGGAATATGACAGTGAATAGGTAGATGTGTTTCCAGCCTAGCAATGACCTGGTTAAAGTTATAAAACTACCTACACTTTTTTTCCAAACTATAAAACTTGTAGTTGAGAAAGTAGAAATGCAGAGAGAAATACTTCCTGATTTATTTTAATTATGTCCAGGAAACCCTCAGATAGCCATGAATATGAGAAGTCAGCCAAATTCTAATTGCCTGCCTATGCCGAGAATTCAGGTCTGTTCTGTTCTGTTTTTGTAACTTTGATACTATATCTGGACTTCCTCAGCATGGTTGCTTATTACCTTACCCTAAATCTTTCTCCAATCAGTATCAGAAATGATTTGAGTACAAAGACCAGAGATTAGCAGTTTATCACTTGCCTGTTTTCAGAGCCTCGTATGTACTTGATGGCTTATACAACACAAAGCTGATGATGGCCTTTCCTATCGCTTTACTCTCTATGTGGGAGATTTTTCCAATCTATGACACATTTGTTATATTGATATATTTTATATATCAAGCCATGATTTTCTTTTTTGCATATATGAATGCTCTCCTTCAGTAATTTCTTAATCATTCGCAATTCATTCCTTCACTTATTAACTAATCACTTGCACATATAGCAAGTGTTTACTTTGGTGTCGCTCAACAAGCTAAGTGTTAGAGGTACAAAAATGATGATTATTTCACTACAATTTCATTTTACTTTTAAAACTATTTCTGACTGTAGAAAAAATGAATTGTGGATTTCTTTCTCACGCCACTAGCTTTTGTTAGTGTAACACACACAAACACACATACATCCAACTAAAATGACTTGATCTTCATATTTCCTTGTCACCCCCTTCATGAAAGTTTCTCTAATTTTTAGCCCATAATGATCTCCCCCTTTTGTATTCCCTAAATATATTTCACCATTTGTCTTTCACGTATAACACTTTATAATATCATCTCTTACATTTCTTTGTATGTACCTTCTGAATATTTTTATTTTATTAAATGTAAGATAATATAACCATGTGATAAGTAATGATGATAAAATATATCATACAAAAGTCATTGTCATGGAAAGCAACAGTCTCTGTCCCCCATTATCTTGCTAGGAACTCCCCAACAAATTGTCCTAGTCTCTAAAGGTAACTGCTTTTTAAAATTTGTAGATACTAGCACTTCTAGATATTAGCTGTTTTACTTCCTGTTACAAAATTAATCTATTATATCTTGATTCTTGATATGAAAGAATAAATTTCAACTTATTTCACCCAGTTTTCTGCATCCTTAGTCCCCACCCAATTTTTTAAAATTATTAATATTATTATTTTTGCTGTTCTTCTTACTCAGCTTTGGAAAGTACAGCTTGACTCTCAATTATGTACAATGAAGATATTACTGCTCTTACCTTTAATTCCACCTCTCCTCCCTCCCAAGGAGAATGCTGATACTATCGAAATCAAATTGATTCACTAGTATTTTACCCCGTATTTTGTTAATTCATGCAATACCTTTATTTCCTTCACATTTAGACGACTTTTCATAAAATTTCATTTAATTTCCCCAGAAGTTTCTAATTGGCTTTCTTTTCTTCTTAACAAAGTATTATCCATTTAATATTGCCAATTTTCAGCCTTCTGACTATTCTTTCTCCTGCTTATAATCCACATCCATTTTATTTTTGAATGAGGAGTGTCTTTACAGAGCCTTCTTTTGCAATTTACAATGACTGTTTTTAGACCTCGGCATAAACTGTCATTACAGGGTATGTTTTAATCATACTCTTTAGTGCCGTATTTTAAAAAATTCTTTATCTTTTTCTTGATTTTCACCAAAATTTCACTAGAGATGCATTATTAAGAAAGGTTACATAGATCTGTCTTAACAAGGCTATAATCCTTGAATGTATGAAATGTTTTATTTTTTTCCTCAAGATAACTTGGCTAGGAATGGAATTCTAGATTCAAAGTAGTTTTTCTTTTGAATATTAAAGCCATCATTCTGATGTCATCTGTCAGCAAGTGTTGCTGAAGAGAATTTCTGCTAATTTGGCTCTCATTCCTTATTGCTGTTGTTTTCTTTTCCTCTCCAGTAGCTTTAAGGTGTTTCTCTTTTTCTTCGATATTTTGAAATTTCATGATGATTTGTCTCAGTGTCGCCATCAGGGCCCCCATAAGAATCAAAGGCTGTCAATTTTCAAACTCAGGAGTTGTCCAGGCAAAGTCTTTAACTGGCCCCCCACACACAAAGGGCAAAGAGAGACTGAAGAGAGAGGCAGGTTACTGTAGATCGGTAGGTGGTAGGTTTAATAAGCAAAAGAACTTACAAGGCTTGGCTTGGGAAGCTGCAATGAGTTGCTCTCTGAACCTGGTTACCGTATCTTAAAAGTTTATATGGAGGCACTCCCCCACACTCCCTCTTAGATGTTATGTACATACCTACACACACAAATATAAACATAGACCGTTACTGTCAGTCCCCAGAATAGTCTTGTTTCAGGAATTAATATGCCTATTTCAGTATGATAACATTATTTAAAATTAAAACCTCTCTCCTCCTCCACCAGAAAGATGGGTGTTGGTTTACAACCTCGGGAGTTGCTGGCAAGAATTTCAAACTGGCTCTTACATGAAGCGCAAGGAACAGCCTGAAAAGGAGGCAGACCAGTCCACGTGGGGGGTAGGTGGCAGGTTTAGTCAAGAGGCTTGTCTTCTGTGCCTGCAAGATTAGTAATCTAGGCACCTGCCCAAGAAAACCTTAAGAGTATATTTATCTCAGATTTCTTGTTATTTTAATAGAGTAACATTTTTAAAAGGATATTTTAATAAAGTAACATTTTTAAAAGAAAAAAAAAAAGAGTATATACAGAGGCCAGTAGCACATACCATCCACACAGTCTCAGCAATAATCTTACTCTCTCAGACTGTATCCTTGAAAATGGCTCCAGCTATGGGAACAGCGGCTGGAACATATATATATTCCAGGGACAGGGGAGGGAGTAAGAAGCCTCTGATTGCCTGGGTCCAGCTCTCATGTTAATTGGCCTTCCCAGGCCTTCTCAATGACCTCTTTCAACAATGGGGTAGCTATTTCTTACTTTCTCACCTCATTTTTACCAGCCTTGGACTGTACAGGCTCTTTCAGGATAGAAGCTAAGAGTGAGACAAGAGGTAAGTGTTACTTACCTGATATTAGCAATCTACGCTTGGTTTCCGCTGGACTTGTTGCAGGTTTAAATGTCAGCAACAGGTGTCTGCCACTAATTTAAGGACAACAGGAGTGCCCAGTCTGGGGTGAAATAGAAGGAGAAACTTTATTCAGAGAAATGCAGTCTCCTGAGGAAACTGAAAATGCTCCCATGGAGACAGAGGGCAGACCCCTTTTTATAGAGAAAGTTCCCGCCCTAGTCCCTGATTGGTCCATTTTTATGTAAATGAGGACTCCAAGCTTGCACAGTCTGATTGGTCCATTTAGCACTGTCCTGATTGGTCAGAATCATACATGCTGATTGGTTGTTAGGGAGCCATTCTGATTGGTCAGTAAAGATGCAAATGAGGATATAGCTGCACTGTTCTGATTGGACAGGGAAGGTCTCAGCCCATTGGTCAAAATATCATACAGGAACTACTTTATAAGGGTCAGCTCAGACTGCAAGAACACAGTACAGCAGGCAGGCAGCTCATTCTGTAGCTTTTCTGTGAGAGGCCTCTGTTAGCAATGACTGCTAGACTCTAGTTAGAAATTTTTGCCCAGTTAACCCCAAGGAATCCTTGGCAGGCATATTCCTTCTTAAGGACCACAAAAACTAAATCTCTTTGGGATTGACAGAAGTTTAGACTCTTTTTCTTGGGTCCTTCATAGACAGTATAATTACTAGGATCTTTCTCATCTGAATTCCCTTAACAGAAGCAATACCTCATCTGCCTGGTCCCATAAAATCCCCACATTTGAATGACCTACTCTGCACAAACTTACCCTTTTGAGGGCCCATCACTCTTCCTTCTTGGAGAAATCTATTTTAAAACATCTCAGGGCATATTTTGTCTCTTATGGTCCCACATCTGCTTCTCAGGCAAATCTCATCCATCTGCTCAGACAGACTCTAACACTACCACCTATCCTTACTCGCTATAGATACATCTAACCAGCCACAGCCTCATAACTTTAGGCCTTTCTAGTCTTGACCTGAGGCTACAGAAAACACAGGTCAATCTACGAGTGGTTTCCTTAAAGTAACTCTCACTCAATTTGGGGTGAGTGTGAATAGAGCGGGAAGGGTGATATAAGAGAAAATGCTTCAACAACGTTTCCACATGCATTCTCTAATTCCCACTTTATAATTCTTTTAACGATGGGTGTTGATTGATAGGTTACAAAGCTGGAGTTTGAAAACTGTTTTGAAAATCCTGCGTAGGCTGCCTGGTACCTCAGTCCATTATGGAACAGCACTTACACCTGCTGATTTGGGACCTCCCTTTTAAACATCCTATAACCTAGAGTAGAGACTCAATAAATGACTGCCTGGTTGCAATTCGTGTGGAAGAAAGTCCCAATACAAGATAAGCAGACATTGAAAAATAGAGTGACAAAAAGATAAAAGTCTATTAAAGGCACATAAAACAAGGATTTCAACAAATCCCTATTGGGGAAGACTTGAGATAAAAAACAAAATTATAATACTGACCTTAGTAAATAAAATAATCATAGTTACTTGTTATTAAGGGTTTACTCTATGCCAAGCACAGTGAGAAACACTTTATAAACAGGATTTCTTTTAATCCTATTTATATGTATCAATCCTTAATCTATGTATTAAGTATTATTGTCCCTATAATTCACGGAAGGAAAATAAGACTAAGAAAGGCTAAGCACCTTTTCTGTGTAGTTACGGGTAGTCTGCTGAATACCTACATATTTAGGCATATGGACTGATCTACTCCTGAGATTCTCCATAAATAATATGTTAAGATATTGTTAAAAGGAAGACTGAATTCGGGGGACCACAACAAAGGAACAAAGGTCTGAAGCCCATAGTGCACAGGTCAGGTTAGAAGCACCAGTCACCAGACAGCAGCTAAATCAGGTCTATCCATATTTGTGGTGTCACATGGAAAATGGACTTCTATTTTTAGAAAAAAAAAAAAAAACTAAAAGTATTTTTGCAACTTATTCAGAAGCCTCATAACTCAGATCACCCAAGATATAAATTCAATATAAGCTAAGTCATCTATAACCAGTTTTTCTCCCACTTATGACATTATTTAACCCATAGCCTCTTACGTGGCTTAAGCAAAAGCCATTTTTAATAAGTAGGGGAAAATCACATATATGAAATTTATGAGCTTCCAATCATTTTATGCCAATAACTAGCTAGTCTGCAGAATTTCATAATGTGGTACGAAATTTCAATGGTTCTTTATGATTTGAAAGAAACTCGTTTACATCTTCCTTCTTTCTTCCCTCTAATAGTTCCCTGTCAGATGCGTTCTTTAATTTGCTCTCGGAGGCCTTAAACTTAATCTTTATGTTAGTCACCAGAAAAGAAAATAAGCAGAGAGATTAACCTTATCTTACCACACTCTGAAGTACTATATTTAAATTAAAAAACAAAAACAAAACACAACATACTGTGAAATCTTGACCCTTCACTGTCACGCACCCACCAATCCCAGAAGCCTGCTGCTCCTCTCTGAACTATGAATGTCTCTATCCACCTCGTTGCTCAAACCCCTCCATCCAATCACCTCCACATTCTGTGATTCTAACACCAAAGGGCATTTCAGATATCTCCACTGAACTCTACCATCACAGAAACCACACTGGTCCAACCCACCAGCATCTTCTCAACCTTCAAAATCCCCTATTCATTTCTGCCCCGATCCCAATCCATTCTCCAAATAAAAGCCACAAAGAGCTATTAAAATGTAAACCTCATTCCACGTGCCCTAGGTAAAACCTTCCAAGACTTCTATCACACTTAGAATAAAATATAACCTTTTTGTCTAAAATGTATTGATTAGCCTAACCGGTTTGGCTCAGTGGATAGAGCGTTGGCCTGCGGACTCAAGGGTCCCAGGTTTGATTCCGGTCAAGGGCATGTACCTTGGTTGCAGGCACATACCCAGTAGGGAGTGTGCACGAGGCAGCTGATCGATGTTTCTCTCTCATCGATGTTTCTAACTCTCTATCCCTTTCCCTTCCTCTCTGTAAAAAATCAATAAAATATATATTTAAAAAATAATAAAATAAAATGTATTGATTAACTGATTTTTAGAGACAGAGGAAGAGAGAGAGAGAGAGAGAGAGAGAGAGAGAGAGAGAGAGAGATCTATATGAAAGAGCAACATTGATCAGCTGCCTCCTGCACACGACCCTATGGGATCAAACCTGCAACCTAGGTATGAGCTCTGACTGGGAATTGGGACAACATTCAACCTACTGAGCCACACCAGCCAGGGCAAATCTCATCTTCTTAAGAGGCTGACAGGAGCTATAGTCTTGCCTCTGTCTATCCCTCCAAGCATATGCTGACTTGTCCACCCAGCTTTTATCCCAGTTTGGAAGTATTTGTGTGTTCGGTGTAATGTTCCTCTCCCCCACCAGAGTGTCAGTTACGTGAAGGAAGACCACAGTGGTTTTATGCATCATCCATCATCGGCCTGTACGAAAACATCTGGCTTCTAGGTTCCCCATAAATTTTTGTTAAATGAATAAATGAACTTAAGTAAAAATTACTATAAATCAGTAGGAAATATTCTATGTCATATGCAGTCAGTAAAATGGAAATTACAAACATAATAGGGAAATGTTTATAGTATATTATGTGTGGGAAGCAAAATAAGAAACATTATGTAAAATATAACTGTGCATAGTATTTACAATATGTTCAACATAACATTTACAATATGTATATATGTTACATATACATAACATTTACAATACTACCAAGCCCATTAGGACATAGAGTAGACTTACATAATTTTTTAAACCAATCCTGGATATAAAGAGAGGGAGAGAGAGCTATTTAAAAAGCTATAATCAGGGTCTGTTTTCTGAGGTGGAAACTAGAGTTTGCCTCTGGAGCACATGAGTCCTTTGTCTGGAAGGGAATGTTCTGGTTTGGTTACCCAGTGAAGCAAAATGCCTTCTCTGCAATAGGAGGACACGTGGACTGTTCTGTGTAATGATGAGTTTGTCTTCAGGGTAAGCAGAGGTGCATCTTTGCTGATTGTCTTCTTTTTGAGGAACCTCTTGAACCCACCCTCCCATCCTCCTGTGAATAGCAATGGTGGGGAGGGTCTGGCTAAGAGGTTGGAACTAGAATTCTGTGTAGAAACACAGGCTAGGCAATAGCATTTTGAAAGCAGCTTGTGACAGAAATTTTGTGAGATCACTGTTAAAAGCAGACTTTATTACAATTCATTGTATAATCTTACAATTAAATAAATGTTATTAAAATGAAAGGTAACAAATACTCAAAGCTCATTACTTCCTAAGTATCCTATATAATAAAGAGGTAATATGCAAATTAACCCTCACACCATCACAAGATGGTTGCGCCCACAGCTGAGGCGGGGGTTCCTGTAACACAAGATGGCTGCGCCCATAGTGGAGGTAGGGTTCCCATAACAAGCAATCAGCAGGGACCTGAGGCTGTGTGGCACTGGGCCACGGCGGGGGACCTCACGCCGCGCCCCCCATCTGGCGGGGCTTGACGGGGGCTTCAAGGCGTGTCCCCTGCCCTGTCCAGGCCATGCCCTTCTCCCTGGGCCAGGGAACCTCAGGCTGCAACCCCCACACCCAGGTTTTGATGGGGAACCTCAGGCTGTGCCTCCTGCCCCAGCACTGGGCCCAGGGGCCTCAGGCCACGCCTCCCGCCCAGCAGGGCTTGACGGGGGACCTCAAGGCGCGCCCCCTGCCTCCATGCTAGGCCAGGGGACCTCAGGCCGTGCCCTTCGCCCTGGGCCAGGGGACCTGAGGCCATACCACCATCCCGGTGCTGGGTGGGGGGACCTCAGGCCATTCTCCCACCCCAGTGCCAGGCCGGGGGACCTAAGAGTGTACCAGGGGACCTGAGGCTGCACCCCCACCCGGCGGGGCTTGATGGAGGTGGGGCCAGCCAGGTCTGGGTCTCACGTGATTTCGAGGTGCACGCGGGTGGGCAGGCACTTGACTCTGGGTCCTGTGGTGCGCCCCAGACTCTGACAGGAGGGAGGTTTTCATATACCTTTTACTAATTTTCTTTCATCTATGATACTTCTATTATAGACAAAGGGCAAATAGCAATATTAAAATATTTCCTCTAATTAATTCCCTTCTAATGTGCATGAATTTTGTGCACCAGGCCACTTGTTTTATTATATTTGATGATCACCTATGCTGCTGAAGTTACTTCTATCTCCTGTATCTGTCTGGTGAAAATGCTGTGTAATGGAATGTTACTGCCCAGCTCTTCCCAACTCCGTGACTCATGGTGTCATAGTGACAGCTTGAAATCAGCCATGGTGGCTGTATTGACTAGAAATCAACAACTGCTACAAAACAGGGGTGGACTTATTGTTGACTTTCTAGACTAAGAAAGTGATACAGAAAATGTTAAAAATCTAGTTAATCTGGATTGTGAATAGCACAAAAATTTACCCAAAACCCAATGAGTAAAGCTCTGACATATGTTGTCATTGTTTAACTTTTGCTGTATTCCTTAATACAAGTGAAAATATCAACCCGCATTTATGTCAGAACCACACCTGTTTGTCAATTGCAACCATATATTGTCTATGGACACAAAAGTTCTGCAAAAAATAAAAAATGAAATCATTCTGTGAGAATCCATTGCTATATGGAATTTGCTATAAAAAGTATTGCATATCTTATTACTGCTGTAAATTGTGTTATACAGCCTTTCTAACAAACACATTAACCATAAACTTAGGTACATATAAATGCACACATTTTTCTGGGTCTAGGCCATTTATGTAGAATATCATTGGGGGGTGGGGGAGAGACACATAGAATTTTTTTGGGAAGAGAACTTAATAACATATTGTCCTTCCTGCAATAGCGTAGGAAGAAGACTCCAACTACTGGTATTTGGGAATTTAAAGTGAGAGTAATTCCTGAATCCTGGATCTGTCAGATATACCTGTGTTACATATACATAAAATATGTATACATGTAGACACAGACTCGGGAGTGATAGTATCATGAAATATAAAATGTTATTTTGTGAGTCTATTTTCCTTTATTTCAAAGATTGTTTTTATTATCTTGAACATGTATAAACCATAATAAACATGATTTCAAAGAGAATCAGTTGGCTCAAAGAACTGAGAAGTATGCAAATTCAGATTTAAAGTCTAGCTCTCAACTTCTAACTAGCTTAATTTAAATGTTTTCACCTAGTTGTTTCTGTTTCTCATCTCCAGGTAGCCATGAGGAATAAGCAATATAGTAGCTGGTCACCAGAGTGTTTAAAAAGAGTGATAGATGGAGCAAAACCACTGGACATGACAGATATACCAGAGATAAAGCTCAATGGTATTTAAACATATTATATTTCCATGGTAGACAGCTGATATCCTTTATCAAAAATGATGCTTTGAAATATCTAGGATTTATCTCTGGACAATCCTTTAGTCCCCTAAGTGCCATCTCTGTCATTAGCTTGAAAAAGTAAGAGATACATTCTAATGAGTGTTAATTATAGAAAGCACTTTATTTCCTAACTTGACAAAATTATAAATCCAACGTTTTGTACTCTACAGAACAGCAATGCAAAGTTGTTCATTTTACAAAGCCAAAAGTAACAAGCAAAACTTCCAGAAATGCCACCAGGTGAGGTGGGTGCTAAGACTGCCCCTAAGAATATGGGAGATTTCTCCTACTGTAGTGACACTTGACTTCTCCCAAACAATTTTACATAAAATAAATCAATGATAAGATTTAAAGATAATTGCTGTGCTAGATGAAGACAGGGTCAAACTGGCATTCCTATAGGTAAAAGAGGGATGCAATTCGCTAGGGAAAACGTTATTTATTTTAATAAGTGGCCTTTTACCCTCTCATTATTTTTGTTACCTCTAATTGGTGTCAGAATGTAATCAATATCATATCCTTACCTCATAGGACTCTTGTGAGGATTAAATGATATATAGAGTGCTTAACACAGGCATGCCATACACACTACAGACATGTTACTATATTATTATTATTACTATTATACTCTGGCTAAGAAAATATGATGTCAGCTCTGTACCTGCCTGGCGGTGTATTCCTGATGCACATTTTCATTGTCTGTCTCCTAACTGTCTGCCAGGCCTCTCCTTAGCCATGTTCACTTCTCTGACTTCCTTCTTGTTGCTTCATCCAGACTTCTCAGGATTCTCTGGCCACTTGACAGAAATTAGAGATAGATGTTTAGCACACCAGGAGTACCCAGGTAGCAGCTCTCCTAGGATTTTTGGCATTTTGATGTGTATAAAGCCCAGTAAGTAGATTGTGATGGTTTCTCGGGTTCTTATGTCACGGTCACCTAGAGAATGTTACTCCTGATGATTTACCTTTCCTTATTTTGTTTTTTTAGTCATGCTTTTTTGTTTGTTTGCTTTCAATTGATTTTTAGAGAGAGAGGCAGGAAAGAGAGAAACATCAATGTGAGAGCAAAACATCGATTAGATGCCTCTTGTATGCCCCTACCAGGGAGCAAGCCCAAAACCCAGGCATGTGCCCGGACCAGGAGTCAAACCAGCAACCTCTCAGTACATGGGACAATGCCCAATAAACTGAGCCACACCAGCCAAGGTTTTAGTCATTCTTTTTAATACTAAATATATAATATTCTTGCTACCTGTGTTTTTTAGAACAAACGGCCAATTGTTTTAGAATTATGGAATTAAAGGAATGGGAAGAATCTTACAGATTAAGAAGTAAAGCTCCCACTGAAAGTTGAGTATAGCATTGCAAAGCTTCCATTATACATCTCTTGCATCTCTCCACCACTTCACATTAATTACACTCAGGTCATGGGCACCTTGGTATTGTTGCTGTTTTTATCTGTCTACTCTCCTCACCATAGGAGTGGTCAAGTGACACAGGTAGGTCCAAGTATCCCATCACTCTGGACACGCTCATGGTCTGAGGGTAGATATGTGACCAATACTGTGACCCATGTTCTCTGAAGATTGATGGGGTCACCCTCTTGTTAATGGGACCAATACTCACCTGGAAAAAGCCTTGCCAGAGAATTCAGCAATTTGTAATTAAATGGAGTATAATTACCATTTGTCATATATGCCAGGAACTGTCACTGTTACTTCAAACATATTCTCTTAATCAATCTTTCTAACCAATTTTTGAGGTGGATATTATCTCCCCATTTGTAGATGAGAAAGTTGAGGCTCAGATACGTTAAGTTGCCCAAGCCAAATCTCTAGTAACTGGCAAAGCAAATTTAAAACACACACACAACTTTCTATGCCATCTTGTGATGACAGTTTCCACAGAAGTGAAACACTCTAATAGTGGTTGGAGCAACCTACTTCCCCACAACGAAGAGGCTGGGCGTTCCTGCAGAGAGAGCTGAGGGGGGAAGAGGCCAGGTCTAGCGCTGTTGCTCCCTAGAAGAGACACACTAGTGCTCTGAAATGGGCGCATGCCGCGGCTGTGTCTAATTGCTAGGCTATGTCAGCAGATCCACATGCAGGGGGAAGAGAGCTTGAATGTTCACATAAGTGATTTAAAGCAAATCCAGGCTGAGTATTCCCTGTGCCATTCAGCCTGCTCCCTCTGGAGGCTGCCGATCCAGGAGTCAAGACAGTCTCGTAGACAAAAAGCAGTCACACAGGAGACAGAGACAGGTGCGGTGACTGAGTGACAGGGTGCCCTGGCTTTCCCGGGGAAGCTGAGGAGAGCTCGGCCTCCTGTTCTGCTTTCTAGTGTTATTCTCTCGAGTTATTTTTTCCTCACATAAAATAACTTCTCTTCCACTTATTTCTCCAAAATATAAAAACAAAACATCCTCCCCTCTAAACACACACACACACACACACACACACACACACACACACACACACACACCACTATTACCACCAACAACCTCCACCACAACTTTATTTCTCCCGCCTTTTGTTCCCCTGTCTTCTCTCAGTGATAGCAATTCTTCCCCGACATTGGTTGTCTAAGACTCTACCTAATGTCCCCCTGCCCTCCTCAAAGCCTTGCTGGTGACATGTGACTAAACCAGGGGAAAACTTCGTCCTATCCCTGTCCGGAGCCCCCCGGCACGCCATTTACTCCAGGTTTTCTCCCTCTCAAACACAAGGTCATTTCATTTTCCCTTCTCAAACTACGCCTCTTAAAAGCAATTTCCATAGAGAGTTTCTCTAAGCTTTTTCTGACCTCCTTCACTTCTTTGTCCTATCCCAACAGGACTCATTCTAAAGGTCTCCTCCTTCCCTCTCATTTTCTTAATCTGTAACCTCGCAGTATTGAGGGTCAGGGTACCATTGCAAGCGGAATGTGTCCTCCCCCACAATGCACGAGGCAGGCTGCCCCTGCTGGCTCTGTGCTGCCCCCTGTACTGATCTTTCCAGAAGCCTGACCACCGATAGCAACCACGGAGCGTCCACTGCGGGCCATCTCGCATGACCCTCAAAGTGCCCCCATTGCCTAGGCATTATCATCATCATTTGCTGATTAGGTCACATGTGGTTACAAAGGAGATGGAACTTAGCAAGGTCACGGAGCAAATGGCATTGCCTGCCCTCAAACTTCTCACCTCGTCCGATTCCAAAGCCTATGATTTCTTTCGATTTCCTTGTTTAACCCGTACATTGTATTGCTTACCAAGGGAAATACAGTAAATCCGACATTACAAGGCTTGGATTGAAACCTTGGTTCACCTGTATGACGCAGTAAATGTACGGGGCAGGAAATGAGGAAATAAGAAAAACGTCCTGGCCCTTGGCGGGGGACAGGACCGCTGCCCTCCCCAGAGCACTCGGCTCCCACTCTACAATCCCAGGGACCTGCCGAGAGTCCACGGCACTCATATGATAGCCTGATGTATTTTTGTTTTTAGATTAAAAAACAACAATTATAAATGAGCTTCCTGAATATACTGGATGCTCTTGCCCAACCTGAGGGTACCTGCACCAACTTCAGAGGGTCACTGCTCTGCTCTGGGCAGGGTCCTGGAGCACAAGGACTAAATCTTCTTCATTTTTTGTTTTAATCCAGTCAGGAAGGCTCTCTTTTAATAATAATGAACAACCAAGTATTATTCTGTTTACCCTTATCACTTAATCCTTACAAAAACTTACTAGGTGAGTATTATTATTACCCCCAATTTATAGATGAAAGACCTGAGAATACTGAGAGGTAAATTAGCCTAATTAAGGCCACACAGTTAGCAAGTGGTAGAGCTGGATTTGAACCCAGGTTCTAGGGCTTCTGATCCCATATTACTCTTTTTAAAAATATATATTTTATTGATTTTTTACAGAGAGGAAGGGAGAGGGATATAGTCAGAAACATCGATGAGAGAGAAACATCAATCAGCTGCCTCCTGCACACTCCCTCCTGGGGATGTGCCCACAACCAAGGCACATGCCCTTGACCGGAATCGAACCTGGGACCCTTCAGTCAGCAGGCCAACGCTCCATCCACAGAGCCAAACTGGCCAGGGCCCCATATTACTCTTAATAATGTTATTGACCTCATTTGTGCAGTGTTTTTGTGTACTGCTGCATGCATTTTCTCCTAGTTCATGGTTTGTCTTTTTACTTTTTAAATGCTGTCTTTGCATTTTAAAAGTAAGTTTTTAATTCTAATATATATTTTTTCAAATCTTATTTTGCTGGCTTCTCTCTCCAATATAATGTCGGAGAGAATTCATGAGAGTGAGATTTCTTTTCCTATTTTATGTTGTATAAATGATGCCTTTATATTTTACCAGAAAATATTTTTCTAAATTTTTTTCATAGCCATTATTTTTGTTTTATATCTATCTTGTTATATCTACCCTGATCTTTTTTTTCTAATGGGGCTATACTAGTATAATCTTTTTTAAAAAAATATATTTTACTGATTTTTTACAGAGAGGAAGGGAGAGAGATAGAGAGCTAGAAACATCGATGAGAGAGAAACATCGACCAGCTGCCTCCTGCACACCCCCTACTGGGGATGTGCCCGCAACCAAGGTACATGCCCTTGACCCGAATCAAACCCGGGACCCTTGAGTCCACAGGCCGACGCTCTATCCACTGAGCCAAACCGGTTTCGGCGGCTAGTATAATCTTTATTTAAATTCTCCTCTTACTTTTATTAATTCTGTGGTAAATTCCTCCCCCATTGGTGGACTTCTTGGATTTCCTTGTTATTAGTTTCTGTTATTTTAAACGTATTTCAGATGGTTGGATAGCAGATCTATTTTGATAGAGAGGTTTCTGTTATTCTCTCCTTCCCTTTCTCCCTCTCCTTCTTCCACTCCCTCTCTTTCCCCCTCTCTCTTCTCCTCTTCCTCCTCTCTTCCCATCCACCTTTTCAATTTGCTTTCACCCAACCTTTTGCACAGCTGTTAGCCAGCGTGGCTCTGTTCTTGGTTGTAGGGCCGGGACTAAGTCCTCCAGCTTCCATCCCTCTTGTAGCCACACGTAAACCCCAGCCTCGAAAGCAGCTGCAATGCCTTTCCTACATCATCTCACCAGTGGGAGAAGCATCCCTGCCACTGGTTCAAGCAAGGAGCCTGGCTCAGGCCCCGCCTCATAGACAAGCACTGTCAGTCCAACTGTCATGTATAAAGGGGACTCCTGGCTGCCTGTGTAACTGAACAAGAGGCCAGGGGGCCAGCAGGACACCTTCTTAGCTTTGCTCCCACTTGGCATCTATATTTTATTTCTGGTCCATGAGATCTTGTCTTGTTATAAAGCCCAAGAATCTCTTTTTGAATTTCTCATTGAATATATATTTTTTCTATCTGGGGGGAGAGGATGGTACCTAAGGGGACAATTTACAACATTATCTCAATATAAGGTCCCTTATCTTTGTGCTCCCAGGAAGGAGCATGGCTTATCCACAAACGACTGATGCATCAGTGAAGACACGCAGGACTCCGTTCCAAGAGAAAGTAATGCCTACCTTCCAGGACTGTCCTGAGGCTCGCTAAAGTAGTCGGGTCTGACTCTTGCCTTTGGTTTTGTATTTTTCAGCTAGTTTTACGCCATATGAGATGGTACCTTGAGGAATATCTGCCGGTTAGACAGGAGTTTGTGGGAGGAAAAAGATTGCACAAAGCGCTCCTAATCTGAGCCGGCTTCTGCCTGAGGGGCACATTTTGGGACAGGAGTCAAGTGACTTTATAATTGGAAAGGAAGCATGAGCACCAGACATCTGAGGAAAGCCACTTGGCTCTGGGATGGGAGAAGGCAGTGTGGGAAGGCAAAAGCCATTTGGGGCTAGAATCACATAAGATGCACTGTGTGAAAGAATTCAAAAAAGTATAACCTTAAACCTGCTAAGTGGGGTTTAGCGATCAAGAGACTTGCTTCATCTCCTTATGGTCTGAGCTCCCCAAACACAAACCAGGGGAAATGAATTCTGTGCTTTGCACAACCCACAGACTGTGCTACAGGTTGGCTAAGGGTATCGGCACAGCCCTTCCAGCTCGCTGAAGGGAAAGGGGGCAGGAGCGGCGTACATTAATTTCTTAAGTGTTTCCACATTAATAATATTAATAAAAGCTCCCAAATATTATTTTTACAAGCTCTTCTGATTTAGAGGTGTTTATTACACGAGCTTTATAATTTGGTTATTTATATTGCCTATCTTTAATTTTATTTTTCTCATATGCAATTTAAAGGATTTAATAGAACTTGCTTAGAAAAGGCACTAAAACTCACATTCTCTTTTTCGCACACCATAAAACTGAAACCTCCAGGGGTAAATATATCTTAAAGGTATTTGTATTCACCGTAAGGCTAAGCTCTGTCTGTCGCTGCCCCCTCTTTGAGCCTGAAAGGAATCCCCATCTCAGAGGTGCCTTTTGGGGGGCCCTCCTGAGTGGAGGCTGACCCACGGCTATGAAGGACAGCTGTGTCCAGCATCTGGTGGACCTGCCAACCTGTTGCTGAATCTGTACTTGGCCGCCAGGAAGTCTCTTCTAATAAATAAAAAAGAACGCATCCATGAAGGAACCAGATGCTATGGAAATAATTTTGCTCAGTTCGAAGATGGTTTTTATGAACTGCAATTTCCAAGAACAAAAATGTGCCTCTGAACAGGCTTTCATAATAGAAATGGAAACAGTTCTAAAGACCAAAGGAAGGCTGGTGTGTTTGCATACCCACAGAGAGATGTATTTCCTAATGTGAGGTGACAGGTATGAAATGAGATCACAAAATTGTTGGCATTTATAAATATATTATTTATATTCTTTCCTGTATCCAGGTACCACAGTGTGATTTGTATCCAACAGTTAAAGCTGTGAGCCCTGATAAAATTTAACCAAGAGTTATTGTACTTGTAGCATTACAAAAGGAGACCCCTGTTTACTGCTAGAGTTAAAAGTCTATTTTCATTTTAACCCTCATTTCTGGGAGTTTTTCATCTATTAAACTGTATAAAAGGCTGAAGTTGGCATACATTCTTCAGAGTTATAGGGACTGCACTGATGTTTTCTGTCCTTTAATCACGTTTATGCATTCTACAGTGATTACTGCACGATAAATCAGTGTGACCTGAAGATCAGAATGTTTTAATCAGCTGCCCATGTTGCAACAGAGGCAATGTTTTTATTCTGGGTTACATTATTAGTTGATTAGGCACAAAGCATGGAAGCTGATATTTAAGAACACCTATTATGCTCCAATCTCTCTCAGAGAGTGTGCACCCTTTGATCCTTACAGCAGCCTTACGAATCAGAAAGAATCATTTCTATTTTTTCAAATGAGGAATCAAAGGCTCAGAGAGGTAAAGGAACTTGCCTGAGGTCACACAGTAAAGAAGTGGTAACAAGAACAATTCTAGCACAAGTCTTCCTGACTTCAAAGGCCCTGCTTGTAACACATTCTTCTACAAGATCTTTATGCTCTAACACAAGGGTGCCAAGTTGGGTGGATAGAAAGAGGATTTCAGCTCTTTGTTCTTTTCCTTCCAGTTAGGAAATTCCAAAGATGAAAAAGCAGATGCTGAGTGTGTGGACTAGAACCAGAAATGCACTTTAACTTGCATCTTTGCTGTGGGGAGCATTGAACCTTCCCCGGACCGAGAGCTTAAGTAGCCACCCTCACCCTCCTTTCAGTCCACCTCACCAGCTCTAGGGAATGCCCTTCCTCCCCCGACAGACACCAATGCCCTTTGCCACCATCCAGGCGTCCTTGGGTCACCTTTCAAGCTTTTATTCCCCAAGGAAAGCCTCATTCTTTAAGCCTCTATGGTCAGTTAGCAAGTATTTCTCAAGGACCTATATGAGCCAGAAATTGTAGTAGAAATGCAAGATGCAAAGAGAGGGAGATAATACACAGTTCTTGCCCTACAGCATTGCAGGGGGGAAAAGGCATCCAAACAGGTAATTTATATGTGTGTGTGTGTGTGTGTGTGTGTGTGTGTATAAATATAAAAGGCTAATATACTAAGTGTCCCTCCGCCTGTCTGACCGGTCAGTAGCGGGCAGAGGCTCAACTCAGGAGCTGCCGAGCTGCAGTGACTTGGCAGCGGCAGTCTCCAGTGACACACCCTGGAACCAGAGAGGAGGGGGCCTGATTCCTCGCAGGGATGCGTGATTCCACCTTAGGCCATGGGTTATGCTGTTGCTGGGGCACTGTCGGCTGAATCTGGTTTACTGCACACTGTGTTTGCATTCTATACCCTGTATGACAGCAACTTTGCAGAGTTCCCTCTTGCACTCTGGGACCCCTTGGGGGATGTCTGAGAGCCAGTATCGGCCTGATCCCCACAGGCCAGGCCAAGGGACCCCACATGCTGGAGGGACCCTGCTCACTCCGCAGACTTCGGGGAGGGACCACAGGAGGTTGGTTCCAGGATGTGTCTGGCCATTATCTCCCAATCCCACCCCTCCAACCACCTTCTAATTAATTTCCTTTCAAAGTGCATGAATCCATGCACTGGATCACTAGTTAACTATAATGTGAAAAATACTATAGGGCAGTTAAGAAGCAAGAAAAATAAGAACACAGTAGAGTGAAATGAACTCCCCCTGTGGAACCTGGATTGGCTTCCCAGAGGAGGTGAGCTTTCTGTTGGGTTTTGAAAGGTGAATAGGAAGTAAATAGAAAAGGGGGGGGGGAATTTAAAAAAAGAGGAATTATGTGTGTAAGGGCAAAGAGGAATAAATGGGCATGGGGGTGGTTTGACGTGACTGAGGTAGACAGCATTGGTGTGATTGTTTTTCAGAGGCTGCTGTCACAAAATCTGGGTGGCTTGAAATAACAGAAATGAGTAACCTCAGAGTTCTGGAGGCTAGAAGTATGATATCAAGGTATTGACAGGGCCAAACTCTCTCTGGCAGCTCTAGGAGAGAATCTCTCCTTGGGTTCTCCTAGTTTCTGACGGATTCTGCCAATCTTAGGTGTTCCTTGGCTTATGGATACATCAATCCAGTCACATGGCCCTCTTTTCCCTGTGTCTCCACTTCATCTCCCCTCTGTGTCTGTCACTGTGTCCAAATATCCCCTTTTCATAAAAGCGTCAGTCATACTGGGTTAGGGTCCACCCGAATGGTCTTATTTCAACTTGGTTACTACTGTAAAGACACTATTTCCAAGTAAGTTTACATTCTGAGGTACTGGGTTTTAGAACTTCAACATATCTTTTCGGGGGGGACCCGATTTAACCCATAACAAAATGAAGGCTGAAAATGTAGGTTGGGTGCTACTGCAAAGAATCAGTCATTCAACAAACATTATCAATCACTCATTATGTGCCAAAGACTGTGCTGGAGAAAAAAAAATGGGTCCTGCCCACAGGATGCTCTAACATTTCTGAGCTATGATACAATCAATTTAGGCTACAGAACCAGAAAGAGCATTGTATCATCAGCTATGGCTCTTAATCACTCCAAACTTGGTGGCAGAAAATAGCAATCATTAATTACCGATTATGCATTTGTGGGCCCAGCTGATCTAGTCTGCACTTATCTGAGGATGCTCTTCTTCAAGGATCCCTCAGACTCCTTGGATCAGTGGGCCATGTGGGCATGTTCTTCTCATGACAATGTCAGAAGAGCAGGAGGACACCAAGTGGAAATAAGTGAGGACTGTCACTTCTGTTCATACATCATTGGTCAAAGCAAGACTTATGGTTGAGCTCAAAGTTTAGAAGGAGCAACTGTGAAGTTGGGAAGCATATGTAGGAAGGGTAACAAAATGGAAGAAACCTATGATATAGATTTTGCCATCAAATTGGACTTTGCAGACAAATAGGCCTGAGGTTATGTGAGACAGACAGATGATAGATGACAGATAGATAAAAAATATTTTTTTTTGGTCAGACATAGCCCCTTGGCTCTCTGTACAGTATGCAATACCTTGTTGCTGTAGAGTGTCTGAAGTCAAACTCCTTTTTATACTTCTTGTCCTTTTAATCTGTTCTTAATTTGTTGCCACAGACAAGAAATCTGATAGTCAATATAAAATGATAAGAACTGATAATGGTCTAATATATTATCTGGCCAGGAATACACAGAAGGACTCTGCCTAACCTAGTGGTGGGTACTGCTTAATCCATCATGGTGAGGTAATAATGGTGGAATTTCAGGCATCTATGACAAACTTTGAGGGTTGGCACAATCTTCCCACTACCCCACATAGCCAGCCACCTACTCTCTGTACCTATCTCTCCTTATCAGTCGTCACCCATTGAAGGTGATGCTAAGGGCTGTCAGGATGCCTTACTTAGGGGAATGTAGATTAAATCTAGACTTTGGGACTCTGTCCATCTGCGTGCTCTGACAACATCTTTATGCTGTCAGTACTGACTCTGTGCTCTTCCCCATCATTATCGTCATGGATACCATCCTCCCACCAGGAAATGTGTCCTTAGCCCCTCTGTAGTGGCAGCTTCACACACCTGAAATGTGAAGCCATCTCTGGGATTCCACTGGCAACTGAATTACAGCATAAACCCTAGCAGCTCTTGATGTGTGACAAGTAGGAGGAGATGAAATGCCACTGTGCTTCACCAAGCAGAAACACACATTTGCTTTTATGAAGAAAAACTTAAAATCAAGAATAAGGGACTCTTTCAAAGAGAGAATAAGTGACTTTTTAGGTTCACTTCTAATAACTAGAATTTTTTCTCTAACTTAAAAGTAGAGCATGGTTATAGGCAATAGGGAAAATTATATAAAAGCAAAATAAATAAAGTTCATCCCTAATATCACCACCCAGAGATAATCATGGTTACCTGGAGAATGGATGGTAAGCCTGGGACTGTGGAATATGAGAGATGCAGTTTCATCTTTGTTTATTTCACTAGCAGTAGTGTGTGTGTGTGTGTGGGTGGGGGGGGGGTGTGCATTCCCAGCCTCACGTTGCTCACATATTATAGAAGAACAATGATAATATGAACTTCACTGGTTTGCCTTGAGAATAAAATAATACACATAAAGCACTTAGTACCTTGCCATGCACTTAGTGATTCAATGAATTTAACTCTTTTTATATCATTCTGATTTGACAGTTACTTTAAATGCATAGGTAGCATCCCATGCCACAGCCAGGACTAGAATCTGCCTTTGTTTTCTGCCTCTCGGTCTAGTGATATTTCCATTGAGGTATAACTGTGAGGAGCATGGTTGCAAGCTGCACTCTCTCAGCCCTTCCATCTAGCCCCACAGTCTGCGTGTAATGGAGAGTCAGTAGATACTGCTGAATAACTAAAAAGCAGCGGACTCCAAGTCAAATTACAAAGTTGCTAATGTGTGTGTGTGTGTGTGTGTGTGTGTGTGTGTGTGTGTTTCTGAGCTTTGTTTGGTATTGCTTTGGAGAATATTAAAGATATCAAGCATCGTTTGTTCTTTTGGCCAACCATCTGGTCATAGAATTTAGGTGCTCAGATCGTGAACAAATCCTTCAAGGACACATTCTGCTTTAGTGGAGTTGACTAAACTCCACAGAGATGTTGAGGAGCTAATTCCAGTTCTCACTGTCCTGGCAGGAGGAAAGGAGTGGTAATTAGACTGGCTGAGGGGAGGGAAGGCATCTTGCTCCCTACTGAGGAGAGGCTGGGGCAGATCCATGGCCTAGGCATCTGAGAAGGAAGCCTGACTCAGTGGGTCTAGCACAGTGGTCGGCAAACGCATTAGTCAACAGAGCCAAATATCAACAGTACAATGATTGAAATTTCTTTTGAGAGCCAAATTTTTTAAACTTAAACTGTATAGGTAGGTACATTGTTATTAACTTATTTAGGGTACTCCTAAGCTGGCCTTTGCCAAAAACTCAAGGGGCCAAAGAGCCGCATGTGGCTCGTGAGCCGTAGTTTGCCGACCACTGGTCTAGGACAAGTCCATGTTGGCATGAAAAGTTTAAGTTACTGAAGTCTGGCCGAATTGGAACAAAAGGCAGAGACTTCCTTGAGAAAGAGCCAGTGGGATGACATCCATGTCCTGAAATATACAGCTGAGCTTCTTCTCCAGCAACTGAAGATTCTGGAAAAGCATATTGCCGAGAGCTTTTCTATATCATTTGCTGAGTTTATTACTACAATGGACTCTCTTGTCACCATTTTTTGAGTATCTGCTGTGTGCCATGAACTATATATACATGACCTCATTTAATCCTCCCAATTGTCCCCATCTCCACGAAGAACAGCAACGCAGGGTAGCTAATTTGTTCATTTTAGCACCACTATACTCCTAGTGCCTACAACAGTGTCTAGCAGAGTAGATTCTCAGTAGTTTTTGCTGAATGTATGAAAAGGATGGACACTAGCATCCAAACCCGGAACTCAGAAGGGTGAGCGATGTGCACAGATTTGGAAATGGAGGGGTTAAGTCTGGAACCCAGATCCATGGAATCCCCAGCCCTGCCCTCTCAGCCACAGCCCTCCTCATTCTCACTGGTTGCCCTGCCTCTCGGCTCTTCCCTGTTCAAAGCAGAGCACACATCACCACCATTAGTGCCCTAAAAGTCTGCATCTTGTCGTTTCTCAACTGAAAATGCTCCATGTCTCTCAGGGGCGTTAAGGTGACGTTCAGACTCCCTTACCCAGCATTCCAAAACCTTTTAAATCTGGTCCTCACATTATTATTTTCCACTAAAGCTCCCACAGATGAGCTCTAGCCCAGCACTCTGCCTTTCCCCGGAAGAGCTCTAATGCACTTCTGCCCTACATCTCGCTCCCTGTGTCTATGTCATTTGAAATTACCGATTCATTCTGCCCATCTCTCTGAATCCCTCCCCATCCTTTAGGATTCAGCCCAAGTTGCACCTCTTCAATGAAACTTTTCTGAGTATCTCAGAATGCAATCATTTCTCATTTCCTAGGAATTGCAAATCTCTCTAGGCAGTTCGATAATGTTCCTATGATTACTGGTCTTTGTTCAGAGTATAACACAAATCTCTCAAACTAGAGAGTGTACGGATACTGAGAGCAATGAACATGGCCAAAAGCAAACAAAACAAATACTGTATCTAGTCTATAAGAATTTTCCACTGAATGGTTAAGGAAACTAAGTATGTTAGGGTAAGCTAGCCAGATGACATATACTAAATGTATTTATACGAAATGATTGATTTAGAATAAAAAAGGGCTAACTCTCATATCTTTATACTGTAAAATGGCCCTCCCCTTTCTTTTTTCTTTGCCTCTTCATTCTTTTCTGTTGGGAGGGTCCTTGTGTGTCTCTGCGCCAGGACAGAGACTAAGGGAAGACAGCCCACTGTGAGACAAATGCAGGTTACAACAGCCTTGAGGCTGGGCTGGAGTTCAAAGATCCCAGCCAAGATTTCAAACTGGCTCCATTCAAGAGCTATGGACTCCTGAGTGGCAAATTTAGCTGTGATATTACTGCTGATGCAGTTTCTTGGTGACTTCAACAGGGACATGATGGAATACCACCCAACCTAGCAGGCCAAGTCAGGGCTGGGCAGGGTGAAAAGAGAAAATCAGGAAAGACTGTAATTTATCAGCACTTGTTAATGCAAAAATCACAATGATCCACTTCTCATACTTAGGATGGAAGGATCATTCAGACTGAATTTTATTGTTCCTTCCAAGTTAATCAATTCTTATGGAAATGCTAATGAATGTGACTACATGTGCCCTGTTAGAGAGGAGGTGAGGAGGCACCGTCTCATCCGTGCACTGGCACATGCCATCACAATAAATGAAAAGCTGGCCAAGGTTTGTTCTCAAGGGCGGTTTCTGGTCCTTTTTGGGTAGGAGAATAATTGGTGCTGAGCCATCTCCCATCAATTGCTGTTCCTATTCCCAGAGGAATCCAGTTGTTCCAAAAAAAAAAAAAAACACACACACAAAAAACATACACACAAAAAATCTATTACCAAAAACAATCTGCTGAAAATTGTCCAGGAACCAGACTGAGGTCTCTACACCATGTGAAGTGGAGACACACAACTGAGATCTTAGTAGCTGCTCGGGAAATATTTTTCAAGTAGTTATCCATTTAAAAAAATAACGGTTTCCTTTTTTTTTGTATAATAAAAGCAAGTTGGGGACTTAGAGAAAGGGACAGCCACGCTGGAAAGGAAGCAGGCGTAAGTATTACAACTGTGTTTTAGGCTAGAGGGCATTGTAAAGGCAAGCAGGTACAACTAGAGGAGGACGCAAGCTCCCTGAGGCAGGAACTATGCCATGTTAACCTCTAGGCCCTCGGCTTCTGGAAGGTAACAGACACTCAGGAGTGTTCACGGAATGCATTTGTGCTTGCACACGTAAATAAGTGGGCTAATAAATGAACACGAGTACTGGTCTTTTTCTGTTTTGGCTCTTACTGAGTACATTAGTCCAAGGTTATCAGAATATTATGGTTATAAACCCTCTACTGTAAGTAACACTCGAATTTACGGGAATTAAAACCTGATGTTTCCTGAATTCTCTATAGCTTCCAAATATTCTAACCATAATGAACTAAAGCATGTATGTTTACTCAGCTTTGGAAAAAAAGTCCCTCTGCCCCCACTCAAACAACTAAACAAAAAATGATGATGTGGTCTCTAAATGTTACTGGTCAACATCAGGACTGGGCCAGCTTCCTCGATGGCGACCACTAATAAGGACATTCTGTGCGGCCTTCAAGAGCTGGGGATGCTCAACAGATTTGCAGGTTTTCATCCCGCTCTGGCCTCTCACTAGCTTCCTGGAGCAGCACAGCAATGCCTTGTAATGCCATTACTGCCTCTCGCAAACAAGCTCAGAAATAGGTTCTGAGAAATGAAATTTTCTTTAGACATTTCTTCACCTAAGCCTTCCAACTCGGAAAGACAGAAGGCTCTATCAAGCAAATCAATTTTGTCTTAAGGGGAAATAAAAAGTTATTGGCATCTGGTTTCAAATATCTCCGGGAAAGTAATACTTGCAGCATGGCTAAAAAAAAAAAAAATTACTAATTTTAGGTGCATACTTTCCATCGTAACTCCTTAAGCATTCTTTCATATTTCCAGGTGCCTAATCCCTGTAAGTAATCTGATTATTTCCTGCAACCAACAAGAATTGCTTGCAGTTCATTATTTGCCTGAACATTCCCTTCTCAAGATTTCAGAAGGTATGTTCTCCTGGGATGATGATGACTTAAATTCCAGTTCACATACAAGCAAAATTGCACTTACCATTGGCGGGGAAACCAAAGCTGTTGAGGCAAAGGCAAGAGAGCGTTTCCCAGCCTGATCCACTCCTCCTCTGATGAATCTGACGATGGGGGCGATGCACCCAAAGTGTACTTGATGGTGTAAGGAAAACACTTCCTTCTGTCACTCGAGTGCCAGACTTTGGTAGCCTACAATCCTTTGAACTGGGGTATAAATGAGAGAAATTTGTGAACAGGGGTGAAGAGATACAGACACTGGCCCTGTTCTCTCCTGAGCTGGTTCATTTCCCCTCCCTGGTCTCTGGTTGACTTCAACCTGGAGGGAAGAAGCTAGAACACTTTTAGGATACTGTGGATGGTTTTACCACCAGCTGTGTCTAAGGAAGCACTATGAATTGGTTAATTGAAGCAATTACCTGGCAATTCAAACACAAACCCTTCCCTAGGAAAACAAAGAGGTAGGGTAATTTGGAGTTTTTGCCAAATCAGACTAAATGACTACATCCTGTGCACGGATTTAAAGTTTGATTTAAAGGGGTGCGGGGCTTCTGTCCTTGAGAACAGAAGAGCAGGTTTTAAGTGGGTGTACTCTGAACTGTGGGTATAAATGTGTACATTAAGAGTAGGAAGACCTAGGCTAGTGGTTCTCAAATTGTAACAAACATTGGAATCACCTGGGTGGTTTGTTAACCCCCCCCCCCCCCCCCCCCCCCCCGCTAACTGGGCTCCACCTTCCCACGTTTCTGATTCACTAGGTGGGGTGTAACCCCTGGGGTGTGCATTTCTAACACTTTCCCAATTGATGGGAATGCTACTGGTCTGGGAACCACATTTTCAGAACCACTGATTTAGGCCCAGGGAAAATGAAACCGGTGTGAGGCTTCCTATGGGCAACTCCATAGTCTCCCATCCTCTAAAAAAAACAAAAAACAAACAAACAAAAACCTCACAGAGTGTAGTCATTCAACAACAAGCAAATGTTCTGTTGAGCAGCTGTTACATGATGCCCACCTTGGTGATATAAAGACCAGCCTCTATCCTCAGGAGGCTCCTAGTCTGGTAGAGAGGCAGACATAAAACGAGATGAAGATGAGGCTAAGACAGTGTGAGAAGCGATGTCACAGAGGGGCCACTGGGAGCACAGACACTTCACCGGGACTGGAGGTCGCCAGGAAAAGCCCCCAGGGTTGGCACAGTAGCCAAGAACCGAAAATAACGGTATCAAGGTTAAGAGTTCTGTTTATATTCATAGGAGGCAACGTGACTGAGTCTAGAGGCAGCGCTAGATTTGGGTGGTTATCATGGGGAAGCTTCCTATTTCATCAGGGACCATGTATGCTGCAAAGATTTCCAACATCTAGCCGGACCAGAATGGCTCAGTGGTTGAGCGGCCACCTATGAAACTGGAGGTCAGGGTTCGATTCCAGGTCCTGGCATGTGCCCAGGTTTCGGGCTCAACCCCCAATGTGGGGGTGTGCAGGAGGCAGCCAATCAATGATTCTCTCTCATCATTGATATTTCTAACTCTCTCTCCCTTCTCCCTTCCTCTCTAAAATCAATAAAAAAAAATAAATTAAAAAAAAAGATCTCCAACGTCTGCCCCTCTGCACAGAGTAGGTTTTCAGTGTATGAATGAATGGCTGTCAATGTGTCATAAATACTGTCTAATGAGCTGATCTGCCCAATGGAAAATGTACTGAGGGAAGTGACTTGTTTCAAACTGAGGCCTGAGTCAGAGCCAGAGGAAAAGAACTTTTTAATCACCACAAATCTGGTTTGCATTTGGACTGGCAGATTCTGAAATGAAAAATAAAAAAAACTGAATCCTATCATCAACTCCTTGGACCTGCTAATTCCTCATAGCCAGTAGTTTTTTGTTGTTGTGGTTTGTTTGTTTGTTTTTAACTTTACTGAAAATCAGCTGCATTTGGTAAGGCTCAGTTATTTTCCGGTGGACAACATTGTCAGATAAGAAAATAGATGATGTTCACCTAGCTTCCAACAGCCACGGGCAGCAAGGTACTGGTTCACGGTGACATTTTTGTTATGCAAATCGTTTAATGCAGTTCACTTTTGAAAAATTACACTGACATTCATGGCTAACATTTGGCCTGGTGAAATGAAGTAGGAATTAACTCATTTAGTTAAAGTATTCAAAAAATAAAGGTAAATAGACCCTTTTCAGGAATTCAAAATGAAAAGCGGGTTTTATATTCATTAATTTAAGGCAATATGCCTGCATTTATTTTTAATAATACTTCACTGATTCAATTAAGATCTGGTTTTTAAAAAAGCAATTGCTATAATTTGTTCACCAAACTCTTGGAAAGGGTTTTTCCTTTCCTTTGGTTTTGGAGCTGCTTGGTTTAGATGGATTTCTTTTTAACTTTCCTTTCTGCGAATAAGGTAGAAAAGACACCAATTTCCTCCTTTTAGCGAGTAGACAAAAGTCTTCATCCTGTGTCTAGACTATTTTTTGGAGGCGCACTAGAGAAGCAAGTTAAGACTGAAGGAATCAGCAGCTAAGACATGTGGGCAAAGGTAACGACAGTGAGGGATATGAACTCTAACTACTTTTCTAACTCTTAAGATTTTATAGAACTTACAAGAAATGATTACCTCATTTTTATATTATATAGTAACTTTCCCTTTGCTAAAAGAATGTCCTGATTTACAAACAAGTCATGTTCCAAAAGTCTGTAAGCCAGTTGTGTTTTAAACTTGGAATGCCTTTCCCACAGAAAGATGTTATAAATTGTGGTCTAACTAGATTAGCCCACGAAAGCATATTTCATTCTGAATATAACTATATTGAAATATAGGGGCAGATAATAAGTATCCATAATTTATAAATAATTAAAAGCAGCGATTTTGAATGAAAAACTAAAATTTCATCTCAGAATACTTGAGGAAAAGACAGTTTAACTAGAGGTCAATGGGGTAGTTGAAAACTTTTGGTGAAGATGTTGAAGTGGGATCCTGACACTATTAATACCTTAGTATTTGATGACATTTGTCATTTATAACATTGAGTCAAAACATATACCAGGTGTAGCACTAAATGTCCTATTTGCTTTTCAGCCCTGGTTAGTGTTGAACTTTATTAATAAAGTAGGGAGATAATTGAAAATTTCTCCTCTCTGGAGTGGTGGTATTCATTAAACAAACAACCTGGGGCATTCATTTGTACCCCTTTCCACTGTTACATTTCTTACTTTCTTTTTTTAAAAAAATATATTTTATTGATTTTTTACAAGAGAGGAAGGGAGAGGGATAGTCAGAAACATTGAGAGAGAAACATCCATCAGCTTCCTCCTGTACACCCACTACTGGGGATGTGCCTGCAACCAAGGTACATACCCTTGACCAGGAATTGAACCTGGGACCCTTCAGTCCGCAGGCAGATGCTCTATCCGCTGAGCCAAACCGGTCAGGGCTGTTACGTTTCTTTATATGATCGTTTGGGGTAAGCAGTTAGACAGACATGAGCAGACCAAGGACAGTAGGCCAGGTACAGAAGGTCACCAGGGTAGAAAGCCCCGGGTGCCTAGCAACTGGGCAAAACTAGACAAACAGGGACCTGGCCCCCAGGGTAATCTTTCCTCCTTTTGTATATGGCTGGTCATGTGGTTTAAACCCCCTGACTTTTCATATCTCTGGTCATTTGGTTCAGACCCTCCCCCTGACCTTTCCTATCCATGGATGTCAATAATCAGGCAGTAGACCCCCTTGGAGGAGGAACAAGGGGCCAAAGAGTGGCCTCATGCTACTCCTATGCAGGCCCTTGCATGTCCACACCCTTAAGCATTAGCCCCCAGGGAGAACATCTAGGCCTCAGTTGTGTTTCAGCTCCAGGCCCAGAAGAGCAGCAAAACAAGACAAGTGATGCCATGGCTGACATCAGGACCAGCTGCACTGACTAATGACCCACTACGCTGTTGCTGACCAATCGGTGGAGACCAGGATCCTGAGGTGACACACCTGGAAAGTTGATGAATATTCTATTGAGATCTTCCCCTGGGACTTTCCCTAAATTCCCTGCTCTTAAAAGCCTTAAGGATGGAGGATCTGGCTGTGATCCTTCTCAGGAACGTGCCCTAGTCTTTCCCCTCCCTCTCTTCTACTGCCTGACCCCATTACCTTTACCTTTCTCTCTCCTTCCTTTGTGTATGTAACTTGTTTCCTGAGCCCGTTTCTTCTACCACTCACTTCTTCTACCTTTGTGACTTTCTAAATAAACTTTCTCTTATAGTTTGAGTCTTGGCTCTGAATTCTTTCCTAGCCAGAACTCAAGTACCAAGGTTGCTGAACCGAGGTCCAACCTTACTCTACTGGTCTAACACCTGGTGCTGTTTTGGTTGTTGCCAGGAACAGTTTGATAAACGATGACTTCTCCTCTGGCCTAAAGAGCCAAAAATGCGGATATCTTAAAAGTTTTTGCTAACCATTATATTCCCAGCACTTAGTAGAGAATGAAGTATATAGCTGCTCAAAAGCACTTTTTGAATGAATGAATGAATGAATGAGAGATTGAGAAAAAAAAGGAATGGTTTAAAGAACGTAGAATTGTAGATGTGTTAAGAATGTAATTACATTTATTATTAGTCTGTGTGTAACCAAAGAGTGGGGAGTCATAGCCAAGGAGGAGTATACAATATAGAATTTTTTTTTAAGGACAAGAACAGTCAGCAAGACAATTTACTTGGTAAAGGCCAAGTAGTTAGATCTGTCCAAGTTTCATCTGTTGTTTCTAAATAAGGGGGATTGGCTTGATCAGCCTTAGGATAGCTAAGTGGCAATGAAGGTCCTGTGCAAGTCTAACCAGTAGTGGGTACACCAGTAGGAGGGGCAGTAGGAGGGGCCTGCACAACGTGCAGGTAATGGGTTGTGTGGAAGCATTATCTGTAGAGAATTTAAAAAGCGGAGGTGGGGGAGGGGGGTTAGAGAGCAACCAAAGGACTTGTATGCATGCATATTAGCATCACCAATGGACACAGACACTGGGGCAGTGGGGGCTTGCCCGGAGTGGGAATGGTTGGGGGGGTCCATTGGGGGAAAAGGAGACATATGTAAAACTTCAGATAATAAAAAAAAAATTAGTCTGCTTTATAGTATTGTTGTATGCCTGCAATTTTGAGAAACATCAGTGATAAAACATTCCTCTGTAATAAGACATTTTTGGTTTAATTTCTAAAAAATTCCTGCAGTCACTTTTGTCTTAATTAGGTTACTGTTGAGTTTTAGTTTGGAGCTTGTATATCCCAAATTAGCGCTTTTTAATTACTTATCTCTCAATAAGCTTTGTAGTCTAAGTAGCAGTTAGTTCAGAGAATGTCTAGTTGTATATCGGGTCCCAACACAGGTGGCCTTGGCTAAATGTTTGTTTAAAAAAATTTTTTTTTTATTGATTTCAGAGAGGAAGGAAGAGGGAGAGGGATAGAAACATCCATGCTGAGAGAGAATCACTGATCAGCTGCTTCCTGCACACCCCACACTGGAGATCCAACCCGAGACCTGGGCATGTGCCCTGACTGGGAATTGAACTGTGACCTCCTGGGTTCATGGGTCAAAGCTCAACCACTGAGCCATGGAGGCCGGGCTACACGTTTGTTTTACGAGTAAGTTCTCAAGAGTTTGGAATGATCCAAGTTCATTTCAGGTATGGTTTGTTCCTCCAACAAATTCCTTCCTTTTAACGGTAAATTCAAAAAAAAGCAATGCTAGCAAGGTAACTAAAAACCTGAAGAAACGGAACTAGAGTTCTGGACTGTATTTTTTCATGTACAACGTTTCCCCTAATCTGTGTTCTATGGAGGGAATTTAGAGGCAATGACAATACTGAAGTAGAATGCAAAAAATATGGGTGTATATGTGTGTATTTTTAAAAAAGAGGTTCCATAAGTTTAATCAAAGAGGTCTGTGAACCAAAGAAGGATAAAGAACCACTGGGATAAAGTGTATACAAGGTCTCGTCTATGTTCTGCAACGTTTTATAATGCATAGAGTTAAATGAAACATTTTTCTATAAAATATTTGCGTTAAAATTAGTCATATATGAAATATATGATGTATGTCATTCTTAATTTAAAAAATGTAGTTTTACAAAAGGTGAATTTGAAAATGAAGGGGCTTTATGTATTAACGAAGAACAAAAAAGGATATAAATAAATGTCCCCATCCACACCTGAGCCTTTTTATATTACATATAAATTTTATGAATATCTGGAACATCACTTTGCTGTACTCGAGTAAAAGTTTGGCCTGTAAGAGCTATGTGGATACCAAGATGTCATTCCAGATTAGGAGTTGGAATCAGAATTTTAGCATGGAAGATGATGGTAGTGTTAGAGGCAGAAAAACAGCACCAGGCATCAGCGACGAGTTAGGTGGCCCTCAGTTCAACAATCTGGGTACTTGCGTTCTGGCTAAGAGAAGAATTCAGAGCCCAGAAACTCGAATTATAAGGGAAAGTTTATTTAGAACATTGCAGAGGTAGTAGAAGGGCCCTTGGAGCTTAGGAGTAAGAGGGAGAGAGAGAGATAAGTGGCTTTAAGTAACTAAAGAGGGAGGAGAGGTGCCTGGTGCCCGAGTACTTCAAGAAAGAAAGAGAGAGAGAGAGAGAGAGACAGAGACAGACAAAGGGAAAGAAAGAAACCTCCTGGGAAAAGAAGCATTAACCCCTGGGTGGGGAAAGGCAGGAGTCACCTTCCATAGAGAGCCCACGAGGTCTTCCATCCTGAGGGCTTTTATCTGCAGTCTCATGGGAGGACCTCAATAGAACATTCACCAGCTTTCCAGGTGTGCCCCCTCCTGGTCTCTACTGATTGGCTGGCACCAGGGGCGGGAGTCATTAGTGGATACAGCTGGCCCTTCACTCTGCCTGATTTTGCTGCTTTTCTGGGGCTGCAGCTGAAATACAGCTGAGGCCGATATGTGATCTCCAGGGGTTAATGCTTAAGGGAGTGGTGGAGCGAGGGCTTGTAGTTTTGCCCATTGCTAGGCACCCGGGGCCCTGACCCTGGTGACCCTCTGTATCTGGCCCATCCTTCCTGCTCTGCTCATGCCTATCGAACTGCCTACTGCAGTAGGAGAGTCTGAACTTTGCTCTGGCTTCTGGCATTGACTTTAAGCTCAGGTGAAATGAAATAATTGCTTCATAATTTGTCTCCAAAATAATAGTAGCTAAAATTTGTTGGGTGCTTATTATATGTTGAGCACACGTTTTTATGAATTACTTCATTTACTCTTACAATAATCTTATAAGATAGATACTATTATCTTTTCATATGAAGCAACTTAGACCTAGGGAAACTAGAAAACGTATCCAAGATCTCACAGCTTGAGCGTGGAAAGTGAGGATTCTAACTCAGTCAGTTTGCCTGCTTCCGGGGCCTGGTCACTTAACCACCAACCTCAACTGACTCTCTGACATAATACAGCTTGATTTCATCTGTTTCCAAGAAAAATCCTATTACCATAGTTTCTTGACAGATCCACTCCCACCCCAAGTTGATAAACATCTATCCACTGATTCAGTACTTCCAGGGAAGGAAATTCTACCACTCTCCTCAATAGCTCATTGTGGTAACAAATTCTTCCATTATTGAATGCTTTATGGACAGCTTAACAATAAGATAGGCACGGACTCAAACGTCACTCTACACACATGCCTTCCTGATTTATAAAACACAAATAAACTGAACGGGACTAATAAGAACAGATCTGGGTGGGGTGTAATTGATCACAAAGAGGAACCTGTGTGTGTGTGTGTGTGTGTGTGTGTGTGTATGTGTACATATGTACATGCTATAGAGCACTTTGAAATGAATATTTAGGATAAATGGTGGGTATTTAACCTGAAATTGTCAGAAAATGGAGCCTGCAGTAAGGACGCGTGGAAAGTACATTTTGGGGGAGTGTAATCCCAGGGAGGCCGTGAGGGACAGCGGGAGGGGCCCAGCAGAGGAAGGAGAGCCAGTACCTGGATGTGCTCTCAAGCTGGCCCCTGCTTCTGGCTTCTGGCTGCTTCATTGGAAGACCACCTGAGGAGCACTATGTAACCCTTTCAGCATCCTTTGTGGGAGGCCTGAAAGGGGAGCATTTATTAGTGGCCTCTCATCTCCCATTGATCAAAGATTTACCACAGGGCGTTTAATCTCTCATGCTCCTTTCTAGATTTTAGTCTACCCTGAAACTTTAACCAAGAAGTCTGTGGGTGGGAGGAGAGATGGAAGAGAGGCCTAAAGCAAGGCACTGTCAGACTGCACCTGTGTGAAGCTGGCCGGAGCCACTCAGAACTGGTTATCCCAGCAGAGGCTAAAAGACACAGGTGAGGCTCAGAGGAGTTCAAGTGGTGCGTGGGATGCTGAGGGAAAGAGTGCTGGCAAGGAAATTGGTGCCTGTAACATAGCAAGGAACATTATATTCTTATAGGTTCACAATCTTTAATTTTTGGGCCTCCTTTCCTATAAGACCTTCCATCGCAAGCTTTCATTATCTGTATATTCTTCGAATTATGTATTGAGCAGTGACTAATATTCATTACGTGTGCCAAGCCCTATGTAGGGAACTGTGGATAGAAATGTAAACATGGAGTGTGGCAAAGGTAGGTTTACAGTTGTGACCATGGGAAAGTGTTTATTCTTGTATTGTTATTTATTCATCATTATATTATTTTCTATGCAAACTGTAAACCTACTTTTTTGCCACCCTGTCTGAGAAACAGACTCTCTGATGTCATAAAGGTTAGTGTGTCATCGACTCTGTGCTTACCACAGTACTAGCACACAATAGGCACTTTTAAATACAATAAAGTGGTCTTCTAATACAATCAGTATTAAATGAGGATTAAGTGCTATGCAAACCTTAAATGACCAGAAGGGTGTTCTGTTAGATAAGCCACTCTATCATCCTTGCAGGAAGTCTCTTACCCCTGGGCTATAATGGCTTGTGCCTGCCCTTTGAGTAAAGACCGTTTACTTTATTCTCTACTTACTGCCTAGGGAAATAGGAGGCTGAGGTTTAGATAGATTTTTTGTACTTATTTGTACGGCACCTTTGAGGCATGACAGAACATTCTAGGAGCAGGAATCAGAGCATCACCAGCAGTAGTAGCAGCAGCAATGGCCACGCCTACACTTATCTGGCAGTCTTCCCAGGCAAAAGGTGGAAGATGCCCAATTTCCTTGCCAGCACTCTTTTTTTAAAAAATTAAAATATAGTTTTATTGATTTCAGAGAGGCAGGGAGAGGGAGAGAGAGATAGAAACATCAATGATGAAAGAGAATCATTGATCAGCTGCCTCCTGCACGCCCCCCACCGGGACTGAGCCTGCAACCTGGGCTTGTGCCCTTGGCAAGAATCGAACCTGGGACCCTTTAGTCCCGTAGCCGGCAAACTGTGGCTCTTTGGCCCCTTGAGTGTGGCTCTTCCACCAAATACCACGGCCTGGGCGAGTCTATTTTGAAGAAGTGGCGTTAGAAGAAGTTTAAGTTTAAAAAATGTGGCTCTCAAAAGACATTTCAATCGTTGTACTGTTGATGTTTGGCTCTGTTGACTAATGAGTTTGCGGACCACTGCTTTAGTCCATAGGCTGACGCTGTATCCACTGAGCCAAACCAGCCAAGGCACTCTGCCAGCATTCCTTCCCTGAGCATCCCATTGGCCAAACCACCACCAGATGCCTCTACCCAAAGAACTTGGTTTCTGGAACCAACTTATTCCACATAAACACTCAGGTGGGAAATATATTGGTTCATTAAAACCTTTGATGCAGTTAGCTGTATTCCATTGGTCACAAGAAAAATGCCATGCTAGGGACATATTTATATGGCAATAAACTTTTTAATGCCCTAGAAAGCTGCTGATACAAAGATGAAAATAAAACTATTCACATTATAAACAGTTTGGAGGGCAAGTAAGCCTTCTTAGCCCTGTTGGTGGCTTCCCTCAGACCCATCCTCTGGCCTGTGTGACAATGCAGCCCTAGGTAACATGCCGGTTGTCTCCCAATTAGCTGATGTATGGGGAGCTGTCGCGGTCCTTTAGTATTCACATTCAACTCTCACGGTGACCCGAGCATGTCCTGTTTTATGGAGCGGTCAAGGCGGCAAAGATGCTAGAGGCTTTCAAGGGAAACGTTCCACCTGTGAAGAGTGGGGGGCTATTGTGTGGCTGTGACAAGAAGGAGGCCCCGGCCCTAACCGGTTTGGCTCAGTGGATAGAGCATCGGTCTGCGGTCTGTGGACTGAAAGGTCCCAGGTTCGATTCTGGTCAAGGTCATGTACCTTGGTTGCAGGCACATCCCCAGTGGGGAGTGTGCAGGAGGCAGCAGAGCGATGTTTCTCTCTCATCGATGTTTCTAACTCTCTATCCCTGTCCCTTCCTCTCTGTAAAAATTAAATTATATATATATATATATATATATATATATATATATATATATGCTGGAAGGACAGAAAGGTAAACTGAATTGGCTCTTCAAAGGGCTCCTTCTAGTGGCTGAGTATAAAGTCCCCTAATAGCAACCTCTACCTAGCTCCCCAAAGAGAATTTCAGGGTTCAAAAAAAGTAAAAATTTCTTCTGGAGAACAGATCTGCAGGCCCTGTGCGCCTCTCCCCCTGTATCAAAGGTTGAGCTGGGGAGAAACAGCCTAGGAGACAGCATCCCAGGCAATGGGCACGTTTATAGGTTGGCTTTAGGGAGATCTGTGCATTGCTCTGTGTGTGGGGGGCGCTGGGAGTGGGGATGGAAGCTGGTGTGGGGGTGGGGGTGTAAGACTGCCTCTCTGCTTTGAGGGGAAGAAAAAGAAAAGTGGAAGAGTGAGGGTACACAGAGAGGGGCTGGGATGGGGAGGTAAGGAATGGGGGAGACAAATGTAGCCTCTGTTGCAGGTGTGTGTGTGTGTGTGTGGTGAGTGCAGAAGGTACTGGAACAGGCCTACTGGCAGGTTGAGTTGCAAATCATCAAGCCCCCAAGTCAATCACTCCTTCTCTTCAGAGTGCCTCCAGTTCCACAGAAATGTTTGAAACTATGGGGGGACGGGGGGGGGGGGTGGCGGGGGGGCAGGAAAGGAGGGAAGAGAATGGGCCACGTTACCTTTTAGTTTATACTCCTCCCTTCTCCTAAGGTTGTCAAATGGACAAAGTAGCAGGAGCCCTGTCTGCGTAGCACATTTGGAACCAAGGTACACATTTGAAGGTCTTATCTCCACACTACAAACTAACCTTGGGATCTTAGAGAAGCCATTTTCACCTTGATGTGCCTCAGTTTCTTCGCGGTCCTAGGCGAGTACCACGTGCTGGACCTCCGCGCGGGGCTGTGGTGCGGCTGGGACTGCTAGGACTGCAAGCGGTGTGTGCGTGCGCTCTCGGAAGCCGGCCCTTCACTTTACGCGCCGCAGGAAAGCACGTTGGTGTGATCCTCGCGCCCCGAGAGACGGGTGGAGGAAGACTGGAGCTCTAAAATTAGTCCAGCTCGGCAGGCCCGGCGCCGGGAGCGCCCTCCAGCTCCGCGTGCCTCCCCCACTAACCACCTCTCCCCGCCCGCCCCCTCTCCCGTGCGCCGCGCTCGGAGATCGCCAGTCAGCCGGGACGCAGAAGCTTCTCTCCCCCTCGCCCCTTTCCCTCGCGGTTTGGGAGGAGGAGACAGCGAGAAAGAAGCGAGAGGGGGAGAGCAGAGAGAGGGGCTTGGCCGTGCGTCGGCGTCGGCTGTGATGGGGAGCTGGGAGCAGCGAGGCGGCGAGCAGTAGCGGCGGCGGCGGCAGCGGCGGCAGCTCGGAGCCAGCCCGAGAGTAGGCGCTCCTCCCGGCAGGCTGCGCTGTGATCTGGGCTGCATATTGGGATCTCGCGCCCCCGTCCCCCTCCGCCCGCTGCTGTTCTCCTCCTCCCGGCTACCCTCCTCCGTCTGCGAGCCCCCGTGGCGGCGGCGGCCGGCGTCTGGAGCGCGGAGCACCTAGAGCCTCCGCTTGTGGCTCTACTACCGGCGAGCGCGCGGTGAGCTCGGCGGCGGCGGCGGCGGCGGCGGCCGGGTGGCCAGCTTGCTCTGGGCTGGAGCGCCGGGAGAGGAAGACCACGGGGGAAGCGCCTGGTGGAGCCGTGGATCGCCGGCGGAGGCAAGGGTGCGTGGGGTTTCTAATGTGATTTTTTTTGGCTGCCCTTTGCACCGGCTGGAGCGCGCTACCTAACCACAGGCGCAAAAGGGCTGCGAGGTGGGCTCGGGGAGGCGAGAGCCGGCGGGAGCGCGTGGGGGGAAACTTTTCACCTTGTAAAGTTCCTGTCTCGGCATGGCTCCGAGCCACCTTCGCCGCCGCCGCAAGAAGGGGAGAAAGAGGTTCTGCCCGGCGCTGGTAGCCGGGAGGTTGGCAGGGAGAGTTGGCCAAGTTTGGGACCGAGGACTTGCTTAGGGAGGGAGCGAGAGGGGGCTTGCGGATGGGTGCACTCCTCCCCGCCCCCTCCCAGTCCCGGCCGCTGGTGCAGGTGGATGAGGGGGTCCAGACGGCGTGCCTGCCTGGTAGCCCGTGCCCATCAGGTGCAGGAGGGATGTTCTGATGCGGATGAATGCACTGGAGGGGCCGGGAGGCACGAGTCGGGTCGTAGCTTGGCTAGCGTCGGACGGAGCAGGGAGCCCAGATGCCTTGGACCAGGGAGGGGAAGGAGTTACCGGTCTGTGCGGTCGGCTCCACGCTCGATTCCGGCTTGCGGGTTCACGAGCAGGGTGAGATTTACTGATTGGCAGCGGGTCTGGGACTGGAGCGACAGCCTTTTTAAGCACTGGCTGGAAGAGGGACTTTTCCTGCTATTTTTACAGGGAATGGGAAACCGAGTGCCCCGGAAGAGTGCACGGTTTTTGGCGGGCGAGAGTGAGGGTTGCTTCTCTTTGACAAGGAAGCTGAGCGGGCCTGGCTGTCCTAGGGGTGCATTGCAGCCATCTTTGGGTCGGGGGCTGGGAACGAGAGGGCGTGCCAGTTCCGCACCATGAGCCCCCTTCACAGGAGCTTCTGGATGGACCCCTTCGCCCGGACCAGTGTGAGTGCGGGGCCGAGGTTGGGGGGTGCGAGGGGCGCGGGCCAAGGAGGCAGCCGTCGTGGCCCGGACTGTCTGCGCTGCGTGCGGTGCGCGCCAGGATCCCGCCAGTGGGGGTCGCTGAGCTAAAGTGCATCGGGCCCCCGGGCTGGCGCGAGGTGGCGAGCACGGGTATTTTTAGCCAGTGCCGTGGGCTGTGTTCCTTCCTCCCCGGTCCCACGGACTCCTGCCGCGTGCACTTTCAGAGATGGCTAAACATCGGCCAGCATCGGGCTCGGCGGAAAAACAACTTTTATTGTTCACTTTTCCCTTCCCCACTTTCGTGGGCTGGCGTGCGCTGGGAGCAAGGATGTGGCGGGAGTTTGGCTGGGAGCTAAGGGAGCCTCTTGGGTAGCCTGCTAGGAAAGGGTGGCGCTCCCGGGATGTGTGCGTGTGCGGGGTGGCGGCGGTGGCAGCATCCTGCAGCTGCAGCTCCGTGTGATACTGTGGGCAAACTGGGCAGTGGAAGCGGTCCCTGGAAGAATGTGAGGCTGGAGGGAGGATGCAGAGGTAGCCATGGGGTGGGGGCGGGGGGGGGGGGAAGAAGAGAGGTTCCTGGGAGGGAGAGGCGCCTGCATCCAGGAGCGTGGGCGGTCGGTGGCAGAGCTGGAGGCTTCTGGCTGACTCCCGGCTCATGGCCGGAGCTTCCTCTCGCCGCCGCCGCGCGCCCTCGGAGTCTCCGCTTCTGGTTTCGGCGAACCTGCTGCAGCCTGGGCGGCGGGGAGGGAGGGCAGACCACGCTACTGTTGGAAGGGCCTTTTCTCCTCCTCCTCGCCTCTCCTCCCCCTTTCTCCCCGCCCCAGACTCCAGCGCGTTTGTTTTCCAAGTTGGATCCCACTTCCATTTACAAGTGTCAGACAAACCCGCGCAAACCTCCCCCACTCGCGCGGGCCCCTGCCAGACGGGAGAGGGGGCGGGGTGGGGGTGGGGTGGGGGGTGGGGGCGAGTTGTCTGGTCGGGCTTGCCCAGCTTGGGTTCACGCTTGCGGGTCCTCGATGCTTAAAAAATAACACAAACAAAACAGGGAAACCCAAACCACCCCTGGCCACTGGTGTTCCACCGCTTTGCGCCTCCTGGCCTCGGACGTATTAATTTTCTGGCCCCACTGCTTAGTTGGAGGCCGTGGGAGGAAGGGGGCGCGGGGGAGCAGGCCGACCGGTGCATCTCGGTGGATTTGTGCTCCTGGCTTTGTTGCTGGGATGAGATTCTTCTCCGATTGTACCCGGGGTCCAGTTAAAATAGAGGCAGAGGGACCGGGAACCGACCAGAAAGACTGCAGACCACTTTGCCTCTGACTCAGAAGGCAAGCCCAGGTGGTGAAAAGGAGAAGCCTGCCATCTAGGAATTGAGGACCGAGGTGCCCACTTTTCATGATCGATCCCAGATTTCGCTTCCACCACAAGGCACTGAACTTCTCTTAACGTTTATCGAACGCTTGAACGATGTTTTGGGCTGTGACTTGGAGATTTGAATCTGACAAGGAAACGAAGGAAGGGGATAAAGAGAAAGAGGGAAAAGCCATCAGGAGATAGGGATTCTGCAGAATCCTGGAAGATGCACAAAGCCAACTGCTCCTGCTCTTTTTTTTTTTTTTTTTTAGTTTTTATTCCTAAATTGGAGCCTTTGAGCAGTGAGAGACTAAAGAACAGCCAAGAAAACCAGGGCGCCAAGAGACAAAGACAAAAAAATGCATAATAACTTGAGCGCTTTGATGTGCTTTTTACCCCCCTCTAGTAGGATTGGAGTGGGGGAAGGGTTTTTTTTTGTTTTTTTTTTTAACATTTTATAAGGAGAAAAGTTGTCTCTTAGAACGAAAACGAATGCCAACATTTAACCATGAATCCTAGTTGTTGCCTTTTTGGAACTTGGACAATAAAGGGTGCTGAGGCCAATTTCTATGCACTGTGCGCGCTGGGATGAAAAAGTTCCCAGAACTGTCCAGTTATAATGTCTTCATATCTGAACCACACAGAGAACCCCACATGAAAGGCAGCTGGCTCAGAGATCAGAAATCGGTCAGCTGCTGGGCTGGCTCCATCTCTTGTAGCTGCAGGATTTTCACAGCCAGTGTTTGTTGCCCAGTGACGGCTATCAAGCTCCCACCCCACTCCACCCTTTTGCTTTTTTTCCCCCCCAAATTTTATTTATTCTGGTTCCTGGCACAGTAATTTTGGGGGATTTTTAAAAATAGTCAGGACCCAGTCTGTCTCTTAACTAGCAATTACAGTTGTGCTGAGCTACTCAAAAATGAAGCGAGTAGCAATAAACAGAGTGTGTGCCCACTGACCTGTATGCGATATGGTTATTTTGCCAGCTCATAGAGTTTCGTAAAGCAGCAGCTCTTCAGGCAGCTCACAGAAGAACATTGTGATGTGTCAGGTTATGTTATCCTTGCTTTCTTCACTCGCTGCAGAATGACCTGCTCTAATCTGGCTGATGAATTATGTCAAATAGAAAGAAGTAGGCAATTACCAGAGAAGAGGATGTTTAGTTATTACCAGCTGGTCTGAGGAGTGCTCCCTATGGCTGTAGTGTGCTGTTTTAGTAGCTCATCCTGCAGATAGGACGAAGGGGGCTTTACCTTACCATTTGTGGAGTTGTTGTGTGGCATTCTATGCCGCCTACCCTACTGTCCAGTGGCTGGTGGGCTGGGTTATTCCTCTGGGGCAGGAGGCAAAGGATAATATTGGGGATGTTTGTTTGTTTTTTATTTTCTTCCTCTCCCCCCTCCCCCATTATGGGCCATTCCTAGGTTTTTCTCTTCTGCAGGAGCATTGAGTGGGGATCATCTGATGGGATCAGGTGGGCAAGTTCATTCCCATTGATTGCTGAGGAAGGATTGTTGATGAACAGTTGTCTTTGCTGATTGTGACAAACACCAGGGAGGAATAAGAAAATTTGAGAGAGGAGGCTCTAACAGACCCAGAGGAAAGGAAGCATCTCCTGACCCATTTCTTCTGCAAATAAGGCAGCCCTGACTTCACAGATATGCATAGTCTTAAAAAATTGAAGGGAGAAACACAACTCCTCTGTATATTGCTTTGCTTATTGATAAAATTTTCTGAAATACTTTTCAGTCTCTAATTGTTGACTGTGTCATCATGAACCTTTTTCTGCCCACTAGGGAGGATTGGGTCTATGTTTTTATAGTCTGTCCTTTTGAGAACAACCATAGTGCCTAAGGCCTGATAGCCACAAAATAAATACTGGCTGTGTAGGTGACTTCCTCTGGGAAGACCCTGAGGATAAATATCTTTTCTGTGTTTTGGTCTATTTGTTTCTACAGTCTTTCCCAGACTTACGAGTTTTCTGTCAATTGAAGAGTATCTTTTTTTTTTTTTTTAAATAAGCTTTATTCCTTTTTTGTTTACAAGTTCCTTTCTAAAAATAATTCTAAGAAAGCTTGCTTCCCCTTAAAGAAAAAATAAAATAACCATTCAGCTTAATGCCACCGATTGAATTTATTGAGAACCTATTTGGCACTTGTCTGGTCTACCAGAATAGGTTATCAGTTATGTGTAACACTGACAAATGACCCATTCCAGTAGTTCTGAGGTGGAATGGCACTCCCAGGTTAGTCTTAGTTTTAGCCTATCCTAGGATTGAGGTATTTTGTTTAAAGCAGAAGGGATGACAATTTGCGAATGAATTTACTGGCATGCTGATGTTCAGAGAAAACTAGAGACCAGATTGTAAAACTTAATGATCAAGCTCTTCATATCATCAGAGTGTTTCTTCCTTTACTGGGTAGATACGTGTGAGTGTGGAGGCCCAGGTGAAGTTATGGGGAGGGTTATGTGACTCATCTTCCTTAGACATTGCTTTATGAGAGCATTCCCTGGCCTGGACAGAATGTTGTACAGGACTCCTTGAGCAGATTTTAGTATTTCACCTTTCTGATCTTTCAGGGATCCAGGACTATGGATTATAGCCTCTATTTAATAAAGGAAATTTGTTTAATTAACTCTTGCCCTTGTATGTCTTAAATTTATCCCTTTGTTTTTATTCTGTAAAGTCACACAGAGTTTAAAAGCACTTATTTTTCTTAAAAAAAAGCTTTACTTTTATATTTTCCTTTGTTTCTTTTTATCTCTTTACAAAATTCATTTCTTTTAGATTTATTTTTAGTAATGTTTACTGAACCTACCTTCCTGTAAACCATTGGGCAAGATTCACATAAATCCTTTGTAAAAGTAAAATCTGTTCTTTGCTTCTGTGTGCTTCTGTTTTGTGGGGGAAGATGGGAGATGCCAATATGTGCAAACTAGAAATCAGCACGTGGCCATATTTTTTCATTGACAAAAGAGTTCCACTGAACAGGGTCCGAGAGGCAGAGGGAGAGATATTATGAGCTGAATCAAACTTTTAGGAGGAGTATAAAGTAAATAGAATCCATTGTCATAATTCTTAGTGAAACCCTAATGTGGGCAAACACCATAAAACTAATTAATTCTTTCATTTCTGTAGGACAGAGCTTCTTTTTGGAAGAACATACTCATGGAACAGGCCACATGGGTTGTTGGAATGTTAGTCCATATTTTAGAAAGACACCTTTGGTGGACTCCTCCAACTTCAAAGAGGGCATTTAAGTGTTTTAAACGTTTCTGCATGACCCCACTTCCTCCCAAGCAAAGCACACACACTGTGGCATCCTGGTGGTTACATCACTAATTCTGGGTTTTGTAGTTGACGGTTGGTAGTAACGAAAAAGTATCAGTGCACATAAACTGCATTTTAGGGAGTCATCCATTTTTGCTGTTTTCATAGAATGTAATAGGTTGTCTGTTGGCACTGCCTATTATTCTTCCACAGTTAACTCCGGGGGGCTTCTCACACTACCTAAAGCTCTCAAAAGTGGTCCTAAAGGCGGAGTTCTCAACCTTGACTGTACTTTAGGATCACCCAAATGCTTTTAAACCAACTGATGCACAAGTGGTATTCAGACCATTTACATCAGAATCTCTGCGGGTGGGACCCAGGCATCAGCGTTTTTTTTAAAGCCTTGCCGATTTTATTGGTGTGAGGAACACTGCTCCAAAGGTTGTGCATCAGATCTTCCTTCCTGTCTACAGCTCCTAGGCCTCAGGGAATCTGAGTGAAAATCAAGAGCGTGTACATCAAGCATGTCAAACTCAAAGGCTAACAGGTGCCAGATAAACAAGGTTTAAGTTTATGTGGGCCGCAAATAAAACACAAAAGCTTCAATTTTCATAGAAATGTAGGTTTATTTCGATAGAGACATGCTGAATACAAAGGGCAGAAATAAATGAGTCATCGTTAACATAAAATAATAGAACATCTTAATAAAAATTAATATTTTTTTTCTTGAATATTAACTTACCAGACACTGAATAACTGCACAAATTAATAAGCGTGACACAAATGAACCTATTTTTCTTTTTCTCAGAAAGCTAAATATTTCCTGTTGTGCACACACCAAACAAGTCAGTCCAAGACTAATGACGTGGCAATCAGCTGCTAAAATATTCGCTGCTGGTATTAGTGGAGAGCAATGGTGCGCCTGAGCGTAAGGCAGTAAGGGAAGTGAATGCAACACGATTATAGTAATCAGTCATTAGCGAACGTCGTAGTGCGTTATTAATAATTATGTATAACAGAATATTGTAAAAATTAAGTTACAAAATTTTTATTAAAAACGTTTCTTACATACCGTTATATTGGCTGGGCCACAAAAATATTCATGTGGGCCGCATGTGGCCCGTGGGCCATGAGTCTGACATGCTTGCTCTACATGCTCTTCCATCTGCTGGGAATGGAACTCCTAGGACTCTGTACTGTGTTGAGGTTGTGCTGGACTGACCCTGAAGTGGGTGGCTAGGAAGCTTCATGGGTTCCTCCCTCCCACATGGTTTGGTTCTCAGTTTTGCTAGTGGTTTACATTCCTTCTGTTGCCTAATGTGGACCTATCCTCAGTTTCAACTCTAGTTTGCCTTAGTTCCTCTCCAGATCATAATCAGAGCATGGTCCAGGAGCTGGTCAATGAAATTTGGAAGGTTTCAGACATCTCCAGGAATGCCTCCTCTTTTCATATTGGACTCTTGCTCTGGAGTCTATTTGATATGAAATTCTGAATTCAGGGAGTCAATTCAAAGTAATTCATCAATATTTGCTCAGTTCTCTTTTTATTGGAAGGGATTACAAGAGCTGCGTTGTGCCTAAAAAAAATGACTCATGTCCTGAGGGAGCTTACAGTCCAGTTGTGGCTAAGAAGGTGTGCACTTCAGGAGAAATTCACAGCACTGGTGAGTGTTGGAGGTGGAAGGAACCTACTAAGTTTGGCAGGCATGCTTCTGGCAGGTGCTAGGACGGGACTTCATTCCTTCAGAATGAGGTACTTGGCATATTCGGAGTTCCCTGTTTTCCTGTGTTTGAGGCGTAATTATAAATCTCAGAGTTCGCTTTGGCACAGAGAACTCTGAGGTATTCTGTCCTTTAGGAATTCAGCATTCAGGTCTGTTGCCTGCATTTTAACATTTAAAAACAACAGTCAAGTAAATGACATGCTTAGTAACACTGGCTTCCAGAATGTGGGTGGAAAGGCTAGAACCTGGACATGCTACCTTGGCTTGCTGCTACTTGGACTGTGCAGAGCAGTTACAAACAGTATTTCAGTTATTTTTATTTCTATTTTGAATCGTCAGAGATAAGCCCAGTTGTTGAAGGAGAAGCAGATATGAAAGGTTAACTGGAGGTTTAGTTGTAACTTTAGGACTTCAAGTAAATTAAGTCCCAAACAATGTGAAAAAAAAATTCTACCCTTTTCAGTACCATGGAAGGTTAAAAACTGAGCATGCTGGAGCAGCTATCATATTTCACATTTTAAAGTAAACCCCAAATTATTAATGCTTCTAAATATCATTGAATGTTATTTAAACACTTGTAAACATCTGAAATCATGCCAGATAATACAGATTCAATCTAGTGACAAATGTGCTTAATGACAGTATTAATGTCATCTTTTTTTTTTTTCTGTTGGATAAACTGTGTGTGTGTGTGTGTGTGTGTGTGTGTGTGTGTGTGTTCGTTCTTCAAAGGCAGAAGGAGGCTATATCTTGGGAGGAGGGGTATCTGATCTTTTGTGAAACCTAGAGCATTTATTACAAATGGCATTTTGTCAATTTTAAAAAAAGTCTAAGCATGTGATTAATATTAGCGCATCTGAAGTCTGTTTTTAAGGCTTGGTTTGAAATTCTCTGTTAGGCTCTAGGTAATGGCTGAATGATGGCAGTTGATGCTGTGATTGGTAGAGCAGTGTGTTGTGTGACTCATACGGCTAGGTCCCATTGCCAGATTACAATTCCATCAGATTGGTCTGGCTGTAGAGAGCCTCACTATAAAGAACTGTGCACATCGAGCCTGGCTGGTATGGGCCAATGGTTGGAGCATTGGCCCGTGCACCAAAGGATTGCAGGTTCGATTCCTGGTCAGGGGCAGGTACCTGGGTGGCAGGTTCATCTCCACATGAGATGAATGGTTGGGGCACATGCTGGAGGCAACCAATTGATGAGTCTCTCACTTTGATGTTTCTCGCTCCCTCCCTCTATTTCTTTCTCTCTCCCCCTTCCTCCCTTCCACTTGCTCTAAAAAATCATGGAATAAAGATCTTCTTGTGAGGATTAACAAAACAAAAATAAGAAATACACATCAAAGTGGGCCAGATGCAGATGACTTGACATTGTTGGAGTTATGGAGAAAGTGGGGTGTGAATCTTACCCACATTTCCAAAAAAAAGTTTCATAATAACAATTTCAATCACATGAGTAAAAATTCAGATGTGTATAGCAATATCCCTTGAGAATTTGGTACCTGTCTGTAGAGGAATTTCAGAATGGAAAAATATGCCTGGGATTGAATATAATTAAGAAATATTGAAGTCTAGTGTCTACATATTCAGATACTGTATGAAATGGTTTAATTAGTGAACCAGGATTTGGATTTATTGATGGAGGGTCTCTTTCTCATGGCATGTTTCACTCATTAAAAGCTTATAATGTCTTGGATCTTTATAACTGTTGGGACTTGACCGCTTACCATTTTGAGCTTCTTGACTTCAGTGATTTGTTTTTGTGTTTTTGTGTTTTTTTAACTTTGCAACTCATTATGATGGTGGTACAGCTCCCAATGGACTGAGCACGTGATATTTTCTAACATCATGCAGTGTCACCAAAACATCAGGCAGGGTTTTGAATCCCTGAAAAACAAGGCTTGGAGAGTAACACTATTAATTGTGGGATTTTTGCTCTAGCATTTTAAAAGTAATTTGTGAGATTAATGTCTTCTGTAAAACTTTCTATTATATTTACCTAACAGCAGAGTTTACATTTAAATTCACATTTCTCCTTGTCCTTTTCTGTTTTAGTAGTTGATGTTTTAGTGGTATAAATCCTTCTTCCTCCAGATTGTAGGTGTGGAAAAGTTTTCAATCATACAGGAGACTTGGAGATTCTCTTTTAAAATCCTTGTTGTGAGATATATGTCTTTTTTTAAAATATATTTTTATTGACTTCAGAGAGAAGGGAGAGGGAGAGAGAGAAACATCAAGGATGAGTATCATCAATTGGGTGCCTCCTGCACACCCCCTACTGGGAATCGAGCCCACAACCTGGGCATGTGCCCTGACTGGGAATTAAACTGTGACCTCCTGGTTCATAGGTCTATGCTCAACCACTGAGCCACTCAGGTCAGGCTAGATATATATCTTTTTGAACTGCATTTGATGATGATAAATGCTCGGAAGTACTGCCATTAGTGTAAAGAAATAGCTTGGAAATGTTGACGAGTGAGGGAGAGAGAAACATGGTTCACAGGTCCTTGATCCTTGAGGATTTGTCACTACCTGTTTTACAATTTAAATTTTAGCTGCCTCCTGTATTGGCGTTAGTGTGAATAGCTACTTTTATAAGATTCCTTAGTTCCTCATCTTCATAGGTATGTCGTCTAATTAGGAGCTGTTTAAAAACAATCTAGCATCCCATCTTTCCTATAGACAGAACACATCATTCACAGTACCGTCTTGGTGAACTAAGTGCACATTTTATTGTTAGTCTGTCTGATGGCCTGTGCTGGATTCTTCACATCCATGTCCTTGTTGGCAAAAATGTATTGAGTGCTCTTATCACCTCGGCCTGATTTTGCATGGAGCATATTAAACAAAGGTGGTGTTTGACCTTTCACAAGTTAGCTTTCTCCCTCGAATAATGCTTACTTAGGTAGGCCTAAGGCACGCGTGACCCCAAGTCAGGAGGATGGCACCAGCGTCTTTCATTTGAGTTGAAGAGACAGCGACTGCTTGGAAGTTCCTACGTTAATAATGGGACCACAATGCCTTTCATTTATATTCAGGAGATAACTACCACAAGGAGGAAACTATGCAAGCTACACAATTGATTAGGAACTGTAAGACAAAGACTTACTGTATTGCCAAATCAGTTTCTTAGATCTCTCTGAATTACTCAATAATTAGAAAAATCTTCTTTTACTTGGGAAGTGTAGATTTTGTATGTGCAATTATTTGCGTTAATCACTTTATTCCCAAATTGTATTCAGCAGTGCATACCGTCTGTTTAATCTGTACTCTATATTTCTGTTAAATAGGTAGGATTAATAACATATTATACTTCCTCTCTAAAGAGAGAGAGGGGGAGTTACAGGTGTTTTATGAGGTTTGCCACTTTTATATAGCTCATCAGTGCTTGTTATAATAATCAAAGTAAATAAGCCTAGATTGCCTTTTTTACAATCGATATGTTTTTTAAACGTGAGTGTAAATTACATTTTTCAAAGCAAATCCCATTTTAAATGCATTCAATTTGGGAAGAATCACTATTGAAGCAGATTCTGTAGCACATTCTTTTGTAAAGACTATTTTGTTTCTCCTTAATTTATCGTTTTTAACTTTAAATTTTTGTATATCAAATTTCTTAGACAAGAGTGTATACATCTGGGAAATGTACTGCTTTGAGAAGCATTAGAGGGGATGCTAAAGAGAAGACAGAATGGGGCTGCAGGTAGTTAGGATGAGAAATGTCCACCTTATTTATGGAGACCTAGGGGAAATGTTAAAGCTTAGGGGTTTGGGGGCAGTAGGTTCAGGCCAGTCCCACCCAGAGTTACTCCTCTGAGGGCATCAGCTCTTTTGTGAGTATACTGAATAAGCTCACCCCCGTTCCCAGACTTGGGAACATCCAGAGAGGTTTCCCGTTATCACTCAGGGTTTCTCACCTGATGCAGTCCCTCCCCACTCCTACCTTTTGTTCTCTTGGTTGCCAGTTAGCCCCTTTAGCTCTCCCCACCCTTCCCAACTCCTGCAGTCACTGCTTGGAGCCCTGTGCCAGTGGTCGGCAAACTCATTAGTCAACAGCGCCAAATATCAACAGTACGACGATTGAAATTTCTTTTGAGAGCCAAATTTTTTAAACTTAACCCCTTTGCACTCGCTTGCTTTTTTCTCGATTCCTTTATTCTACTCGGGATTTAATTTTTTAAATACCCCAGATTTTACAAAGCATGGCAGTAGAATAAAACACTGGAGTTTCTTTTCATACAAACTTATTTATTTGGATTTTTCTATATTTCAAATTATTGATATATTCAAAGAGTAATTTTAATCTCTATAATTTTTCATGGTGTGATATTTTTTGAAACATTCACCCACATGAAGACCTGGTTTACATTCACATGTTTCGCAAATATAAATCGTCTCTCTTCTTCCTCCTTTGATTTTTCTGTTAGAACAAACAACACAATCTTTGTGTTTTTTGTTAGGGTGAGGTGTGATTATATGGAGCTTTCCATCTTAACGTTGCTCTAAGTTAGTGGATAATAATCTACCCCTGGAAGTTAGTGTACTGGTCTAACCTTTCTCACGTGACTGATGTGTCTTAGAAACAAATAGCCTTTGAAGATGCCATTGGTGAAGCCTAGGTGGGGGCATCAGTTGAGATGGCATTTACATTTTACTTGTCCTTTCATGCTAATGAAAACAAGAAAAGATACTGGAAAAATAGACAAAAATCCCCCTTCTCCCCTGCGGTGAAACTATGTGTTGAGTGTGGCTCGACATACGAGCTGCTACCGATGCTAACCGTGTCGAGTCACACTCGACATCCGAGTGCAAAAGGTTAAACTTCTTCTAACGCCACTTCTTCAAAATAGACTCGCCCAGGCCGTGGTATTTTGTGGAAGAGCCACACTCAAGGGGCCAAAGAGCCGCATGTGGCTTGCGAGCCGCAGTTAGCCGACCAAGGCCCTATGCCATCCTAAAGGTTTGCTTAAAGCTCACCTCCTATATTTCTCTTTCACTTTTCTGCTTTCAGGTCCCCACTACAGTTTGTATCACTGTTACGCCACCTAATACCATCTGCCTTGTAATGGAACTGCCTGTGCTGTCTTCCCCCGTTATACACCATTATTCCCAGGCCTCAGCAGCATAGCATTCATCTTTGATACCCCACTCTTATTATTGCTGGGTCTCACCAGTGTTAAATTTTAAAAATGAAAGACCCTATTTGTTTGTGTTCAACTTGAATAGTGTATCATTAGCTTTCACAATGGGACATCTGTGACCATATATTGAAAAATATCCCTGAGGTATTAGGACTGCATTGGGATTCTGGTACTGATGGGATATGGATATTTGAGGCCCACATTTTCTACGTGAAGGGAAGATCCTCCTTTTCATATGCATCCAGCTTCTTGATAGCTCTTCCAGTCCACATTCTGATACCCGGGTTCTGTCAGAGCTGCGGGTCTTTCCTGTAAGCTGGCAGTGAGTGTGATGAAGACACCAAGAAGGCATGTTGTAGGCGTCCAGATGTGTGGTTACCTTCCCGTAGCACCGCTTTTTGGAGGAGGTCCTGCCAGAGGAATGGTATGCCTCTTGGTACGAAGGCTGATATGCACGAGAGCTGGGAGTCATCTCAGCACTGAGTCCTTTCTGTCTCAGGAAAGCTTAGAATGTGCACATAAAGAATGTTATTTGGAGGGTCCCTGGAGCCTTTCTCATTTATATCTAAAAATTAAATTTTTCACATACACCCTGTGCTGTCACCATTGCTACCCTAAGTCACAATCATTACACCATTCCAGTGTATACTGAGTCATGGAGGTGCACAGGAGTACTGCTCACCATTGTGGACAAGAGACTCTTGCTTTAAGGGTCAAATTTATAGTGTCTAGCACATAGCAAAGTTTCTCTGTGTACAAATGAATGAATGTAATTACCTGGCAGGTAGTAATAGACTAGGTTAAAATGCAAGGATTGTAAAATTCCAAATATCGTGTGTGTGTGTGTGTGTGTGTATGTGTGTGTGTGTGTTTTCAATTGCACTGCACTGAAGCATTAGTTGAGCGGCAGGACATGTATCATCAACATGTAAACGGGTGTGTGACTTGGGACTGGTAAATTATAAAATTGTTCAATAACTATTTGTTGAGTGAATGGAAGTTGGAAAAGGCTGCGTCTGTCTTTTAGACACTTTAGTCATTCTGTGAGCTTAACAAACAAAATCTCATTAATACCAAATCCGTGGGAGCATGAGAAACGTGTAATGCTCTTAATTTCTCATTAAATGATTTGTGTTTATTGAAAATTGGCTTGAAGGTACACTGAACATAATTCATCATATTGGATTGAGGTGAGCGTGTATACCTGAGCCTTTTCCGTTACATAGAATGCACTCACAGTTCAGTGTTGGAATAGATGGTGGGGAAAGTGATGTCTTAATTTCTGGAAGGATTTGCTGAAAAGATGAGATGATGAGTTGGACGTTGGAGATCTTTCTCTTATGCGCCTGTGCCTTTTAGGTTTGTGCGATTGTTCCAGGCCTCCATTTATCCAGGCACGCTTTGTACGGCACTACAAGCAGATGAGAGAGAGCAAGGGCACTGAGGGGCTGGCGGAGGCAAATGTGAATCCCGTTTTTTCCTTATTAACTCACGAGGCCTGCTGGGTAGCAGCAGGCATTACCCGACATTTAATTGTGTGCTAGGTAAGGCTGGCACAGCTCCAGCGCCATGGAGGAGCAAGAATTACACTAATCAGCTGGGAGATACTGCATGTATTGATTAGAGTTGGATTTTGTTATGCAAAAAGTAAAATCCTTCTAAAATAGTGGGAAAGTAATTGAGAGTAATTAGACGGGCAGAGAGTTCCTGCACAGTTTTATAGAGGAAAGGGCACTTGGCCCCTTTGCTCCATGTATTTTCCCGGCAATGCTGGGGCAGTCTGGGAGTGCTGGGTCTAAATGGTGTGATCTCTGTCACCACTGAACTAGAAAGAGGGTAAATGGGCAGGCTGTGTAGATGAGGCACTAATGATCAACTTCCAGCAGTTTCTTCTTGGTGGCTCTGTGCTGCTGGAAACCTTTTTCTTTGTTTGGTTCTGGGGGCTTTCCATTTCTTTCTTTCGGCCTCCCTTGCAGCTTTGAGTTATTTTTAAAATCCCCGATGAGAAGTGAATTGGAACCCCAGTATCTTCGTGAACACCGGTGAGAACATTAAACCACACAGGAATTATCTGGAATCCCAGCATGTTTTGTGATTGCTTCCCCCTTTCCCCCAATTGAGAAAGCTTTGTAGTCTTTGGATGCCACAGAAAATACTTCATCTGTAAAATGGTGACCTGGAAGAGTATATTTGCATATCCTTTCTGGCCTCCTGGGCCCTTGCGCTCATAGGCAGTGTCTGCCACAAAATAGATGCTCAATGAGCATTTGCCAAGTGGATGAATGAATGAGCTGCTACGTAGGTACTGGATGCTGGAATGATTTCACATCTGTAGAAGTCATAGATGCTATTTGATGGAGTTCAAGCATCTTTATGATCTGCGATCCTGCGTCATTATGATCTGAGATCCTGAATAACAAGTAGGAAAAGGGGAATGGGGTTAGGGAGAAGAAAATGGCTAAGATTTATTTAGCATATGTTGTATTAGGCTCTTTGCATATGGAGTCTTGTTCTGGTATCAACTGTGTTCTAAGAGGTAGATGTTAGCATCATCGTTTCTCAGGTACAGATATGGGTAGGAATTGAACCAAGGTCATAGACCTTAATTGGCAGGACTGGGATTCAGACTCACAGCTCTTGCCAACAACCAGGGCTTTTCAAATAGAGCCACACAAATTCCCATGCAGGAGTGGGATGGTCTCATACATTCAGAGCCTCGTGGTGGAGCCTCAGTATGGGGCATGAGCATCATTCAGAGTTCTTTGCTGGCTGAGTATTGTGCTCCAAAACTTTTATGTGAATTTTACAATATCTTCTATAATGTGTTTATGTAAACATGACATATTTTAAATAAATTATCCGAGTACTTAATCCCTACCCCCCAAGAATCTTTGATTAAAAATGGACCCATCTAGGAGCTGGAGAGCATTATGCTAAGTGAAATAAGCCAGGCAGAGAAAGCTAAATATCACATGATCTCACTCATTTATGGAAAATAATGAATAGCATAAACTGATGAACAAAAACAGATCCAGAGACAGAGAAACATCGATCAGAACGTCAAACCTCAGGGAAGGTAGGGGAGGGTGGGGGTAAGGGGGAGAGATCAGCCAAAGGACTTGTATGCATGCATATAAGCCTAACCCAGGCGTCCTCAAACTACGGCCCATGGGCCACATGCGGGTGTTTTTGCCATTTTGTCTTTTTACTTCAAAATAAGATATGTGCAGTGTGCATAGGAATTTGTTCATAGTTTTTTTTTAAACTATAGTCCGGCCCTCCAACGGTCTGAGGGACACTGAACTGGCCCCCGGTTTGAAAAGTTTGAGGACCCCTGGAATGGACACAGACAACAGGGGGGTAAGGGCATGAATGGGTGGTTGCGGGAGTAATGGGGGAATAAGGACACATGTAATACCTTAATTAATAAAGAAATTAAAAAAAAGGACCCATCTAAAAGTTGTTCCCAGTATATCCTCTGGGACATCTCTGGAATTTCCATATAGAGAGAATCAGAGATGGCGATTGGTGGGAAGAGAGATTGGGGGGTCTATCTTGAAATTTTGTTTCCATGGCTAGTGTAGTTTTACTGAGATTGCATGCTTATTTTCGGGGGACTGGTGCTGTCAGAGATAGGACAGGTGCTACAGCTCATCATGATTCGATTCTTGTTTATCCAGGAGCTTTAAGCACCAGTAATAAACTTTTGTTAATCGAGTTTGAGAAGCAGGCTCAGAATTGTACCTCCCTGCATTATTTGAATAATAATAATAATAATAATAATAATAATGCTAGCAAGGACAAATACTAGGCACATAGTTAATTTACAAAGGGCTGTTTTATTATCCTGGTTTTACTGTATGGATGATAAAGTTAATGGAAGAAACGAGAAAAGGAGAATAGGGGTTAAGAATCCTGAAAAACAGAACACTCCCAAACTTCCTTATGGTCAGCACGCATTGAATTGATAGGATACTGTTAAAAGGAATTCTTAAAAAGATTAGTTGGGCAACATGTACTGAACTTGTATTTGTTTATAGAACTTTGCCATTTACAACTTCCTCATTCATTTTCGTATTTACTAGCAACAAACTGGACAAGAGGTTTACATGTATTATCTGAATTATCCCCCACACCTTTGAGGCGGGTACTATTTATTATCTCTCCTTCATGGATGAAGAAATGGAGGCACAGAGCTGAGTAACTTGCCCAAGGTGACATGGTTCAGGAGGCGTCAGTTAGGATTCTAACTTGGCTGTATCTCACTTTACAACCTTTGTTCACCACCCCTCTTCTGGGCCAACAGGTGTTTCTGTCCTCAGTGGAGTTCTGAGTGCCTGGCCTGTCCCAGGGGCCTTATTCATAGTTCGAGTGACTCTACAGTGATCCTGTGAAAGCATCCAGCATCCCTGAAAACACCTGCCAGTACAGTCCTGGCAAACCGGGCCCGATTCTCTAAAACTTGCATGTGCACCCAGGCCAGCAGGAAGCACATGGAGTGCCTCCAGGGAGTCCTGGCAGCAGCGCACAGCTCCCTCTTGGAACTGACGTTTCCCTTCCAGACTAGTCTGATAACCAAAGGAAGTGGAAAAGTGAACCAATGCCCCAAAAATGTGGGTTACAGCCCCTGCCCGAGCCATTCACCGCTCTCTGGAACTGACTTCAGAATGGTTGGGATGTTCTGAGTTCCTGTCATGTTACTAGTACTTCTGGGATTAAGAGTGACTGGCATGCCTTTTCCACCACGGTGCATGCCCCAGACAGGTTGGATCCAGAAGCTGGAGATCTGCTATTTTCTGATTTGGGCTTCACAGCTGAATGTAAATAAAAAGATGGGCGGTAGAATGTGGAAAATGGCATTAGCTTATTAGGGGTCTCATTTACTTAAATAAGTCTTTGAATTGCAATTACCCTCTGTCTTTGGAAGCGCTTTTTTGCTTTTTCTGTCCTCAGGTCCAAGGTCATTATTTAAAGGCTTCCTGTTTCACGGAAGAAGACTTACTGAAATATTAATTTCATTGCCTGAAGTACATTCATATGGTCTGGTGAAAACTTGAAGTTCTGTCAAAATCACAAAGTAATAGAGTTATTTTTTATGCTTTTGGAAAGGTGATTCAGGAATTTGAGTAATAGGCAGCTAAAACTTGACTCTCATTTTGCCTGTCTTTATGAGTAAAAAATCTTTATGTTCTTTGGTAATTACTGTAGTGAACAACCATAACTGAAATATTCACGGAACCATGGGGAAGGTTTTTTGGTTTGGTTTTCCTTTAATTGCACTATGACTGGGTTTGAATTTGATGCATAAGACTCTGGGAGAGAAATGAACTTGTGACATTTGAAGCTTGGAACTATTCTTCTTTTTTAAAAATATAGGTAGAGCTGGAGTATTCAGGATTTTGTTGAATGCCTTTTCAGTTTGTCACTGCTGGAACACAAAAGCTTGACTTCAGTGCTGCTTTTTCCTTGTTCTTGTGCAGCCTTGGCTGGGAGTGTAATTTAATCCAGTGCATTAAAAAGAAGTTTCATTCCTCAAGGGTAGAGGAAAAGTCCTCCATCCCTCTTAGTAGTAGCTAATGATGATAATACTTGCAAGCACAATTTATTACAACAAAATAAGACAGAACAAAAACAAGCCCCAAGCTTTAAAAGAAGGTTTTTTGCATCGTTACAGGCAACAGCCTCAGGCAGTAACAGATATTTTGAGAGAATTGGGCTCATTTTATTGACATATTGTTTTGTCTGTTGTGAGTAGACATGAATTATTCTTGGACCAACTAACATATATCAGTTGACGAAAGCCAGTAACTTACCTGGTCTCACTTTGGAAATAGCCTTCAAAGTTATTACTTGATTATGCTTTTCAGCTGGTTTTGCTCACAGAGTGACTCAGTAGCTCTTTGCCTGGCTGTTTTCCAGTCTATTTTATAATCCATACTTGTGCCCCTTCCTCACAACCTCCCAGCCCCACATTGCTGGAATCGGTTCTGTTTTACTTTAAAAAGCAGCTTGCTTAATGTCACAACAAAATAAAGCATGGATTAGAAACAGCATTGTACTTTCAGACTTAATGCCTTTGTGACATCTCATTGCTATGCAAATGAGATGCAAGAAGGTCATCCCTTTAGCAGTTGCTCCAGCCCTGGTATCTACTTGATATTCCTTGGCCAAACTTGCTAAGCATTCATTACTGGGCTAGCCTAGGTGTTTAACTCTTTGTGGGCTTTGAACTTGCTATTCTAGGCTGCCGCGCTTAACCATCTTTTTTAGTGGATGCTTTCATTTCAGGGACTTCTTTGTAGCTCTCCTCAGCTTCTCAGCTCGGGCTATCTCAGGAAACCCAGTACTCATATTTACAAGGTGCACTTGTTTTAATGCCCAGGCAGTATTGGGAAAGCTCATTTGTGATGTGTTTCTTTTGGCATCTCAAGTATTTTTATCATTTACTAAATACTGCATTTTTAGATAGGTGTTCTATTCCCTTGCGTCTCTGATGAGTTCTTGCAAATATTTCATAGAACAATGTATCTGTGCTGGTAAATGTTCATGTAATACTTATTTCAAAGTTGTCTGCATTTCAAATTTGATTTCATCTGATTTAGCAGATGTGTTAATAGTAAATAGTTACTGATGGTAGTGGAATCTGATTTTAATTCAGTAAGGACCAGCTACCTTTAATTTTGTATTTATTGATTGATTTTAGAAAGAGAGGGAAAGGGAGGGTGAGAGAGAATGAGAAACATCAGTTTGTTGTTCGACTCATTTATGCATTCATTGGTTGCTTCTTGTATGTGTCCTGAGCCAGGATCAAACCTGTAACCTTGGCGTATCGGGACCACACTTTAACCAAGTGAGCTACCTGTTCAGAGTACTGGGTTTTTGCTGATGTTTCATTTGCTTGGTTAAAGGGTGTTTTTAATTCACTAGTAAGATACTTTTTTTTTTTTTTAATAATTATAAAAGTACTAGAAGCCTGGTGCACGAATTTGTGCATGGGTGGGGTCCCTCGGGCTGGCTAGTGATTGGGGCCACAGGAGGTTGGTTGGGGCAGAGGGGCCATGGGAGGTTGGCTGTGGGAGTGCACTGACCACCAGAGGGCAGCTCCTGCATTGAGTGTCTGCCCTCTGGTGGTCAGTGCGCGTCATAGCGATCGGTGGACCGGTCGTTTGGGGTCTGGCCAGCCTGGCCAGGGGGAGGGGACATGGGCAGTTGGCCGGCCTGCCTGCTGGTCGAACTCCTGGTCGAAGGGACAATTTGCATATTAGCCTTTTATTATATAGGATTATATAGGATATACATTGAGTGGCCAGATTATTGTGCGTTCAGAGATCATCCTATATAATAAAAGCCTAATATGCTAAGTGTCCAGTCATCTGGTAGGCCATTCAACCAATCAAAGCATAATTTGTTAATGATATGCTAAGGCCGTTCAACTGCTCGCTATGACGTGCACTGACCACGAGGGGGCAGATACTCTGACTGGTAGGTTAGCTTGCTGCTGGGGTCTGGCTGATCGAGACTGAGCGAGACTGGCTGGACACGCCCTGGAGCACTCCGATGATCCCTCCCCGGCTGGCCAACCTCCTGTGTCCCTCTCTGGCCCCGATCATGCACCAATGGGGACCCTTGACCTAGCCTGTGCCCTCTTGCAATCCAGGCTGAGGGACATCTCCCCCCCCCCACCCACACACACACTGAGTGCACGAATTTCGTGCACTGGGCCTCCAGTACCTAATAATAGACAAACATGTAAATTGACCGTACCTCCGCTACACCCACAGCCAATTAGAGTGAGTATGCAAATTAACCCAACAAAGATGGAGGTTAATTTGCATACATAGGTGCCCAGCAGCCTGGGTCCTGAGAACTTTCTCAGCACGCAGGTCACTCCGAGGTAGGCCCCGCTGGGTCCTGAGCAACCTGGGAAGGGCCTGAGCCAGGGGGCTCCTGGGCAGGGGCGGAGCCAGCAATTGGAAGGAGCTGCGGGGCCCCTGCCCAGGTCCCAAGCCTCTGCCAGAGGCTTTGGTCCTAGGCAGGGGCGGAGCAGGCGATTGGAGGGAGCTGGCGGGCCCCTGCCCAGGCCCCGAGGCTTTAGGCCTTGCCAGGGGTGGATCCAGCAATCAGAGGGAGCTGGGGGACCCCTGCCCAGGCCCAAAGCCTCGGCCAGAGGCTTTGGGCCTGGGCAGGGGCGGAGCTAGCGATCAGAGGGAGCTGGGGGGCCCCTACCCAGGCCCGAGGCTTTAGGCCTTGGCAGGTTTGGAGCCAGCGATCAGAGGGAGCTGGGGAGCCCCTGCCCAGGCCCAGAGGCTTTAGGCCTTGGCAGGGATGGAGCTGAAGATCAGAGGCGGTAGGTGTGAACTACAGAGGAAATACCTTTTCTGACCGCTCATTGGGTAAGCTCCCTGTATGCCACTGGTAATATTCTTAGTAACTTGGGTATAAGAATCCAAAAAGGTGATTTGGGCTTTTCCACCACACTCCTGGAGAAAGAAAAAATAGCGTTTTGCTGCTGGAGGGCTAAGATATATCATATCCTGCCCTAGCCGGTTTGGCTCAGTGGATAATGCCTAGGCTTGCCGACCCCAGGGTCTGGGTTCAATTCTGATCAAGGGCATGTACCTAGGTTGCAGGCTCCTCCCTGGCTGGGGCCCAGATCAGGGCTCATTCAGGAGGCAACCAATCAAAGTGTTCCTCTCACTTTGATGTTTCTCTCCGTCTCTCCCTCTCTCTTCCACACTCTCTAAAAATCAATGGAAACATATCCTCAGGTGAGGATAAAAAAAAAAAAAGAAAGAAAGAAAGAAAGAAATATAATATCCTATGAAAGACACACCTTGAAAATGCCTAAAGAAAGTTGTCATTTTTTCATGGTGAAGGGACTGGAGTCCGTGTTGATGAAAACACTGGTGGCTGCAGTGACTGGCAGTGGCTGCAGCAGCGGGGTGATGGGGCTGGTGCCTTTCCCTGATCAGCCCGGTCGCCTCCCACAAAGGGAGGCCAGACTGCGGCTTAGGCCCGCTCCCCCTAAGCCATCAGTAGGACATCCCCCGAGGGCTCCCAGTATGTGAGAGGGGGAAGGTTGGGCTGAGGGACGCCCCCGCCCCCCAGTGTGTGTGTGTGTGTGTGTGTGTGTGTGTGTGTGTGTGTGTGTACACATATATATATATATATATATCTCCTATATAGTAAAAGCGTAATATGCAAATCAACCGAATGGTGGAAGGACTGGTTGGCATGGGGCGTGGCAGGTGAGCAGGCAGCACCAGGCCAGCCAAAGCGTGTGCCAGCGGGCAGAGGGAGGGGATGGCGATTGGGTGGGGAGGGGCGACAACCAGCCGTGGCAGAGGGACGATCGGGGGTGGGGGGTGGGGGGCGGGTAGGGCTGGCTGGCCATCCCCTGATCAGCCCACTGGGTTGCCTCCCGCAGAGGGAGTCCACCGGTGGTGGCGGCGTTGTCAGTGCGGTGTGGGGCTGGCCAGCACCGTCCCCTGATTGGCCTGCCCAATCGCCTCCCACAGAGGGAGGCCAGACGGACATCCCCTGAGGGCTTCCAGACTGCGAGAGGGCACAGGCCGGACTGAGGGACCTCCCCCCCCCCCCCCCCCCCCCCGCCGAGTGCACGAATTTTCGTGCACTGGGCCTCTAGAGTGTGTGTGTGTGTGTGTGTGTGTGTGTGTATATAATTCCAGTTTTGAATGAACCTTTTGCAGTTTGTGCAACTGGCCATATTTTAAATGGCTGACTTATTAAGTAATTATTCCAGTGGATTTTCTTTACACACACTGAGATACGGAGCTACCTGAACACTGAGTTTGCTCTGAGATTTTGGCAAAAATAACTGCTTACTCAAAGAAAGTGTACCTTACACTTGGTATAAGAAAGCTTGGGAACCGTGGAGAAAGCATTCATCTTTCACCACCGTCTCCTACATATTAAGAATTAGAATGATGACATTGATGGCAGGGGTGATTTGAACAACTTTGTGTTTAACTTGAGAATTCCAGAATGAGGATTAGACTCTTTTAAGGATTAAGAAGGCATCTCTGGATTAAGGTATTGAATGAAATACAAATTCTTTTTAAAGATGGTACTTTGCCCTCTTATAAACCAGTACCTTTCTAAAAGTGTCTTATCTGACTACAGGCTGGCATGAAGAACTGCTCAGACATCTAATAATGACAGGTTATCCTTAAATCTGCTGAGAGAGGCATTATGCCTTCATGATTTTTATCAAGGACCGTAGGAAACTACTAGTAGTTAAAATAGTGGAAGAATATTTGAAGGGCCAGTTACGTGCATCTTCAAAATGGAAGCTTAGAACCACCTATCCTGTGGTTCCCCAGTTCCTTTCCCGTTCTCTACTGGTTCATAAATATTCGTGGAGCTCTGTGATACTGTGGCATCTTGCTGGATGCTGGAAGGGTCAAGGAGATAAAAACAATACTGTTCTTGACCTAAAGCCATGGTTGGCAAACTGTGGCTCGCCAGCCACACGCGGCTCTTTGGCCCCTTGAGTGTGGCTCTTTCACAGAATACCACAACCTGGGCGAGTCTGTTTTGAAGAAGTTTAAGTTTAAAAAATTTGGCTCTCAAAAGAAATTTCAGTCGTCGTACTGTCGATATTTGGCTCTGTTGACTAATGGGTTTGCCGACCACTGACCTAAAGGAACTTAAGGTGTAGGGATGAGATAAGGCTGCCAGGTCCTATTCCAGGGACTAGAAAGTGGTGTTGCCCCAGTGGTTATGTCCTGCTGGTTCTGACATGAAAGGGTCCTCTCTGAACTCACCAGGGAATGGGTTTCCCACCTGGACCCTGTGGTCGCCTCTACGCAGGACTCCCCTTCCCATGCTGGCTCAGCCTGATGCCGTAGTTCACGGTGGCTTATGACCTAATAATTACCCCTGGGAGAGTCAGGTTTCTCAACTTGATGCTCCCGGTCCTTTCTGGCTTTTTAAAAGATTTATTCAAGGAAGGATTAGAAGAAAACCTTATTTATTAGGTCTGTCCTAGGAGACGGAATGAGCAACCTTTGGAGATAAGTTTTGTTTTGTTCTTTCTTAAATGGTGGTGAAATCTTTTCCCTTGAAGAAGCCCCACGCGTTCTCCTTTTGTAAAGAAACACGTATAATTTATGAGTTGTGAATTTGGGTTTACTAAAACAATGTTAGGCATTTAAAGTCAGGGAACAGTTGTATTAAATTTACAGGAATATCCCGATGCCTGGCAGCTGCCTCTTCTCCATTGCCTTCCTCTTTCCAGCTAAACCAGATGTTGAGTGCCAGACCTGTTGAATTGAAATCGACCAATATTGATTAAAATGAGAGGCGCCGAAAAAGGTAAAGACTCTGTATTAGCTAAAATGAGATAAAGTCTGCATTTCATTGGTCTCTGCTGTCATTGTTTCCATTACCCCAGATGATTCAGTGCAGAGTGTTCAGGCGTGGGTGAATTATAGTAGCAATAAGTTTTCTTTGGGGGCTTGTGGGCAAAGTTTTAAAAATGAGTTTGTTCAGAGTTAGATGGAAATGTATTTTGCTGGAAGCCTTGATTTTTTTCTCTTTTTTTAAAAAGGCCTTGGTCTATGTTTTAGGAAATTGCCTATTTTTTTCCTAAATAGAAAACTGTCAGACAATTTTAAAAAATTATTTGTTCAAATATTTGTAATTTTACATATTGTTTTATTTTTTTATATATTTTTTTATGTTAGTGGGGTGACGTTAGTCTACATGAACATAGAGGTTACATGTGTGGATTATTAGTTTATATAATCTATATATAGGACCATGTGCCCACGTCAAATTACCTATTGTTTTAGAAATCTACCTTCTTGTTACAAAGATGCTAGTTAATAAAATGCTGTACACTCACTGTTGTCATCATCGGCGTGTGCAAACACAGTGTTTAAAGAGTTCTACCTGGATCGCCGGCCTGCTCAGAGGGTTAAATGCTGCCAGATGAGCCACAGCACTTTGGCTTGTGGTCTGGAGTCTGAACCATAAGCCAAGATTCCAAGCCAGGAGCTTTTCCCTGGATATCATTTTTAAACAATGGAAGCAATCTTTATTAAAATACCTTAAAATAGTAAGCTCCAGCTATGTTACTGCTCATTATCTGTAATGACTGATAAAGATCAAAGCTTAAAGAAGTGAATGTCCAAGTATTTTTAATGTCTTTCTTATGAATTCATTATGACTCATAGCACAACCCTTTTCTTAGGCACACACTTGATTAAAATGCTCCTCTCTGCCTTCCCGCTTTTCCCTCAACTCCAGGGTCAGAAGCCCTTTTTTGGGTATTTAGAAGAGGCCTTTGAAGTAGCTTCACCCAATAAGACCTTGCAGTTAGCTAGTTATTCACTGACTTAGGAAGAAGGGAGGGAGGTTTTTTCAAATGTGAGATTTTGAGGTTATCCTATTGTTTTGTACTATGTTTAGATCATTGGCTCCCTGACTGAACTCCATGCTACTTTGGGGTAAGAACCCTTTCATGTTCATTTTGCAGCTGTGCATAGGATTGCTAGATCGAGTAAAAAAACAAAACAAAAAAAACAGCTTTCCAGTTAAATTTGAATTTCAGATAAGCAACAAACAGTTGTTTAGTAAAGTACGTCACAAACGTTGCATGAAATATATTTTTATTGGCAACCGGACTCCTGCACAGATCACAGCTTATCCTATGTAAAGTGTTGAGAGAGGGTTTGTTGAATGACTCAGTGAGCCTGTAGGTGGAAATATCTGATAGTCGAAAATGCTAACTTAGAGCACAGTAGAACTTGATTCAAGAGTCACCGTCACATGCATGGGGGGTGCTTGAAGCCCTGGAGATTGGCCAGGGTCATTGTGTAGACAGACCAGTGGTTCTCAACTGGAATGAGCCTCAGAATCATGTGGGAGGGTGTTGTAAAACATGGATTTCTGTGCCCCATCCATAATGTCTGATTTGGTAAGGTTTGGAGTGGGGCTCAAGGACTGCATTTCTTACAAGTTCCCAGGTAATGTCAGTTCTGCTGGTGTGAGACCAGACATTGGGAGCCACTATGTAGTAGGTATTCTAGAGGGGATCGGCAAATGTTTTCTGTAAAGGGCCAGACAGTAAATATTTTGGGCTTCATAATGTCTCTGATATACTTACTCAGCTCTGCCTTTGTAGCTTGAGAGCAGCCATAGATGATAAGATGATACGTAAAACGAGAGAACATGGCTATGTTTCAGTAAAGCTTTCATTTACAAAGGCAGGTGACTGACTGGCCCTGTTTGGCCCATGGAAGCTCCCATAGTTTGCAAGCCCTGCTCTAGAGTGACCAATGAGCATTAAGGATATTCCAGGTTTAAGAACTGGGCAGAGAAACAAGAACCAGAGGAAGAACAATCTGAGCGATGGTGGGAGATGCAAGCGAGGAGAGTTGTCCCCAAAGCCAAGGAATCATAGACTTTGAAGAATGAAAGCAGGAGTCACTCTCATCCACTGTTGCAGGGCAATTAAGGATGCAGGAGTGGATGAATGCTGAAAGAAGCCCTTGCATTTGGCAGTGAGGATGTAATAACTAACTGTTGACTGAGCAGTTTGAATAGAGTGGTGGGGAGGGAGGGATGCCTGCCAGATCGCAATGGGCTGAAGTAAAGGAAGAGGTGGAGGCAGTGAATTTTGAATACTCTTTCAAGAAGTTTGGCAGGGAAGGAATGAAGAGGGTAGGGGCTGAAGCTCAAGGAGAAAGTTGGGTTCAGGAAGTTTTTGTTGTTGTTACTGTTTTTGTTAATGAGGATAAGAGGAAAACAAGTATGTTTATAGGCAGAAAGGAAAGGACCAGTAGAAACAGGAGCCTGGGCTGCAAACACATTGTTTCCTAAGAAAATTGTACCCCCACGTTGTGCGGTATTGACTGAAAAGGGAGCAAATGAAAATACAGGAGAGGAGAGAGGATTAATGGAGAAAAGTTCTCAAAAGAGCCAGGATGGAGAGGGATTAAGAGAGCCTGCAGGGTCTCCTGCAGGGACTTCCAAGGAAGGCAAGTCAGGGCATTCCCAACTGATTGTTTCCTTGGAAAAGCTGGAAGCTAGGCTAGAGTGGGGGGAGTGTGGGAAACACTAGGGATTTGAAGGAAATTGGTGAAGGTTTGGAGTGGACAGTGAGGCAGAGAATACACCCAAGGTAAGTAACCAAGTTTACCAGGCTGCATTGAGGATCTGCTGGAGTTGGAGCTCATGAATTAGTGCATTGGTATCACCCCGTTATATGGGACTTTGCTGTTGTTCTTAGCAGCCTGGGGGCTGTAAAAAATAAAGCAGACGGAGGAGATACTCAGAATTGCAGCATGTTAAGAGATTTGAGTCAGATGCCCGTGAATGAGGATATTAAGGAAAACTAAGTGGAGAAGGAAAGGAAACCAAGTGAAGTCTTGGTGAAGGTGAAGGAACAGGTTTAGAGGGGGACAGAAGGACATTGGAGAGGATTGGAATTTCTTAGTGACTTCAGAGCTGTGGCAATTCCAAGGCATGGCAGAGGCCTGGGGTGTGGTGTGGAATTAGGCTCCGAAGTCCCGTTAGGAGGAGTGTTGTCAGAAATTGAGGTAAGTGCGTTGTGAAGGTTAGCGGGGTAGACCTGGAAGTCACACAAGGTGATAGCAGGAGAGGAGAAAGCTCTTGCCACAGCAGGGAGACCCGGTCCTCCACCTGCCTCACCCTCTGTGCCTGGCTGAGTTTTGAAACCCTGTCTCTTCTTTTGATTTCTGTAGGATCCCCCGAGTCCTTGCACATGTTTGCTTCTGCCCATGCCAGGTATGGCTTACCCCTTCTCTGACCACTTAAGTAATTCACCACACATGTTTACTCCCACTTTGCTCATTTTTTTCCACCCAGCAGAAGCATGAAGAAAGATTATAGGTACATAGAGTGCTTCTGTGTTGGGCACTTGAACTCTGTGACCATCCTTCCCAAAACAGACTGAAGTCATGTTCCAGTTTCCTCTATAGAAGAGAGGTGAAGTCCTCCTCCCTTCCAAGCATTGCTAGGTTCCTGGTTGTTAGGCATTGCTGGACATTTGCTGGGGACTTCAAGTCTGTATCGCAGCTGACTTCTTCGAGGAAGCCTGTCTGTTGTAAAATATTTGGGCTCATCTGTCTTTCATAGTCAAGCTTCTGATTTAAGATCATCTAAAAATAAGCCGGATCTCTTTCTATTAAAAAATACAAACTCATGCTCAGTTGGTTAGAACATCATCCCGATAGGCCAAGGTTGCTGGTTCCTTCTCGGAGGGCCCATACAGGAATCAACCAGTGAACCAATGAATGCATAAGTAAGTGCAACAACAAATCGATTCCTCCCTCCCCCCTCCCCTTTCTTCTCTCTAAATTAAACACAAACAAACTCATGTACACAACACATCAAGAATAACATTTAAATAAAATTTTAAGAAGGGTTTAAAACAGTTGGTTAAAACGGTTTCACTACAGAGGACCCATGCTTCAGTAGAAATATCTCCCCATTGCCCCAATCCTTCCTTTTTCTTTTTCTCTTTCTCTTAGGATACAACCATGTTCTTTCATCTCCAGAAAAGAGGACTATGTTTTAAATTTATTTTTGTCTTTGAAACTTTTTTTTTAAAATATGGGAATGGCTTGATTTCTATCTCATACTGTCATGTTATTAATTGAAAAGTCAGAGAAAATGAATTGGAACTAGTATCTTTTTTTTTTTTAAGTTTTGGAATCAACACATCTCACACTAGATTTCACAGCTCATACTATGGCATTACCCTCTGCACATTTCCCTCCAGTTAGGAATCACCAAAGATGTAAATATGAAAGGTAATTAATGCACGTTGGAGGAAGATTGTTAGAATAGCCATCTTGTGAATACCTTATCTGTTTGAGGAATGTGTAAAAGTTTACCCTTAGACTAAATCTGTGCTGAAAAGTTTACCCTATACTTGACATTGATCAGTATATTGAGAACTAAAACACTAAAAACAAATTTAAAGCCCGGCTGGCCTGGCTCAGTGTTTGATCGTCGACCTATGAACCAGGAGGTTACAGTTCGATTCCAGTCAGGGCACATGCCCAGGTTGTGGGATCCATTCCCGATAGGGGGCGTGCAGGAGGCAGCCGATCAATGATTCTCTCTCATCATTGATGTTTCTATCTCTCTCTTCCTCTCCCTTCCTCTCTGAAATCAATAAAATTAAAAAAAAGAAAAAAATTCTTTAAAACTCTATCCCAACTTAGTTTATGTATATTGCTGTTGCAGAAAATAATAGGTATTGGACAAAGAGAAATAACTGATGGGAATAGAACTTGGGTATCAAACATAGGATCTCAGAACTTACCACATAGCAATGGTATTTCTTGGTACATTTTGGATAGGCATATAGTTTGGTATTTCAATAGCCTGTACATAAGTATAGATAATCCCTAAGGGCAGAATAAATTCCAACAACATAATAGCTACATTAATGATCCTGAAAGGATGTAAGAGTCATGGACAGTTAGGACTGGAAGAAAATTTAGAGTGAATCTGATTTACTTTTTTTTTTTTTTACGGATGAATTGAGATTCATAGAGGGCTACTGAATTGCCCAGGATCACATAACTAATTTAGGGACCTGCTGAAATACTGTGTGCCTTCAGGAATTGGCCATCTATTTTTAAGCACTTGCATTTTCAGCACTTAAGGCTCAATTTTAAAGTTGTAGAGGGCATATTAAATACTTATTTGTGGTTTACAAGTAAGTTAATGTACTACCTGCATTTTGCTCACAAAACATGGGAACATTTTGACAGCTACTTCACTCTGGAAACAAACATTATCACCTCAAAGTGAACTTGCAGGAAGCAATTGAGATGGAAATGATGATCCTGAGGAGGGATGGGAGATTGTAACAAGGCAGCCTGTGTTTGTGGGTACAGACCCACCACCTGTTGACTTAGGAGAAGTGAAAATGCAGGGTGACAAGCACTCTGAAATGTGTCTCTCTCATCCATCAGTGTTTATCAGAATTGGAGGTCTTAGTAAGTGAACTGAATGCTTTCAATCCAGGCAGACCAGTAATTGCCATCGACCAGGCATTCTGTCACACCTGCCTGCTTTTCTTTCTTTTTCTCTTTACTTCATTACATATTGATTGACTTCTTGGGTTTTACAAGTTCATAAATCACCTTCTTTTGAGAGGTTTCTTGCCTTTTGTGTGTGTAGAATGAGAGTACTGGAAAAGATTGATACTCGAATCATAGCAACAAAGAACTTCATCTTTCAGGTTCATATGCAAGAGTGAAGCATCAAAAGATAGTGTCATTATGATGAAACAAATTTAAAAGCAGTGCAAACACCTTATAAAATCCTGTGGCCCTATTAGCCAGCCCTCCTCAGTTGGATGGAACCTCTTGCCTTGTTGCACACATGGAAGTCATCAGAGAGAGTGGGAGAGACTTTACAATCAAGAGAGTTTAATATTAATTACATGATGAGATGCCACCCTTGTAAATAATGACAGACATTATTACCCGATTGCAAATCTGTAATCTTGGTTCAGGATAGAATACCGTTTCATCAGTTTTGGAGGGTTATATTTTATATTGCCTACGATAGAGTAATAGATGAGTTTATACCTATGATCTTTTCTGCTCCTAAAATTTTCTGAATGAATAAGTCTTAGGAATCAAAGTTTGGTTATATTTTTATGAAAAAAGTGTCCATTATTCTTTCTGCTGTGGACATTTTAAAATTCCTGTTTTATGGATGAGTCCTAAAATATTCATTTTTATAGTTTCTAGATAGACACTGATACATAAACAATTTTTTTTGCTCTTTCTAGCATCTCAGTGTTCTTGATTGTAAGATAAGCAGTTATCTGACATTTGAAATTCTTGTTTTATAGATGAGTTTTATAACATTTTTTTCCTGTTTACAAACCGGTATATAAATACCGAAGGGGATAGTTTTCTATATTTTAGTATCTGTGTATTGTTGTTTTTTATATTTTTTTATATTTTTACAGAGAGGAAGGGAGAGGGATAGAGAGTTAGAAACATCGATGAGAGAGAAGCATGGATCAGCTGCCTCCTGCACACCCCCTACTGGGGATGTGCCTGCAATCAAGGTACGTGCCCTTGACCGGAATCGAACCTGGGACCCTTGAGTCCCCAGGCCGACACTCTATCCAGTGAGCCAAACCAGCTAGGGCAGTATCTGTGTGTTTTTAATATAATATAAACCACTTATATGGGACTTTTAATGGAAAGGCATGTGCAAGTTGTACAGTATTAATACCTATTGTTTTCTTAAATAGCAAGTCAGTCAACTTGGTAAGCCAGTAATCCAGTATTGGCAACAACAAAAAATCATAGTCCAGGCAGTCCTTAACAACTGATTTAATTTGGAGATATTCAGTCATTCCTGTCTGAATTAATTTAATTTCTGATGGCCAGTTTAATACATCAAAAGGGAAAAAGAAAGCCAAAGTGAATTTGAGAATGTTTGTAATTAATAGAGCTGACTTCTGAAGAACTGCAGACTGCTAAACCCTTACATGAGAGAAGTGGCTTATTCTGAAGGTACCGTGCTTAGAAAGAGCAAAACAAATGAGGCTTGAGAAGAGGGTCTCTGCACCAATTTCCACTTTTGTGACTCAGAGCCATGGCTAATATTTTCTCCATGAGGATGAGGCAGGAGGACAGGAAATGTTCTGGGAATAGCTGTCATTTCTTAACACAGTTTGCAAACAGGATTTACAGGCATGAGTGTGTCTTTTGCCTTAGTTTAGAGAAATGACATTAGCTCTCACAGTGTTGCTTCAGAAAGGCAAATCAATGAAGTGATGTGATAAAAGATTGCCATGTTCACTGTGGGTCAGTCCATTTCTACAGTACATGTGGTGTTTTCCTGAGACAATTTTAGTAAACATACAGATTCAGAGACATTCCCTTTAAACCAAAAGCAAAAAAAAAAAAAAAACAAAAACAAAAAACCCTCAATGGAATACATGTCAAGTGCCTTAGTAATAAAAAGCATCACTATTAATTGACAGCCAATACTGTGCTGCTTACTGTATAGATCGTCTATGTAAGTTTCACTGCTTTTGAGGTAGGTACTACTCTTCAGCTTTATATGAGGAACTTGAGCCTGAGGGAGGGTAATTTGTTGATGGTTCCACACATGATAAGTAATGGAACCCAAGTATGTTGGAGATCATAGTTTTTCTTTAAAGGCTATGGCATATATCATATACTAGTTGAATTCATCTAATTTCTTGTCTTAATTTCTTTAGAAACTTTTACAATATTACATTTGGGCAAAAAAAAGCAGGTGCATAATTTAAAACAATGGAAAATAACTGATGAAGTTATTGAGTAAAGTTACCTCATGATTATTGTAGATTTTCCACAAATAGGACATTTTTCCTATCCTAGTTTCCTTACCTCTCATTTCTTCAGAAATGTGCTTAAGGAGTTCATACATTTTTTACTACTCATTGAAACCTAATTTAAAAAAGATAAGTCTGCGGAGGAAAGGCCCACAAATTACATTTCATAATTACAAGTGATTTTTCCATTAGTTCATTGAAAAATTAATCAGAAATTTGAGTGCTTACTTTGTGTCAGCTTTCTGAAGCCACCGGTGGTGATACATGGGGGACAGGACAGGCAAGGTCCTGCCTTCCTAAGACGTACGGTTTTCTGGGGAGAGACAGATAGTAAATAAGATGTGACTTGCTTTTATCCACTTTTCAATTGTCTGTGACCTAGAAAGACGCAGTGAACACGTGCATGCGTTGAAAGTGCTGTTAGTGTACTTGGCAAACTGTTCCTTCCCTTCTGTTTTGCGTTAACAGACCAGACAGTTCCACACACATAACTCACTGGCTACTTTTGAAAACGTGGTTAGGTCACCTAGGGTTGTATATTACTCCATTTTCAACAGTTTGTGAAATATCAAGGCTCCGAGGGCCTGGAGCTGGTCAGCAATGTGTAAAGGGATCAGAAGCCGCTTGGCTGGGGGACCTTCTGGAGAGGCTCCAGGGCGTCAAGGACCACACGTCTGAGGGGAGGCATGAAGCGCCAGAGAGAAGAATGCAGAAAATAAATGTAGCGACTTTGCCGAATACCAGCGTTTAACACAATCCTTGGGATGGAGAGCTCTTTCTAGGAAGTTATGTGTCTGGGTCAGTGAAATGGAATCCAGTGAAGTCCTTTAGCCTCATCTGCCCTCTGTGACCATCTCAGCCACTAGCCATCCGCATTGCCCCAAAGTGACATGGTTAAACAGCTGCAGAGCTGGGACTGGACCTTTTGACCCTTTCTTAGGAGTCCTGTGCTTATGGTTCTTTGAGGTGACAGTAAGGAGAGAACAGCTTTCCTAACTAAATCATGTCAACTGAGAACCTCAAAGAATTTACTTGGCTTCAAACAGTGCACTGGATCCATGCATCATTTCCCTTCCTTTCTACTGACGTTTGTTTCTCTAACACAGTCACATGCGAGTGTGAATGCTTTTCCCTAAGCTGTGGTCCCAAAACCTGGCGGAGCATCAGAATCAAGGAGGTTCTAAAACACAGATCCCCAGGATCCACAGACTGTGGCTCATAATTGGCGAAGCGTAAGCAAGTAAGAGCCGGTAAACCTTCCTCCAATAGCAACATTCTTTTTATGCCCCCCTCCTTCATCAGCCCCCCTCCTCTCCTCCTGCGCTGTAGAACTTCGGAGTGAGTTGTGAATATCCCATGATGCTTTTCCCAGGGGGCTTGACCTTCCCTTTGAGATCAGCAGTCAAGCCTAAGCACCTCGTGCTCCTTCTAATTTTGTTGCCACACTTCCCTACTACCCCTGCCTTTTTGCCCAAATCGAGCAGTTTGTAGGAGTTGGTGTGCATCAAGTGGACTCACTCACCCCTTCCCCGTTGCCTGGGGAGCAGCCTTGTGGCTTATCTTTTATTCCCTTTGAACAGTGGTGGGAGGCCCTGGGCAGGAACTGTGCAAGTCTGGCCGAGTTTCCTGCTGTGATGCTGAAGCCTTTCTCCCTGCCCCAGGTCCTGAGTGGATTAGGGTAATGTGTCCACGCAGAGGGAGCAACGTTGGTCTATCACACCATCGTAGGGCTGTCTACCCCTTTCTCCGGCCCCCATCTTCTGGAAGGCTTGTTTCCCTTCCTCTACCCAGTGCTTTCAGATTTGGTCCCACCTCTTTTGGGGGGGACTCTCTCTTCAGTTGATCTGCTTTTCCTTGGTATAAAGGGTGGGCCAAAAGTAGTTTTACAGTTGTCAGTACACGAAACACAGTTTTCTTGTATTATTTGTTAATTATTGTATTATTTTTCACATGAACAACGGTAAACCTCCTTTCGCCCCACCCTGTACTTGAACATGTCAACACTAACTTCACAGTTAATAATTGCCCTTCTTTGTTATTCATTCTTTCTGCTTATTTCCTTGGTTTCTGTTCTGAGTTTTTCCCTCCAAGGAATGGGACTTGGTGCTTTCCTTTGCCAAGTGCACCTAGGACCTGTTTATTGGCTCTTTGAAAAGGAAACCAACTGGAAATCAGCCTAAGGATGATTATTGAGTACTTGGGATTTATAGAGAGCATTTCTTCACAGCAACTCAGGTTTCTTTTAACGTGAAGTAATACCCTTCCTAGACAAAATTGTAACTGTGATTTAGCTGTTCTCTTTCTTCTCAGTACTTTTTTAATAGGCAGGTTTTAAGAAAGTCAGCCTTTGTGAGGAATTTGCTTACTTCAGAAACATCCAAAGCTAAGAGGTCTAGGCTGACAGCAGATTCATTAAGTTATAAAACCTCAAATGGGAAGAGATTTAGAAAAGATTTCTAGCCTACTGTTAGTGAATTCTGGAATGAAAAGATCACATGGCACATTCCTAGATCACTCTGAGATTTAATTCATTTGGGTTTGGAACTAATTCAAATCAGGTATCCGTAGTTCCCTGACCTTTTAAAGAAGTGGCATCCTTTCTTGACATTGAAATCCTTCCTGGAAGCTCCAGATTGAACTAGATAAAATTGAAGTTCCTCTGGTTTCAGGGGGAGAGAAGTCTGTACTTTGATGGGCTCTGGGTGAAGGGTTCTTTGTTCTTTCTACCTGTATGTGTGCTTCTTGCTGAGAGATGGAAGGTGGAGGCAAAGCAGAAACCCAGCAGCTCGGCCGTTTCTCTGTGGTCTATGAAAACTATACCGCCTCTTCCACACCAAGGGCCCTGTTCTCCACATCCAAATATGGTCAGTGTGTCAAGACTTAAGAAATGTTGATATCTTGAGAAATCTCACGGAAGGATCCAAGATCCTGTCTTATTAGACATCAGTTTTATTTTTTATTCACCAGAATGTTACTGAGCTGAAAACTTGCACTAATGCATTTTAGAAAGATTTTAAAGGACAAAGTATAAAAAAGAAGTTTCAAATAATTAAGATCTTGCTGGCTAGAACTATTGATTTTTTTTCCCCAATAAGAATTTGAAGAAAAAAAATGGCATTGCTGTATATTAAAACTTTTCTATATTAAAACTTTCAAATCATTAGGCAGGGAGGGAGCTTAGGTAAACTCCAAGGGAATGTTGGATGCCAGGCTGGAGGATTCAGAACAACTTGAGATTTTAGGACTGGGGAAAGCATGTTATATGACATGTTACCCTATTGAACCTGTAAACTGATCTAATTCCTAGGAGTAACATAGACAGCCAAGGAGGGATGGAAGGAAGGTTGGCATTTTGAAACTTTATCAGCAGCTATCTTGTATTGTTTTTGAAATTCAGCAGTTGAATAAACAATTCCAAATGGGCAAGAATTGGGAAGTGGTCATTGCCTTTGTAGATGCTAGTGGCTCCATCAGCAGCATCAGAAATCTGGTTCCCTGCTTTTCCAGGTCCCCTATTAGATCCTGTCACAGGGTCCTCGCTGTCTTGTAGCAATGATCCTGACTTTATTTAATGAATCATTTGCATGATTTTTCATTGTAGGGTTTTTTGTTTGTTGGTTGGTTGGTAAATTTTATTTAAGTATTTGGATCATTTTTAATGTTAGGATTTAAAAAATAAAATTGTCTTATTTGTTTCTACTCTCCTTGTGGGCAGACACAGTGTTTGTCTTCTTCATTACTGGATCCCCACTACCCAGCATAGTCCCTGCAATGTCCTAGAGACTTGATAACAAAGCATATTTGAAGAATGGCTGAATGACTATGGAAACAGTCAGCCCCTACATTTTCCTCAGGGAAGAGGACTTGTGGTGGATGCTTTGGATATCAGTGGAGTACTTAGGAACATGTTGCTGTGGACCAAGCCTGGTTCTGCTACTCCTTAGGCTCTTAGGACATTAGGAATTTACTTTCTGTGCTTTAATGTCCTTCTCTTTAAATAGATAATAATAATGGCACCCACCTTATAGAATTTTATTATTATGAATCTGGGATCTGGCACATAGTAAGTGCTCATCAACTGAGCAGTGGTGTAAGTGTAGAGGAACCTGCTCGTTAAGATGAAATTCAGGAGTAATTCCACTGCCATATACTTTTGAGACTGTCACTAATTAGAAACAGGGCCATTGCTCTGACAAAGATGTCAGGAGTGGGTGAAACCAGAGAAGGCATTGCCCAAGTCATTGATATGTGGAGGTGACATCTGTCCCATTACAACAGAGAAAATCAGGTAAAACTAGATGCTGAGTCTGTTGCAAATACCCTTAAATTGTGTGAAAAACTAATCTACAAAATTAAAAAAAAAAAACTCTCTTACCTGGATATTGCAGTGTGACAAGGGATAATAGATTAGTGTTCTTGAGCCTAGATGACACTGAGTATTTCGGGCTGTTTTGTTTCACCTTTTCCCTCTTCCACTTTGAAAAGATTTGGCATCCATCTGTTGGCACAGAAGCAGGTCACCTATGGAGCAGGGCATGTTGCTCCAGGAGGAAGATGGGCTTTGGCGGAGACCACCCTAGGAAGAGTGCACACTTAGTTCACGTACACTGTGGAGATGCTCATGGCCTCTCTCGGCGACAGAGGAATGCTTTCAGTGTTTGGAATTTATCGTCGGGGAGTTTCCAAGTGAGCAAGATTATGTATGACTCATTTGTAAAGCTTATAAAATACTGTAAATCATAGATAGAAGACGTCCTCCCGATTTAATATTCTTAATATTATAAACAAACAAGGTTATAAATAGATAAAAAGGAGGTAGAGAATTATAAAAACCGAAGTACAAAACCAGAAAGAAGAAAAACAACCCAGGCATCATTTGGCATGTGTGAATCAAGCTTTTCTAAATGCAAGGTGCTGTGGTTCTATTAAGTTTAGAAGTAAATGAAGTGCTTTTATTGCATCATAATTTACTATGGATTTACTCTGGCATACAGGATGCTCTGTGCTAAGCATTTGATTATGTGTTGTGTCAAGATCATCTAAGTTGTATGAGGTAGGTATTATGCCCAATTTATTGTTGAAAAACAGAGGTTTAGAGACATCACTTAATTTGTCTGAGATTATACAGCTAATAACTTGTGGAGCCAGGATTGGAACCCAGATCTGCCCTCATCCCCACACTGTATTGTTGACCACAGTTAGGCTATAAATCACACTATCTCAGCCCTGGGGAAACTTGCATCCTGTAACACTAACAGCAGGTCCTAGGTTGGTGAGAAAACCTTGCTCCTCTCACTAATGTTTTGAATGTTCTAGAAGTTGGTAGCCTGCTTTTGAGCATTCTGGCATCGAAAAAACAACAACACCCAAAATAAAAACCTGTGACCTAGCTCAGAAGTTGTCATTTTTTCCGAGAATGACAGCACCAAAAAAATCCCCAGAGGAGTGAGACTTGTTGGGGAGAACAACTATGGTAATACGGTTAACTCAGAAATGCATAAAAGCATGATGTGTTCTTTTTCATTTGTGCCTAGAATTGTTTTTGCTTCTTTGCAAAAAAGCAGAGATCCTGGTTTTCGGCTGTTTGCAATTTCAGCTCAGGTCTTATTATAAAGTTTACATTTAAAGCTTTGCAGTGGCACCAGGTTCCGGCTGAATTTGAAAGTAACTGTGGGGGAGACAACTTTAACATTTCCCCGGGGAAGTGGACTGGAAAACTGCTAGAGAGTGAACTATAGGGAACGACCTTGAATTGGGCTCTTGGGTTGTATATAATTACCTAATGGATTTTCCATCTCAAAATTTTAGGAAAGAAAAAAACACCTTTCAAAAGGTAACAAAAAAGTGAAACTGGTAACCCCTTCCATTTTTCTCCAGGACTGTGAACTCCTGTTCTCCTGGCCAGCCTTTGAAGAATGGGTGGGTACTGGAATAGAGGCAAGCAACGGAGAGAAATCAGATTGATGTGGGACCGAAAACAGAAATTACCTAGCCCCTTTCCCCTTCAAAATCATTGCGAGTGCTGAGATTCAGCTCCATTCAAGATGGCTTTGGGTGCAGCTGGAACTATATTTTAATGAACAATATAAACTAATTATAATTAAGCATTTTATTTTTCCATAGTCTCTAAAGGTATTCATTGAGTGTGGCTTAGCTGTTTGCATACCAAGGTTTCTTGGTCACAATGTCCCAGTATGTAATCAGTTTTCACCCAGAACACTTCCCATACTCCATCCCCATCTTGCTTGGAAATTGTATCTGGAATCAGGAACTTAAAGGGAGTTTCCCCCCCTCTGGATATATCCCAATACCTTTTCTATTTTAATGTGTTTTATGATTATTCATGTTGTCCCTGAATGACACTGTATCTGCTCTTACTACCTTTCCTACTTCTCTAAATTTAATTATTGGCTGATGTATGTAAGACTATGCTTGGCTTTGGGACTAACTATGCTCCTATACAGGGAACCAGCCAAATATATTCACCTGAACAGTAAGTGAGAGTTCTTCCTGTGTGCTTAATATTGTGTTACTGCCGAGGTGGACCCACAAAGGAAACGAACACCAGCTCACTGCTTTCTGCATTGAGAGAAGTAAGTCATTTACAGAAGAAATGGAAATACCTGGTATATATGGAGCAAGCTGTAAGGGCTCAAAGTGCTATGAAGTTCAGACAGGGTGATTTCATTTGGCTTGAGGGGTCATGGGAGAGATCCTCTGATTTAGCTAGTGTTGACTGTGCCAAGAAGGGACATTCCAGCTAGGTACAGCAACATGAGTGGAGGCCCAGGATTGGGCAGTGCAGAGTATTGTTTGTGTGGAGGGTGGTAGTATGGAGAGACAATTGGAGCCAGATTTCGAATAGTCCTGGGTGTCAGGGAGGAAACTTGGACCTTATCAATGAAAAAGTGGGGCTCAGCTGAAAAAAATAAGAGCATCTTGGCATTATTCTGAGAACCAGGGTTAGTGTAGAGTTATATGGAGGCTGTGTAGTGTGCACAGTGAATTGGAAAGACATGGGGGGAGAAAGAGAGCGAGAGAGAGAGAGAGACAGAGAGATAGAGAGACAGAGAGACAGAGAGAGAGAGAGGCAGGTGAGTTAGGATGAATGGTAATAAGGGATGGATGTAGAGTGGATACGATGGAGATGGGGACCAGAGACCAAGACTATGGTGGAAGGAGAACCAACAGTTGAACCACTGATTCAGTATGAGGAGGAAGCTGAAGGGCTAGAGGTTGGATGACAACGGGAAAGATGGTGACGGTAACAGAATTAGGTGAGGAAGGAGGATACATCTTTCAGAGCTTGATCTGACATTTTCTTAGCCCTGTAATCTTAGGCAAGTACTTTACACCCCTGAGCATGTTTCTGCACTTGGGAAATATATATTCAATTCTTATGATTCAATATTTCAAATATTATTTTTTAAAAGAAAAATAGAGAATGAAATGGTTCGAACAGTTCTCAGAAAGCGAGAAAAGGAAAGAGCAGGAAATAGAATATGGAAATTTTCTGAACCTCCTGCCACTGCATAAAATTTAGACTATTGACATTTAAAGCAGAAAAATGCAATTTGAATGAGTAACGGAAGGGTATGTTAGTTAGTGAAGAGGAAATTTTTCCCTTGGACACTTAAGATGACAGTAATGTGGGGCAGCACCGACACTGGCCACATATCAAGGCAAATTGTGTAATGTGTGTAATAAATAGGAAACAGGTTGAAATTTACTAAGAGACCACACTAGTGAAGATGTAATGAATATTATGAGCTTAAAAAATGGTACCTTCAAGTTCCTGTCCTACCTTTAGAGGCGGTTGATGATACAAGAATATTTCCACGTGGCACTGGTGGTATCGGTGTATGTAGTGCTCAAACTCAATATTCAGAAAGAACTCGACTGTTTTTGTACATCTGACAACTTGTAAATAAACTTAGGGCTTCTAAGTTGCTTGACGTTTTGTTGAGTAGAAATGAATTGGAAAGGAACCAGACCTGTCATTGAAAACTAATGGGTTGAGCTTTCTTCAATGCTGGAGGGAACCTAAATGACCTCCCCAGGTTTTAAAGGAGAAAGTTTTCAACCTGCTTTCATCTCCTCTTCCTTTGGGTATTTTTCACATAGCGGGTGGAGAGCAGAAGATGTGGTTGGGGTGTTTTTAAGAATGGACGGAAGCTTGCCCTTACGTCTTCCAAGGATAAGACTGGTTTACGTATCAGGGATAGGATCTGTTACAGCCCAAACAGCTGCTATTTTTGAGGCAGTAAAGTGGAGTTGAAGAGCCTTGCACAGCTGTCATGCAGAATTCCAAGCACCCATTTGATAAAACCTGTTGGTGTGACCCGGATTCTTGGGCAGATGCAACCGTTGACTGTACCCTCTTTCCCCTCTAGCCCTCTTCTTTCATCAGGTTTGTTTTTGTTTCCTATTAGGAATGTTCCAGATTTAGCAGCTTAGAAGTGGTGTATGTGTATATGTGTGAATGTGTGTGTGTGTTTTAAGAGTATTCATTGGTGTGATTGAACTCTGACTCCTATTTGTCTTCTAGGCATCAAAAGAAAAAAAAAATGACTCAGGGCACTGGAAATGTTGCCCTGTAGGGAAAAAGAAGAGCAGAAATCCTTATCAGCTTTCTTATTTGGTTATAAAAGTGGTAAGGCATGAAATTGGAACAGATGGCATAAAAATAGCTGGACTTTTTGCCTCTAGTTGAATTTTGCTGACAATTTCTTTAAAATCTTTGTAAACTTAACATGTTTAATAGTTCTCTAAGGGCTTTCAAGGCCTTATGGGTAAATGTATCAGTGTAACATGGTCTCAGCCAGGTATATTACAGGAAATAGGCCATAAGAGAACTCAGAACTCAGGATCTAGACCAGGAAGGCTATAGGAAGTGTCTGTAACAAAGTTAGGATCTCACCTGGTCCATTATCTGTCCTGAAGGTGAGAAGCTGTAGTTGCCATCTCAGTGGGTGTGAGCAGTAGATGGCCTATGTTTGATAAGTTGGAGCTGACCTTGGAACATTAATAGAAGAGTTGAGAAGATTTTGAGAATTGTAAGCTGACTGAGTAGGCTGACTTGCAGGACATCAGATAGACAGCAAAATAACTTAAGTAGTGGGTATCCGATTCCCTTTTTGTCTGCAGATATTAAGCAGTTTGAATAGCTGGGGGAAAATGTTATATCATTATCTGTGGGTAGCGTGGTGATAGTTTATTATAGGGCAGAGTTACTGAAGGAGAAGGAGATGTATCATTATTCATATTAAAAAATGCTGTGACAATGAACTCCTTCAGATGACTGTTGTTCCATAAATCATCCCAAATCCCTATACTCAGGGGATTTTTTTTTACAAGATAGTATTTTCAGAGGCAAAATTATTTTAATTTCTTCATGGGAGGAATTTTAGAATGTAGGAAAGACTTCATCCACGCCAGAAAGCCATTTGCTGAGTTCCTATCTTTAAATAGGAAAGGTGAGGAGGACTCTGCCCAGTGTAAAGATATCTTAAAGCAATATGCATATTTAATTTTTTCTTTTCTTTATATTTTATTGCTTAAATCCCTAGAAGAGTAAATGGACTCAGGCATTATTTTTTTTCCTTCGTTACCTAGAAACAGTTGCACAAAGGCTACCATGTTAGAATACCTTTTGCTTACCAGAGACATCTGCAAAGATGGAATAGTGATAAGAACCTCTAAGAAGGAACATTTACTTAGAAATTCTATCGAATAGCTAACAAAATACGAGGAGACCTTTTTAGCTGCCCTTGACTGGTAATAACTGTTCATAAGTAGTTGTTATTTTTTTTTAAATTCTAGTCTATTGTTTTTATTTTTTAAATTCTTTATTGTTTTAAGTATTACATATGTCTCCTTTTCCTCCATTGACCTCTCCCCAGCCATTTCCACCCCCCAGCACATGCCCTAACCCCCTAATTGTCTATGTCTATGAGTTATGCATATGTACATACTCATGTCCATTGGTTGATCTCCATCCCCTCACCCCCTGTCTTCCCTCTGATGATGGACAGTCTGTTTGATGCTTCTATGTCTCTGGATCTATTTTTGTTCATCAGTTTGTGTTGTTCATTATATTCCACAAATGAGTGAAATCATGTGATGTTTATCTTTCTCCGACTGGCTTATTTCGCTTAGCATAATGTTCTCCAGGTCCATCTATGCTGTTGCAAATGGTAAGAGTTCCTTCTCTTTTACACCAGTGTAATATTCCATTGTGTAGATGTACCACAGTTTTTTAATCCATTCATCTGCTGATGGGCACTTAGGATGTTACCAAATCTTAGCTATTGTAAATTGTGCTACTATGAATATAGGGGTGCATATATCCTTTTTGATTAGTGTTTCTGATTTCTTGGGATATATTCCTAGAAGTGGGATCACTGGGTCAAATGGGAGTTCCATTTTTAATTTTTTGAGAAAACTCCATACTGTTTTCCACAGTGGCTGCACCAGTCTGCATCTCCACTAGCAGTGCATGAGGGTTCCTTTTTCTCTACATCCTCCCCAGCACTTGTCCTTTGTTGATTTGTTGATGATAGCCATTCTGACAGGTGTGAGATGGTATTTCATTGTCGTTTTGATTTGCATCTCTCTGATGATTAGTGACTTTGAGTATGTTTTCAATGCAATCCACATTAAAATACCAATGACATATTTCACAGACCTAGAACAAACTTTCCAAAAATTCATATGGAATAAAAAATGACCTCGAATAGCCACAGCAATCCTGAGAAAGAAGAACAAAGTAGGAGGGATCACAATACCAGATGTCAAGCTATATTACAAAGCCACTGTTCTCAAAACTGCCTGGTAGTGGCATAAGAACAGACATATAGACCAATGGAACAAAACAGAGAACCCAGAAATCAACTTCAGCCTTTATGTTTAATTAATATTTTACAAAGGAGGCAAGAGCATACAATGGAGTCAAGACAGTCTCTTCAATAAATGGTGTTAGGAAAATTGGACAGATACATGCAAAAAAATGAAACTAGACCACCAACTTACACCATACACAAAAATAAACTCAAAATGGATAAAGGACTTAAACATAAGATGGGAAACCATAAAAGTCTTAGAAGAATCCATAGGCAGCAAAATATCAGACATAGGTCATAGCAATATCTTTACTGATACAACTCCTAAGACAATGGAAACTAAGGAGAAAATAAACAAATGGGACTACATCAAACTAAAAAGCTTCTGCACGCAAAAAAAAACATCAACAGAACAGCAAGAGAGTCCACTTATAGGGGACTCATACAACTTAACAAAAGGAAGATAAACAATCCAATAAAAAAATGAGCAAAGGACCTAAATAGACACTTTTCAAAAGAGGACATACAGAAGGCCAAGAGACATATGAAAACGTGTTCATAGTTAGTTTTTTAAAAAACTTAAGAATTTCTAATCTTTCCTTTTCCTGTATTTCCTTGTAAGTAGTTGTCTCTTTCCAAAGTAGTTTTGATGAATCATTTAAATACTGTGTAGAGCCCTAGCTGGTTTGGTTCAGTGGATAGAGCATCAGCCCTGGGACTGGTCAAGGGCACGTACCTCAGATGCAGGCTCGATTCCCAGCCCTGGTCGGAGTGTGTGTGGGAAGCAATCAATGGATGTGTCGTCTCTCACATCAGTGTTTCTCTCTGTCTCTCCCCTTCTCTAAAAATCTCTAAAAATCAATGGAAAAATATCCAAACATATGCCAACTTTTACTGAATTCAGAGGAGTCACTTGATATATCAAGCTCTTTCTGTCAACTGAGGAATCCTTAGCTCAGAATTTGAAGAATTCTAGACCCTGAACTGTTAGGAGATACCTTTCAGGGATCCTTGGCCTGATGCTTCTTGTCAGAACTCAGAAGAGATCATCAGATCCTTTAATGATACATCAGGAGTCTGCGGGAATTAGACAAACCCCTTTCCCCATCCAGTGGAACTTTTGCTGACTAGGGCAGAGCATGATATATTTTAAGTAATTTAATGAAAGAATTGAAAAAAAGTTTTACGTTGATAATTATTTGGGAATCCAATCCATACCCTTCTGGAGAAAATGAGAAGATTTGCATATGGGACTGTGATAAGACCGGGGTTGGAAATCTTCACAGGAAACGTGGGTGGGTGGCAATACCAGTATTCATGCTTCCGAATCTACAGCACTTGGCCAGAGTGCAAGTGATTGTCGCTCCTTCTGAAGGATGATGGCCAGTTGTGTCCCATAGAGAACAGAATACAGAAGCACAGAGAAGGAGATAATTTGCTCTTGTCAAGGAGGTACCAAAATTAACCTGGTTTCCTCAGGGATCCGTGTCATATCACAGTCTAGAAGTATGTATATGTTATAGTTTGCCATTATATGTCACATTAGGCAGTGGTTAAATAGGCAGTTGATTTTTTTGAAAAAGATTTTACATCATCAAAACTGTGGGAATAATAACCATATCACTGGCTTTGTAAATATTTTAAAGGCTTGTAAAAAACTGTTTATCCTTCCTCTAAAATTTCCTTCCTCTTGTCTGCAGAAGGTATGAAGATTAGCATTGGAACTTGTAGGTAAATTCCATTTGATAAGTGTGGTATTTGAATGTAAATGTAGATGCGTGCTATAACTTTAATTTTAAATTCTAAATGCTTAAAAATGAACAAATGGTGAAGCATTTCCCCAGTGTTTCATCTGTCAGCATTGATCATATCTGACTTTGTATTGCTTCTCATCTCCTTTCTCCTTTTCTGTCCTGACTTTTGCAGTTACATTTCTAAGGCCCCAAGAGCAGGGCTCTGCATTTGATATTAGCTCTTAAGATGAAAGAAAGCTGACATACACCGAGCAACCACGGTGCTCTAGGCATTGAGCTAGACAGGCAGTGCTCAGAGAAGTGCTGCAAGGTAGGTGTCATTACCTCTGTCTTACAGGTTGAGAAACTGAGCTGCAGGGTAGTCAAGAACTGTAGGTACATAGTTAGTTTTGAGCTGCTGACCAATCACTGCAAAGCCGCGAGTCTCATTATGACTCCATCATTATAACTCTTCTACCTTGTGCATTCGAGGCATCCTTTTGTTCACTTTGTCTAATTCAATCATAGAAATGATAAATCACATGAGTAACATGACATTTTCCTTTTCTCGTGACAAACCAAGGGACATGAACACTCATGTTTGTGTTTACTTCTGATTTGAATATGGAACACCTTGAGACTCAGATTTTGAGCCTTGTTTTGCTGTACTTGTTTCGGGATTGTGGGACCTAGTGCTTTGTTTCCCACATCTGAAGAACAGAACATGAAAATGGTTATGTATAGTGTAAGGGAACTGCGTATTGAAATGGTTAAATTGCAGAAACCAAAGTTGTTTTAAGGACATTAAAGTCATCTCTGCCCCTTGCCCTGTAGAACAAACTACGCATTTAGAGGGAGCTTAACCAGTAATTCAGAATGACCACTATCACATAGCATACACTTACTGTGGGCGAAGTCAGGTTGCTATGACGATGGAAATATTTTCATTTTCTCCTTTTTAGAGTATAAACACATGGAGCTTGAATATTGCTGAAGTCTGCATTTCATATTTATCCTTTCTGACTTGATGTTACAAGGAGAAAGAAGTGAGGAAGACACTCGCCATGCCCCTCTGAGTTATGCAATGGTTTCTTTCCTTCAGGGACGGTCCAGGAACTCAGCATGGCTGGCATTAGACACACTGACAATCTCTCAGTGTGGTTATGCCAAGAGATCAGACATATTTCCTTACTATCATCATTCAAAGATATGTATTTATTTCAGCTGGGATTTGAAATCTAAACCTCCTTGGGTACAGAGGATTTGGAGTAGGGGTTATTCCATGCCCACCGTTCTAAATTGTAAGGACTTAATTCTGGGAAGCTTCTCTGGGTGATTTCTTGGCATTCAGTATGAGGGGGGGGGGGGGAAGTAGAAGAAAGGAGAAGAGGAAAACAAAAACAAAACACAACAATTGCTAAGCCAAGAGTCTAGAAATTACCACTCGCTCCCTGGAGCTTTTTGTGTTGGGAGCCTTTCTTGGGGACCCACCGTGTGAGTTCAGAGGATCATGAAAGAGTCAGATAGCGGTAGGTGATGGTTCAGCAATTTTTGAGTTATCCAGAAGCTGAAGCCTGTATTTATTGGAAAGGTCAACAGCGTATTGCCTTTTGCTCCCTAGGCTAACGACAGAAACTGTTGAGGAGGTTTAAAAGAAACAACAACTTCTTCACCTTGTCCTTTCATCCACCCTCTCCCTCCTCTGCGCTCCCTTCTCTTTCCTCGCCATCCTCCAACGGTGAGTGAGGGCCCGGCACTGTGTTGGGAGCTGCAGATAAATGGTGAATGGGCAGATCTCCTTCGGTCTTGACAGAGGCCCACTCTCATGGGGAAGACAGACAGAGGAGTAAACAGGAAATTACAACAGGCCAGGGAACCCCAAGGCCTCCAGTGCTGGGAAGACTCCCCAGAGTATGGCTAAGGCTGAGGCAGGGGAGGGAGGCTTCAGGCTTCTTTTTCTTCCTCCCCTCCCTCTTTCTTCCTCTTTTCCGCCTATCTTTTGGTATTCTTGTTCGCATTTGTCCCAACTCAGATTATGATTTTAATAACGACCCTTTATTATTAAACATAAGACACAATTGGTGATGTTTTCCTCCAAGTCTTTAACTTGGAAGGAGGAGATTTATCTCAGGTTCTAAGTGCCTCTTTTAAAGAAATGCCAGCTCGTTTTTTATTAAGAGAAAGGGATAATAAATAGGCTACATTTCTTTTCAAAAATTCATCAAAGTAGCTCTCGGAGCAATTCATGCTGTTTATTTCCTTTTCTAGTTTGAGAACCTGGGCTCACAATGAAAAATTATGTCCAAATACCCTTGAAACGGGATGTTCTGTTTAGTATGGGCAGGAGTGAAAGAAGTGTCTTCAGGACCAAAATGCTATTTATTCCCTGTTTGACACGTACAAATCCTCCTTAATGAAGTGTCATTAGGGAAGCATAGTGAGCTGTGTGGCCTCCGTTGATAGGTACTTTTCAGCTTTTATCACTGTCTGTGTCAGAAAATTAAGCGTAATCTAGAGTGCTTCCATTTCTTTATTAACTCGAGTGGGTACACTTTACATTAGTGAATTTAGTACACCATTTTGCCTTGGACAAATGCATGTCCATTTCCACTCTTAACAGCCTCAGCCTGCTTCGTCTGGCTTGGTAGTGGCTGAGGAGGACTTTTTGTCCAACCTCTGGTCAAAAGCCCTCTGCCCAGGGGCAGCAGGAATTGCTCTGAGACTCGCTGCATTTGTAGTTCCGTTGTGCAGCGAGAGTGTCTTCTCTTTAGAGGGTGACTATTTGCCAGAGTTTTATGGAAACACCACCTGAAAATGTGGGCATGCTTTTTGGGTGCCTCCCCCCTATGTTTACCCAATGATTTCCCTTTTCTGTGATTCACTCTCCATACCTCTCAGTTTAACTCTGACACATCACTCCTAGAGTTAAATTAATGAGCAAGTGGCCCATGGGCATGTGTGCGTGCTGCCCTGTGCGGACACCATTCTTCTGGGAGGGGTTTGGACGTCGCTGCTCCTCCACTGTGGTGTGGAAGGGCATTGAGTGGCTGCCTGCCTGCCACAAGCCGTTGTTCCCTACATTCCCACCAGCTCATTTATTGAAAACTTGTGCTGGAAAAGAAAGCTACTTGGTATTCATGAGTTTATCCTATCACTTGTTCTTCAGGACAGAAGAAATGGGACAGAAAACAAAATCTTGGTGTCCGTATGCTCCTACACTATGCAAAGATGAAAACACTGTACAGATTCCTCAGTGTAGGCACATTCTTCCGTGTTGGCAGAGAATTTCTAAGTATATGCTGAAACCTCCCACCAGAAACCTAAGTAGTTAATTAGGAGAAATTAAACCTTAAGTGTAAGAAGAAATGGCGGAGATTTTGACTGGGGACAGGGGAACAAGAAGCCAGAAGCCAGCGGTCCTCTCCGCAGCTTGGAAGGTGCACAGAGTTTGGGGAGGGTCCTTGGGCCAAGAGTGGCACCTGAGGAACAATTGCTTTTAGGAAGGAACAGCTAATGGGATTGGAAATACGGAAAAAAAGCAGTAATGGTGATGGGAAATGATCCCCCCAAAATAGATCTACCAATTAGACCTCTGACCTTCTGTCGATTTTTTAATATTCTCTGATTAAGTGGCTAAAATGTAGTTTTACCCAGAAGTGTATTAAAAGAATATAAAAAAGGGATGTTTAATTCTGACACTTTGGACAGTTCTCAACAGAAGCCATTGGTTGACATTATTTGGAGATATTCCATATGAAGGCTAACACTCTGAAAATTTTCAGTAATCTGAATCTGTGAAAATCATTTATGCAAATTGTAAGGAACACTTGGCAGAATGATGTATATGAGCACGTATTTTTTAGGATCTGGGAGGGGCTGGTTCTTCAGATCGATCGAGGTGACACTTCCTCATGAAAGTGCCTAGATTATTGAAAATGTAGGTTCTTCTTTCTTCAGTGTACAATTCTAGCATTAGAGGCTTTTAGAGTATAAAGAAAATTTAGTTGTCTCTTGAAGTTCCTCAGGCAGGAGAACAAATCCTGGTGCCAGCTCTGTGTTGATCACTTTCAGATCATTGTCTTATTTAATCTTAGCCCTGACTGATTGCTATTATCACCATTTCACACATGAGGAACGTACTCAGAGAGGTTAAGGAGCTTGCCCAAGGACACACAGCAGAGACAGAGATGAGTTTTTAAATTGAGATCTGTCTACTGTCAGAGCTCATGCCCTTTCTACTACCCAAGTTAGAGCCTTTCAACTAGTTAGTGATAAAGAAATGGACTAGAAACTAAACAGTAATGTTCCAATATATTATACTACTCAACTTGGAAAAATTTAAACATGTATGCCAATTCTAAAAGAGATTAGTATAGAATTTCTTTTCTTAATTTAAAAAAAATAAAAATAATTTTCCTTGAGACTGTAATTTCACAATCCCCCTCCCTTTTTTGTGTGTTAAAGTTTGATTCTTTGCATAGAGTTCTCAGACGCATCACTAACTTAATTTTAATATACAGTCACTCTTCTGTATGTATTTTTTTTTCCATTTGGAAGATAGTTTGCAATTGTGGTTACCCTGATTAATGTTGTACATATTTCCCCAGGCATTCATAGAGAATTGACTAAAATATAAGTTACCCCTGGCTTCAGAAAACTCCTGGCATTTACAAACATGCACAAAATATACCCCTTGGTAAGCAGTGTTCCAACTTACAATTTTCTTCCTTTTAAGGGGGAGGGAAGGGGAGACATTTTCAAGGGAGATTTTGGTTACAGTAAAGAGAGACTATGGTTTGAAACCATTATTTTTACCATTTCAGCTTTTTTTTATCCTTTATAGGAAAAATTTAAAAAATGAATGTATTCAGGTGTTTTTAACATGATGAGCTGGAATGAAATGCAGAATCAGCTCTTTTCTTAATCTCAGAGCAGAAATATCACCATATTTTAAATTGCCTTGGGTCAGAACACTGTTTGTTGAATTATTCAACAGTTTGAACTGGTAGAATTAGAGGATTCATTATACTGAAGGTCAAAAGTTAAGTTAAAAGCGTTTCCTTATAGTTACGATATGACTCACAATGTTGACAGATTCCAGAAAGGCCGCAGGAGTTGAGAGATGTGTGGTCTTAATGAGTTAGAAACACTCACTTTTGCCTGGCCATTTAGCCCCCCAACCACAAGTGTCCTGAATTCAAATCATTTAGGTCTGTTCTCAGACCTGGAAGCAAGTATGTACTAGGTAAGACTCCCACTGGTTCTTTTCACAAAATATTTTGATGAGAGTGAAAAATATCCTATTGATTTATATTTATTTTTCTGACTTTATCCACACCCCATGAAAAATATGAATCTGGGTCATACTCTTTGAACAAACAGAACTTTTCGCTCTATAATTCATCTTTAAGTTATTTGTTGGAAGGGCCTGTGGTTTGAAGTCATAGGATGGATCTATATTAAGACGATTTCTCATTAGAAGTCATGGAAAAAGAAAGGATGGAAGCAGTAATGTACATGAGTCCAGAGTACCAAGTGCTCTTGGGCAATAAAACAATGACCTTCTTCCTAACTTATTTTTATATAGAAGACTAGAGGCCCAGTGCATGAAATTCATGCACGGGTAGGGTCCCTAGGCCTGACCTGCGATCAGGGCCAATCAGGGCCTTCCAGCTGCAGGCCAGGGCCTCCCTTCCCCGGCTGCCAGCTGCTGGCTGGGGCCTTCCTTTGTTCCACACCGCCCCATGGTGGTCAGCGCACATCATAGCAAGTGATCGAACTCCCGGTCTCCCGGTCGAACTCCTGAAGGGACACTGTGCATATCAGCCTTTTAGATATACAGATACTTAGTGTTGAGTATTACCGTTTTAGAGGTGGAGTAGATGAGTTCCAGAATAAAATCCAAGTACTTGATTCACTTGACACCTGTGTACCCACTTGCCCCACTTCCCCTTCCTATTTAACAGCCCACCAGAAAGCTTGGCTTTGGGAAGTGTTCCCCATACATTCTCTAATGCCACTGAAAAACCATTTCCTTGCTGTCTGTTGAAGCTCACTTCTTTGAACATGCATTAAGTTATTAGTTGGATACTTCAGAAATAATTGATGGTGAAGCCATCTGAGGAAGAAAGAAGTTGTTCACTTCCTACTTTGGCTGTGGCCACTCTCCTCTCCATTAAGGCACTTTCTTGCTCTGTGATTAATACCATCTTGTTGATCTGTATTTTAGGATTCTAAGCTGTCAGAGGAGGTGATATTTCTCAGCAGCATTTGGCACAGATAACCACTCTCTTCATCTTGAAACGTTTTCATTTCCGGTCTTCAGTTATATTGCCATGATCCTTCCACATCACCTCACTGGCCATTCCTTCTTGGTCTCCTTTATTGAACCTCCAGCCGACCTCTGAATATTGAGAGAGTCTCAGGGTTTGAACTTGGATCCTCCTTTTCCTTTATCTCTTCTCCTTCCTTACCTTGAGTGATATCATTTATCCATTGCTATTAATACCATATCGAGGTTAATTACTCTTAAATTTATGTATCCAATTGAACTTCCACTTGGATGTCTAAAGGATAGCATGTACATACATGGCTAAAGAGAACGAATGTTCTCTCCATCCCCATCCTGAAACTTGTGTTTATCCAGACTTTCCTATCACCATACATGGCTCTACCATCACCCCGTTTCTCAGACTAAAAACCTAGGAGTCATCATTGCTTTTTTTTCTTTTTGTCATTTCCCACATCCAATCCATTAGCAAATCCTGTCTCTTTTACTAACAAAATATATCCCAAAGGCAACCACTTCTCACCATCTCCGTTTTATAACACTTATTTAATCCATTAGTGTCTTTCCCCAGGACTATTGCAGTAGTTCTTGTCTAGGACAGACTCCCTGCCTCCAGTCTTGTTTATTGTTAAAGTCCGCCATCCACACTGAGCCATACTATTTATCAGGCCCTATTACTATTTTGCTAAAGCCTTCCAGTGTGTATTCTTAGTGAGCATATACTAGTAGTAGCTGCTCGATAAACATTGGTTGACTATATTTTTCTCTTTGTTTCTGTAGCTCTTTTGATTTATCTTTTAAGGAAAGAGGTAGTAACAATTCCCTGTGATATGCTGGACTGAGTAAATTGGATTTGCCACATTCATCTGAATAAACTATCTCCCCAGATCCCATTCATCTTTTTAATGTAGCTTTGCATGTTCTGTCTTTCTCTAGGTATCCAGTTTTGGAAGTGGATTTATTTTATGTTGCAAAACTCTTGTCCCATTTTTTAACTTGCGCATGACAACTCTTGGAAGAAAATTATACTGATTTCTTTCACTTCTCTCTTGGGTTGGGAGTGGTTTACCCTGAGATTGCATCTTTGTCATTATTGGCTGTATGAGAACTGAGATCAGTTCTCCCAAGGAGTCCTTGCCCTCCACCTCACTTCTCCGGGGTTGCAGACGGAAAAAGATCTGGGTTATTCATCAAAGAGAGCTCATTTATTGATGTTGTTCTAAATTCCTACACACATTTTATATGGAGGTGGGAAGGTGATGATGGGAGGGAGCAGTGAAGCCACGGAAAGGCAAAAGCAGGGAAATTAACGGGTGGGTTTCCACTGTTCACTGTACCCTGCTTCCATGGGAATCCCACCTGGTTGCAGATCACAAAGCTAGAAAGAAATCCAGCTTGTAAGGCTGAATGGGCTACACCAACTTTATGGGTAAGGATTCTCTATTTTAGCATAAACTTTGCATCCCCATGGCACAATAGAACTACTTTCTTAGTTCCTAATAAATGTATGACATTTTTTGAGTCACTGAATAGTGGTGATAAGAGTGGATGGGAAGGTGAATGAGGCGTGGATCATGTGTTCAAAAAAGATTTTCATGAATAAATATGAAAATTACCAGCATAATAGACAGAATATGATTTGAGCCAGAAGAAAAAAAGAAGCAAAATGTGAGTGTTTAAAGGGGGAGAGTCACAGGTAGGTTGGAAGAAGCATCGGAGAGAATGAAGAGGGAAAGCTGCGTGGGAGGGGTGCCATTTGAGGAGCACATGTGGTATGGGGTGGAGCAGTCTTCAGGCCTCCTTCATTCTGCTATTGTCAATGACCTTGGACAACCTTGTTAAGGAAAGGATTGGCAAGGAACACTGCTAGACATTTTGCAGAAGTAAGTTCTTTTGAGCTAAATAAACTATTTATCTGCAGACCTGCTTTCCAGCTGTCCGATCTGACCCTAAACCTTGTCCAGTATTGTGTCTGCCAGCAGTGAACCTGGGGGAAATCTATCCCACCCTCTTAGAGGTCCAGGTTTCCCCGTAAATCAGGTTTTCATACATTACCTTCTACAGACGTGCCATTGCTGGTTATGACTCCTTACCTCGTAATTTTCTTTAAATCTATCCTCTATTTTACTTAAGTAAATTGAATCGCATCCTAAACGATAGTGTCTGTGAAATCATGAGTCTGTTATAAGTTTTCCTAAATTGTATACCTCCTGTATTCATCTCATGTATTTTATACAAGTGAAGCCAAGGCTGTTTATAGAGAACTTGCATCTTCGGCCTTTAAAATCATTTCAGCTTTGGAGAAAAAGAAAATGACTTCTTCAACATCTTCCTAGCAGTCCTATTAAGTCCTTCTCTTTCATCTCCCTCTCCCCTCCTGTCACCCCGCCACCCCCACCCCTTCCAGTTTCTGTCACATTCTGAGCCTGCAGGGGTTGTAGAGGACATAATAAAAAAGATCTTTGGTATTTTAGGATTTGAAGTGCAATGAAAGGAAATTACTGACACACTGAATCGCCATTTAATGGGCGATGGTGATATCGATCTGGTAATGTTTCCTGCGGTCCTAGTTGTAATAACTGTATAATATCATGCATTTTATCAAAATAATTTAAAAGCCGGCAAATGAAGTTGTTTTGGTGCCTCTGTGTAAAATGAAATGGAAGTCAGAGGGTCTAGAAGATGGTGACAGCGGAAAAACAGCAAGACCCCTAGGACTAAATTAGGGGAAGATTATAAAGCTCTGTAGCCAGAATAGATTTCTGAGGATTAAGTTAATATCTGTGTGGGGTTCTGAATCTCTTGGAGCCTGTTATCCTATAGAGAGTAAAAAATGAGGCCCTCATCCACCCATTTGCTTTAACCATTCTTCTTCTGAGCTGACGTTACGTTAGCACACAAGATTGCTTGATTTGTAGAATATGATTCTGTTCATTAGGACATTTCTGGTATAATAAACCAACTTTATGAGGGGTCTGCTATCTGCAGGTTGCAAGTTTAGTGCATAGCTCAACACATTGGTTTTAATGGCCCATAATGAAATGTCTGCTGTTATCAAAAGTTTAATGAAAATTATGATGATATTTCTTAGCTTCCTTATTAAAAATCAGGTCTCAATATTTCTAAAACTTTCATTATTACTTTAATCACTTTTGTACTCTCATTATCTTTCTCAGGCACTAAAGTTCTTGAGATTTCCTTCAGCATTCTTTCTTCACTGTTTTCTTCCCATGCAGAATTTAGAACATGATTATAGAATAACTAGAGGCCCGGTGCACGAAATTCGTGCATGGGGGTGTGTGTCCCCCAGCCCAGCCTGCACCCTTTCCAATCTGGGACCCCTCGAGGGCAGTTGGACATCCCTCTCACAATCCAGGACTGCTGCCTCCCAACCGCTTGCCTGCCTGCCTGCCTGACTGCCCCTAACCACTTCTGCCTGCCAGCCTGATCACCCCCTAACCACTCCCCTGCCAGCCTGATGGACGCCTAACTGCTCCCCTGCTGGCCTGATTACCCCTAACTGTCCTCCCCTGCCAGCCTGGTCACCCCCAACTGCCCTCCCCTGCAGGCCTAGTTGCCCCTAACTGCCCTTCCTTGCCAGCCTGGTCACCTCTAACTGCCCTCCCCTGCAGGCCTGGTCGCCCCTAACTGTCCTCCCCTGCAGGCCTGGTTGCCCTTAACTGCCCTCTCCTGCAGGCCATCTTGTGTCCACATGGGGGAGGCTATCTTTGACCACATGGGGGCGGCCATATTGGGTGTTGGAGTAATGGTCAATTTGCATATTACGTCTTTATTATATAGGATGGTTGAACATAGTTAAGGGAGATGTGCCTTTGTTTTTTTGGAAAAATAAGTATAAGTTGGGAAAACACACTTCTGTGAGTTTTCCTTCAGGCTCACACTACTGTTGCACACCACTTTGCTTCTGACACCAATCACCTGTGTGGGTTTTGTTAGCAACACACAATCCTGCAAGACCAGCTGGGTATCCTACAATTCATTTCAGTTCTGACGCTCTGCCTAAAGTTAGCATCACATGCCATTGGTTAACGGTTCAGTCCCACATGACTTCTTCCACTTCAGACACCAATCGCAAGTCTCGGGTTATCACTTGTACTTCCAAAAAAACTGGCACAGAATCAGGTTCTCGGGACCCACTCCTTGGGTTCGATAACGGCTCACCGAACTGAGGAGAACATTTACAGGATGCAGATGTACATCAAGATGGAAGAGGTACATAAGGCAAGGCATGTGGGGAGGAGCAGGGCTCTCCAGGTGAGCCGCTGTACCAGCACCTCCAGGAGTTCACCAACCGGGAAGCTCTCTGAACCCTGTACTTCTGGGATTTCTATGGCAGTTTCATCAGGAAGGCAGAATTAATCATTAACTCAGTTTCCAGCCCATCTCCCTTTGCAATAGGATGGGGGCGTGGCTGAAAAGTCTCAAGTTCTAGCATGGTTTGGTCTTTCTGGTGATCACCCCTCATCCTGTAGCTCTATACAGGGGCTCACCAAGAGTCACCTCTAGAAGGAAAGACACCCTTATCACCCAGGGAATTCCAATGGATTTAGGAGACTTGTGTCAGGAATTAGGCTCAAAGACCAAATAGAATAAAATATGCTCTTAGTGCTGTTATCACTTAGAAATGGCAAGGGTTTTAGGAACTCTGACAGGGACCCAGGGCAGAGAACAATATATATGTTTTCTATTCACAAAGCAGCTGTTCTGTTATTACTGTAATCATTCTGTAAAGCCTTGATTTGGTGTTCAATATTTCTAATAGCTTGGAGGGTCACTAATGTTTGGCTTTGAATTATTGATAAAAAGGGTGTTTTCTAAGAAATTATGTATTGTAATTCATTTAGTTAAATACATTGCAAATGTTAGGTTTAAATTTAGAGACCCAGATTTTTGAACACTTTATAAGCATCCATTTACATGTGCATTAATTTACTCGACCACTCAGGTTTATTTCCAAATCTCTTCTTCTGTGAATGTGACATGTCAGTTACAAAGTTTTCTTAAATAACCAAAGAATATGGGACCTCTTCTTACAGAAGATATTTTGGCCAAGAGTATACATATATTTTTAAAACTTTAAAAATACTTCACACTTAGCGAAACCTTTATATTATTTCACTATATTCCTGTGATTTTTTTTTTTTTACCAGTTTAGGGACAAAACTATAGCATAGGGATCTTAATATCATCTTAATAGTCTCATTTTACCCATTTTTTAAACCCAAAAGAAAATAAGACAGTGAATTCTTGACCTTTTTATGCATCTGTGCGGCACCCACATCTGTCTATATGTTTCTTGTATGTTTATTTTGCTGTGCTGTTTGCTTTTATGCATGTTAGTATAAAGAGCTTTGCACAGCTGTTGGAATCCCTTAGATCTATATGAAAGAACTGTGACTTTGTAGATGGGGATCGTTAGGATATATTTTTCAAACAAGGACCCATTTACACACACACATAATGGTTACTTCCACATTTTAGTTGTATATGTCAGGCATTTAGCACAATGTGAGTACACACAGCAGCAGTAATAGGGAACGCCTGCTGTAGGGTGAGCCATGAATTCTAAACCCTGGATCCTCCCGGCTTCCCAGGCACCACATTGGAACCAGGAGCCTCTCTGTCTCTCCATGAGGGGTGTTGTAATCCTAGCCAAACCCAGGCAGTCAATCCTTCCGTGTGACTTTCCATTTTCAGCCACTTCCAACATGTAAGTTCCTCACCATCTCAAATCCAAACTCCTGTGTCTTAATGTCAAATGCTGCCATAATTGGCCTCAGTCTCTATATTCAAACTTATTTTTCTCTGTCAACAGCACCCCCTCCCCCATTCATCTCGGGTTCCATTGATTGGCAGACACAATGTGCTTCTCATTTCCGTGACTTCAGTTATGACAACTCCCTCCCTCTTCTGAAATGTATTTCCTTGAATTTTTTTCATTTTCATCAAAGCCTATCTATCCTCCAGAGCGCAGTTTGATTCTTACCTTCATCATGTGCCCCTCACTTCCAAAGAGAGCACTTAAGTCTCTACCAGCAATGTAACACTTAACTACCAATTGATTGGTTTACATTTTAGGAGCACATATGCTTTGTAAAACAAGAACCACCTCCAAATGTTCATTTTGATGATAATGATTCTCTCATTTGATACCTGTATACATTTATGCTTCTTTTTTTAAAAAAAATATATTTCATTGATTTTTTTACAGAGAGGAAGAGAGAGGGATAGAGAGTTAGAAACATCGATGAGAGAGAAACATCGATCAGCTGCCTCTTGCACACCCCCCACTGGGGACGTGCCCGCAACCAAGGTACATGCCCTTGACCGGAATCGAACCCGGGACCCCCGAGTCCGCAGGCCGACGCTCTATCCACTGAGCCAAACCGGTTTCGGCCATTTATGCTTCTTAAACACAACCTTTATATCCAATAATTCCAGTTTCCCAGCAACTTTTCCTAACGTATAAAATGAATGAGTTGGATTAGGTGTCTCATTTCAAGAATATTTTCACCATTAAATTTTGAATCAAATTTAAGAGTACATAGATAACTTATGTTTATGATATCATACATGTGTGATACATACAAAGTGACAGTATTTTTTAAAAAGGACACTATACTCATTAAATCAAATATTGGATGTGAAAAGGAGGGTGCTTTGCTGTCCTATGATGAAATATATTTTCTGATAAATTGCAGCTCTCTGTGTTCAACTCTGCATGGGCAACTAGCCCTAAACAAAAATGTTTCTTCATCACAAACTATTCAACAAAATAATGTCTAAAACCCTAATTCTTTCTATTTCTTTTAACATTGCTTATCAGTCTAGCAATACATTTTTATAAAGTAGTTATAAAATTGTAACATAATAGAATGTTGAATGTAACTTTGAAAATCAATCTTAACCAGAATTTTCATATATTCAAGACCCCAAGTAAGCATTTTACTTTGGTCTATGTGGTGGGTTAGACCAGTGGTCGGCAAACTCATTAGTCAGCAGAGCCAAATATCAACAGTACAACGATTGAAATTTCTTTTGAGAGCCAAATTTTTAAACTTAAACTTCTAACGCCACTTCTTCAAAATAGACTCGCCCAGGCCATGGTGTTTTATGGAAGAGCCACACTCAAGGGCCCAAAGAGCTGCATGTGGCTCGCGAGCCGCAGTTTGCCGTCCACGTGATTAGACTATTGGTGAAAATATTAACTCCCTTTTCCTATCTCCGTAGGAGAAGTGTATTTTCTCAATCTGGGTTCTTGGACTTGGCCACATGAGTCTTGGAGCCTGCTACCTGTTCCTTGATGACTGGTGTGGTCATGTGACTTGTATTAGACCAATAGAATGCTAGCATTCATGACACACGAGGAGGCTTGAAAGTTATTCTGTGCTTTGTCATCGCCATGAGCAGACAAAGTTAAATGCTGGGTAGCTGCTGCTCTTTCAGCCTGGGTACCAGGATGCTTGTGTATAGAGCAAACCCAGCCCAATGTACAATGGGGAACCAAGCTCATGTAACCCAACCTTGAAGCAAAGGAGCTGACCTGCCCACATCATAGCTGACCCAGGGACCTATGAGCACGAGAACAAATTGCTTTATTACATGTCATTGCCTTGGGGCTACTTGGTTATGTAGCATTATTGCTGCAATTTCTTATTGATAACAATCTCGGAGGACAACCGTATCTGTTATTAAGGAATTTTCATTTCTGGTAGAAACTTCCCTAACTAACCCACGTCCGTTCCTTTCTGGGTTCACCACCTCTCCCTTCCCGCTCCGACACCGTCTGCCTGCTCCCGGTGTCTCACTGATGGCGGGTAGCTTACTCTTCCGTGTGCGCACAAGCTTCTGCTCTCTCAGTGGCTGTTGGGTGCCCACAAGAGTAATAGGCTTTCGTGGTGCTCACACTGATACCAGTTGTACTTATATATTTTAATTCAATGTAATGTAAAATACCGAAACATGTCTGTGTAAAGATAGCTGCTCCTGGGAAACAGGTTAAATGCTGGGAGAAAGCTAGTTTCCAAAATGTTTCTGTCAAATTAGGCAGGTCACATAACTGTATGAAAATGGAAAACTTGAAACGTCCAGAAGCTTCTTTGTAAAATATCCCTAAGTGACTCCTTTGAGAATGCCTGACGTGAAATCACAGGCAGTGACCTAGGTGTGCCATTTACAAGATGGTTCTGAAAGAGGCCTTGGTCCTTCCAGACCATTAGAGAATGAACTTGTATTTGTGTATTTTATGTTAAAATTCATGTTTAAGGCATGATTATTACACTAGTCACCTTTTTAGATTAACCGACCAACCATTGGATTAGAGAACAGCTTAGTAAAGGGTATTTCATTGGAGTTTATTCCTGGTTGGGGATATTCATGAAGAATTTCAACTATTGGAATGAACGTTACCTTATGTCTGTGCTTCACTGTAATGGTTCTTCATATAGATAGGCATATATTTGGATGTTCTACATATTTAGAATTTATTAGGCCTCTTTGGATTTTCCAAGTGTAATTTTAAAGGTCATATTTTTGGGGGTTGTTAAATGTAGGGATATTCTTAAATAACATATAACAATGGAAGCTGAAAGCTGTGGTGGTTGGAGTAATATCTATCTGTGTGTTTGTGTGTGTGTGTGTATTTTACAAAGTACACAAATATATACATTTCATAAATTTTATATACACACTATTCCTAGAGAAGCAAATTTGTAAGCAACTGTCAGAATACCTGGAGGAATAAAAGCAAGTTGTGATTCAGCTCTTTAGTTTTGAATTCTATTCGTACAAAGTTACTTTGCAACATGCAGTGATTCATGCCAGGTCCCCTTGCCCCGGGTGCCAATTAGAAAAGATTTGGTGATAGAGTGAGGGACGTTTTTTCTGGAGACCAGCCCATCTCAGGAGACGGTCTATCTCGAGTATGATAAATACAGTGCTTGTTGATTAAGTGTGCCCTGTTTACTCCTTCCTGTCCTCTGTGGTGGGTACAGCTGGGTTCTAAGGACCACAGATATGCCCAGAGAAGAGGAAAGGAAAACAAAAGCTCTGAACTAGGAAATACCTGTGCCAAAAGGATGACATCCTCGGATGTGGAGTGTCAAGGTCGGTCCAAAGAAAAGTAACATCATTTAAAGTCACACTACTGTTCCTTTGGGTAAGACTTCATAAACCCTGTGTACTGTGCACAAGGTGACCTTACAGTATGCAGGTTTGTCTAAAACCCCATCAGGGCCCACCTGTTTTCCATCCTTGGTGTGATCTGCCCATGTGTGGCCCCACCTCTCCCTTCATTGACTGCTGCTGGGGTCATGGTCTCCTCCATAGGGACAAAGGGTGAGTGAAGGTCACTTTGGAGACAAAGCTCTAAGGTATTGAGTACACATCATCTGTCAGGAGTCAGCAGGAACACTGAATATACGTTGACATGCGAAGGTTTTGGAGAGAACCTCAGCAGCATATTTGGCATGAGAACCATGTAGATTACCTGTAGAATTCTCCTCCATCCAAATCAGTTACCAAACTTTGTAGATTCCAGCAGCTTAGTATCCTTCCTTTGTCTCCCTTTTTGTACATCGCTGTTGCCTTGCTTCAGACCATTCGTGGTATTCTCCTGGACTATTACAGTAGCCCTCAAGGGTGTCTTTTCTGCTTCAGTATTTCTCCCCATCTGTCATTGCCCCAAGTGTGGCCTCTCTAAATCACAAATATCATCATGTTCCTCTTTTCCTGAAAATATTTCAGTTTCTCATGACTAACTCTCTGATGGAGTTAAATCTCTATAACTCAGCTCTCAAGACTATTTATGTTTATGGTTTGGTCCTTGTTCATCTCTCCAGTTTCATCTCCGTTCAGCCACTCCCTCACCCCAACATACACACCCCCTTGATATAGCCTTGCCAAATTACTTGAAGTTCCTGGAAGTTGTCAGGCTGTTTCATGACCCTGTAGCTTCCATAAATACTATTTCTTGTGCTAATACTGCCCTTGCATTTCCTATTACTTTGCTTCAGTTGTTCTTCAAAACTCGAGCTGTTTAAATTATGTATGTTCTCTATGATTGAATAATTCCACTTCTTTGTAACAAATATTTATGTGCAAATATGTTTATTGCACCATTTATAATAGCAAAAATACTGCATTTGAAGCAGCTTAAACATCTAATATTAGGGAAATGGTTTAATAAGTGGTATGCAGTATTACATAGCCATTAGATTTGTATTGTCATCAATTTTTGATAACTTTAGAAAAGGTCTATAAGATAAAAAGTGTGAAACACAAACACATGCATATGTATTCTCATGTATATGTTTGAGTGTCTGTTGCTATCTTTAGTGAGGAGGGGAAGAGAGAGGTTGCAAATATCACTGGAAGGAAATAGCTTAAAATTGGTAGAAGCTTTTTGGGTGGTAGAATTAAGGTGGTTTTTATTTTTTTTATATTCTAATTTATTAGGTTTTCCAAGTTTCTGCAAGTATAAGTGTGTTCTATAATTAAGACGGCATTCTAATTAAACACATGCAAATGAGCTCAAGGATGCACCTGCCTGAGAAGCCTTCCACGAACTGAACTCCCCTCCTGATCAGGATGCCTCTCCTGCATTTCTGCTGGCCTCGTGCTTAACTTTATTTGTGCCTTTGTGGCACTGAATGCTAATCACTGATTTATTCATGTCTCCCCAATCCTAGACTATGATATTTTAAAGGCAGCCTTGAGTCTTAAATGACTTTTCCTCAGATCCTGGCACAGTAACTGCCCCATCGTGAGTGCTCCATTGAAGTAATGAATCAATAAACTAGAAATGAAGATTCTTCTAGGGCAGTGGTCGGCAAACCGCGGCTCGTGAGCCACATGCGGCTCTTTGGCCCCTTGAGGGTGGCTCTTCCACAAAATACCACGGCCTGGGCGAATCTGTTTTGAAGAAGTGGTGTTAGAAGAAGTTTAAGTTTAAAAAATTTGGCTCTCAAAAGAAATTTCAATCGTTGTACTGTTGATATTTGGCTCTGTTGACTAATGAGTTTGCCGACCACTGTTCTAGGGCAGTGGTTCTCAACCTTTCTAATGCCGCGACCCTTTAATACAGTTCCTCATGTTGCGGTGACCCACAACCATAAAATTATTTTCATTGCTACTTCCTAACTGTAATTTTATGTAGGTTGCTGTAGAGCCTAAGACCATCGGAAAACACAGATATTTACATTACGATTCATTAACAGTAGCAAAATTACAGTTATGAAGTAGCAATGAAAATAATTTTATGGTTGGGGGTCACCACAACATGAGGAACTGTATTAAAGGGTCGCGGCATTAGAAAGGTTGAGAACCACTGGTCTGGGGTAAGGCGGCCACCTAATCACTCCCTAGTCCATTGGTGGTAACAGTAGACCTGAGAGCATTGAGACCTGGAAGAAATGATTGTACGTTTGGGTGACTCCTTCTCCTAGAACTTAAACCAGTCCTCATATCCAAGGGTCTTACTGTTCACGTCCCCATCTGAACCATATGGCCTGTACAAATTGTGCCCCTTCTTTCGGGTCAGTTTCAGATACTTGCAGCTCTTTGCAGCTCTTCCTGATGTCTCTAGTCAGATCAGTGATTTCCCCCCATTTTGTTGAATTTATTGGGGTGACACTGATGAACAAAATTACAGGTTTCCGGCGCACAATTCAACAACACATCCTCCACAGTAATGCTCATGTCTTTCAGTAAAATCCCAAAAATGTCCAACACCATTTATCCCTCCATCCCCTCCTCCACCTATTCCCACCCCTTCCTTCCCCTGGAAGTCACTACACTGTTGTTCGTGATCAGAGATTTTTAAGTCTCTTTATTAGGGCTTCTTGTCTTCTGTCTCATATTAGTTATTTTTGGTCTGTATCTTAGTCTGTTATCAGACTTTAAGGATCCTCAAGGGTCTGAGCATGTCTGGTTTAGGTTGCAGTCTTTAATAGTGCAGTTTCTAAGGACATTTTTTTTTACATAGTTCGTAGTCTGTAAATGATTTTTTCCATATATCATCAATTCTGCTTTATGATTTTTTTTCTCATTTTAAAACTGAAAACCTTTTTTTTTTTGGTTTGTTTGTATGTGTTTTTTGCTCTGGAACTTTATATATAGTCTCTGATCTGGTTTTTGTTTTATTTTGCTCTATAGTAATCATCACCATCAAACATACTAAATGGTTTACTCATTTATCTATAACCTCAAATAGATTAGTAGAGATGAATGTTAGTTTTGTTCACACCTGTATCCCCACAGCCTATAACTGTGCCTGGCGTATGGAAGGTGCTCAGTAAATATTTGTAGAATAAATAGTGAAGGCTGAATAAATTCAATTTCATTCACTTCAACAAGCTGGTACTAAATGCTTATTATTTATAAAGCACTATGAAAAGAACTACAGATAGATTAAAGATGACAGAATATGGCTGCTGGTCCACAGAATTATTTCTCAGTCTCAGCTAAGAGACACTGCGTTTAGACATGGTACAGGGCAAGTGCAATGAGAAAAATACTGCCAGTGTGCAGGGGGAGTGTGAAGATGGAAGACTTGATTTCCACTAGGTGTATATATACAGAGGCTTCTCAGAGGAGGTAAAATATGAGCTGAGTCTTGAAACATGGGTAAGAGCTGGAGATTTAGTAGAGGAAATAGTAGACCGTGGGGTGGCCAGTGTGAAAAACAAAAGTGGGAGAAGACAAAATGAATTTCAAGGACATAAATCGGTCACAAGCCTCAGTTTAAACGAAGGGGGGTGGAGAGAATGGGAAATGACATTGGAATTTTACTTAAAGTCTGAGCAGCCCCGTGGATGATGAGTAAGGCGATGCTGGAAAGTCTTGGGAAAGGAGAAGTGTAGTGAGGAAGAACTGGAGTCGGGGGCAGGAGGAGGTACGGGAAGCAGAGAGGGTCAGTTGGGAATCTGTTGAAATCCACCTGATATGAACCGGTAAATGTCTGGATTTGGGTGACAGTGGGTATCATATCTATGGAGCCGGAGGGTGTACAAAATAACATGGTACAAAGTGACATTTTGGATGTAAAATCGTTAGAACCCAGCTTCCTCTGTTTCTTCATTTGTAGAACAAGAATATAATTCTGTGTGGCCCACTGTAATTAGGCTGTTTAGAAAACATAAATTAATCTGTATTCGACATTAACGTTTGCTATGAATGCAGATAAGCTCGGCATTGAATAGGCCTTCAGTAATTACCCATTGCATTTACCTGAAATGTATAATCTGATTTAACTTTAAAAATAAGCCTTTGAGGTAAGCATGCTTATCCTTGTCTTACGGATGAGAAAAGTAAGGTATAGAGGTTGGCTGATTTCTCCAGAGCCATATGACAATTAAGTTACGGGGCTGGTACTGGAACACGGGCCTCAGAACCCTACTCCGGTGCAAATCCTAGTTCGGTGCTCTTGTCTGCAACTCAGACCAATTCTCTGGAAACTATTTTTCCATCGTCTTGCTGTCGCCTCCCCAGACACTGTTGTACTGCTAACCATTTTATTCCCCTTAAAGCAAAATACAATCTGAGACTCATTGGTGTCAAGCTTTGCCCCTGAGTTGAGAGGCATTCAAGTTCTTTATTTGACATGTAGGTTGGAGTATTATAAAGTTCATCAGTCAAAAATGTTGACAGCGAACAGCTACCTTAAGAATTAAACCTTCAATCATTTTCTGAAGCGGCCTAGGTGCGGTGACAGTCAGGTAAGCCTGGCTCTGTCAGGACACTGCTTCTGCAACACCTCCTAGGTTTTCTACTGATTAGTTCTCATCTTTGGGTTTCAGGGACTTTGAAGCGAGCAGTTCGGCGAATGCCCCAAAGAGCTGAATCCAGTTTTCTTTTGCAGCTTTTACAGTTAATGGTGGCCTGTTCCCTTGAATATGTTTCTGGTCTCCTCTTCAATTCAGGAACAGCTAAGTGATGTAATTCCCCTGTGCCTTCTCAGTGAGATTGGAACCCTGGTGCTTTTTGGAAATATTTGTTAAAATGGACTTGCATAGAGTGAAAGCCACAGGGTGAGTTGGCTATGTCGTTCATTCATCCATGCATTTATTCCTTTCTTTTACCGACTGTTTATGGGGTTGATGTACCTTGAAAGTTGCAAACCAGACATTGACCTTGCTCTAAAGTAGATTCAAATCCAATAGGGGTGATGAGACCCCTTCCTTTGAAGCCTTCCTGAGCTACCCAAGCAGATGCTATTCTTTCTTTTGGGTCTGGGGACACAAACCTTTTCTTGGGAATTGATTACATCTCTTATCCTATTATGTTGCATTTCTATATATACATGTCTCTGAATTTCCTGAGGGCTTGGAGCAACTTTTATTCATTCATCTCTGCCTCCCTGGTACCAAACAAAGCATAGAAAAGGTTTTCAGTAAATGTGTGGTGAATGAATAAACAAACGGAGAGTTAGGCACAGCATCAAGTAGACCTCCATTGGGAGGATGGTCGAGGAGGTGGCATTTGAGCTGGCTTTAAAGGATGGACATGTAGCAAAGGGAGGGAAGGCTCTATAGCAAAGGTTGCAGCATATCAGAGAGATGAAAATGGGAAACCATGAAGTCAATACCATCTCTTAGGTATTAAGGAAACGAAAGCAGTTCAGAATGGGGTCAGAATGGGAATATCGTGTTATGAGGATTAGAGCCTGGAAAATCCTTCCCGGAGCTCAGGACTGAGCAGGACTGGGGGTGGGATGGCAGCCAGGGCTCTTGGAATGGGCCCATCAACCCTAGGGTGCTTTTTTGTTTTCCTTTGTGGACCTTGGGGCATGCTGTGTTTGAACAGACGTGTGTTGGATTTTTTAAGACGAACTTTGCAGAGGCTGAGTGCTAGGGGGACTTTATCGATCTGCCCCTCGCTCTTTGTACATGCTCCCAACATAATACCTGAAATATTGCCCTAGAGTGCTTTCAGGTCAGTTCTCCACTGCTGGCTGCTGCTGGCTCATGCTTCTTTGTTTCTCCAGATCGAGTGCAGTGCTGGAACATGGCAGATCTTCCATAAATATCATCTGAGTGGAATTGAATTGCTGAATTATAGCCAAGGAAGGTATTACCTTGGGGACAGAAGGAACAGGGTTTTCATCTAGATTGAAGTTAGATGCTCATAGCTCATTGGTGATAGAATTTTTCTGTTAGGAAAATGACATTACAGGTATTATTTTCCTGGTTTCTTTATGGAATGGGAGTGGGAGGGAGCTGTAACAGAGGAGGGCAGCAGACTGTCGTGAAATTAGTAGTTATCGCTGGGATATGAACTGGGGAGTGTTCAGGAAAGTTGGGGTTGCCTGATGAAGTCAGAGACTGATGTCCTCCATTTTTAATAGGGGAGGAGTGAGGGAGCAGAGTATCTAACCTGACTTTGCGGGAGTCTGCTTATGAGTTGTGTATGCACAGCTAAGAATGCAACTTCTGAAAACCTATCCAGTCTGTTTGTTTTTACAACTAGAAACACATTTGTATATACATCTAGTTTATACTAAGGACAAGCTGTTATCTATTAACATGGTATCATTATTATTTATTTTTTTAAACATCAAACTGTGTTCATTGGTTATCAACTACAATGCTCTTTTTTCCCCCCCTAAATGTTTTTATTGATTTTTAGAAAGACAGGAAGGGAGAAGGAGAGGGAGAAACATTTATGAGAGAGGGAATCATCCATTGGCTGCCTTCTGCATGCTCCCCACTGGGGATTGAGTTTACAATCTGGGCATGTGCCCCAAATGGGAATCGAACCTACAACTCTTTGTTGCCCAGAACCCAGGATGATGCCCAACCAACTGAGCCACACTGGCAAGGGCTTATTAATTTGTATTAATGCTACTAGAGGCCCAATGCACGAAATTCATGCAAAAGTAGTCCTTCCTTCCCCTGGCTGCCGGCACTGGCTTCCCTCTGGCACTCGGGACCCTGGCTTCCCTTGCAGCCCTGGCTTCATCCGGAAGTATGTCTGATCTAATTAGCATATTATGCTTTCTTTTCATTATAGATTACTATTGTTTTGCCAAATAGTTAGGCTTTCTAGAACGTAGGTGAATTGACTGCTTGCCCAGTATTTATGTGTGTAGAGATGTGAAGGAGTTAGGCTGCTGGCAGAAGTAATACACAGTACAGACTGTGAAGTGCTGAGCATGTTCTAGTCAGAGCCTCATCCCCTTCTTACAGCTCATTTGAGGAGTCTCCTCAAGTGGGCATTTGATCATCTGTGTGACATCTGGGGACAGGCAGTTAGGGCTCCTCGGTTTTTATTGAAGCACTCTTATCTCAGCCAAATTTGAAATTCTTTTCTTTACACTTAGGGAAAAGCAGTCATCTTGGCAGAAGAGTCTTATATCTGGTTCTGTTGTGCATGTCAGTGTTTGGTCTCCTAAGATGAAGCATTCATGTATTTTTAATTCAGTGCCAAAGTTAAGAAAAGTTCTCTTTCGTCACTTAGGTACTTCCGTTTTGTGCGTTTCATTGAGGCGGCGGGGGTACAGGGGGTATTGCCATGTTGCGTATTTGGGGGATTCTGTTTTGTTTGCTAGAATGTCCCGCCTTGCTTCCCTGCCCCTCCTGGGAGGACAGTGGGTGGGCAGGATGGCAGGCAGTGGGGAAGCAGCTTGGCAGCTCTCCTGAGTAGCCCTGTGTTGGCAGAAGCTGCTGCCCAACAACAGCGTGACTCCGCTCCTCTCCTTGGAGACTGCCTACCTCCCTTTGCTGTGGGCCCCAGGCTTTCGATCAGAGAGGGATCCTAGTGGGAAACTCTCCCCAGTTCTGGCAGCGGGGATGCACAGAGCTGGTGACGCTTTGTCATCCCAGCAGCTGATGTATTGCAGGGAGTCGGTGAGCCATGTCTGTGCCTTGGAACAATTCAGGGTTCCAGGCTGTTTTTAGACTGCTAGGCAGGTAATCACTGCCAGTGACAGGGTCCGTCCAGGGTAGTTGATTATTCCAAATTTGGAGTTGCAGAAGCCTGGATCATCTAGGGTGAGTAATGGATGTGAATGCCCAGATTCTGGAAATCGCTTTGAGAAACCTCCCCTCAGACAGTAAGGGGACTCATCCATGTGTGCATCCAGTCCTTGGCCTAATCAGCACTCGGTCACTCGGTCACTGGCGTGGGATGGGTCGTGTTATTCAAGTACAGAGCGTGGTTCTGATGTTGCTGTTTTTCTGAAAGACCACACTTGAATTAGCAAGAAGTCTCTAATAACTAGTTCATTTTGGAAGGCCTCACACTCCCCTTGTTTTAATAATGCATAAAACACTTAGGACCTGGTTAGGAGCATTTTATTACAGTGATAGCATGAGAGAGCAAACTCTAGCTGTGGCTGGTCGTGTTTTGGTTATACACTAAGCGCTAATTTACCTTTGGCTATTAAGGCTGTGGCATCTGCTAGAGAAAAGGTGCTCCCTGCGATTTGGACGGAATTAGGGGTGTGGCCTGAAGTATTTCATGAATTGAACTGTGACTGCAGGTTGGCTCATTACTCCCTCTTGAGCAAAAGACAATATGTGAAGGATTCTGATTACAGCTCAGATGTTCGGTTCTAAGAAGTCGCCCTTTGAGCTTGCTCTGTAAATACTGATTAGTTGCAAACCTTCAATTTTGTTCCTTCACCACCCGGAATGGTGCCTGGGACTGAAGAAAAGTGCTTTTCCCACTGCCGGGGTGCTTTCAACAGCAGATTCTTCTGCAGGGAGATGAAAATAGGTTTCCCATTGTTCGAATGGGTGTTCTAAGTGCTTTGCAGGTGTATCTTAAAGAATGGAGTATTTATTTTTAATGAGAAGGACTGAAGAACAAAAACAATCCCAGCCTTGGAGAATTGCAGATCAAAGCTTTTTTTCTTTTAATTTTTTTCATTATGAAACAAATGAAGGCCTCCATCCTAGGAGCTGGGAAATTCATTAATTTTTAATAGAGGAATAGGCTATCCGTGGTAATTTAATTCCTTGGGGAGAAGATCGTTTAAGTGGTGTTTAAAAATCTACATACTTGGGTGGTTTGCAGTGAAAACCTGCTGTGCTATCTGGGGTAATAAATGTACAGTGCAGTTGAGAAACTTGTTTAGAAGCACTGTGGGCCCTTTATAACTGGTCTGTTTTTACCCAGTGTACCCTGGGATATTTTGTAGTAGCGCCATATTTAGCTTTTATATGGGGCCTGGCTCCTCCCATCTTACTGTTTCAATCAGAAATACCACTGTCAGGAGGTGGACTTGTGTGCAGAAATAATAAGCAAATCTCAGACCTTCCAGATCTTCTGTTTCGCATTTTTCCTCCCTTGGTTAAGATCTCCCCTCACCCTTCCAAAGACTAGTCTTCTTCTCGAAATGATCTCATGGTAACGTTCTTTTCACCTTCAACTACCAGCCGGGATGTTGATGTAAGAAGCGAGTTCTGCTGTCCGTGAGTTGCTGTGTCGAGCTGGACTTTTAAGCCGCTGCTTTTTGTGATCCTGGCCCTGCCCTCCCACCCTCTTCAACGTGGTGGTGCTGGCTTGGACAGAGCCAGTCTGCTCAGAAGGGCCACCTGTGCCAGGGGCAGCTCTTCTGTTTATTTTTATGCGTCTGCTGTGAACCGTGTTGGCATAGCCCGGGAAATGGGGACTGTGGCGTTAAAGTGGCCTGGGTTTGGAGCCGCTTGGCTGGCATGGAAACGTTGCCGAGTAAATGAGTTGTCTGTGACATGGTTGTATGCATGGAGAATCCTATCTAATAAAGAAGGAATATGCTAATTGACCCTCATGCCATTGCAAAGATGGCGGCACCCACAGCCAACGAGGAGGGAATATGCTAATTGGCTGCCCCACCCTCAAAGATGGCAGCACCCACAGCCAACAAGGAGGGAATATGCTAATTGGCTGCCCCACCCTCAAAGATGGCAGTGCCCACAGCCACAAGATGGCGGCGCCCAGTCCCTTCAGCCCCGCCAGGGCGCCTGCCTCTATAGTCCCCCAGCCCCCACAGCCGCCCAGGGCCAGCCCGAGGCGCGGGCAAGCCTCAGATGGTGGCTGCCCAGGGCCACCCGAGGCTCAGGTAACCAGGGCTGGCCAAGGCTTGTGCTGCCGGCAGTGGCAGCAGCAGAGGTGTGATGGGGGTGTCGCCTTCCCCTGATCACCAGGTCGCCTCCCACCCCTGAGGGCTCCCAGACTGTGAGAGGGGGCAGGCCGGGCTGAGGGACCTGCCCGCTCTGGTGCATGAATTTTCATGCACCGGGCCTCTAGTGCATTTATAAAACGGAAGTCACAGATGGGCTGAGAAATAGCTTTTGGGAAGGAAGATGAGTTGGGAGGTCAAAAATGGGTGGAAGTAAAGGAGGCCCTGAGGTCATGTGGTCTGTCCCCCTGCATTAGAGATGGGGACGCTGTGACTGAAAGTGATGAAGGGAGCTCCCTGAAGCTATGGAGTCTGTCAGTAACTGAATTACCTTCCAGCATCTCCTATCCTTCCGCCCTGATGCTTGCTGGCTTATTTATGCTTCTTCTTCTTTTTTTTTTTTCATCTTAAATCTTTCCCAGAATAAGACAATACATAAATAAGTGAGTGAATTTCCGCCTTCTGTGTTTTAACATGTTTATTCTTATCAATCTGTTTATCTGTATTATACATCTGCACATGTTTGCCTATCTTGCTTAACTTTCTCTCTCCCACCCCTCAAATTTGGAGTTGCATAAAGAGAAGGACTGTGTTTACAATGAAACAAACCTACGGCATCTAACATTTCCTCGTGTGCCTATGAGTATCCGAGCAATGTTGCTAGGGAATGAGCAGTGTAAATCAAATATTTGCATTTTTTTTTAATCTGCTAGGTTTGCCGGACGACACTTGGCTAAGGTCTTTGGTGAAAGGTAGTTAAACCTGATCTGGAAGAATACAGGTTTCCCATGGCATTGCCTCTCTTTCTGTTCCTAGTGAACGTGCTGACAATTCTGGCCCCCAGCTGCTGGAGCCTGAAGGGAATGATCTGCTGTGAGCTCAGGCCCTGCTTGCAGGCTCAGGAGTCAGAGGGCGAGGTCAGGCCTGAAGCAGAGAGGGGCAGGGCTGTGAAAACAATCATAGATAACCCAGTTGAGATTCACCCACCAGCATGGGTTCTCTAACTCACTCCGCACATGCTGGCTGGCTGTTTGGAAACGCCCAGCGTTTGAAGAGGTAAGCCCAGGTCCCACTCCAATGCTTGTCTGTTCAGGGGCAGTCAGTTTTCCTTGCCTCTTACCTGTGTTTTCCACCAGGCTCAGGGTTGGGTCCCTGATTGTGAATGGAAAGTCCTGTTGTACAGTTTTCCTGCATCTTCTCTGCTGCCTATTACTTCCCAGTGGCACACATGTCTATTGTAACCCCTCGCATCTCAAAAGAAAACGCCTTTATTTGATGTCACATGTCTGAGGGCCTAAGCTCCCCCTTTTAGTAAAACTCCTTAAAGTGTTGCTTATTCTTATTTCTTTCACTTCCTTTCCACCCATACTCTCTTAGCTCCAACCCAGTCAGATTTTTGTCCTCATCACTGCAATGAAACCCTTCCTTTAAGCGCCACAGTGACCCAGGTTGCTGTGTCCAGTGGGCAGCACTCAACCTCTTGTATTTTTAATCCTCACTGAAGGACATGCTTTTTTATTGATTTTTTAAAAATTTTTTAGAGAGAGAGAGGAAAGGAGAGGGAGAGAAAGAAACATCAGTATGAGAGAGAAACACACACCCCAACCAGGGATTGAACCCACAACCTGGGTATGTGCTCTGACTAGGAATCTAACCTGCCACCTTTCAGTGTATGGGACAGCGCTCCAACCAACTGAGCCACACCAGCCAAGGTGGCTCTCAGCCCTCTTATTTGACACATCAGCAGCATTGGACACAAGCTATCATTCCATCACTCTAGCTTGAGACAGATTCTTCATCCAAGGACACCCTGGATCCGGGTGAGGCCTCGCGCACCTAGGCCCGGGTGAGGCCACGTGCCCCTGGGTCTGGGAGAGGCCACGCGCCCCTGGGTCCGGGTGAGGCCATGTGTCCCTGGATCCGGGTGAGGCCTCGCGCACCTAGGCCCGGGTGAGGCCACGTGCCCCTGGGTCTGGGAGAGGCCACGCGCCCCCGGGTCCAGGTGAGGCCATGTGCCCCTGGGTCTGGGAGAGGCCTTGCGCCCCTGGGTACGGGTGAAGCCGGATCCTGGGTCTGGGTGAGGCCGTGTGCCCCTGGATCCATCCGGGTGAGGCTGGGTCCCGGGCCCGGGTGAGGCCACGCGCCCCTTGGGTCTGGGTGAGGCCACGTTCCCCTTAGTCCGGGTGAAGCCGTGCCCCTGGGTCCGGCCGAGACCAAACCAGAGGGAGTCGGACCTCCGTTACCACCATTTTTCCACCATCCAGAGCTGAGGGGTCAGTGCTGACATGTACACATAAGGAACTGGTGGACATTGAAATTGGGTCTCAAAAGAACTGTTGGTCCAGAAAGAAACTCACTACAGACTGATTCATTTGCCTGTCAGCATAACTATTATTGCTCGTCTCACATTCAGTTCTTATAAGTATATATCTAGTGACATATGATCTCGCTCATCTAGGGGAAATGATGAACAACATAGACTGAGGAACAAGAACAGAACCAGAAACAAGGAGGCATCGATCGGACTATCGGGCCTCAGAGGGAGGATAGGGGAGGTTGGGAGGAAGGGGGAGAGATCAACCAAAGGACTTGTGTGCATGCATATGAGCCTATCCAACGGTTAAGTTCAACAGGGGGTTGGGGCATCCATGGGGAGGGGTGTGGGATGGGAATGGGGGGATGAGGACAAATATGTGACACCTTAATCAATAAAGAAATTAAAAACAAAACAAAACAAAAAAAAAAACAAGGACACCCTGGCTCTCCTCCCACCTCTCTGCCCACTCCTTCTCAGCTCCTTTGCTGGTCAGTCCGGGTCTCCCTTATCCCCAAACACTGGAGTGCCCTGGGGTCAGTCCTCAGACCTCTCCTCTTCTGAAATGAAATTCACTCCCTTAGCGATTTCCTCCAGCCTCCTGGCTTTTAATGCCTTCTGTACATCCCAAACATAGAGCTCCAGCCTTACGCTCTCTTAAAGTCCAGGTTCGAATGTGTTCCTTAAAGGGCTCTAGAACTTAACATGTCCGATCGGAATCGTCACCTCTTAATCCCACATATTTGCTTCTTTCTGCCATCTGCCTTGTCTCACCTCCATAATGGCAGCTTCATCCTACTCTGGCTTATTATGATTAATAATATATATTATAAATTGTAATATAAATTACATTTATATATTGCATTTTTATTATATATTTATAAAATTATGAGTTATATGCTACCTAATAATAGACAAATATGCAAATTGACCGCACCTTCGCTACGCCAAGCCACGCCCACCAACCAATCAGGACGTGTATGCAAATTACCCCAACAAAGATGGCGGCTAATTTGCATATCAAGACAGCGTAGAAAGAAGCCAAGAGCTGCAGAAGGGAGCAAAGCTTCGGAGAAGCAAGCAAGCCGGGGGGAGGAGAAGGGAGGAGCGGAGGCGGGGCCGGGGAGAAGGGAGGAGAGCAGGCGGGGCTGGGGGAGAAGGGAGGAGCGGAGGCGGGGCCGGGGGGAAAAGGAAGGAGAGTGGGTGGGCAGAGAAGGCGGGGCGGGGGAGAAGGGAGGAGCGGAGGTGGGGCTGGGGGTGAAGGAAGGAGAGCGGGTGGGCTGGCGGAAAAGGGAGAAAAGCAGGGAGGCTGGTGGAGAAGGCGGGGCGGGGGACAAGGGAGGAGAGCAGGCGGGATGGGGTAGAGTGCAGCAGGAAACCCTATTGCAGGATTTTTCCTGCAACGGGAACGCTAGTAAGGTATATTTATACTAGTAGGTATAAACATTTTCAGAGTCTGACCACTTTCCATTGCCACCACCGCAACACCTCAGCTCAATAATATGGCTAACATCAGTCTGATCATCTCTCCCTGCTCAAAACACTGAGGGCTTCCTCTCTAACTCGGGGTAAACTGGACAAAGACCCTGTGGAATCTAGTCCCTTGATTCTCTCCGAGGTCGTCATTACCATTCTCTAGCCCGCTGACTGGCCACGCTGCTCTCAATCCTGTTCTGGAGCGCAGCAGGCCTGCTCCCATCCGGGCGCCTTTAGGGTGCTGCGCCTGCAGCCTGGGGTGCCCCTGGCCACCCGTCTACGTGTTTACTCAAGTGTCATCCTACCTGAGGGCCCTGTTGAAACTGGAACCTGCCCACAGTGCTGCGGGTCTCCTTTCCTGCTTCTTTCTCGTCACAGTCCTTATCACATACACTTCATTTCTTCTCAGTCTCCCTCCACTGCAATGGAAACCCCTTTGGGGCAAAGATTATCATCTTTTTCCATTTTTTTTTTTTTCTGGGCCTGAATCACTAGCTCCTTAATGGGGCCTGACCCATAATAAGCCATTAGTACCTGGAATAACTGAATGAATGCTTTCTGGTGAAATCTGCCTTTTCCTGGCTCAAAGCTTCTGTTTTCTGTGATGTCAGTATGTTTTATTCCAAGCCCACCAGCAGAAGGAATGGGTTTAGTTTATATGACTTCTGTCAGCTACACACCAGCCGCCTTAGAACTCCGTGTGATTCTCTTGTCTGTCTAACCAGGGAATTTTCACATATTTATAATGGTGATGTTATAAATACTAACTTGAAAGGCAAGGACTTGCAAAGGTACATGGGAAGCCAGGATATCTAAATACCTGACACCCTTTGAGCCTTCATCTGGGTTATACCCTGATAAATGCTTTGGAATCTCTCTCTCTCTCCCTGTAAGATAGGTGGGTATTTTTCCCATTCAGAAAGTTTTAAAGAGCTTAAGTAACTTGTCAAGTTCAAAGGTTAGTAGGAGGTGTCTAACCAAGATCCTTCATTTTTATCTTTGGTGGGAGCTGAGCCTTGCACCCATAAAATCAGGCCCAGCCGGGGAACAGAGAGAAGACAGAGTGAGAATAGTGCATGCCCCTTCCTCAAGGATCAGGACAGTACCCAGTCCCTACCCTCAGCTCTGTGCTTCCTCTGGGGAGGAGAGGAGCATTGGGAAATGAAAAACGCAGTTGGGAAGAGGAGCCCAGAGTAGCTCACGTGGCTGGACACAAGGTGGACCTCTTACCTCTCTCTGGACAAAGAGCTTTGGTCTAAATATACACTGAGTGGCCAGATTATTATGATCTCTGAACGCATAATAATCTGGCCACTCAGTGTTCGTGTGTGGTGTGTGTGTGTCTGTGTGTGTGTATATATATGTGTATATATATATATACACATATATCCACACACACACACAGACACACACACACACACACACACACACACACACACACACACATATTAGAGACCCGGTGTATGAATTCGTGCATGGGTGGGGTCCGGCCAGCCTGGCCAGGGGGAGGGGACATGGGCGGTTGGCCGGCCTGCCTTCTGGTTGAACTCCTGGTCAAGGGGACAATTTGCATATTAGCCTTTTATTATATAGGATATACACTGAGTGGCCAGATTATTATGCATTCAGAGATCATAATAATCTGGCCACTCAGTGTATGTCCAAATGTCTGTCTTTCTCTGTATGCTTTGCTTCTGTCTTTCTCTATATGTTTTTGCTTCTTCCCCATGCCTGAGCCACCGAGAATATCCCAATGTTCTCTGATGACCAACATCAGAGCATTGATTTCGGAGCTGAAGTGGATTTGGGAGCTTGTGCTGCAGGACTTCTCTGTCCTTGAGTGCCCACCAGTGGTTCTCTGCCTCACCCTGGACTTTGCATGCTCTGCTCCTGCTCCTGTGAAACTTCCCTTCCATGCTCCTCTGGTGAGCTCTATCTACTTGTACTTTAAGATTCAGTCTAAGAACGAAAATGCATTTGAAATTTTGAAGTTATTTTTCCAGAGAATAGTAAGGACAGTTAGCAAGTATCATGATTTGCTTTTCTGTTTGTGGCTTATTCATAGAAAAAAATATTAATTTGTGTAAGTAATGTTATATGTGGATGCTAGCATATGAAATTTTGGTCACTCTTTTAATCCCTCTTTTCTGTTGCAAGGCAAAATATAGCAATAGATGTGAAATCCAAACAAGTGTATTTATTAACAGATATTGATCCGTTAATCAAGACATAGCCCGATGGTTAAACATATTCTTAGATTAAAGATAAGCAGAAGAATTTGTAAAATATGCTCAATGTGTATCTTTAGCATAAGTGTGTGCTACGTTAAGTATGGGTTTTATCATTATCATCCTTAGGGAGAGAAGAAGCTAGGTTATTTTTAATGATTCCAGATGTCTAGAACTGTATTTTTCCTTAAGTTTACATGTACCTCCAGCAGTAGTTTGAAAGTTAGAGCTGTTGAACATGACCGTGGGGAAGGTAAGTGAGGTGAGACAGCTGCTTTTGTCTATGAGGAAACTTAATTTGTGTGACACTCGCCTTCTGTCTTCCAGGAAATTAGCATATGTAGTTTTATAGCACAGAATGGAGATGCTAGTGTTTATTAAGCAAATTCCTTTTATGTCTCTGCGTATCTCTATGACTGTACAAAAGTTTTAGACAGTACTGCATATGGCTAATTCTGCCCACCTGAAGTGACACTTTTATTTAAAAGGGGGTCTAAGTGTAGGAAGGAAGGGAACTGACATTTATGGAGAGCCTTCTTAGTGCCTGGCAGTGGGCTAGATCTGTGCTTTGTGCACAAGCTGGCTTTTCTTACTGAACTCAGGAATTAGAGGTACTTTATTTATTTATTTTTAAAAGATTTTTTTAAAAATTGATTTGTAGAGAGAGAGGAAGGAACAGGGAGAGAGACAGAGAGAAACATCAGGGTGAGAGTGAAACATAGATCGGCTGACTCCTTGCATGCCCCCTGCCAGGGATTGAGCCCGAAATGCAGGCATGTGCTCAGACTGGGAATCCAACTGGCAACCTTTTGGTGCACCGGTCAATGCCCAGCTGACTGTGCCACACCAGCCAGGGTATGGCATTAGAGGTGTTTTAAGAAGGCAGAGTGGTGATGGGGTTGGATCACCATGAACACTTGGGAATGAAATCAGTTCTCAGTGACCTGAACTGATGGAGGAGAAGAGCATTTTGGGAGCTCCCAGGACATTTTTGGTTTTGTGTGAGGGAGCAGGAGTGGAAAGCAGAGATGCAGGTGAGGCCGCGGAGGACGGGTGAGGTCTTGTTCTTGCAGAGAGTGTTGGTAATGAGGTTGCTGAGTAGGATGTTAGTCTTCTCTTTAGCCTTTACCTTGTGAGTTTTTCTCTTGCTCTTCATTCAAAATTAACTCAATTGTCTCTTGGCAATTTAGAGAATACACTTGACTATAAAGAAGAAAATTACAACCATGTTCATAACTACCTGAATCTGATATTAGCAGATATATTTTTGAAGTGGAGCCTCAAATAGCAGATACGATTTTTCTTTTCTAATTTGAATATACAAACTATGCCCTTATACTAAATACATTAACCATCGGGTTTCTTAATTGAGCAATTAAGAAATAATGGTCTTGTGGGAAGAGAGAGGTCTCAAGAGGAGGATCGAGTTAGCATGCAGGCCACCGGAGACTGATTGTCGGAGTACATAGGGAAGGACCCAGCTTTGTTTATAATGATAATGATTTATTCAGCGCTTCTGTGATTCTTACAGTGTCACTATGGCTAGATAAAGGAGGTTTTATCTTGTCCATATTAGAGATGAGGGAATGAAATATTGGACTGAAGTTGCTTTCTTATGAATACATATTGGAGAGAATTTTCTAATGAAGTGGCTTTTCCACCACGTTATTAAGTTCATCAATTTCTTGTTGCCTTAGTCAGCTGGAGCTGCTATAACAGAAGAACATGGACTGGGTGGTTTAAACAATAGTAGCTTATTTTTAAAGAAATTTATTTCTTACAATTCTGGAGACTAGACATCCAAGATAAAGTCTCCAGCTGATTTCGGTTTCCAGTGCGGGCCATCTTCCTGGCTTGTACATAGTTGTCTTCTAGCTTTGTCCTCACAGGGCCTTTCCTTGGTGAATGATCTCCAGTGGGAGGGGAGAGAGAGGGAGATAGAGACAGAGACAGAGATAGTAAGAGATAGAGAGAGAGAGAGAGAGATCTCCAGAGTTCTCTGGTGTCTCTTCTTTTAAGGGCACCAATTCTACCAGAGGATGGGGGATCAGGGCCTCATCTTTAATTACTTTCTTGGAGGTCCCATCTACAAAGATAGCCACATACTGAGGGTTAGGGCTTCAGCATGTGAATTTGAGGGGATACAATATTTAGTTCATCACACTTGTCCAACGAAGAGTATTAGGTGCCTGCTGCTGTTGTGCTGTTAAGGGGCCCTAGGTATGGAGACATTTCCATAAGCAACTGCCATATCATGCAGGAATGGACTTCAGTGTACACACTCATAGGACTGTGAGTTAGAGAGGTCATCCATTGGGAAGTGACATGCGAGTTACACCTTTAGAGATAAGTAGGTGTCAGGTAGGAGAGGAGAAGGCAAGCAGGGTTGACTCTATTGCTGTCTACCTCTGGCACAAAGAAATAGAACATATTTTTGTGTTTTCTTTCTTTCTTTGTTCTATTTGACATCATCTTGCTGGATTATATAAAATCTTGTAAGCTATGCAAGTCCTCTACCTTATCCACCCCTTTTTAAAAATCTGGAATATCTGTATATATAAAAGCTGAAGCGACTGAAGGACTGATCGACCAGTTGCTATGACACGCACTGACCACCAGGGGGAAGACACTCAACACGGAGCTGTCCCCTGGTGGTCAGTACACTCCCACAGTGGGAGCTCGGCTCAGCTGACCAAGGGGCGCCAGACGCAGGGCTCACAGCTGGCCGCCACAGCCTGGAGACTGCAGCGGAGCCACAGCGAGCCTACCACATGGTGGCGGCAGGCGCAGTGGGGCTGAGATGAGCAGGAGCAGCAGGCAGAAGCGGCAGGCGGCATTGGACTGCTGGTTTTGGCTTAATCCCCACAGGCCACGCCAAGGGACCCCACCAGTGCACGAATCCATGCACCGGGCCTCTAGTGAATAAACAAAATAAAATGTAGAGCCTGGAGTCAGGCAGTTGTCTTGATATTAATTCCAGACATGTACTTCTCTCTGTTTCCCTCTAAGTTTTGTCTTTTTAATGAGATAGTTGAAAGATTTAGTAGAGCTGTGTAATCTCTATCAATCCCTATTGATCTCTCCTAGTGCAGTGTGCTCACTTTATTCAGTGGCCATAGGCATGGTTTCTTCTCTCAAGGTCTTTCTAATCACCTCATCAGGAGCAAACCTGAAATCTCAATTTGCTAAGAAAAGGAGGTCAGAGAGCTGGAGGTTCCTTGTCAAATGCATTTTTCATCTTGCTGTCTTATTTATTCAATTCATACTTACGAAGTATTTACTACTTGCCTTAAACCCTTCTGGGTGAAAACTAGTGGGTACAAAGCAGAATGAGAGAATTACCTGGAGATTTGAGTAGACTAGCACAGGGATAGAAAATACTGTTAAACTCATACACAAACCGCATATTTGCCATCTTGAGCTATGTGATGTCTAAATGTAATTCTCTCACTGAATTGTGGATACAAGGTCAAAAATAAAAAGAATCTTCTCAGTTGGAAAAAAAATAGTCTCCCATTATATTATGATCAGTTACTTTATATTTAAATTGTGGTTAGAAATGCATTTTACTCTTTCGAGAAGTTTCTCCTCTGTTGCTTTTCTTCCTTGTCCTCCTTAAATTTTAGGTTACAGCTGGGACAGTGTTCTCTTCTGGAGAGAGCAATCTGTCATCGGCAGGGAGATAGTAACGTGCTTTCACAAAAGCATGAGATGAAGCCAGCTGCTCTGCTGACGTGAGAAGAAGGGCCTCAAACCCTTGACATTTCCCCCTTAACATAGTAATTCTCATTCTTGGATGCACAATAGAATCATCTTGGATATTAAAAAAACAAAAACACAAAAAACAGGTTTTACGCAGGTCAGAAGAATCTCAGGCTGGGGGGCACGTAGGCATGAGGTCCTAATGTGCAGCCAAGGTTGAGAACCCCCATGTCACCAGATCAAGTTCAGTCTCCACCCAGGTTTGGTTGGTTGGATGGTTGCCCTGGTACAGTTAGTTTCTCCAGGTAAACAGAGGGGATAAGACATGAGGAGCAGAGGGAGGAGGCCACGGTAGTGGTTTCTTTTGGTCAGTGGTCATGGCCAAAGTCAGAGTGCATGAATATATTGAGACTAGCTTTCCCGTTGCAGGAAAAATCCTGCAATAGGATTTCCTGCTGCACTCTACCCCGCCTCCGCCCCGCCCTTGTCCCCCGCCCCGCCTTCTCCTCCAACCCGCCCGCGTTTCCCTTTGCCCCCGGCCCCGCCTCCGCCCCGCCCTTGTCCCCCGCCCCGCCTTCTCCTCCAGCCCGCCCGCGTTTCCCTTCGCCCCCGGCCCCACCTCCGCCCCGCCCTTCTCCTCCCCACTGGCTTGCTTGCTTCTTCGAAGCTTTACTCCCTTCTGCAGCTCTTGGCTTCTTTGGACGCTGTCTTGATATGCAAACTAGCCACCATCTTTGTTGGGGTAATTTGCATACTCGTCCTGATTGGTTGGTGGGCGTGGCTTGGCTGGTGGGCGTGGCTTAGGTGTAGCGAAGGTGCGGTCAATTTGCATATTTGTCTATTATTAGATTAGATGCTTTTGTTCAGCATTAGACCCACATCCTGGACAGTTTATCCTGGGTGAAACACTCAGAACCCCACCTCTAAGCCCCAGGCAGTCTCGGGGAAGCAGTACAGAATCGTGGCTAAGAGCACATGATTAAGACCATAGGCTTTGCAATTGGAAAGAACTGAATTCAAATCCTGGCTTTTCCACTGACCAGGTATGTGGCCTTGAGGGAATTGTTTAATGTTATCCCGACTTAGTTTCTACCTCTAGAAAATGGTGGGATAATACATACACCTAAGGCTTGTTTCATGGTTAAATGAGACTGTTCCTAAAACACTTCAGTGGACCGAGTACAAGGGCAGGGCCCACCACATACTGGCTGTCCTGGTAGCTGCACACCTAGTGTGAGGGTCAACGACAGACCTTGGGCCACGAGGACCATCGCAGCACTAACAATGGGGGCGGGGGGCTACCCCCTCTCTCTAATGCCGGAGGAGTGGAAAGCAAGTTCAGGAAGTTGCTGGTGGCTGGGTGCCCAACAGGTCCAACTTGTCAGGCCCCATCTGTTCCGTGCGTTTTTGACAATTGGGGGAATAAATGGATGGAACGTCTAACAGACATTCCAAAGCCCTGGGTGAACTGGAGCTGATCTCAGTGGTCAGTCTGACTTTCCCACCTCATCACGACTGCCCTGTTCACCGGGATGGTGCATGAAGGGAGCGGCCCGATGCTCATGGCCGTGCCAGTGCCATGGCCTTCTCCAGGCTCAGGACCTGGACAGAAGGACTGACTACTTTTCTGGATTTGAATATGCCTGTCATGCTATTTATACCTCTCAGTAACTGAGAGCAGTGGATCTTAAGTGATCCCTACATTTCATTGTATAAATTAAGTAAGACTATATGCATCAAAATTATCCAAACTTCATATTAAAAAAAAATTGGAGCTTGAGTTTCCATTATCTTGCTTCTATTTGTCCTCTAGAACCAAGCAAAGTAGGACAGGAGGAAGAGGAACAGCCAAAGAATTAGAAGGTCCGCAGCGCTGCCATACTGGGGTGGACTGGGTTTAGTTCACCGTTGGTGAAGCCTTCCTTCAGGATGCTCTCCTTGAATTCCTGTCCTCCTCCAGCGACAGATGCAAGATCTTGTCGCCCCAGAATTCACATAGTGTTCCACAGACATTTCGATGCCAAATTTTGTTTTGCTAATATTATTTATGCATATACTTATACAACCTTCTTACATGGGCTTGTGGTATTAGTTTTTTTTTTTTTTATCTCCCTGAAGGTTTAACACAGAGCCTTTAACATAGTAAGTGCTCAATATTTGTCAGCTGAAGAGATACATGTTTTGGGCACAATCACCAGAAATGAATCCGTGCCTTTAAGACTTACCACCATAATCCTAACCATTGAATGACAACTGTTATTTATTTTTCAAGTATCTAATTGTAATACTGATAGTCAGACCTTTTAAACTACTTTTAAGAGTCTTTGATGCCTTAATTTTTAAATGTTCACGCTCCAGATAAAACCCACGTCCAAGAGCAGTGGAGAGTTTCCAGCATTATTTTCCTCCAAGATTACAACTAGTATATCAGCATGCATTTGCAGACATACGTTTTTCTGTGTTCTGCTGGTGTCTGAGTGTAGTTATCATTTAGAATTCTCCCACCTGCTTCCAGATGTCAAAGGGGGAGGTGGATTGCTCTTGAGAGCTCATCATTTCTGCTTCAGTGGACGCTGGGAAGATGCATGATGTAAATTCTCTTTTGAAATCTTAAATTGCCCACAATTTGTGGCAACCCTTGGTTTATTTGAATATGTTGGGACGCTGGGATGGCAGTAATTTGAGTGAGAAATTCTGTCCAGCAGAAACTGGACATAAAAACTAGCATTTGCCTGCCCGGTGGTAAGCTCTTTTTGGAAGAATAAGCTTGTTTCTGAGTACACAAGGAAGTGGGGGTGGTGAAGACATCCAGGATAAGACAAGTGGTGATTGACAGCCCAGCTGGTAGAGATGGGTAATTGGAAATTCATGGCACATAAATCTCCCAGTACTTATCTTGAAGCACAGGAAGAGAGGAGATCTGAGCATGGGAACATTTAACTCTTTCAAAGGGATCTAATAACGTAGCAAATCGTTAAGTTCTTCATTCTAACTTTAATTAAATTATGGTTTTCTGTCTTGGAGAGATAAATGCATTATGCTTAAGGAAATAACTTTGTGCATAGTAAATGGGAATCTGCAGAACTGTTGGGGAAGTTCTTCATTTGTTAGTTTACTTAGGGTATGTAGTCCTCCCCCAGGGGTCCCATTCCTCCCATGCCTTTAGAGAGCCATTTTTCTCTCTCTCTCTTGATGGAGTTTTCCTTTCACTGTGTATAGCGAGTCTTCTTCATGTGTCTCAGCTTTCTAATTTCCAAGCTAGTGTTTTATAAAAGGAGGCGGTATTAGATTATTGGTAAGGCACAGGAATTAAAAATAGTAACATATTGGAAGAGACATGTGTCATGCTTGTTGAAGTCTCTTGCTGATGATTTGATTTTGGTTCAGTGTCTATTTGTGCTGGTCAACTACTTTTCATTGTTTTCCTCATGATAACTCATCATACTATTAAAGACATTCATTATGTTTCTTGTAGTTTTTTTTTTTTTTCTCTCTCTCTAAGGGGGACAACCCCATATAGCGTAAAGAACTAAAGTTTTTGAATCCCAATGAAATTGAGTATTTAGAACTTGTCAGGGTATGAGCGAGATTGGGAACCTCCGAGTGTCCAGTTTGCATCTGAACCTGACTCTTGGACTTGCCTGGCTCCTTTCTGTAAGTGGGATGGGTCTCTGAAAGGAATGGATCTCTTATCAGCGGGGCTGCATTTTTGTTGAAATTATCACAGTTATCTAATCTTAGTGCTGTGTACCTGAAGATGTGTGGCCACGTCTGTGTTATTTCTGGTTGGCAAGTTGTCGCATCTGTTTCCATGCCCGAGTTCCTGCTGGTGAACAGAGCTACACCATAGGGGGCCAGCTCTCTATAGCTTCCATGAACAAATGCTCTGACATCTTGCTGAGGTCTGAAAAGAGAGTGGAGATTGGAGAGGGCCACTGAGGCACAAAGACAGAAGAGAGAGTAGTTACAGTGGTGGTACAGGATGGAGTAATTTATCGGAGGCAATGCCTAGAGCTTTGGAAGTGCCCAACACTTCTGTCGGTCATTCCCGGAGGGACCCAAGATGAACAAAGTGTGGATCCTGATGACCTGAAGCCAGGAAACACACTCTATCATCTGGCTCTTCCAGGGGCCAGCCTAGCCACCTGGGTTGAAAATGAGATGAAAGGGCTGCACCGGATAATAAAATACAGCAGGGGTCCTCAAACTACGGCCCGCGGGCCACGTGCGGCCCGCCGAGGACATTTATCCGGCCCGCCGGGTGTTTTTGCCGCCGCTGCCTGTCCTGGTTAGCAGCAGACTTAGCAGTGTGCATAGGAATTTGTTCATAGTTTGTTTGTTTTTTAATTATAGTTCGGCTCTCCAACGGTCTGAGGCACAGTGAACTGGCCCCCTGTTTAGAAAGTTTGAGGACCCCTGAAATACAGTAGGAACAAAAATGCCCTTGGCCGTTAAGGATGCTTTATTATTCTGAAGTGTGAAGGATATGTTACCTCACACAGTACTCCTTGCTGTCCACAGAGGAGGAAGACGACAAATACACATGGGCTGGCTGATTCAATGTGGAGCAAGGTAACGGCAGGGAAGTGGGTCACAGGAAGTATAAATGGGTGAAGACTCATATTTGACAATCGCAGCAGGAAACCTTTAGTAGAAGTGGTTATCAGCTTTCAAAACCATGTTTCATGTCTTAAAAAGCACTGCAATTAATATATGTCTCTTCCGTGAAGGAAACAAAGAGCCACATCTTCATTTAAACAACATCAGCTGCAGCTGTCAGCACCACCAGCGTAGGCTTTATAAAGGAGGCTTCCGGGTTCAGTGGTGGGTTAAGCTCACGTTCGTCATTCATAAGGTTGTAAATTATAAAACCTTTGACGGCCCCCACACCTACCGAAAGAAGTCCAACTCCTACCGCCAGGCACATTCCAACCTTCACAAGGCACCACTAACCTGTCTCTTTACTCCTCATCCCATGTATTCGACAGACATTCCCTCACTCCACGTGCCAGGCATGGTGCAAGAAACTCAAGGTTCGAAATGAGGAAGTCCCCTTTTGTCCAAGAATGTACATTCCAGCCGTGGAGGAAAACATGAAACCAATTCATACAATTACGTGCTGAAATGGCGTAAGAGTCATGTACAGGGTACAAATGTGGCTCATTGACATGTCACATGCCTTTGCTCATTCTATTTCCTGTGGCCAGAATGTTGTTTTAAACAGGTGTGGAGCACAATCCAGCTCTTCAATCAAGTGCATGCTTCAAGGTGACTTCTTGGAAATGGTCACGGACTCTTCCCATTGGTATTCGTGTGGCTGCTTGGGTGTGCACTTATCATGTCACTCCACATGGGGACTTCAGAGGCAGGGCATTTGTCTTGTTCACTTTCGTGACAAATAGGAGCTTCGTGAAAGTTTACAGGAATGCAGGCAGGCTGGGAAGGCAGGGACTCTGCGCTTGCTGTCCCCTCTGTGGAGAGTACCTTTCCCCCAGACCTCTGAGTGGATGACTCAGTCTCAGAGAGCCTTACCTGCAACCTTATCTAAAATAGACCCTTCTCTTCGTCCAGGTTTCTCTTTTTCACTTCGTGTGTTGTCTTCAGAGCGTACACCACTCTGTGAAATTATTTCTTAGTTGCCTTCGTCCATTGCTGCTAAATGTTAGTTCTCTAGGAATGGAGATGTTATTTGTCTTATTCACCTAGAACAGTTTCTGCCCCACGGAAAGCCTTCAGTCCATGTTCGTCTAATACAGTGGTCGGCAAACCGGCAAACCGCAGCTCGCGAGCCACATGCGGCTCTTTGGCCCCTTGAGTGTGGCTCTTCCACAAAATACCACGGCCTGGGCGAGTCTATTTTGAAGAAGTGGTGTTAGAAGAAGTTTAAGTTTAAAAAATTTGGCTCTCGAAAGAAATTTCAATCGTTGTACTGTTGATATTTGGCTCTGTTGACTAATGAGTTTGCCGACCACTGGTCTAATACATGAAAGGCATTTGGTTCCCTTTTACCTTGTTTTTGTTTCTGGTCTAACAAACCTTTTATTATTAAAAAAATAATAATAAGGTCTTCAAAATGTTTTCATAGTGTTTTTTTTCTCTCTCTGGGCTTGAGTTCTCCCCTGGTAAGATAATGGCAGCGGGATGACATTTTTTCCTTTTGCCACATTTAGCTCCATGCCACTAACCTTCTGTGGAGCTTTGCTCAGCAGATGCTGCACAGAAAAGGAGCTCTTTCTGGATCACAGAGGCCCAAACCCTCTTCTCCTGTGCTTTTGGTGACTGACAGCATGGGGTCAGGGGTTGTCTCCTGACCTCCCTTGTCTTTCTCAGCTGCTTGTCTCCATCAAGTCAGCTGGACAACCCTGTATGTGACTTACATTTGAGAGGGAAGAACACAAGTTGTTTTTCCCCTTCTTTGCTTAGTCACTGCTGACTGTTGCATAGGAAATAAGGGCACAGAGTTGAGGGAAGAGGATAGGTAGATGACAAAGGAGGGTACTGCAGTGGATAAGTTGTGACTGGGAAATCCTGGAGTTCCAACCACCTGAGTGTCCTGCGTGCAGAAGGCCCTGCTCACTGGCTGGAAGTGACTTGGGTGAGCACCTCTCTCCCTCCCTCTGTAGAATAAGCTCCGCCTCCATGGAGAGAGCTGAACAGGCACAGACCTCTCCATCCTGGGCCCACAGCTCTCGCCAACAGTCATCCTTAGTGTGACCGCCTCTGCTCTGCGGTCTAGAGGTGGGTGATGGGATGAGGCTGAGGAACTCGCTTTGCTGGATGGGCAGCCCAGCCCCACTCTTCAGTTGGACAGTTACTCCTGCTATTCTCAGCCTTGGGACCCAGCATAGCCAGTTAAGCTGTTTTACTGTTTTTCTGTTTCAACTGAGCTTATTGTTTATTTTACAGTTATTCCAGGGGAGCAGTGGAATCACAATTCTGGAAATGTTAGATGACATAACTGGATCATCTTTGTAAGCCTCATTTTAGGTCTAGACTCGGAATGTGTGTATATGCATGCGCATGTGCTTGTGTGCACAGGCATCTGTTTAAGTTAAACTGTCAGCACAAGAATTCACACAATCCCCCACCTCTTTCCAAAGGGCCCAGAGAATCATTCAGTGTCCAGCCTAACTCTGCCCAACCTGCTGGAGTTCACTGACACATCCTCATGTAGCGTCAGGGTGTTAACCCATCTAGTTTCTGCTTTGGGGCGGGTAGTGCGTGCGCACACATATACATACCATAACCCTCTCCACCATAAGAGCATATGGTTGCCTTGTTGTTTATTGATTATTAGCCAAAGTGGTAGAAACTGCCTAACAAAAGAAGAGAATATGTCGCTATGAAGTTTTAAAATACTGTTGGATAATATTCAAGTCTCCTGGTGGTTTTACCTCAGGGAAAGGGAAATTCTAAAGAGAAAATGGCCTTTGTCGCATGGTTACATAATGAACTAGAGTAGCATTTAGTCAGCTTAAAAAAATCTGGCAGTTGATTGTGTAAATGTAAATGGTAATTATCTGCCTAACCTTTTCTCATGTTAAGCATGTTACTGGAAAGGTTGTTTTATTTCCTAAGCTTTTTTTCTCCTTTCAGGCGTGGTACCATTTATGTGTGTATTTAGCTTAATTTAGCTAAAAAGTATTGATAGAAAGCACCCTTCAGGGAATATTATCTAACCTCTTAAGTAGCATGGAAGGTGCTGCCTTTACAAACAGTCTCTACATTTGTAAACATTTTTCTTCCCCCTGTGCTGGCAGGAAAATCCAAACGGAACGCATAGACCTGTTTTGAATGAGAAATGGTCTCAGGTTGGAATTTATTATTATAATCACTGTGTTTATGAACTATTTCACAAGTGTATGGTGTTGATGAACTTTCTGGCAGTGCTGTGTAAATACGGTTCCAAGGAAGGGAAAGAAGTCCTGTCATGTACCTGGGTTTCCTTTAATTTTATTCACCAAAATGGTATTTACTTCATAACGACTGTGGAAATAAGCACAGAGCCAGGCGTTGTCATCGTGTATTTTAGTGCATAGCTAATGAGCAGAGCAGGTGTTTGTGGAAAAATAGGTTGTAGAGCTATTCAGGGTGTGAGTCAAGGGGGTGGGCATGGACATCAGGAGAGTAGTTGGGATGAAAAATGCTTAGTCTCTACCATAGTATGATGTGTCCATGGATGCTTGATCCATGTGAATTAATTGGGGGGGGGGGCGCGGATTGAGAGCCCGTGTATAATTTTAAATTTGTGCTGATTCATAATGTACAGAAGAGGAAACCCCTTTAAGTAGAGATCAGTTTTTCGGAAAATGTACATATAAATTTGGAGGTAAAATGTTATTGTAAAATTAGGACTTGGTCTGTTGGTGCTAGTTTTTAAATTCTTTTGCGTTATTTCCTTTTCCATTTTCCCTCTCTTTATTGAATGGTGATAGGCATTCTTTACCCATTTGTCAGAATGGAGAGCTTCATCTCTTATGTCAGCCCTTGTGGTTGTGTCTTGTGAATATCTTTCAAAGATTTACATCTGTTTAGTTTTCTGACTCATAAACGTACCACCTGGATAGTTAACAGTCTGAGGGACTAATAGTTTTGATTACCCTGGGATTTGAAGTATTGAGCCGTACACTTTAAACCAAGGGGAAGACAGTGCTTCAGCATTTTGTTCTTATAGAGTCTAGAAGGTCTTTGGAATTATGACCATACAAATTAATTTAAGAGCAATATATCTATTGTTTAGCTCAGAGTTCCAGTAGCAGCTTAGGTGCTGAAGTAGCTTTTTCTCTTTTTTTTCCCTTTATGAAATATTTCCATCTTGGGATGGGCAGTCATGGAAACAATGGTATCCTAACAGGGAGTGGATTGGATTCACCTTATTACATCATCATTTATTTTGGATGAAAATTTAGCACCTGGCTTTGCAAATCTTGAGAAAGCGTTAACAGCCTATGAAAATGCAATTAAAAAGGTTTTACCTAGATACCAATGATAAAAAATCAATTACAGAGCCCTGTTTGAGCAATTGTATGGTTGTATACAGATTTTGATTGAAAGCCTGTGGGATTTGGAGACATATTCTGTTTTAGTGATTTTAAAGGTGCTCGTGGGGTATATACGTAGGAAGTAAGGGAACCATGTAATGTGGTTTCCAAGTAACTCTCTAACCTTTCCTCCTAAGACTTTTTCCCGCCTTCATCCTCACTAGGTGATTCCCCGAGGCATGCCTGCTTGAGGAGTGTGCCCCAGTACACCTCTCTATGGCGCCTCAGAGGGGTCTAGGTAGCTCCTTTGTGGGCCTCCAGCCTTCCTCCTGCACAGTACATCAGGGTTCCCCCTGGGAGATTTCTCTGGGATGTTCATGATGCAGTGTTCTGCTTCTCAGTTCTCTCCTTGCTCTTTCTGGCAGTGTCTGATATAGGCCCAAGCCCCAGGGCAGGTTCCTCTACAGATTCCCGAGGAAGAATGGGTGAGGAGCTGTTCCTTGTGTGCCCCAATCACGGTAACAGTGTGCTCCTCTCTTTCTGGAATGAAGATCTGCCTTTGCTCTCACAGAGTTTCCTCTTGGCTGAGTTTATTTTTATTTGTGTGAGTTTGCATGGCTGGAATTGTAGTCTGATAGCTAGTACGTTCAGCCAGCTTGTGGTTCTCTCAGGTGTTTGTAGATGTGAAGGGGCAAAGACTGTTCGTATCTGGGTCTTGTCTTTGATCAGCACACACTAGGGTGGGAAAGATGAGGTCTGTGCCGTTTCTAACTGGGAGGGCATTGTTTGAAGGATGAAAGTTAAGGAGACAGCTTCAGTCTGGGACTCAGAGAAACCAGATCTTTCATTAACTTGGAGCAGGCAAGTGGAGGCAGGGCTCAGAGGAAGCACAGACAAGGCGATCAGGATGGACTGGGAGTTGGTCGTCAGCAGATGTGCGGTGTGGAATGTTGGCCATTCATTGCCTTCTGCAGGGCAGGTGTATCATGCTGGGCAGGTGTGATCCTTTACATGAGCCAGAGCAACGCAGGCATGACAACAGAATGAGGTGTGAGTTGCTGAATTCAATTCTGGACCAGAAAAAAAGGCCATAAATGGGTTGTGTTGGCTAAGTTTGCTTCCTAAGAAAAGGTATCCATTTGTGTTACAAACTTTTCTCAGTATAAGCCATAGTGGCTAGTGGGAAACTGATGGCATTTCTCGGTCCTCGCATCGCCTCCACCCTCTCCTTCGCTGCAGTGGAACTGCCGAAGAAGCTTGAAAGCTGCAGAGGGTTGAAACGGAAGGCCTCGGAATGCTCATACCATCACCGTCTGGGTGGCACAGAGGTGCTATTTTATGGATAAACCAACCATGTTGGGTTAGGGATCATTTAATTTTTATAATATTTCTCTTGTAAAGGTCCCTATTCTGGAAGGGGCAGCTCTTTCTTACAGTAGAATTCTAATTAATAAACGGAGAAGGAATAATGGAAATATAAAATTATTTTTTGGTAAACAACACAGCAATAATTGTTTGCAGGTGAGAAAAGCATCAGCGTGTGCTAAAATTAGTGGGTGGAAGTATAAGGAGAAACAGGATATCTGTATGGTCCCAAAGTATCTCACCGTAAGAAATATATACGTTAAAAGGGGAAAATAGTAATTTTACAGTGGAGAAACCTAGCAACCATGACCTTCACCAAATGATCAAAGTTAGTATCACCAGTAATGAGACAAATCAATATCATGTACCTCTTCATATGATGCAGAAGAAAGGAGAACATCACTTCTATGATAGTCTTTCCAAAAATGCATGCCTTAAATTAGTCATGAAGATATATCAGATAAACCTAAGTTGAAAGACATTCTATAAAATAACTAGCCAAAACTCTTCAAAGGTCAAGGTCATGCAAGACAAAGAAAGATTGAGGATATGTCACAGATATTAGAGACTAAGGAGTCTTGACAGTTAGATGCAGTGTGAGTTCCTGAATGAAAGGGACATACCCGTGACAGTTGGCAAAAACTGAATCATCTGTTGATTAGCTCATAGTATAGCATCAATATTAGTTTCCTATAATTGCTATAATGTTATATAATCTGGGAAAGCTGAGTGACAGGTAAGTGGGAAAGTTATACTAGCTTTTCAACTTTTTTTGTAAATTTGAAATTCAGAAAAAGAAGGGAAAACTCTCTTTTCTTTAGGAGACACTAAGCTTCAGTGAACTAGTGGATCCACTAACTCCCTCATACCCTGTCTCTGAACAGACCTAGTCATCTAAGAAAGTAAAAGCACATGGAGACTTTGGTGTTATCATTTTACTTGAATATGCAGACTAAATTTTTTAGCTTCTCAAGGCTCCTCTCTCCTCTTATCACCAATAAGAAAACATACTCATACTTCTACTGCAGGAGGAAGGAAGTTCCAGCTCTCCCTAGTATTTGGGCCTTCCTACCCTTGAAGTGCTCTTTAAAAAAAAGGTGTGTGTGTGTGTGTGTGTGTGTGTGTGTGTGTGTGTATCCTACCTAATAATAGACAAATATGCAAATTGACCGTACCTTCACTATGCCCGCGATTGGCCAGGAGGCGCAGGGGGGCGGGACTCGGGGTGGCCGGGATGGCAGATTGGGCCGGCGGGACGCTGAGCTCGTATCGCCAGCGGCGGCTTGAGCTCAGCGTCTGCGCCATGGCTGTGATGCGGCACAGAAGGGGCCTCTGGGGCAGCGAGCTCACGTCCCACCGCGGACCATCAAAAGCGGGGGAGCTGGGTGCCTGTCTGCTCAGGCACCAGGCTTTCAGAAGCCTCCGCCGCGCCTGAGGCTTCCGAAAGGCCTGGTGCACCAGCGGACAGGCACCCAGCTCCCCCATGATCGAAAGCGAAAGCGTGTAGGGGACCCTACACGTGCATGATTCAATCATGCACTGGGCCTCTAGTATATATGTATATTATATATATGTATTAATTTCAAAGAGGAAGGGAGAGGGAGAGAGAGATAGAAACATCAATGATGAGAGAGAATCTTCTATGGGCTGCCTCCTGCACATCCCTCACTGGGGATGGAGTCTGCAACCCTGGCATATGCCCTGACTGGGAATCGAACTATGACCTCCTGGTTCATAGTTTGATGCTCAACCACTGAGCCACCCTGGCTGGGCCCCTTTAGGCACTCTTGAGAGAGAGGTCCCATTGATAGTAGAATCATATGTAGAGTGTCCCAAAAATGTATGCACACTTCCACAGCTGATAACTCACTTAATTTTCACTCCTTTTTAAGTTGAACTGATTTGTAATAATGGGTGAAGTCAGACTAAGCTTTGAACAAAGTAAATTTATCCTAAAGTGCCACTAGACCTTTTTTTTTAATGGGGATGCATCAAAGAAAAAATTTACGGTACAAAACTGGCAATAGTGGATGAATTGAGGGTGCACAAATACGGAAGTAAATGATTCCTGATGTTTGAGATTCCATTGCTTCACGTTATCAGCAGTGCCTGGATTGGAACGGTCATCAGTTTGAACATAAGCATTGACCAAAAATAAAGTTATTTTCTGTAGATTCTTTTAAATTTTGAAAATTAACTGTAATGTTAATAAACACTGGTTTTATAATCATCCAAAGTGCTTATGCATTTTTGGGGCACCCTGTATACTGTGAATGTATTGAAGCTTAAGCTTCGGACCCCTTCACTTTCATGGGCCCTTTCCAACGCCTTAATTTTCAATTCCTAATTTTATACACTTTTCTTAAAGAGGATCCTCCTGTGCTTTGCTTCAGGCCCCAGGATACCTGGAATGCTCCCACTTAATAGGAATATTTTGCCTGAGGCAGCCCCCATGCATGACAACACAGCCCATTTACATCCTGGCTCATATTTCAAAACAGCAGAGACAAAAACAACATCAAGTTGAAGCTGGAATAGAGCATTTTGAAAGTCTTCTTTGTTTGATTTGATTCATGACCTGGCTAGGCAAAATGACAATCAAATGAAACAAAAGTAAATGCAAATAAAAAGCGTCCTTTTCGTTTGGTGAGAAGCTCAGCTTTGCCACTTCCAAAAGATCACTGCTCAGAGGAGCACACTTTGGACCGTTAGCTGCAACATTGCCTGGACTGTGACTTGCAGTGGCAGCTGTAAACACCAGCGGATACTTGTAGCCTCCAGCCCCAGCCCAGCCGCCAGCTAATCCAACGTCATTTTATCTCTCAGATAAGTCACAGCCCAAGTTTCTTCAAACTTAGATTTTAAAGAACCAGACCTCACAAGAAGAGGCCCATTATTCCCGGGTAGAAGTCTGTGTTATAGGAAATACAAGATCAAGCCAAGGAGCAGGGAATTTGGAGTTGGTGTTGACAGCCCCTCTTTCCTGTCACTCACTTATTTTATTTTCCTCCTCAGCTTGTGTCATTGCCTAAAAACGATTTAAACACAGGTTTTCATATTCCGTGATTGAACCGGTAAGGCCTTTGTAACACATGGGAATTAAAGATCTTTTTCTCCATGAACATTTTATCTTGAGCTTATTCTTATGGAAATTTGATCTTTAGGTTTTTTTGTTGTTTGTTTGTTTGTTTGTGGGGCTTTTTTGTTTGTTTGTTTTGCTATAGCTGTGAACCTAGATATTCCAGCCTTGAATCTACCATGGACATTTTTTTTTTTTCTGGTTCCATACTTTTGAAATTTGAATATTAGAATTACAACACAAATCTGAATATTAGAATTACAACATGGCACTCATTCTGAAATTGACTGTGTGTGTGTGTGTGTGTGTGTGTGTGTGTGTGTGTGTGTTTGGAAAGTTTTGCCGCGATCTCTTATTTCACAGGTTGTGTGAATATCTGCATCTCCAGAGTAAGCAGTGGGCAGAACGTAGAAATGCTTTGCACTATTATATCACACTCGTCGCACTAGAAATAAAGTCTTATTAAATAAAAGCTACTGGGATGGAAGCCCCATTTTCGAATCATTCCTTTTTTTTTATGAAATACTTAGATCTAGCAATGTTATTTTTGATGTTGTTTTATCTCTGGGCTTTGAAAAAAATATCAGTTGTTTGACAGTGAAGTGGAATCAGAACCAGAGAGGATGCCACTTGTAAGGAAGGCTTTGTGAAGGTTACTGGGGGGAACCGTGCAAGGTTTACCAGATAAGTGTTTCTGAGATGTGTATGAATGCCTCCTTTGCCAAAAGACAGAATTATGTTAGGCAGAACACAGCAATCATTAGAGTCCCAGTGAGTTTAAGCTCAAACGCCTCACATGTGAAACGCCGCTGACATCCCACGGCCTCAGGATGCAGGAGCTGATTTCATTGACTTCACAGCTCTGTCAGATTTAAGATGCTTCAGTATGTCCACCCCCATCGTCGTGCCCTGTCTGTCCTCTCTTAATGTTTCATGTGTGTGTGGCCCCCTGCCCCTCAGCGCTCATTTGGCTGTTACTCTCCAGAGGAAATAAAAAAGCAACAGCTCCAGTTTGGGGGCTCTTTTATTTTATGGAGACGCTAAAAGGCAGCTTATTTCATATTGATCAGACCAGGGAGCTAGCCAAGTGTGGTGTTAATTGGGTCCTCTGGAATTCTAGACCCCAGGGACCAAAAGCGTTCCAGTGAGGAGGGAAAAAACCCTACAGGCTGCGTAGAAATGAAGTCCAGGAGCCCACAATGTCCCAGTTGCTGGTGATTTGGCCAGCTCATTTTGTGTGTAGTTGCTTATTTCAATTAGCTTGTTTTTGTATTATGTTTCCCTATACCCCTCTCCTCCCCCCCGTCTCCCCCCCCCCCCCCCCCCGCCCCGACTTTCCTGCAAAGCTGTGAAGCCTTGTTTTGAAAACTGTTGCCCCAGAGTGCACTGGTTTGGCGGTCCTGGTTTCATTGTTCTAATGCTCATTCCATATGTGGGTCACATCCTAGCACTCTCCTCCACCCCTCCACTGGCCTCCCATTCCTTCAGCCATCCCCAGTCCCTTCCCTGTCCATACATTGGCTCTCTCTCTCTCTCAGACACACACACACACACACACACACACACACACACACACACACAAACACACACAGACTTTTCTCCCCTCAAGTGGCAGAAGTAGGGGCAGATTCTTTAAGAGCTTGCAAGCAGAGCCATTCAAACTTAAAAAGCTGGTCGCTGTGCATTTAGTTTATGGCAAACACCACTTCACCTTCCTGAAAGTAATTATTCTGTTCTCCTCCTCCTTTCCCTCTCCCCACCTCTTGCTCTTTTCTCCTCTCTTTTCCCAGGACAAAGGTTTTTAAGGAACTAAGATTGCTGCTTCATTCGGCCCTTTCTTGTTACCCTGGTAGCGGGAATCTCAGACAGTGAAGGATGGGGCGGGCAGGCTGGGGTTTTTATGCACAGTGCTTTGGGGCTGTAGAGGGAGTCCACTGAGAAATGTGCATTGCAGGCATGTCTGCTGAGTTTATTATGCTGGTTATCTGTCACTTGTTCTGACTAAAAGGTAAGGGCTTCTGTAATTTGCTGCTGCAAAGAATTGGGGCATTGTTCTATTTCTAAGGCCTTCAACTAATTGGCTCTTGATGGAAGATTGGATTGGGAGTTTTTGCTTAACTTCTGTAGCTTATCCTATTAGATCTGTCTGATTTTTTTTAGTATATAAAAGAAAAATAATCTTGGCAATCTTGCGGCTATTGATGGAAAGTCTATTTACATGTATTCAAGGAAAAACTAACAAACAACAAGGCTGATTCCATGATGTTTCATTTAAAATCTGTCACCAATGAAGACATGTGGTGCATGAATAGTCAACATTCTCAATGATTTCTGTAAACTTTGGGAATAGGAGTTGTGGTCCTTTCCCAAGATAAGAATATTTTAATTTAGCAGATTACATTTTATCAATGAAAAATTACAGTGCATTTGAGTAATCAGAGTGAAGAAAGTTAGAGACTATTTAAATGAATAGTAACACGTTGGTTATTTACTTTAGGATGGATAAATGCATGATAAACACAGATCATCCATATTTTCTTTTTTATGTATGTTTAGAAGAAATTTTCTTCGTTTAGAATTCAGGTATAAAATAAAGCACAGGCAAAAGAATCTTAGTAATAACTCTTATAGAAATACTAGTGGCCCAGTGCACGAAATTCGTGCACGTTAAAAGGGGATTAATTAGAGGAAATATTTTAATATTGCTAGTTGCCCTTTCTCTATAATAGAAGTGTCAGAGATGAAACAAAATTAGTAAAATGTATATGAAAATCTTCCTCCTGTCAGAGTCTGGGGCACACTACGGGACCCAGAGTCAAGTCCCTGCCCACCCACGTGCACCTCAAAATCATGCGAGACCCAGACCTGGCTGGCCCCTCCCCCCCCATTGGGCTAGATCCAGACCCAGCCCATCCCACCCTTGTCAAGCCCCGCTGGATGAGGGGTGCAGCCTCAGGTCCCCTGGATGGCACAGGGGTGGGGGGCACGGCCTGAGGTCCCCCAGCCTGGGCCTGGGGGGTGCGCCTTGAGGTCCCCCGTCAAGCCCCGCTGGGCAGGGGGCGTGGTCTGACGTCCCCCGTCAAGCTCCCCTGGGCAGGGGGGCATGGCCTGAGGTATCCCGGCCCGGGGTGAGAGGAGCAGCCTGAGGTCCCCCAGCCCAGCACTGGGGCGGGGGGCACACCTTGATGGCCCCCATCAAGCCACACCGGGCAGGAGGCATGGCCTGAGGTCCCTCAGCCTGGCTCCAGGGCGGGGGGAGCAGCCTGAGGTCCCCCGGCCCAGCACCAGGGTGGGGACACGGCCTCAGGTCCTCTGGCCTGGCACTGGGGTCGGGGGAGCGGCCTCAGGTCCCCTGGCCCAGTGCTGGGGCAGGGGGCATGGCCTGAGGTCCCCCATCAAGCCCTGCCGGCCGGGGGGGGGGGGGGGGAGCGGGGCCTGAGGTCTCTGCTGATTGCTCGTTAATCTATTCTCAGTAGAATCAGTTCTGCTAAAACACGTCTTTTGAAAAATGAGGATTTGTTGCAAAGCATCTATAATAATAAAAGCGTATATGCTAATTAGACCGGACAGCCGAACGACCTTCCGGACAAGGCAGGCAGAGGGATTAGGGGTGATCAAGCAGGCAGGCGAGTGGTTAGGGGAGATCAGGCAGGCAGGCAGAGTGGTTAGGGGTGATCAGGCAGGCAGTCAAGCAGTCAGGGGTGATCTGGCAGGCAGGCAAAGGGCGATCCAGCAGGCATGTGAGTGGTTAGGGACGATCAGGCAGGCAGGCAGGTGAGGGGTTAGGAGCCAGTGGTCCTGGATTTCGAGAGGAATGTCCGACTGCCAGTTTAGGCAGATCCCAGTGGGACTGGTCCTAAACTGGCAGTCTGACATCCCTTGAGGGGTCCTGGGTTGTGAGAGGGTGCAGGCCAGGCTGAGAGTCCCGTCCCCCCATGCACGAATTTCATGCACCGGGCCTCTAGTTTGATATGTTAGGGAACAGACATAACACAAATGTTTTCCATTTGCGTATGTCCCGTTTCCTCCTGGAGAAACAGTAGGTGAATGCAGGGAACTACAAATTACAGCCAGCTGAAGGACAGCTAAACGCATGCACATACACATCTGGTCATCTACAGCCTCAGTTTACCCATGTGTCATGAGCCCCACCCAACCACATTTGGTGTTACAACTTTCCAATTAATGTCAACTCACCCTTCTTCCATGCTGCAGGACAACTCACAAGATGCATTCTTTCCCACACCCAATTCTAGGCAAATGCTAGGCTTTTTATGGGGTAAAGTGCCATTAATATTGTAGCATTTATGGATTTCTTAACCATTTTACATATGTAGAACTGTGCTACCATTTTTATTAAGCTTCTGATTTTGATTTAATGTTACTGATATCCTTTTTCAATGTTATACTGCCGACCCCATGTTCTCTATAAGCCCTCTCTGGTTTTTATGGCCCCACTTGCATGGCATAGGTACTTTTAAGAACACATGTTTTGTTGCAGCAGAACTGACTGGAATGGATTCTGGTGTGTTAAAATTTTAAGAGGCTAAATGTTGAGGGCATTTGGTATGGCCTAGCATTATCTTCTGTGAATGTGGTCAACTTGACATGTTTTTTCCTACTTTGCATTTTTCCTCCCCAGTGGCTTAGAATAATCATTGCTTCAACCTCCAAATATCAAGGAAAGTTGTGTGGGATTCTCAAAAGTGAAGACCTCTGGAAAATGATTAGAGTCTTGGTCCAATCCTAGAAATAAGGAGAGTTTTGTGGTTTTAGGTAATTAACAATTAAGGTCATTGGATCATATGTCTTTTAACAGATTCTAATTTTCAGGTTTACACACGGAGATAGTGTGATAGTGTCATACTTTTGGTATAAAACTTTATCAAATGAATCCAAATTTGCTCATTTTTTGTATTTACTAAAAATTACTAAGCTCTTCATTGTATGAAACAAGAATGCCTGTCTGGTTTGGTAGAAAAGAAAGGGTGTTTTAATCTTCAGAAGTGATAGAGTGGTAGTATGCACTGCAGGCCTGTTGGTTTGTTTTTAATGTCTTCGTATCGTGGGCCTGGGAATTGGAGTTTGGACTTTTGTTTCTGTTTCTGCTCATGCTTCTGACTTTTGGCCACTAAGTAATTACAGCCTGATGGTGCTCTGAGTACCATCAGGCCACTTCCTGCTGGGTTAATGTTTGCTTCACCAGCAAACTTGCCTGTTAGAACGTTGCAGAACTTCTCTGTGGAATTGAACAAGACTGGGTCAGAGTGTGGAGCTATAGATGGGGCCCTTGTGTTGTCCTAGAGCCCCTGGTTTCTAACTCTGTTATCTGTCAGGCCTATGGCCAGGCTCCTTTGTCTTCAGTTGTAAAACGGAGCTCCTCTCCTGCTCCTTCCCTAGAACTTCTTCTAAAGTGTAACCATTTGAAAGCTTCCTGGGCAAATCTGTGGTAGTTAGAGAAGGTAAGATGAACATGCTCAGAACTTAGTCACTGACCTAGAGTGACTAAAGTTGGAGCCTTGAGCATTATTATACTTACTAGAGGCCTGGTGCATGAAATCTGTGCACGGGGGTGTGTCCCTCAGCCCAGCCGGCACCCTCTTCAATCTGGGACCCCTCTCACAATCCAGGACTGCTGGCTCCCAACTGCTCGCCTGCCTGCCTTCCTGATTTCCCCTGATTGCTTCTGCCTGCCAGCCTGATAACCCACTAACCACTCCCCTGCCAGCCTGATCAATGCCTAACTGCTCCCTTGCCAGCTTGATTGCCCCTAACTGCCCTCCCCTGCCGGCCTGGTCCCCCCAGACTGCCCTTCCCTGCAGGCCCGGTCGCCCGCAACTTCCCTCCTCTGCCGGCCTGGTCACCCCTAACTGCCCTCCCCTGCAGGTTTGATCGCCCACAACTGCCCTCCCTTGCAGGCCTGGTTCCTTCCCACTGCCCTCCCCTGCTGGCCATCTTGTGGCAGCCATCTTGTGTCCACATGGTGGCAGCCATCTTTGACCACATGGGGGCCAGCCAACTTGTGTGTTGGAGTGATGGTCAATTTACATATCACTCTTTTATTAGATAGGATAGAGGCCTGGTGCATGGGTGGGGGCCAGCTGATTTGCCCTGAAGGGTGTCTAGGATCAGGGTGGGGGTTCCCTTGGGGCATGGGGAGGCCTGGATGAGGGGTCTGTGGTGGTTTGCAGGCCGGCCACACCCCTGGCGACCCAAAAAGAGGCCCTAGTACCTGGGATTTATTTATCTTCTATAATTGAAACTTTGTAGCCTTGAGCAGAGGCCAGGGCCGGCCAGGGCAGGCGGGAAGCTTGGCTTCCTCCATCGTGGGGGGCAACCCAAGCCTCCTGCTCGCTCTGTGGTCACAGCCATCTTGGTTGGGTTAATTTGCATACTCGCTTCTGATTGTCTGGTGGGCATGGCTTGTGGGTGTAGCGGAGGTTTGGTCCATTTGCATGTTTCTCTTTTATTAGTTTAGATTGCATTTGTACTCTTAACCATACTGTTATGGACTGGATTTTCCTGTCAACCCCAAATTCATATGTTGAAGCCCTAACCCTCAGTGTGACTGTTGATTCCGAGATAGGGCCTATGAGGAGGTGATAAAGGTTAAATGAGGTAATAAGGGTGGGGCCCTAATCCAGCAAGGCAAGTGTCCTTGTAAAAAGAGGGAGGAAAACCAGAGATCTCTCCCCTTCGTGTGAGGACACAGTGAAAAGGTGGCTACAGTCTTCAGGCCAGGAAGAGAGTCCTCACCAGCAATTGAAACAGCTGGTGTTTTGAACTTGGAGTTCCCATCCTCCAGAACTGTGAGAATTAATATTTTGCTCTTTAAGCCACCCAGCCTTCCATGTGTTTTTTTAATTGCAGCCCAAGCAGATTAATACACATGCATAGTTAAATTTAGAACCTTATGAACTTTTGTTTAAAAAGAAGAAACATTGATGTTGACATATAAATAAGTTGACAAGTAAGCATAGAAATCATAATCCTGCTAATAAACTTGAGATTGTCCTGAGCAGATCAAAGATGAGTTGATCAGAGGTCTTATATAGCATACCACATGCTAAAAATATAAAATACAATGTCTATTTCATCTACTTCGGCTCTTTATTTGCTAAGGTTAAAAATTATTTATACCCACTCTACAGTTATTTGTTGAGAGGTACATGCAAATCAGAACCTGAAACCATGAAAATTATAAAAATTTGTGCAGGTATATGATACAAACACTTAATCATCACATCCAAAATGTGTTTATTTAGGAAACAACATTGAATATTTAAAACTCAATTTACATTTTAATATGTGCTTGATCCCTAAAATAAAACCTGATATAATGATATTTAAAATTTTAATGGTAGACAAATCATTATTTTTCTTATAAATTTAAAGTACATTAAGCAGCATATATTACTTATTAAATGGGGAAAGGTTGAGATTGTCTTCATACATAATGAAACTTATTAAAATTGTTTTAAATGAACTTTATGATAAAATCTTTAATAATGTATTGATCTCAAGTGAAATGCTTTATTTTAAATCCCTTATCATATACTCGGCAAAAAGAGGATGAAATGATTAAAAGATTTCCTAAGGGGTTTCCAGTGATTACACATTATGGTGAAGAAAGGGTTCCCAAGTTAAAAATGAATAGACGATGCTAGGCTGAAAGATCCCCAAAGGGAGAGTCTACAGTTCTCTGTTATGCCTGGAACAAAGCAGAATGAGGCATACGAAATGGATAGGAAGAAGCGATTACCTAGGAAGCATAAAGGAGATACTCCACTTGGAGCTCAGCAGGTACAGGTCTCATTTAGCTGAAAAGTGTGAGGTTTCAGTTCTCAGACACAGTCTGCGCTCTAAGATAACATGCTCGTTGGCAGCGGTATATCTATTGGTCTTTGAAGAAATAAACACAAAATACATATTTATCAGTTGCTTTGGTTTAAAAAACTAATCTAAATGTCTGTTTTTCTATTCACAAAGGTCCTCTTAATATCACGCCAGAAATATGCCCCCAGCTGGCCAGGCTTTAGAAGTTGAATTGGAGATGATTTACTTCTTGAGCACTGCACAATTCACTGCTTGGGTTAGTCTTGGCAAATCACACAACCAAATTGTAGATCCGTGTTGTAAAGTCTCTGCAAAATTAGGCAGAAAAAATGCATACAGAGTAAATTGTGGCTGAAATTGCATGGTGCCCAACTTTTATGTTGAGGGAAAAGATGTTTAAATTACACTTTGGAATCATTGTATTTCCATCAACTCTTTGATCATGGGTCTAGGTTAGGGAAGGTCTGTGGGACCTCTATGCTGCTGCGCTAAGTGGAGTCAACTATTTAATAGCCTTATTGTAGCTTTCAGGCAATGATTTCCTACATTCCATACTTTTACCATTCTGGGGCCAAAGAATGAATAAACCATTCACCCTCCCAATTAATCCTTGGACATATAGAGCATATTGGCTGCGCCAACAAGGAGGTAGCAGATGAGGAATTGAGATCTGAGTACTGATGATTCTGAAGGTAGATAGGTTAGTCCCAAGGAAGGAAGGAAGGAAATAAGGGTGGTGGGAGGGAGGGAAGTAGGGCTGGAGAGAAGGAAGGTCAGAATGATGCATATTTGAAAAAGTGCATGTGCTGAATGTGGAATTCATTAATTCCCTCATCTATTCACAACTATTTATGGAGCCAGCATGCCTGGCACTCTCCTAGAACCATCAGTGAACAAAATAAACATCCTCCTCCCTTGAGACCTTCAATCCAATGGGAGAAATTTGATCATTTGCTTATATGAAATGATCAGTCTGAAAATGATACACTCCAAAATGATTATTACACACCTCTCTGAAAGGCATGGGGTAAAGAAAACAGGTTCCCCGCCCCTGTGTAATTCATATTGTCACAAATAGGAGGTGGAAAAGGTAAAAGCCTTCCTTTGGGTTATAGTTTTCCATCCTTGCTCAAATAGATTGGGGTATCATTGATTGATAGTCTCGAATGAGCCAAGCTGACAAGTAGTGAACAGTAAGTGTTCAACAGGTGACATGAAATGATTGGCAAAATGCAAAGTGTTAGACTTCAAACAAACATTGTTTGATTTTCTGAGATTTTAGGCAATGATAAACCATGTTTGCTTCAATTCATGATATTAAAAAGACTTTATAAACTCTTCTTGTGTTTAGTCAATATAATAATGTGAACCTTCATTTTAAGAGCTCCAGTAACAAACGTTGACTCATTTAATACCTTGTGTGAAATGTTGCGGATACAAAAATGAGTAAGAAATGATCCCCACCCTTAAGGCCTTATATGTCAGTGAAACTCTACGGAAATCTGCTTCTGAACGTCTGCTTCTGTAGTTTTATTGTAGGAGATAGGGAAACTGAGTTCTGAATAGGAACCACTCAGTATATATCTCCAGGGACTCCTTTTGTAATAAATTCCTAATATGAGCATTTCTGTATATTTACCATTTCTGAGCTAGTGTGTATAAAAATGAGATTCTAAGAATATGAGGGTTATGGAAATACTGGACTTGCTTATATTAGTATTTCCCAAACCTTATTTGAGGGAAAAATGTTAACAGTTGTGGGAGAGGGCTGGGGCGGAGAAGGACAGAAGGAGTTCCCATGGCCAAATGATTTTGGCAAACATTGGACCAAAGGAAGTAAGCAGGTTTTGCTTATTTATGCTTTTCACAACCTTGAATTTGCTGATGAGCATTGTGAATCTCCAACATGCATTATAGCAGTAGTCCTGAATCTGGCATCATAATCACAAATCCCCACCTTCCATGGACTTAGGGAATCATAATCGTGGAAGCTGACACCTTTGGAGACTACTTTTAGGCAGGGAGTTAGTCTGTCTGTCTCAGCACTGATCCAAGGCACCATTGACATGCAGAATGCAGCCCCTCCCCCACTTACTTTACAGCAAAAATTTGTTTATGGAACTAACAGTTTAGAAAATGTTGGCTCACACATTCTCTTACTGTAAAAGGCTTAATGTAAAAGTGATCGTTAGCAAGTTTATTGATTGGGACCTTTCTTCAAGTTGTATGTTTTGGGTGTAGTGGTAGTTCAGGTAGCAGTAAAGATCTAACTCATACTTTGAAACCATATTGATGTGTTATTATTCTTTAAAGTGATACTCATTTCATTGATATTATCCTTGGATATTTGTTTTTCTTCTTTGCAGAGGTCATTCCCCTCAGAGATTGAATGTAATATGAAGTGAACTTTATTTTCTACTCTCACTTTGCTAAGGAATAATGCTTAAGCTTGTTTGATATAAAACCCGAATCCTTTGGGATAGGAAATTTTGTAATTAAAGCAAATTTGATAAGGTCTTGGCATGAAATAGATAAGTCTCCAAAGAGAGGAGAGAATGAAAGATCTTACTAAAAAACTTCTCCATTTTTTTAGGAGTGGTGTTTAGATTATTAATTTATTGTGCTGAGGGAGGGTTACAAGGCGAAATTAAGGTGATATGATTAAACAAATATAATGCAAAAAATACTGCTTCTGAGAAGATTATTATTTTTCTGAGAAAATAGAGTGAAAAACCCTGACAAGAGGCTTAACTTTCTCTAAAGAAACACTGTGACTCCGAATTGCAGAGCCAAGCTATGGATCTGAGTCAGTTCGGACATGGAGGTGCTATGTGGGTGCAGCTGTATCTTGAGTGGAGATAGTCAGCTCTCATGGTGTGACCCCTGTCATGGTTCTTAGCATCAGATCAAGTCCAAATACAATCTTGTTTTCATTTTGAATATTCTTCTGTGTGGGAAACTTTTTTCGTAAACTCGCATTTGAGTGTCTGCTCACTTCATTCAAGACAGTGTAAATCTAATCACCAGTTTTATTCAAGCGACTGTACCTTTAAGATGATAGGTATAGATGAAAGGGCTTTGAAAATGTTCATACAGTCGTCATCAAAATCCTTAATTGCTGAAATGCAGACCCAGGTTAAACGTAGGCCTTGTCTTACAGTCCAAGGAAATCAAGTGAATGTAAGATAACAAAGCAAAACAGTACATGAATGGTGGCCTCTAACCCATTTCCTGACAATTATAATTGATCTGAAGATGCTTGGAAGAAAAGACCAATTATCTCTCATATTCCTGCGCGCTGGAACTCTTTGTAGTTCCTCACTGAGTCCTGCCACCAGAATTGGAAGATGATTCTTGCAGTGATATTCTTGGAACCAGGACCTTTCATCTGATCACATTCAGAATCTATTTCCAGCGTGTTAGGTAAATTCCGTCAAGGCTCTGGGGAGAGACCTCCGGGAGCTGAATATTCTCTGGGGATCTTTGTGTGACATTTGGAGCAGGTGAGAGTCCTACAGCTTGTGAAGTCATTAAGGTGCAATTATGACAAGCTTACCTTGGTGCTGTCGGATTTGCCTGCCAGCCCTGACAGCTCCAAACAGTTGGTAGGGACCTGGGGATGCTTCTTCCTCTGATTTCTTGTAGTGCAAACAGTGAACATGTGTGCTCCCTGTGCCTGAGGTGCATGCAAGAATGTTTTGCTGAGAAAGGTAGAAGGCCCTCAGGTTGATGGTTGCTATGAAGTTAGAAACCTTCGTCCTGTTATCGGTGACTGTCTAGTTGTACAGAATGAGTATCATTCTTCTTCTTCTTCTTCTTTTCATTTTTACTTGAGCTGTAATTGAAGACAGACATTTTCTCATTCTGACAGTAACTCCTTACCTTAGTTCTCACTTGACATGTGGCTACAGCGGTGTCTGTGCTTTTGGGAGGCAGGGCTGGGGCATGTCTGCAGCAGCTTGAGTGACATATTTGAGGGGCCATTCTTTATTTGTGAGGATGTGTGCATTCCTTTCATGCATGCCTAAGCCCTGATAACTTAGGGTCTTGCTCCCAAGCCATATTCATGTTGGTCAAATAGTTTAAAACCAGCAGTGTTTCTTGAGTAGGCAATATAACATTACTAAGAACGCTGAGCACTGGGTTCCCTCAGGCTTCATCATATACTCACTAGTTTCTAAACCCAATTTCCCCATCAGAGAAAAGTGCCTAATTAAACCTACCTCATAGCATTGTCTTAAGGTAAAATGAGAGTGTATTTAAAACCCCAGTGTCAAGGTACACAGTAGGTACTTTATAAATGGTACTGTAATTATTGTTTGGAGTCACTCCACTAACATAAAATAGCTGTATCTTTTATCTTCTTGGAGAACAGGGGTTTTTCTTTGACAGCCTTAAGTGATAAATGATACCGATATGAATGTGGAATGGAATTTCTGAATTAATGCATCTCTGCTCTCAAGAAACTGTCTTATGTTGGTGGCTTTGATTGAAAATAGAATAAAGAGATTGGCACTTGTCACATCAGCAAGCTTAAGATTACTTTGGTGTTCCTTACCTTTTCTTTTTTACTTTGGCTAATTTTAGATACAACCCCTTAGTTATATCTAAATATATTTTACCTAATCTCATAACAAGGTAGAAAATTTGTATTATTTAGAAATGCATTTGGCAGCAAGTAATAGAAAACCTAACTACAGCAGCTTAAACAGAGATGGGTGGTTGCTAGCTTTGGTTTAGGGCCTCAGCAATGTTGGGTCCAATGTTTCTGTGATTCTCGTAGATTTCTCTCTTCTTTTTTTTCCCTATGTGATTGCAAAATGGCTACTGAATTCTAGACATCACATCTCCATTCAGGGAAGAAGAAGGAAAGGTCCTGCTGTCTGTCATTTATGCTAGTCCCATTGGCCTCACCTGGAGTTGGACATATTGGCTCTACAATTAAATAAAGTGCTATTTAAGCAACAGCAGGATGATGACTCTTGGGAAGACAAAAGTCATCTCCTACAATATTGTAGACCTCAGCTTAGTCTTTGTGAAAGCTGCCTTCTGAATTAGAGGAATTAAACACCAGGGAGAAACAGTTGATGCTGATCCTTCTCAACCCTCTCCACGTGAATTGAACATGCTTAATGTAGTACTGCTTAGTAGGTGCAGTGGACAAATAGGGGAGCATTTGAACCAGCCAGTTAGTTGCCTGCCCCAGTCTCCATTCTTTACTTCATGACAGCTTTTCTTCCGTTGATTACATCCATCAGGATGGTTGTAGTTTGTGGTGGATATAATGGAGATGATGTTGGACTATGTTTTACCATGGTAGGTGCCGACCTAAAGGCATCCAAACAAGCATGGAGCCTGTTACTCCTAATACACCCTCTCAGGACCAGGCAAAGCCAACTGATATGTTCTCCTAACACAGTCTACATTCATCAAGGCAGGAGCCCATCCCTCCCCACCCTTATCCCTACTTCATCCAAACTGAGGGCTTATTTCCTATCTGCTTATTTACTCCCAAGACTCACTTAGAAATAGGACCCTATATTGACTCTATTATTACCTAGATTAGTGAGTCACAGTTGAATAATTCTGTAATAATTTTGGAAACTAAATCTCTCCTGAAATCAGCATTCACAGGCCCCCGTATGAAGTAGCTGCTTCCTTATTCTACTACTAGAGGCCTGGTGCACGAAATTTGTGCATGGGTAGGGTCCCTAGGCCTGGCTGGCGATCAGGGCCAATCAGGGGCCTTTCAGCTGCTGGCCAGGGCCTGCCTTCCCTGGCTGCCAGCTGCCGGCTGGGGCCTTCCTTCATTCCGCACCACCCCCTGGTGGTTAGTGCACATCATAGCGAGCGATGGAACGCCCAATCTCCCGGTCAAACTCCTGAGGGAACAATTTGCATATTAGACTTTTATATATATAGATTGCCTTTGAAACAGAAACTTAGAAGTTCACTCTCCTTCACCCAGTCATTTTTCAATGTAAAATAGGCATAACCATAACTTGAAGATATTTTTATGCAGTGTAAATAGCTTTTCAATCATATTTACAAAAAGATATGGAGTTACTTCTGCTTATCATACAACTTATTACTGACTTTTTCTTTCCTGAATAAAAAGGGGAAAAAATCTATAGGCTTCCTATTAAAAGGCAGCCTAGGCAGAATGGTAGATTTCATTTTATTATTATTTTTTTCTACTTTGCAAAGCCAGGAGTCAGAACCATGGAATCAGATAATTCACATTTCTTTATGGTTCAAGCAGAGTGAAGCAGGGAATGGACAGCACTAGGTCAAATTGTGTTTGAAAGACCAGGACAATGTGGAATTTCTTGGCGTGTTCAACTCTGATAGGTTCTTATTTTAGAGCAGAGTGTTTCAGAAGCCAAGACTTATAGGGGATGGAGGCCTGTAAAAGATTTAAAAAACGCTTACTGATCTTCATGGTTTCTTTTTTCCTAGTAAAAGGAAATTACTTGGTGACTTTTAAAAATCATTCGTCATGAAAAGACAGATGGCTTTCACCAAGGTTCTTACAAGGTGGGTTAAAAGTTTCTCTCCTGCTGCATGTAGCCTTTGAATCGTCTCAGACATCACCAGCTCCCCATTGTGTGTGGGTGATGGAGGTAAAAGCAGTCCCCTAAGCTGAGAACCATGGGTCCTAGCACGGGTTTGGCCAGTAACTGGCCATTTAGCATTGACTTTGAGGAAGTCACTTAACCTGAGAGAGCTCTCACTAATAAAACAATGGGGCTGTTTGGCTTCTTCAGCTTCTAAAATCAGGGTGTTGCTCTCACTTTCAACTGTGCAGTTTTAAGGCAATCTAGAAATTCTTGGATTACTGTTCTGAGTCTAAGGAGATATTAACTGTGAGCAAAGGAGAGGCCGAAGCTTCCATGAGCTCCTGTTTCTTTTCCTCTTTCCCACAAGAGGACAGGACAGTGCCCAGAAGGACTGTGATTTTCAGTGTACACACCAGCTCTTTGGGTTGGGTGGGCTCTAGTTCCTCCCTGGTTCTTGCTGCCCCTCCATCCGGGATTTGGGGACATTGCCCTCTACCTTTCTTTGTTGTTCTGCCCAGAAATTAAGTGCTTTGGACTCTCCTACCCCACCAGACTGGCCCTCCTACTTCAAAATGCAGTCCCCAATCCTGTCAACCTCTCCACTCTCCGAACACAGAAACCAAACTCAACTAGTTGCCAGATTATTTGATTGAAGTGGTGGACATGAGGTTGTCAAACGATGCTGAACTTTAGCAGGAGTATTTTCACTTTGAAAGAGCATCATGTCCCCCTGAAAAGGATCTCCAGTCGGTGGACGAGGTGGAGGAAATAGAAATAACACCCTATAAAATGCTTTGTCCTCTGCCGAAGGCCTTCACAGTAAGCATCCCATTTACTGTACTCCTCGTACCAGACACACAAACTACTTAGTGCTCTTTTGCTGGAATGTTCTGTGTTTCCTTGTCACAGCTGAGACTCAGAGAGGTGGAGCAGATACTGCTCAAGGTCATCTGTCTAAAAAGTGAAAAACCAAGAACTCGCACCCAAGTCTTCCCATCAGTGCTCTGGCTTTTGTGAGAATCACCTCTTCACAAGTTCCACCTGCTGGTCCTCCTCATCTGCTTTCTCCCCATTGACTCAAATGCACTGGTGCATGCATGTTTAAGGGTCATGCTGACTTAGAGGATGACCACTAAGTGAGACAGAGCTCAGCTGTATGGAGGCTCGCTTATTTATTTATTTATTTATTTATTTTGCAGCTGTAAAACATTTACTACCAGCTGCTTTTTGGCTTTTTCCATCTTTTAAAAGTGGGCTCAGCAAAGACAGGTGTTTGAGTGGCACAGAGGAGTGGGGATATTTTATACCATGACTTGTCACGTTAAGAACGGTCCACCTGGTGACAGTACTTAATGTGGCATCGTCAGGACAGTTCATTGGGGTGGTACAGAGCCACCATCTGGTTTGATGTGTTAGAAGATGGTGCTTAAATCACCAAATAATAAATAACAAGTCTTTGTTCTTCAAAGAATATTCTTCAGGCACTAAAGGACATGATAAAATAAAATGTAAAATCTTCTCTTTTGGGGCTAGTTTTGAGTGTGCAGTCTTCCAGACCATGTTGTGTGCCATATAAATATAAGTATATGTGTCCACACACACAGATAGACATAAGTCTATTTTATGTTATAAAAATAATATATATCTATATAGTATTCATAAATATATATTAAATGAATCATAGTTGATGTTAAAAATCTTCTTTTGTTAATAAAAAGAGACTTACTTGATTCTTCTTAATGGGTGCCTGAAATTCTACAGAATGGACTCACCAGAGATATTCACCCTTTTCTTACTGAAGGGCACTTAGATTGCCCTCAGTTCATCACTATTTTAAACAATCTTGCAAAAAGTATTATGACAGTATTTCTGTAGGCAGTTTCAAAGAAATGAAATTGCAGTCTAAGAATGTGCGCCATTAAAATTTTAATAAGGGCTGCCCTATTGTCCTGTGAAACTGTCACCCCAAATTACTCTTCTGCTAGCAGTGTTGGCGTGGGTCCAGTTCCCCACACATTCAGCATTGGGGAATGAAGTCTGATTTTGCCTATTTTATAAACAAAAAACATATTCTCATTTGAATTTATATTTTCCTGGTCATGTGAAGGTTGTACAACTTTTTTAAAATTTTTTTTATTTTATTTTTTTGGTAGTTGTATGTCCTCTGATGTGAAGGGCTAGTTCATATCTTTGTTCCAAATTTCTTTTAAAGTATGTGTTTTCCTCTTAGTGGTTAGTAAGATCTTTTTCTGGTCTGTTTTTAGTCTTTTAATTTTCTCTCTAGCATTTTTGTTTTGTTGTTATTATTGTTGTTGCTCATATGTTTTTAATTTATGTGGTCCAATCCATTAGCCTTTTTTCTTATGGCTTGCAAGCATTGTCTCATATTTAAGGAAGACCTCTCCCTGCCAAGATTTTAGAAATATTATAAAATATTTCTTAGTACTTTTAAAGTTTCGTGTGGTATTTTTGTTTGTTGTTGTTTGTTTTTTTTCTTTTCTTTTGTTTGGTTGTTTTAGAGTATAGATGCCTGCTTCATGTATGATTTTTACTATGAAGTCCTAAAAACTGAAAATTATTTTAGGAACGAAAATAAGACATAAAGTTATACCAGAAAACAAAATGGGCACTTTCCCTTTCCACCAAAAACTGAAGTGCATCTCCAGGCTGAGCTGATACACTGAGGATGTCTCTCCAGAGCACAGCCCACCAGCGTGTGTAAAGCAGCCTGCGTGCAGTGAGGAGAGCAGAGCTGCGCAGTAGCCAGAGAGGGGCTGGCCCCAGGGCAGCCGCTCAGCCTTGCTCCCAGTTTACCCTTTTATGAATATGTTACAGCCACACTGCATCGCAGCAGAGTTCTCACAGCTGAGCTTATCACAATTGAGCTGTTTTCACTGAATAAAGTTTCCTTCTTCACTGCACCCTAAATTAGGGATTCCTGTTGGCTTTGAATCAGCGCCAAGACCAGATTCTGAGCCAGCAGAGAATCTGGAAAAGTATGGATTTTAGTTATTAATGAGTCACTGATATTGTAACAAATGAGCGATATTAATGTTACATGTTCTTCACAGGGGAAACTAGGAGTAGGATTTAGGGGAACTCTGTACTAACTTTGCAATTTCATAAATCTGTATTTTAAAAAAAAATTCTTTTTAAATAAACAACAAAATATTGACCATAACAAAAGAAGAAAAACTGGTTTTTCCAAGAAGACACAGAAATGGCCCATGAGTATATGAGAAGATGTTCAACATCAGAAGCCATTAGGAAAATGCAAGTCAAACCACATGAGAAACGACTCTACCACTCACCCCCATTAGGATTTGTATTGCAAAAATAAAATAAAATATGAAAAAGTAAAATAATTAGTGTTGGTGAGGCAGTGAAATTGGAACCTGGTGCATTATTGGTAAAAATGGTGCAGCTGCAGGGTAAACCAGTGTGGAGTTTCCTCAAAATAGAGAGAGAGAGAGAGAGAGAGAGAGAGAGAGAGAGAGAGAGAGAGAGAGAGAGAGAAAGGAAAACAAAATGAACTCCTAGTGGGATTAGGATCTGAAGAAGCATTTAGGGTGCAATTGGTGATCAGTATCACCCACAAGGTGCTGGGTCTCTTAAAGCAAGTTTCCCACCAAGATCTAAGGGATTATAAACTATCACACACTCCTATTTTAAATCCATCAAGGCGTGTTTTAGGACTAGTCCACCAGGACTTAGTGACTAATGAGAGAAAACAAGTCATTTGAATCGGTCCCTTAGTAGACACTGCAAAAGACCAGGCTTGATGTCCAAGAAGATACTTGCTAGAGCAAGCATCTTGAGATGGAGTACAGCATAGACCCACATTTATGCTGGGTTGCAGAATTTATGCCTTTTTTCATCTGGAAGAGAATCCCACCAATACCAGTAAGCAGATGCATTGTGGGTGATGCAGAATGGAAAGCCAGGAGCATTCATGGAAAGTGTGTTTAAATAATACCGAGTGCCCAAATGGCTTAGGGAACATGCATAGGTAATTGAATTAGAGGATTGCTTATAGAGGTCACGAGGCCAGGAAAAAATGTGTGCAGAAGGAATTTATTCTTAGTACGTTTTTCTTAGAAATATAGAAAGCACATCTTGGTATCATTGAGACCTCTGTGAACCAAGACCCTGGGATGTTAGTCCCTGCTTTGCATCCTATCAGTGGATTGATTTTCTCGAGGCAGTTAACCTCTCTGAGGCTAGGCCTCCCCACCTGTAAAATGAGAGATAATGACTGCTTCCAAGGGTTGCTATGAAGAAAAAGCTAGTACACATAAAAAATACCTGAATGATTAGGGAAACCCTGGGCAGGTGGAGAGATTATAAAATGTGCTGTGATTGTGAGGATTTCTTGTTCTTCATTCTGATATAAGTCAAGTTTCTTTTGATGACAGTAAAATGTTTATCTTGACTTATTTTGCCCTGAAACGTTATAGATGCATTTAAAATTTTATTTTTATTTAATTTATTGGTGTGACATTGGTTCACAAAACCATACAGGTTTCAAGTGTACAACTCAACAAAACAGCCTCTGAACACTGCATTGTGCACCCATTGCCCAAAGCAAAGTCTTTTTCTGTCCCTATTTATTTTAACCCCTTTTTGCCCACCTCCACCTGCCCCATCCCCTTTCATTCTGGCTGTCACTGCACTGCTGTCTGTGCCTCTGTGTTGTGTGTGTGTGTGTGTGTGTGTGTGTGTGTGTGTGTGTGTTTTGCCTAGAAGGGCAGTTTGAATTGTATTTTCACATTGTATAGGAGGGTGTGGTGTGGTGGTGTGTTAAGCTTTCTAGGGCAAAGATCACATTGTCTAGTTTTGTTTATCCTCCAGTGTCTAGCTCTCAAAGTGCTATGCATGTAGAAGACACTACATAGAAGTTTGGTGATGATCATAGATTGTCACTGAGCTAAACTCCAGATTTCCCTGCCATGTGGAGAGTTGAGGTATCCTTGTCCAGTCAGAATCTCATAGAGCTTCTGTATTGCTTCTGTACCAGCTCAAATTAAAATGCTGTGCTTCCAGATGGATTGTCAAAAAGTCCCCCTACCTCTCATTTTGGGGAGATGAAAGGTGGTTTAGAGACAGGCGCTAAGCATCTATCAGCCTTTGGCTGTGTTCTCACCTACCTGCCACAGAGACCTGTGACTAGTCATATGCTCCAGAGCTCACATTCCCAAAAGCAAGACTTTGGAGAACTCTATGGGAAGTGGATCTTGGCCAAGCAGTTTCTGAATAGGCACTCATCTTTCTAGTTTTCAATCATCCTTAGGAGTTGTTTGCATCTAAGGCAACCTTGACAGTTAAAATCTTCAGCCAACGAGCCCTCAGGATGCAAGGAATTGCTGGGGAGAAACTGCCTGTTGAGTAATTGGTTTTAACTTCAGCTTCTGTAAGTTGGGGGCCAAGTTAAATTCTTCCTGCAGAGCTTCCGTTGCTGGGCACCTATCTTTCTTTGTTTCTTGTCTCAGACAGTAAACAGAGGTTAATGGTTGCACAAGCATCCAGCTCTCTTGTGATAGCCTGGCAGCTTCATGCAACGCGTTCTGAACAGGTTGCATAAAGGCCTGTTGGATGCAAAACAAGGAACAAAAATACCCCTCTGCAGTTCGAGTTTGTTAGCTGTTTTCCAAGTGTTTGTGAGCCTTGCCTATCAGTATGAATCTTGACAGTTTCTTCAGTAATCAACTGTTGGGTAGGTTTGAAACTTGCACGCTTGATCATGACTTAGGAAGTTCTTACCTTTGCTTAAAACTTCAGCCTCATTGGAACAGATTTTTCAGTTAATAGAAATGGGGCATATTCTTAAAGTCAAACATTATACTGCCTTTGTACATTTAATGTTTTTTCAAGTGAAGGTTGCAAAGCCTTAGCATGAGAAGGAGACTAAGAGACAAACCTAATAGCAGTTATGGCGTAGCGGAAAGAGAACTGAAGGATAAAGTAGCAGACCTCGTTTTTCTCCTAGAGACCATTTCAGACCTTCCTTTGCCCCCCACATGGAAAGATTATGATGTATGTTCCAAATGTAAATCTAAATAAAGTGCTATTTTTTTTAAAAAGTCACAAGGCTCGATGTATGTTGAAATTAAAATATTGTATTTCTTTTGGCTATGAGATGGCAACAGGGCATTACCAGTGACTATACCTCGGTTCAGCAGCTTAGGAGAAAGAAAGCAAAGGAACACACGTAAAGGAAGAAGGCAGTTTTGGCTTTAGAGAGAGGCAAGCATGTTGGGTCCTCCTCCTGAGGATTTTTAGGGAGGGGGTTTTATGGGAGGTCCTAGGAGAGGCCTTCAGTGGGACATACATCAGCTTTCCCTGTGTGTCCTTTCAGGGTTATGGTCTCTACTGATTGAGTGGCTGGCACTAGGCTAGAGGATCATTAGTTGTCAAAAGCGGGTCATGATGGCAGCCATGGTGCCACCCTGCCTGGCCTTGCTGCTTTTCTGGGCCTGGAGCTGAAACACAACTGAGTCGAGATCGGTAGTCGCCAACCTTTTGGACCTCATGGACCAAGTGGGCCACTGGTTGGCGACTGCTGGTCTAGATGTTCTCTCTGGTTTGACCAAAACTCTGTCTCTGTGGCCAACAGGCCTGAGGCTTCGTTCTTAAGATTGTTTGATGTGGGTCAACACCTCCTTGTCCTGAGGGCTTAATGCTTAAGGGAGTGGTCCTGCAAGGGCTTGTATAGGAGTCTGATGAGGCTGTTCTCCGGCCCCCTTGTTTCTCCTCTAAGGGGGTCTAACACATGAATACACTGGGAGGAAAGGTCAGGGGAGGGCCTGAGCTGCGTGACCAGTGATCTGAAAGGTCAAGGGGTCTAAACCACATGAGCAGTGATATGCTAGGGGAGGAAAGGTCACCCTGGGGGCAGGTCTATAGCAGGGTCTCTCTTTTCCGAGTCCAGCACGGAAAGAGAGATGATCCGGTTCTTTGAGTAGAGGGGCTGGGGATTGAGAAATAAAAGAAAGAAAGAGACAAAGACACAAAATGGAAGGAAAAAGCTGGGAACCGGGTGGGACCGCTGCCCTTTTCTGCTGGAGAGACAGTGACCCAGAGCCCATGCAGCGTGATTATTTTATACCCCCAAATACCAGGAAGTTTCACCAAAAGTCAAGACAGAGGAGATTATTTGCATTCTTGAGTAGGCCCGAGCATTCCTGGAGCTTGACTGGATTTACATATCAAAACCCACTACCGGACACCTGGGCTGAAATGAAGGTCCAGCTGATAACACCCTTGCCTTTTTGGCAAAGCGTGTTCCCAGGGCGTGGCTTTGCCTGCCACCTTGGGTTCAGCTGACAATTTAAAGAAATGCCCATGTGCCTTCCCAGGTGCTCTCTACACAGGTCCTTGTTTTCCCCTTGCTAGGTATGTACGGTCCTTCTGTATCTGGTGCTTCTGTATCTGGCCTATTGTCCTTCCTCCGCTCATGCCCCTATACCTATTACATTTCTAGATTGGATGATTGCAGAATTTGGCATGAAGTCACGGAAGCTGCCCTCCCCTCCATTCTCCTTTCCGAAATCTTAACAATTGTTAGTCTGCCTATTGGGGAACCTAGCACAGCTGGCTTGTCTGTCTTGCCCTCTGGCTTTGACTCTGGGCCAGATATTGTCTCTCTCATCCTTGGCCTCTTCATCAGTACAATGAGAGGCATTTCTGCATTACATTTCAAGGGACTTTCAAATTCACAGTAACTCCAGGAGTTAAGTGAGGAGGAGGGAGGGAGAGAGTTGAAATGTTTTGCCCAGGGTCTCAAGGCAAGCAGGAGTGCAACTCAAATGTTCACTTTCCGAATCCAATTTCTTTTTGGCTCCACTGCGTGGCTGAGGTTTAAAATCAGCAAGAATTTTTAAAACATGCAATACCTGACTGTTTGTTTAGTCAGGGGCACTGACCTCTTTTCCCTTAGATTGTCAAAAAATAAAAATAAAAAATGACAACAGCCAACACAACAATAGATGTCTGGTGTGAATGAATCAAAATTATATTTTCTTTTTGTCAGATTGGCAACAAATGTAATACATTTATTGTGTGCCGCAGCATTTTAGTAATTAGTCTATGTGTGCCGTGAGATGAAAAAGGTTGAAAATCTCTGTTATAAATTGTAAGGACATGACCTTGGGCAATGGGCAAAAATATGCAATTACATAGAGTACTTTGTTGCTTCATTGTTATTTATTTGAGTAAATATTCATTTGAATGTTGCCATTATGCCTTCAAAATCTGTAATTGCTTTATTATTGAAACATTAGCACTTTAGAAGGAAAAGCTTTAAATATCTGATAAACATAGTAAATATTGCATAATATGAAGTATTTTAATGAGTTTTCATTGACTTTAGTTTGCAAATTATGGTAATGAGGTGAAGGAAGGGATTGCTTGTGAAACTGACAGGATGTGTGTGTGTGTAAAATATCTATAACTGCATTTACAGCTTTTCAAATGTTGTTATCAAATGTTAGACACAGTTGTGTAAATAAATGTTAAGAAAATAAAGCCTGTAATAAAATACTTTATCATGTCAAATAAAATGTATACTTAGCCGAGCTGTTGGAAGTAAGATTTCTGCCTATCTCTAGAGGTAGTAGATCAAGAGTAATTTAAGAATATTTAGCACTCCTATGGCACAGTTCAACATTATCTGTGAGGGGTGGATGGTTAATGGAATGCAGTGCACATAAGGTATGTTTTCCTTCTTCCTTTTTTTTTTTTTATAAATGAGAGTTCCATCTAAACCTCTCTAAGATATTAAAAGTCCTTCTCTGATCTGAATAAATATTTTCTCTTCAGGCAGGTCATATATCATAGTTTGTTTAACAAAATAAAGGCTTGTGGCAAAGGCACTTGAAGTGCACAGAATGGTGAAAGAGCCCGGGAGGGAGCCTTCCAGGGCAGGTGTGGGTGTTATTCCAGCAGTAAACCCTCCTTATTAAAGTCGCTGTCCCAGGGCGTCAGGAGCAGCTGATGTTCTTTTGAAGCAAAGTGGCTGTAAAACCCCATACCCACCTCTTTGCCTTGATCTCGGACTGAGGTACTCCAGGAGCAAGCTACTCACTCTGTTGTCTTTGGCTTTGTGAAATCCATAATACAGTGATACCTAACGTGAATCAAAAACTGAATTTGAATGTTGCTTTAAAAATATGGAGTTTTTTCATATAATTTTTTGTTACTCGATCACTTTTTATTTGTTGAATAAAGATAGTATTGAGATGTAATAAAATTATGCATTAAACAATAATGCGCATATGTAAGATACTAAAGCTGAGGTGAATTAACATGACGAAGGGCCATTATGTGTTCTTAAGATAGCCTTTTCCTAGCTCCGTGTTCCTTATCAGACCTCCCTGCCTCTTATCTGTTCCCTCCATTATATCCCACCCGTGTTAGCTCTACAGAGGTGTAATTCCAGCTCTTGGAGGTGGGAGCAGGTTCCAGAATCTCCTCTAAGTTCAAGTTCCTTATGTTTGATAGTTAAGGCTATCAAACCTCTTTAGCTTTATTTACCTTTTTCTCCATCTTGTTCTCTTGCTTCCCCCAGTCCAGCTAAACTGGGTCACTGGTCCCTTTAGTGGCCTTGCACTTATTACTTCCTTTGCTTCCTCTGGAGTTGGGACCCAAAAGATTTCACTCAATCATTAGCATTCTTTCTGCCCTCTGTGGCCCACCTCAGAGAAGAGTATGATGCTGGGCTGGGTGAAAGCCTGGGCATTGAAGTCAAACACACCCCACTTGAAATTGTCGCTCTGTCATATATGCATGAGAACATGGGCAAGAACCTCTCAGCCTCCAAAACTCAGTTCATCGTCTGTAACATGGACATAATGACACCTCATGAATTTATTGTGAGAATTAAATATGTGAGGCATATATGATCAAAATTCATGGCATTCAGTAGGTACTTGGTAAAATACTATGAAACACCTCCCCCGCCGTGGATGGTCTCTGTTTTCGTGCCCCACCCAGCAATTAGCCTCCCCTCTCATAACCCTTTGGATCTTTACCTGATGGTATTGCCATTTTCTGTCAGCATTTCCATTTCCTTAAGCTCTTTGAAGTTTATCTCTGCTAGGTATTTTTCACAAATGTTGGTTGCAATGTGTTGAACTAGCGTACTTAGTAACAGTAGAGTTTAAATGGATTTCACCATAAAATAAATGGGACTTTTAGATAACGAGTGGTTTCTAAGTCATGCCTAAAGCCCATATTTTTATAGTGTAATAAATGAAATCGAGCTGAAAAAGAGCACAGTTGAAGGCCAGATCCTTCAATTGTAAACAGCTGGGGAGGACAGAAGAGGTCAAATAGCTGAGTGAAGGTCGTTGGACATGGAAACACGTCCAGGGTATTTGGACTGAGGCACCACTGGTTTCATCTGCACCCTTTGTAAAGTTACAAGTATTTATTGAGCTAGTGATTTCTCTGTGTTTTAGATTCTCAGTAAATTAGCAATGCTAACTTTCGAGTAATCATAGCAACTGACTTACTCAAATCACTGAAATTACGGAATAGGAGTCAAGGTCCTACTCCAGCAAAGCAGCAGACATTGGTGGCCTGTGACCATGAGGGAGGAGGAGTGCATGCTCTGTGTTTGGCAGTCGCTCTGCACATCTCCTCCTCCTCTTCTCTGTAAACAGTGTGGGGCAAAAGTAGGTTTGCAGTTGTTCATATAGAAAATAGTATGATAATTAATAAATAATAATATAAGAATAATATAAATCCTATCTAATAAAGAGGGAATATGCTAATTGACTGCCCTGCTCTCAAAGATGGCAGCACCCACAGCCAATAAGGAGATAATATGCTAATTGACTGTCCCACCCTCAAAGATGGCGGTGCCCACAGCCAATAAGGAGGGAATATGCTAATTGACTGCCACGCCCTTAAAGATGGTGGCACCCACAGCCACAAGGTGCCTGCCTCCAGAGTCCCCCAGGCCCCTCAGCCCCCAGCCGCCCAGGGCTGGCCCGAGGCACAGGCAAGCCTCGGATGGCGGCTACTCAGTTGCCCAGGGCCGCCCGAGGCTCAGGTAACCAGGGCTGCCTGAGGCTTGCGCTGCCAGCAGTGACAGCAGCAGAGGTGTGATGGGGTATTGCCTTCCCCTGATCGCCAGGTGGCCTCCCGCCCCTGAGGGCTCCCAGACTGTGAGAGGGGGCAGGCCGGGCTGAGAGACCCCCACTCCAGTGCATGAATTTTCATGCACAGGGACTCTAGTAATAATATAAGAATGTGTGCTTTATGTACTCACAGTTGTAAGCCTACTTTTGCCCCACTCTGTATGTGTGTTTTCTCTCTGAATGCCCTTATCTGGTGGGGATTTTGGTACACCAAGTCCTGGAACCTCATCAGAATTCTCTAGATTCTCATCTTGAAGCATCAGAGATAGGAAAAGCCAGGAAAGTTTCTTTCAACCTTAAATCATGTTTAAATGATCATCCTCCCTATATATTACAAACATCTTTTAATGTAAACTTATTTTATTTCTCCATTAAGGTAGCAGCAAGGCTTATGGAGCTTTAATACCCTCCCTAGAGCATCTCTTTAATCAAGACCCTCCCTTCATTCTTCTACCTGCCCTCCAAAAGAGCTAAAGAGGAGAAAAAAATTTTTTTTTCCATTTTGTTTCCAGTTAAATAGATTACAATTGGTAATGGACTAAAGGTGAATATTTAATTAGGAAGCACAGAAATTGACCAGTATTTTTCTACATTTACATATTGCATGTTCTTCTCATTTATAGTGATGTCATAAAGAATGGAAGTAATAGCCCTGGCCAGGTAGCTCAGTTGGTTAGATCAGTGGTCGGCAAACTCATTAGTCAACAGAGCCAAATATCAACAGTACAACATTTGATTGACATTTCTTTTGAGAGCCACATTTTTTAAACTTAAACTTCTTCTATGGCCACTTCTTCAAAACAGACTCACCCAGGCTGTGGTATTTTGTGGAAGAGCCACACTCAAGGGGCCAAAGAGCCGCATGTGGCTCGTGAGTCACAGTTTGCCGACCACGGGACCATTAGAGCATCATCCCATATGCCCAGGTTGTGGGTTTGAACCCTGGTCAGAGCACATAGAAGAATCAACCAATGAATGCATAAATAAGTGGAGCAACAAATTGATGTGTGTGTTCTCCCCCCCTCCCCCCTCAAATCAACCAATACAAGTTATTTCTTAAAAGGAGAAAGGAGTTCAATAACTGAAAAGGAGTAACACCATTACATTTGGTAAATTTTGAAAAATATCTTACTAATACCTTATTGCTTTTGTCATGATCCACTTGACTCAGGATCTATTTTATACCCCCACATAGAAGGCTAATCTCTGGTCTCTGATTTTCTTTGTCTTCATTTTTTTATTTCAGTCATCTATATAGAGGGATTCCAGAGAGTGCCATTGATAAAGGAGTGATTCTTTCTATGAGTCAGGAGGGTGCACCCTCCGTGCCAATAATGCCATTCATATCTAGCTTAGAATTCTCTCCCTGGTAAGGTATGAAAACATCACCTTGAGGAGCAAAGATAGCTGCTTCAATTATGGGAAGACTTTGAAACAGCCTCGGGCCAGCATTTGTGAAACCTGCTCAGAGCGCCTCTCTTCTGTGTGAAGAGCTGACTCAGATAAGAATTGTTCACAATTAAATTAGGCTTATGTGTGGGAATGACAAGCTGGAGGCACTGCCCTGTGTGTTCGCCATTGATTAGACCTGTGGAAATCCTTATCCTGGTGGGGCTGTGTGCCAGGATCTTGATGAACTCTGCATATATTAGGAAGGAGAAGGGCTCACCCGTTAAGAGATGATGCCACAGCGGGAACATTAGAGACGAAGTCATCTCTGTCATCTGACTACTTTGAATATCCCTAGGAGTTCCCTTTGCCCAGTTCCTCTATCCGGTGCATTGGACCCACCTTTTGTTGATCTACTTGGGAAACCTATTTGCGTATTTTGCTAAAAATTGGAATAACTCCCCCAAATGTCTCCCTGTCTCCCCACTCAGACACTGAACATATGCAAAACTCCCAAATGACTTGAAATGGAAGGTTTTCCTCCTTTGACTCTTTAATTTAGGTTAAGTGGTTGATTAAGGTTTCATTGACAGGCCGAGGAGTTTTGCAATCCATGGGATGATGGACAGAAGCTGATGTGTTAAGAGTTATTGTGTCCTCCCTTGGGTTTGAGTGAGGGGATTGTTTGCAATTACATAGTCTGCGGTAACAACTCCCTCTCACTCCCCTTCCAAAAAACGTCTCACTGCTGAAAAATCTCAGATGTTCTGCATTGTATGTCAGCATATAAATCTCATGTAAAAACATAAAAGCACTGGCCTTGAAGGAATATTTTAAACTTTTAAAATTGTGATAAAAACATGTAACATTAAAATTTATCATTTCATCTATATTTAAGTGTATAGTTCAGTAGTATTAAATATATTTGCATTATTTTCCAACTGTAAGCAAATGGTTTTGAGGTGGTCCTGGGGAGAACCAAGTGGACACAGTTTTCAAGTGGGACCTTAAAATAAATTGTGAACATGTAAAAAAATTGGGACTTATATTAAAGTGGAATCAATGGAGAAGGAGAACAATCTAGAGCATAAAGGTCATTCCAAAATCCCCCACTACCCCTTGGTCAGATAGACACAGTAAAGTCCAATGTTTCAAAAGTAGATTGCTATGTGTTGAATCATCTGGGCATATATTCTATATAATCTGTATATGAACTGGGAAGGTCAAAATTATACAAATAATGTATTCATCTATTTAACTTTTACTTAGTGGAAAGATCAGCATTATAATGCTCTAGCACAACTGAATTTTTTTAAAAATCTAATAACCAGTAACTATTTGATTGCAAAACCAAGCAATCTTAAACTATCAAATAATGGTTTTTTACTATCTCTTATGACATGTTAAATTCAAGTGTGGGAGAGATTGGGTCATGAAGTCTATATGGCTTTCATCTGAGGTTCTGTTAGAGGATGGTCAATAAGCATTCTCTTTGTACTTCTAGAATATTATTTTAAAATATACTGGTAGTATAACTTGTGTTTTTAGTCTGGAGTTTCCGTTTTCATCCTGGCCCTGCCATCAGCAAGCCTGTGTGACGACTACTGAATTTCTGGCACCATCATTTCAACTCCAGGGCAAAGATGCTGAACTAAAATCCTCAGAAATATCTTCCCCTTAACCTCCCTAATTCCGGAATCAACAACCTTCAAGTTATCTTAGACAACAGAGCAATGCACAAGGTCAGGCAACGTAGTCAGTGCTCATTCTGTATTAGCTTTTATTATCATACCCCGATTCAGCTAACATTTATAAATAACTAGTTGATTTTAAAGAATATATGTGAGGCAAAGGGTAGCTGCTGCCAAAAATCCTGGTTAAGGATGTTTAATCAGTAACTTTTCACTAATCAAACCATTTTTTTCTTTCTCCTAAAAAGACATTAAGTATTTGCAGGATAGTATTGTTACCCATGTGAGGGTGAGAACTAACATCTTTCTTTTTGATGTGGAAGATAAAAGTTCTTGAAAACAGTCATGTAACCTCGTGGATTCTTGAAGCTCAGAACATGAGCTACTTGGTTATATAGACTTTGCTCTTGCTAAATTCTTTATTAGTAATATTTACTCTTGTTTGTTAGCTTTTACCGATGAGACATGGACATGGAAAAGCAAGCTTCTGGGCTTACATTTGTAATGGTGTAATGAAATTTGCTCATCACGGTCAAATCACTAAGCCTTCTTTCTTTAGTTATTGAGAAAGAGAGATAGAGAGAGAGGAGAGAGAGAGAGAGAGAGAGAGAGAGAGAGAGAGAGAGAGAGAGAGCAAGAGAGAGAGCGCAAGCCATGTTAAACACAACAATAGAAATCTGTTCTAAAGGAAAATTCAGATCTGAGCCACCTACGTGGAATGGTGTGGTAAAGGTTAAACAAACCTTCTCTCTCTCCAGTGGGACTTTAAAATAAATTTCATCTAAATTCTCATCAGCTTCCCTCTACAGCTGTCCCTAAACATCTGCTGGGGATGCTCAGAAGTGCTGCTCTCCCCCTTCACAGTTTACATATGCTTGTGTAAACTATTTATTTGTAGTACATAATTAGTGGCAAAGTGTATAGTACTTGGTTTTTAACTACATGCACTCAGGGGTGGACTAGAAGAAAATTCAATTTAACTACATGGAACGAGTGTCCTTGGTTTAAGTCTTGTCAGAGTAACAACCCATTTACTTTCCGGCAGCTGTTGCTATTAAAAGAGTGTTTGAAAATCTGTTTCTGTTCTTGAAGCTTGAGGCAGGATTATGGGAGGCGTTGTGCTTGGTCTCTCAATCCAGGGCAGGGTTTGGCAGTCCTGTTTTGTATACCACGCTGCAGAGTAAAATGATTCCCCAAAACCATGGAAAAGTGAGGCCACTCAAATGCTTAGGAGGCTGTGATCTTAGTCATGCAGAGAAAATGATGTAAACTTTCAGAGAGGTGGCCCTCTAGTGACCTAGAAATATCAGTCTTTCAGGGTCTTGATTGTGTTGGCAGAATAATAGCTTCTGTAAAGAGTGAGATCCCAGTCAGGGTGGTGCAGAACTGGAGCACATCAGTCCTTGGGAGCAAATGGAGATTCTGGCTGTCAGGGTGACTGATGGCCTTGCCACACGTGAGTTCTTCCTGGAGAAGCCAGGCCAAATGGTTCTACCCCTGAGAGGTGACACAGTACCTTCCTTCTCTGTGTGGGCAGGTTGCTGAGAACCCAGCCAGGTTTATACTCTGAGAGTAGAAGTCCAGAGGAGGGGAGCCCAGTTCTTAGCACCCAGGACCCAGAGCTGACCTCCAGGAGGCGTTATCCTTAGAACATCTCAGTGGCACTGGGAGAGTTCCATGCAGTGTATCCACGATGACCTGTTCTTGGGAGTTGTGTGTTTTTTCTGAATACTTGGATCTATCCTTCTCAATATGATTGCCCTAGTTCCACTAAGCCAGCTGTGACCTCCACATTATTGGCATGTTACATAAGATACTGCTTTGTTTAGGAGGCTGTCCTGTGCCTGGGAGGACACTTAGCAGCATCCCTGGCCTGTACCCACTAGATCCCAGTAGCACTTCTCTCATTGTGACATTGACCAATGTCTCTAGGCACTGCCAGATGTCATCTGGGGACAAAATAGTCTCTAGTTGAGAACCACTACTCTAATCCTATATTTTCTTGAGGTTTTATAAGCCATGTGTATTTTATCCAACAACAAATATTTATTGAGCACTTACTATGTGCCTAGCAGTATGTTTAGTTTGGGCAGCATTGGTGGCCAATAGAGACAGTACCTTCCTTCATATAATTTACAGTCAAGTTGGGATAACATATACCAATCAAAGAGGCTGACTGAAATATCATTAAAATGGTAATACATGTCATGAAGGAAATGCTCTGGGTTGTCTGAGGGCCCACAGGTGGTCTCGGGGACCAGAGAATGGTGGTGCGTTTCTGTGATGGGGAATCAGGAGTGAGAAGAGAGTTGAACTCAAGGGCAGCAGCATAGGCAAAGCACCTGAAGCAGGAGGTGATCTGCCAAGAACCAGAAAGAAAAAAAGACCACCGTGGCTGGAACTCACAGTGGTTCGAGATGAGTCCAGAAAGGAAGTCGGGGCCAGATTTGGCCGGACTGTCTCAGCCATGTTGGCAATTTGGGTCTCTCTTATCCTGAAAGCATAGGGAAAGTTTTGAAGTGTTTTAGAAGGAGCAGGATTTGCTCAGGTTTTAAGTTTGTGACTGGCTGGTTGTAGCAGGAATGCTAGGGAGAGGGTGAGGGTGATGGGTCAGGCTGGTCAGGGGTTGAGGCTGTAGGGTACTGTCCTCTTTTACACAAGGGGCCTGCACTTGGCTCTTAGTGGCACCCTCATTTTTTTTCATCAGTAGTGTGTGAATTTGATTTCTTCCTTCTCCAAAGCCTGGGGTGTGTACTCATTGAACTCTCATACCTTCATTTGCTTTTTGAACCTACTACATTTAAGTGTTTTCTCACTTCTGGCTTTCAGTTTCAGAAATGATGCCAGCCAGGGTCCCACGAAGGAGGGTGAAGGAGAGGCCCAGGGATCCACTCATTAGGCACACTACCACCTGGGCCCTAATTCCTCCAAGTTGCCATGTGCAGTAGGATTCACAGAGATGCAGTGGGATTCCCATCTCCTAGACTCAGTGGTCGGCAAACTCATTAGTCAACAGAGCCAAATGTCAACAGTACAACGATTGAGATTTCTTTTGAGAGCCAAATTTTTTTTAAATTTAAACTTCTTCTAACGCCACTTCTTCAAAATAGACTTGCCCAGGCCGTGGTATTTTGTGGAAGAGCCACACTCAAGGGGCCAAAGAGCCGCATGTGGCTCGCGAGCCGCAGTTTGCCGACCACTGTCCTAGAGCAGTGGTTCTCAACCTTTCTAATGCCGTGACCCTTTAATACAATTCCTCATGTTGTGGTGACCCCCAACCATAAAATTATTTTCGTTGCTACTTCATAACTGTAATTTTGCTACTGTTAATGAATTGTAATGTAAATATCTGTATTTTCCGATGGTCTTAGGCTCTGCAGCAGCGGTTCTCAACCTGTGGGTCGCAGAAAACACCATCGGAAAACACAGATATTTACATTACGATTCATTAACAGTAGCAAAATTACAGTTATGAGGTAGCAACGAAAATAATTTTATGGTTGGGGGTCACCACAACATGAGGAACTGTATTAAAGGGTCGCGGCATTAGAAAGATTGAGAACCACTGTCCTAGACTGAGCTCCAGTGACCAGCCCTGTCCAGGTGTGGTTAATAATCACTCTCCAAAGACAGGATCTGCCCTTGGCCTTTGGCCTCCATGTTGTGCCTATGCCTCTGGGGGCAGAATTCTTGTCAGGTCATCGCTGAGGCGCTGAGGGTTCTCACTCTAGTCCATTTCTGGTGGCTTTCGGATAGTAGCCCTGTCCTGGACCTAGTATGTTAGGCTAAGGTGATTTATGTTGAAAATTGCTAATACTTGCTTGGTAGGTTCTTTCACAGTTCCTTCAGCTTGTGTCTATAGAAATGTTTAAAAATGTCTTGCCCCTCTAAGAAGATATACTGCCTTAAGTGAACACGAGGACCCCACTGACGGATGGTTCTGTAGCCTTGAGCGTTTTAGTTGAGATGGAGTGTGGCTGGTGCTCACATGTCCTCATTGACCTCGTCTTAGGAAGACTGTGTGGGTGGTCCCATGTGGGCACAGAACCTGTGACCCAGTCTCATTAGAACTTAGCACTAACCCAGGCGACGTGGGCATAAACCCATCCTATATAATAAAGAGGTAATATGCAAATTGACCATCACTCCAACACACAAGATGGTTGCCCCCATGTGGTCACAAGATGGTCGCCACAAGGGGAGGGCAGTTGAGGGGGATGAGGCCTGCAAGGGAGGGCAGTTGGGGGTGATCAGGCCTGCAGGGGAGAGTAGTTGGGGATGACCAGGCCTGCAGGGGAGGGCAGTTGTGGGCGATCAGGCCAGCAGGGCAGGGCAGTTGGGGGCGCTCAGGCCTGCAGTGGAGGACAGTTAGGAGTAACCAGGTCAGCAGGGGAGGGCAGTTAAGGGTGACCAGGCCTTCAGGGGAGGGCAGCTAGGGGCAATCAGGCCGGCAGGGGAGCAGTTAGTCGTCAATCAGGCTGGCAGGGGAGTGGTTAGGGGGTGATCAGACTGGCAGGCAGAAGCGGTTAGGGGCAATCAGGCAGGCGAGTGGTTGGGAGTCAGCAGTCCTGGATTGTGAGGGGCATGTCCAACTAAAAGGGCAGTTGGACATCCCTCGAGGGATGGAGAGAGTGCAGGCTGGGCTGAGGGACACCCCCTCCCCCCCATGTACGAATTTCGTGCACTGGGCCTCTAGTCAATCAATAATAAGTAATCTTAATGGGGAGTATGGGAGAGCTGAAGGAACCAAGTTTGCATTTTTGCCTTGTTTGCTGAGACACAGTTGTCAGTGATGGCAATACCAGGGGAGGTGACTGACAGGATTTCTGGATTGTCAGCAAACTTCTAGACTGCATTTCTTGACCCACATGCAAGCTGTTTTAAATCCTGTCAACTTTCATCTTTCCTATTCCTAAATAATCTTTGTCTCCTTCTATATCATGAGTTTAAACTTTCTCCATAATATATTCATCTTCCACATGGAAGCTGTTTTGTCATCCCTTCTCCTTTCAGAGTGTATTGTGATTGTTGACTAAGGCACCTTTTAGAATCTCACCGATTTCCTGACATACCATTTCTTTATTTCTTGCACAAGTATTCTCTTTTCCCCATCGGCATTTGCCAGTTTCCCATCCTTCCTGAGGTGAACATAGAGTATTACTCTGTTGTGTTGACTGTGTAACTCCTTCCTTGTTAGATTTACTCAGCAATTCTAGACTGGGCACCTAACATGTGCAGGCTCAGTGCTGCTGTCTCACACTCTAGGGCAGGTGTCCTCAAACTACGGCCCCCGGGCCACATGCGGGTGTTTTTGCCGTTTTGGTTTTTTTACTTCAAAATAAGATATGTGCAGTGTGCATAGGAATTTGTTCATAGTTTTTTTTTTAACTATAGTCCAGCCCTCCAACGGTCTGAGGGACAGTGAACTGGCCCCCTGTTTAAAAAGTTTGAGGACCCCTGCTCTAGGGTAACATTTGGTCAAAGAGACAGGCAGTGCCAGGACTGCCCTATGGAGCCAGTGGTCTGCTTTATCCACAGTAAGACCTGGTCCCAGGAGTTACCTGGGAAAAATTGGGATTTGAATCCTCTTCTCCCAGAAGTCCTCTACAACCTTGAGGATGTTTTCTCATTTCTCACATTTTTCTTTGGTGGCTCAGTTCTTTCAGAAAAGGGAAACCTGATATGTTCTTGATCCCCTCCAGGTCCTAGAACTCTGTGTCCCTCTGAGCCCTCCCGTGGATGCTCACTTTCCTCTTGCTCTAACATTGCCATCGCTTATCACAGCAGGAAAGGGGTGCACTGTGGGAAGCTCCACTAATCTGCTTTCCTGATCCCTGATTTTACCATGCAGAATACTCCTTTTCTTGAAGGAGGCTCCTTTATAAAGGAGAAGGACACTCACAGTGGCTAAAAGGATGTTAACGTTTGGAAACCGGACAGAGCGCAGAGACCTAACCCAGCAGTCAAGGTGGATTCCGTTGGAGTGCAGCAAGCAGAAAGCTCGAGAGCACTGTCCCCCTCAACCGTATTGTGGCCCTCACTATTGGAATGGACACACCATTAAAGACATTGGTTCTATTTGAAACTCTTCAGGTTCTTTTTTTATTTTAATTTTTTTCAGGAAGTTATGTCACAGTAAATACAGTTACTTGGAAATGGTTTTTCTTGTTTTGTTTTTTAAATCTTGAGCATAAGCGAATCCTAGTGTATTTACCCTTTGGTTTCTGTCAGTGAGGCCACCAGAGAAAAATTGAAATCATGCGTTTCTTTGGAACATTTTCTCAGACAGCCGAGCATAAGAGCAAATTATGTCCTCTCCATACATTTTTTTTTTCTCACCTCATGATGAATTTGTTCCTCCAGAGAGAGAAGTGATTTTTAAAAGGCTTGAACAACATGCTAATCTTTCCTTCTGATAGCCCCTGGTTGAATTAGCCCTGAATTCAAAGCATTTGCTGATGAAATGATACTTGACATTAACCAGTGTTGTATGGAAATATTTCTAGCACCTGGGGAGAAAGTAAAGGAGGGTATTCATAACACTGCCGCTGTGTGGCTGGTTCTTCCATTGAACCTACTTGAATTACACTTGCTTCATGCTGACTGACTTCTCTCCTGAGAGACCACTTTTGAACAACAGAAAGATCTGCACCACTGGACAAAGTTAGAATTTACGGGGTTATTACCATGAAAAGAGGTGGGGTCGTGTAAAGGTCCACTTAGCTGGTTGGAATTCTTTTTCCTCCTTCAGAGTGACAAGAGGTGATATCATACCCTTGTAAATGAAATGCTCTTTTTGCTTCGAAAGGCCTGCTTAGACTTGGGGCTCAAGGAGCTATGCTGAATTTTCCAGAGAAGAGTGAAATCTGAACTTGGTTTTGCATCGCAGAGTATGGTTGACTTGGCCCCCTGATTTTGGCCTTGACTATATAAAAATAGATTGAAAAACTATGGGGATATATGGATGATTATTCAACATTAATATGTTTCTTCCTCTCATGCCAGTCTTTGTAGCACATGGAACTGTGCCAGTTCTTGCTTGTTTTTATGTGAGAAGAAAATAGCACAGCAAACTATGGATCAATCATCTCATTCTTCAGTTGGGGCATGGAGATGTGTTTATATGACAAGTACTGAAGCAATTTCTTCATGAATAACTCTCGGCTTAGTTGAAATGAGAATTTATACCCTGTGATATGGTGTAGGAGGAAGAATAATGAACTAGTCTCAAGAATCCTGGATTACACTCACATCCAAAGCTTTCCAGGCAACTGTGTGAACTGTCTGAGGCGCAGTATTTCCCAACTGTATTTCACAAAATATGCTGTCTTCCCCTGCAAGTGGCTATGTATGCTGGGGCTGTGAGGAGTGGGGAGAAAGATTCATGATCAAATAGATTTTAGAAATTGTGCATATTATATCCCTTGGAATCACAGTGTACTTAGTGTGTTTGTACATGGAACAAGTGCTTACTGAGTCCTAGGTCCCCGGAAACTTTACTGCTATTAGTGGAAATAGACACTAAATATAGACTGTGCTTTCATGAGGAGATATCAGAGTAGGGTGAGTGGTTAACGATGACTAAGGACAGGAAATGGGGAACATTTATTTTGAAGCATACTGAAGTCTCTAAGAAATTATAAATTAAGTAACCTGTTTATGTTTGTTTAACCAGTGTTTCCTAAAACGTTATTTTAATTGTATACTTATTCACATCTCATAAAATAATGTACCATGGAACTGGCAAATCATGTGTTAAGGGAAATGGTTGACTATTTCCTCAGGGTCTCTAAGTCTTTCACTTATAATTCCTGATTTGTCTGAGGCTCACTTTCATCTTCTCCCTAAATCGTGTTGTGGAATTTAGGTCTACGCTGATTAGGCAAGTTTTACTCAATAAAAATTGATTGAGTTTTGGCCTTTCAAGGGTACTATAAGAAGACATAAGGGAACTTACTACCCAATGTGTAATTTAAAAGCACACATAAGGAACTTCAATACAAGTAAGAAAGTGCTATCAGAGAGGTACATGTAGGTAAAAGCCAGACAAAGTTTCAAGCCAGGGTTCTGAGGATGCTCGTTCCAGGACCAGCATCCCTTGGGGACTTGTCTCAATTGTAAATTTTTGGCCCCATCCCAGACCATCAGATCCAGAAACTGTGGGGTGGAGCCCAGCAATGTGAAGCCCGCCATGACTCTGATTCTTGGGAACATTTGAGAATCAGAGTTAGAAGTGGAGTTCACACTTGGATGGGGAATCTCAGGGATTGTTTCATAGAATAGGTGGCATTTTTAATCTTAGAAGATTAAAACTTGTGAACAGTAGAACAGGAGAACTGTATTCATTTTTTTTTTGTTGTTAATCCTCACCCTAGGATATTTTTTTCCACTGAGTTTTAGAGAGAGTGGAAGGGAGGGAGGCAGGCAGGGTGGGAAGAGAGAATCAGAGAGAGAAACATCAGCGGGAGAGAGACCCATCAATTGGTTGCCTCCTGCATGAACCCTGATCAAGACTGGAGAGGAAACTTGCAACCCAGGTACGTGCCCTTGATTGGGAATGAAACCTATGATCCTTTGGTATGTGGGCTGACGCTCTAACCACTTAGCACCACCGGCCTGGGTTAGACTTATATTCTTACAGGAGGCAATAGCAATATGAGTCAAAAATCACAGTAGAGATCTGAGGGCTAACTCTAGCTTTTTTTTTTTTTTTTACTAGCGAGCTATGTGACTTTGTCCAAATCACTTAACCTCTCTCAATCTGTTTCCTTAACTTTAAAACTAGAGTGTTGGGCTAGACAATTTTATGATCCTTTTGACTGTAAAACTCAATTAGTTTACGTGGCTCTGGTACTAGCTGAGTAACGGCATGACATGAATTATTTGTGACCCAAGTGCCTAGTATATTATCCTGTACACGCTCGAGCTACAATGGTTTGTATTAAGAAAAACGACACAGTAAACATTTTTCCTTCTTTTCAGGCGGGCATTAGCATCAGCCAGAGAGTAAAACTTGATTCCCTAGAGTGTCATACAGACAGTGTATAACTGATTTCAGGAGCAAGGGCCCCGAACATAAAGCAGTGTCATGAGGATGGTAATTTGAGCAGCATCGGAGCAAGCTGCTCTGGGAAATGGGGCTTCGCAGTATCTGGCTGTTCTGGGACTCATCATTGCAAGGAGAAATGCTGCTGGAACTCCCCTGGAATTAAATGCAGATCTGCGGAGTAGCTCCTAATGCAGCGATAGTTTCCTAACTTTGAAAGTGTACATGTGGGAGTTGGAATAGGTTGCAGAGCTGTGGCAGTAGCCCTTGGCCCATGTCACCATGTGCATATGCCTCCCTGGCACTGACCCTGACCCATGGCACGGGGACTGGGGAAGGGGAATGGCTACCCTGTGGATCGTCTCGTTCTTGACCCTTTTCCCTTAACCCATTTTTTTCGCTTGCTTTCCATATTGCATCCCTTCTTCTGAACACCTTCATAATGAAATACCATGTAATATTTATGGAGCATGTACTGTGTGCCAGTCACGATTCCAACCCTGTTACATGGCAGTGGGAATTCTTATAGTCACCATTTTAAAGATAAGGAAACTGAGACTTAAAAAGCCTTAAGTGTTACCCCAAGGTCACCCAACCAGAAAGTGACAAAAAGCCTGGATTGGAGTCAGGGTTCTCTAACTTTTGGGTATAATGTAGTAAGCCGTGGCCTTTAGTAAAGAAAAGACATCCTCTCCTTTACCTTCGATCTGGCTTGTCCTGATGGAAAAGAAAATGTCAGCGTAGGTTGTAAATTTCCTTCCCCATCGCGTGGCTCACAGATTTTGTCTTTTCTAAGTTTAACTTAATAGCTAGCAGTTGTATACACACCACGTGCCAGGGACTGTTTTAAGGGCTTCATTTTTATTAAGTCAAATCCTGGTTGGTAGGAGCGATTTTTCTCATTTGATAGAAGAAGCAGCTGAGGCACAGAGAGGTTAAATAATGTACCCAAGGTTACACAAGTCAATGGCAGAGCTGGGGCTCAAACCCAGGCGGTCAGGCATCAAAGCTTGTATTCCGGACCCCGTGCTCACAGCCTGTGTGTAGGTGTAGGACTCACCTGAGTGGCAGCTGATTGCCATTTGCAGTCCTAACACAAGCCGTCTTCATTAAGGATGTCTTGCAAAAACAAGGCATTCGTATATTGACTTTTTTTCTTTATGGTGCAGCCTAACAGCACATTTCCTCAGTACCATGTCTGTGTGGCTAACAAAATCCTTTCAAAATATATAAGCTAGGAAGGGATGGAGTGAAAATGGGATGTTTTCTTAAGATGCCTTTTTTCCTCTTCAGGAATCTCAGCTGTTTAAGGAGGCTAGTTTAATGATGGCAGAAAAGAGCTTTACTGGGTTACCAAAGCAAGCAGAGGCACCCTGCTGGGTCAATGCATGCCCAGGAGAGAGGTGGCCTTTGTGAGAGCTGGTCCCTGCCCCTGAGGTCTCTGCTCTTTATGCACCCCTGGAGAGGAAAATCGCCTTGCCCTTCTGAGTCCCATGCTCAGAGCCACTCCAAGTGGGTAGGGCAGGATGGGGAGGCACGTTGGGCTGCCTCTGAAAAATAGATGTCTCCAAGTTTGATTGATGTCTTGAAGAGCTCTTTGGAGATTTTATCAAAAATTATTGATTATGTTACTAAGTCATAGAAAATAGGCTCTGAGGTTGGGAACTAAGTGCTTTCTTTAAAATAACCCAGGAGCAGTAGAATAAATCAATATGTAGAACATCCAAAACACTCTAACCATCATGTTGGTTTCAGTGTGGGAAAAGCAGTACTATTTCTTTTTTTCAAAGAGCATCTTAATAGTTGTATGGGCATTGTAAATAAATAAATAAATAAATAAATAAGGAAGCCAAAAGTCTTTATCCTAGTATTTACTTTGAAAATTTTATGGAATTCCTAACTTCTAACACTCACTAATTTTCTAAATCAATGAAAAAAAAAAAACCTGCAAGGCTTTTAAATTAATCTGTGCCAGATAGGGATTTTTTTTTCTCTTTTCCCCCCAAAATAAGGAAACAAAAACCTTATAAGATGTTTTAGTTTTAAGAACTGAGGCCAACAAGTTTAATCCTGCTCCGTTTTTGGTATTAAATCCAAATTCCAGTACACAATAATACTATTCCATGACAGTTTGGTTTGGAGACATTTCTATTTGCATTTAAGATAATTGATTCTGCTTTATAAGAAAAGAATTTCCAGCAGTGTATCTTGCTGGAAAAAAAAACACAACAACTTAGCATGCAGCATACCAATTTTAGAACAGTTAAATTGAATGATTTTTTTTTTTCGTATTATGACAGCATTCTGTGCTTTGAAGGATTTACCAGAAGGGTTTGTAAAAGTAACTGTCCCCTTTGGGCACTTAAATATTTACTTAGAAACAGTTAACTACTTAGAAGGGAGAGTAGGACCAGGGAGAGTAATAAGGCATCAAAAAATGATGATCGCTGCCAAATGATGATAAAACCACATCTCTCAAATTGTTAAGTAACTCAAAGAAAAAGTAATTCAATTAACACATGTTTCCGTGTGGCACCAGCTCTGTCTGTACCTGGGAGATCTGAGACCTGGTATTAGGAAAATCACTTCATCCCTATGGGCCTCAGTTTCCTCATCTGTAAACTCAGGAGATTGGACCAGCCCGTCTTTAAGGCTCTTTAGAGTCTGAATAATTTCTTGGTTCTGTTTCCTGAAGTAGATGTGCTTATTTTGGGCGGGTTTGGAAACTGAATATAGTCAAGGCTTCTGGGTAAATGGGGCCCTTAATGCTTTGTTCAAACCAGTATGTGTGCCTCCTACATGGCACCTGCTGTGTTGGGTGCTGGGAATAGGGTGAGGTACAATCGCTGCTCCTCCCTTCATGTTTCCTTTAGTCTGGGTTTAGGGTGGTAATGGGGTTGGGGCGGGGAGTGGACAGACTGAAAACAAGTTCAGTTGAACTGAATTTGCCCCTGGAGCTGTCTTCTTCCCTGATGACCACAGAGTCCAGACTCTTTGAGGCAAGTGTCAGCAAAACTGCTCCCACCGGCAGTGAGTGGGAAATGAGGCAGAAACTGGATTGGTATTTCCCCGGGGATGCTAAGGAGCGACCTCCGCTTTCTACTTGGCGAGAGTATGCATGGCCTTTGGTCATTCCCTTATGAGAGCCATGTCTCATTCCATTATAGTCATAGTGGACCTAAAAATACCTCCCTGTCCTGGAGCATTCGCAGATGATGAAATAAGAGTCTGTTGAGGCATAGGAAGTATCACTAAGGCCTCTTCGGGTTTACATCCCTGATCCATAAACAGGGCTCTCCCGCTCCCATGTCTCACTGTGTGCTCCACAGAGAGGCACCTCCGGGTGTGCTGGTCCCGTGTGAACCAACTACATCCACGCTACTGCTTCACACGCTCAGCACCCGAGGCGTTTCCCAAGGACAGACAGCAGAGGAATTGCATGTGAAATTAACTCCCCATTATAAAAAGGCATCCCGTATTTCTGCTTTTCATTTTTACTGTCTATTCTGCTTCTGAAATCCGTATATTAAGCTGTACTCCTTCTACCTGCCTACTCAGTGTTTCCTGGCTATTAAAGCAGATGAGAAGAGCAAGGCATATTTCACCCCCAGCTGGAACCAAGCAATGCATGTCTGGAACTGTGCTTTATGAGGGTCTCCTGAAGGGCAGAATTTGGCAGAAAAATAGGGAGAGAGAGAGCCTTGTTCGGTGTGGAGAGAGCCCGAACACCGGCCTCTGCTACCACGGAAATAAGGTTTGCTGGGCTCATCTATAGAAAGGGTGTAATCGCATGTGCCCTGCCGACCCAGGATGTGAAGGCGTTTTATACAGTTGTTCCCCTCTCATCTGTGGCTTCACTTTCCAAGGTTTTAGTTACCCACAGTCTACCTCAGTTCAAAAATATTAAATGGAAAATTCCAGAAATAAACAATGTATAAGTTTTAAATAGAGTACTATTCTGAATAGCGTGACGAAACCTCATGCCATTCTGCCCTGGATGTAAATCATCTCTTTGTCCAGGGTGTCTAAGCCCTTTTCGCTCAGGAGCGGTGGTGACGTAGTAGCCACCATCTTGATAAACTAAGCCACTGCCATGGTATCTCAGTGTTCAGGTAACACTTATTTTATTTAATAACTAGAGGCCCAGTGCACGGATTCATGCACCGGTGGGGTCCCTCGGCCTGGACTGCGTCCTCTCACAATCCAGGACCCCTCGTGGGATGTTAGACGGCCACTTTCGGCCCGGTCCCTAGAGGCCAGGCTGAGGGACCCCCACCGATGCACGTCTTCACTGGGCCTCTAGTATGCATACAAGATCCCCTTACTCCTTCCCTCTGAGATCATCAGTCTGTTCCATGTTTCCATGCCTGTGCGCTGAGTGTCTGCCCCCTGGTGGTCAGTGTGCATCATAGCTACAGGTTGAATGGTCGCTTAGGCTTTTATATATATATAGATGGCTCCAAAGAGAGTAGTGATCCTAGCAATTTGGATATGCCAAAGACAAAGCCATGAAGTACTTTATTTAACTGAAAAAATATGTATATATAGGAAAAACATTATATATATAGGGTTCGGTACTATTTGTGGTTTTAGGCATTCACTGGGAAGTCTTGGAAAGTATCCCCCTTGGGTAAGGGGAGACTACTACAAACTACAAAATAATTTATAATATTTTAAGTGTTAAAATTCTGTAGGGTATTTTTCAGCTTACAGCTTACTAGTAATTGGGACTAGTTTAAACCCAGAAAGGAGATAACCAAATAGAGAAGGTGGGTGGGTTTTACCCTTTCCCATCAATGATACGTGTTTCCTAGATTAATGGAATTAAATTATGATATAAATGCTTTTAGGGGCTTTAAATTATTTCATTCTTCTTGCAAATAATTTAGAGAGAAAGATGGTGTGATGGGGAAAAGCATGGCTTTTGCACTAAGAAAGACCAGGGTTTGAGATCCCGCTTTACGACTTACCACGGGAAGATGGAGACCTCTGCTGAGTGGACAGTAGTCCAGCCAAAGAGGTTAACTTCTCTTTCAGTTTTCTAACACAGTTTGGTAGTAGCTTAGGGTTGTTATAAGGATTAATATAACAAAGTGGGAAAATGCCTGACATAATGCCCCACTCACAGTGTGCAAAACCTTTAATTTCCCATGTCTGATTTTCCCCACATTCCCCATCGAGGAGAAAGGGCATGTGAGGTCCTGCAGCCTGTGCCCTAGTGGAAGAACCATAAACTGGGGGTTCTAAAGATCTAAGCCATCAGGGTGTAAATAGAATTAGCTGTTTCTTGTTAAATAGCCCCTTTCTCCCCACCTTCTGTTTTAAATACTTGACAGATCTCAAAATAGGATAATATTTTTATCTTTTAATCTGCATATTCATAGAACTGTAGTGACTATGGCAATTAAATAGACTGATAAAAATAATTGGACATCATTCCTTAAATTACTCTTAAGAAAATAAATTTCTTATAATTCTTTTTTGTTTTTTTTGTTTTTTTTTCCCCCACAAAATCTTACTGTTCTTGTTCTGAGTAGCACAGTCCACTCACGGATATTACTTAGGTGGTGCAGCTTCTTAGGGGTGGTTCTCTCTGCGTTGTTTGTTATGTGATGTTTTGTTCATTCTCATTGTGTTGGATTGTGCATAAATCTCGATCAATTTAAAAGTCAGCACAACAAAAGATGATAATATCTTGGATGCATTTCTTTAAATGATAATAATTATGAAGTAATTATGTAACCATTAATGAGTAATGTTAATTGAAGAAATGTTAAAAATGAACATAAATCACACTACACAGATAATCCTTTCTAAATATAAAAATGTAGCTATACATCAGATGTTTAAATAATAATAGAATTATACCTCACATACTGTTTTATGATCTTGTTTTTATTCTTAGCATTATATCTTATTACATCTGAAAATACATTATTAAAATTATTTTTACTGGCTGCATAATATTTCACTTTATGAATATGCCAAAATTATTTGATTCTCTGTTGATAAGCAATTAGTATCTTTTCAATTTTTTTGTATTTTAAACTGAGCTATAAATAAATGTATACTTGTATAATTATTTCCATAGGATAAATGCTTAGAAGATAATTCCAAGTCAAAGGTAAATGCAATTTTTAATTCTTCCAGTATATATTTCTAAATTGATCTTCAGAATGCAAGAAATCTTTCACAAAGGAATTATGTCATCAGTAGTGTATAAGTGTCAATTTTTTAAAAAATAAAACAAGTTGAGATTAAATCCTAGTGATTTTGAATTCCTTGTCATTGTGTAGTAAAAGGTTTCTACTTTTTAAATTGTATTTATGTTTTAGCAAAAAGAGTTTTTAAATTAAATTTATTGGGGTGCCATCGGTTAATAGGATACTATCAGTTTCAAGTGTACATTTCTACGATATGTTCATTGCATATGGTAAAAAGGTTTTATAATAAAAGTATTAATAGCACTGTTTCTTAACAGTTATTTCCTAGGTCTTCTCCCACTTTCCTCTAAGTTAACTTATTTTTTCTCTCTCTCTTTTTCCCCCCTCCAGGATGGAAGTATGATGTGATGGATATAACTATGGGATACTGTGTGGGTACACGGCCTCCTCCTTCTTGCCTCATCCTCCTGCTTCTCAAGCTCTTGGCCACTGTCTCCCAGGGGCTGCCGGGGACCGGGCCCCTGGGCTTCCACTTCACACATTCCGTTTACAATGCTACGGTGTATGAGAACTCGGCAGCAAGGACCTACATCAACAGTCAGAGTAGAATGGGCATCACCTTGATTGATCTGTCCTGGGATATCAAATACAGAATAGTATCTGGAGACGAGGAAGGCTTTTTCAAAGCAGAGGAAGTCATCATTGCAGATTTCTGTTTTCTCAGAATAAGAACTAAAGGCGGGAATTCTGCCATATTGAATAGGGAGATCCAGGACAATTATTTATTGATAATAAAAGGTTCTGTCAGAGGGGAGGATTTGGAAGCATGGACCAAAGTGAATATCCAGGTTTTAGATATGAATGATCTTAGACCTTTGTTTTCACCCACCACATACTCCGTTACGATAGCAGAAAGCACACCTCTGAGGACTAGTGTCGCCCAGGTGACAGCAACAGACGCGGATATCGGTTCCAATGGGGAATTCTACTACTACTTTAAAAACAAAGTTGATCTCTTTTCAGTTCACCCCACCAGTGGTGTCATCTCTTTAAGCGGACGATTAAATTACGATGAAAAGAACAGGTATGATCTGGAAATTTTGGCTGTGGACCGAGGGATGAAACTCTATGGAAACAACGGAGTGAGCAGTACTGCAAAGCTTTATGTTCACATTGAACGAATAAATGAACACGCCCCAACTCTCCACGTAGTCGCTCATGTTCCTTTCTCCCTGGACAAAGAGCCAACATATGCGGTGGTGACAGCCGATGACCTAGATGAGGGGGCCAATGGAGAGATTGAGTCTGTTTCCATTGTGGCTGGGGATCCTTTAGATCAGTTCTTCCTGGCCAAGGAAGGAAAGTGGATACACGAATATAAGCTTAAGGAGAGAAAACAGGTCGACTGGGAGAGCTTTCCCTATGGCTGCAATCTCACTCTTCAAGCAAAAGACAAGGGTTCGCCTCAGAAATTCTCGGCCATAAAGATAGTCCACATTGCCAACCCCAGGAGAGACACGGTCCCAATTAGATTTGAAAAAGAAATGTACGATGTGAGCATTAGTGAATTTTCCCCTCCTGGTGTTGTGGTTGCTATAGTAAAATTAAGTCCCGAACCGCTGGATGTGGAATACAAATTGTCTCCCGGGGAGGATGCACAGTACTTCAGAATTAATCCTCGGTCGGGTCTAATTGTCACAGCACAGCCGCTGAATACCATTAAGAAGGAGGTGTATAAACTGGTGGTGACCAACAAGGAAGGGGATTTAAAAGCACAAGTCACCGTCGGCATAGAAGACGCGAACGACCACACCCCAGAATTTCAGCAGCCGCTGTATGATGCTTTTGTGAATGAAAGTGTTCCCGTGGGAACGAGCGTTCTGATGGTTTCAGCTTCTGATAAGGATAAAGGAGAAAATGGGTACATCACCTACAGTATTGCCAGCCTGAATATGCTGCCATTTGCCATTAACCAGTTTACAGGGGTTATTAGCACAACTGAAGAGCTGGATTTTGAATCCTCTCCAGAAACTTACAGGTTCATAGTCAGAGCCTCTGACTGGGGTTCCCCATACCGCCATGAAAGTGAGGTGAATGTGACTATTCAAATAGGAAACGTCAATGACAACACCCCTCTCTTTGAGAAAGTGGCTTGCCAGGGGGTTCTTTCATATGATTTCCCAGTTGGGGGTCACATCACAGCTGTCTCAGCCATCGATATTGATGAGCTTGAACTTGTAAAGTACAAAATCATCTCTGGAAATGAACTTGGCTTCTTTTACTTAAACCCCGACTCTGGTGTTTTACAGCTGAAAAAGTCACTGATGAATTCTGGCATTAAAAATGGTCAGTTTGCCCTCAGGATTACAGCGACCGATGGAGAGAATTTTGCGGACCCCATGTCCGTAAACATTTCAGTCCTGCATGGGAAGGTGTCTTCAAAGAGCTTCAGTTGCAGAGAAACTCGTGTGGCTCAAAAGCTGGCAGAGAAACTACTCCTTAAGGCAAAAGCAAATGGGAAACTGAATCTGGAGGATGGATTTTTTGATTTTTATTCAGTTAACAGGCAAGGGCCACATTTTGACAAGTCGTTTCCCTCCGACGTGGCTGTGAAGGAGAATCTGCCCGTTGGTGCTAACATCCTGAAGATTAAAGCCTCTGATGCCGACCCTGGCTTCAATGGAAAGGTGCTATTTACAATATCTGATGGCAATACAGATAGTTGCTTTAATATTGATATGGAGACCGGGCAACTTCAAGTCCTTATGCCCATGGATCGAGAGCACACAGACCTCTATCTCCTCAATATCACCATCTATGACTTAGGAAACCCACAGAAATCTTCATGGCGGTTGCTGACCATCAATGTGGAGGATGCTAATGACAATAGCCCAATTTTTCTTCAGGACAGTTACACAGTTAACATTCTTGAAAGTTTGAGTATTGGCACTGAGATTATACAAGTGGAAGCCAGAGACAAAGACCTGGGTTCTAATGGTGAAGTGACTTACTCCGTCTTGACAGACACCCAGCGATTTGCCATCAACAGCTCCACTGGCATCGTTTATGTAGCTGATCAATTAGACCGGGAATCCAAAGCCAACTACTCATTAAAAATAGAGGCCAGAGACAAGGCAGAAAGTGGCCAGCAGCTCTTTTCCGTTGTCACTCTTAAGGTGTTTTTGGATGATGTCAATGACTGCTCCCCAGCCTTCATTCCCAGCAGCTATAGCGTGAAGGTTCTTGAAGATCTCCCCGTGGGCACTGTCATCGCTTGGCTGGAGACCCACGATCCAGATCTTGGACTGGGGGGTCAAGTGCGCTATTCTTTGGTCAATGACTATAACGGGAGATTTGAAATCGATAAAGCGAGCGGCGCCATTCGCTTGAGCAAAGAGCTGGATTACGAAAAGCAGCAGTTCTACAATCTCACGGTTCGCGCCAAGGACAAAGGGCGGCCTGTCTCTCTGTCATCGGTTTCCTTTGTTGAGGTGGAGGTGGTGGATGTCAATGAAAACCTCCATACCCCCTATTTCCCAGACTTTGCTGTTGTTGGATCTGTAAAAGAAAACTCACGTATTGGAACAAGCGTGCTGCAGGTGACTGCCCGAGATGAGGACTCTGGGAGGGATGGAGAGATCCAGTACTCCATCAGGGATGGCAGTGGTCTTGGAAGGTTCAATATAGATGACGAAAGTGGTAAGTTGAATATTTTGTGTCGGAAGTGTAGTTTTGCCTCTCACGAATGGTCCACAATGGAAAAGCAAATGGAGATTCTCACACACTAAAAGAGAATGACAAATGAGGTTGTATTTGGTGTGGAGGTGACACAGTAAAAGCTTTTTCTTGGAATGTGTTGGTGTAGAAGACCTGCTTATACAGTAATGGCCATTATTTTCAGTAGAGATGTCCTTGTTTTTTGTTCTTATTTAGCACTACTTCCAGATTATCTTTTGATAAGCGTAAGTAATTTTCACCTTTGTTGATTGCACTTTTGACTTTCACTAAATTAATGGCCTTGACAAAGTAAATTTCATTTGAATGGGCTTTACATTAGAAGTGCGAAGTAGATTTTCAGATGGATCTTGTGTACTGATCTTCCCCTTTACAATAGTGCTGTGCTGGAGTGATATCAGTAGCTTGGTCTTCATGTTTCACGGGCACATCTGGCCCCTTGAACAACAGCATTTGCACCGTGTATGCTCCATTAACACATGGAGACCTGCTTTTACAGGTGTTTTCGTGATAGACTAGTGCAGGCATGTTGTGGGTTTTATTTAGTAAATAAATTTATTTTAAGATGTTATTTTTAAGAATTAATTTATTGTATTTTAAAATACGGGGCAAATTTTACCCAATATTATTATTGTCCCCTACCTATTTACTTACCCTCCGTCATACATACAGATATGTATATACTTGTCTATTTTTTGTTATTCTTATGATGTGTCCTTTAAGTGCACATGTGCCTGGGCATGTACATATATCTGTGTGTTCCTTGATTAGCACTGTGCATTTTTCTAGTCTACTTGGGATTGCAGACATCTCAAGACAGGGGCTGTGTCTTCTTTATTCTTGCGTAAGTGGTAATATTAGCACTTTATAGTCTTCAGGACACACGTTTCTCTATTAAATCATTTTCAACAACACTCACAGGGCGCTTTGTTCCCAGTAATGATGATGATAATTAAAACAGGGAGTGGGAAGGTCCATTATAGGGATGCTAACTGTACATCAATCGCACCAGAAAAATGATTTGATGCATTCTATGAAATATTGGATAGGAGTTACAACATGTGTACCCTCACAAGTTTAAACTGTAATTTTTGTATATACATTGGCTCTGATTATGGGCGGTGTTAAATGATAAAATTTGTCTTCATAGCCATAATAAAGGAAAAGGTAAATGTCAAGAAAATTGGGTTCTGATTCAGCCACCTACTCTATTTTATTATATATAACGTGCTATATGATTTGGAATATATTTTCACCTTTGACGTACAAAACGAGCAAGGCTGGGAAGTAATCTTTACTGAGTGTCTACTCTGTGCTAATACTTTATTACTACTACTAATAATGATTTCTTTGAATACTTACAGTGGGCAGTAAAATGTTTGAAGGGCTTTATAATCGTGTCTTATTTATTTCTCCCAATAGCCCCATGAGTAGAACTAATGATGAACTCCTGAACTGACATTCAGAGAAGGCAGATAACTGGAGCCAAGTTTCAAACTTAGCTCTGAGTGCTTCAGTATATTATGCTGTCTGCCATCTAAAGCCAATATGGACTTCCTTGCATGTTCCTACATATATTTGAATTTGGTATTGATCTAAAATCTGTAAGACAATAAAGTGTTAAACAGATTTTAAAGTCCTCAAACCCGGGGCTCATTGGCTGCTGACACAGGTCATTAATTACCTTTCTATCTTCCTTAGAGTCCCATTGTTTGTATGGCTTTCCTGTTAGAGAAGCTTAGCTTTGGGACTCAGGTGGATGTGGGCAGATAGGTCAGCAGGAAGGCGTTGGACTGAGTCATTAACTGCTGCTAGCTAGGTGACTACATTAAGCCGCGTTGAGCTGTTTTATTAGGAAGTTTCGTCTTGGTGTAGCCCGATGCAGGGAAGAACAGGAACAATTTGGTGAAAGTGGCCTAGATTTCCCCCGTTTGTACCATGTTATTTTGTTCTCATCTTGGGTGTTATTTCAGAAAAACGTGTGTATGGTTTCCTCTGATGATATAGCTTCCCTTATAATTCTTGACTTCAGGAGTTTGATGTCCTTTGCCTCTGTTGAGAAAACAACTCACTGCTCTGCATTTGTTCTGTTAGATTCTAAAGTACATAAAATACACTTTTCCACAGGTGATAATAATGCCCTGTACATTTTGACATTGCTGCGTGACGTAAAAGCCCGTTCTTGGAAACATTCACTCCTTTGGGTTAAAGAGAAGCTACGGGAGTCATGTCTGGTCACATGCCCACAGGAGGACATAGATGGATCTCTCCTAATACAGTGCTCTTTTTTGGGGCATTCATCACGTATGTTTCTGATTTACTTTCCTAGAGGATGTTTAATATTTAAAACTATAGTGGCATTGTCCTTTTCCATTTTTCATTTTGTTTCATTCTCTTAAAAGTAAAACTATGTTTTTCTCTATCTGATAGAAAAAAAAAGTTTGGGCTTGACGTTAAAGTTTTTAATGAAGGTTAGAATTTCCATATAAAAATATTCTTAATCATCTTACTTCCTTCCCTCTCACCTCTTATAGATTTTAATAGCTGAGCCCAAGATGTTGATGAGGAATGATTGCCTGGACTTGTGTTAGGGAGGTGCTAGGGCTAAGAAGTTTGGCAAATGTACGCCCAACCAGAGAAGTCATCACCATGGTGCTGTTGGATTTGCACTACTGTTGAAGGATCCATCAGCTCTTGGTTCCCCAGTGTTAAAAATCATGGCTTGAGCTGCTGGCAGAGTGCACAGCTATTTAGCCCTGCAGCTGTTACTGAGACTGAAGTTCAGACTCTGTTGTCTCCATTTGACCCTTGGGCATAGAATGGCCTAAACTTGTTTGGATTTTTGTCTTTCAAGAACCTTTCAGTCAGCTGCCAGAGTTTACTTAATAGCTCACATTGTCTAGTGGTTCTCAAATTTAGGAGTGCACATGAATCAGCTACAGAGTTTGTTAACAATGCAGATTCCCAGGGCCAAGTCCCAAAGATTCCAGTTCAGTAGGTCTGGGCAAGGTGCCCAGGATTCTTCATTCAAGCACTCCAAGCATTCCCTTTGCGTGTGGTTCGGAACCACTACCCTAAATTTACTTGGCCTCTTCAGAGAGTGTCTGCCAGGTTACGTCTTTTCCGTAGAGTCCTTTTCCTTATTCTTTTGAAAGTCAGGGAATTGAGCTTATATTTTAGATAAATTTCTTTATTAGTCGAGTGTTATAATCCAGATACATCTTCTATTATTTATTAGCAATGATAGTTTTCTGAATGCCTTCCCAATGGATCAGAAATCTATTTCTGTGCCTCAGTAATTTCATGCTCCTGTTTGGTGAAACTGCATGTGCTGGGATTAGTTGATCTATTTAGTAATTTTATGTTCTCGACGTTTCTGGAACTCAGTGAACAAAACCATACCTTTGCAGTTCTTTACCACTCACAGGCATTTAATAAATGCTTAATAATGTTCACAATAAATGGATTAACTGTGGGGCCCAACCACAGTGGATTGGATCACAATTTAAATTACTAGTCTGGAAGACTCAATATAATCATTGTTTCCTTCGCTAAGAATGCATTCTTATTCTTTGACACAATAGGAATTCATATTCTTTAATGTTTAGGTTTTAGATGGCTTAGAAAGCACACATTGTCTATTTTAAACTGTTATTTTCTATTAGATTCTTTTGCAAGCTGTAAACTTAAGCAATGATTTCACCATTTTATTTACTTGAGATTAAAGAAATGCTTAATTGAGATAAATAATTCTAGTTTAGGACATTAATCATTTATAATTGGGAAGATATTTTTGCCATCCATTATTGCTAATTATATATTTTTTTCATTTATCAAGTATCTATTATATTTCATGCACTGTGCTAGGTGCTTTATGGACACTGTTTATAATTGTCGTAGTAGTTCAGCAAGGTCGAGTTTAATGATACTTGTCCACCTGGAAGTTATCAGAGCTGGGATTGGAACTCCAGAGAAATGGGCGCCAAATGTCATTTTAGTCACTCTCTTTCCACTCCAGCATGCCGTAATAACCTTTATAAACATGTATTGGTCACATTTTTCTGTATCATGATGGCTGCATAACAAACAGTCACAAAATTTCAGTGGCTTATCAAAACAGACTTTTTTTCCTTGCTCCTGAGACTGGGGAACAGTTGAAGCAGCACTGTTGCAGGCTGTGAATTGAGTGTATGTTCCACATGTCTCCCCATTGCAGGGTGCAGGCTGAAGGCGTGCACAACTATCTGGGATGTGATGTTCTCAAAGGGGAGGTCAGACGTGCAGTAGGGCTGCTGAAACCTGCAGTGCCTCTTAAAGCCTCTGCTCAGAACTGGCTCACATCCTATTAGCCAGAGCAGGTCCTGGGGGGAAGCTCAGTGTTGAGGTGGGGCAGGGAAGAATATTTCTACAGAGGGAGGGAGGAAGAGGGATGGATACTTATTGAATAATAATATAGCCTGACATAGCCTATGACAACTCTCATTATCCTATCTAATAATAGACAAATATGCAAATTGACCATACCTCCGACACCCCAACAAGCCACGCCCACCATCCAATCAGAGCGAGTATGCAAATTAACCCAAACCAAGATGGCTACAGCCACAGAGAGCAAGGTTTCCTAGGTAACAGAGGAAGCCAAACTTTCCGCCTGCCCTTGCCAGGCCTAAGCCTCCACTCAAGCTACAAAGTTTCAATTATAGAAGGTAAACAAATTCAAACAAATGGCGGCAGAATGGAGCTTGAGAGAGCAGGCCAGGGTTGCCGGCGGCAACAGGGGAAGCAAAGCTTTCCGCACACCCTGGCCGGGCCCACCCACTTAAGGCAACAAAGTTTCAATTATAACCCCAGCACAAATGGCTGCCGGCCTAGGAGGGAGCCCCAGGCTTGGCTCCCCTCCAGGCTACAAAGTTTCAATTGTAGAAGAAGGAAAATAAATTCCAGATACCAGGGCTTCTGCTTGGGTTGCCAGGGGGCGTGGCCGGCCTGCAAACCACCACAGGCCCCTCGCTCAGGCCTCTCCATATCCCAAGGGAACCCCCACCTGATCCAGGACGCCCTTCAGGGCAAACCAGCTGGCCCCCACCCCTGTACCAGGCCTCTATCCTATCTAATAAAAGAGTAATATGCAGATTGATCATCACTGCAACACACAATATAGCTGCCCCCATGTGGTCAAAGATCCTGCCCCCATGTGGACACAAGATGGCCACCACAAGATGGCCAGCAGGAGAGGGCAGTTGGGAGGCACCAGGCCTGCAAGGGAGGGCAGTTGAGAAGGACCAAACCTGCAAGGGAGGGCAGTTGGAGGTGATCAACCCTGCAGGAGAGGGCAGTTATGGGGTGACCAGGCCGGCAGAGGAGGGAAGTTGGGGGCAAACAGGCTGGCAGCAGAGTGGTTAGGGGGTGATCAGGCTGGCAGGCAGAAGCGGTTAGGGGCAATCAGGAAGGCAGGCAGGTAAGCAGTTGGGAGCCAGCAGTCCTGGATTATGAGAGGGATGTCCGACTGCCAGTTTAGGGATCCGACTGCCCACCAGGATCGGGCCTAAACGGGTAGTTGGACATCCCTCGAGGGGTCCCATATTGGAGAGGGTACAGGCTGGGCTGAGGGACAACCCCCCTCCGTGTACGAATTTCTTGCACCGGGCCTCTAGTAGTCTTTATAACCTAAAATTAATTGGGTGCTGCTATGTGTAAGGCCCAGGGCCAAGCACTAGAGACACATACGGGTGTAATGCCTGGGCCTTCCATAGCAGGAAGTTTCCCAGTCTGTCTGAGAGGTCAGAATGCAGCTGCAGGTGATGATGCTGGTGGCGATGGCAGCAGTAGTTAACAGTGACAAGTTCTGTGCAAATGCTTTATACAGATGGTCTCATTCAGTTGTCCCATAAGGTAGGGACAATTGTATTCTTATTTTTACACATCTGGTACTTTAAAAGGAAAAACATGCACTCAGATTGACCTTTCTTTATATTGAGGTTCTAGCCAGCACTTCCCCAGCTTATGTGAGCCTAGAATGCTTTCTTTATTGCCAGTGTTTTGATAGAATCAGCAGAGGCTTAGGTCTAATGTGCACTTTGGTTCAAGTAGACACCTGTAATAAGTTTCTCACAGTCATTAAGCACTGTAAAACTAATGACATCTTTTGTGTACAGACTATTTCAACAATAACGGTAACTGCATGGTTGTGTTTAGTATCGGTGCTAGCTTTCTCCCATTTGCCACCCCAGATTCACTTTCCACCCTCCTTTCTGCTTCATGTCCAGGAGCCTGAGCTCTTCGGCCTGTGGGCTGCTTTGCTCCCTGACATCTGTTGGTTCTGCCGGTGGGAACATGGAGAGGATGAAAGAGAGTTCGTTCCGGTTATTTCTCCCTTTGACTCATTCCACACTGGTTACTGTGGACTAGCTGCACCCCTCTCTTGATGGGTAGAAAGAGCTCCCTACTGTTATCAACTCTGGAGCACAGCATCTGTTTTTTAATTATGATTACTTTTTTCTACACCCTGCCCACACCTTTGTAAACAGTCTATTTGTTCAATGCTTCTCAATTACCCAGTTTGAGTGTGCCATCTGTTTTCTGACAGGGCCCTGACTGATAAAATATGTTTCTTATGTAAATACCCTAAAACAAATTTTAAGTTTAAAATCATTTCTAAGGCTGATGTAGTCTAGCAATTCCTACTCATTTCCATCTCTATGATGCTGCTGTATGTGTTAGCACATTCCACTGGAGACCTGGAGAAACAACAGAAGACAACTTATTTAGTACTTTCATTTCACAAAGAAAGAAGGTGAACCAAAGCAGAGAGCTTTGCTTCCCCATCTAGTTTATGCGTTCCCCAGCTTTTCCACCTTGAAAAGAAAATGCTTTGCTGAAGATTCTGACCCACCAGACACAGGAAAAGGTGGAGCAGCTGGATGGATGGTGTGGTATCAGGATCCCTCAGGCTCCCAAATGTTGAGATGCCGTGATTTGATCTGCTACAGAGAGAAGATTCATTTCAACTGGTGGCCAGGGAGAAATTCAGACATAAAACTGAGCAGCTTTTATTTAATTAGTTCAATTGAAGCACTGGTTTCTGGGTGCCAGTGCCGAGTCTAATTCTCAGTCTGTGGTCTGTAGTCATCAACTAGTTAAGAGTGAGTGAATGAAAAACAAGGAAGGGAAAATGTGAATTAGAAATATGAGGAGCTTTCATCATAGCAGGAACTGTTAGTCCCAGCCCAGACATTTAAAGAGTTGGGTAGTTCCCATAGTAGCATGATCTTGCATAATGTAATAATAATAAGCGTCCTTTTCCTTCTATTTAGAGGCACTGGAAGTCATATTTTGTCTTATGGTGATTGTTCATCTTTCCAGCTTCTTTTCCGCCAACTTGCTTATTAACGTCTCCTTGACAAGTAAAGCAGGTGTTATTTGGTGGCTTTGGTGCAATTCATGACAATCCCAGAGTAAATGCATTCCCCATCCTCATTCTTTGTTTGAGATGATATTTTTACTTCCACCCATCTAAGTCAAAAGAGATTCAATGTAGTTTGTCCCACGCTTACCCTTAATAAAATTTGCCCTTAGGACCAGAGCAAGCAAAGGAGAGAAATGAAGTTATGGTCAACTGACAGGAGAAACGTTTCTTGGATCTGGATTTTTAACCTAAGGTCTAGACTTTTTGAACATAATTATTTGAGAGAAAAATAATGTGTCCCAGCGGAGCCTTGGACACGCCACAACATTCAGATGAACTTAGTGGTTGTCATGCAAGCCAGGTGGGATAAAGGATTAGAAGCTTCTGGAAAGTAATGAACAGCATGTTTTTATTACTCTTTTCAGCAGGTGCCTTCTTCTTGACCTTTCCTTAACTGTTGGCTGACGGCAATTTAGGTTTTAATAGAGGACTGTTGGTTCAAATCTGTAATTATGTCTGCATCATATAGCAAGTTTGAGCTGCTATTGTCCCGGTGTAACTAGTAAGTGATAAAAATAATGACCACCATAAAGAGGAAATTCAAATAGGGTGGCAAACCAACAAGCTGGAAACTCCTGTGGTCTTTTCTCTGAAATTGGACTTCCTTTTATTAATGTAATGGAAATTGTTAATGGCTTACCTGGCCCTTCACGTCACGGTCGTTATTTCTTCAATTGTTTTCATTTCTTCAGTTAACAAGAATGAAATTCAGGGGTCTCATAAGCAGAGGGTACACAATCTACCAACTGATTACTCCACATATTAGTGGTTCTTTAGAAGGTGTGGGATAAATGTGTTGACTCCGGATAGCTCGCGTCTCATTTCAGTCTTCTGAAAATATTTTTTTGCAAGTGTTTTGAAGACACTTTTATTTGTCATTACATTTGGAAGAATTATAGAGCTCAATAAATATTTCTGTGATGCCACTACATTCACAATGTCTCATTGAAAAGAAAATGAAATGAAAATTAAAATGGGCTGTAGTCTGTATTTTTAGCTTGCTATTTTTTATGAAAGCACATCTTATCAACAGACAGAATCTACACAGAGTTGTGTATAGCATTCAATTCAATTTATATTAAATTCTGGGCACCGGTCTATGAATTATTGAATATAATAGGGCTCTCCAGATTTTCCCGTTGGACATTGGAGGATTTAGTGGCTCCTCTAAGGCCAGTCTTTGTGATTAAACTCACAGGTTTTCATTTGCATAACATAGGTAATATTCTAGTTGCTTTTAGAAAGCAGTATGCTGGTGAGAATAATAGTGAGTTAGAAAAACATTGAATATGAAATGTCTTGGGTCAAAAAGAGAATGAAAGTTGAAGGAATTAAGCTAAAAATTTGAGGTATACACACACACACACACACACACACACACACACACACAAGATATTATGGTAAAAACATAAAGACATTGTGCTTTACCCCAAAATATATAAAATAGAGCTTCTACCGTTTTTATAGGTTTTCCTCCACCTGATTCTATTAAAGTCTCCTTCCCTCCCTCCTTCCTTTCTATTCTTTCTGAATAGCAATGGGGAAAAAATATTCTTGGGTGAGGATTAACCAAAAAACACAGAAAAATAAAATTTAAAAATAGAAAGTACAGAAAGATTATTTTGTTTTCCTGCAGTGTTGTTGATTGAAATTTGTGTTTTATTATTGGTAGTTTAGAAATGTTTTTCTCTCGTCACAACTTGTTATTGGTAATGTAACTAAATTTTCTATATTGGTGTCATTTTAAAAAAAAACCCTCTATCCAATATCTTATATAAGCTATAATAAATATATTTACTGTTAATACTGCTACAGGGCTGTGCAGGAAAAAGTATTAGAGAGGTATGGCAGGCATTTAATCAACAAATTCTCTTAAATTCTTATTTAAGAGAATCTAATGAACAAAAGAAAAAAAAATCATCGCGCATTTATTATTTGTATGCTGAATTCCAATAGAGAACTTTCATTTGGTCTCTGTGGGCAAGAACCAAATTTTCCAATCACAAGTTTACAATTATTGGGGCATTTTCCTCAGACCAGCTTCTGGCTCTGTACATTCTGAGCCTACTCTCTCCTCCCCCACCACTGTAACTCCAGTGTTGGTCACCACAGGAGCGTTCCTATGGTGACACAAGTACTAGACCTTCGTTTCCATGTTATAGTGGTATGTGTCTCAGTGTAGTATGTAGTAGGAGTGTTTTTGGAATCCATTTCTACATTGGGATGACTAACAACAATTTGACTATTCATGGAATTGATGGCGAACCACATAAACATATGCCACTAACTTCAAACTAAATGTATCCTCAACTCAATTCTCCCTTGAACAGATGGCCCAAATGCCTGCAGCCACTCTACCTGAGGATGCAAAATGTCATCGGAGGGAAAAAGGAAAAAAAAAGTTTTAAGTTACTGTTGTTAAAATATACTACTTTTGCAAAAATGTTTAACCATGAGATCTATTGCCAGGGTCCTCCGTAGGGATTGGAAACTTCAACTTTGACACTTCCTGTTAAATCTGCATCTGCCTAGCAATGTCAGTACATGAACGCTTTTAGAAAGAAGGTAAGTCTTCAAGATCATCACAGAAGAGTGACTGGGCTGGGCCAGGCCACAGAGACTGGTCCTGATTTGAAAATCTGTAACACCTAGACCGGATTTAAGGTTTCTGTCACTCTCATGTATTATTAAACCAGCAGACAAACCTGTGCAAAGGACATAAATTCAAGGTTACATGTGAGTGGATCTGGCCCCCAGGTGTCCCCAAGGAGGTGTCCTGGAAATTCTGTTGCCAACTCCACTGGAAGTGTGAGAAAATCTGCAAGTTCAAGAAATACAGTCGTGAGCACTGTCCTTTCAGAGCAGATGGCTGGTGAGAGAATGACATTGTTCAGTGGGCCCACTCTCTTTTATGACACCTACTTGGCAGTTCACTAGCAAGAATACACCTGGATCGGGAAGCAAATACAAAGGGCCTTTGAGAGGTGTCTTAACAACGGTCACAGAGTTCTTTCCCTGAGACCCGTGGTCGGCAAACTGCGGCTCGCGAGCCACATGCGACTCTTTGGCCCCTTGAGTGTGGCTCTTCCACAAAATACCACAGCCTGGGCGAGTCTATTTTGAAGAAGTGGCGTTAGAAGAAGTTTAAGTTTAAAAAATTTGGCTCTCAAAAGAAATTTCAAACGTTGTCCTGTTGATATTTGGCTCTGTTGACTAATGAGTTTGCCGACCACTGCCTTAGACTCATCATCTGTATCCTAAAACATGACTCGGGGGTTTTCCCATAAATCACACGGGTTTCACGGGACCATAACTTCCATATCACTATCAAATTTTATTATAGACTAGACGCCCGGTGCACGAAATTCGTGCATGGCGGGGAGGGGGATAGTGGGGGGTGTTGTCCCTCAGCCCAGCCTGCAGTCTCTCCAATCTGGGACCCCTCAAGGGACCTTCATTTTTTCCTTCAAGAGTGTGGTGGAAAAACCCTAGATTACCTTCTTAGATTCTTATAACCCAAATTACCAAGAACACTGCAATTGGTGGCCTACAGGGAGCTTAGCCAATGAGTTGTCAGAAAAGGTATTTACTCTCAAAATGGTTTGGCTCAGTGGATAGACCATGGGCCTGCAGACTGAAGGGTCCCCGGTTTGATTCCTGTTAAGGGCATGTACCTTGGTTGGAGGCATATCCCCAGTGGGGAGTGTGCAGGAGGCAGCTAATGGATATTTCTCTCTCATTGATATTTCTGACTGTCTATCCCTCTCCCCTTTTCTCTGTAAAAAAAAAAAAAAAATCAATAAAAAATTTTTTTAAAAAGGTGTATCCTCTGCAGCTCATGCAGCCCCTGGGTTGTGTCCACTGGGCTAGGGGCATGTCCCTGCCACCCGGTGGTGGCTGCCGGGGTCTCCGCACACCCCAGAAGCCAGCGGCAGCCCCAGGTCCTGGAAGCCTGGCTGGGCGTGTGGACCCAAACCACTTGCAAAGGCTCCTGCACAAAGCGGCGGTTTGGGGCCACGCCCCCAGCCAGGCACTTAGGCTCAGGGCTTGCAGGGACCCCAGGCAGCACACAGCAGTGGCCAACAGGGTCTCGGCACACCCCGGAGGCCAGCGGCAGCCCCTGGTCCTGGGCGCCTGGCTGGGGGCGTGGCCCCAAACCGCTTGCAAAGGCTCCTGCACAAAGTGGCGGTAACCACCACTTTGTGCAGGAGCCTTTGCAAGCCGCTGGGGGCCCCGCCCGCCAGGTTGCTTGGCGCCTACACCCATAGGCTCTGAGTGGCCAGGGGGCGTTCTGGGACCCCTGCCGCTCAGGACCTAAGCACAGGCCTACAGGCTAGGAGCGGCCTGGGTCCGGAGGATGTTTCCTGGACTCAGGCCGCTCAGCGCCCACATATGCAAATTAACCGCCATCTTGTTCGCTCTGATTGGCTGTGGGTGTAGTGGAGGTGCGGTCAATTTGCATGTTTCTCTATTATAAGGTAGGATAATCTAATTTATTACTATTATAATGTACATATCAGTAGCACATCACACAATCAGTAATTTTAATATCCTTGGGATGCTGGCATTGGTGGGATGTTTCTGATTTCATTGACTCTACCTTTGTTAAAACCCTGTGGTTACTAAAAAGAAACATTGACTTTCGGTTGCTTCCATATGGAATTATATAGTTGGGATATCATATCATACTTGAACCAGTATGAGGCCCTGAGATCCTGAATGAAGCGTGGTGATGGAGGGTAAGTTAGTCTTAAGTATGTGGATGCCCTGCCCTTGTCCATGATATTGCCCATCTTTCCCCAAACCTGGCTGGAGTTACAGATTTCTCACACCATGAGGATATTTCTAAAGGAATATTTACTACATGGTTAAACTGAATGAGCCTTAAAATGAAAAGAGTAGTTAAGTTATGGATACAAATTTCATAAAGCATTGTTCTGGTTGCTAAAAGTGCAGGTGTAGTCCTTTTTTGGTCTGTCTGGTAGTTTTATTCTAGAAGGCAAAACTCAGAATCATACTAGGTGAGAGTTCCCTTTATGGTCCCTAAATTTCTGTGTTTCAATCAAGGGTGTTGATACTAAGTCAGAATTCTATATTCTGCAGTCACAGAGCATGATTAAAAAATGTGTACTAATAAGTTAATTGAGAACTTGATAATTTGGTAGGATGAGCTCAAGAACCAGGATGTAAGCAAAAATTGCTGTTGGGGAGTCTTCTAAATAGCCTGTGAAAAGAATTTTAGAAATCTCAAAGCAGAGATAAGTCTATAGGTAGATATACTAACATCAGTTGGAAATAACTGTTAACTAGGCAGCAAGATAAATAAATAGCTACCTCCCATTGCATGATTACTATGTGTCAGGCATTAAAAAGTATTAACTCATTTGCTTTTCACAAGGATTCTATGAATTAGGTACTTCTTATCCACATCTCACTGATGAGGAAACAAAATCTTGATTTTACATGGCTGGTCCAAGGTTTCACAGCTTGTGGTAGAGCTGCAATTTGAATGAATTAGTCCAGCACCAGAGTCTGAGCTCTAGTCACTACTCTTCAGACACTCTCTGGATAAATAGCCCTAAGTATCTCCTTAAGCCAGAACCCATAGGGAGCCCATCACTTCATCACCACACAGTGTAGTAGCTGATCCTTATAATGGCAACTCCCACCCCTTGTAGAGGCTCTCACTCCCTGGAAGACAGAGCCTGAGGCAAAAGTTACAATACATGCTAATGTTTTATTAAGCCTGCAGATTCCAGCAGAGCAAGAGTGAGGGGAAAAAGGAAGGAAGCCAGATTGGAAAGAAGGGAGACCAAACATATAGTGGAGTGTTATCAAATTGCTCATAGCTTCAACGTTTTTCTCAGTCACTAATGTCTCCGGGGAGGCTGCATTAGGCCTAGATTTGAAGAGGAGGGCAGGCAATTTTCCTCTTAACTCTTTCCCATTTTTGACCTCTTATGGGTGAGATCTGCCACCCAGGACATTAACGTCCCAGCTCTTCTGGATTGTGTTGCTGTGCCTGGGCAACTGGTGTGGAAACCACGACCTTGTGGTTAATGTACAGTCTGGCCATTGTTCATTCATTACACTGTCTCCCATCAGCCTTGGGGGAAGCTCCTTTTTCTGTTGTAGCAGCAAGAGCTCCTGTTAGGAAGCTGGTGAATAGTTGAGGCCTGGGAGGTGGTGGAGCAGGTTGGGATGAGTGGATGTTGATTGTGCAAACTGACCCTGGGCAAAGACTTGCAGTGTATTGGGGAAATATTTTTCATCAAAACAAAGGAAACATGACCCATAAAATTGTGATGCCGACCTGGGCAGATGCTCAACTACTTTTTCAGAAAACTCAACTACACAAAACAACACATTTTCTAAAGGCTCTTATTGGTCAAGGTGGTATAATTCCTGTTTCTCCAGACCCTGGATTGCTTAGTACCGTGGTCGGCAATCTGCGGCTCGCAAGCCACAAGCAGCTCTTTGGACCCGTGAGTGTGGCTCTTCCACAAAATACCACGGCCTAGGCGAGTCTATTTTGAAGAAGTGGCGTTAGAAGAAGTTTAAGTTTAAAAAATTTGGCTCTCAAAAGAGATTTCAATCGTTGTACTGTTGATATTTGGCTCTGTTGACTAATGAGTTTGCCGACCACTGGCTTAGTACTACGAGGGAAGCAATGTTAGCGTTTTTTATTCTGTGACCGATGTGGGCAAAGTCACACCATTGTACCTCTCCATTCTTAGGAGCATCTGACACAGCGTACTATTTTATCAAATGTGTGTGTACAAATGTATGGGCTAGAAATGCAGAGGGAGATAGAAGAGGGCCTAGAGTTGAGGATTTTGTGAGAGTTTTGTCTGTTGAACTTAGTGTCCCATCTTCATTTCTTGTCACTGTATCCTCATTGTCATTGTCTGCATCGTCAGCACCATCACCAGTATCATGTAGGACGATGAGACTTGTTGAGATGCAGTGGCTTTTCCACAGATTCCATGGTCCTTGGTACACCTGAGCTTTGAACCCAGGACATGTAAGCATGGGCACTGAGATGTCTTGATGATTCAAAACATGCTTTTTTAAAAATGCCTTAGGTTGTCATAATTAACTGTATGTATTACTGAGATGAGTTACTGACTTGGCTGTAAGCAGGCATCACCTTTGACTAGAATGGCTGATGCCTGAGTTGACTGTGGTGCACTTATGCAGTTTTTTAGTGACCCTACTCTTCATGCTATTCTGCTACTTAGTATTTCACATTCTGTTCTTTACTGACCTGAAAACATCATGCATAACATTTGAAGCATAGATGAAAGCACATTTTGTTAATCACAGCCCTCAGGTTTTAGTCACAGAACTCTTTAAATTAAAATCATGAGCATATGCAAACATTCCTTTTCCCAAAGTGGTTTTCTATTCTGCAGTTATTATGTTGTTTTGGGTAAGACAAATAAAACCAACATTAAGACACTAGACATTAAACCGAGAATCAGTATCATCTTATATAACAAGGAGCTAATATGCTAATTAGACTGGACAGCGGAACGACCTTCTGGAATGACCTTCAGGCACAACCAGTGGGCAGGGGGTGGGGCCAGCGAGCCTGGGCTGCCAGGCCAGCCATGGTGGTCCTGGTGCCTCCCCTTCTGCAGAGGCGGCCGCAAAGGAGGCATAAGAGGGGGCAGTGTGGTTCCAGCACCTACACAGAGGCAGGATGGGGCGCGACCTCGGTGCCTCAACCTCCCACAGCCCCTCCCACATCTGCCCCCCCTACCTGTGGGCAGGGGTCGGGGCCAGCGCTAAGGAGCAGTGAGCCCAGTTTCTGGTTGAGCAGCAGGGATCGGGCCTAAGCTGGCAGGCAGACATCCCACAAGGGGTCCCAGACTGCGAGAGGGCGAAGGCTGGGCTGAGGGGACCCCCTCTCCCCAGTGCACAAATTTTGTGTATCAGGCCTCTAGTGGTTATTATAAAATATTAGGGAGCTAAGAAAACCACGAACAGCACAACTCCTGGCAGTGCCTGTTGTACAAAGTGATGGCCCTGTTATTCCAGCTTCCCTGGGTGTACCCTGGAGCGTTGACAATTCTCTGCTGGGTTTGACTGCCTAGACCACGTACTTTAGCTAGGGGTAGGTGGGAAAGAGAGGCTCTGCATTCTTTTGTTCTGATCAAACCAGTGCAGTTTCTCCAGCTTGTAAGGTCAAATTTCCAGCTCTTCGGTAAAAGTACATTGTCTGCTTTGTCTAGTACCAGTTCTAGTTTCAGGCAGACAGAGCTGCAGTGGCAAAGCAACCCATGTGGGGAACAGGAATGTGCAGTTGGCTCTCAGGCAAATAATCAATCATTCTGAGGGCCTCCAGTGCTCACTTAACATGCAGAGCTCCATACCCAGGTTTGCGTAGATGGCTTGTCACTCTCACGATTACTCTCTCTTGCAGGGGAATATTTCCTAGTAGGTGCATGGGATTATTAATGAAGATGTTGGAAACAGCAAACCTGCTGTGTTTTGACTTCTAACCAGAAGTTGGATAAAGGTCAGATGTCCTCTGTCCCTCTAAAATAGATCCTAGAATGTCTCACTTTAGATAATGAGTGTGTTTTTCTTCTCTTGGGTGTTTGTTGTTACTGTTTTTTGTCTTTTCGTGTTTTTGAGTTGCTCTGATTTGGGAAATCCTGAACAGACATGTGAACCTTAAATAAGTGTACTGAGAAATACAGGAAATATTGAGCAAGAGGCTATAAGTAAGCAAATATATCCAAAGAGCTCACAGGTGACAATTGCTTTTTATTCAATGAGTCATTTTTATTGGAAGGTAATGGTCATGCCCAGGCAATAAATACATTGTCAATTCCCTCAGTAGATATTAAGAAGATGACTTGCAATTGGAAGTAGCTTCAAAGCTTCAGAATATTGAGGTACAAATTTCAAACTGTGCATCCTGTACATATATGAATAGGAAGAAATGAGTGAAACCCAGCAAGAGCTCATGTGTAAGAACAGATGTTTATGACCATCATCTGTAGATCATTGCATATAGCAACACGGACAACATATAACAGTATATTGGTAAAAAGTTTGATAGTACTGCTGCATTTGTCATTTTTGTTAATCCTCACCCGTAGGTATTTTTTCCATTGAGTGGAAGGGAGGGAGGGTGGGGGTGGGAGAGAAAGAGGGAGAGAGTCAGTCATTGTGTAAATGAGACACATGATTAGTTGCCTCCCGAATGCACCCCAGGGGGATGGGATCAAACCTGCAACCCAGGTACATGCCCTTGACGAGGAATTGAACCTGTGACCTGTCAGTGCTTGGGCTGACACTCTCACCACTGAGCAACACTGGACAGGGCTGCATTTGTCATTTTATTGTTATAGGTAATCTGTGAGTGATCTACCCTCTTTCAACTCCACAAATAAGAAAAATGAGACACAGTAAGGTTTGGTGACTTGTCCAAATACTTCATCTTTCCAACATATCATTGTCTCTTCTTGTGTTTATGAATGTGTAATTTTTAAGATTAACAATTTGAACAATCTTATCTTCAAAGATTGATTACATTTTTCTTCCAGGAACACTCAACCAGGGAAAGGAGTTACTGCCGCTGGTTGAACCTAAATGTTTAGACAGAATATTTTAAAAAAATTCAACAGTGCTGCACGTGTCCCTAGGAAATGAAGTAAAAACTGTTGTCCAGTTACTTTAAATCACATTTAGACTAGGTGTTCTATAATCTGTCTGCATTAAGATTCTGTTCAGCTGCCCAGAGAGCAAGTGATAAAACTTTTCTAGCTGATTGTCATATTGTCAGAGAATCTGGCTCTTTCCACCTAGTGCTGTGAGATCAGCCGGTTTGGTTGGAATTGCTGAGAATGCCCCAGGTTCGGATTTACAGGCCCAGCTGAATTCACAGCCAGTGGCCATACTTATTTCAGCATCAGTTGTGTATTTGTCTTACTACCTCTGCTTGATGGTAAGTTCCTTGAAGGCAGGATTTAGTTCTAATGCACCATTGTGTCCTGTGTCTTGGCAGGTCAGAGCTCTGCCTATGATCGCTGCTCAGTAGGTAATTTTGCAAAGAAAGGAAGAGAAGGAAGGGCTGGCTGTGCATATATATCCAACAGCAGCCCTGTGTCTCTGTCACATTCCTTTTCCAAGGGTGGATTAGATAGAGAGATGTTTTTGCCCATCAGCTTCACCTCTGGACATGCTGGGGATTTGTTCTAGTACCTTCTTTGCTCTTTTGTGGTTCAAAGCTTTGAATAATGTCTGTGTAGACCAAGATCACTGAGACATGGATGATCTACGAAGAGCTTAACTATAAATATGGGAATCTGTGGCTTATTTTTTCACCAGCCACTTAAGGTGGTGACAAAAGTAATGTTAATAACTTACATTGAAAAAAACATTTGACTTTTCAATAATTTTCAGTCCATTTTATTGACCCCAGTAGGGTTTTTAGCTTATATTTATGGCTTCTTTCTCCCTGCCCTAACAGAGCCAAGAAAGTGTCTACAAACCTAACCATCACTTTCTCACAAATGCAGTCATCTCAGATTCCCCAAGCTTTCTTGTCACCTGGCTTGTTCTAATCTTATAATGTGTTTAATGCTCACTTGGTCAGTTCTTGGATTGACACTTTATATTTCTTTTTTCTGGAGGGCTTTATCGTCAACATAATTCTTTTATTGTCTTCTCTCCATCTTTCAATAAGGCCCCATAAACCTATTATTGGGGACTTAGCTAACCATGTCCCTCTGAACCCCCACCTCCGTTGGGCAGCTGCTGCCTCTCATACCCAGATTAGAACTTTGGATTCATTTTAGGCAGCAATTATATAAGACATTCTATATCATTTCTACTTGCCAAAGACCTCGGATTTCACCACTCTCTTAAAGAGTTTTTTAATATCTTCATCCTCAAGTCCCTCAATTTCTATTTTATATTCATGGTCCTTTTTTTGGTATTTTTTAAAAAAGTACTTTAGTGTTTTTCAAAGTTAGGTTTTTGGCCTTATCACCCTCCCTTCCATCCATATGCTTTCTGCAGGCAAAGCTTTTCTTTAAAAAGACTCTAGCTTCTCCTTTATTCCATCTTAAGTAGGAAACCATCTTTCTCCTTGGAGAGCATAGTTTTAAGCTTGCTCCACAACCAATTTTGTATTAGATACTAAATGAGTTATTGTATATGCAGCATAGAGCACCATGTCTGGATGCCTTATGTATTTATTTTAGCCTTTCTCATTCCAAAAGGAGTGTAATGGGCATTACTTGTGCTCACTAGCACCTGCCCCTATACAGTCAGACATGCAAATTTGAAACATAAAAAGCATTCAGTTATCAAACATGTCTGCCTTTACCAAGCTATGACTTCATTTTTTGCTTCTGGCAGGTAACATACACTACTTTTGATAGAGTTACTCTGGTTGATGGGCCAGAAAAACAGTCCTCGTGAACAGAAAATCATCTCTTTTGTACATACTAGGCTATTCCAAGGCTATTTGGTGGTAACTCAGACCCAGGCAGGTTATTCTGTCTTTGCCTCTTCCAAAATCACTTTGCTGGCCTATAGATGAGAATAAAACCTGAAATTTGGGACTGGGACAGTTCATTTTCTGACAGCTTGGAGGCTCTTGTGAACAAATAATAATAAAAAAAAGGTTTGTGGGTCAGCCCTTGGCTTGGACTTCCTCATCTGTTCATTTTCAGAACCAGAACCTTCACAGATGTGATTGAAAACATACTAACTATTAGAAAAAACTCAAATTTTCTAATGACCATCATCTGTACATGATAACCTTCATTTAAATATAATAACTTGTATTTTATGTTTGTCATTCTTTTGGAATTACTAAAATGGCCAGCATAGGGTCTTTGGAGTAGAAGAATATGGACTTCTTAGTTCTAACCCTATTTGGAAGGAAGAAGGTCAATTAGGAATCCGACCAGTTCCTGGAAGACTGATGTCCCAGAATGGGGCTGTGAGGTTAGATGAGGTTAGAGGGCAGCTTAAATGTGCATTAACTGGAAGACCATTTGGAGGCAGTAACCATGAGGGACAAGATGGACTGTGCTCTTTTTTGATGATGTTTTTGGGTTGGAATGGTATCTTGTATCAGATTCTTGTGTGTCTGTTTCGGGGAGGAGAGAAGGTGTATATTGAAGGAAGCTAGGAACAAAATGTTAAGGGAGATTCTGTTGTGAAGATAATTGTTGTTAAATTTAATAACAGGGATTATGTGTGGGAAAGGTCTATTTTGAAAACTAATGAGAATGCACCTGTTAGTCACATAGAGTGTCTCTTATCTTCACAATTCCCATTTGTGGTTAATTTTTGACACCGTATCTCTTGCTCATACCTGGAGTGGACAGTTTGGACCTGGCATGTAAATATTCAACTTGCTCTGTGGCCCTCAGGGTTTGTGGTCCTTAATGGGTTCTGCATGCACCCTCCATCCTCTTCCAGCCAGACTTGGCTGTCTGGTTGGTTGTTCAGCTGTAGTTTACAAAGCTGTTTCTTCTTCTTTTTTTTTAAAATAATATATTTTTTATTGATTTCAGAAAGGAAGGGAGAGGAAGAGAGAGATATATAAACATCAATGATGAGAGAGAATCATTGATTGGCTGCCTCCTGCACTCTCCACACTGGGGATCGAGCCCACAACCCAGGCATGTGCCCTGACTGGGAATGGAACTATGACTTCCTGGTTCATAGGTTGATGCTCAACCAGTGAGCCATACCAGCTGGGCTGTTTCTTCTTTTCTGAAGACCCCAAAATAAACAATGTTGACTGTGGTCCCTCATGTGAGGTGTTGCCCACATGACCTTCTCAGCCACCCTAAGAGGTATAATTATCCACACTTCAGGGATAAGAGTACACAGATAGCATAATTTAGCTCTTCAGAGAGCTGAGGCAAAACCCAGATCCCTTCATGCTTAGACCAGCTCTTTTTGAGAGGCGACCTATTGGTGATACTTTGATTTTTTGCTTAGCAGCTCCAATTCTTTTACAGGCTGAGAAATGTGTGAGATCTCATTTCCATGAGTGGGTGCTAGAATAGTGACTCCCACTCAATGCCCTTAGAATCCCATTGACCTCTCTCTGTCTGTCAGCTGTAGATGCGATGATGTCCTTAGGGAAACCACGGACTTTTCCCGTTTTTGTTTTATTGAGATGAAGGACCCATCATATAAAAGTAACCATTTTCAGAGTTCAATTTAGTGGCCATTAGGGCATTCACAGTATTGTACAACTATCACCTCTATCTGGTGCTGAACCTCCTAGCCATCTCCCTTCCTCCCGAGCACCTGGCCACCACCAGTATGTTTTCTGACTCCTATTTTTGTGTTGTTTTTTTTTTATAAGCATAAATGATAGCCATATGGGATGCAACATGATTCAATTACCCCGATGTTAAAAGAGAAGATGGGATCTTAGGGACTGGCATTTCTTTTATGTTATCATAAATCCAGGAGGTGAGTTTCAAGAATAAAGCCACATCTTGCTTTATCTACCCTTTAGTAATAAAAGAAAGATGTTAATTTTTTAAAGCATCTTTGATCTGACTCTCAAGAAGTAAACTCATATATTTTTGTTCAAGAAGATAGGCAGCTAGCTGAAAAGTTATTAATTGATGATTTTTTTTTCCATTTTAAAATTGTGTTTTTTACCAGCAAATTCCAGTAACAGTCTGGGAAATTTATGGATTAATCTCTCTTTTAAGTACCCCATTCCATTTTTTTCCTTAAAGGGAAATATTTTTGAAACATTGAACATTCATTATGAGAAGATGATTGTACAAGGAGTTTAAAAGAGAATGAAGGAAACATGAGATGCTGTCTTTTCCTCCATTTGTGTTCATTCAGCAGGATTTTTGTTTCATGAGGTTTTGTTGCGTCTTCATTGCAGTATTAGTTACTTTCAGTGGGCCAAATCTCATAAAATGGCAGAATATCAAGGAGAAAATTGAACTTTTGGGCTCAAATCAATTGCATATTATAGTAGGAGACAGCAGGCTTATGTTAAGGGGCAAGACCTGGGTTTTCCTTTGATTTCAGATTTTAATATTGACTTCCAGTATTTAATAGTAAAAAGACATGGCTTCACATGTATTTTTAATTTGCTCAAGTTTGAAAGTTGCATGAGTCTTAAAGGGGCCTTTAAAAGTGGATTTCAGAGTTGTTATTTAAAATATAAAAATAACAAGCATGGGGATAAGTTGGAGTGTTCTTTTCAGGAACAAGCAATATTTACATTGTCCTTTGTTCAATATTTTCTTCCATTTTCCTTTGGCAAATCTGGTTGTTATTAAAGTGACAAAGCTAATGGAATTACCTGCTGAGGTGCTTACTCCTAGGAAAGCACCTGGAACAAAACCTTTCATTTACTGAGGGGAGAGCATGAGGGTCCTGCCTCACAAGAAGGACCCCCTAAGGGTTGAACTCGAACATTTCTCCTTTCTACCTGAGTGTAATTTGGATTTAATTCTTATGCCACCACTTAGATGCCTATCAGCCTCCAGCTTGAAATCATTTTAAAATATTCTCCTTGTTTTGTGTTTTTTTCTTGGATTAAAAAACAAACAAACAAAAAACAAACTTTCTAGAGATTCTTTTCCCCTTCCAGTTTTGCTAATCTTGAAGTAGCAAGCATTTGAAGGGCTTTTTCATGTATGCATCAGAAAGGATGTTCACAGTCACATGAAATTACAGGTCAGGATCTGCTGTTTCAGGCGACGGTAGCTGCCATGAGTCAGCATATCTGGTGTGGGCCAGGCATCTGCATTTTAAACCAGATGACTTATTTTATTTTTCTTTATTTATTTTAAACATAGTTTATTGAGTTTTAGAGGAAAAGGAAGGGAGAAAAGAGAAACATTTATGTGAGAGCACAAGGCTGCAACATTGATCTTCTGCCTCCTGCATGCCCCCCCCCCCCCCCACCAGGGAATGAGCCCAGGCATGTGCCCTGACCAGGAATTGAACCAGCAACCTTTTGATGCATAGAAGGATGCCCAACCAATTGAGTCACACAGGCCGGGGCCAGATGATTAACCTTACATCGTCTGAAATAAATCATATGATTCTTATATAGGTGATATGCAGATATACTTTGAGAAACACCTTCCTAGTCTATGGAAGTCATTTGGGGCCTTGCTTTGTCATCCAGAATATTTGTTGTCCGGTCTGTAAGTTATGTAAAAATTTGGTGAGATGTCCAGAACCTAATCCCAGTCATTAGGAAAAATGTTGTCAGACACAAGACTGAATTCAGAGCCCTGAGGCGAGCCACTGGAGACTTCTCTCCAGGTTGACACTGCCTTGTGTGTTCTGAAATTCAATCCCCCTTAAACCCCGTTCCCTGGCTTGTCATTCGGCCCACATTTTCCCTGTCTTGCCCTTTGGGATCTCAGGAGAGATTTTATCAAATGCCTTGCTGACATCCAGCTATGCTAGATGTGCAGAAATTCCCTGATCCACCCGTTTAGCAAACACATTTAAAAAAAAAAAAAAAAAAAGGAAAGAAGAAAAGAGAAGGGAAAGTTAAATTTAAACAAAGGAAGACAAAAGTGGGATTAATTTGGCATGCTATTCACTTTGCTGCTGATCCAAAGATATAAATTTGAATCAACACATTTCTTTGGTTATTTCATCTGGAACGCGCAGATTGTATGATATACTTCCCAGTAGTCACTCTATCCTAACAAAGAAATCCACATGCATTTTACAGAACGCCTTCCCCTCCCCACCGGAACGTGTGCAGACTCAAATCTTCAATACCAACTTCCCTCATTGTGTGATGGGAAGGTGGGGATGGGGGGAGGCATCTATTAACCCTGAAGCAATGATTTTTTGGGAAAGGTTCAGAGATGGGCATTTTCCTGTAAAAATCTCCAAAGGCTTTATACTGATCATCCCCCACTTTCTCATCTGCATGCCCCTACTCCCATTATTGCTAAGTGGCCTTGATACCTTCATCTGTTTCTTTTGTGTATCAGGGAAGAAAACGGTATAGGAGTGCTGTTTGAAACAGAAAGGGGAATTCCTGCAGCACATTTGAATGACAAAACTCTATTTCTAAGAGGGTGTATTTCTAGAAAAAGGAAAGTAGTAGGAATATGCATGCCTTATAATTCTGACTATGAAATGACAGAAAAGAAATTTGATTCACCCCTTATTTAAGCTAATTCCTCCCCCAGTGTCCCCACGCCATTGTGAAAACCCGAAGCAAACGGAATTGAAGCTGACACAGAAACTGGGTACCAGGCCCCTGGGAGATCACACATTGCTGTCACCCCATGAAAATTGGTGGTTCAAAAGTGCTGCCCTTCTGATGAACAGAATTTAAGAGTGGGGAAAGCATATTAATGATATTCAAAAGGAATTTAAATTAGTCTAATCAGTGTAGTGGAAGAAACCAGGAGCAGTTTACAGATGTGCCAATGTAGAAACATTAGTATTGGCTTTTTTTCTGGAAGGAATGGTGTTAATTCTTCCCTAGCTAATTAAAACAGGCTTATCTGTAAATTTAGTTATTCATAAAACTTGCTTCCACACAGCCCTTTTTTTCCTAATAGGATGGGAAGGCTCTGGGTTTCTGTAAATGTGGGTCAACCATGTGATTGAGTGACCCAGATTTCTGCAGACATCCAGAAGACAGAGCAGAGAAAGGATCCCTGGGCTCCAGGCTGAACAGCACAGTGTGGGGGCTCCCAGCACTTTGAACTTCAAAGTTCTCACTTGGAAATCCCTCACTGGTAGTTTCCCCCTAAGAAAACAGCACCAACAACCAGGTCTTCCTGTTTATTCTTGATCGCATCTCTTTCTGAATTCCTGAAGAGATCTTTTAAGCATTTAAGTTACAGTAGCATTTTCATTGACTTTGACCATGGCTGGTTGACTGGCAGTGCAGGAAGCGGACTGGTGTCCCAGAGTGTCCATCAGTGGAGAGTCTGGTAGTGAACTCCCACTGACTTTAGACAGCTCATCCTATTAGCATCTTATTATCTCTCTGCTCATTTTCTCTCTTACCTAGCAGTTGTTTTCACTGCAGAGTCAGCTCTTTTTTTCTGTTATAAATTATGTTCAAGATTACATGGTTCAATGTAGAAAAACTAGAACACATGGATAAGCAAAAGAAGAAAGGAAATTTAGGAGATGATGAAAGATAACTCACTCATTCTCACAGATAACCATTCTTGTTATTTTTGAAACAATCAGCAAGACTTGGTCTTGTTTAGTGGATAAAATGGGGGTGGGGGCTCTGAAACTAACTACCTGGATTGAAATTCAAGCTCTGCCACTTCTCATCTGTGGGGTTAGGGGAAAATAATTGATCTCTTGCTATCCGGTTTCTTCTTTGATAAAAGAAGGATGCCTACCTCAAGAAAATGACTTGATACACTTGAAAGGCTTTGGACATAGTGAGTGTTCAATAAGTGTTTATTGGAAAAGACATTGAATGCTTAGGTGGAATGTTTCCCATGTGGTATGAAGTTGTTTGTATGTCTGGTGTCTAGTCCATTGCCTGCAGCCACACTAAAAACATAATGGAGCTTGCTTAACCCAGCGTGGCACAGTAAGGGCTGTATAAGCATTAGTTATTATTATTGCCTGACACATTATTACTGTTTGTCGGATATTTGTTGAATGAATGGATGTCAGTCACTGCCTTTGGGTAGTTTGAACTTGAGAGAGAAGACACGAGAAGATGCATGAAACAGTAAGTAAGTGGTGAGCCACTTGGTACCCAATTTGAATGGAAGCTCCCAAGGGGCTGTTTTACTTGGGAGGTTTCCTGGGCGTGTTCAGTTGTTTAAACTGCTCCCATTACAGCCTGACTGTTATGTGTAATAGATCTGGGGCAAGATCATCTCATCACAGGATGGGAAGCCTTCCTTTATTCACCTTTTTCATTTTCTTTCCCAAGAAGCATTTCCTGAGTGCTTAGTGAGTGGCAGGAATTATGTCTGATTCTGGAGATCCAAAGACATTTGCAGAGGTCACAGTCTTGGTAGAGAGACTTGTGATGCAAAGAAGAATTATACTGTGCTGTGATATATGCTGTGAGCCAACAATGGCCAGGGCTGTGGGAGCCAGTGCGCATGTGCGAGTGTGTTGGAGAGAGGTGGTGTCAGAGCATCCTTTATCATAGGAGGTCCAGTTGGAGCCAAGTCCCAATAAGGTAAGGGCCTGGTATTAGCCTCCCATGGTAGGTGGAGATTATTATGCACTGAAGACACAAGAGAAGCATTTACAAAGTTTGAGGAGAGTGAGAAAGCCATGGCGGTGAGTAATCATCCTTGGTTTAGCATGCCTACAGGTCTAGGGTGAATGCTGGATGGGGTGCATTGCCATTGAATGGATTTAAGGAGAGAGTGACATGATCAGAGCCGCATTTTGGAAAGCTAGCCAGAAGCGGTGTTTATGGTGTCTAGCGATAGACTGCAGCCAGGAAGACTCATTGTAGGAAATCCAGAAATAAGGAGCTGGAGTAAGGGCAGGGCAGCAGGGATGAAGTAAAGGAACTGATTCAAGTTATTAAGGAGGGAGAATTCACTGAATTTGGCAACCCATGGATGTGTCTGTGCTGGGGAGAAGGGTGGTGGTGGGGTGAGTAAGATGGAGTTGATGTTTCTCAAGTTTCTGGCTTGTCATGGTGTGCATGGAATGGTGAGGTCTTTTATATAGATTAAAAATATAGGAGGAAGAATAAGGTGGGGATGGGGAGAATAATGTACCCATGGGTTTTTAAAAATATGTTTTTATTGATTTCAGAGAGAAGAAGGGAGAGGGGGAGAGAGAGAGAAAAGAAACATCAGTGATGGAAGCAAATCATTGATTGGCTGCCTCCTGCACGCCTCCCCCCCCTCCCCCCGGGGATTGAGCCCTCAACCCCAGGCATGTGCCCTGACCTGGAATAAAACCTTGACCTCCTGGTTCATGGGTCGACACTCAACCACCAAGTCACACTGTGGATTTTGATGAGCCTCTGCCATATCAGATGGGGCTTCTGAATAGGAGTGGCACAGAGTAGGAACTGCTGTGGAGCTGATGCCAGAAAGCATGAACTTCTTCATGCAGATTATCTTCTTCTAGTTGGATTAATATATGTCTCTAGATTTTTCCTTATGAAGTAGCTTTGGGTGTTATTAGCTTATATTAATTTCTGTCTTCTTAGAGTAATTCTCGAGTCAGTAAAGAACCATGGGATGCTGTCCTTGTTTTCAGTACAGTACAAGGATATTTTCTGATGAAGGGAATTAATCTGAATAACGAATGTTCATGTGGGGAATTTTTGTCAGGCTATTTGAGGTACCGCTTAGAAGCAGAGAGGAGTAGATTAGCCCTGACTATAGTTTTGATGTCTTGGCTCCAAGCAGATAAAGGAATGAAATGTTTATGATTTCAGCATGGTGTTGTGCATATGTCACAATTATTTATGTGTTCTTTGTTTGTTTGTTTAATTTAAATTCTTTATTGTTTAAAGTATTACATAAGTCTTCTTTTTCCCCCCATTGACCTCTCCCCAGCTGCCCCCAGCACGTACCCTCACCGCCCCCCCCCCATCTGTGTCCATTGGTTTTGCTTATATACATGCATACAAGTCCTTTGGTTGATCTCTTACCCCCTCACCCACCGCCTTCCCTCATAGGTTGGACAGTCTGTTCAATGCTTCTATGACTCTGGTTCTATTTTGGTTCCTCAGTTTATGTTGTTCATTATATTCCACAAATGAGTGAGATCATGTGATATTTATCTTTCTCTGACTGGCTTATTTGGAACAGACTAAGTGCCCATCAGTAGATGAGTGGATTAGAAAACTTTGGTACATCTACACAATGGACTACGATTCTTAAAAAAAAAATGAATTCTTACCATTTGCAATAGCATGGGATGGAACTGGAGAGCATTATGCTAAGCAAAATATTTATCTTTTTTTGAAAGGGAAGGAAATGCCAGTTCTTAGAAGAACTGCCCTCTCCTTGTGGCTGAGTCTGGCTATGCTGGTTCCCTTTCCCCCCTCAATACTCAGTCAGTTCATTTAAACATACTCTTCAGGGGAGGTTCCTCCTCATCTCCTGACCCTCACCGAGGGGGTAGAATATAATAACTCATCACCCATCTGTTTACTCACTTTATGGTGCTTAGTGCCTGAGGTCAAGATATTTCCTAGAAGAGAAATAGTGGGGAAGCAATATTCAGAAAACTGAAGATGTTGCCATAATTTCTTTCTTAATCTTTCTAAAGTTAGACGTGGCACCCTAGCCAGTTTGCTCGATTTGTTAGAGTGTCAGCCCATGGACTTAAGGCTTCGATTCCCAGTCAAGGGCATGTACCTCGGTTGCAGGCTCGATCCCCAGCCCGGGTCAGGGCGTGTGCGGGAGACAACCAATCGATGTGTCTCTCTCACATCGATATTTCTCTCTCTCTGTTTCTCCTCTTCCTCTCTCTCTGAAAATCAACAGGGAAAAAAAAATCCTCAGGTGAGGATTAACCAAAAAATAATAATAAAGTTAAATGTGACAAGATAGAAAATAGGGTTATGTTTCAACAGCATTTATTTAGGACTTATTACTGTGTACCAGATATTGTGGTCCGTCTCCTCATGGGCGGATGACCTGGTTTCCTGTATAAACCAAGTGGGCCTAGTAGTCGTGACCTGGAGAAGCTTATTAACTTCCAGGGGAAGTTGGGTTCCCAAACAAATGCAAAGCAGCGAGGGAAAAGTAGTGTAAAAGAAGTGTATCCACAGTAGTATGGGGGTTCGGAGCATAACCGCCCGGAGAACTGTGAGGAATTCTTTGCAGAGGGAGTGCTATTTTGCAGTCTCAGACTTGCTTTCCTTGCCTGAACTAGATGGCAACTTTGTTGAAGGTCACGTCCCTTTCCCTGAGCTGGGCTTTCTTTATGTTTTATCTGTGCTTCTTCAAATGCATCTGCTGCTTTGGCTTTGTGCTGCAGTTTCTTAGCAGGAGTCTCTTCTCCTACACTCCCCTGGAGCACCTTCAGGGCACGACCCCTGTCTGTGCAACTTCCTGCTCCCTGCCAGGCTCTGCAAGTGCCATAGTAGAGCATGAAATTTCTCATTTTATTCTCTGAATAGCAACCTGGCACAGATGTTGCTATCAGTCCCATTTTTACAGATAAGAAAGCTAAAATTCAGAGCATTGAGAACTTTCTCAAGGGGTTTTAGTTCAGGCAGCTTTAAGAAAATACCATAGACTTAAAGAACAGGGATTCATTTTCTCACAGTTCTGGAAGCTGGGAGCCTGAGAATGGCTGGGTTTGGGTGAGGATTCTCTTCCTGGTTTGTAGAGCGCTGTCTTCTCTCTGTGTCCTCATGTGGCTGGTGAGGGAGGCGGAGAAAGAAGCCAGCTTTCTCCTGTCTCTTATAAGAGAACATAATTCCTTCTGGAGGGCTTTACCTACAGGACCTCATGGATTACCTTCCAAAGACCCCATCTCCAAGTACCATCACATTGGGGACTAGGGCATTTTGGGTGACACGGACATTCAGTCTATAGCACAGAGTCACACAGTTATTTGAAGGAAAACCATGAACGAATCCAGATTTTCTGACTTTAACTCTTAGACTCTTTTAACTAAACCACCTTGTTCATTAGCATCACCATATTGGGAATAAGTATAGGACTGCATCCCTGGGGAAGCTCAGTGAGCAATGAAACAATGTACATGGGTGCTCCTACTGTCTGTTTGAAAAAATTTCAATTACAGTTTACTTCCAATATTATCTTGTATTGGTTTCAGCAATACAGCATAGTGTGGCGATTTTTAACTGGTGTGCCACAAGAATTTTTAAAACATGCAATACCTGACTGCTTAGTCAGGGGAACCGACCTCTTTTCCCTTAGGTTGTCAAATAAAAAAGGACAACAGCCAACACAACAATAGCCTCATTGTGAATGCCCTGTCTTGAACCATAATATATAGTTCATATAATAGAGTTGCATCTTATCAGTTACATCACATAATAAGGTTGCATCTGATTGGTTAATTTTTGGTACTAGAAATCCTTACTGGTAGATACAAACATAGGCACCTGCTGTTTTAAAAAATCACTTTGGAGCAAAAAGGGTAGGTAATTACTATCACTACTTTTTTTTTTTTATTGATTTTTTACAGAGAGGAAGAGAGAGGGATAGAGAGTTAGAAACATCAATGGGAGAGAAACATCGATCAGCTGCCTCTTGCACACCCCCTACTGGGGATGTGCCCGCAACCAAGGTACATGCCCTTGACCGGAATCGAACCTGGGACCCTTGAGTCCACAGGCCGACGCTCTATCCACTGAGCCAAACCGGTTTCGGCTCACTACTTTTTTTTTTTTTGGAGAGCATTATGCTAAGTGAAATAAGCCAGCCAGAGAAAGATAAGTATCACATGATCTCACTCATTTGTGGAATAAAATGAACAACATAAAATGATGATCAAAAATAGATTCAGAGATATAGAAGTATGGAACAGACTGTCAAACCTCAGAGGGAAGGCACGGGAGGGTGGGATGGGGGTGGGTAAGAAATCAACCAAAGGACTTTTATGCATGTAAGCATAACCAATGGACACAGAGAGTAGGGAGATGAGGGCCTGTGCTGGGGGCTGGAGCAGGCTGGGAGAGGTCGATGGGGGAGAAAAAAGCAACATATGTAACACTTTCAACAATAAAGAATTTTTAAAAAGTCACTTTGGAGCCAAAAGGGTAGGTAATTACTATTACTATTTTTTTTTTGGTAAATCAATGAAAGTTATACCTTTTTAAAAATCAGATTGCAAAAATATATATTTTTGTTTACCACAGAATTTTAAGGATTAGTTTAGATGTGCCATGAAATGAAAAGGCTGAACATCGCTGATGGTGGTTAGACAGTCATATACTTTACAAAGTGTCCTCCCCTCACCGCCCCGCCCCTGATATTTCCAGTCCCCACTGGCACCATACATGGTGATCACACGTTACTGACTATATTCCCGATGAATATAGCTACTGACTATATTCCCGATGCTGAACTTGACATCCCCGGGATTATTTTGTAACTTCCAGTTTGTGCTTCTTAATCCCTCCACCTCTTTCACTCAGTTCCCCAACCACCCTTCCCTCTGGCAACCACCAGTCTGCTTGCTGTGTCTATGGTTCTGTTTTAGTTTTGTTTGTTCATTTATTTTGTTCTTTAGCATCCAGATATAAGTGAAATCACATGGCATTTGTCTTTCTCTGCCTGACTTATTTCATTTAGCGTAATACCCTCTAGTCACAAATGGTAAGATTTAATTCTTTTTTTATGGCTGAGTAGCATTCCATTATACTAGTATACTTTGGGAAGCTTATGGTGAACATGCTCCATCTCAAGATCCTTGTAAACGCTGGTTCAAGCGCATTAAAAGGGTTGATTTCGATGTGAAAGACAAAGAACGTCCAGGTCAACCAAGAAAGTTTGAAGACCAACAATTACAAGCATTATTGGATGAAGATGTGTGTCAGACTCAAAAACAGCTTGCAGAAAGATTAAATGTTGCTCAGCAAACCATTTCTGATCATTTGTAAGCAATGGGAAAGATTTTAAAGGAAGGAAAATGGGTGCCATATCAACTGAACGAAAGACAAATGGAAAACCGAAAAGTCATCAGTAAAATTTTGCTTCAGTGGCACGAAAGGAAGTCTTTTTTTTTTTTTTTTTTTTTACATAGAATTGTGACTGGCAATGAAAAGTGGATTTATTTTGAGAATCCCAAAAGTACAAAATCATGGGTTGATCCAGGTCAACCATCAACATCGACTGCAAGGCCAAATTGCTTCGGAAAGAAGACAATGCTCTGCGTTTGGTGGGATCAGGAAGGTGTGTATTATGAGCTTCTAAAACCAGGTGAAACCATTAATACTGATCACTACCGACAACAAATCATCAATTTGAACCACGCTTTGATCGTGAAATGACCAGAATGGGCCAGAAGACACGGCAATGTAATTTTGCTTCATGATAACACATCATTACACACTTCAAAATCAGTTAAAGACGTGTTAAAAGATCTTGCCTGGGAAATATTAACCCACCGCTGTATTCACCAGACCTTGCTCCTTCAGATTACCACTTGTTCCGATCAATGGCCCATGTACTATCTGTGCAGCACTTCAAAAAGCACGAAGAAGTGGAAAATTGGGACTCTGAATGGTTTGCCTCAAAACAAAAGTTCTATTGGGACGGTACCCACAACTTACCTGAAAGATGGGGGAATTGTGTAGCTAAAGATGGACATTACTTTGAATAAAGCACTTTTGATGTTTCTCTTGAAATTATCGTGTTTTCTTTTATTACAAAATCCACCATTATTAACGGGTACACCTAGTATACTGGTATATGTACCACAGTGTTTCTATACACCCGTCTATTGATGGGCATGTGCTACTACTATCATAGCTCGAGGTTCCCAGAATTTGAATTTAGGGAGGTTGTTTGGGGGTAAGCAGAGAGTGCTGCTGGTCAGGGGCCATGTTATTAGCCATTTACCACATTGAATACCTGGGACTGATTCTGAGGAGAAACTCTGGGAAATGGTATAAAATACATTTCAGAATGATTCTGTTTAAGGGGTGAGGGAGCTGAGGTATTAAAGTGCCATGTGCATCTAGTCATTGCTTGGGGGCTGCTGAGGGGTGGGGGGATTAATTTTCTGGCACTCAGCGTACTATGAGGTGGGCAGAATGGCTCTAACTCTGGAAAAATAGCCAACCCTCAGACCCAGAGATGCTGTGGGAAGTCCTCCAGATCCCCCTGAAATGGCAGAGTCCCTGGGATATCAGCGGGGTACTGACAGTGTCTCCTATGCCACCTGCCTTTCTTGCATGCATCCAAGCTCAGAGACGAGTTTCTTGGGTACTTAGGTTTTGCCCATATGGGATATAACAGTAATGACTACTGTTCTCTGTCCTAGAGTCAAACGAAGAACTATTAATGCTTACAACCCCTATTAATGCTTGTAACTTTGCAAGGCAAATTATTCTTTTTCCTCTTTTACTGTTGAGAAAATAATGGATGAACTTTAAAATCCAGCTAGGGAGAGAAGGCTTACATGCCTGGAAAATGAAATAAAAATAGATTTAAATAATAAAGACTAATGATGTTAGACATACTGTAAGGCCAGAACCGACTCAGTTGTCAAAGACCTGGTGCATAATAAAACTACACTTCTATTGAGTGGTATGGATGTGACATATTCTGGGTGAAGCACTTTATATAATTTATAATTTATAACATAACTTCACAGTAGCCGTTAGAAATGAGTACTGCTGCTTTTCTCTTTTATTGATGCTGAAATCAGCACAGGCAAGTTGATTGCCTGCCATCACATAGGTATTAGTGTCAGAGTAAATGTGAGGTCTGTTTGTTTCTGGTGCTTATTCTCTTAAATACTATGGTATTAGAGAAGTGTAACACCGTGAGATGTTCAACTTTGAGGCTTTCTTCTCCACACTGCCTTACGTCTGGCTTGCTAGTCAGTTGGTGGTCTTCATGTTTTTTTCTGCAGAATGAGGGGTATTCTAGGCAGGGAGAACACTCAGCAGGAGGCATGTCCACAGAAAAGCCAAGAAAAAAAAAAGAGGCTAACTTTTTTTTTTACTTCCAAAATAGGCTTTTGAAGTTTACATTTGACAGTTTTAAAAGCAAAGTTTTTTTTTTTTATCTTAAGAGCTAACTTTTGTTAGAAGAAAAGGCTCCTGAGAATAAAAAATGAAGGTCTCTGGTATAGCTGGGCAGGGTTTATGCCATATTAATAAATCAGAAAGGGACTAGAGGAAGATGTAATAGCATTCTTCTTCAGACCTAGAGTTTCCAAGAGTCGCTGAGGATCCTTGCGCTAGGAGAGAGGGAGCGTCAGTCAGGACATGAGCAGGGAGGAGGGGTCTTGGGCCTGCAGTGATGGGGAGGGACCTGGGCCAACCCTCACATCAGAGGAGCAAAGCCAGGTGCGGAGAACATGCCAAGCACCATCCATGGCCATCGGGGGGAGCCCAGCCCAAACCCACTCTCCTTCACCTTTGGAATGGGCATCAGATGTCACCTGTGTCAAGGAACCGCAGGGGTTGCTCATCACTGCTTGTGGGCCTTCGCTGGTGGCTGTGTGAGTGCTGCTGGAACCAAAGCTTCCGCCTGTGCCCTGAGAGTCTGCAGAGCCTTGGTGTGAACCACCTGGGGAGGACTCACTACATTTCAAAAGAAGAAGTGAAGGGTACTTTAAGGTGGCTTGCAGGAGCAGGTGGGGCCAACGCAGGACCTTGAGGGATGGGAAGGTACTGGGAGGACAGAGGAGGTGGGAAAAGCCTCCCAGCAGGGGAGCAGAGTGAGCAGTGGCATGGCCGTGGAAAGCCTAGTGAGTGTTGTGGAAGTACTTAAATCCTGTAGCTACAAGTCAGGCCTAGACCCTGGCACAGAGTGTCTTGAATGAGAAATCATCCTTTAGAGTCGCGGTCGCCAACCTTTCGGACCTCACGGACCACCGGTTGGCGACCGCTGCTGTAGAGTTCAGCCTGTGGTCAGCGGGGAGCCATTGAAACCATCTTTTCTTTGTTTGTTTGTCGATCTTTATAACAGCTCCATGAAATCCTCTACTATGCATTCAACACAGACATATGACTCCCTTAGTATTCAAAAACAACACCAGAGATCTAAGTAATTGACATAAGTCCACATAATTGAGAAGAGGTAGAACTCAGCAGATTTGAGTTCTAGGTTTGCCTGTTTGAGACAAAGTCTTGTGTTCTTCCCAGCTCTACCAAGCTGCCCCTGAGCTCCTCCTCCACCTTGTACAGTTCTTGGCTCAAGAGCAGTCAGACTCCAGTCTGTCCCTCCAGGGGGACAGTGTGTTCCTGCAGCCTTGCAGATGAGTATGAATCCCTAACAGCCCTGTCCCCCAAAAGTTTTTCTAGCCCAGTTATTCCCAGGTTGTGTGGGCCCTCATTCTTGTAAGTTCTGTTTAGACTGAAAAGTGGAATCAGAGGGAATCGCCCACAAGCTTTGGCCAACTCCAAGGCTGTTGGAAGATAGTTTTTATCTTGACATCTTCGTTCCTGGATCCGTGCTTTGTAAAAGATCCAAGTGTGTAATTTCTCCCCCTCACTCCTTCAGAGTAACTTAGTTCATGTGCCCTGGGAAGACAATTTGTAAGCTTTACTGTGAGTTCTTACTATGTATATGTGGTTTAGATCTGTATTCTGTCAGCTCATTAATTTGTCTACCTTTCCTTCAGTGAATGACGAATGTGGACTTTGCAAATGTTTGACACCTCAGAACAGACGCCTTGGCAGTTTTGTGCTTTTAGATCAGTTACTCCAACTTGGAGATTTATCTAAATTAGCATGACAGTGGCTCTTTTTCCTCATACTTGTACCTGTCCTTTCGGAGTTTTACTTGGCACCTGAGAGTTCAGAATGGGATCCATTAACAGCAACAATTCTTTGAGATTGATAGGACCAGTATCTTCATGCTCTTGTCATAGATGAGGAATCCACAATATACAGAAGTTATATTCCTATCCAGTGGAGTGATGACAGTTGATTGGACTCAGTTGTGTCTGTTCATTAGCATTCAACATCATGCTCAAGGTGGAAGTAATTCAGACATCTACCATCAGATAATCCCCCTCCAGCCTCCCTCCCTCCCTCCCTCCCTCCCTCCCTCCCTCCCTCCCTCTCTCTTTCTTTCCTCTCTCTCTCTCTCTCTCTCTCTCTCTCTCTCTCTCTCTCACACACACACACACACACACACACACACACACACACAATACACATTATATTCCAACCAAATTGAGCCAGGTTAATTTTCCAGAATGTTCTATGTTTTCTTACCTCCAAGCATCTGTAGATGTTGCTGTCAATGGTAATAATAATAATAATAATAACAACATTTTCTCATTTAATATTACTATTTTCCCTTTTACCAGCTGAAGAGCTAATGTTTGGAGCACTTGACGACCCGGAACACATTTCTGTCTGACACTAAGTCTGCTTCCTTTGCCTTGGCTGCACTCCTCCCTCACCCCTGGCTGACTCCAGTTAGTCTTGGGGACTCAGTATGCTGCCCCCTTAGTCCCAGGGCCTCTAAACCAGCCCATCACTTACTGTAGCATGAACACGCTGCCTTCACTAGTTTATCTTGCTGACTCCTTTGCTAGAGTCAGGCACCATGCCTGTCTTGTTTGGTACCGTGTTTCCAGACTGTCACTGTTCAGTAAAGGTGGAATGGATGACTGAACGTGACGTGGTAGGTAGGGGAGGAGAATGCTCCCCAGCATCCAACCTCTCATCTCTTTTGAGGTTGTGGCTCTTGAAGCCCCTCCCCTCTTGATCCATAGCAGGCGATCAGTAAATATTTGCTGACCACCTGGATGAGTCTGAGGAAGATGGATCTGAGCAGTTTGTGACAGGAGCTCTCCGGTCTATCAGTGCCCAAGGCCGGTAGAGAGACCAGGGGGCCCTGAACCTATCTCTAAGTTGCCAACAGGCCATCTTTTCTTTGATTATGAGTTTGGTGAAAGGCCGGTGGCGACTTCCTGTTTCCTGATTGAAACCGAAGGATCCATTCTGTAAGCAAAGGACAAAATAGTTCTCCAGTTGCTGTTCCCTTTCCAGCTGGCTTTACACCATTGGAGATAGATGAAGGACATGTGGAAGGCAGACCTCACCTAATTTTGTGTGTACCTGGTGCATGCGCATGCACACATGCCTGTGTGTGTGTGTGTGTGTGTGTGTGTCTGTCTGTCTGTCTGTCTGTCTGTGGGAATTAGGAAGGGGTTCTGTTGTGCCACCAGCCTCTCGGGAAAGGCATTGCTGTCATCACAGTGAAACATGTGGTGTCAAAGCAGCAGCGGCAATTATGCCACCATTTGGATGTCTGTGCGATGGCAGCATCTGCTGATGCTTTGAGACTCTTCTGCCAGGATTTTGCCTGCCAAACCACCCAAACCATATGTTCTCATCAGCAGTAATACCCGCATCCCAGTCTTTCAAGGGTGAGGCATCATAGATCAACGGCCGACATCTCATCGGGGATAAGCACAGCTTGTGCTTGGCTTTGATAACAGGGGAGAGGATGGGATGTTTTGCAGTTTTGATTTCTGAAACAATCGGTATTGAAAATAATGTTGAAATTGCTTCTTACTCACAATAATTGACAGTGTAATTAATGGATTAATTAATTACAAAGAGTGGTATTTTTCCAAGGCCTAATCAACTGACTCGTTGTTAGTGAGAAGCATCATTAAACAGAATGGCATGAAGGGCTTCACTTGAAAGCAGGTATTTTCTTAAGAGGCAGAAGAAATTTTCTTTATTATTTTTTAAAATTGATTTTTAGAGAAAGAGGAAGGGAGAGGGATAGAGAAAGAGAAACATCCATGTGTGAGTGGAACACTGAATCCCTGCCTCTTGTACAACCCCTACAGGGGATGGAGCCTGCAACCTGGGCATGTGCCCTGACCAGGGATCGAACTCAGCCAACTGAGCCACAGCATCCAGGGCTGAGAAAAGTTACCTAACTTCTGGTGGGGAGTTTTCCACTTGCCATTGTCACTAACACATGAATTTTACATGCTACTGACTCATTATCTTGCAATATCTCAAGAACTGCTCTGGAATGCTTCCCAGTTGTTTCAGATGTATATGTTTTATTCATCCCCTCATCCGCATGAGAAGTGATAAACCTGTTAAGGGTAGGGGTCCACATTCTATTCCTTTCCATCCCTAGGCACGCACTAGCATTGCACACTTAGGAGTTGCTCAATAAATCACCCAATGAAAAAATAACATGGACAAATAAGGTTTATTTAGGAGACATTATAGTATAAGGAAGTCACCAACAGATTATAAAAGTTTAAACTTTTATCAAGTGATCTACATATGCCCGAGCTGATTTGGCTAGGTGAATAGGGCGTCAGCCTGTGGACTGAAGGGTCCGGGGATCGATTCCGGTCAAGAGCACAAGCCTGGGTTGTGGGCTTGATCCCTAGTTGGAGGTGGGCAGGAGGCAGCTATCAGTGATTATTAGTCATTATGGGTGTTTCTCTCTTTCTCTCCCTCTTACAATCCCTCCTTTCCTTTTTTTCTCCCTCCCTTTCTCTCTGAATCAATAAAAAAATAATATTTTTAAAAAGGTGATCTACATATAACAAGAATTGGAGCAGAAAACTCATTTTTAAATTATATGTACAATCTTTCCAGAGTTTCTTTGACAGTCCACAATTAATAGAAAACAATAATTTATTTACCTTAATATATGTGCCATAGAGTATTTTTACCTACTTCTACAGATGAAGGCTTTTGTAATCTTTTAAAGGGGTAAGAGTTTTGCTACTTTTGCCAAACTTTTAAAATTAAATAAACATTAACTATGCTCCTAGAATTCAGCTCCCAGTAAGGCGGCGATGTTCGTCTGTTTTATTTTTTTGCCATGCCCATGACTAGAACAGAGGTCGCCAACCTTTCGGACCGCACGGACCACCAGTGGTCTGCGGACTACTGGTTGGCGACCGCTGGACTAGAAGAAGTCTAACACACAATATTCAACAGTAGGTGTTGAATATTGGCTAGTGAATGAATGAATGAACCCCACATCCTTCCTAATTTCATTGAGAGTGTTATACATAATATTTTTTACAATTTAATATCAATTAAAATATTTCCAGGAGGACTAAATATTTTTTTCTACAATTTCCATCAATGTATTCTTTTCATCCTTTACCAGTTTCTTGTTTTGTCTTTCTGTGAAACTGAAAGAATTAGAGTTTAAATCCACTTGACTTGTTTGATGCTAGTGGCATTGTTCAGCACTTGGAGCTGCCCCTATCACACAGTGGGTGCTCCATAAATATTATATTTGAGGAAACATGGCTGCCCGTCTTAATGACTGTCAATTCCCTTCTGTACATGGGTACTTTTTGCTCATAAGAATTTCTAAAACAAGACTGTATGCAGTTTGTCCCAGGTCTTTCACAGCATATTTGTCTTTGACCTTTGTCTACCCAGAGCCCTGAATTTTAGCCTCACTACATTTCACCACGTTTCTTGCTTTCTACCAAGATGTTATCCCCCCTGCCCCCCCCCCCCATGCCTTTTTCTCTCCCCTACTTTGCATCCTTACGGCCCATATTCAGTGTCACCTTCTTTGTTCTCTTCCTTGGGAATTCTTGACTCCTTGTTTCTCTTCTGTGGACATACTGAACCCGTTTTACTGTAGTGTACACTCCTCTGGGTGCCTCAGGTCTCTCCTTCTAGGGGTTGAGCCTGTCCAATTCCGGGAAACTGGGGAAACTAGCTCTTTTACCCTTGTGTCCTTCCCTGTCTCCCTCCCTCACACCCTGACACCCTGGCACCCACTCAGTCCCCAGCATGGTTTGGACACTATACATGTTAATGGAAGGCGTGGGTGACAGCTTCCCTCAGGTACAAGGGCAGGTTGAAATCTGAGGGGAATGGAGCCAGGCATTTCAGTTACCGTCGATCTCCTTAAATCCTCAGAAATTCATTGAAATGAGTCTGATCATTAATCCACTCTGTTCCTGAGGAGGCAGAGGCGTGGAGCTACTGCCTGTTGAAGTTTGATTTGTTTATCGAAAGTGTCATCGCCCTCCTTGCTCTGCTGCCTTACTATCTTCTATCCTGGCCTATCGTGTGAGCTAGAGGGACAGAATTTAAAAGTCCACCTGCTTGTTCATCTGAGCTGGAACTGGGAGATCCAGTGTATGTGTAGGTAGCGCCAGGGAGTAGTTTCTTGCCAGTGGGTGTTGGGTATTTAAGTGTGTTGTGAATGAGCTGTCTCTTCTAGCTCGGTGTGAATAGCCAGGGGACCCACATGGGAAGTCCTGTGATTACATGAGAAAGCAACTCCTGAGGAAATCATGCCAGGCTTCCCCATCTCCCCGTTTTGTTCTCAGTAACAGAATAAGCCATTAGGTTTCATCTTTGACACTTTCATCGGCTACACACTTTTATAAATAAATGAGATGAGGTAATAATGCAGTTTCTCTCAGTCAATGTTAGTTTGAGCCTACATTATAGAAATTTTGTGCCACTTAACTGTGTCACAATGTGCATGACAAAGAGCAAGGCTAAAATTGTCTACAAAATGCTTTTTGGTTTGGCATATGTAAAAAAAAAAAAAACACCAACAACCTAAAAAACACAAAACTGGGGTTTTTGGGATTTGAGCATTAAGCAATACATTTGCCCAGATGTTAAAAGTTAATTTCTAAGGAATACAGAGATCTTGTTTATGGTATGTGAAGGAAGCTTACAGGGAATTAGTTTAATTGTGTAAGAATATTAAGCAGTCTTCCGCCGTCTGTTGTCAATAGTGCATGGGTCCCTTAAGGTCTGCTTTTCCATTACTCTGATTTTTCTCCCTGTCTGGATGGAGTGCCCAATATCATTAACACGCCTCATATAGCTTCTTTTGAAGCTTTGGCTAGGTTAAACCGTTTCTACTTATGCAAAGTGGATTGGCTAAAACCTTTCCCCAAAGACCTGCCAAAAATGACTATTTTTGTTTTCTCTTGCAAGAGACACATGGTTATTCTCACACAGTATATTACCCAGTTGCCAGCTACTCTATTTAATCATGCTGCTCTTTCTACCCATCTTCTCAGAAAACTCCATCCCCCACCCCCACCCCAAACACACCTCTCTTCTCCTTTTTCTGGAGTGGTTTGTTTGTGTGTTTTTTTGTTTTTCGTTTTTTGCCTGCCTTCTGTGTTAGGGGATTGCCCAGGTGGATTTCAGTAACAGATTTGCCTGGGTTATGGAATACTGTTTTACAAACCTTTTGACCACAATCCATAGTAGGAATTAAATTTACATTGTGACCCAGAATACACACTCACACCCACTCCCACTCCATAGAAGCTTTCACAAAACAGCATTGCATCCTAGGGCGGCAGCAACAATTTACCACAAACAGGTTGACTTCAAACTACAGACATTTATTGCCTCACAGTTCTGGAGGCCAGAAGGCTGAAATCAAGATCAGCTTGGGCTGTGCTCTCTTTGATGAGTCTAGGGGAGAATTCTTCCCTGCTTCTTCCTAGTTTCCAGTGTTTCTTGGCAGCCTCTGGTGATCTGTGGCAGGCTCTGGTGATCCGTGGCAGCCTCTGGTGATCCGTGGCAGGCTCTGGTGATCTGTGGCAGCCTCTGGTGATCTGTGGCAGGCTCTGGTGATCCGTGGCAGCCTCTGGTGATCCGTGGCTGGCTCTGGTGTTCCCTGGCTGGCTCTGGTGTTCCGTGGCTTGTGTATGCATCACTCTAGTCACATGGCTATATTTTCCCTGTCTCCCCATGTCATCACATTGCCTCCCTCTGTGCATATCTGTCCCTGTGTTTGATGCGAATCTTTTATAAGGACATCAGTCATATTGGATTAGGGCTCACCTTAATAACTTCATTTCAACTTGACTGCCTCTGTAGTGACATTACATTCAAGTAAGGTCATATTCTCTGAGGTCCTGGAGTGAGGGATATCCCCAACTAGGAAATCACTGTATCTTTTGGGGGTACAAATGTAACCAATAAGAAAAACTAACCCTTAAATAATGCCTTAATGTCTATTCTGCTCTCTCATTGAAAAATGGACCTTGCTTCTTAGTAAAGTGATTTTACATTAATTGGAAAATATTGTTTAGGGCAATGATTCTGCATTTGAACCCTGGCTTCTTTGATTTTCAGTTTCCTCCTTTAAACATGAAAATATAATCTCTACAAGTCTGTGGTGAGAATTAATAAGAAAATATGAGAAGGAGCTTGATAAGTTAAATATAATGAAAAAAAGTAAAAATGAATATGAAATTGTGAGGAATACCTTTTAATCTGCTCAGAGAAACTACATAGAATCCTTTATGTCTGGTATGACCAGGATCTGTTAATCAAAAAATTCTATGAAACATGGGATTATTAACAATTTTACACACACACACACACACACACACACACACACACACACTGTACAAGATATAATTATTTGTTTATTCTCTAGTCTTTTAATGTTGGATCAAGAGTTTTGTTTGTTGATGTTATTTTAAGAGTCCCGTGGTTTATATCTCACTGCATTTTTCTTGCATAAAGCTCGTTATCATTTATGGTTTCTTCTTAGAGGTTTTTTTAAATTAATGTAATGGAGTGAATTAAAAACACAAAGTAATCTGAGTGTCAAATTCTCAGTAGAGCTTTCTCTGTTGATGTAAAAAAGTAGTTAACTGCTTTCCTGGAAAGTTTCACAGTTGTCTTGCTCACATCTAATGTGATGGCTGGTTTTTAAAATTTGATTTTCATTCAACTTAATTTTCTTTTTGTTCACACTCATCTTTTCAGCTTCTGAATATTTAATTAAATGATAAAACGTTGCTAACAAATAAAACTGGCATACACAGTTTAGGGCATGAACTCAATGAGGATATGGCTCAGTTAGAGGGGGCAGAAACGGAGGTAACCTGCAGAAATACCTACTGGCCAAGACCCTGCAGTCTGACATGGGCATTGGCTCCTATTTTATAGAGTAAATCTAGAGCAGTGGTTAATTTGGTGAGCTGGTTTAGTGGTGGTGGATTAAGGGAGTTTCTATTTTAACAACTACCTATGTGAATTGGTTCTCAGCGATTTTTCAACCAGTATGCCTGCAGTGGTCACACTGGTGTGCTCCAATAATTTTTGAAATATACAATACCTGACTATTTAGTCAGGGGCACTGACCTCTTTTCTCTTAGATTGTCAAATAAAAAATAAAAATGACAACAGCCAACACAATAGCTGTCCAGTGCAAATGCAACACAATTATACCTATTTTTTGTCAGATCAGCAAAAATACATTTTTTCATGTGCCGCGGAATTTTAATCATTAGCTTATGTGTGCCATGAGATGAAAAGGGTTGAAAATCGCTGGTTTACGGGATTGTCTTGTCTAAACCTTCTGCAGTCCCTCCGACCTGCACATTGACTACGGATTTGGGACTTAGATTATGATGTGGAAGGCAGATCCTGCCAACATTAGGAGTGGAGCTATATGGAGGAAGAAGTGAACTTCCATAGGTAATACTTTAGTGTGTGCTGTGTTTAGAGGGAGCTCCTGGAGTGGACTTGGGGTATCTTCTCTTCTCCAGCATCCGAGCTCTTCTCCAGCACCTTCGTGGTTGTTTGGAAGAGAACTCACATCTCACAGTGGAAGAGCTGATGCAGGTGACTTTTTGACTGTGCTATTGTTTTTGGATAGCAAAATGAGCAAAATAGGGTTAAGCTGAATTTTGAAAAAAGCAGATGTTTATCTTCACTGGGTCTTTATTGGGAAATGCCAAGTGGTGTTTCATTAACTTCGTAAGTTAATGCCAAAGAAATTTATAGGCGGTCTGCAGCCTGGCTTGAAACAATTGAAAGACTTTTTTTTTTTTTTTTTGTAACTGTCTTAGCCTTGGATCACTTTTACATGAAAGGAATATGCTTTGACTTTGCTTTTAAGTGTTCTCTCAGCAGACCACACTCCTCAATAAACTGGCCTAATGCTTAGAGGGTAAGTTGGTGAGAAATGGCTAGTATAGTGCATGAGCTAGATTATAAAAGAATCCAAAACAAAGGTGTCCGATAGGAAAAGTATTTTGAGTTGGCAATAATTAGCCATATCATCTCCTATTTGTGCATTACGTATACGTTATCAGAAGTGCATTTTCTTATAAACAGCTTTGTGAGAAAGGTATTGTCTATGCAGTTTTCTTCCCAAAGAAATGTGAGACTAAAACATTTAGATATTAGGTAAATAACAATAAGCTAAACAAACAGAAGATAAAAGTAGAAATTAAGTATAACACATAATAAAATAATGAAAAATGTATTGACAAATGAGAGAAAACATAGATCAGTAATATTCAAAACATGCATACTTTTAACTTCAGTAGAAATAAAAAGATTTATATGAATACATGCACACACAAAGGAAATGCTACGAACAACTGTGTGCCAATAATTTTGAAGACTAAATTAAATGAACGATAGTCTGTAAAATACATAAATTACTAAAATTGACCCAGGAAGAAATAGAAAAACTGAAAAGTTTAAAACCATAAAAAGGAGATACTTAGCTTAGCTCTGGCATGTAAAGAGACTGGAAGCTGTTACTCCTGATGTTACCACCACAACAAAAACACTGCACAAATTGACATTTCTTGAGATTTCGTTACCTGGAGCTGAAAACACTAGGTCCCATAAACTGGTAAGAATATTTCAATACCAATGTTGATGAATTGCTGGAGGCTGAATGCGGAGAATTGGGGGATTGAAAAGCTTCTGGGGTCTATAGTCTAAGTGGGTCCCCATACTTTATAAGCTTTACGCTTTGGAATCCTACTAGGTACCCAGGGGGAGGATTCGAGAAAGCTCATCTCATACCCCTGAGAAAAGGGAGTAGGGCAGAGTAGCCATCGTGAAACCTAACAAAGGCCTAGTCTCCAGAGGGAAGGACTTTTCCACAGGGCAATTCTAAATCCTTATCCCAGCTGAGGGAAGGAAACTTGGCCCCGCCCTGCTCCAGCTGCCTATATTCTTCCTCTTTCACCTAAGGAGAAAATAAGTAAATAAAATCCATAGTCAACAGAGGAGGGAGCAGACAGTGCGTCAAGGAAATAGACTGGTAATGTTACAGCCAGGGATGCGAATAGGGGACAGGACAGAAATAAAGCTCTACTCCTGGAGAAGGATCAAACCCTTCTGAAAGCCATTCCCCCAAGACATGCTCACTAAGACTAAGAGTTAATTAAAATATATGAGACTATCTTTTTCCCCTAAACCCTACTGCTACACTACCAAGCCTCCAGTAATAGTAGCAATGGAGTACAGCTGAAGAAATTGAAAAATACGAGAAGTAGTAAAGAGGAAAACTTCAAAGCCAAAAGGAAGTAACAAAGAAGACCACTATAGGAATTTGAAGCCCCAGGTACCAATAGCTACAACACACATTAAACATAGGTCACCTCCTAGAAAGGTTAATATAAATTCATACTGAAGACCTATTCACATCAATGCCTATTATCCTATACAGATTTCCTGTCCTACTTTCAATAAAAAATTCCCAAGGCATGACAAAAGGCAAAACAACAACAACAAACAAACAAACAAACAAAAACCCACACATGTCCACACACAATCTGAAGAGACAAAAGAGTCATCAGAACCAGACCCAAATATGACACAGCTTTTGCAATTATCAGAGAATTTAAAGTAATTATAATTACTATGTTAAAGGATTTAATGAAAAATGGAGAGAACATGCAAACCCACATGGGTAATGTAAACAGAAAGCATCAAAAGGAAATGATAGAAATAGAAAATACAGTAAAAATAATAAAAAATAACTTTGATATGCTGTTAGGTAGATTTAACATAGCTCTCCCCTCCCCCCCAAAAAAATAATAGTAAAACTTCTGAAACTAAAATAACAAAGATAAAAAAGAATGGGGAAAGACAGACAAAACCTCCAAGAACTTTAGGACAGTATAAAATCTGTAACATATCTTTATGAGAAAATAAGGCAGAAGAAATATCTGAAGTCATAATGGTTGAGAAATTGCCAAAATTAATGTCAGACACAAAAACCACGGATCCAAGAAGCTCACATGATGCCAAGCAGGGTAAATAACCACCACCAACAACAAAAAAAACAAAAATCCATACCTACACATGTTACATTCAAAGTGCAGGAAACTAAAGACAAAGAGAAAAAAGGCAGTGCCAGGGGAACATGACAAAGTGGAATCAGAAGCCAAAACTCTCCCACCCTTCTTTTCTAGCTCCACCCAACCTTGCCTTCCTCTCTAATAAGATAACCAATACATAAGCTCTATAACCAAATTTAACTAACTTTAATCTCTACTTTATAAAAAAAAAAAATTCCAGGAATTTTTTTTTTTCAATGGAGATGGGGAATGAGAGAAATTACATAAATTGTTTTATATGTCTTACCTCCTTACCAAAACTGGACAAGTACTGAATAAGAAAAGTCTAGAGAGTTCCCATTTGCATATGTAAATATGAAAATCCCTAAATAAAATATTAGCAACTGAATCCAATACTATAATCTAAAATGTTCATTATGCCCAGGTAGTATTTCTCCTAGGAGATAGTTTAACATTAAGAAATTTGTCAGTTAAAAAGGCTGATTAACACATTAAAAATGTTTAGCTAAGTAATTTGCTTAGTCATATAGCTATTGATTGATGGTACTATGATTTCACCTTGCATAGTCCAGAGCCAAAGATTTTATCAACTACTAGGGGCCCAGTGCACAAATTTGTGCACCGTGAAAGGAACTGTGGGTTGCAAGGCTGCAGTGGGCACAGGGACGGGTCTCGGCCCATCCTCCGCGCCCCCGCCCGGCCCCTCCTGCCGTGGCCTCCAGACCCTTGTCTGCCAGCTGTCCCGCGCCTGCCGCCCCCACTCCCACACGCTGATGGTGCTGGCCCTGCTCGCACCCGCTGACAGCACCAAGTGATCGGGACCAGTGCTGGGCACCGGCTGCAGGTGTGAGCGGGTCCAGCGCCAGCAGCGGGTGTGAGCAGCAGCTCCGACGCCAGCAGCGGGTGCAAGTGGGGCCGGTGCTGGCAGCAGGTGCGAGTGCCGGGCAGGACCGCAGCGTGCGGGAGCAAAGAATTTTCAGTAACCACCATAGGCTCGCCCCGATGAGTTACCAGTGCCCCGCCTTGGTCTGGCGCCCCCACTCACCTGCTCCACCATCCCACTGCGGCCGTCGCCCGCCATGTTCCACGCTCTGCCGCCTGCTGCTGATGCCTGCCCTGTTCCGCGCACGACCCCTGGTGGTCAGCACACATCATAGGGACCAGTTGTTTAATTATTTGGTTCTGCTGTTCAGTCTATTTGCATATTAGGGTTTTTTATATATATATAGAGAGAGAGATTCTGTCTCTGAAGAAAGCCAAAAGCCGTGTCCAGTGTGACTCATTTGGTTGGAGTATCGCTGCCATACATGGAAAAGTTGCAGGATTGATTCCGGGTTAGGGCCCATGCCTGGGTTGCGGGTTCAATCCCCGGTCAGGGCGTGTGTGGGGCAACCGATTGATGTTTCACTCTCACATCATGTTTCTCTCTCTCTCTCCCTCTCCCTTCTTCTATCTCTAAAATCAATTAAAAATGCATTTTAAAAGAAAGATGTATTCATAGCGCATGGACAGACAATAGTCTGGTGAAGGTGTGGGGAGGGGGCAAGAGTGGGGTGGAGGGAGTCAGTGGGGGAAAAATGAAGGGCATCTGTAATACGTTCAACAATAAAGATAAATGTAAAAAAATAAAGACAAAGAAAAGTGAGGATGGGGCCAAACAAAGCTGTGATGGCAGCAAATAGAAAAAGATTGTGGTAGCTGAGCAGGATGTCTCATTACATTGACCTTTTATTTGGTTTTCTGTTTCTTCTTTATTTTACCCAGTCTTTTAAGTTCCCGCCCTTGGCGTCATCTTAAAGTGTTTCATTCCTGGGTTTCTCATTAACTAGCTGTGCTTCTCTTAGACATTCTTACTCCCTCTTATTTCCTAAAAAGGGGGGTTGCTCTTTGGAACACAAAGAAGGCTCCCAGAAAAGGTAAGTTAAATACAAATAATTTCAACATATGATTAAGTAGCATGTGGATATTTCAGAACACAAGTACAGTAGGCATCTATACTAATAAAAGGGCAATATGCTAATTAGACCGAGTCGACCTGACATCTTCCTGTCTTCTGGTTCTCCTTCCAGACAAAGCCACAGTGGCGGGGACCAAGGCAGAGGCAGTTAGGGGCTATCAGGCCGGCAGGGGAACAGTTAGGGGCAATTAGGCTGGCAGGGAAGGGCGGTTAGGGGCAATCAGGCTGGCAGGGGAGGGTGGTTAGGGGCAATCAGGCTGGCTGGGAGGGCAGTTAGGGGCAATCAGGCCAGCAGGCAGAGGCGGTTAGGGGCAATCAGGCAGGCAGGCAGGTGAGTGGTTAGGAGCCAGCGGTCCCAGATTTCGAGAGGGATGTCCGACTGCCAGTTTAGTGATTGGGCCTAAACTGGCTGTCAGACATCCCCTGGGGGGGGGTCTCAAATTGGAGAGGGTGCAGGCTGGGCTGAGGAATGCCACCCCCCTCCACCGTGCATGAATTTTATGTACCGAGCCTCTAGTTTAAGAGATGAAAGCTGTGAACATGGTCCAGGAAGACAAAATAAAAAGGAATTAGAGTTGAAGTAGGTCTTGGAATTTTGGATTGCCATTTGCAGATTTACAAGGGTGTTGAGAGCCAGGGCAACAGCACTGTTAGATGCCGAGAGGTGGGAACCTGAAGGTCAATGTCCTGCTCCCTCTGCTCCAGGTGGAGGGAAAAGTGTGTATTGAGGAGTTGTGGGAAATAAGTATGGAACAAGTTTGTTTGGGGATGCTATGCTATAATGAGAGAAAAAAAAAAAACCAGATAAAGATTTTGTAGCTTTCATCTGTGAGTTATTTATTCGTCCCCCCATTGAACAAATACCGAGTCTCTATGCTACCATCCAGAGTGCAAGTATTAAAAGGACATGATTTCTGCTTTCAAGGAGCCTTGCAACTAAAAAGATAGATGCGTCTATAACTGAAAGAAACCGCGACAGGTGCTCTATTGGTGGAATGTATGAGTGGGTCTGGGAGGCCCCGAAGAAGGAGTGATTAATTTTGTCAGGCAGGGGGAAGAATAACAAATCACTGGGAGGATGTAATCTCAAGTAAACTACCCTGGACGACGTAGCGTACACGATCCATCTTTGTCAGGTCCTCAGCGCTATTTCTCGCTGAGCAATCGGTGGACGCTGGAGGTCCTCCATCTGTGTTTGGTCACAGCCTGACCCCGTGTGTGTGTGGGTCATGGCTTCAGAGCCCAGCGTGGCAGGTGGAGGAAGCTGCCTTGGTGGCAGTTGCTCCAAAACACCTGTTATTTACTGGCTCTCCCCGTGTTCCCCGTGGCCGCTTCTCTCCGAGCAGAGCTGTCCTGTTTGACAGATACTTTACTTCCCGGGGTGGAGGTTGCTTCTGCTTTCCCCACGTGTATATAAATCACTCTGCTCAGGGAGGATGCCTTCCTGCTGCCTTCCCAGGATGCTCTAGAGAAGCAAAGGGATCACCTGGGAGCATCGTTAGCACAGTACCTGCCGAAATGTGAAATTCACTGTGGCACAGCCTTTCTCAAGCCTGGTCCAAGTGTGAAAGGTTTGTTATTTGTCAAGAACTTGCTCTATAACATGATCTCATCAAACACTCTTTTGAGTGGCATCTAAACATGGTTTTTATATAGTAAGGTCCGTTAGTCAATGGGAGAACTTTTAGAAAAGTATGTATTTGAGGGGTACAGAAAGAGGGGAGTGGGAGTGACTAGCAATGTTCTATTCTTGGGCAACTTGCAAAATAATTTAAAATTCTTTATCACCAGTGATATTTTGCATTTTTTTTAAAAGAAAGATTGTTTTGTTTTGGAATTCTTCCAGCTTCCTGGTTAAACCCATGAACATTTTGAAACTTTGAATATTTCAGGATGTATTTCTGAAATTTGAAGTATGCTTTATTATTGTAAAAGCTAAAAAAAAAAGCTTCATTCCTTAGTTTATTAGTACATGTTGCTTGATTTATATAGTGCTGCTTATAAATCCTTTTTAGTCTCCACTAAGAGTTCCATTTTTGGTCTTCAGCCTGGCAGCAGTAAAATTCTAAATGAGATTCCTTTTTACCATTTGAGCCACACATTCTATGACGTTGTCTCAGTGTTTCTGTGGAGATTGTCTTGTCTTTGAGAAGTGAACTGTTTTAGGAGTTAGTAGTGTAAAAAAACTGAGCTTTTTTTTAAATTTCTGGTTCCTTGTGTTTACCCCAATCCCTGATATAAACCCTATTTTTGTAGCAGTTTATACACTTCCTTTCTCATTGTATTTTTAGCACGTGAGGGATCCTTAAAAGTTCCTTCTTAACTTACTGTTCCCTTTCTTAAATAAATACCCAGTGGCTCCTAAATTAGAGTATCCAAGGGAACCAAATCTCGTTTCCCTAAACGTAATCTGATTTCCTTGCTTCATGAACATGATTAATTTGCTGGCCTGAACGCTGTACAGATCACAGTGGACTTCCAGAATTTTCCCTTTTTAAAAAGGGAAAGATAACTTTGAACTCTGTGGAGTCATTCCAGTCATATGCCCCATGTGAGCCTGGTTGGAGGAACACTGATTTCAACCCCTTCCCAGGAGCCAGAAACAGCCCATGGAAGTGGCTCCCAGTGTGCAGGTTCACGTGCCTGTGGGATCTAGTTGACTGAGATTGCCAACCTGGATTGAATAGACCAGTGGTCGGCAAACTGTGGCTCTCGAGCCACACGCGGCTCTTTGGCCCCTTGAGTGTGGCTCTTCCACAAAATTAGGAGTACCCTAATTAAGTTAATAACAATGTACCTACCTATATAGTTTAAGTTTAAAAAATTTGGCTCTCAAAAGAAATTTCAATCGTTGTACCGTTGATATTTGGCTCTGTTGACTAATGAGTTTGCCGACCATTGGAATAGACACATCCTTATAGGCAACAGCAGACTTCTCGAGGTCTGTGCCTTTTTCCTGATCAGTCAAGGAATCCACCCTACGGAGCCTAGAGAGGCCTCTGTTTCTTCATCACACTGTCAAGTCATTGTTTTTTTTTTAACTTTATTTATATTGTTGACACTATGACAGATGTCCTCACCCCCCCTTTTCCTACCTCCACCCAGTCCCCACCCCCGCCCCCCCACCCCTTACCTCTGACCATCACCTTGCTGCTGTGTCTATGGGTTATGCATATATGTTCTCTGGCTAATCTCTTCACCTTCTTTCATCCAGTTCCCCCTCCTCTCCTCCCCTTTGACAGCTGTCAGTCTGTTCCATGTAGCCATGCCTCTGGTTCTGCTTTGTTCATCCGTTTATTTAGTTGATAACATTCCACATATAAGTGAGGTCATACGGTATTTGTCTTTCTCTGACTGCCTTATTTCACTTAGCATAACAATCCCAGATCCATCCATGCTGTCATAAAAGGTAGAGTTCCTTCATTTTTATGGCCACATAGTGTTTCATTGTGTAAATGTATCACAGCATTTTTATCCATTCATCTACTGATGAGCACTTGGGCTGTTTCCAGATCTTGGCTATTGTAACTTGTGCTGTTATGAACATAGGGGTGCATACATTCTTTCTGACTTGTGTTTCAGGATTCTTAGGATATATTCCCAGAAGTGGAATTGCTGGGTCAAAAGGCAGTTCCATTTTAAATTTGTTGAGGTTAATCCATATTGTTTTCCACAGTGGCTGCACCAGTCTGCATTCCCACCAGCAGTGCACGAGGGTTCCCTTTTCTCCACATCTTTACCAGCACTCATTTGTTAATTTATTGGTGGTAGCCATTCTGATGGATGTAAAGTTATATCTCATTGTGGTTTTAATTTTCTCTGATGATCAGTGACCTTGAGCATTTTTCATATGTTTATTGACCATCTGTATGTCCTCTTTGGAGAAGTGTCTATTCAAGTCCTTTGCCCATTTTTTAATTAGATTGTTTGTTTTCCTGTTGTTGAGTTGTATAAGTTCTTTATATATTTTGGAAATGACCCCCTTATCAGATGTACCATTGACCAATATGTTCTCCCACACAGTGGGTTCCATTTTCATTTTGTTGATGGTTTCTTTTGCTGTGCAGAAGTCCTTTAGTTTGTTGTAGTCCCATTTGTTTATTTTTTTTCCTCGTTTCCCTTGACTTAGGATATATATCGGCAAAAATATTGGATGAGAGATGTCTGTGATTTTAGTGCCTCTGTTTTCTTCTAGGATTGCTAGGGTTTCAAAACTTACATTTAAGTTTTACCTATTTTGAGTTTATTGATTTTTAAAAGTTTCCTTTAATATTCTCAAAGGCCAGAGCAAGGGGCTGTGGAGGGCTAAACTTTTTTGAAATTGAAAATCATTCTAGCTGCCAGAGACCTTCCTCATGAATATTAGCTCTACTCAGGCTGAAACAGGTGATTTTATTTGATAGAAAAAATTATTTAGGCGATATTTCAAATAGTAGGAGGGGCAGACTGTGTTCAAGAGAAAGATAGGGAGATTGACTTTCAACACTTAAGGATCACTTTTTTTTTTTTTTTTTTAGAAAAATGTGTTCTTTCCCCATTGATGATAGAATAAATATCAAGTACTGGGTGCCATGCTAAGAGCTAGGGATACAGTAGTGAGAAAAAAGACAAGTACAGTTATCAAAGAGCTACTTAGAGTTGTCCTCAAACATTATTAATTCATACATCTCCAAAATAACTAGAACACTGCCTAGCACATAGTAGGTACTCAATAATATTTGTTGAGGGAAAATATGAATCAATATTATGAGTGAATTTCTGTGAAGTCACCGATGTATTATTTTCAAAGTTTTTCAGCTCTTGTACCTCAGCTTCTGCTCAGGCATTTAGTGTAGTTTGCCTATGAAACCCTGGTTGATTTGAGAGGGAAATGCCCTTGATTACAGACATGTAACTAGTCAGGACTGATCAGATTGAAATCTTAATGTAGACTCCTAATTTAATGAGGAGAGAAAAAATTACCCAAACAAGAGCATGTGTAATTATGCTAAATTTCATGACTTCGGGGTCACAAATGGATTTTCCTTGATGTTCATTTGACACGAATTAATTCTAGCTGTTGCTGACTGTTAAGCAGCGGCTTGTAGGGCCCTTTATAATAAGAGGACATTAATTCCTGTTAAATTATGATGAGCCTCCTGCAGAATCACACATTTCATTCATATGGATGCACCTAACAAGGAGACAATGAAAGACCAGGAGGATCAGAAGGGAGCATTTGCTGCAGAAATTGAGGGGGGATGAACTTTCCCATCCCATGAGGCCAAGTGACAGGGAAGAGCTTTAGAGTGGGTGTCTTAGTCAGCTGGGGCTGCCATAGTAAAATACCACAGACCAGGGGGCCTTCAACAATAGCAATTTGTTTTCTCACCGTGCTGGAGGCTGAGCAGTCTAAGATCACAGTTCCAGGATGATTCCGCTCTGGTGAGAGCTCTCTTCTTGGCTTGTGGATGGTTGCTCTGTCCTCATAGGGCCCTTCCTCTGAGAAAGTGCAGACAGAGAGAGGTAGAGGGAAGGAGAAGGTGGAGGGAGAGAAAAAGACAAAGAGGGAATGAGAAACTTCTAAGGACACCAGTCCTATCAGGGCACTGCCCTACCCTTCTGAGGTCCTTTAATCTTAATTTCCTCCTTATAGGTCCCATTTCCAAATATAGTCGTATTGTGAGTTAGGGCTTCAGTATGTGAATTTGGGGAACACATTTCAGTTTATATAGAGGGGTAGCTTCAGGTTTGAACTCCAGTTCTTTCTCTGCTTAGCTGTTTTGTTTGTGGCCAGTTGGGTGGGCTCCCTGACTACATAGATCATGCAAGTAATAATCAGAGCCTGAGTTGAGAGATTGCAGTGGATTGAATAAGTGTATGAAAGAACTCACCCAGGGCAGGGCACACAGGGGGTGTACCAAATGCCAGCCCTGTACCTTCTTCCTTACCACATTATGGTCACTTGGATTCTGCCCTTCTTTCCTGGGCAGGCCGGGCCCCAGGTTTGCAGGCACATTTTTGGTATTGACGCCTCTCTCAGTGGTTAGTGGAGGTAATTCCAGGAGGGCATAAAAAAATCTTCAAAAGCCTGGATCAAATATGGGACGTGATTATCTGAAAAAAAATGGTGATGTTGAGAAAATGAGAGGATTAGCAAGTGCATTAACTTCAATGGAAATTATGGAATAGCGATGCTAAGGAAGACATTTTTATGATTGGAGTAAATGAGAGAGTGACCTAATTCTATTCTTCCAAACTATGGGATTAGGCTAAGGGCTTTCTTTGATGAGAAAATGAAATGGAATAATTTTCAGCAGAATTCCGTTTTAAAATTAACGCCATCTTTAAATATTTTTCTTTAATAATCCTGTCAACTGTTAAGGAATTAAACATTATGTATAGAAGTGTTGTTTTTTGTTTCCGCACTGCAAATAAGTCTCATGAGAAAATATTTTACATCTTCCCTGGGCTTTATTCTCATGGTATTTCGAATTAAACTCATCTGGCCAAGCGTTATATAAAATTCTTATTCATGAGTTTAGCACAAATGCTAATAAATGCCACCACAGTATATATGCTCTTTATTATCCCAAATTAATGAAGTTGTCATATATATATGTGTGTGTATGTGTGTATATATATATGTGTATATATATATATAAATATATATATATATATATATATATATATATATATTACATTAGTATAGCCTAATTGTTGGCACTTTCAAAGAGATAAGCATATTTTTTATCTCTTCCTTTGTGCTGTAAAAAAGAAAAATCATGGTATGTTCTTCCAGCTGCATTTCAATACCTTTGTAGATTTTCGTTAACTATGCTGTTTGTGTCTATGGATTAAGCCCTCTAAGGAGCTAATATCACTCCTCCACCACAGTGTGTCTGTGGCATTTCCTCAGCTCAGCAAATGCATCTTCTTTCATTCATTCAGCCTGTGAGGTAGTTGTCAGTTGGTGCTATTTAGTGTGACAGGAGGGAGGAAAATGAACTGTGTTTTAAAGTGCTGTCAAATTATTATCTTTTTTTCTTCCAGTCCCAGTTCTTATATTTGATATTCAAAAGACACCCTTTATTTTAGGGCATTGAGTGCAACATTAGATCAGTTCTATACGATAATGACCGTACTTCACAGCTATGAGCCCGTGTGATTGCAGGGTAGTGCTTACCGCTTTGAGTAGCTCCGAGATGAAGTGTACTTGTATTTGTTATTTTCTTTTGTGTTACCCTAGCCACAGACAGTGTTTCTCCTGGCCGTTCAATGTTCCCAAATAGAGTGCAGCGGAATGGACATCACCTTTCTGACTGCTAAATTGTGCTGGTGCATTGGTTTATCTACTCATTTGTAAGGAGAGGTAACAAAGAGCAGGCATTGTTTGATGCTAGGAAAAGAAAAAAATGCACGGAATAAACGAGAGTCAGGCCATAAGGAATAATAAAAAAAGTGCACTTTCCAGATTTCTTTTACCTGAGGATCTTCTTAGGCTTATCATTATAGTTGCTCTGTGTAAGGCGGCCTGTGATTTTCTTTTCCTTTTTGTCATCAGGTGTATTGCAGCTATGGGATTCCACAAATGCAAATCTTTGTACTGTTTTCTGCCCAGCTTCCTTACATGCATTCTAATTGTACTATGTGGTCATTTAAAAGTTCACTGTGTGTGTGTGCGTGCGTGCGTGCGTGCGTGCGTGAGAGAGAGAGAGAGAGAGAGAGAGAGAGAGAGAGAGAGAGAATAATCACTGGGGCTAATATGTGGGGATAGCGGAGCTTAACCTATGCTTTAGAAACATCTGAGAGATTATGATACGATGCCCTAGTGCTGGGCATACAATCTGACAAATAGCTTTGTTAAGTGAACTTGAGTTAACTTGAAGCCCAAGAGACATTTCTCCAATTTTTCTATTAGGGGGTCCTGGTTTTGGATGTTGTGTAAATTCTTGTGGCAGTATTGGCTTTTAGTTCTTAGTGAATAAGTTAGCTTGGTAGTTGAATGGAAGGAGAGGGTAGTTTACTGAATAATTTTCCAGATCAGTTTCTGGCCCAGGCTTCAGCTGCAACCAGCACGCTTTCAGACGTGCCAGGTCCCTATTTACTCATTGACCTCCCTGGCCTCCCTGCCAGAAACCAGGCAAAATAAACAATAAATAAAAAAAGTGGCTCCTTTCCTGCCATTTTCTTGGACTATAGTCTTGGAAGCATAAGCCAAAACTCTGCTCTAATGAGGAAAAATAAACCTTATGAGAAGGAAGTTTTCATATATCACACTAGATTTTTATTTTCTTAATTTTGAACGTTAGGTATGGTTGGCATATGTGACTATTTCACATGCAACGACTGGAATGTCTTAAAGCTGTGGAGTCACTTAGACCAGCAAACAGGAGAAAGAAACACATGAAAAATACGAAAGCCAGAGAAAACTCGAGGCAATTTAGGATGGCCCACTTTCAAGGGAACAAGCTAAGGGGGTGTTGGCCCCGTAGAAGCGTCAAAGTCGGATCAAACCAAAGTCTAGTAGGAAAGCGCATAGCAGGCTATGGTATAAGAACAATGACAAGTGCCCAGAGAAGTACAGATGTGTTTTTAGGAGAGGCAAAGTAGGGAAAGGTTGCATCTAGTTCCTTGCTTCTTAAAAGTGTGTCTGCAGATTAGCTGCTCTTGGAAATGCCATTTCCTGGGCCCCACCTGAACCTATTCTGGGACATGGGTTCCGGGCATCTGTATTTTGACAATGATGCTCACTACATTTTCAGAAACACTGGCTTTGTTCGTTGCATAAAGAGAATTCCGGGGCTCTTGCAGGACATGGTGTTGAAATTGGTCGGGAGGAGCTTACAGAACAGGAGTAGGCGCTGCAGGAAAGCAAACTTCGCAAAGTCCTTAGGCTGCCACCTATTTTAGTGCCTCCCTCTCTTAGAATGAAAGATTTATTCCACATTTAATCTCCATTTGTCATGCTTTTCCGTGAGGCTGTTTCCTCCGCTTCCATTCTCGGTGGAATTGTGAATCACGGTGATTATATTTTGTGTAATAGCCTTTGCTATATTTCAAGGCAAATAGTAAGTTCCCCACCGTCTTTTCTTCCCCAGGCTAATTAATCCTCATTCGTCAGCCTTTTCTCTTACCTTCCAACGCTTTCATCATTTTCATTGCTCTTGTCTGGACTTTCCCCTAATTTTTCATATTTCTCCAAAGTTGCGAAGACCCAAACTACACCTGGCGCTGTGCTGAGGCCCTCGCCTCTGTAGGCAGAGTGGATTAATATCTTAATATCCCACATGTTAGTTTTCTTTGTGAGAATTTACCCGGAGAAGAAGCAGAGTGTAGAGTAGTATATGTAATGCGTTCTCTTTGGGCTCTCAGGGGACTGGAGTTATGCTCCTATGGGATTCTTAGACTCATGTAGGTACCGCCCATTGTTCAGAGACTCGATAACTATCACGATTCCCACATAAAAGCATTTTATCTTATGTATTTAGCTGAAATAGGGATTAGTAAAATGTTAACTCTGTTATTTTATCCTCTTGTGTTTTCTTAGACTACAAGTCTATCATGTGGGAAATCTGCAGTTATTAATGTCAACCAAGGAGCCCTGCCTGTATTTGAAAACATGTTTACTGGGACAACAGGCCAGACATTGGACATGATGGCCTGTCCTCATCTGCACAATAGGGAGAAAACTATCCCTCTATCGTGATGCCGATTGTGACGATACAGTGGTTACAGTCTGTAGAAGAACATAGTAGGTGTTTAGATCGTATCTGTAAAATGGGGCCATAGTTTCTCCAGCTATATCCCTGTGTTCTTATTACTTTCTTTTTTTTTTAAGTTTCTGTGGGGAGGGGATGAGGAAAGCTTCCGTTTTGAGTTTCCTCTGTCAGAGTTGGCCTTCTCTGTGGTGTATTTTCCCCTTCATACTCTACTGGTGGTCTAGGATTTGGGCTTGAACTAAAAGCAATAAAAGAGGATGTAGTATGGAGTGGGTTTGCTGCATAGCACCACGTGGAAAATTTAAGACACTTTTCTACATAATCATTTACATTTCCACCAAGAACATCATTTCTGTATACACAGGAGAGGAACGTTTCTGACCCCAGGAGTCTGCAGGGTGTTGAAGATTAAGTAAATGTTCTTAGCAGAGCTGAGATGAAGGTGTGGCTGGTCTCAGGGGGGCCTCTCCTGAAGGAGGTACAGTTTTCTTGGCCCAAGTCTCCCTCTAACTCTGTGACCTGTGGTGTTTCTTGGTGGTGTTGGCATAGGTTGCCCCTTTAGTTGTTGCTATAGAAACAGTTGACACCACACCTACCCTCTGTGTCTGCTTTGCATTTTATGTGAGTGGGGTTTGAGAATGTCCTTGTATGAGTGCTTTTTTGACATCTCACTGCTGAGTTCATATGATTTCTTCTTGTTCTGCCAGCTGGAATATCATTTCCTGTCTTTCTCATTTCTATTTGTCTTCTATCCTTAGGCTCTACTTTGAGTTATCTGGCTTACAACAAAATTCACCCATCTGAAACCAAGCTGGGAAAGACCCTCACCCCCTGTGGCCCCAATTCATAAGCATAGGAGCTCTTATGAGAAATTAGCGAACAAGTGAGAGTCCCATGTTTAAAGAGAGGGCCAGAAAAAGGCTTCATGGATTTGGTGGCCTGGTCAATGCAGCATATTTGAAATCGATTAGAAAATTAGACGTCCTAGATGATCTCCCTTTTGTCAGATTCTGGCACTGATGGTTTTCCATTGCAAAACAAAATGTGGTTACTTTCACAAAATTTAATTTTAAATGTAGCCTGTCTTTCCTTATTTTACCTTTTTAAAGCATTGCACCAGTTTTGTATTTCTCTGCTACTTCTTGGCCTAGAAGAAACACAACACATGGGGTTGGACGATTTTCCTTCTTGGAAGCATGCTTGACAAAGCTGTATGTAATAAAAGCATAATTTTCTCAGCAGGAGAACCAAACACACTGCCCTCTCACAACTGGGCTTAAAAAAATCTAAAGAATACACTCACTTAGATACATTTGGCTTGTATTTTAATATTTTTGCAGTGACATCTCTGCTTCAGGACGTTCCCAGTTGAAAACTACAAGACTTTCTTTTCCTGGTGTGCTGGGGGAAAATAGATTCTCCTGCCAATTTCTGCATGAATAACCACGGTGCCTGTTTCACTTGTTCTCTTTGTAAGTTACAAGCCTAGAATAATCCTGCCATTTCACAATTTCAGATGCGTTCTCATTTGATCTAATTTATGCAGCAGTGAGTGCTGATGGCCGTCCACAGACTGACCAGCCTCTCAGTTGGTTACATGCCTTGGGTGCTGCATGCCTAGATGTTAGTGTGCTCCTGGCCTGTCTGAATCAGAGTGGGCATGGAATCAGAACCCTGGGAGTGGGGACAGATGCCTCAGGCCTCTGATCTGTCTTCCTGCGTCACTGGAGCAGCAGAATTGCATTTTTTTTCACCTAATGTTGGCCCCCGTTTCAGAAACGAGAAGCCTCCTTAGACCCGTGAACTGCGGCTCGCGAGCCACATGCAGCTCTTTGGCCCCTTGATTGTGGCTCTTCCACAAAATACCACGGCCTGGGCGAGTCTATTTTGAAGAAGTGGCGTTAGAATAAGTTTAATTTTAAAAAATTTGGCTCTCAAAAGAAATGTCATTCGTTATATTGTTGATATTTGGCTCTGTTGACTAATGAGTTTGCCGACCACTGCCCTAGACCATCCTCTGCCTCCATGCTTCACATCCCAGTGGCAGTGATTAGGGAAGATGCTAGGTTGTCGTGGTTGACAAAAGAACACCTGTAGTGCCTGAAAGGAACAGAAATGCTGATAGGCACAAATCCACGTGCCTTCAGATGGCTCAAAGCAGCTGAAGTCTAGGACTAACTTTGGGGGTTCCCCTGGTACTGTGGGCTTTGCAAGGTCCAAATTGGCTCCTCCAACATGCTTTGTTATAGCCTCTATCACTTTGACGGTAAGAAGGGGTGTAAACCACCGTACTGGGAAATCTGTCCGTCTTTCAGAATAAGAATGTTTGCTTTGTTTTGATCCCTATTCCTTATAATTCAGAGTAAGACATCTTCACACGTTAGATAGGCCTCAGTGAAGCCTTTTTAAGAAAACATTTCTCATATCAACATTAATGATAATATGAGACTCGACCTAGTGTATTTTATACACTAGTAGCCCATTTGCAGGAAAATCCTGCAAGCGGCTGTTGCTGCCGCTGCCGCCGCCTTTGCGGCCACCGCGCCTGCACCCGCTTGCCACTGCCACCCGCCCCGCTCCGCCCCGTTCCACCCCGCTCCGCCCCGCCCGGGCTTTCCCTCTGGCAGCCACCTTGCTTTCCGCTTTTCCTCCCTCTTCCTTATAAGTTGTCTTCAGTCTTCACTCCTCCCTCTCTCAGCATATGCAAATTAACCGCCACCTTTTTTTGGGTAATTTGCATACTCGTCCTGATTGGCCGGTGGGCGTGGCTTTGGCTGGTGGGCGTGGCTTTGGCGTAGCGAAGGTGCGGTCAATTTGCATATTACTATTTTATTAGGTAGGATTTTTCTGTAATTGGGGAGAAGGATATGTTGTGTTCTCTGAAGAGTAAGTAGGGAGCCACTGGCAGAGCAGATTATTTCTAAACTCTACCAGTGCTTTATCTACTGTACAACAGCAACGTGGCTTGAGACCTAAACAGTCCACGTAAAATGTTGTGCCTTGAAAGCATTTCACATCTTAGCAGCCCACCCCAGAAACCTTGCCCGATGGATGAGATTTTAGTGGGGCATGAGGTCACCTGTGAGATGCCCTTGTTTATTGGGTCCCAGTTCAGAGGGCAAACACACGGAGAAACTGACCAGCGCCTCTCTTGATGGCTCCTCTAGCGTTCTTCACAGGTGCAGATCTGTCCACCCCCCGCTGAGAAAGATTGATGTGTCTGACCTTTGGCTGGAGCAGAGGATGGTACCATGACAGATGCTGGAGGTTAGGCAGTGTCCCGGGGAATCTGGCCAAGGTAGCTTGGATGCATGCCTTAGAAAAAACCAGCCACGCAGAACAATCTTGGGGCTGTAACAAGGGAATGGACGATAAATAGGGTATTGAGTCAACTGTCTGACATTATGAGCTCTTTTGGGGGGTTAAAAATGAACTTCTAGTCATCATTGCTTTTACATAACCTGCTCTTTTGATAGTTCTTAAGAAGTCATGGTGAAATTTTGTTATTTAACTTCTACTTTAAAAATTATAACATGTTATGCAAGTTATTTCTAAATCACAGCTATGGGGAACACTTCACTCTCAGCTGGTAACAGAGTATGTTCCTCATTAGATAATTAAACCCCTCAATTTTGAATTGCACACTCAACTTAGCATAAAATATATTGGGTACCTCTGAGGCATTGTGCTGGATCCTGAGATACCAAAAATGAGAAGAAATAGACTCTGTTCTCCTAGAACTTACCCTGTCATAGGAAGACATATTTGCAGATCAGTTACTATAGTGTGATGAGTGAGGGTAGCCACAGAAATGCATAAGGAAAAAAATTAGCATGGAAGAGGCCATGGCTAACTCTCCTGGATGGGGTGTGTGAAGCAGGGCTGTCTTCTGAGGGGGGGGGGTGGTATCTGAAGCAATTTGACATGTGGGTCGGAATTCACCAGAAAGGAAAAAGATATATGATGGAAAACTGGGCAGCATCACAGCATGGTGAAGTTACATAGATGGGGTTTTTAGGTGCCTTAAACTCCTCTTGATTGGAAAGAATTGACTTATGTAATATTAAAAATTAAAATAAAAAACAATTAATTAATAGACTCTGGCTGTACTAATGATAACACGGCATGTTGGTGCTTCCTGTGGAGCTTTAAGAGATAGCTGTCCTTAAACATAGGCAAGATCCATCTTCTAGCCTGACCCGGTAGCTCAGTTGGTTAGAGCATCAACCTGATATGCAATGGTTGCAGGTTCGATCCCTGGGCAGGGCAGATACAGACCCTGAAGAAGCTAGCTTTTACTAGGTTAGAGGAGAAATTACTTTTAAAAAATACTATTTAGGAGTACTCATAACAACAACAAACTTTAGTGAGTTGAATAGCTTCCTTCATCCCCCGAAAGAGAAAATAAATGTTTCCATCCTGACACCACCAAGCGTCTCGGACCCTGTGCCTTGCTGCAATTTTCATCGTCACCCTCCCAGTGTGATCCTGCGTGCCCAGTCATCCCAAGGCCATGAGCACCCGGCAAAGAGACTACTGAGAGCAAGCCCGCCTCACTGTGCCTAAAGGACCCCAGGACCCAACAGAAGTGTTTATTGACCCTGCTGCTCCGGGAGCCCCTCCAGCCCAGAGTGTGCATCCCTGTCTGCAGTGACAGATGCGTAATGTGGTTTGCTCAGGGAATTTGTTTGGATTCTTTTTGAATCAAAATTCTGTTTCAAAAAGCTGTGGGTTTTTTTTTTTTTTAATTTTACATAACTTTGCTGGGAATTGGCTCAGTGGTATAGGTGACTAGCAGCGTTTAGGTTCCTACCTTCACAGGACTTTCAGGCTTTGCAAGACCAAAGATGCGCCCATTGTAGCTTTCAGGAAATCACTGGGCCAGAAGAGAAAAACATTTTTATAATATCCAGACCTCTGGGCCAAACATTTCTCCAGTTTTAAAAAAAAACAACAACCAACAAAGCAAAGGAGTTTTCAGACTCTTCCCCACCCAGGCCCCCAGGCCCCTGCCTTCGATTCACTGAATGAAAGCCTTTGAGTGCAGGCGTCTTGCTCCCTAATTCCAATTAATATTCCACCTTAAAGTATTAGTGCTCTCTGTGGAACCTCCTTTAGAGACCACAACCATTATGATGACCTCTGATTTTTTTTAATGTGAACTTATAAGACAGCTTAATGTTTCTGTTGCTGTGTTTCATGGTGGTGTGCTCAGATGCTGTTTCAGCTCTACGTGGCATTCTTAAAAGTGGTTTAAGGCACTTCCATGTTTCTAAATAGACTGGACTTCCAGGGAAACCTTGTAATAAGTTGCACATTGACCTACAAAGATCTAGGAAACTCACGGTGCGCCCATTTTTGTTCATCTTATTATAAGGGTGCCTGAAGCAGAACGTTTGGGGCTTGGAAAAAGCTGAAGATCCTCATGTAGATTAATTATGAGATATAAAGTAAAGGTAGGATGAGTATAGTACATTTCCTTTAGACCTCAGATTTCGTTAATCCCTAGGTGTGTTGGGATAGTTCTTATCTTCAGGGTTGGATTAGCAAGGTAAGGGTGGAATTTTGAATTTCCACATTCTGCCGTTTCAGTACTCTATTTAGTTGAGTATCTGTTCATCTTCAGCTATATACCTGTCACTAAAGCCAGGCCCTCTACCAGTCTTACGTGGGATAGGTGACAATCTGGAGCTAGTGAGTCCATTTCATTTGCGCTTCTTAAAATTTATTTGAAAGGCTTTGTGCCTCCCTCTGGCTAAACGACAAAATCACACATTGGCTCAAGGGATACTTGATCATATTCCAGGATAACCACTTAGAGTCTTTAAGAAAAATGTGAAATATTTTATATGAAAAATCATGTTCTCAAGGATGGCCAAGGCAGGAGAAACACGGGAAGTTCATTGACATTTGAAGCCCGTCCTGATTTCTATAGTTGATTGTAAAAGCATTGGCCAGCAAAGTCTCGCCTGTACACTGGCTGCCTGCTTTTGTAAATAAAGTTTTAATGGGACACAGCTTTTGGCATACAAAGGGCAGAGTTGAGTACTTGCCCAGCTACCTGAATCATAAAACCTTAATTTGACCCTTTCCACAGGGAAAGTTTGCCAAACCCTGCCTTAAAGTATTACTGGTGCTTAATATTTATTAGGACAATCTAGCTGACAATTTTAAGTTGTAAAAACCAGGGGTCTTATTGAGAAATCCATACATTATGGTTGCTGCTTTCCTAAAAGTGTTTGAACTTTTTTTTTTTTTGACCACTCAAAAAGAACCTAGTGGTAGGAAAGGCGGAACCAAGGTTGTGTGTAGATAGTGATGGTCAGTTTAGGGAGACATCCTAGGGATGCTGTTCTCATCTACCCCCAATTTCATAGTGAGTGGGATCTCATATTCAGGCTCTTAGTCTGGGAGGATTCAACAGTTCCAGAAGATGTGGCTAGAACACTCTCTGGCCAGCCATGTAATTCTTTGACGGAGCCTGGGGAGCAAAGAGAACTATCTTAACTAAATGCTTACTAATAATTTAAATTCTACAAATCCCAGGACTTTCCAGCTTGACTCAAGAAAGGACAGACTCTTTGCTGTCCTTCTCTTTTTAAACAGGAAAAAAAAATACCCAAGCAGATTAATATGCTCTTACCAACCCATCTAGCTTGTTTTTAAGTTCCCAAAGGAGCACTTGATTCTCAATTACACTGTTTTTCCCTTTTATCAAATTGCTAAGAAACAGTAACTCAATTGATTTAAATGATTTCTATCACACATAGCCTTTAAGACAAGTAATCGGCTTATTATGCTCAGTCATAACCATGGTATTTTGCCTCTATCAATTGTATTTTCAGCAGTGCTCGTAAAATACCCAGTTTGACTTCATTTATTAACTTTCTAATTTTCCATTAGTCGATGTTTTCCTGTCTCAGATAATTCTCCTGCCTGTTGATATTGTGTAGCTCAACAGAAATGTGTCTTTCAAATGCACTAACAGAACATTCTTTGAAGTTTGGTTAAGATGAATATATCTGAATAAATCTCAAGGAATAATTTTTGTTTTTGTTTGTCAAATTTTACTTCTAATGTTGTAACTTGAATATCACTTTGCATCACTTTGAATTTAACTGTTTTAATTTTGTGGTTTGCTATTTAGTAGTTTCTTATTGCTGAGAGCCTGCTGGATATTTTATAAAACATTTATTTTCTATTTTTTAGATAAAAAGATATGCTTCAGATTCCATTTATTCAGCTCCTGTTGTCTGCAAAAGTAATTAGAAAATATATCTGGTCCTAGATTAATGTGTCAGTGTGGTGTTTAAGTCTCTACTGAGTCTCAGTCTGTTGCTGAAGGGATCTAAGCCTGCATAAGGCATCTGAATTATTTTTTTTAGCTTCCTCTTGTTTTATTGGCAAGTGACCATGTGTATGGTAATTGAGCAATTGTGTGTTTACATGGGTTTATGAAATTTGTATGAGCAATTTTTGGAGCTCTTAAATTTTTGTATCTAAACAGACTTGAAGAGGAAGCTTTCTGAAATACTGTCTTTTAGTTAAAAGTACATTTTGCATTTTTATTGAATGACAGTCTACCTCAAAACATTGAAGATGTATTTCCTTTTACTCTTGACTGTATCTTGTGTTTTTGTTCTCTTGAAGACTGAGGCAAGTTTCTGTTTGTGAGGGGAGCCAGTGAAATGCAAGAGGAAGGGGGAAATGTTGACTGAGCCCCACCCCCCACCCACTCCAGGTGGAGTGCCTTAAGCTAGCTAAGCCTTCATGGGCATCATCATAGCTTTCCTTGCCTGTAAGTTGCTCTTTTTTCCTCCTGGTTTGACTAATGAAAATACTGAGATCTAGAGGGTGAGGTGACCTTTGCCTGAGTCACCCAGCAAGTGACAGAAAGAAGCTTTCAATGCAGATCTGACAGGCACTAAAGGCCACGGGCTACTTCTTGTGCCCTTTGCCCACCTGTAGCAAACCTTATGTCTCCCTTTCCTTAGGCTCTCAGGTCAAATTTAATTGACGGCCCCATCAAGAGAGACACCCAATTCTCTTTCTCTGTCATAGCCTCTACCCAGGACCCCATTTCCTCTTTGTTTGGGTTCTGACCCATTTATTCCTGACCTGGACTGTGCTGTCTCCTGCCCCTGTGGCCTACCATTTTCACTTCTCTTCTTGACTTCGTCTCTTACTTGTGCTTCCCTGACCCTCCTTCACTTTTTCAGTTCCTAAGGGCAACTCTTGATGGGAGGAAGTGCTTGTGTTAAACTTGAGCTCCTTGTGCTTGAGCCAGATCCTTTCTTAAAGCAGTGGGACCTGTTCATTCACTGGCAGCATCTGGAAGGCCCCATGAAAGGGATGCGGTTTGAAGGGGGCTTTGAAGAGGAGCAGCCTGGCAGGACACATGGATAGGATGTATATGTGGACAGGATGCTTACATTGGGCATGGAAGGGTGAGAGAGACAAAGGCTGAAAGTCCGTTGAAGCTGGGGTTTGGGGCCTGGAATACAATAGGGCTGGGAGTTTATTCTGTTTGCAGCTGAGAGCTCTTGGAACTTAGTGTCAGGAGAAATTGTGCCTTGCCCTGTGCCGGGCACTGCCAGTCAGCAATGATTTATTGCATGGCCAATGATTGCATCTGGACTTTATGGGTTCTCCTGTAAGGGACATTAATTGGACTGGAGTAGAGTGAAGCGGCAGGGTAACCCATTGGGATGCTAGTGTTATTCATTCTCCCTCTTCTCTGGGTGTAGTATTCATAGGAAACTAGAGATGCACTGAAGGAAAATTATCTGGAATCATGTTTCTAGATGATATATTTACGTTCACTATCGCTTCATTTATATTTAGGAGAAATATACTCCACACCAAAGGCTATGTGGAGTATAGACAAAATAAAATCTCTGATACATGTGCCTGTCTCCCCCCTGCCACCCCACTGTCACCAGTGTGTCCTGAGGTAGAGTAATCAACACTGAATGCCAGTCAGCCCTGGATTCCTCTAATTCAGCTTTTCAAACTGAGTTATGATCCCATCCACAGATCATGCAATGAAGTTAGTGGGTTGCAGAAAGCATTTGAAATGACACATATTATAAAACATAAAACAGCCTATTGCATTGCACATCATAAGGGTCAGTTCTGTTTTGTGGCAGAAGATATATATCTTACTGTGGGTCACCAAGAAGACTGAAAAACAACATCGTAAGTGAAAAGAGCTCATTACTTAGGAATACCATAAATCTTTCTTCAGCCCTGCATGTAAAGAGATCATATAATTTATTATCCCAACTAGGACACACTTCAGAGGGAAAGGGGTGGCTCTTAATTACACCACAGCAAACGGCATAAATAGGGACTGCCTCAAGCTAATTAAGAAATAGAGTCACTCTGCTCTGCCTGCATTAGATTCTCCAGAGAAACTCAACCAATGGGAGAACTATCTATCTATCTACACACATCTATATGTGGATCTACATATAAATCTATCTAAACATATATATACACACACACCTATATATAGATCTATGTCTAGATCTATCTATCTGTTTATCTATCTATCTATCTATCTATATCTATCTATATCTATCTATCACCTATCTATTTAAGAGGCAGAGAGAAAGAGAGATTTTAAGGAATTGGATTACATGATTGTGGGGACTGGCATGTCTGAAATACAAATCTGTAAGTCAGGCCAGAAGCAGACTGGAGATTCAGGTCAGAGTTGAAGTTGCAGTCTTGAATCTGATTTGTGCTGCAGGACAGCAGTCTGGAAACTCAGACAGGTTTTCTTTGATGCAGATTTGAGGACAATTACTTCTTTCTTAGACAACTTCTGTTTTTGCTTTTAAGGCCTTTGACTGATTGGACGAGACCACTGAGATTATGGAGGGTAATCTGCTCTATTCAAAGTCCACTGATTTAACTATGTATCACATATAAAAAATACCTTCACCACAACATCTAGACTGCTGTTTAACCAAACAAGTGGGCACCATAGCCTAGCCAAGTTGTAACAGTGGGGAATTATAACTCACCCCACCATTCTTTTGACATTATTTCTGTAAATGCTGACTCTGACCACTAGCGTGTTTGTATAAGAATCCTAGGAACTAACTTCAGAAGATCCAGACTCCAACACTCCAACATTCAGTCATCCTAGTTCTGGGAGATTTGCTGACCTTCAGCCATAAAAACAGATGATGATGACCAGGATGACATACACTAGACCATCACTTGACAGTTTCAAGATCCTTATGAGAATGTATTGTGTTGGTTTACATGTAAAGAACCTTTCAGCCCCTTCCCCTTTATTTCTTTGTTCTGCTTTTCCTCTCCCTTCTTATAAAAACCTCTGCCTGCACTGAGATGTTGAGATGGGCTTTGCAACAAGAGTCTCCCATATTCTCAGGTTACTGGCAATTGAATAAACCACTTTTCTTTTTTCATTAGCATCTGTTTGGCTTTCATGGTGATAGACAGCTGAACCTTGGTTCTGGTTACATTGTCATATAAAAGTAACCAGCACACTATTAATTTAAGGAATACAAATAGTGGATGAACACAGCAACGAAATTTCCTTTAGTGTCCCACGGCTATGCAGTTTGTTAAAATTTTTGTGTGGTTTATTTTCTTTCATAGTTATTAGCAAAGAACTTACTGAATATTGCCATTTTGAACTTACGTCTTAAAATATGTTTTTTAAAGAGTTTAACCTCGTTTTGGTAATCGAGATAGCTTTTTAACTATGTGTAACTGTTTATATTTGAAGGTGTTTAAATAGTATATGAAATATTTCATGAAATGTTTGGAGAAGAATGTTCCTGATTAGCATGTCTTCTTGGACACACTATTGACCCTATAAAAATTGCCACAAAAATGTCTTCATAATTAGTCAGCAACTTGCATGTCTCTTGCTCCAGATTAGACAGTGAAGGCTCTGAAGTGCTCCAAGAATCTGTGAAAGCTTTGATTCTCACAAAGTGGCAGGAACTAACTATTAGGTGCCTTTACCCTTTAGTAGACTTCAGCAGAGGTGCTGGTCAATCTCCAGCAGAAACGTGGCCTTGCTAGGATGCTAATTAGACCAGACATCCTTCCAGACAACCTTCGGACAAAGCTGGTGTTGCAAGGGCCGAGGCAAGCCGCCCACCGCTGAGAGGGCCAAGTCCCTTGCACAAAATTTGTGCAGCGGGCATCTAGTGAATATATAAATGTATGAGTTAAAGCACATCTAATGATGCATCTCATTTGCCTATGACACAGCCTAATGATTCACAGGCCTGAAGGCTTTTATGCTCCCTTTAGCTTGATACCCCAAATTGCCTCTGTTCGTACAAGAATCCCTTCTTGAGAGAACAGGTTCCATCTTCCAGAGTTCAGACACTGCCTGTCAGCTTAGCATGGTGTCAAGGACCAGGCTCTTCCTAGCCCTGTTCCTAGTCCCTTCGGGGGCTGGGCTGGCAGCAGGCACTGCTCTTCCTGGGAACAAAGATGAAAATCTGCTTCCTGGTCCTAGAGATGGGGCCCATCAAGACGAGCCTCTGGCTGGATGCCCTGGGTCTGTTTTGAAGCCCATCTGTCCCATTTTTGTCTCTGAGTTTCCAATCCTGACAGGTCCATTTGGCTATTCTGGTTCCTGTTCTGTATGGTTTTGTTTCCTGAGCATAGACCAGGATGATAGTATTGTGGCACGGCTGCCCTCAAATGAAGAAATCAAGAGAAGGTGCATGTTTGTCCTTGCCATGGAAGCCTCAAAATTTCAGTCTTGCATGAAAAGTAGTTTTATGGCCCTAACCGGTTTGGCTCAGTGGACTCAAGGGTCCCAGACTCAAGAAGCGTCGGCCTGCGGACTCAAGGGTCCCAGGTTCGATCCCGGTCAAGGGCATGTACCTTGCTTGCGGGCACATCCCCAGTAGGGAGTGTGCAGGAGGCAGCTGATCGATGTTCCTCTCTTATCGATGTTTCTAACTCTCTATCCCTCTCCCATCCTCTCTATAAAAAATCAATAAAATATATATTTTTTAAAAAGGAAAGTAGTTTTATGACACTAGTTTTCCAATGCTATCTTGAGCCAGGTCATTGCTTTTTTGGCAAATATTGATGCTGCCATTGTCGGGAATGGATTGGTCATTAAGAGGAGCTATAGCAATGACATGTATGCAGTGTGTGGTGACTTTTTTATTCCTGTCTCCAGTGAACTTAGAGGACAACTTCTAATTTACCTAAGCAATGTTCTGAGTAGGCAGCAAACAAACCTCCATGATATTTTGAAGGATGCAAAGGACATAAAATATTTAAGAAACTCTTGAAATCTCATATCCTATCAGAGTTGAAAATACTTTCATGGCTACTTAATCTACCGTCTCTTACATTAAAATTCGAGAACGTAAAGCCAAGTTAAAAGTTTTGCCCAGTGGTACTTAATGTAGTGATTAATTCAAGGCAGAGGAAGTGGGTTTGAATTCAGCTCTCCCTCTTATTAACTGTGTGATCTTGGGCAAGTTATTTAAGGTCTTTAAGCTTCAGTGTCCTCATCTATATGACAGGAGGTAATTATCTCCATCAAGCTTACAGACCTGTTATAAATTAAATGAGATAAGCTTGCCACTGGTTAGTGCACTTCAGTAAATAGCCGCTATTATGATGGAGGACAGGGAAGGGCAGGAACCAGTGTGCTCTCAGATGGGCTGCAAAAAAAGAAGACATTTTCAACAGGTGTCAGTGGTGGGTGAGGATGTTCCAGGAAGATGGGACACAAACAGAGGCAGGGGATTGAGGGTCATAATGATTTCATTGAGAGTAATCCAGCTTGGCTCTGTCCTGGATGCAGGAGTGCAAGAAGGGGGAGGCAAACTCGGAAAAAGTAGTTGAAACCTGATCATGGACCGTCTTGAATGCCAGGACATGGGATTTAAACTTCAATTATTAGTCTGAGAGGGGGAGAGAGGCCAATAGATAGATTGTGTGTGTGTGTGTGTGTGTGTGTGTGTGTGTGTGTGTGTGTATAAAAGAGAGAGACAGAGCGCTGGGCCAACAGAGCATATCTGGCTGATGATGTAGAGAAAGAGGAGGCCCTCTTTCTAAAAAGTGGAATTATGGGATGTCATTGGCAATGTATGTACAAATGGGCCTCTCTCCATCCTGGCAATTCTGAATACAAAAGTATTCAGAAACAATGGTTTAAAACTAACAAACTTCAAATTAGATCACCAAGATAGTACTAAAATGATTTTTAAAGTATAACATATTATGTCAGTGTGATCTCATTTTTTAAAACATTCATGTGTGAAAGCGTATGTCTTCATTGATAGAAGTTCAGAAAGAATTTAAACCAAAATGTCAACAATGGTTATCTTTGTGAAGTTGTGTCACAGGTGATTTTTTATTGTAGTAAAATGTACATAACTTAAATTTTACCATTGGAACCATTTTTTAAGTGTTCACATCTGTGTTATTAAGTACATTTCTCATTGTTGTGCAGCCATCACCATTATCCATATCTAGAACATAGATAATTTTTTAAAAATAATTGCTGTGATGCGGGAAATTATATCCTGTGTCAAGATCAGGACAGTTGGAATGAAAAGGAAGTACAGGAACTGACAGAAGGCCAAGTTGTCTAATACTTTTATTTACAGTTTTTTTATCCCCTTGGATTAGAGGTGCTTTTTCCTGAGATAAATTTGGCATGACAGGTTGATGGCAACTGGACTTTGGACGTGGGACCTGTAGGCTTTTGGTGGGCACCAGTTGATTATGTGAAATGGAAATTATGGCTGAACCACCAGATCCCTGAACGAGCTGGCGTTGACATGGTCGTACCACCTTCAGGAAACCAACAGTCTTAAATCTGGTTAAGGTTACATATCTGAGAAAAACACAGACAGAGACAGAAATCCTTGCAGTAGTAGCATATGGCTGACTGGGAGAGCCTTGCTTTGTTTTAGCATCAAGAAGCTCAACCTCAGCCCTAACCAGTTTGGCTCAGTGGATAGAGCGTCAGCCTGATGACTGAAGGGTCCCAGGCTCGATTCCGGTTAAGGTCATGTACCTTGGTTGTGGGCACATCCCCAGGGGAGGGTGTGCAGGAGGCAGCTGTTCGATGTTTCTCTCTCATCGATGTTTCTAACTCTCTATCCCTCTCCCTTCCTCTCTGTAAAAAAAAAAAAATCAATAAAATATTTTTAAAAAGCTCAACCTCAATTTTATGCTGAATATATTTGGATTCTCTGATATCCAAATTCCTTAACTCATAGGAGCCTTTGTTGCAAAACATTAACCAAAGGTCTCAAAGTAATAAAACAAAACTATTTTTTTTTCATTATCTGCAAGATACTCTCAATTATCTGTTTTAGATATGTAGGCCCCAGTGCCTCAGATCTAAAACAGAGAATTTGAGAGTATTTTATCATTTTTTTCCTCTCGTATATTCTGTCTTATTAGGTATATTTATTCCATAATGTGAACGCCAGATCTTCCCGTGAGATAAGAAAGGAAAACACTCCTTAAGGAAGCATCCTTCAATAAGAAACACATGGTTTTATTTTGGGACATTTCTAAGGTGCACCTCCTTTCAGCGGGCATTTAATGAATGCCTACCACAGGAAAGCACAGTTGCTCCCGTGGAGGCGAGAATGAATATGACGGGGTGTCTGCCCTCCAGGAGATCATAACTTAGTCCTTGGATTGTAGTAGAAGTAAATACACAAGTACACGTCCTCATACAAGGCCTGCTGGAGTGTGCGATTGAGACGTACACAGTTCTCGGGTGGGTGGAGTTCTTCGTGGGCAGGTGGCTAAGGAGCATCAGTAGGGATGAAGATGGCCTTGAACCTTGAAGGGGGGGGGTGACCTTGGTAAGGTGACTCTGCACAAAAGGGGTGTTTTCAATTGAAAGAATAGCTCGAGTCTAAGTGCGGAATGGGAGATGTACAGCATGGTGTTTGGATAATGTCTTATTGGGTCCTCCCAAAAGCAGAATTGGAGTCATTTACTGGGCGCTGATCCCAGGAAACATTAGTAGCGGGGTAAAGAAGGGAGGTGGGAAGGGAAAGAAATCAGTAAATGGTGTGTAGGAAGCCCATGAGGATCCTCTGAGGAGCTCTGAGAAGCTGTGTAACACACCTCAGAGTTACCCCAACTGAAGGCCGAGGAAGCCCCGTCGACAGCTCTCAGACTATCTTTGGATGAGGATTGTTTTTGGGGGTGCTGACGCTGGCCCTTAAGCTTGCCGTGCACAGGTGCAGTGTGCTTCTGTTGCTAGAATAAAATCTCAGGCAGTAGTTTCAGTGCTGTTGGTAGTTCGGGCCTTCAGCATGAACACAAGGAAGAGAATAGAATGTTGCGGTACCTCCATTAAATGAGTGGTCCCTGGTGGTGTCCATGGATGACACAGGAAGAGAAGACAGAGATAAAGTAGAATGCCATGCAGTGTCTCGGGAGTCGGTGAGAGGGAGAGTTTCAATAAGGAGGGAAAAGAATACGTTGCTAAAAGGATAGTAATAATTGTGCATTCAAGCCCCAAACCATCCTAATACGCGCTGACCGGAGAGGTGTAAGGGACAGGCTGGCTCTGTAAATTGGTTCTGGTTCTGGCCCTGTTACTAGCTAATTGTGTGACCTCAGATACCTGCCTTACCCTTTCAGGGCCGCAGGCCCCTGTGTGTACCATGAGGATGTTGTTTCAATCTCTCCCAGCACTGAAATGCAATTGGTATGGATCCAAAGATGTGGGTCTGACTCCTACCTCACTCACGACTTACTGTTTATTAAGCTCATAAGTGTATGGCATGTTAAACAGAGAAGTAATCTAATCCCACACTTAAATAAAGAGCTAATTTAAATTACTTTTGAAATTAAATGTCCATGGAATACATTTGGTGCGTCTAATAAATGAACTCTCCATCATTCCTCCCCTCCCCCACCCGTCCTCTGAACCTGCCCCTTTGTATGTTCTCTGTCAGCTGGTGTTCCTCCCTCTCATCTTGGGCTCGAGAACTGGAGGGCTGTTTTTATTTAGTGTTGGTTTATTTTTATCTATGGCTGTTTTGGAGCAGGAATTATAATGTATCCGTTTGCCTGACAGAGAATTTTACATGGAGCATGTGTTTGAAAGATTACTATAAGCAGTTGCTTCTGAAACAGTTTAATCTTGCTTTCCATAGTAATGAAAAATGAATAATCAAAAGCAGTAAATTATGTCTGGAAGATAATAAATACTTCTGAAGGCATTTTAGCACTGGCTGTGAATTATAGCTGACCCCTGAATGGGCGGCACAAGTATGACCAATTGGAACTCCACAGTGGGTGCCGGCCTTTTAATATCGGTCTTCAGCCGCTAGATTCACTTCATTGCTCCCTATCAGAACGTGGAGAATCTGCTGTCCATCTCAGTGATTTAAAACTAAAAATGACCTCTCATTCCAATTAGAGGAACCTGTGTTTAAAATGCCATAAAGCAGTCCTTGTCCCCTTCTGTCCCTTGACCAACACACAGACGGAAGTGGGCCTTGGTTAGGAAACATAAATAATAACAACAAAATTATTCTAGATCCAGCCACTATAGATGGGGGAACTCCTAAGGATGTATTTTATCCATAAAGAACCCCAGTAATTTCCTGGGTATGGACCCTACATAAATAAACTCTACAAAGATCTCTTAGAAATTTATTATTTCCTTCAGTTACCTACCTTCTGCAGGCACATTCATGACCTAGGGGGTTATTCTATAAATGATGTTTTGAAATGTAGTGCACCTCTTTAATCAGGCATTCGGTGCAGTATTGAAGTCCTGAAATAGTCTCTTTTTTTTAACGCAACATTTAGGACATATATTTGTGTACCTGTGATATTCAGATTGCTATGTGTTGTGCCACCAAAAAATAAATACATAAAACCAATACATTTATAGTCTCTCTCTGTCTTGAAGAAACTGAAAAATTACTTGACAAATGAAGACTTAATGCACTTTACAAAATAGCCGTCAGGCACAGACACCTGCAAGGCTGCTGGCAAAAGGCGTCCAGACATGACACTGGTCCAGCTCCTTCGCTGCGTGCATTTGCTGCATTTAATGTGTTTTCATGTGTTTCTGTCTGTTTGCTGCTCTGGTGCCGAGGGAGGCCATATTTTCACATTACTAAACCAAAAGCAGGATGCGTCTTCCTTCTCTGATGAAGCTTGACAGGGAATTGTCCCTGTCTTGTGTAGTAAGGAGAACCCCAAGCTACCCCTTTGAAGACCTCTGAGTGGAAACCAAGATGGCGGCATAGGTTAAACACCTAACCTGCAGCCGGGCACAACAATTTCAAAGGCACAACTAGAGGTCAGAACGGACATCGTCCAGAACCACAGGAGAGCTGGCGGACTGAAATGCCCACAGCTGGGGGGAAGGAGAAGGCCACGGGGACAATCGGGGGAGCCGTAAAAGCCTGAGGTATGGAGAAACTGGCGGAGACAGGAGCACGTGCGCCTGCGGGGAGGATGGAGCCGGAGAGGAAGGGGCGGCTGACGGCCTGGCCGGCATTCACTGGCAGGAAGGAGATAAAGGCTCCGGAGTGCGCTAAGCTCGGGCTCCAATTGCACTGAGCGCCAGTTCCGGGCGAAACCCAGGGAAGCCAGGCGCAGGCTGGGGGAATGAATCTGGGCTGTGGGGCGCAGGCACAGAGGAGCGGGGGAAGGCAGAGCTCCAGAGGCGCGCACGGGAAGGGGCGCAAAGGACGGACTGTTGCCTGCGCCACTGAACTGCCCTAGCGGGAAGGAGACATAAGCTCAGGACCGTGCTGAATCCCAGTTCCGACTGCACTGAACCCCAGTTCTGGGCGAAATCCTGGGAAGCCAGGCGCACGCTGGGGGAATGAATTTGGGCTGTGGTGGCGGAGGCACAGAGAAGCCGCGGCTCCAGACGCGCGCACTGGAAGGTGCGCAGAGGACGGACTTTTGCCTGCGCCACTGGGTGGCCCTGCTGGGAAGGAGACAGGGACGCCAGACTGCGCTGAGACCCAGTTCCAACTACACTGAAACCCAGTTCCAGGCGAGAATCTGGGAGTCCAGATTCATTAGGGGAGGGACTGGACTGTTTGGCAGTGGGCGAAACTCCAGGGCGCGTTTCTCTCAGAGGTGTTTGCAAGGAATACAGAGGGACACAGATGCAGGAGCCTCATAGGGCGGGGCTGACAGGAAGCCAAGGTTGTAGGCTCCACCCTGTAGCTCCGCCCCAGCCAAGCTGAGCAGAAGCTTTTTCTTGCTGAGTGCCTCAGGTAGTGGCTGACCCACACTACATTGGAGACCCAGAAACGAGGGCATCTAGTGGTTGGTGTGAGATGACACCAGATTTCAATCAATTGCATAAGGGAGGCATTCTACAGGCAGACTCAGTGAGCGCCAAGGCATTGCTGCATCAAGACCCAGCCCACAAACATGTCTCCTGCACAGCAACTCTTCCTATATAGACAAAGAGGGTCCTCACGGCCAATTGGCCTGGAGGACAATTCCTCCCAGTGACACCAACAACAATCAAGACTTAACTGTACAAAGGAGGACCAAGATGGAGACATAGGGCGGCAGCCTGATCGTTGCCTACCACAACAATATTGAGACTACGACGGGAGAGCAGAGCAGACACCAGCCAGAAAGACCGGGGGGCTGGCTGAGCAGATGCTCTACAACTAGAATAAAAGAGAGGGGTACGCAGGATGATGCTGATGCCGGTGACCCAAAGTCCACACTTTAAGAACTATGGCTCAGGCGACACAATGGCGGCCTGGAACGTGCTCGGCGCAGTTCCCCCGGCGGTCTCTGGCTGAGGGGACGGCTCCACTCGCTGCCGAGCACGGACAGACGAGCCCCTGGAAGACATGGGGTGGGAGACTCCGTGCTTGCTGACCTCCGAGTCCTTCAAGAATCTCAATGCCCCGAAGTGGCCAGGTGCGCACGCTCAGCGACCGGCCACCGTTGCAGACCCAAGGGCCGACGCAGCAACACTGGACCAGCCCACTGCCGTGCACCGGGCACACCGGAGCCTTGCCGAGCCCGCCGCCCAATGAGTTCTGCGGCAGCCACCCTGGAGCTCTGAGAAAATGACCGAAGGAATTGCTGAGAGGGAATTGACCAACAGGAATTGGGATCAAGAACACGAAACCCCGCTGAGACCCGAGTCCAGGCGAGCCTGCGAGCCTCTGGACTCAGATGAGGTCACACGCCTCTGGGTCTAGGTGAGGCCTCACGCCCCTGGGTTTGGGTGAGGCCACGCGCCCCTAGGTCCAGGTGAAGCTGGATTCCGGGTTCGGGTGAGGCCATGTGCCCCTGGGTCCGGGCGAATCTGAACCCTGGGTCCGGGTGAGGCCGTGGGCCCCTGGATCCGGGTAAGGCTGGGTCCTGAGTCCGGGTGAGGCCGTGCGCCCCTGGATCCGGGTGAGACCACGCAACCAGGGGTCTGAGAGAGGTAACGTCCCCCTGGGTCCGGGTGAAGCTGAACCCTGGGTCCGGGTGAGGCCGTGGGCCCCTGGATCCGGGTAAGGCTGGGTCCCGAGTCCGGGTGAGGCCGTGCGCCCCTGGATCCGGGTGAGACCACGCGACCAGGGGTCTGAGAGAGGTAACGCGCCCCTGGGTCCGGGTGGCTTCGTGCACCTAGGTCCAGGTGAGGCCACGTGCCCCTGGGTCTGAGAGAGGCCACGCACCCCTAGGTCCGGGCGAGACCATGTGTCCCTGGATCCAGGTGGGGCCTCGTGCACCTAGGCCCGGGTGGGGCCGCGTGCCCCTGGGTCTGGAGGAGGCCAAGCGCGCCTGGGTCCGGGTGAGGCCATGTGTCCCTGGATCCGGGTGAGGCCTCGTGCACCTAGGTCCGGGTGAGGCAATGTGCCCCTGGGTCTGGGAGAGGACAAGCGTCCCTGGGTCCGGGTGAAACCATGTGTCCCTGGATCCGGGTGAGGCCTCGTGCACCGAGGCCCGGGTGAGGCCACGTGCCCCTGGGTCTGGGAGAGGCCAAGCGTCCCTGGGTCCGGGTGAGACCTTGTGTCCCTAGATCCGGGTGAGGCCACGTGCCCCTTAGTCCGGGTGAAGCCGTGCCCCTGGGTCCGGCCGAGACCAAACCAGAGGGAGTCGGACCTCCGTTACCACCATTTGTCCACCATCCAGAGCTGAGGGGTCAGTGCTGATATGTACACATAAGGAACTGGTGGACATTGAAATTGGGTCTCAAAAGAACTGTTGGTCCAGAAAGAAACTCACTACAGACTGATTCATTTGCCTGTCAGCATAACTATTATTGCTTGTCTCACATTCAGTTCTCATAAGTATATATCTAGTGACATATGATCTCGCTCATCTAGGGGAAATGATGAACAACATAGACTGAGGAACAAGAACAGAACCAGAAGCAAGGAGGCATCGATCGGACTATCGGGCCTCAGAGGGAGGATAGGGGAGGGTGGGGGGAGGGGGAGAGTTCAACCAAAGGACTTGTATGCATGCATATGATCCTATCCAACGGTTAAGTTCAACAGGGAGTTGGGGCATGCGTGGGGAGGGGGGGGATGGGAATGGGGGGATGAGGACAAATATGTGACACCTTAATCAATAAAGAAATTTAAAAAGAAAAAAAAAAAAAAGACCTCTGAGTTTTTTGTAGGTGACCTATTAGCTGAGGTGCTTGACCTCACTGAACCTCAGCATCCTCTACAATTCAGATAACATTCCCCTTTTCTGTTTTAAAAAAATGTTTCTAATAACAAATGTAAAATAGAGAGAGAGAGAGAGCCTTTGAAAACTCAACAGTGGTAAAAACCTACCAGTAAGGAACTGTCTATTAGTCGATCTGTCAAAAAGTTGATTCCTCTTCTTTGTCTGTTATGATTCTCTAATTAATTGTAAACATGACCACGTGAAAGCTTTAGACAAGTAAATGTCCATGTCTTGTACATTGGCACCGTTTGTGTTTTCAAACCCAGAGATGTAATTCTGCAATCTCCTAAATCAGTGAAAGCAGAACCAAGTCAGCACACCAGTCTTCTGAGAGGCTCTTCTTGGTTTATTGTTTCTAAAAATAATCTTGCTTAATTTGGCACAGCTGTTGGGGAGCAAGGATGGGATGTCAGTAGCTGAAAGTCCCCGAGTGCCCTGTATCGTCAAAGGCTTGCAGAGCTACTGAGAAAATTCCTGGCATACGTGTTCAGTTCTAACAACTTAGCTTTTTTCTTTTAATTTTGTTTTTATAAAACGTTCAGATTCTCCTGGATTCTTTTGAACTGTTGCCAGCGGGAGATGTAAGTCCTGGACTTGGCCCGGAGAACTGATGTTGAAAACTAGAGATGGATAGCCATGTGGCCCCTTACACATGAGCGTTGTCCAGTGTACACTGCACGTCACCACGGCCAATCCAGCAGGAAGCATGTACTTTATTTTTGTTCTGAAACATTATATTTTGAGATATTTCCTGAAGGGCTTTGCAAGAAACCAATCCATTTTATGTGGGAAGAGGGCTATTTCCCAATGAGCTCTTTACTTTTATAATCTCTTGTTCCAAAGTGTCATGCTCTTGGCGGTGGTAGGAGGAGGAGGAGGAGGAAAGGGAGAAAAAGGAGGGAGAAGGGAGAGGAGGAAGAGAAAGAGCTCATAATGATATCCTTCAAATTGTTTATTATTTTATAATTTGCAAAGTGATTTTCTGTGTTTGTGTCTAATTTAACATTTGATGTCACAAGTGAAGAAATAGGTTTTCTTTGGAGGATGGGGAGAAGTAGAAACAGTTTTTTAAAGGTATCATTTCCTGTGTGTCATATATCTTTAAAAAAATGACAGGGCTAGAGGTTGAACTTTTGATTCAAAGTCTGATATTCTGATGCATTTTTTCTGCCAAACAATTTATCCCATATCTGCATTCATAGCTCTACATGTACAATGTGGAGTTTACAATGTGACCTAGTAGATTTGTAAAAGGCTTGAACCCCAGGGTCCTGCCCAGAATGAGTGCTATATTGAAATTTGATAAATAAAAATTTAATTATGGGAAGAAAAAAATGAAACATAGATAATTAGAGTTCATCTCTGACATAGTTGGAAAATGTCCACCGATTTCCTGAGAAGAAAAAGACTAATGATATTCATGAATATTATGGGGATAAAGTAATGCAAAATATAGTTGATATTATTTTCTTCGAAGCACACAGATTTTTAAGAATGGATGATTCATCTTTACAGAAGTCAGGTAAGAATGTCCAGTACATCCGATTGTGGCAGCTGTCAGTGCACAAGCCACGTCTCAATAGGAAATTAGCAGAAACTGCATAATTGAAATGTAATGACTGTACCCTTTCAGTGGCATCTGTCTTAGAAGGAAAACGTTCTGTCATTTTGATGGAACATAATAAAATCCAATAGCCACAAACTCTTACAGGCCAATTTGTGTGTTCCGCCCCACTCCCCAAATTCATGTATTGAAGTCCTAACCTCCTGTAATTTCAGAACGTGACTATTTGGAGATAGGGTCTTTAGAGCTAATTAAATGGAAACCAGGCCATTAGGTTTGACCCTAATGCAATATGACTGGTATCTTTATAAAAAGGGGGGAGATGGAGACACAGGTGCATACTGAGCGACAATAATGTGGAGACACGGGGAGAAGACAAACCTAGGACAGGGGCCTCAGAAGAAACCAACTTTGTTGACACCTTGATCTTGGACTTCCCAGCCTCCAGAACTGGGAGAACATAAAACCTGTTGTTGTTTTTAAGCCATCTAGTCTGTGGGACTTGGTTACAGCAGCCCTAGCAAACTACACTGTGTTAAGTCAGTAGCTCTCAAATCTGGCTGCATTTTAGAATCACTTTGGGTTTTTTGTTTCTTTTCAATAATATCAATGCTCAGGCTCCATCCCAGAACAGTGGCATCAGAATTGCTGCGGACAGACCCTGGATGGCTGTTTTTCAAAAAATGTCCAGGAGATCTTGGTACAGTTTCGGTTGAGAATTACTGATCTACATTGTCTTGCAGAAGATTTCCCAGCCAGTTCCTTTCAAGGAAGGAAAACAAATCTTCCACCCACTGGGTTGTTGAGGCTTATTAGTCACAGAGCAAAGGAAGACATGCCAGTGGGTCAGGAATGGTCCAATGTGGAGGATCCTTAGAATCATCTGGGCATCTATTTAAAAATGCAGATTCAGCCCTGCTGGTGTAGCTCAGTCATTTAATGTTGACCTATGAACCAGGAGGTCAGGGTTCGATGCCTGGTCAGGGCACATGCCAGGGTTGTGGGCTCGATCCCATGTGGGGCATGCAGGAAGCAGCCAATTAATGATTCTCTCATTATTGATATTTCTATCTCTCCCTTCCTCTTTGAAAACAATAAAAATATCTTTTTTAAAAAAATGCAAATCCGTAGACATTCTGATTGTATCTTTGGAGTTCTGGGATGGGGCAGGAGTTTATATGTTTAAGACAGTCTATAAGTGATTATGATGCTATTTTAGATTCAGAATGGCTTATTGTTTGTTTTTATGTGTAAATATGTATGTATGTAGGTGTATGTTATGTTTGTGTATGTATGTATATATATATGTATTGTCTTCAACAAGCAAGGAACTTATTTATATTCATAATTGTAAAACAACTCTGTGGTAATGCTGGTATCCCCATTTTACAGATGAAAAAATTGAGGCCAGGGCAGAGCTGTCAAGTAGCTAATCTAAAATCCTGGAGCCAAGAAGTCGTAGAGGCAGTTTAATTCTAGAGCCCTTGCTCTTAACAGTTATAAGTCTCTTCCAACCCTAAACTTACCCATCAGCTTCCCCATAAGCCCTTTTCTCGATTTTTTTCTTCTCTTTTAGACCTAATTCTAGCAAACTTGGCTTTTAGGTTTCCTAACCAATATCAAGTTAGAGCAGGTTTCCCAATCAAAAAATCAAGGTCAAAATTTATGAAATGGATATTTTAGGGTTATTGTCCCATTTACACAATTCTCTTATTTTCACTTATAAAAAAGTAATATAGTATGATTTTCTTGAATGTAGTGGGTTTCTGTAATAATCTTCTCATATAGTAAATTATAAAAATATCCATATGACCATAGCCTGTACTTATAAGCCTATCTTAATACAAACACTATTTCCATTTTGCCTACTATATTCTAGTCTTCAACCTTCTGGTATTTTCCTGTCATTGCAAATGGAGCATATATATTTTTTTATATGCAGTGTTTCACCTATGCAAAGACATTTTCTGTAGTTCTACGTGGGTCCAGATAGTCATCAGAGTAAATATCTTCAAATGGTTCTTTAAGTTGATATGTCTGGATTTGCAGCCACATATGTCTTAGCATTTTATCTCTTAAAAATAATCTAGGTTGTAGGTTTTTGAGGTTTGACAATTCTCTCTAACTCATCCCTAAATCTTTAGAGCTTGGCAAACTGCAGAACAAATTAGGTAGTCAATAAATGTTGATTGATTGAGCCGAAACCGGTTTGGCTCAGTAGATAGAGCGTCGGCCTGCGGACTGAAAGGTCCCAGGTTCGATTCCGGTCAAGGGCATGTACCTTGGTTGCGGGCACATCCCCAGTAGGGGTTGTGCAAGAGGCAGCTGATTGATATTTCTCTCTCATCGATGTTTCTAACTCTCTATCCCTCTCTCTTCCTCTCTGTAAAATATCAATAAAATATATTTTAAAAAAATAAAAATAAATGTTGATTGAATGTAGCATAATAATTGTTATCAACAATCTCTAACTGGAAATGCTATATACACATACAATGCATATAATATATATGTATATGGATACATACATACATATGTACTAGTATATGTTGTGGTTTCAGAGTTAAGTTGACTTACACTAAAGTCCTTACTACAATATTCACTCTCTAATTCACTTTGGCAACATTAATGGACCTCTCCTAGTCTTTTATTTTTCTATATAGTGAAGACAATAATATCAACTAGTAGGTGTAGATTAAATGACAAAATAAAGGAGGAATTCTTGAAGATGTGCCAGTATTGCCCAATAAATGCCCAATAACAGCTAAGCAATATTACAATTAAAATTCCATTTACCCCAGTCTGAAATATGGTAACGTACAAAGCAAGGTAACGTGTACACTGAGTGGCCAGATTATTATGATCTTTGAACACATAATAATCTGGCCACTCTGTGTGTGTGTGTGTGTGTGTGTGTATGTATGTGTGTGTGTGTGTATTAGAGGCCTGGTGCATGAATTTGTGCATGGGTGGTGTCTGGCCAGCCTGGCCAGGAGGAGGGGACATGGGCGGTTGGCCAGCCTGCCTGCTTGTCGAACTCTTGGTTGAGGGAACAATTTGCATATTAGCCTTTTATTATATACTAGTAGCCCATTTGCAGGAAGAATCCTGCAAGCGGCCGCTGCTGCCGCGTGCGCTGCCGCTGCCACCATGGTTGCAGCTGCTGCCCGCCCCTCTCCGCCCGCTCCGCCCCCCCGCCCCGCCCGGGCTTTCCCTCTGGCAGCCACCTTGCTTTCCGCTTTTCCTCCCTCTTCCTTCTAAGTTGTCTTCAGTCTTCACTCCTCCCTCCCTCAGCATATGCAAATTAACCACCATCTTTGTTGGGTAATTTGCATACCTGCCCTGATTGGCTGGTGGGCGTGGCTTTGGCTGATGGGCGTGGCTTGGGCATAGCAAAGGTGTGGTGAATTTGCATATTACTATTTTATTAGGTAGGGGGATATACATTGAGTGGCCAGATTATTATGCGTTCAGAGATCATAATAATCTGGCCACTCGGTGTATATGCAGGTACAATGAGAATAAGATGCAGTGAATTTCCCTAGTCTTTTTTGGAAATAGACAAAACCACACTTCTTTTGCTGAATATGGACAAGAGTTTCCTGTGTAAATTGCCAGAACAAGTGTCTTCAGGTAAGCAAGTCCATCTGCCACAGTGAGCCAGGACCAGGAGTCAGGGACGTAGAAACATTTCTGGAAGGAGAGTGGAAAGAAAAGAACCATAAAGGCTTCTTTTAGTCAAAGCTAATCCTGTGAACAGTGGGAAAGGGAGCATAGGCTTGCCTAGAGCGCTTATACCTTGGAAGAGGGTGGATGCTGAGTAAAATCTTGCAAACACAGGGACAGGTAGGCAAGGTCAAGAATGAAGTTCAAATTGACTTGGAGTTTTAAAAGCTCATTTCAGAGCTAGGGGGAGAACTTATGGGAGATGGCCAAATGAAGTCACTTGGGACAATGGCCTGGGCTCAGCTCTTGGCTTAGCCACTAATTAGTTGTATGACCTTGGGCAAGTCCTTTTGCTTTTCTGTGGTTAGTTCCCTTACTTAATACAGTGGGGGTAAAATAGCACTTACCTTCTAGGGTTATTGTGGAGATTGAGGAAATTAATTTATGAAAGTGCTTGGAATAATAATATGGCAAAAAGTACGCATTCAGTAAATGTTAGCTATCATAATCTACCTAACCCCAGAGGTATGAATGGGCACTTCTTCTCTTGCTAAGGCTTCCAACCCCTCTTTTTTCATGATTGTACCTGGATTTGTCTGCTTTTCCATTTAAAAGATGACTCTGAAGGTTTCTGGTTTTCTGGGGGCAGATACATATATGGCATTATGAATTCTAAGTCCTGAGCTTGTTCTGTTATTAAAGTCATGGAAATAGTTGATTTTTATATTAAGAATTGTTTACCATCTTTATTAATCTGTAAAATGCAAAATCTGCATTCGGATAGGCATGAGTAGTACAGAATACATTTTCCAGGCAGAACAAAAAGTCTGTAAACGGCCCACATATTTCTGAAGTTAGCACATGGTCTAGTTTTTTAGCAAAGGTGTTTGTTTAGGATTCAAATTGTGTGTCTTGTTCTCTGTGCTAAATTCCTTTAACCACAGCTGGAGTTTTTGGTAGGTCTGGACTCCCTCCCATGCTCACTAATTTATTGTCCTTGTTGCCTGGGGAAAGTGTGCTGGGAAAACAGAACTCTGCTCTCCCGCCTTCTTCTCCCTGCTCCTTTGCATTCAGAGTCTCTGGGATTTCACTTGTCACTAAGCCCAGTTTATCACCACTGATCTCTGGATTCTGCTAAGATGTTCATGCTGTTACTGCAAAATGTACTACAAGGCTCACAGATGTTTCTACCCAGGTAGTTCCCAAGGGCAGCATGTGGTTGCTCAGGTGACAGTCCCTGTCTTAAGTCTGGAGATGTGTGTGGCTGGCTGGCACACTATGGCACTGGCCCCAATCGGGTCAACAGTTCGTAGAGGGTATGAAATTTCGAGTTGGCCAGCAGTTAGTGAAATCTTTCAATGGACTGGGCTCAATCCTAGGCGGCTTCAGATAAGTCCTCTTACCCCTCACGACATCCTGATGTCTATTTTGCAGATTCTTGGGAATGCCCGAGTGGGTCACTCCTCTCAGCCTGAGTTCTGAACAATTTGAGAAATAAAGCAAAAGAGCAAAGATGGAGGCCAGAACTCGTCTTTATTGTAGAGATGCTGAGTTGGCGGTCATAGGCTGTTGTCATAGCCAAATGAGCTTGCAAAGACTTAATCCCAGAATTAGGCAGATGTGCACACCAGTTACTAGTATAACGGCAATGGAAGCTTCCTTACCTGGACCCTGGGCCCCAGCAGCATCTGAGCCCTGGAGGGCAGTGGCATTGGGCTTCTCTGAGGGTAGCTCAGTCCCCAGAGGAAACAGTGTGGAGCTGAGGGAGTGCACCTCGTTGTTCTTCCCGAATGGACTAAACCAAGGAGCCACCCCCTCCTAGGGATGAACGGAATGCATTAAGTGTTGGAGAGAGGCAGAGGTTGTTTAGGGGAAATACATCCTCCTGAAAGCAGTGGAGGGTCAAGTTCAGATGAGGAAATGGAGGTAGAGAGAAACAACTTGCAGAGGCTTCACCATCTCCGTAGCTGTGGAGCTAAACTTTGAATACAGTCTTTCCACTCTTCCAACTTAGGCTGAGTTAGAGCTTTTCTCCAAATTGAAACACCGGTATTTTGACATAGGAAAGATCTATGAAAGGTCATTCATCCTCTGGAATCCAAAATAAGGTTTTCCATAAGCTAAACCTAGTGGCGACACAGGTATTTCCTCCCTTAGGTTGGCTAACTTTTGCTCTTACCAGTCTGTTGAAAGCGCTAGAGACCTTATCTTTCACGACACAGCTCACTACCTTCTCATGACGTTATCCTGGCCAGTGGACTTTTCCCTCTCAAAACTGCCTCTGACCTGGTCCATGAAAACCACGCCTGGGAAACTTGCGTTTAGACCACAGACTACTTGGAAACCAGCTTCCTTTCCAATGTCTCGTCTTCCTAGCCTCAATCGCCTCCTTCTCCAGAGGGGAATGGGGCCCCAGCCCCAGGAGACTGTGACAACCATCTCCGCACCTCCTACCTGACCTGCTGTACCCAGCGTTGGCAGACCAGTAGAGGGCCCATTATCTGTCTTAAGGCCTTGTTTTTAAAACACTCTCCTCCTTTCAAATATGATTATGATGATGTTTAATATTTAAACATTTTAATTGCAATCTTTAAACTTTTGCCTTTGGATAGACCCTGCTATCCAAATGTATCACATTCAGAACTTGGCTTCCTTATGGCTGTGTATATGGAGGGATTTATGGGTGCAATTCCCATAGGAGGCTTCCTGGAAGATTCCTATGAATGAGCTAGATAAAGAGCCAAAAGGAGACACAGTATCACAGTCTGGTTCCCATGAGACCTTATGAACCACATATGGCTGGAAATAATTAGCAGCAGCAAGATTTGGGAAGTAGGAGGGAAAAAGTTAATCTTGTACTCAGAGTTAGACGCAGGAATTTAGAATTGTGTCTCTTCCGGGTGAATTAGAAGTTAAAGTTCAGAAGCCATGAAATCCCAAAGTCTACTTATCTCCAAAATAGCAATTTTAGGAACCAAAATATCCTTTGCCTTTGTGGCTCTGCTAAACGGATCATATGGTCAATTTATAGGTTGGAAAGACTGTATGGAAAGAGTGGGAAGACTGTATTCAAAGTTTAGCTCCACAGCTGAGATGGTGAAGCCTCTGCAAGTTGTTTCTCTGTACCTCCATTTCCTCAGAATATTATTCACTGTATATATTTGCATTGTTTTGGTAATAAATAGTCTTTCAGTATGGCTAGTTGTAGTTAAAATATGAAAATGCTGTAAACTTGGGCTTCCAGACATGGGTTCCACAAGAAATTTAGACATAGAATCCTGATCCTTGCTGGCCAGATTCATGAAATATATCCTGGAGATATTTTTTCCTAAAAATTATAGAACAGATTTTATTTAAAACTAGAGGTCCACTGCACAAAATTCGTGCAAGGGTAAGGTCTCCAGTGGCTGCCAGCTGCCAGCCAGGGCCTTCCTTTGTTCCACGCCTCCGCCTGGTGGTTAGTGCATGTCATTGCGAGCTATCGAACTCCCGGTTGGTCCAACTCCTGAGGGGACATTTTGTATATTAGGCTTTTATATATATAGACTAGAGGCCTGATGCATGAAATTCAAGCAAGGGTAGACCTTCGCAGCCCCAGCTGCCTCATGGCCCCACCTCCCACACACACCCGTCTTGGCCTAGCGCTGCCTGCGTCAGCCCTGGTTCCATGGAGCCCCTCGATTAATTGGCCTACAGAGTGGCCTGGGCCTCTCTCTTTGGGGTGATCGTGGAGTGCCCCCCCCCCCCATCAATCATCCCCCCGGCCCATGTCCTGGGCCTCCCTCTGCAGGGCAATGGATCATGGGCCCCCCTTCTACCTCGCATCAATCACCCTGTAGAGGGTGGCCTGGGCCTCTCTCTGCGGAGCAGTTGTGGGGCAATAGCGGGCCCCCCGACCAATCGCATCACACCTGCCTTGGCTGGCCTGACGCCAGTGCGTGTGTCATAGCGTGACAGTCTGGAAGGTCTTCTGAATGGTCATTCTGCTGTTTGGTCGATTTGCACTTTTATTATTATAGATTATACAAAGCACTTTTTCTCTTTTTCTTCTTCATGTTGCCCTGGCTGAAACCTTGGTGGGTGAGCAGGAAGTTTAAGTGGTTTTGCAAAGTGACTCCACAAGCACCTACCTGTCTACAAGAGGCTGTAGCTTTGAGGGACCCCTGGAAAGAGAATCCCCCTCCCCTCTTGTGTTTCCTCTTTATGGCCAGGTCATTGGGCGGTCACTCTGGGGGAGTTTATCCTAAGCAATTTAATTTGGGTTGTGAAACTAGTGACCCTTCAGCGGCGCTCCATGAATGAGGTTGTAACCAGCCTTCCATAACAAGCCCTGTCTCGGTTTCCCTTGAGTTAGCATTATTCTTCGGACTGTCAAATCTGCACCTTTGGATGTTTCTGTGACCTTGAAAATTAGAATAATTACGTTTCCTCTGGCACAGTGGGACTCAATATGCGTAATTAACAGCAGCAACATTCCCTGGAGATCAAATTTATGGAAGACATTAAAGGAGGAAAGAAGAAAACCTTTTTGAATGAGAGGAAGTGAACATTAGTTATGTGAGCATGGCCATTTTTGGATGTTTCTTATCATAGGTATGTAGATATTCCTCTGAAATTTAATACTGCATTTTCCCTTTATTTTTCTTGGTAGCACCAGCCACATGAAACGGGGGGAAGTGAATAGTGGCAACTCAATGAATGAACAGGGACAAGAACTAAAAAACACCTTTATACGAGAGATAAAAGTTAGTTTCAGGCTACATTAAGTTTTCTGCTGCAAAAAGAACTTAAGACCACGATGTTGTGTATGTTCATTTTATGTTCCTAATCTGTGACAGTGCCTAGCATAGGTTGGTCACAAGTAGAAGCCTAAAGAATGTGCAACATATGATTTTGAGTGCATGTCTTTTTAACACTTCTCCAAACAACTCTGATGCTTTTTAGCATTGTTTTCTCTGAAATTTTCTTTAAGTGCATATAGATACATAGACTGATAGATGAGAGAGTGAGAGCAAGAGTGAAAGAGGCTGAGAAAGAGAGGATAGAACAATCTCCTTAGGAAACAGTTCTGTCTGTCTATTGATTGCTCTGGATTTGGGTGTATGCTTTCAGCCAGTGGGAGCTTAAAGAGCAGGCAGTAGATACACTCTCAACCAATGACATTAGCATTCTATCTGGAAATGCTCTCTGCTAGTGAGCTCTTGTAATGGCGTGTTTGTCCTCTGGCCTAATCTGGCCTTTATTTCATGTTGTTAGAATTACTGCCATAAGATATGCAAATGATAGTGTGTCTGATTGCCCCCAAAGATAAAGAAAGAGTATCAATCTAGCTGTAAACACATGGATTTTACAGTGACTTCAGACAGACACCTCCAAGGAAATGATTTAGGCAAGTAGTAGAGACCAACAGATGACTGTAGATAAATGGAAGTCCTTTGTCCTTATGAAGAGCATTATAAGCATCTTTGCCACTGAGGAGGTTGATCGATAACCTATTTGGTAAAGAATGTGGCAGAGAAGAGGTTTTCTGAAAGGCTCTGGACTGCCAAAGTAGGGTTGGTGTTATAATGACCTGAATAGTGTGATTTAGTTAGTGCTCAATGGAACAACAAGCATATATTCTTTCCTTGATAGAAATGACTACAAAGAGGGCAGGGGGATTAACTGCTAAACATCCATCATGACAATTCTAAGTTGATATCTCTGTTTTTGTTACTGGTCTTTACCCATTACCGCTCACATTATTGGCCATTAGCGTCTCTTCTCTTCTACAGTAAGTCAGTATTGAGAGGATCTGAATGCTGAGAAGTTAACCAAAAGATGTTCTTAGGGCTTGGATTCAGTGAGTGGGTCATAGTAAGACAGATTATTGCTCAAATGCTGCTTTTCATACTGTTCATTAATAAAACCAAATGCCATAAGTTAAATACTCATCATGTATTATTACGTACTACGTCCTCTGTATTTTAGGCCAGACCGAATGGTCTATTTCTCTTTCTTAGGGTCTTTTGGTTGGGCTAGTCACACTCCAAAATCTCTGGTCCAAGTAGAAGACATATTTTTGTACTGCTCCAGATTTTTAAGACTAGAGTCATTTCCCAAAACTTTTTTTTTGGGGAAAAATAAGTCCTATATGGTCCTCAAAAAACAATAAAAAAGAATGCAATTATTGTGTGATCAAATAAATCTGAGAAACACTGGCCACTTACCTTCTTTGAGAATCAGATTCCAGATAAATATAGAGTAGAATTCTGAGGAGTCCTGGACCAAACATTTTGCTTTATTTAAACTTAAGCTTTAACTAACTGTATTCAACATGATAATAACTATTCTAAATAGCTAACATTTATTGAGGAACTCTTTTGTCCTGGGCGTAATTTTATTGCCTACCCTGCTTTTGTTTCATTATAACACCTTGTGTGGTGAAGGCCTGGGGAGGGGAATGGCGTTAATGGGGGGGTGGGGAGAGGGACATCTGTAATACTTTCAACAATAAAGATAAATTAAAATATATATGACACGTGAAACCATCAAATAATAGGTACTTAAGGACAACAAATGATATACACCCATGTATGATTTGTGGACCTCATGGTCTACAATAGCACTGTCCAATAGGCATATTGCCAACAACATACGTCATTTTAAATTTTCTAGTAAAAAGGGTAAGAAAAAGGTGAAAATAGTTTTAATAGGATATTCTATGAACTCACTACATCCAAAATATAAAAGTTAGTAATAACACACTTTACTTTTTTTTTTTTCCTACTAAGTCTTTGAAATCCCGGGCATAATTTATACTTGCAACACATCTCAATTCACACTAGCTTTATTTCAAGAACTCGGTAGCCACATGTGACTAGTGACTCATATTCTGGATAGTGCAGGTCCATCCCAAGATGACCTCCTGGGAGAATCTCCCCTGCCCTTCCTTCCAGGAGTGTGGTGCATCCAGTTCTCATTTGTCCCCAACATCATCTTTCGCCCCTGTGAGTCCGTTAGTAGAAGATATTTAGTCGTATATTTGTGTTTCTTCGATGTTTGCTTCACTCAGCTCCAGTTTCCTTCAGGTTTACTCAATGGAGAGGGAACACAGTTGATGGAAGTCTTTATGAATTACTGAAATTCAACAGGAAGGTATATAGAAACCTTCTTTAACCTTGTCAGGATAAAATTTAATTTTGTTTAGGATAGGTTCTTGAGTTGACCTGGTGTGTATTGAAACCCTGGTAGGAATGTGGATGTAGTAGAAGAATGGTGTTGAGACCCATTAGTTAGAACACTGGACTAGTCTTTGAGGGCAAGAGAAATTTCAATAGAGTGTAAGTTGAATAGATATGGGTGCATGTGTTTATTAGGAAGTAGATAATAAGAGTAATACTTAACATACCTTTAGTGTTTTCCATGTACCAAGCCCTATTTAATATGCATTATCTCCTTTAATCCTTACCATTCTGTGTATTGCCTCCTTATATAGAGGAGGAAAAGAAGGCTTAGGCAGTTTAGAAAAATTTGACTAAGGTTCCACATTGTCAGTTCTGCTCAATGCTGGAGCCCATGCTGTTATAGAACGTGGGATTCCCATATGCTCTCCATCTGAGAATCCTCTCCTTCTGGATTCAGTCAAGATTGGACACAGTCAGGGTGGGTGGCTGCACATGTATATGTCCTTTGGGAGAAGAGCACTGAATATCCATGACACCTGGTGTCCACATACTTCCTTCAGTTCCGTGAGTGTGCAGATCATAGCATTTCTAGTTTAAACCTTGGCGGATAATTTGAACATAGTCCTGGAGACTCAAGATTGTTCTCTGGGCCTTGGCTGGGTGGTTTGGTTGGTTGGAGCATTGTCCCATACACAAAACGGTTGTGGATACAATTCCCGGTCAGGGCACATACATAGGTTGCAGGTTTGCAAGTTTGATCCCTGGTTGGGGTACATACCAGAGGCAATGGATAGATGTTTCTCACATGGATGTTTCACTCTCTCCCTCCCTCCCTCTATTTCTCTCTCCCTCTCTCTATAATCAATAAACATATCCTCGGGCGAGGGTTAAAAAAAAAAGATCTTTGTTCTCTGGGTATAGCTTCAATTTACCCACACCTTGCAATTTCAACATGATGACTCTCTCTGCTCCCAGAAATTGAGGCTCTGACAAGCTCCTGCTGCAGTCACTTCATTAATCTTACTCTGCCAGGACACCTGTTCACTACTGTGCGGTGTCTGCTGATATCATATGGTAATTATGTTGTTAATTCATGGGCTGATGTTTTCCAGGCTGAAGCATGGCTTCCTGTAGGTAGTGATCTGGGAAATCAAATCAAGAAGGCAAGGAAAACATTGACAATTGTCTGCTTCTACTAGCTTGGTTATATGATATCATTTTGGGTGGAAAGAATGTCATTTGGTAAATATAGTCTTTTTCATTGGGCTGCTACTCAGCAGAAATTCCATTCATTGAAGGGTGGGATAAAACATAAACTCTTGAGTGAAATTTAACTGGACCTAAATCCTAGCTCCACTCCTTATTTTGAGATCTTGAAGTTACTTAAGCTTTTAGAGTCCTCTTCTACATGATGGAATAAGGAGCCAGTATTAAAAAACACAAACTCTTCACCCAATAAAAAGCACTCAATATATGTTAACTTTTTTAGCAAATGTATATAGATACTTATTGTTAACTTACTAGTAGCAACATAGAAAAGCTCCTTAAAGTAGTACTCTAGGTATTTTTTGGTAATAAGAGTAAATAAATAAGTGGAAAGAAGATAGAGGGATGTTACAGGTGGGGGAGCAAGCTGCATATGTGGCTTGAGTCCTTGAACTCTGAGAATTTGCAAACGAGATTTTTGCTTTCAGTTCCATGTAATGATTTCAGAAGGACTTCAACTAGAATCTTGGCTTTACTACTTTTTAACTCAGTGACCCTGGCAAATTCCTCAACCACTTGGTTTCTTCATCTATAAAGATGCAGATAAACATAGTACTTACATCATAGGGTCACAGTGGGAATTAAATAAGTAAAACATCAAATGCCTAAAATAGTGCCTGGCTCATGGTAAATACTCAGGAGAAATTAGCTCTTGTTCACAATAATGAACAATATTCTGGAGTGTATAGGTTACTTAAAGAGGCAGATCTTGCACATGAAATAATTAGTAATCTCTGATTCATTGCCACATGTGTGGTATAACCTGTAGTTCAGAAGAGTGATTTCTAATCTTCTCATCTACTAGTACCTCCTCATCATTCCCTACTCAAATGACTTAAAAGAAAAAGTACAACAGCACCACAAATACGTCTATTTATGTTTTCTTATTGTAAAAGCAATGTATGGACATTGTAGGCAAATTATAAAATATAGATAAGCAAGGTGAAGGGGGAAATGAAACCCATCATCACACCACTCAGAGATAAATATGCTCAATACCTCGATGTATGTTATATAACTTTTCATCTTTGTCCTAATGTATGTATATACAAACGTTCTAAAAATAGAATTACACTATCCATATTGTTTGCAACTATTTTTGGACTTCTTCGTGAATATTGTTACCCATTAATAAATGTTTCTCAACAATAATTTCTAAATGACTAAACACTATTCTGTTGTATGGTTATGCTATAATTCACTCAGCCAATCCCCGGTGCTGGACATTTAGGAGCTGTCCTTTGTGGGTGAGTGTGCCATGGCAAACATCACTCTGATGGGACTACCTTGTACTGACCTGGTTGGCGTGCAGCCTGGGAAAGTGTTTTTGCTTGATCTTAACTTCTGAGGAAAGAGGATAGGCATGGGTCTGTCGCTAGGAGGTAAGGGCAGAGGTGGACCTGCTGTCCACTTACCGGGCAGATGGAGGTGCAGGAGTGAGGCAGTCCCAGGCAGCAAACCTTAGAGTGGAGGGAAAATGCGGTAGAATTCAGGTATAGGAGAGGACAGGTAAGGCGAGCAAATCCGAGCCCACAGGCCCTGCAGAGGAAGCCGAGGAAGAACCCTGTTAACAGGTCTCTGCAGGGCTGGCCCCTGAGCCCATTTCCCTTTGGGTCTGCGAACCTCTATCCTAAGAGGTCAGAGAAGTGCCAAAAGCTCTGTGAGCTGGGATACCAGGAAAACCTTGAAACCGATGTTTTGGATAATAAATAAAAATAAACAGGTTGGTGCCCTGGCTGGGTGGCTCAGTTGGTTGGAACAGGAGTCGGCAAACTCATTAGTCAACAGAGCCAACTATCAACAGTACAACGATTGAAATTTCTTTTGAGAGCCAAATTTTTAAAACTTAAACTTCTTCTAACGCCACTTCTTCAAAATAGACTCGCCCAGGCCGTGGTATTTTGTGGAAGAGCCACACTCCAGGGGCCAAAGAGCCGCATGTGGCTTGCGAGCTGTGGTTTGCCGACCACTGGGTTGGAACATCCCATACACCAAAAGGTCGCAGGTTCAATTCCCGATCAGGACACATACCTAAGCTATGGGTTTGATCCCTGGTTGGGGCTCATACAAGAGGCAACCGTTCAATGTTTCTCTCTACCTCCCCCTTCCTCTCTCTAAAAACCAATACAAACATCTCCTCGGTTGAGGATTAATTAAAACAAAACAAAACAGAAAAAAACAGGTAGAGAGGAAATGCAAGATTGCCTGAAAAGGTCAAGTAGCATGTGTGGTCAGGTGAGGCTTGGTCCCATGAGCTCTGAGAAGCTAGCAGTACCATGTCATGGTTGGGATCACTCTGGGGAGCGTGTGGTAACTGCCTGCGAGTTGCCTTGCAAAGAGGACCCTGGCCCACGTTAGTTGCCCAGAGAAACGGAGAAGAAAAGCTGATCAGTGAACATCAATGGATAGCCTTACCTTAAAATATAACCCATGGAAAATGACTTCTCCAAATCAGTCTAACTTCAAAGAATAAGATTGTATTGAATGTAATTACACATTAAAATAAACTAAAACTTCTTTGACCACTGGGTCAAAATTAAGCCAGCAGTCTCCCTGCCTCTCACCTGACTAGTGGCCGAGAAAAAAAGCATCACCTTTCTCATCAAAGCGTCCTACTTATAACTAGATGAAAATCTCTCATTTTCTCTAATGTATCACTTATTTTGGGGTGGTTTCTGATTTTCCTTTTCCTTCTATGGTAAGCAGTGCTATCAGGAGACTGTGGTATTCCAGCTTGGTTATTTTAAATATTTTAACTAATGGAATTTTATTATATTTTTGCCTTGGGGACTCGCAGCGCTGAGCAGAACTATACAGGGCTAACTGATAAATAATAAATGCCATAATGTCCATTAATCTATATTTGGAAGCAGTGTTTCCTTGCTTTTTGCAGGTTCTGGCATGTGCTTGTACTCTGTGTATGTAGGTTAGGTAGCTGCACTTGGCATAGATTCATTTTCTTTACATTTTCAGAACCGGTAACATATATTTTTCTCTACCACTTGCTCAGTAGGGAAGAGTGTTCATATTACTAATGAGATCCAGCTTGTTTTCTGTAAGTTGCCATGAAACTGAGAAACCCAGTGCTGTTATCTGCACCCCCTTATTTCTGCCATTCCCCTTTTCAGCTATAGCAGTGACCTTCCCTTATGTCCATTACCTGCTCAATTTCCAAAATGGTGTGGGCCATTGTGACTGTCATTTTTAGGTGAAATGACCTTCTATTGGCTTCTCCAGAGATGTGTATCTGTTGACCTTTTTAGCTTGTGGTACACCAGGGAGAGAAATGACAAGAGGCAGCACCATTCTGCGTAGTCTTGGGTCTGGGCAGGCTGACATCAGTCCTTCAGAGAGCACCGGAGTCCTTGCTCTGATCCCATCAGAGTTTGGCTCATTGCCTTCATTCAGCAACATTCATTCGCCAACACTGTACGTGCCTTCCAGGGGCCAAGCCCAGGCACTTCATAACTTGCTAAATTTGAATTTAGGCAACATTGTGACTATTTCCTATAATGTGTTAAGACAGTTGATTATATTTCCCCACATCAAAAAGGCATCCGTTGACAACTGAAATGCAGACAGCCCTGTGTTTCAGTCTTGTGACCATTCCTGCTGAGGTGCAATCGGCCCACCTGTCCGAACACCTGTTAGAGCACAACTCCCGAAGGCCCGGTGGCTGAATGAGGCGGCATTGGTGCGTGTGCGTGCAGTAGGATGGGTGCTCAACCTTCAGAGACTGTGGCTTCAGAACCATTGCCGGCACAACGGAGGGTTTGGTGCATCTCCTCACCCTTGGCTCTGAAAGCTGCTCCATTGGTGTTCTGGAGCCAAAAGACAACGAAGAGAATGAATAACGGAAGGAAGGAGCTGCTTTGGGTGCCTGGTTCTGCTCCTTGCCACCTTTGTAGCTTGGGCAAATCCCAACCTGTCCCTCTCCTAGAGTTCTTTTTTAGAATCCTATATAATAAAGAGGTAATATGCAAATTGACCATCACTCCAAGACATAAGATGGCCACCCCCATGTGGTCAAAGATGCCTGCCCCCATGTGGACACAAGATGGCTGCCACAAGATGGCCAGCAGGGGAGGGCAGTAGTGGGCGATCAGGACTGCAGGGGAGGGCAGTTAGGGGTGACCGGGCTGGCAGGGGAGGACAGTTGGAGGCAACCAGGCCTACAGGGGAGGACAGTTGGGGGGGGGGGGGGGGGGAGGGCCAGGCCGGCAGGGGAGGGCAGTTGGGGGCAATCGGGCCAGCAGGGGGGCAGTTAGGCATCAGGCTGGCAGGGGAGTGGTTAGGGGGTGATCAGGCTGGCAGGCAGAAGCGGTTAGGGGCAATCAGGCAGGCAGGCAGGCGAGTGGTTGGGAGCCAGCAGTCCTGGATTGTGGGAGGGCAGTCGGACATCTCTCAAGGGGTTCCAGATTGGAGAGGGTGCAAGCTGGGCGGAGGGACACACACCCCCATGCACAAATTTCGTGCACCAGGCCTCTAGTACAGTAATAGCATTCCATGTGTGCCTACCTTCTTTTTGTTGTTGTTATTTGTTTGTTTGTTTGTTTGTCCTCACCTGAGGATATTTTTCCATTGATTTTTAGAGAGAGTGTAAGGGATGGGGAGACACAGATAGAGAGAAACATCAATGTGAGATTCACTTTGCTTTTTGCACATTTCCCAACCAGGGCTGGGGATCAAGCCTGCAACCAAGGTAGAGGTACGGTGCCCTGAAACGGAATCAAATACTGGACTCTTCAGTCCACTGGCTAGGCTGTACCTACCTTCTGGGCTGTTGTCAGGTTCCATTAAATAAGCTCCTCACATTCCTTGAAGCTCTCTCTAACTAGACTGTCTATGCCCCAAGCAGAGGAAGTGCTGGGAAGTATTGGATGATAGGATGAGTGTAAAGTTCTACATGGATAATTTTGGTCAAAACTTTTCCAATCTGAGCAGATGGGACCTCATTCACTTCCTGCTCATTTGAAAGTACAGCAGTTGCCTCACTTGGCTAATTGGGGGAACAGCCAAGAGTGGTTTGGTGTCATCTATCTGCCAACATCAAACCCATGTTTCCCTGGGGATCACGAACGGGAATCTAGCTGTTGTAGGACATGATGTGTTCTTGCCATTGGTTCAGATGCTAGTTAATCTTTAACTTTGCCTGCCTTGTCTACATGCCTAGAGCTCCTTTGAAATGTAATATCAAGGGACAGGAGCTATGGTTAGTGCAAAACAAAGAAAAAATACGTTTTCTTTTGTTTTGTCTTTAGCGCAGGGTGTGTTGTTGCCAGAGCCCCATTTCTTAGCCACTTTTACAAAGCAGCTGTTCTGTCTTCTTTTTTTACCTCCAGTGATTCCTTCCTCTGACATTTGGGCACAGCTTAACTTTAGCAATGCTCTGTAAAACGAGTCTTGGGAAATGGATTTTGTATCTCTTTCAGAGGTAAGAGGAATGGAGGCATAAATACTGAATCCACATATTAAAAAGAGGGTAGATAATTAAGTTCTTGTCTGTTCTCCGGACACTTGTTGACGTGTTTGTTTTATCTGGCGAATGAGTGATGTTTTTCCAAGGAAGGCGCCGTGTGGGAAATCAGATCTCTACTGAAGCGTAGCCCTGATCCCCGCGTGGTCGTGTTCTGCATGGGTCCAGCTCTAACCCACGGGCATGCAGCAGGGCCAGACTGATTTGCAGCTGTCAGAACCACACAAATGAACAGGCTGGGAGTGCTGCTTTCGTATCTGTGACCATGTGTGTTAGTTTGGATTTCACTTCTGTAAGAGTGGTGTTTTAGCAGGCCAGAGAACATTCGTATGAGATTGGAAACTTGCTGAAAACAGTAGGGGAAAGTATGATTCCATGCTTGTGGCGCAGTGACCAATAGTTTGCGACCAGTGCAAAGCCACCATTGCTTATAGAACAAATAGATGAAATTTAGAACCACACTGCAAGGCAGTGTCCTGTATGCTCTGCAGAAACATGCTCATTCGCAGGCAAAACACACGTACCCGGTATCACTACTCTCGTTAGATGTATGTTATGGGTGTCCTATGGGTAAAGTGTAATTATGTTGTAGACATAAAATGGGAAGCTTTATGATACCAGGATCTTTCTCTGTGAGCAGGGGAGGGGACTGCCCTCCACATGAACCATTCACACCTGCCCCTTTGACTTTACAGATGAGTTGGAAAGTCATTCAGAAACCAAAGAGGTCCTTCTGTGTTGAGCTGTACAAAGCAGGTAGATGTTTGCAGGGGTATGCATGCCTAGCCATGTGGGAGCATGCCAATAAAGGAACAATCAGTCATGCTGACCTTGTTTGTATTTAAAATTTTGATATTTTGTTTATCATGGATTACATTAACTTATTTTTTTAAATGTCGCATTAGGATTTTATCTATCGAGATTATGGAAGTCCCACATGTGAGATGGGTATCTTACATGTGTCACTCTGGTCCCAGGGGCTCCTTTGCATTTCTCTTTGACAGGAGAGGTCAGAGACAGGAGCTTTACTCATGCTGTCCCCACTGCCCCGTACTCTGTCCTGGTTAAGTGATAATAATTGAATCCGACACAGTGGCCACATTCATCAAGTTAATGGTCTGGAAGTAATAATAGACAAAAGCAGATTAAACACATTTATAAAATCAGAGTAAACACACTTTTAAAAATTAGAATAAACACAATTTTTTAACAAAATGCAAAGCACTAGTATTTATTTACTTACTTACTTATTTATTTATTTAGTAGGGGCCCAGTGCATGAATTTGTGCACCTTGAAAGAAACTGTGGGCCACGAGCCTACCATAGGCACAGGGGCGGGTCTCGGCCCATCCTCTGTGCCCCTGCCTGGCCCCTCCACTGTGGACCACGGTCCCCTGTCTGCAGGCAGGCCTGCTCCCGCCACCTCCACTCCCAGTAGCTAAAGGCGCAGGCCTGCTTGTACCCGCTGACAGTGCAGAGCTATTGGGGCCGGTGCCAGCAGCGGGTGTGAGTGGAGGCCACTGCCCTGATCGCCCCTCAGGAGCAGGGGGAGGTGGAGAAGCCCTCAGGGGCGATCGGGGCCAGCAGCCGCCGCTCGCACCCACTGATAGCGCCAAGCAATCGGGGGCCAGCACCAGGCCCTGGCAGTGGGTGCGAGCAGCGGCGCCAGAAGCAGGTTCAGGTGGGGCTGGTGCTGGTAGCAGGTGCAAGCACCAGGTGGGACAGCAACACGCAGGAGCAAAGAATTTTCAGTAACCCCACCAGAGGCTCGCCCCGATGACAGCAACCGGTGCCCTGCCTTTGTCTGGTGCCCCCGCTCACCTGCTCCACCATCCCACTGTGGCCAACGCCCACCATGTTCCCTGCTCTGCCTCCTACCGCAGATGCCTGCCATGTTCTGTGCATGCCCCCTGGTGGTCAGTGTACCTCATAGCAACCAGTTGTTTGGTTGTTCCACCATTCAGTCTATTTGCATATTAGCCTTCTATTATATAGGATTTATTTATTTATCTATCTATTTTAACCCTCACAGGAGGATATGTTTATTGATTTAGAGAGAGGAAGGGAGAGAGAGAGAAACATTGATCAGTTGCCTCCTGCATGCATCCAGACCCCATCCAGGGTAGTTAGAAACAGCCACATGCCAAAACTGTGGACACCTGATGAGAAGTGTCAGTGCACTAGGTGAGATGGGGAGAGAATGCCATGCAGAGGATGCAGTGTGGTGAAGAGCCAAGTTATTAAAAAAAGGGAGTGGCGAATGGGACAGGCAGGTGGTAGAGGAGGGGAGGCACCCAAGGGGCTGGAATAGGGGGCAGGGGCCAGAATAGGATGGCCTCTGAAGGTTAAGGTCAGAAGTCTAAATAGGGGTGATGGAGTTGAGAAGTCATCTCCTCTAAGAGACTTTCTCTCTCTCCACCCTGATGCACCCACAGCTTCACACTACTAGTATAGTAAGTGCTTAGTTACATTTTTTGAAACCCCTTTAAGCCTGAAAACTCCACAAGGGTAAGGAATGTGTCTTGACTGTTCATTTGTATTCCCTGTGTCTAGCATGGTGGTTTATTGTGACATAAACTAACCCTTAGTGTCCAAGAAGACATGCTGGTAGCAGACATCAACCTGGTTGAGAAAAGCAGGGAGTACCTTGATGTTATTACCCCTTTGGGAATGAGAGTAGCAATATGCCCTAAAAGATAATTTATGACTCCAGAAAGCTCTTTGCTGTATCCTCTGGGAGTCAAAGGACCAGAATCCCATACTCTGAACACATGTTTTTATATTATTTACTAGCGTCCTGGTACATGAATTCATGCACAGGTGGGGTCCCTCTGGGTGGCCTGCAGGAATCAGGCCGACACCTGCAGTCCAACGCCGCCTGCAGCTCCTACCTGCCACTCCCACTCATCCCGGCCCCGCTGTGTCTGCCGTGGGCTTGTGCCCAATCAGTCCCAATTGGGAGAGGTTTGCACTGCTGTAGCAGCGCTCGCCAGCCATGTGCCCTGCATCTGGTGCTCTCCCAAGGGGAGTGGCCTGTGGGATCTGGCTGAAATCGGCTCTCCGACATCCCCCAAGGGGTCCCAATTGCGAAAGGGCGCTGGCCAGGCTGAGGGACCCCACCAATGCACAATCAGGCCGGGGAGGGATCACAGGAGGGCTCTAGGGTGTGTCCGACCCATCTCGCTCAGTACTGACCGGCTGGACCCCAGCAGCAAGCTGACCTACCAGTTGGAGCATCCGCCCTGTAGTGGTCAGTGCACGTCATAGCAAGCAGTTGAACAGCCTTAGCATATCAGTAGCATATTACACTTAGGTTGTTTTGTTGTTCTGCCATTCGGTCTATTTGCATATCACTTTTATTATATAGGATGTTTCTTTTAGTTCATTCTCTTTCCCTTGGTTTATAAAGAAAATACTTGCTCATCTTAGTGTTAGAATTTTATCTGCAGGCTTAAGGTGCAGTCATCCTCCTCCTGTGTTTAGAAATAGCTGAGGAAGGCAGAAACAAAGTGAACAAACACTGAAGGAAAGAGAGAACCTAGGGAAAGTGGAGGACCACTTAGAGAACTTCCACAAAGCGCTGTCTTCTCCCTGTTTATTCTCTGAGAAAACCTGGGAGGCTTTGTGCATGTATTACCCAGAGTCATTTCTTTGCTCCATGCTGATGAGTTCAAAATCTAAATTATTAATTAGCTTTCAGGTTTTAACACCCTGATGCAATGGCTGATTATCTTTGTTCAAGCTTTTTATTAAGACTTGTGTTTTATAGCCAAGATGCAGAAATAACTAAAGTGTCTATTAATGATGGACAAATAACAATGGATGAAGAAAATGTGAAATATATATATATATATCCTGTAATGGAATATTGTTCATCTATAAAAAATGAATGAAACCCTGCCATTTACAAAAATATGGATGAATCTTAAGGACATTATGCTAAGTGAAATGACTCAGACAGAGAAGGACAAAAACTGTATGATCTCATTTATATATCGAATCTAAAAATGTTCAAACTCATAGACACATAGAGTAGATTGGTGGTTTCCAGGGTTCTGGGGTGTGGGGGAAATGGGGAGATGTTGGTCAAATGATGCAAACTTCCAGTTATAAAATGAATAAGTTATGGGGATCTTATATATAACATGGTGACCATAGTTAACAATGCTGTGTACTGGAAACTTGCTAAGTTCTCACCACACACATAACTGTAAAGTGATGACCATTTTAACTAAATTTATGGTAATCACTTCACAATATATACGTATATCAAATCATCATGTTATACACCTTAAACTTACACGTTATAAGTCAATTATACCTCAGCAAAGCTAGGAGAAAAATTAATTGCTTTAGGAATTGGAATTCCAACAAAATGTAAGAGGTTAAAAGAGTGTTTGTCTGATTCGCTGGCCAAACAGAACTTCCAACACCTCATTATCTCTTTTGTCTCAGAAAAAAAAAATACAATTTTTCAGCAGCCAAATCTGTTGACCACTTGGCACCTACTCTGCCCTTTATTTTTGCCTTCCACAAGCACAGGTTGCTGTCTGCTATGGGCTGGGAACTGTGCTAAGCACCAAGATTTTCAAGTCCATGGCCAGCATCCAGTGGCTTTGTTCTCGCTGGTTTGTGGGTAACAGAAGGTGGTTTGCTGTGCTTTGGAAGCACAGTAGAGTGAGAAGTTTATTTTTCATGCATATTCTGCGAAGCTTCCTAGAGGAGCCAATATCTGTGCCAGCATTTAAAAGATGCCTACCAAATGTGTAATGCTAACCACATTTATCTACCTTGTGGTAAGTATAGTCTTTGGAATGCTCTCAGTTTATACCAGCCTTTTCTGAGCAAGTGAGTGGCGATATTCTTTTGAAAATTATCACATCATTGGTATGTTTATTGGGATATCATGTAGCACAATGGTTAAGAGGACAGGTTCCAGAACAAAACAACCTATGTACAAATTCCAGCTCCGCCAGCCAACAACATGTGTAACCTTGGGGAGGGCTCTGAATGCCTCCAAAGTTATAAAATGGGGATACTATTAGAAGTACCTTATAGAATTCCTGTGAAAAGCAATGAAATGGTCCGTGTAAAGCACTTCGTGTAGTAATTGGCAATTAATAAGTGTTCAATAAATGGCAGCTATTTTTATTAGCGTCAGAATTGACTTGGGGAGTTTGTTAAAAATACCAGCTCTTGGTTCCCGCTGAGACTTACTCAATCAGCTTTTCCAGGTAATTTCCAGAATCTGTGTTTTTCACAGGCACCCTCGTTTCTTCTTTTTTTTTTATTGATTTTTTACAGAGAGGAAGGGAGAGGGAGAAGGATAGAGAGTTAGAAACATCAATGAGAGAGAAACATCGATTCAGCTGCCTCCTTGCACACTCCCTACTGGGGATGTACCTGCAACCAAGGTACATGCTCCTGACCGGAATCGAACCTGGGACCCTCAGTCTACAGGCTAACCCTCTAGCCACTGAGCCAAACTGGTTAGGGCATCCCCATTTATTCTTACACAGGTACTCTGGCACCCATGTCTTTACTGGGGCTTGTCAACTGCAGAACAGCAAAGGGTAAACGACTGGACTTTACAGGTAGAAAAACATGCCTCTGGATTTCAGTTCTCAACCCATTCCTGTCTCTTTAACTTTGGGTAATTCCCTAAACATATTGGCCCTCTGTTTCCTAACTTGTACAATAGAAATAAAACCATCTAAGGTTTTGGTTAAACTACATGAATGTGGTGAACCATAAATGCCTAACACTTGGTGCTTAGCACGTAGTAAGTGCTTAAAGTTTGGCTGCTGATCCCATGAGTGTGTGCTACCCACCGTGTTAGAAGCTGGGGATATGAAGACAGTATTCATCTTCAAGTTTGCAGTGTTTTAACAAAGGATGGCACCCAGCACAGCAATTTGAAGGGCCCAATAATTGGAAAGGCATTTAAAGATCAACTAGTCTCATCGGATGAATTTATTATCACTCCTTTACCATTCCCTGCAGGTGGCGATCATCTAAATGGTACACAACTCTGTCACAAGTGCTCTCTGGTGTAGCAATCCAATTGTGCATTCTAATTATTTGTCCTTGCCATATAGACCCCTCTGGGTTTCTGCAGAGTAAGTCTCATCCTTGATTGAAGTTGCCATCTTGAAATATCTGAAGGCAGATGTCATATTCTCCCTTGCTTTAATTTTCCATGTCAGCATCCCCAACTCTTCAGTTCTTTCTCATATAGGAATTGCAGGGCTTCCCCCATTCCTATGTTCTGTTCCCGTTAGCAGGGATTACCTTCGGCCATAAGAGAAGCTAAGGGAACAGCTATCATGACACGGATGCCTCTGCAGAAGAGCACATAGGGCCTTTTAGAAGGTCCATATGGCAACAGTTTCTCATTTGAAATAATACCGTTGCAACTGACAATCATGGCTGGACCTGTAATTGTGATGTGGATGGATTCGGTCATTGTGGAAGAACATTGAAAAGCTGAATAGGAAAAATAAGTGCTTCTGAATAGTTCTTAGAATACCCCTGAGCTGTAATCTAAGGCTTCCATTTCTGTTTAAAATTATTTCTTTGGGATGTTGAAACTGTCTCCGGCATATAAAGGTCGTCTGACTTCGCTGTGCTCCTAACAAATAAAAATGCTCCGGGACCTGTTTGAGAGGACAATGTCATTTAAACCCTGAGAGCTAATGAGAAGGCCAAAGCATACATGCGATTAGCTTTGTCATCTTTTTGTCTGCAGATCATAGACCTTGCATTTTAATTTACTATACATAATGCTTTCTTAATGAGTTCCAGTGGATGGCCATTGAAACATGCTGGAGCAGCTGCCAACGTGATTATGGGGGGAGGGAATGCGGGGGGGACATTTATTTGATTTAGGTGATATGCAGTTAGGGTGACTAATATTTGCAGCCAGGGTACAATAACGGCAAGGGAAAAAAATCTTCAGTATTACTGTGGACAGGAGAAAGGTGCTAAATCAATTTATTTTTCCTGTACGTGTGAAAACTACTAATTGCAAGCTAATGGAATTGCATTTTAAATGTTGAGTGCCTTGCTAGGCTCCAGTTTTGCTTTATGCCAGAAAGTTCATATTAAGCCAATGCAATTATCAGGATTATTTTTAAAGTGAAAATTGAATTGAGGCTTCCTAGTACTGATTTTGACTGTGTTATAAAAGCACTACTTTAAAAAAATAAATTGTTGGTGGAGGAGGGAGAAAAGATTGGAGACAATTCCTAAGGGTAAAACGTGAACATCACAGATTTAGTCTTCATCATAATCACAGTCACTAGGTACAGGGCTATAGAGTTAATAAGCATTGAAAACCACTTTCATGTATATCGCATCATTTAATTCTGTTAAAAATTTTGTATAGGAGTTATTAATTTTCTTGTCTTTCATATGAAAACACTGAGGATTTAATAGCTTAATCAATTTATCCAAGGTAGGGATGATCAAATCAACAGGGATTTGAACTCTGACTCTGACTTTCACTTCGTTTTTAGGGATAATAATACCTGTCCTTGAAACACTGTTGTCTCAGTCAAGTCATGTTATGAAAATGTTTATTAAATTGTAAAGTACTATCTCTATGGATATACAGGGTAATTATTACTATTATTAATTATACAGTGAAACCAGAGGTTGGGAAAGGAAAATGGAAAGCAAGCAATTGAAAACCTAAAATTGAGGTGTGTAGATAAGAAGAAAATGGTTCCCAGATGTTGGATTCATAGAGTTTTATCTCTTGGTTCTGCACTCAGCATCTTCGATGTGTCCCCATTGTCCCTGTTCACTTGGTCTGCCAAGGTGCCGCATCTTTGCCTCCTTTGCTGATGTCTTTTGACATGTAATTTTCCTCTACACACACACACACACACACACACACACACACACACACACACACACACTCACATACTCATTAGGTGCCACCCTTGAGTTACTGTTTTGCTTCTTCTAGTAAAACTTCCTTTCCTTGGGTTAATCAGAAAGAGTCATGATCCCAGCTTCAATTCTTACTTTGTAAAGATCTAGACTTATCATGACCTCACTCTCCAATCCTCAATGCCTGTACCTCTTGCCCTATGTATAATTTGGTTCATCATGTCTGTGTTTGTCCAGGGCTCACTTGAGTCCAGCATTTGTTCCTTGGTGTTGGTCTATTGCCCATTGCCAGTTCCTTCAGGCTGTGTTTGCATCAGGTGCCCAGAATGAACTACTCATTTGGATCACGGTGTCATTGAGGGCCGACCTTACCACAGTGCCCTCTAATCTGGAGGCAACAGTATTACCATTTTTAAAAAATTCTTGCCTGAGATTTCACTGTTTCTCTAACCTAGGATTGCAGCACTAACTTGTTTGCTAGTTGAAGAAAGGAAAACACAAATATTAACACAAGTCCATTGTCTCGCATCAAAACCCTTGGGGCCAGATGTGTTTCAGAATTTAGAATTCTCGAGGATTTTTGAAAGGCAATAGAGAGGGGGCATATACTGTAACATATGCATAACATCCTCAGCAGGGTCTAGGGCAATAGCTTGTAATCAAATATTTTAGTATTTCAGTGGCAAAACATATGGAGAGTCACACTGGTGGGCTGAGTATAATAACCTCACTTTGAGCCAGGTTGGGTGTAATCATTAAATTATTTCTGGTTACATCAGGTTTTGCAGTTAAATGAGTTTTCAAGGCTTTGGGGATTTTAGAGCTGTGGATAGATCAGGAATTGGAGCCCTGTAATAACGCAAGGATCACTGTATAAAGTAACTGTGTGCCACATGCCTTGTTATAGAAATTCAACTCTCCATTCTCTGATTAGACAACAGTACATATTTTCTTATAATAAGACTAGAGGCCCGGTGCACGAAATTCGTGCACTGGGGGGGTGAGGGGATGTGCCCCTCAGCCCAATCTGCACCCTCTTCAATCTGGGACCCCTCAGGGGATGTCCAACTTCCAGCAGTTGGACATCCCTCTCACAATCCGGAACCACTGGCTCCTAACCACTCACCTGCCTGCCTGCCTGATTGTCCCTAACCCCACTGCCTGCCTGCCTGCTCGCCCCTACCTTGATCTCCTGCCAGCCTGATTGCCCCTACCTTGCACTCCCCTATCAGCCTGATCACCCAAAACTGCCTATGCCGTGGCCCCCAGTCTGGCCTCCCTCTGGAGGCATCACCCTCATAACCCCAATGCTGCTGCCACTGCAGCTGGTTATGGCTGCCTGAGCCTTGGCCTTTGTAGCCACTGCGGCTTTGTCTGGAAAGATGTCCGGAAGACAACCACTCTAATTAGCATATTACCCTTTTATTAGTATAGATTTGGGGACCATTACAACCACGCAGAACTTAAAGAAAACACATGGCCCTGGTCAGTTTGGCTTAATGGAGAGAGCATCGGCCTGTGGACTGAAGAGTCCAGGTTTGATTCTGATCAGGGGCACACATGCCTGGGTTTCGGGCTCAATCCCCAGTAGGGGGCCTGGGGCGGCAGCTGATCAGTGATTCTTTTTTTTTTTTTAATATATTTTATTGATTTTTCACAGAGAGGAAGGGAGAGGGATAGAGAGCTAGAAACATCGATGAGAGAGAAACATCGACCAGCTGCTTCCTGCACACCCCCCACCGGGATATGTGCCAGCAACCAATGTACATGCCCTTAACCGGAATCGAACCTGGGACCTTCCAGTCCGCAGACCGACGCTCTATCCACTGAGCCAAACCGGTTTCGGTTGATCAGTGATTCTTATCATTGATGTTTCTATCTCTCTCTCCCTCTCCCTTTCTGAAATTTTAAAAATATATATTTTTTTAAAGAAAACACATCATCTTCACTTTGGGCTTTGTCATCTTACAATATCCTTTGTGCAGTGTTTTAACTTCCCTCAACTTTCCTTTACCCACCTTTAAAGTGCAATCTATTTTGGGGAAGATGATCAGGAAAGTGATTCCAATGGGTAGAAGTTTTTTTTTGGAGGGGATGGGTCATGAAGATATTTAAAAATTGAGCATGGTGATGGTTGTACCACTCTGAATTTACTTTAAAAAACCAGTTCATTGTACACTTTAGGTGACATGTATAGTATATGGGTTATATCTCAACAAAGCTGTTCTTTTATTTCTTTTTAAATAAAGACCAGTCTTATAATCAGTTGCAGATGTTTTCAGAGGCCCCTCAAGATTTGCTCACCATGTCCCAAGTCACGGCTGTGATTCCCAGTTGCCTCCACTCCTGGTGGATCTGGATGGTGTGGTTTGCAAAGGAGAAGGTGGCAAGAGGCTTATGGAATTTCGGCAACCCCATTCCCCCGGTCTCCTCATAGGGCACCAGGGCCATTCCCACTGGGCCAGCTCTGCTCCCTTTAACCTGTTGGGCAAAAGAATCCTGCGTGCTCTGGCCAGAAAGTGCATTCTTTCTTAGGTGGCCCGGATGCTTTTTTTAAGGTCATTTTATGGATTCAAAAGAATAAACAGAGATGTGGAAAGCTTTTGTCAAAATCCTTTCACATGGTTCTTCCAGTCTCATGGGAAATGAGATGTGGCTCTGAATTCATCCCAAAGTGTGTCTTTGGGCAAAAGCACTCAGAACGGTACAACTCCTGCAGAATGTCCCACACACTTTGCTGTCAGGACTCAGGGGGGCTTGAGGGTGAGCGAGGCGGCAGTGCCAGCACAGGACCTGGGAGAAGGTAGCGCTTTCTACACTGCCCAGGCCACGTGGACTACAGCAGTACCTGCCCAGGTGGGCAGGGTGTTTCTGCTGTTTTGTTTTGGTCTGGCCTCCACCCCGTCAGCCACGGACCTGTGCCTGCACTGCGACTGAATGGTTTGATGGCCCTACTTTTTGGTGGACAGTGGATGCACTCCCAGAGACTGGCAGTTAGACTCTGGCGGCTTCTGAGTCCCTTGCGGGGAGAGCCCGGCCCTAGGTCAAGAACAGACTCAGGCGTCCTCGGCCAGGAGGCCTCCTTGGGCTAGGGGCCGCCACAGTTTGAAGGCTGGCCATGACCCCAATCCTGGCAGGGGTCTCCTCTGGGGTGCTGGCAGGCCTGGTCTAGGGCTGAGGGTGGTTTAGAGGCTGGTCACGCCCCCGATCCTGGTGGGGATCTCCTCTGGGGCGCTGGCAGGCCTGGGTTAGGGTCACTGGCGGTTTGGAGGCCGGTCACGCCCCCGATCCTGTTGGGGGTCTCCTCTGGGGTGCTGGCAGGCCTGGGCTAATGGCCACCCTGGTTTAGAGACCGGTCAAGCCCCCGATCCTGGTGGGGGTCTCCTCTGGGGCGCTGGCAGGCCTGGGCTCTGGCGCCGCAAAGGGAGAGGTTCCTGAACCTGCTTCCCACACACCTAGGCTAGGATCCATCTTGTAGGAGGTGGCTTCAATGCCCGGGGTCGGTGACCAGGTCCTCCTGAGCCTCGCTTTCTGGGCTGCAGTCCCACGTCTCCCAGTGCCCCAGCCTCGGATGCGCCCACGCAGTTGCCCCCACCACCAGCCACCTCAGCGCAGGCCACAGCAGCTGAAGCCAGCCTCTTGGAAGCCAGGCCACCACACCCACCACCCCTAGTAGCTCTCTGCTGCTTGCTCTGTGCCCTGTCCACTGGGGTCGGGGAGTGCTCCCAGCCCAGAGGCCCTCCCTCCCTCCGCAGCCTGGCTTGGGAAGCTGGCCTCATGCTGGGGCTACTATGCCAGCATGCCCACTCGGCTACAATGGGTGCGACACGGGCCCCACGGAGGCCAACCTGGAGAACGTGGACCCGAACTCTGCATCCAGCTGCTGCAGATGGCCTCCGTGGTCAACTACCACCTGCTCCTTCCACTGGCCCCATTGATCCCTCTCAGCACCAGCCATTTAGGCGAGGGTGGCGATCGCCGGGGACCCCGCCCCGGGAGGCTGCTGGCCGTGCCGGCCACGCCCCCCCGGGTCTCGATGCAGCCCTGGACCCCGGGGAGGCTGCTGGCCGTGCCCGGCCACGCCCCCCCGGGTCGCGATGGGTCCCGGGACCCCGGGAGGCTGCTGGCCGTGCCCGGCCACGCCCCCCCGGTCACGATGCAGCCCTGGACCCCGGGGAGGCTGCTGGCCGTGCCCGGCCACGCCCCCCCCGGGTCGCGATGGGTCCTGGACCCCGGGGAGGCTGCTGGCCGTGCCCAGCCACGCCCCCCCGGGTCTCGATGCAGCCCTGGACCCCGGGGAGGCTCCTGGCCGAGCCCGGCCAGGCCCCCCCGGGTCGCGATGGGTCCCGGGACCCCCGGGGAGGCTGCTGGCCGTGCCCGGCCACGCCCCCCCGGGTCGCGATGGGTCCCGGGACCCGCGGGAGGCTGCTGGCCGTGCCCGGCCACGCCACCCCGGGTCTCGATGCAGCCCTGGACCCTGGGGAGGCTGTTGGCCGTGCCCGGCCATGCCCCCCCCCCCCCCCCCCCCCCGGGTCGCGATGGGTCCTGGGACCCCAGGGAGGCTGCTGGCCGTGCCCGGCCATGCCCCCCCGGGTCGCGATGCAGCCCGGGACCCCGGGGAGGCTGTTGGCCGTGCCCGGCCATGCCCCCCCCCCCCCGGGTCGCGATGGGTCCCGGGACCCCCGGGAGGCTGCTGGCCGTGCCCGGCCACGCCCCAGCGGGTCGCGATGCAGCCCTGGACCCCGGGGAGGCTGTTGGCAGTGCCCGGCCACGCCCCCCCCCCCCCCCCCCCCCGGTCTCGATGCAGCCCTGGACCCCGGGGAGGCTGCTGGCCGTGCCCAGCCACGCCCCCCCGGGTCGCGATGGGTCCCAGGAACCCCGGGAGGCTGCTGGCTTTTCCTGACCACGCCCCTCTAGGGTTGCCATCGCTCCCCAGGACCCGGGGAACTAAGAGGATTTGGCGGCCGCCATCTTGGTTTTCTCAAGGCCAGATAGGCACCCGGAGTCCCGCCCCCTGCCTCTCGCAGGTCCAGTCATGGGCATAGCGGAGGTGCGGTCAATTTGCATGTTACTCTATTATAAAGTAAGATGCACTGAATTTGAATATTGTTGGCTTAACATGGTGTTTTATAAACTTGACAGAAGCCTTAGAGAGCTCTGTCATGTAATTTTCCTCTTATCTTTTGTGAAAACACACACACACACACACACACACACACACACACACACACCCTCACATGTCCACGCTGATTAAGTTCCCTTAAGTTACTGTCTTGCTTCTTCTATTAAAACTTCCCTTCCTTAAATATATACCCTTTCTTAAAGCATTCATAGTGCACTGGCTCACTATTTTCAGAAGAGAGGTGTAGCATAATTTCTCCCTTTTTCCCTCTGGGAAACTGAGGTGGGTCATTGTAAAGGCAAACAACATTTGAAAGGGGTGTGTGTGTGTGTGTGTGTGTGTGTGTGTGTGTGTGTGTCTGTTGGGGGGGGTGATTAGAGGCTTTGTGGCAATCTCTACAAGTAATTTTTCCTGCTGATCATTTCTTCTTCTTGGATGTGAGAAATGGCCAAATCACCAAGGTGTCTTGTTATCCTCAGGTCGTTTTCAAATGTATTCTGAGTTTTAAAGCTGAATAGTAATTTTTCACCATGGTTTCATTGCCTATGAGGGTCATAGCTTAACGAACCATAGGGCTGATCAAGGTCATTGTATATGTTAGTGATGATTAAAAGAGAAAAGGCAGACATGTGGGATCTTGATTGTTTCATTCAAAAACCCAAAATTGTTCAGGAACTCATAAATTAGCCCTGTTTAATGTTTATGAATATAATTAGGGAAAGATTGCTTCAAAGTAATAACTGTTATAAAAATGAGACCTTTTTAGAACCCTGATTTATAAAGCACTTATTTGCCTTCAAGAATTTTGGGGGCTGATTTATAAGCTGATTCGCCATCTGTCTCTTCTTGGCAAGACAAAGGAGAAATGGTTGGATACTATTTTAGGAGCTAGATTAAAATATTAATTGTATATTTTACATGGGCAAGAAGCAGGGAGAGCTAGCATTTTGCCTTTGTGGGTTACTACTTTTTTATAAAGTATCTTTTAAATCATTCTAATTTGTGATTGTTTAAGATGAACAAATATACTTTAATGGAAAAAAATATAGCTTGAAACCAAATTGTGTTGCTAGTAAGCTTCTAATCAAAGCTTTTAGAGTTTTATGTAATTTACATAGTGTAGCAGTTAAATATCTGGGATATGTTATCCAGTGACGCTCTAATTCCAAGTGCAGAAAAAACCACTGTATTCCTGAGATTAATGTTTTTCATTTATTGAGTGCCTCCAACATGCCACACGTAGTGTTTATTTTCATTATCTTTAAAGGTCTAATAACCATGCAAGGTTGATGCTCTGATATTATTCCCATTCTTACGATGAGGATATTAAGGCTGAAGAGGTTGAGAAATGTGCCCAAGTTTTCACCCAGGTATAACTGAAGGATGCTCTCTGTCTTCTGTTCCAATATGTGCCCTTGGTTCTTTCAAAATTCTGGAAAATTATAACCAAATGTTTCATAACGTGAAGTCACTTATACCAGTGTTTCAGACCATCCAATGTTGGGGTCAAAGTGTTTTCAAATCTGTCTTCTCATTCTGAGTCGATGTCTTCTACTATCAACTACATTAAATCTACTTATTTAAAAACCCTCAGAATCCAGTTCTAGCTACGTTTCCTACTTAGATCTGGCTTGACTCTCCCTAAACTGTCCTGAAATGTAAGCATAGACACAGAAACCATATGCCCCCACTCCATGACTGGGGTACAAATTGCCTTTCTCATCCCTTGTCTGTTTGTCTTAATGGTCTCATCCATCTTACTTAGAATGGAAGTCCTTTGGGGAAACACCCAGCCCTGCTGTATGTGGGACCCACAGAACTTTGGGGGCTATTATTTTCCATCAGGTCAGACAGCGGTGATCCAAGGGTGATCATCTTCTGTGGGCTTGGCTGAAACACCTGGCCGTGGGAATGGAAATCCTGTGTACATGAACACACGGGTCTTAATTTGTACCTTTTAATGTTCCTTGCAATCTGGTGCTGTTCAAAATTCTCTTTTAGATTAATTTTCCTCCTTAGAGTCCAGTTCTGAAAGAGTCTCCTCTCTATATTTATATGAATAACCTTTTAAAATGTTCAATATCCTTTATAGAAATTTTAGAAAAACATAGGAATAAAAAGAAGAAAAGAAACTTCAGTTAACTACCAGTAATTGGTGTCATATTTTTCTTTGAGAGGATTTTGTAATCTGCTTTTTCCAGTTAATATATTTTTGGCATATTTGTATACATTAAGCATTCTTCTATAAATGTTAGTTTTCATGTCTATATAGCAGTCTATTTTCTGGATATGCCAAGTTTTTTGTTGTTGTTGTTGGGAAATTTAATATTTTTTCATTTTGTGGATATTAGTTAAGTATATTGGTTGTAATATTTGTTATTATAAACAATGCTTTGATGAGCAGTTTTTGAACCTAAATCTTTTTTGGGGGGGGGGCAGGGTGGTAAAGGTGGACTTTTTTTTTTTAATTGTTTCAAGTATTACTTATATCTCCTTTTTCCCCTATTGACCTCCCCCCGGCCACCCCCACCCCCTGGCACATGCCTTAAACCCGCCCCCGCCAGTGTCTGTGCCCATTGGTTATGCTTATATGCATGCATATAAGTCCTTTGGTTGATCTCTTACCCACTCCCGCACCCTCCCCTACCTTCCCTCTGAGGTTAGACAGTCTGTTCGATGCTTCTCTGTCTCTGTATCTACTTTTGTTCATCAGTTTATGTTATTCGTTATATTCCAAAAATGAGTGAGATCATGTGATATTTATCTTTCTCTAACTGCCTTATTTTGCTTAGCATAATGCTCTCCAGGTCCATCCATGCTGTTGCGAATGGTAAGAGTTCTTTGTTTTTTACAGCAGAGTAGTATTCCATTGTATAGATGTACCACAGGTTTTTAATCCACTCATCAGCTGATGGGCACTTAGGTTGTTTCCAAACTTAGCTATTGTAAATTGTGCCGCTATGAGCATAAGGGTGCATATGTCCTTTCTTATTTCTTGGGATATAGTCCTAGAAGTGGGATCACTGGGTCAAATGGGAGTTCCATTTTTAATTTTTTGAGGACACTCCATACTGTTTTCCACAGTGGCTGCACCATTCTGCATTCCCACCAGCAGTGCACGAGGGAACCTAAATCTTTTAATCCACTTTTATTGCTTTCTTATTTTTATTTCATTGAAGTATAATTATTGAGTGAAAGAGTCTGAACACTTTTTAAGGCCTTAACATATAGCGATAATACGTTGTTTATAAAGTTTTAAAACAAAGGATTGGTATCGACATGTAAAAAGAAATCATACCAATAAAATAGTCCCATAGAAAAATGGGTACATGTTCTTGACTAAGCATTTTACCAAAGAGTCCCCAAAGTGGACAGTAAACATGAAAAGATGCTCACCTTCACTAGCGATCAGGGAAACAAATTAGAATAGCAGGAACCATTTCACACTCATCATTTGGCAAAAATTAAATTTGGCTCCAACCAAGTGGTTTTGAGGCTGTGAACCAATAGAAACGCATGCACTGCTGGGAGGGTGTAAATTGCTTCAACACCTCGGTGGAACAATTCAACCATATTTAATAAAGGAGAGGTGAAAATGCACTTAGGATAATCATTACCAGAGAACATTCTTCTATAAGTGCACAAAAGTTGGTTATACTTTTAGGGAACAACCTAAAAGCCTGTCTCTGGAAGAATGGGTAACATACTGCAGTCTGTTCATGCATCTGAATACTGTGTATCTGTGAAACAAATAAACAAGAGCACATTTGTCAGTAGAAATGAATTTTAAAAAATAGGCTGCTGAAGGGAAATGGAGGCTTCAAAAAAGCCTGCTTTTTGTATATATGTCTGTCATTTAAAGAATATTTAAAACACAGAACATTGCTATATATTATTTTTGGAGATATTCACATGGAGCAAATATATTAAAAAGCATGCACGAAAATGAGAAATTCGTGGTAGTGATATATGGAGGGAAATGGAGGGGAAAGTCTATACAGGGTTTCAATTATATTTGTAAAGTTTTAGCTCTTAAGCTAAATAGAGCAGTACATAGTGAATATTATATTTATCCTCTAAGCTTTTTAGTGTTCTGAAATCTAAAAGAACAAATTTTACATCAACCGGCAGTGTGTTATCCATTCTTCCTACCTTTTCCAACCCTGACCACCCCATTTCTGATGGCAGTCCTATAACAGTGTCTCCACAGCTTAATTTTGAGTATTTTTTTTTCTATCAGCCCTGATAGATTTGACCTGCCTGATACATCCACACTCTCTAGTTTAGTTTTCCTGTGAAAACCAAAAAGCATTTGGAAGATTGGCAAGAGTCAAGGTTATTTTCCAAGCAGTGGAACAGATTTTTCTTTGTAACAAACTACCTGACCCTTTTAGACTCCCACGTTGTTTCCAGCTAAGCTAATCACTCAAGTCGGTGCATGGTTTTGAGTATCTAACATGTGCAAAATGCAGTGTTTTGAGCCTTCAGTGCAACTGGATTTTCTCCGTAAAAACTGGGGTACTGACACCCTTTCAGATTCTGAAGCTGTTCGACAGTGTGCCTGGCGTGGCAACCAGACTGCCTTCCAACCCCAGTTTGCTTCCCTTTATCCATTGGCCAGAGGAGTCTTTGTTAAACCGGCCTGAGGGGTCATTGTAAAGTCCTTCTACACCACTGCCAGTGCTGCTGCCGTTAAACCTTTCCGAAGATGCCAGAGGATGTTCAGCTCCTTAGCTGAGCATTTGAGGCCTCCTCACCTAAGCTCTCCCACTTTCCTTCCCAGTTCCCACGCTCTACAGGCCCAATTGTGGTCCTTAGAAGGCAGCCTATTCTTCCATTCACCTTTGACTTCTAGGTTGTTCTTAAGCATTTTTAGAATTTTCTTATCCTTTATTTGCTTGGCAAACCTCACTTTCCTTTAAAACTTAGCGTACATGTAAATTCCTGCGGAAAGTCTTCCCTGAGCTTCTCAGTCTCTCCCGTGGGCCCCTGAGTCCCTGTGCATATCGCTATCAGCACACGTTGGCCCTGACTGTGGCTCTTAGTGTGTGTATCTATCTCCCTAATTAGGCTTATAAGCTTCTTACAGCCAGACGATGTTCTTCACGTTTATATACTTAATTGGTACAGTACTAGCGCAGGTACTCAGTAAATGTTTGTGAACTTAATTGGAATTAGAAATAATCTCTGTTTGTATGGGAGAATGACATGCAGCCCTCCCCCCCACACGAGGGGGAGAGAGAGAGAGAATGAATATGAACGCCAGCCACTTTCTTGTTATATTTTCACTCCTTCTGTCTATCTTTTGGATTTAATGTTTTTCCTTACAATTTTGAAATTGAAATCATATCCATTTATTTGTAGTATTGGAACACCTGCCAATGTAACGTCTCCTGTACATTTAGTAAGCGCATCTTTGATTATTTCCTCTTTGGTATCAATACAGACAGAAGTAAGTTGCATTTTAGGGCTTTATTCCTGTGAAAAACATGGTGAATCTCTCCAAGGGTTTCTCAGACATTTGCTTTCCTCAGGTTTGCATTGAAGTTAAATATTAATTTCTAAAGCTGGGGTCCCAGTTATCATGAGTATTATGCCTCATACCGGAAACAAGCGGACTTGGGTCAGCAAGTCCTTTCACAGAGAAAACACCGTGGAACACAGGGACTGGTAAGAAACATGGAATGTTTTTTTCCCATCGATAAAACAAAATGCCATTCCTGCAGTCCTAGTCCGGAATGATTGGAGTTCTTTGTGGGCCTTATGTGTAGAAACACTACTAACCAAGTGACCTGCTCAGGCACCCATGGGAATGTTGGGGTCCACTGTTACTTAAGCCTGTGATCAGGACAATCTGCTGCCAGCGTGCTCGTGGGCCTGGTCATCACACACATCGCGTGGATATCTTGTGGATAGGGAACGTGAAATTGACCTGGAGAATGGAACTTTCCGTGGCCAAAAGATAAATGAGCAGCCTTGTTTATTCTTTAGGATGAGAGTTCTTCCTGGACGATCCCAGTGGTCTCTTATGAACCTTGCAGGAGGCTCACTCCTGTGGTTGTTCCCAGCACAAGTGTGGTGGCATTTTGCATAATGGGGGTCTCCTTGGCCTGCTAATCGGCCATAGTAACTTCTTTGCTAATGACGAGTGGTTGTGCCAATGAAACGTTTCTTTACCGGAAATTTATGACCAGGAAGAGATACAGAAAAGGAGATATACAAATATGTTCCCCCAAAATAGCATGAAGAATAGATTTGAACTCCTATAAAACCTTGAGCCACTACAGCCAATTGAATTATGGGCTTGGAAATGGTAGGGTCAGCACAGAATCTACTTTCATTGGTAAGAATTCATGTATTGAATGTGTTCTATGTGCTGGGAGTAAGAGGGATGGATCCGATAGATGTCATCGCTGCCCTCCAGGTTCTTAAGGTGCAGTGTGGCAGGGGAAAGAGGCCTGAGACAATGAACCAGAGGGTGATGAGGGTCTCCGTGAGAAGAGGAGACGCTGAGATCCCACAACAGGATGACTATAATAGACTAGGGGCCTAAGGAAGGCCTTCGGAGACAGAAAGCAAAGCAAAGCCTGAAGTTTGAGTATGAGTTACCAAGGGAAGAGATAGTGGTTTTTTTTTCCATTTAAATAGTGCCAAGGTAAAGACTGATGATACCACATTACTCCGAGGCTAGTGATAGAGTTAAGAAGCTGGAAGGTGGGGAAAAGACTGGAGATGCCAGAGCACGAGTTTTGCTGTCTTTATAGTCTGTCATCCCTCACTGATTCTATTTACTGTCCGCCGTATTTAGAAAAATACAAGCAGTGATGTTATCGTGATGACCTGCATGGGGAAGGCCAAAGGGGAGCATTGCCTTTCTTTGGTGTTTACTGGTCTTGGGTAATTCCATTCTCCATATCCTGCTTGATGTGGGTGGGTGTTTTTATCACCATGGGTCTTGATTAAAGGTTATTTTTGTTCAAGTATGTCTCCCGTTTTCATGGCAAGGTTGTGGAATGTGAGATTGTGTCTCCTGTAGTTTCGGTGACACCACTCTTCCTCAGTTCTCCTGTCTCCTCAGAGATTCGGTGATTCTCTGCATTTTTTTTTTTATTATGCTGTTTTTCGTGACTGTTTTCAAGTCATTTCGCTCATCCTCTGGCAGAGAACTCCATAGATCAGTAGCACTGTGCTGGCTCTTTTGTTCAGGCTGTCTGTGTTTTGCCCTTGGGTCACTGATGAAGAAAAGACATGGACATACCCTAGGATGTTGCTCTAGACTGTTGTTATTCATTGTGGGAGCCCAGGGTCAGGGGGAAGGTGAACAGTTCAGAAAGGACCTACATATACATGTGAAAAGCTGGTTATATGCCCCCCTCCTGCCCCTCAAAAACACAAATCTTACAATTCGCACTCTTACGGGTGTAAGTTTTCAGTCCTCACTTTACAAAATGCTAACATTATTTGTTGAAGGCAAAACAAAGAAACGAACCAAAAAACCCTTAGCAGAACAAAATGTAGGAGAATATACCAAAATTTTAAAAGAGTAGAATCATCATAGTCAAATATAAATTTGTTTTTAGGGAGTCACTTCCATAGAAATCTTTATGAAAAGGCTTTATTGAGAGAGCAGATCATGAAATCAAGTGAAAAGGAAGAAACTAAAGACCAGAGGTTAATATAGAGCGAAGGGGAAAGGTTAAGTGATTTATGAGATAACCCAAGCAAGAGAGTGACTCCCTTTCAAAGTTCACGTGTCTAATGGCAGCACCAGTCCGGCCAGCAATGAGTTAGTGTGAGTGTGTATGTAAGTGTTTGTGAGCATGTATGGGGATTGGACAGGGTTTCAGAATGGGGTGAGTATGCAGTAAAGGGGTGTCTATAAAACACTGAAAAGAAGACACATGTCAAGAGGGTAGCCTTTAACTCAAGCATGTCAAACTCAAAGGCTAAGATGGGCCAGATAAACAAGGTTTAAGCTTATGTGGGCCACAAAAAAAAAAAAAGCTTCAATTTTTATAGAAATGTAGGTTTATTTCAATAAAGACATGCTGAATACAAAGGGCTGAAATAAATGAGTAATTGTTTACATGAAATAATAGAACATTTTAATAAAAATTAATATTTTTTCCTTGAACATTAACTTACCAGACACTGAATAACTGCACAAATTAATAAGTGCAATGCAAATAAACCTATTTTTCTTGTTCTCTGAAAGCGAAATATTTCCTGTTGCACACACCAAACAAGTCAGTACAAGACTAATGATGTGGCAATCGGCTGCTAAAATATTCGCTGCTAGTATTAGTGGAGGAAATGGTGCGCCTGCGCATAAGGTGCGTAAGGGACATGAATGCAACACGATTATATTAATCAGTAATTAGCCAATGTTGTAATTTGTTATTAATAATTGTGTATAGCAGGATATTGTAAAAATTAAGTTAAGAAATTTTTATTAAAACGTTTTTTATATACCATTATATTGGCTGGGCTGCAAAAATATTCATTGTGGGCCGCATGTGGCCCATGGGCCATGAGTTTGACATGCTTGCTTTAACTTGTTTTGGCTTTGGCTAGATCACCATCTTTTTGTTGAACCCCCCTGACAAGGTCAGCTGAAATCAAGCTGACCAGTTGGAAATGTCCAATTGATTATATCTCTCATTTGTGTAATCCAGTTTTAACACTATTCATAGAAGCCATCTAATAAGTACATTTGGGTCATAAAAAATTTACATCAAAGTCAAGTTTGCTTCTTTCCTCTATAGGCTACGGTCTTACTGTGGAGGTAGAAAGAGGGTTTGGAATTTTATGGGACTTTTCAGCAGAGCAGCACACACACCACACAGTCTGTACATATATGCATGCAGAAATGCACAAAACCAGAAAATAACATGAAATGCTGAAGAAAGTAGAGAGCAAATGATTTAGCAGTTCACATGTAGTGGCAGAGAGAGTGGGGGGGGGGGTTGCCTTTTATACATACTCCTACTGGGAATTAAACCTGCAACCTGGGTATGTGCGCTGACCAGGCATTGAACTGGTAACCCTTCAGTGCATGGGATGTCACTCAACCAACTGAGCCACACTGGCCAGGCCAGCATAAAAGACATTTATATGCACTAACTCTATCAAAACACAGTAAGTAGTGAGCCCTGGGAGAATGTAAAGCTAACAACTGCCCTTTTGGAGCCCATAAGCTTTAAATAATAGGACACCTGAAGAGCTTGGCATGGTGGGAAACACAGGTGGAAGAAGGAAGCAAATGACTTTTACTAAAATTATCCAGGTATGAGTACACTGCGTTGGAGGATCAGGTTGAAGAAAGTGTTTCAAAAGGGCTAAAAATGATTAAATGTGTTCTAGAAAATTGGAGGAAATTGCTTGTATCAAGTATATTTGCTGTGACTTTCTCCTCTACTTGTTTATTTCTTCTGCTGCCTTGACCACCATGTGAGGCCTAGTTTTGTATAACCAGTTATTTAATTCTGTTCGGACTACCAGCAGCCAAAGGTGGTAATATAAAATGTAAATGGTGTGCTTTAATTGCATTGAAAATTCCTCCATATGCCACCTTTTTGGTTTCTGAATACCTGATGGTGAAAGTTCATTGATGAGCTTTATTAGTGAATCCAGAGGGACCATAATTGCTCTTTTGTTTATTATTTTCAAATGAGACTGACGTCTTTATTTACAGTACTTTCCCACAGAAGAGAGTGGGGTTGTCTGTGGTATTTGTTCTTTTTTTTTTTTTTTTTTTTTACTTTCTCACAATTCTGGACACCGGACATCCAAAATCAAGGTGTTGGCTTCTTCTTAGGGGCTTTTTTTAAAAAAAAATTTCTTTATTGATTTAGGTATCACATATATTTGTTCTTTATAACAGATGACAATGTAGATTTCACTACTTGGGGGTCTCTGATGTGAAGTGTATTTTTGTCCACAGCCCCATGCTTACGTAGGTTGCAAATGCAGCATTCTAAAAATACAAACTGACAGGCTCCTAGGTTAGGGAATTGAATAAATAGGTACAAAACGAGGTAGGCAACCTAATCCCCCAAACTGAGTGTGCCTCTTCCCTCTTCTGGGTAAATTCTTGTACCTATCCTTTCGTAAAGCCTTGTTCTTATAGACATGTCTATACTTCACATGTTCTACTGTGGTGTTCTTTCCCTAACCTTATTTATTCTCTCACCGAAAATCAGCAGCTCTCTCACCCTTTATGTCTACATCTCCTCTAGTACTTAATGTGTGTTAGAGTACTTAGTGTTTGTCTTATGTTCAGGCTTGGCTGTGAGCTTCCTAAAGGCAGAAAATGTGTTATTCATCTTTGGAGCTCTTACACTTAACACAGCTGGTGTCTGACCCCGAGCAGATGCCCACTCAATGTATAGGGTTAAATTTGTTCAAGGTTCACGGAATTTTCCTATGTCTCTGTTAGAATATGAGATCAGATACTGGTAGACAGCTCAGGGGTAGCAAGTCATAATCAGCCTTGACCTTGGGTAACTTACAAGAGCATGCTCTGGGAGGTCTGTCAAAATGGCAGCATGGCTTGGGTCTGTGAGACGACGGGGCTCCTTAGAAGTCAGTAATACTGTCCATGGTAATAGCCTTCAGTGTAGAAGTCAGAAGGCCTTGTACATCTACGAGTAAGCCAGCAAGGCACATTACATTTCTGAAGTGTCCTTGGGGGAAATTACTGTGTAGAAAAGTTATTTAAGGTAGCTAGCTATAGGCTATGTGAGGCCAGGCAAACATTTTCAAAACAAAATGTTTTCCTAGTCCTGGAAAATACTAATACTAATACTAAACATTACAAAATACTAATGTCAGTATTCAAGATACATATTTCAAAGGAAACCTCTTGATGTGGTGACTGCATTCATCACAGTGACTCTCTTCATCTAGTTTTGATTCTAAAAACAACGTCATTTTCCCAGTCACCCAGAATAGACATACTGGATTCTTCTTTTTTTTCCCCTCTCCATCTCTTTTTAAAAAATTGCTTCCCCATTCCAGTCAAGATTCTGGCATATGTAAATGTAGCACTCCCTTCTTCCGACAGCCACATTAAAATTACAACTAAATTACAGAGCAATGATCATTCAGAACCACCAGCAGTGTAGCGGAACAGAAATCCTATAACTAAAGATATACAGAAGAAGCCATGTTGAGACTGGTAGGAGGCTCAGAGATGTGGAATGGACTGGTGCCTCACATACCTACATGTGGAGGTTAAAAATTGAGCCTAGATATCCCTAGGCTATGGAGGTTCCCCTTGAGGAGTCAGGAGTCCAAGCCCCACACTAGCCCCCAGGCTAGGGTTCCATTGCCAGGAACCTAAGTCCCATAACTTGTGTCTGGGAAAACCAGCAAAGACTGTAGCTGAGTGAAAGGGAGGGCTGTTGGAGCCCCAGCCATTCCTCTTAAAAGACACACACACACACACACACACACACACACACACACACACACACGAACTCACTTGTTCTCAGCTGGGCCTTTCTTGGGCACCTCCAAGCCAAGCACAAGTAGCAGTTATCTGCAGATCGCTCTTTAGCTCATACTGGGTGGCCCTGGGCAAGGCACAGGCGCGGCTGACCTTGACCTGCACCTCTCTGATGATTAGTGACATTGAGCATCTTTTCATATGTCTATTGGCCATTTGTGGTTATCCTCTTTGGAAAAGGGTCTGTTCAGGTCCTTTACCCATTTTTTAATTGGATTCTTTGTTTTTCTGGTGTTGAGTTTTATAAGCTCTTCCCAATTTTGGATATTAACCCCTTATCAGATGTATCACTAGCAAATATGTTCTCCCATTCAGTGAGTTGTCTTTTCATTTTGTTGATGGTTTCCTTTGCTGTGCAAGCTCTTTTTAGTTTGGTGTATTCCTATTTGTTTATTTTTTCTTTTGTTTCCCTTGCCCAAGGAGATATATCAGAAAAAATATTGCTGTAAGAAATCTCTGAGATTTCACTGCCTATGCTTTCTTCTAAGATTTTTATGATATTGAATCTAACATTTAAGTTTTTAATATATTTTGAGTTTATTCTTGTGTGCGGTGTAAGAAGGTGGTCTACTTTCTTTCTTTTCTTGCATGTCTCTGTCAAATTTTCCCAATACCGTTTGTTGAATAGTCTGTCTTTACCTCATTGTATGTTTTGCCTCCTTTGTCAAATATGAATCGACGATAAAGGCTTGGGTTTATTTCTGGGCTCTCTATTCTGTTCCAGTGAGCTATATGTCTGTTTTTATGCTAGTACCACGAAGCTTGGATTAATATGGCCTCTTGGTATAGTTTGATATCAGGTAGCATGATTCCTTCAACTTTGTTCTTCTTTCTCAAAATTGCTGTTGCTATTCAGGGTCTTTTGTGGTTTCATATGAAATTTTGGATTATTAGTTTTAGTTCTGTGAAAATGCCATTGGTATCTTGATAGGAATCGCATTAAATCCGTAGATTGCTTTGGGCAGTATGGACATTTTAATTATGTTAATTCTTCCTATCCATGAACACGGTATACACTTCCCCTTATTTGTATCTTCTGCAATAAAATACCTAGAAATAAATTTAACCAAGTATGTAACACACCTGTAGTCAGAAAAATTATAAAACACTGCGGAACTAGAGTTTTTTAGACTTTTCTGCTTGTCTAAATTCCTTTTTTATTGTAAAAGAATGATGAAAATTTACCTCTTGCTTTGTGGGGGATTTCTAGGTCTGTTTTGATAGAACCCAGCTCTGGAACAGCAAAAGGAAGGCTTGAGCTTTATGATCTACTACGTGAGATCAAGACTTCTCACTCTGCAAGACAGATACCACAACAGCTGTATGGCTTGGACAAGAGGAGGCAGCATGGAGGAGGGTAGAGAGGACTCTCCTCACAATTGAATGGGAGGCAAAAGTCATAATAATTTTGCCCTTTTAATTGTGTGGAGTGCTTAGAACTTCTAAGTATGCTTGAATAGATAATATTGTAACCAAAACGCAGGTTCAGCTGACTGCCACCAGAAAAGCCAAACTCATGAGACAAGTTCTGATGCAAAAGGAAAGAACTTTATTTAGGTGCCCCGACCTGGGAGGATAGTGGACTCCTCTCTCAGAGACCATCCTGCTTCCTGCTTGAGCCCAGGGTTCCTATAGGAATAAGGAAGGGGTGGTGTTTTTTGTTTGTTTTGTTTTGTTTTGTTTTTTTAAGAAAATAAAAAAGGAACAGTAACTTAAAGTTTATTCCAGCTACAATGCAGGTTATTCTGACTTTAAGGTAGCATCACATGGCATACTTCTGAGTCCATTCCCGAGATATTCTGTTGTACTTATCTCTGTCTGTTTTATAGATCCGTGCAATCTCTGGCACTAGGGGGTCATCTGGGTCTGGATCACATAGCCGTGAACAAATGAATAAAAGAACTTTAGAAACAGTTAATGCAGGAGACCACTGTGATCTTAGAATATCAAGACAAATGCTGGCATTACCGTTAATATTTGGATGATAAATTCTTGTAAATGCAACCTCAAGTGGTTTGAAGGGGTAGTCTGTAGGAAAATGAATTGTCAAAAAGAATACACCACCTTGATATGGGCTGTCATTAGGTCCCATAATGGTGGCTTCCCAATGAAACATATCATCCCCAACTGGACCTGCAGAACTTTGTGCTGGAGGGTCACGGGCCAAATCACGAAGTTCCTTGTTAATCCCTCTCAGTGCCATAGTCTGTGCTTTGTGCCTGGCCTCCCACTATCTCAGTGTGTGCTCAAAGGTCCGGCCAAAACTCTTGATTACCCTGGCAGCAGGGAAGACTTGTCTCTTCCTCTCATACGGGCTCTGCCAGACACAGGCACTGAGGGGCCAGGGCCTCCCTCCAGCTGCGGCCTCAGCCTCCTCCCCACATGGAAGCTGGGTGCCTCCCTGGCCCTACGGGGCTCATGCTTAGGACACAGCCACAAGATGTCTGCTCTGACAGAACTAGGGGATGTGTTTTTTTTTTTTTCCATTATATTGCTAGCATTTGGCATGCACTCGGTTTCTGTCCATTCATCTTTCTCGCTTTTTGGCCTGTTCAGTGTAAGAACCTTCTTACATCTGGTCAATGAAGGAGACACCCTGGTGCTTGCTCCTGACTGTCTAGGGCAGTGGTCGGCAAACTCATTAGTCAACAGAGCCAAATATCAACAGTACGATTGAAATTTCTTTTGAGAGCCAAATTTTTTAAACTTAAACTTCTTCTAACGCCACTTCTTCAAAATAGACTCACCCATGCCGTGGTATTTTGTGGAAGAGCCACACTCAAGGGGCCAATGAGCCGCATGTGGCTCGCGAGCCGCAGTTTGCCGACCACGGGTCTAGGGTATCAGGGGCACTGCGAGAGGTGAGGGCTGCAGGACCCTGTCAGGAAGTCTGGAGATGCTGCAGCCCTCAGCCTACATTCCACATTGGACATGGCGCTGGCACATCTGGGAAAGCCGGTTGGAGTCTGCAGAGCACCCCTGGATTCTGGGGTGCCTGAGTCCTCCGCGCATCCCTGACTCTGCCCACCCCTCTAAAGTGCCCCCCGCCCCCAACCCCTCCCCGGCTGCTGCTCACCCTGCCAGCTGCCGGAGTTCCAATTGACTGTCTCTGGTAACATGATCGCATTCTATCCATTTATTTCTCCCACAAACATTTGTTAAGCATTTATTTTGTGCCAGGCATTCAGGAGATATGCATCAAACAAAGAGTTTCAGCCTGCTGTGTAGTAGAAACTCGGGCTGCTCTGAAAGCACATAAAAGAGATACCTTACTTTCTGTAGTAACTTCAGAAATTTAGATAAAGTGAAATTTAGGTAAAGTGAAGGACTGTGGAACCATCTATTGAAAGGCCAATGTGCCTGGAATATGGTGGAGATGGGTTTAAGGCGTGTGACAGGTAGTTTTGTGGAGGGCCTTTTAGACCTTTTGAATGATTGGAGAACTAGTCCACATTTGTTAATGATTTTTATCCCCTCAAACAACCTCCTGAGACCAACAGACAAGATATTACAATTCCCACATTATAAATGACTGACATGCAGCTAAGATGTTCAGCATCTTGCTCAAGGTCAGGGCATACCTCAGAGTTTTAGAATTCTCCCACTTTCACCACATTCATTTAATCACTCGTTGAACAATATGTATGAGTATTTACTGGTATAAGGCCTAAAATCAAGGGTTGGTATTATGTGCTACCCTAACATCTGGTAAAATCAGGAAGGCCTTGAATGGCCTAGCTGCAAGTTTTCCTCTCCACTCTGGTCCTGCAGATAAGATCCTCTGGTCAAATACCGCCCCCCACACCCCTCCCTTATCAATGGGACCAGGCACAGTTCCCGCTTATTCCTGCCAGCCTGCAAAATTACTCAAACAAAGCAATCACATCATCCCAGCAGAGCCAGGGGCCACTTTTCCCCTTTAGTACCACAAAGCCTGCCTCCCACAGCCTCTAGTGGTTCACTTTGTTCCCAAGTACAGCCCCCTTGTGACCCTGCATGACATGCATTGTCCTCCTCTCCTGCATTGTGAGTGCATGTGACTAATAAACTGCTCTTGCTCTCATCTGTCCAGTGTTGAGTGGCCTGTGTTCTGCCATTCCCATGACCCTGTGTTGGGAACCCTTCCCTCAACAATAAGGTAAACGGGCGGGGCATTAAAACAGTGACAGAAACGCACATTTCAAATGGAGTAAATGCAAGGAGTTGATATGTTTGGAGATGACTGCCTCTGTCTACCTTGAGTTATGGAGCAAACCGACAGCAGAACTTTTGCTCTAGAATTAAGGAAAGTGTTTTCATCAAAGGGCTCTCAATGCCCAAACTGCACTGGTGAGTGTTTTGGGGGGAATGCTACCCAGGGGGTGAAAGGCAAGAGGAATGACTAACTTGATGTTCTGCTTCCCTGGTAAGTGCCCATGAAACAGATTTTCTGGTTTCTGCTAAGATTACCTGGAAAAGGTACCTAATCCTCCATATGTTCCCTTTCAGTAACTTTATATGATGCATGGGAATTTCCCTGGGAGATCAGAAAGGCTCCAGTCATAATGGAAGCAATGCTTATTTTATTGTGACTATAAGAGTAGTAAATACTGAGTTATAGCACAAGGGGAGTCCAATTTTGACTTTAATAAATATTTTCATTGAATGCTGCATAACCAAAACCTATGAATAAATAAATCATGTAAAGTGAAATTATGACTTTATGCAAGAAGCAGTAAGAGGAGATATTAGGAGAATTCCTGGCAAACGTTTGTTGTGTGAATGAAGCTTTAAAAAAGCTACTAAACCACTCTGGTCCCTGTTACTTATTTTTATAAGTGACAAGACATTGTTGCAAATTTAGGAGTTAGAATGCTTCACTTATGAGAAACTGAACCATTGATCAGGAAGGAAGACTTGGACTGTCAATATAATCATTGCTTCATTTCAGCATTTGTTGAGTTGTGAGTATGCATCGCAAGGACAATACTAAATTATTCTAATCAGTTAAACTGGAATCCTACTGTTTCCACTTCTTGGTCATCTAAATAAAAGTATTTGGGCAATGATATTTAAATTTTTATGTTGTACTTTGAAGTATTATGTTTCTGTGGAATATTTATCTCTTCATATTATATATTAGGATCCTATTGATGTTTTTAGCTTTGCATTATCACTTCCTAAATCTAATCCCAAAGTATTTATTGAAGAAAAAAAATAAAGCAATTAGAGCATAAGCGCTGAGGTTATGCGAAACTTAACAAATTCAAGGAAATAGTATATTACCTATTACCGTGTATTTGTGTATTAATCCAGTTTATTTTGTTTAGAAATTCTTTGAAGAGTTTCTAATTGAAGGTAGATTTGGATTTGTTGGTATTATTCAAGGAAAATTATAATGTTTCATTTGTTCTAATAATTTCTCAGAAGCAAATTAACTAAAGAAGTGAATTAAGGGTCAACAGCTACAATATAAGAGCTTTGTGCTTACAGCTCTGTCCTCTCAATTACTGCACCTTTTTATTTCTCTCCGTTGTGAGATTGCAGAGCAGAGAGATTTAAATTGCCGATGATGAAGTGGAAAAACACCAGATACTTGATTCTAGTGACCAGTGAACACCAGTAGCAAATGGACTATTGGGAATGGACTATTAAAAAAAGGCTCAGCCATCTTAATACCTGCTACTTGAAAATAATAGTTAACATTATTACAAAATGGATACATATTTGTTAAAACACACAAACATGCAAAATATAATTTAAAAAATTAACGTCTTCTTTCATGATGTCCTTCAATAGAGATAACCATTTTAATAATTTGATTCTTCCACTTTACAGATTTTAAAATATGCATTTTATTTACTTGGAGAAATGGTATTGTTGAACTTTTTTACTTAATTATACATTTGGGCGTCTGCATGTCAGTTCACAGAGATATATATCTCACTTATTTTAATATAGTAGAAATGTACTATGACATAAGCCCTGTTTTTGTTAGTGAACATTTGGATTGTCTTTCATTTTTTCTCATTTCCAACACGATTACAGTGAATAGACATCTTCACTTATGTATTTCTGTGAATTAATATTCTTATAGTGGATATTAGAGATTGAATAATAATAGTGGTAGCCGTTGGTAACTTTTTGGTCCTCACTATGTGCCAGATGTTCTGCTAAGAAAGTGCAGTATTCCCTTCTAATCCTTACCACAACCTTATTAGGCAGGTTCTTTTATGTTTCCTTCTTTTATAGCTGAGGAAATTAGGTCTTAAAGAGATTAAATAATTGCCCAAAGTCACCTCGCAAATAAGAAACAGAATCTGAACTTAAACCCCAGTCTGATTTTGTAGACTATCAGTGCCCTCTTGCCACCATCACCATGCCTACATCTCCATTGGCGTTTTTCCACCCAAACACATTCTCCCTTCTCAGCTTGAATTTCTGCTCCAGATTCCTCTCCCCTTTGCTGTCCTGGCAGCCAAATATAAACCCCCAACCTCTCCTTTGACCCTTTTATCTGGAGACAGGCCTGAACGTCCAGTCCCGCCCTTGTTGTGCCCGGACCCTTCCTCAAGCCCGTGTTGGCCTCCCTTGCTTAGGCTACATCCCTGGTAGATGTGGAAGCCTACCTAAGTCTGAGAGTGGGAGAGGACGGGAAAGTTCCCTCTAGGTTTTCTGGATTTATAATGCCTTTGCTGTCAGCCAACAGATTCCAGCCGACCAGCAGTCTCAGAATCAGTCACAAAGAGCAGCTGTCCTCATAAATCGGGGGTTGGTGGGGGAATGGAAAGAAAAATTGCTGCATGTCCGAAATGGAAAGTCATAATGCTCTTTGGTGCTTTGAATCATACTGGCACAACCAAGTATTGGGAGCAGCCAAATAAATGAACTGGAAGATGTTGGCATGTCATTCGGTAAAACTCATATTGCAAAAATAACCACCATCCGGTGCTGATGCTTAGACAAGCTATGTGAACGACAGTGTACAGACTGTACAGTGTTTGAATGACCTCTGGGTACTGTGTGGGAGGAGTACATTTGTCTGGAAATTTTCTGTGTGTCCATCGTAACTCAACTTTTTTCTAAATCTTATCCTAGTTTCTCCTTTAAACACTTCTTTTTCTACTTTTTATTTTCTTTTGTTATTTCTAAACAAAGTTGTTTTCTAACATTTGTTTATGTGGCTCTCTGTCTTTCAAACTGTGAGATAGGGTGTGGATCCTATCGCATTTATCTTTCGTTCTCACCATATTTTTCTCTACCTTTTTTTGCTTCCTTTCTCCCATCCAAGTTTATCAACAATCTCTTCTCTGTCAGGCACTGTGAGACACATCATATCCCTAGAGGTAGATGATGTGTGTGAAAGATGCAGACTGTTTTCATACCAGGCTTATAATCTAATAGAAAGTGTTGGCAAAATTAGACTCTCACATAGTATCTGACACAGAGAAGATACTCAATAAATGCATTTATTATATTTGTTAAATTCTTACAGATACGGAAACTGATTCTCAGGGTTATTGACTGACTTGTCTGCTCATTCCTTCAGCTCCAGTTGTGATTGCCTGCTGCCATGATGCAATTCCCATCTTGTCTGCCCAGTTAATGTACCATATTTTTCCATGTATTAGATGCCCCCACTCTTACAACCCAAAGTTAATAAATCAATATTTTAAACATATTGCTGGTTTTCCTCTTAAGGCATTCTTCTTTTTTGGCATCTTATGGAGTTGTTCTTCCTGTTTTCTCCACTATCTGATCATACATTCAATGGGAGGAGGTCCAAATTGTTTCCCTGCAGCTCTTTTGCTTAGCTGATTACATTCAGTTTGAATTTTGCAGAGTAAGACAGTCGCTTACCATATTTATCTTTTTATTTTTTAACATCTTTATGGGCTCAGAACTCTCCGGTCCCTATTGCATCTGTGCACTCTCCACCTCCACCTCCAATTAGGGCATCAGCTGATGTTAGTAACAATAAGGCTCGTGATTGAGGAAGCCTGTTTGACAAGGTATGGGCAGCTAAGCACCCATGCAGCTCTCTCTTCTGCTGTCTTTCATGTATAAGACACCCCTGGATTTTCAGTCTAATGATTTTAGAAAAAATAGTGTCTTATACACGGGAAAATACGGTAATTATTTTTATTGTAATATACTAAGATGAGGGTGGTTTGTCAGGGCTCATAATCAGTGTTAATTTTCTAAGAATTGGCATGTGAGAAGGACAGGTGATCAAAGGTTATACTCCCTTTACTTTTTCAATGTGATCATTTGCATGAATTTTCTAAAAGATCATTTATTGTTCCAAACTGTGTCTTTGGCATAGAACCCCTCCCCTCCCCCCATTGACCCTATGTCTATGCTATGTAAGTTATAAAAATAAATTCTTGTTGCCCTGGCCGGGTGGCTCACTTGGCTGGGGTGTTGTCCTTGAACCAAAAGATTGCAGGTTTGACCCCTGTCGGGGTGCATACCTGGGTTGCAGGTTTGATTCCCAGTTGGGGCATGTTCAGGAGGCAACCAATTGATGTTTCTCTCACATCGATGTTTCTCTCTCTCTTATCTCCCCCTCCCCCTATCTCAAAAAAGCAATTAGAAAAAAAAAATTCTTGGGTGAAGATTACAAATAAATTAATAAATTACTAATTCACAGGTTTTGTTGTGCTGTTTTCCCCCTTAGCAGTTTTATTTTTGTTTTGTATTTTATTTACTTTTTTATATCAGAACTATTACCATAATATATATTATCAATTTGGGCAGATTGTACCCGTGCGTAGAATTTTCACTAGGGTTTGACTAATATAAGAAAAACAGAGTCCTGGCCAGATAGCTCACTTGGTTGCAGGAAGTATTCCTCTGATGTGCCCTGTTGAGGCATGTACAGCAGCAGGAGTCAACCAGTGAGTGCCTGGGTGAGTAGAGCAACAGATCTCTCTCTCTCTCTCTCTCTCTCTCTCTCTCTCTCTCTCTCTCCCCTCTCCCCTCCCTTCCGCCTCTTACTCTCTAAAGTCAAATAAATAAAAAAAGAAAGAAACTTTTGGAAGGTGCTGCTTAAAGAATGTTGTTAATAAGGGTGCCTATTTTCATTGGGTGGATAGGTATAGGAATAGCATGCAACTCAATGAAATATACCTGGAAAATGAGAAAATGAAAATTATTTTAGAGCAATGGCATATCTCCTTCATTAGGCCTCCTCGGAGAAGGGAAAAGAAAGATTTAAGATGTTGGATGTTGGAAGCTGATAATAACAAAGCATCAGTTGTATCTTATGTAAATTATTGGACTACAGGAAAAAATCTAATCATTTCATCTGAAACCCACAGCGTATTGTATGTAAGTTAAGTTAGAAGGACTGAGTCATTCTTGCTATTCTCCACAGAGCAGTAACTATAAATTTCACCCTATATGTTCACTTCTATGTTGCATCTTCAACTAATAACCGTCATTAATAATATTCTGAAACCAGACACCCAGTTGCTAGACTGTAAGTGTAGCTTATCTATAGATGAACAGGATTTATTTGTTCATAAAGAAGTTAATTGGACATGTAATTTTGGAAAAAGGCCTTTCAAAATATGAGTGTGGTGAAAATGTGTGTTCATGTATATATTTATACAACCTAACTTTACAGAGTATACCATTTTTGGAAAACAAGATTTACAAGGTAAAGAATATAGGAAGAACTAAGCTTACAAGTGGGCTCCTCTGGGGGAAAAAACAGGTCATTTTAAATGTCAGTTGACTTCAAATAAAATAATTCAAATTCGAAAAGCTTCCATACATCATGGTAATATAATGAAAACATGACATTTTAACTCCTTGGAATTCTAGTGTTGGGTTATAACCCTAGTGTCCACTACTTACTATCTGGAAACTGTGACTCATCATAGGTATTAAATAAACATTGAAGACTGGAGAAATTCATCTACCCTCCACTCATCTACTCATTGACTGATTTCTTTTGGAAAGCAAAAAGGAGAGTGGAGTGTCCAAAGTTTCCTGAGAAAGGTCCAGAAAAATGATCTCCAGAGTCATTCTTCTATAGAGAAAGAAAAGGACCAGGCTAAAGCTGTGTTTAGACAATCGAAATAATTGGACCACATATTGATAGACTGGCTTATTTTAATTATCTTAATGAAGGCACCAAATCCAATAGATTGTGGAGAAATGAAAGGGCCTAAGCACCAAATTAGTGTCTGAAGAGCTAATTCTATGGTCCTGTATATATTATGTGAATGAAAGCATTTGTCTCTGTCCCGCCACCCCACACACATAAACACACAAATGTATTTGTACTAAACAACCACACATCCCGTGGGAGTTCTCGTCAGCTGCTGGAGTAACCAAAAAGGCAAGGAAACAGTCCTCAATTACAAAGAATAAAATACTAGCTTTTAGTAAGTCTAAGAGTTGTACTGTTTAAAAATAATCATTAATGATTTGATGAAAGGACTTCTGATTGGTTAACTGGCTAATTGCAACCTTATCAAAACTCTGTTCCTAGATGAATACTACTCATGAATAGTTAATTCTGAAAATGTTCTGTGTGCAGGGAATAGAAAAGGGTTGAGCCCACATTTCATACAGTGTAGCTGCCCTGGAACAAAGGGGTTTTAGGCAGGCACTGTATGCTGTAAGTAGGAGATAGGGGAAAGATAGCAATAATTTCCATGAATTCCTCTAAGGACTCATATGGGAAATAGAGGAGAGCCTGCCTATTTTTTTTTTTTTTTTTTTTGGTAGACTCATCTTTGTTTTGCTTTAATTTGCTCTCAGAATAAAACACTCCAGAATTGTCCTTTGGGGGGCTGTTACCATGGATTGGTTAGTTACTTTATTGACTGTGTATTAACATTCTCGGAACTGCATGTTCTGCCTGTTTCTACACTAAATTATACTTCCCAAAGTAGGCAGATGGTGGTGCCTGTTTTGGAGGGACATGTTTCTGTGTGTGTGGTTTTGTGTGTTTTTTTTCACACATGCTATTTGTTTGGACATTGTCCATCTCTTATCTCAGTGGTCAGTAATGGGAGGTCAATTGCAATGTACAGGAAAAGATCATAAGATTTTATTTCATTTATTCTCTATTTTATAAGATTGAGCACTTACTTTGCTCTAGATAATGTGATCAAGTACAATTTAAAAAAACTCCTAGTATTTCTGTCTTTCCTCTTTGATCTACCCAAATAACACAACCCAGAACTCCACAACCAATAGCTGCAAGTTTGGTATTCTCCAGATGTTTCCTCATGTCTTCCTCTCTTGTATCCTCATCTCTGTTCTCTAAATCTTTGTTTTACCTTTGCAAGGATAAAAGTGCATTCAAGTGACTTTTCTAAACAAAACAGCTTACAAAGAGGAACTCTCATCTTTACCTTTATGGCACAGAGAACTAGAGGAGGGTTTGAAATTAGTTGTCCTTTATTTCTACCAAGAACTTTCCCTAGTGTCCAACTCCCTTCAGACCCCTACTAGCAGACATTCTCTTAAGTGAAAAGCTTTCCCCAAAATTGGGAAGGTAATTGTGATTGGAAAAGAGAATGAGGGCCCCAAAGAACAGGGGAGAGAGAAGGTTGGGGTATAAAAGAGTCATCTCCACTTTCCAGAAGTAGCTTCTCCTCCCCCTTCTCCAGGATGGTAAGACATGGCTCCTGCCTCCAAGGAGGTTTCAGTCTAGTAAGGGAGATAGACAAGTCATCCCACAATTATAGTATTGTGTGGTAAGTGCCAAAGGCAAGCGTTTCCATAGAATGGGCTCCCCACAGGATCATTGTTTAGCTACTTCCTTGAAGGTGTTGGTATAACTTTCTGTGATCTGTTTCATATTACTTCTTTCAAAGGAGGTAAGTATAGGAACTGGATCCCTGGAGGGTATACAAAGCATTCAGAAGGTCTACATGGAAGACTTTTTTTCTAGCAAACAGAGGGGAGCTGGTGGTGGCTTACTTTCCCTTACACAGGAGTTTAAAAAAATCAAACCAAAACAAACCTCATCCTCTGGGTGTTGCTTTTCTTATTATAAGTGGCAGAGAGAAAATACACTTTTTCTCAAAAGTAAGGTTTTTCATCTATAATATATTTGAAATCTAGAAGGAGGAGCATTACATCTTACACATTCTAATCTCATTTTACGGAAGAAACTGAACCCCACATGTGTTAGCAACAGTAGCCTACGTTTATTGAGCAAGCTCTTTGTTTCAGACTCAGATATAGTTTACATTGACGATTATTTAAGTCTCATGACAACCCTAAACTCTAAGAAACAGATTTTATGGGAAGGCCATCATATAGATAAAAGAAGCTGAAGCCACACAAGGTTAAGGAACTTGCCCAAGTTCACACAATTTAGAAGGTGGTAGAGACTTGAACCTAGATATTAATGGCTCCAAAGCTCATGCTCATGACCACAGTGGGAACTATGTAATCCAACAGAGCTGCTACAATCTTTCCGTCTTTTGATCTAAAATGTCTCTCAAATCTATTGTCTGGGTAGTGGTTCTCCACCCCACCATGAGCCAGCTGCTTATATTGGGTAGAAGGACAAATATTACATGGGAAAGTAGGAATTGCAGGCATGGGAAAGTGGGCACGGGATAATCTTTACAGGTTACAAATCATGCGGGCTGGGGAGGGGGCGTGTCACAGAGAGCAGGTGCCTCCGGGTGCCCAGGGACCAGATTACAGGTGATAGGGGCTGGAGGTTGGAAAGAGCAGGTGCCTTCTTAACTAGGTTGTTTTGCCACAAACAATCTTTGTAAATCTTTCCATAATGATAGGCAGTTCTCCAAAGGAGGATGGACTGCATTCTGATCTTAGCTGCAGTGTCCCAGTTTAGGATGTCCTTTCTCTAATCAAAACAGAACCGTCATGGTTAACAGATTATGATTAATATTTCTTCTTATTGTAGCTGGTCCCCAATATTCTATTTCTATCCCTAACAGTATGTTTTAAAAGACTCTCTTGCTAACAGATTTGCTGTAGAGACAATGCTGGCTTGCTGAAGTCTGTAGCCATCTGAGCAAGCTCATGTGGCAAGGAACTGCTGGCACCTTCTAGGGCCTGAGAGTAGCCTCCCTCAGACAATAGCTAACAAGAACCTGGTGCCCTTAGTTCCACAATCACAAGTAAATTAATGCTGCCAATAATTGGGATAATCTTAGAAGCAGATATTCCCCAGTCAAGCCTCCGGATGAGAACACAGCCTGGCTGACCTTGTGACTGCAAGCTCCTGAGACCCTGAGCAGAGGACCCACTTAAGCAGTGCTCAGACTCCTGTCCCATGGGAACTAGGAAATAATAAATATGAGCTGTTCTAAGCTGCTAAGTTTGTGGTACCTTTTTCACAGCAGTAGATAACTAATACATCCCCAGAGTTTCTGATTCAGTGGATCTGGGGGTGGGTCCCAAGAATTTGAATTTATCAGAATGTCTCTGAAGATAGTAATACTGCTGGTCCAGAGACCTCATTTTGAGAATCATTGGCCTAGAACCTAGACAACTGCATTATATCCTCCTTGTTCTCTTCATACACTCTCCTAACTTCTCTCTTCCATTTCTCACACTGCAGTCAGAGAACTTCTTAAGATGCAAATCATATTGCTGTTTCCTAAAAACCTTTCAGCACCTTCCCCCAAGGGTGCACGCTCTGGTGCTACAGCCCCGCTCCCTTGCTGTCTCTCCCTCCTCCCTCCCTACACAGGTCCTCCTTTTCATTCCCCAGTTCCCTCCTCTGCCTAGAACCACCCTGTCCACCCAGATTAACTTCTCCTCTCTCTTTGGATGAACTTTGACTCACCTTCTAGCAAAAGTGGTAAGTAACCTCCTTAGCAAAGCCTTCTCTGACCTCTGCCTGGATGAGGAGTCCTTGTTTTACATTGACTTGGGGATGAACTATATGGGTTTATGAAACTCATCTGTCAGGGTTCAAATCTCAGCTCCACCATTTTACTAGCTATGGAAACTTGGACAAATTAATTAACCTTTATGTGTCTCCATTTCCTCAATACTAAAGTGATATGCTTAGTTACTTCATATTAGGAAAATTAACACCTCCCACATTAAAATGGGATTGATTGGCTGATAGTACTAGGTTATTTTATTAAGATAAAAAAAATCATATGAGTTAAATGCATGGAAACATGCCTGGCACTTGGTGTACTCTCAATAAATGGTGATGGTGCCTGCTTTCTCTGTTGTTATTACTGTTGTGATCTACCATAGACACATGTTCCCTTATTTCAGTGCTTTGTAATTTTGTATGTGTGAATGTCCATCTCCCCTTCTAGATTATAAGCACCATGAGAGTAGGACCCATGTCCAGTCCTGCTTCTGTTCTTAGCTCCTATGCTTGGAGCAGTGCCTGGCACAACATGGACAGTCAAAAGATCCAGTGCATATTTGAGGAAATAACAGTAACACAACCCCAGTCCAGGAGGCCTATTCCCTGATCAATATGTTTCCTTTCCAGTTGGGTGGAATGCAGTTTCCTCTATATTTCAGTTCCTAGTTGTACCAGTCCCTGAGCTCTACCCTTCATCCACTGGGTTGTGATGAGTCTGTTAGGTTGTCCTTGATCTTGGGTTCCAGTGGACTCCATTCCATCACCTACAATTTGGTTTTGCCATGGAATATGGAGGAGATGTACTCTTCAATAATTGTACCTGAGCCCTGGCTGGGTGGCTCAGTTGGTGGTGAGCATTGTCCCAAACACCAAAAAAGTTGCAGGTTTGATCCCTAGTTGGGACACTTATGAAAGGCAGCTGATCAAGGTCACAGTTCAATTCCCAGTTGGGGTACATGCCCGGGTTGTGGGTTCCATCCCCAGTAGGGGGCATGCAGGAGGCCATTTATCAATGATTTTCTCTCATCATTGATGTTTCTATCTCTCTCTCCATCCCTCTCCCTTCCTCTCTGAAATCAATAAAATAAAAACACACAATAATTGTACTTGGGTCAAACTCTTTAACATTTTTGCTTCTTAAGATTTTCCTTCGCACTTGTTTCAAAGTTGTACATCTACCAGATGCTAATAGGACATCATTGCTCTAAACCAAAATGTGTTGGCTTCTCTCCGAGATCAAGTCCAGAACTCAGCTACTTTTCTTCAGGGCTGGTCAGAGTGCTGCACAAGAGGTGATGACACAGCTCTCTTTGCACTGGGCTGGAGGGTGGCTGTTTCATTCTTGATTGCTAAAATAGAAATTCATTCTGTAGATTTTTATTTATTTTTTACTTTATCTGGAGAGCTGACTTAGGAAACTATAGTCTGCAAGATTCCCTGGAGATGTTCTCCTCTCTACCCTAGTTTAGTGACCTTTCTTCTGAAACTACTTTTGAATGTCTGGGTTTAATTAAGAGTTTTTGCATGCACTTATAGAAGTTGTCCATGTCCCCCCTTTGTTATTCCTTCATCTGATTTGTGTTGAACATATATTTTTTGATAATTAATTATAATTGCTTTGGACAATTATACAATATTAGCTCTTTCTTAGGTCTGCAAATCCTTAATGCTGGCTTATATGCAACTAATGATGATAGCCATTGACATAATCATTTCTAATGATCTCTACTGTCTACCTAGTTTTGCATATAGGATATAATTCAAATTTTTGGAAGGTTGGACAGAATGGCTCTTGGTTCTGTGTTTAAAGTATTACTGCAGTGTTTACTAGAAACAGGTCCATTATTGCAAACTGGATTTGTGTCTATACTTTCCAACTCTGGAAATGTGAGGAGATTCTCTAGTTCTCTTTGGCTATGTCCTCACTTTTCCACTAAAACTGTCTTGAGCAATCGAGACCATAAAAGATATCATAGGGCCCTGGCCAGGTTGCTCAGTTGGTTGGAGTGGCCTTCTATACACCAAAAGGTTGTGTTATTGGTGGAATTGGGGTTATTGGGGGTACTGCTGGTATTAATAACTAGCTAATTAGTTATTAATTAATTAGGTGCGGGTTTGATTCCCATTCAGGGTGCATATGGGAGGCAACCAATTGATGTTTCTCTCTCTCCCTCCCTCCCTTACTATCTCCTTCCCTCCCCATCTCTCTAAAAAGTAAATGGACATATCCTCAGATGAGAATGTATAATAAAAAGGTATCATGTGTAATGAAAGGGCTTTATAAACTATAATGTCTTCTTTACCTGTAATTGATTATTATTTCTAATTCATATCATCCTGAAGTGATTTTGCAAAGTTTGTTTGAATGCTACATTCAGAAAAGAAAGCTATATTTCATTACTGATTATTTTTAAAAGTCAGATAATAGCAACTTATAACTATTTAGCACTTAAAATTTATAAAACATTTTCTCACATATTAACCCATTCCTAACCTGGTGAAAGGGGAAAGTTGATCTCGCTAGGCAGCTTGATGTATATATTTCACTTAACCCAGAAACCTTGTGAAGAAGCTAAAATTAGCTCCATTTTTTAGATAAGAAATTTAGGATCACGGTTCAAGGTGATACAGCTTGAAGTTAGGTCTTTATAATTCATCGCTCTTTTGTCCTCAGTGACATAGTTCTTTTCTGTGAAGAAAATTGGAAATAATACAGAAAGGGACCTTGAGTTTGCTAGAGTGGATCACTGTGCAAATTCTCCTCTTTGACTCCTAACCTTCACTTACTTTAATGGAGAAACATGGAACTAGAAGGGGCCTTCAGTCTCCTGAGATCTAAGTGTAACCAACGTATAGATCTAGCACTAAAATACTCTAGTGGTGACATTGCCCTTGCCCCCACCCCCACCCCCACAGTTGACTATATCTGGAGACATCTTTTATTGTTGCAGCTGGCCAGATGCTCTTGACATCTAAGTGGTTGGAGAGCAGGGATGCTGCTAAACATCCTACAGCGTGCAGGACAGCCATACCTCTCACAGCAAAGAACTGTGTGGCCCAGAAGGTCAGTAGTGCCAAGGTTGAGCAACGTTTCTTTAGCTGGAGGAGTTAGGGAAGGCTTGAAGGAGGCAACACAGAACTGGGGATGAAAAAATCATTTAAAAATTCTTCAAGCAGGCTATAGAGAAGCAAAAGGTATATCGCAGGTAAAGAGTGAGGCATTTGCCAAAGTAGAGAGGCCTGAAATTGTGCCTCCCCTGTAGGAATGTTTGAGCTCTTTGGCGCTGTTTGAGCATTTCTGGGAGGAGAAGTAGTGGGATGACACTGAAGCAGTGGGTTAAGTTCCCTTTTTCTAGAAGTAATTCACAATATGAGTTGGATTGTAAACTCATTTTGTCTTTGATGATCATGCTTTTTGCTGGACACCTGTGAACATCCCACGAGTTCTTAAGTTCACGGAGAGACACCTCTACAGAAATGAGGCGGGCAGGTAGTCAAGGCCAACCTCAAGTCCCCACAGGCCCGTGCAAGGACTGAATCACATGTAGGCGAGCACTCGAACACCTGCACTGAATATGTCTTTCCTAGTGTTTGTATCCACAGCCCCTGGTACAATGTCTCCTGCGTGGTCTCGGCTCTAGAGAAGTGAGATGAGGCAGCATGCGCCGTGGTACTCAGGGTGCTCTTATGCAGTAATACAGGATCTCCAGCCAATGCAGTTTGCTAGCCTTCCATGCTATTGAACCAATTATGCAGAATGATTCCCTCCTCTTTATTATACCACAGCTTCAATTTGGTTACAATCAATTCTATCCAATGTATCTTTCAACCCTAATATGTGTGTGTGCTGGCAAACCTGGGTTGGAATCCTGGCTTTGGCTTTTGCTTGCTGTGGGGCTTCTGCCAGATGCCTTCCTCTCTAAAATGGACATCATAACACTTAGCAAGGCTGTATTCAGGATTAGAAATGGTATGCAAAGAATCTGAAACTGTGATGATAAGTATTCTAAACAAATATTAGCTTTATTATCACTGCTATTATGGCAGTGCTGATGATAGTGGAGGATATGAAGGGTGATAAGGTGCATTCTTATGTTTTGGAGCTCCGCTTAAAAGAGCACCCACTCTCCAGCAATGGCATTGCACTGCTTAGTCCCACCCCCTCAGCGTGCTGCCCGCCCTGCACCAGCAGCCGTGATCCTGAGCTGTGTGACCTTGGGTAGTTTATTTAACTTCTCTGAGCATCACCGGGTGATTTGCAAGAACCAAATGAAATAAAACGTTTAAAAGTCTTGGCACGAAGTAGACACTGAGCAAATGCTGATTCTGTTCTCCCTGAGGCAGTCCTCGGCAAGATGTTTTGTGGATTTCACTGCTGGCAAAAACAAACGAGGTTAAATCAAAGTCAAGGGTGAAAAGAAGGGGAATCACAGAGTTTTTGTTTGGTTTGGCTTCGTTTTCTTCAAGTTTTGCAAAATAGGCGGAGATTCTTCTCTCCCTCAAACTTGAGTGGATTTCAGATGACCTGTCATTCTCCAAGGTGAAAAGTGTTTTTCTGATTTGATCATGAGACATCTCCGGACATTTCTCATAGATGGTTTTGACCTTGGACCTTGGATGGAGATAGCTCAACCCTGTCGGCACCAGTCTCCTGGTTACACCCTTTCCATTCCCAGTTTGAATTCCCAGAATTTCTTCTCTGGCTCAGTCATTTCTGCCCTGGCCTCTGGGGGGTCTGCTTGCACTAGACACACCTCCCCTCCCCCCGCAACACACACACACCATGGGAGACATTTTTCCTGTTTAGTCCCAGAGCTCCTGCCCTTTGGCTCCTGGCCTTACTCCAAGCTGCAGACAGTACTCAAGGCACTTTACTGATGGCCTGTACTTCCCTGCCTCAGGCCCTTCATCTTTCCCTGGCCCAGACTGAGCTCCAACTGGAGTTCAAGTAGCTCTCCCCCACTCTTTTGTTATTTCTTCTGATACCTTACAGTGCTTGCTGGTTCTTGAATATGCTAATGCACATTCTTCTGATTGAATTGCCCTTCCATCCTCAAGGAGGAGGGTGACTGTGACTTCCAGTCCTCAACCCAGACTACCTTGCTACCTCCTAAGCCAGTGGTCAGCAAACTGCGGCTCGCGAGCCACATGTGGCTCTTTAGCCCCTTGAGTATGGCTCTTCCACAAAATACCACGGCCTGGGCGAGCCTATTTTGAAGAAGTGGCGTTAGAAGAAGGTTAAGTTTAAAAAATTTGGCTCTCAAAAGAAATTTCAATCGTTGTACTGTTGATATTTGGCTCTGTTGACTAATGAGTTTGCCGACCACTGTCCTAAGCACATAGTATTTGTGATGTGATGATCACATTATAATACTTATTTGCATTGTTAGTTTCCTAGGTTGATTTCTTAGGGCACAGGGACTATAAAAAGTGAATCTTTATTGGATCCACAGCCCCTCGTACAATATAAGCATAGAGTAAATGTGCCCTAATGCATATAACTAAGGAGACAGGGTGAGAAGCAAAAACGACCTACAGACATGCTGAAGGAAAATGGCAGGAATGGGACTATGAGTAGACCCTTCAGATTTAATTCTGTCGGTGCCACTGTGAACTAAGCATTTGGAAAGTGAAGATACCAGAAAGTCCAGGAGTATTAGAAACTGAGCCACAATGAGTAGTGAGCTGGGAGAATGACCTGGTAGATGAGCAGGACTCAGAGGTGGGAGGGCAAATCTTCATTCCATCACTAAGTAGCTCTACGACCTCATTCAAATTCAGTTCTCTGATGCTACGATTCACTTTCGGTAAAACTGTGGTTAGTAGCCCCTACTTAGAGCTAATACATTTGGCCCATGGTAGGCACTCAATGAAATGCCCTATTATTAACTTCAGGGTTAAAGATGATATATACTTAAGGTGTTCCCTGCATATATTTTTTGCATTGTCTGAGTATATGGCATCTACCCTATTATTCCCATAGTCATGATCATTAATAAACATTTAGTGTGCCAAGCACTGTGGTGGGCGCTTCCTATACATTTTCTTTTTACTCTTCCCCCCAGTAATACTGTGTGATAAGAGGGTTTATTGACATATATATTACACAGATGAGGAAACTGGGGATTAGAGAATGTAGGTGTCTTGCCCAGTATCTCCCATAATAAGTAATTTAAGCCAACCAGTCCTGTTGAAATCCCTGCACTCCTCACCACTATCCTATAATGCCCCTTACAGGATTGTCAGAAAACACCCATGTGAAGCTTTCCTGAGTGCTGGCTATAGGAGCCTTAACAGGACATGTGGAAATGCAATTCCTGCCCTTAAAACACACATGAAACACTGTCTTTCAAGGCCCAGATGTACCCAGAAATGGACCAAAGGACCAGCTAATCCTAATACATAAATTATGTACTGAAATGATGAGACCACTGAGCGTCATTTCGAGCAGCATGAAAACTGGTTTAGGAGGTGAATTTTTGATGTCTTCCTTTAAAGTTCTCAGATTAACAGATATATATGCTGATTTTATCATGAAAAAAAGAAATCTAGAATATGTGTGTTTGTGTTTTGTTTTGTTTTTCCTTTCTACCTCCTCAAGGATAGGTAGAATTTTCTGCTTAATGATAAATCATTGTTATTTGTCTAGCAAATTACACTTTCCTAAGTGCTTTTGTAAACCTGTCTCGTTTGATCCTCCTAGCACCAGGAGAGGTAGGCCAGGCAAAGGACATTCTTCTTTATGAATAGATGAGGTGGCTGGGGCTCTTAGGGAGGGTGTTCTCCAAGGTCACACAAGTAATTAGTAACAGCCTGGCTGGAATCCAGGTCTCTTGCCTCAGCGTGCATCTTCCCCCAAATGCTTGTTGCATGGGTATCCGAAGGCTGCAGCCAAGTGTACACAATGAAATCTTCCACAAATGTTGACTGGCTGATTGGGCTCACAGTAATTGAAGATCTTTTCTCGGTGATTTCCATTGTGTCCGTGGAGGAGTTTAGGAGCACATGATCTCCAGGTTCCTGGTGCACAGGAAAGAGGCAGAGAGCAAACCATGCGACCGTTTTTGGAAGCTGTTTCCTCCGAAGCCTGAACCGACCTCAGAGCAGGGAAGTTTGCCGTTTCAGTCCGTGGTTAACGTAGACTCTCCTCTCTTCAGTCATGACTGGGAATAATCTGCCTGGAGCTTGTAAAATGGAGCCCAGCTTCATGGTAGAGAGGACACCCGTCCAACGACTGTGATTTCTGGGACATAACATCCACTAGGAGGTCCCGAGAGAGTAATAAAACTGTGTACACAGTGTAGTATTTTTTCAGATCGTCGATGGAGTGTTTTAAAGGAGTTCTTTGTAGTGCGAGCCACGTGGGCTGGGGATGATTTTGGGGGCATTAACGCTTAGCTATTTGAACCCAAATCAGCTGGTTTACATCAGCGTTGAAGAGACATTTCCAAGTTTTAGCTATTTATCTTGGTAATCTGTAAAATCTTCATTGGACGTGCATTTGCTCTGGTGTGGATCCATGCAAAAGATGAGCGCTGAGAATTTTCAGTGCAAAAATTCGGGGACTGTTGATTGCTTAAATCTGTTGTGCTGAGGATGAGGGAAGGCTCGGATTAGGATCCCTCTCCCAGCACATAACCACCCTGTCAGCTGCCCCACCTACAGAATGGGCACGTAACCAAGGCCAAGGGATTTTACAGCAGATGGAGCCTTTTGCTTAAATAACTTGGGGTCCAGTGCACAAATTCGTGCATGTGTGGGGTCCCTCGGCCTGGCTGGTGATTGCCCAGTCCAGATTGAGGCTGATGGAGGCTGGCTGGCCAGGGAGGGACCACGGGAGGGCTCCAGGGTGTGTCCAGCCCTCTTGCCCAGTCCCAATCGCCTGACCCCAGCAGCAAGCTAACCTACCGGTCAGAGCGTCTGCTCCCTGCTGGTCAGTGCATGTCACAGCAACTGGTCGAGTGGTCGGCTAAAAGTTCCACCCATCAGTCAGACACTTAGCATATTATGCTTTTATTATATAGGATATTTCGTCTGCATTGAGATTTTGCTCATGATTCTGTCTCTGGTGCCTGGCACACAGTAGTCAGTAAATATTTGTTGCATGAGTGCAGTGTAGTGTCTTGGACCTTTGCCATCTTTACCCTTGACTCTCCATTCACCTCTGCTCCCCTGTCTTACACACACACACACACACTTCTAACCCTGGTGCCCTCCATTACAAGCACGCCATACTTTCTGTTGCTTCTTGGAAAAATCTCTTCTCCTGTAGCCCATCTCCTGCCTGGCGATCTTACTCACTTTATGAAGCCAGGTCACATTCTCTTCCTCTGTGGGACCTTGTGACATCGGCCCCAGAGTTCAAAGCATGCCTATTTTGTGCCTCGCTTTCCCTTGCACACACTTCCATGGCCATATCTGACACCCTACATTGTCACGTAGGGTGGGCTCTCTAAGTTCACCGAGGCTACAACCATGAGTGCAGGGCCTCTTTTATTCACAGGTCGTGGTGGGCACACAGTGGACACTTGCTAATTCCTTGTTGGGTTGAAAGAAGGAAGGAATGCTAAGTGTAGTCCAAAGGTTATTAGACTTGCAAACCACAAGACTAGGAGGAAGGGGATTAAGTTTTAAATTCTGAGATCCTCCTGTGTGGTTGGAGAGAGCCATAGAGAGCAGGGAAGTAACACTCCGAGGTGGGGAAGGGCTAAAAATTCAGCCTAGCCCTCGCGGTGATGATTGTAAAAATGATTCACACGCACTCCCTACTGCACTCTCTTCACAGTGATTACTTCATTGTGCCACTCAGGTGCCACACACTGGCCTTTGGTTAGCTTTCCCACTTGGGTTGAGTGTGTTTTGCACTGAACCTGACTTTGGTCATGGAGTTTACCTGGAATTCCTTAGCCTAGTTTGGCTCTCTCTGCTACTCTTTCCATAGGTCCCTGGGCTTCCCCTTCTGTAATGAATTAAGTGTGTATCTAGTCTCATCAGCCATGCACTTTGTCACAGTGGGGTGCTCAGTCTCTGTCTCCCTCTTAGTCTTTTCACTGCAGTAGAAAAGGGACCATGGCTGGGTCCCTGCTGCCTGGCATTTAAGGTTTGAGCACATTTTTGTTGATAAATGAATCTGCATCAGGAAGATTATTTTTACAGAGAGGATTCAAATCAAAGTCAATGTGCATTTTAAATACTGCCAATTGGTGCTTAACACAGAGCTTCTGGTTGGAGATGTATTATTTTAATATAGACCATTTTATACAAATAAATCCTCAAGTCAGTGGCAGCTCTCCTGTACATTTCTCTCTTCACTCCCCTGTGAGGTGGGTGTCATTCTCATCGCGATTTTATGACGGAGGAAACCGAGGCTCTTGAGCAATGTAATCCTTGGCTGGAGGTCACATGGGTAGTTAATGACAGAGTCAGACCTTGACCCAAGTCTGTCTCCAGATTTTATAACATGACATCATCTGGTAATTATGGAGGTGACACAGCTTAAGATGGTCCGAAACCATCAATCAATAGGACAAGGATACTATATAAAGGAATCTAGTCTGTGGTCATTTTTGTGAGGTCTTTCTTAAAAGCAAATGTGGACTAAATGGCTTTTCCAAGGTTCTTCTCTCCCTACTGGTCTGTAATTCGATGATGCAATTGCATGATGTGTAGTCTTTTTTAAAAAAATATTTTAAATTAAATTAAAAATTTAATATAAAACATTTAATGTTGACATTTTTGCATGTGTCTCCTTCCCCCGCCCTCCTTTGCCCACCTCTACCCACCCCTGCCTCCCAATCCCTTGGCTTCACCAAACTATGGTCCGTGTCCGTGGGGTATGCATCTATGTTCTTTATCACTAATGCAGGTAGTGTACTTATAAAGGAGATTGTCCTACAGATAAAACGCACAAAAATAAGAGACTCTGGTTTTGAGATCCCTTATAATACTTCTCATTTTGTCCCCCAGCTGTTGATGGAGAGTGTTGGCTGTGCCAGGTACAGTGTGTGACGCTGTGGGAGGCCCGCTGTGCCTCGGGGAAAAGCAGACCTGCTCTTGCCCTCAAAGAACTTACCCTCCAGCACTCTACTTATTATACCAGAATATCGTGGTCCTAAAAATAACTCTAAACTTCTCATGTTAACACAGTAGCCGTCTGTGCTGTTCCTTTTATATTTATAGTGTATTTTTTCTGTGTGGCATTGTGGTGTCATTCATATAGCAAACATTTCTTGAGGACCTACTGTCTTCGTGATACAGAGTGTTTACTACATGTGACCATATCTATTCTGTGACCTTGAATATGTATGTTCAAAAGGAAAATGATTCTAACGTGGGGATCGTTTATTATTATTTTCATTGATTTCAGGGAAGGGAGTGTGTGAGAGAGAGAGAAACATTAATGATAAGAGAGAATCATTGGTTGGCTGCCTCCTGCACACCCCACACTGGGGATCGAGACCATAACCCAGGCATGTGCCCTGACCAGGAATCGAACCATAACCTCCTGGTTCTTACGTCCACGCTCAACCACTGAGCCATGCCAGCCGGGTGAGAGTGCTTTATTAGTGGTACACAAAATTTGTTTTCGAAATTGACCCAGTTATTTAACTTCATTTTCTGAGTGGTAGCTGAGACCATATATTTTATCACATTATATAAAGTGCAACTGTCATTTACTATTCAAATGCTAATTATTCTTGGGTCTAGCATCAATGTTATTGATTATTCAGAAACTACTTTGAGAGTGCTTGATAGGAGTAATTGCTAATTTCACTGGGAATCCAGTTTTGTGTGTGTGTGTGTTTTTTAAATATATATTTATTGACTTCAGAGAGGAAAGGAAAAGGAAGAGAGAGAGATAGAAACGTCAATGATGAGGGAGAATCATTGATTGGCTGCCTCCTGCACATCCCCTACTTGATCAAGCCTGCAACCCCGGCTTGTGCCCTGACGGGGAATTGAACCATGACCTCCTGGTTCATAGGTCCATGCTCAACCATTGAGCAATTCTGGCCAGGTGAGAATCCAGTTTTAAGCACCTGGCCTGGGCTGCTTCATAGAAGCAAAGCATTTGCAGAGTGAGTGGGCCTAGCTGACTGCCCAGTGGTCACATCTGAACTTGGCTTTGTTGTTCTCCGTGCCATGTAGAGTCATCTTGTATATGAGCAAGACTTTGATTGCTTTGTTGGAAATGAGCATCATTTGAAATATTAAACTTGGAAAACCTGGAAAGTTAGTCAGTTAACTTGTGTTGGAAAAGGATGCAGAAGAAATGTGGCATTTCTCAGGAAAGCAGTAGTCAGATAGATGTAGAAATTTTTGATGTTCAGTCTGGGACTATACTGAGACCTAAGCAATATGCTAGAATAGCAAGGGTAAGTAATGCTGTACGATTCAGAATGCTTTTAAGCTTCCTTGGGATTTCACATCCCACACTATATCCACAGGCTGTGGAAATGTCTACAAATATGGTAGATGCTTAGTAAATATTTGTTGACTGGATTTTAAAAGGCTCATTAACATGAAAATGCTAAGATTCATCACATACACATATATTTATTTTTTTTTCCTTTAAGGATCAATTCCCACAGATCTGTATTGGGCCCTACAGTATTACTTTAAATTAAGTTATTATAAAATTTAGTTTAATTTTAGATATCTTATTATCTATGAGGTATTTTTTTTTTCTTCTAAGAACAGATTTGTGTTCAAGGTTAAAACTAACTGAGCCTATTAAGGTAGCATTGATCGTCTCAAATGCCGGCAAACATGATTAAGCTGGTTGTAAAAGAAATGTGAAGGAAGAAAAATAAGATGAACTGTTTCAGATAACGATCCCTATTAACTCACACTCATGGCCTTACGTGCATTTTTCCTTTATGTCTTTCTCTCTCTCTCTCCCTGGAAACATATTCTTCCTGTGAGTTTTCCCCCTTATCAGAAGAACAAAGTTAGTAAGAGGTAATTTTTTTTTTTTCCAAGCCAAATGTGACAGAACACACATCAGCATTCAGGAATGAGGTTTTAGCAAAAGGTAGTAGTGCAATTGGTTTTGCCAGCAGCAGAATGTACAATCCTATTAGAGATGGGGAACAGGAAAAGTATCACCTTAATTTACCTCCAGGCGATAGAGCAATAACTTGGGCTGCCTAGGGCTGCCTGAGTAAAGATGCTTTAATCATACAGTAAAAACATTTTTAGTGGGCTGCCTCCTTTAGATGAGCGAAGGCTCGCCTACGTTAATAAATGAAATTCATCCCGCACACAGTCTGGCAATGATGATATGCTATTCTTAATCTTTGTCAACATTAAATCTGTTGAAGAAATGTAGCAGGCTACAATGAGATCAGCCCCCCTCTGCATCCCCCTGTATTCCCTGTGTTCACTGCAGAAAAATTGGACCGCGGCCTTTGGTTGGGGCTGCACAAGGAGGAATTGCTCTGGAATTAAGGGAAGTCAGAGTTTCATTGCACACCCTTCAAATGGAAATGCTTTCTGTTGTCTTGAACCTTTGGGATGGAAGTCATTACAGTCACCATCAAACAAGAAAGTCTTCAGCTGGGGTATTCCTCGTGTTTGCTGTCTAGCTGTATGGGGAATGTGAACTTTAATTAGTTCAGGTTGTAAAATATTGCCGAGAATTTCCCAGGCACCACTTTGCTTTGTAGTCTAGGTCAGCAAATGCAACCCTGTCTTAATTGTGGCTGAGCTATTGTCTTGGACTGGTATTCCTAGAGTGCCTTTTACCAATTAATGATCATATACCACTGGGAAATCATGTTGCCTCATGGAAGCTCAAAAATAGCAATGCCCTAATAGACTGCCTATTACTAGTAATACAAAGTCAAGGACCTAATGCCATTTGGCGGTGCTATTCATGTGTGAACGCCGTCTAGTAACTACCTTACGGTATTTCAGCCGTCAGAGATGTGTGTGTGTGTGTCTGTGTGTGTGTGTGCATGTGCACACGTGTGTTTTCTTTTTGTCCCTTTCCCTCCACTTTGTCTTTCTGCTTGGCTCTTTTCTAGTATGAATTTCCATTTTCTGTCAACTCTATGATTGATTGGGTTCAGGGAAGCAACATGTGCCAGTCGTTGCCTTTGAACCTGCACTTCAGATGTGTGGCGTTTTATTTTCTCTCCTGCCTCTCGGCTTATCATCAATTCTAGCAGTGAATTTTGACATGTGCAAATTAATAATCATTCAGTCAAAATGAATACGGTGACCTCTGTGCCCACAATGTACTAAAAGAGCCAGACAGTGCTCATGTGCTCGAGGAGTTTAGAATTTAACGAGAGAAGCCAAAATGTAGGCTTTTGTGTGTGTATGTGAATTTCCATCTGTCTCTAATAGTCTATCAACTTATTATAGTTTAATGTAACCCCATGATTTTTACATCTGCATGTGATCTACTCCCAAGAATAATAGTTAAATTTATGAGAGACAGAATTAAGCATTGAAATGACCTCTCTAGGCTGGAAAGCTGGGCCAAAGCAAGGCAAGGAAGCACTACAGGGATAAAAATAAAACTTAAAATTGAGGTTCAGAAATGAGGTTGTAGAACTGCAGGGTGGACAGATGGCCCAGCAGTTCATTTGAAAAATACCTTGATGTTTTGGTTTTGGGTTTGTTTTTTTGTTTGTTTGTTTTTTATCATTACTCCAGAATCAAAGTCGTTTACAGTGAATTAGCTGTTTTTCACCTTTTTTGGCCATGGACCCTCAATAAGAAATACATTTAAGTATTATTTTTGATGGGAAAGATATGAAAGCAACCTAAGTGTCCATTGGTAAAGTAACGGATAAAGACACAGTGGCACATATATACAATAGAATATTACTCAGCCATAAAAAAATGAAATTTTACCATTTGCAACAGCATGGATGGACCTACAGGGTACTCTGCTAAGTGAAATAAGTCAGACATAGAAAGACAAACACCATATGATTTTACTTATACGTTGAATCTAATAAACAAAACATATGGACAAACAAAAAAGAACCAAACTCATAGACACAGAGAACAAATCGATGGTTGTCAGATGGGAGGAGGGTTGGGGAAATGGGTGAGAAAGGTGAAGGGATGAAAAAGTACAAATTTCCAGTTATAGAAATAATCATGGGGATGTAAATTACATCATACGGAATATGGTCAGTAATATTTCAATAGCCCAACCGGCGTGGTTCAGTGGTTGAGCGTCGACCTATGAACCAGGAGGTCATAATTCAATTCCCAGTCAGGGTTCATGCCAGGGTTTTGTGCTCAATCCCAGTGGGGAGCGTGCAGGAGGCAGCTGGACAATGATTCTCTCTCATCATTGGTGTTTATATCCCTCTCCTAATAAATATATATTTTAAAATTATGTTTCAATAACTGTATGGTGTCAGATAGGTACTATTCTTAATGGGATGATTACTACCTAAGGTACATAAATGTTTAATCACTTTGTAGTACATCTGAAACTAATATAAGATCATATGTCAGCTGTAATTGCAAACAAACAAACAAAAAATAATTGATGGAACATTTTGCAGTAAATAACATTTTGTTGTACAGGGTGGAGGAAAGAAATACATTTATCCATTGTAGCTGCAAAGGCTCTCTCCCTCTTGCTCTCGATCTCTCTCTTTCTCTCATTTTCTCCCCTCCCTCCCATCCTCTCCTTCCTTCTTCCCTCCCTCCCTCTCTTCCCTCCCTCCCTTCTCCTCCTGTTTTATTCTCACACACATATTTTACAAAGCACTATTTATCCTTACTCCATACATCATATTCTGATTTTTTTCATCATATTGCATTTCATTTTAAAAAATACACAGGCCAAACATATTAAGTGATCTTACTAAGTAATCATAACTAATTACAATTTTAAAAATAATGCAGACTTGTTCTATCTCTTCCTATAGGACTGACAATTGTATACATTGGAAGAATTATAGTCCTCATGTATGTAAAAGGATTTGCTTCTTCCTCTTTTGAGATGGTCCCATGAAACAGTGTCATTTCCTTACAGCAAAGGTTATGGTGAAGGAGAAGCACATTATATGAATCATGTTGTCCAAATGAATTACTGCTGTCATCTGAATTAAAACAGATACATTGTTCCAAATCAGAGTCCTAAGTGACTTGAACATTTCCATCAGAGATTGTGAATTATTATGTAATGGAAGCTAACTAGTTGTAGTTTTTCATTTTTGAACAGCCATATCTGTCAGGTCCCAGATCATACACGAAAGCCAAGTTGTGCCATAAAAAATACAATGTGGGAACCAGGAGACAGCACAGAGTCTGTGAAGGAGCCGGGCTGCTTGGGAGGTCAATGATTAGACCGGGGCGTGGAGGGAGCAGGTCCAATCTATTTTGGTGGGTTTTTTTCCACCTCATCTTCTCTTGGATGCTTCCCAGTGACTATGCCTATTTGTTTAAGGGCCATTTGAAACCTCTCTGTTCTCTGCTTGGGGCTCAGGTTTAATAGCAGAAACTGAAGTAAGATATTCCAAAGGTCCCCTGGTTATTAGGAGTTTAATATTGGTTCTCTGCAGGAAATCATGCAAATGGCTGATAAGCTCTAGCCACTAAAAATGAAGCAACTTTATAGCTAATTTTAAAAGTCCTATGTTGGAGATATCTTGGAAGGATTGCTTTAACTGGTTATGAATTAGTATATTGCACTTTTGCCTCCCCTTCCTTGCTATAATTTTTCTTTCTACGAGAACAGTTATCCTGGCGAACTTTACAGTCTTCCTGACAAGATTTACCTGTTGTCCTGTCCCCTGGCAGGGCATTTCTGCAAACGCCTTTAGTTCAGGAACGTTTCCCTTTCACCCAACACACATTTGTTGAGAGCTTATATGTGCCAGGGACAGAGAGCACAGAAGATGAATAAGACATTGGCCCCCTTTAAGACACTCATCAAGGTATCAGATATGAAGAAAATTTCAAGATAGTGTGCTAAGTACTCTCCTAGTGGTAGATGTAAATATAGCGTGAAATAAGTGGCCAGGACTGCTTTGGGGGTTAGTGATATCCCAACGGAGGAAGTGTTCAGGGGAGGGTGGTTATTCCAGGATGAGGGAACAACATGAAGCAATTCTGGGGTGTCTGGAGTATGCGGGTGGATTGAACGGGGTGGAAGTCGAAGAGGCTGGAGAAAGGAGTGGAAAGATCATTTCGCTGGCCATGTGTGCCTACTGGAAATTGTCTCGGTGTACTCGCTTCCTCCTTTGGACCCGCTCTGGATGCTGGTTCGCCCATGTGATCATGTACAGACTCTCAGAGGAGAATGGTTCCCTCTGGCACTCCCTTGGCAATTAATCTTGGACTTGCTGAGACTTTTCCCTGGAGACTGAACAACATTACACTTGATTCATGACGTTGGGTGTCTGCGTACATCTCTGGTCCCGGCTCCGCGGTGTGCAGCAGATGCACTGTGGAGGAGCCAAGGCCGCAGTGCCAGCCAGGGTGCTGCTGGCGTCCATCACCGCCCCCCACACCCCCCTGCCCGGGGTGTCTGCTGGAACAAGGTTGCAGAGCTACATCTGCGACAGCTTTGCTCGGGTTATGTGAAGACTTTGCCCGCTGGTGAGAAGCTTAGATTTTCTCAACTGGGCCTCCTGCTATTTTAATTAAACTTTGCTTTTAGCAGCTCTTCCTGCTTCCACTCTCCTGGGGCTGACTAGGTGTATTTGTGTATTTCATTTTGCTTTTCAACTCATTGCCGGATGGTTGACACTGTGAATGGATGTAAAAAGTCATAATAATCCTCTGCTGGGCTCTTCTGTACAATCATCAAAGCCACATTGGAAGTAGGAATACCATTCATTATTCAACAAATATTTATTGTTCGGATACTATGTGCAATAACTGTCAGGTGCTCTGTAGGTGCTGGGGTCTGGGTTGAGTAAGACACACAGGATCCTCTCCGCTCTGGGGGGATATTATAGTCTATTGGGGGAGATGGACATTAACCTTACAATTAAAGTCATATGTGATGGAACCCACTCCTGAGAAAGGCAGGACAATGCATCGTTGGCTATAGAACATGCCAAATAGTTTTTTAGATTTTTATTTATATTGATTTCAGAGAGGAAGGGAGAGATGGAAACATCAATGATGAGAGAAAATCATTGATTGGCTGCCTCCTGCATGCCCCACCCTGGGGATGGAGCCCATAACCTGGGCATATGCCCTGACAAGGAATCGAACTGTGACCTCCTGGTTCATTGGTCCATGCTCAACCACGGAGCCACGCTAGCTCATTTTGAGCAAGCAGCTGGTCAGAACTGACCCCCAAACCAAAAACTTAACCCGTGCAACCTACAGTCCAGAATGATCTGCAATTCCAGTTTTATTCTCTTTTCACACCACAGTTCCCGTGTTTTCCTATCTGTTGCAAACTTCCACAAGTACCTAAGATTTTACCTCTATTGGACTCTGAAGTGTAGATGAGTGAAAGGAGTGGGTGAGGATGTGGTCATGGCCAAGGTATCCATCCAAGAGGCCCTCCTTTTTGAACATATAGTCCATTTTTTTCCCCTTGAATCCTAAGGTTGTCCCTCTTGTCTGACCAAGAGACTCCTAAGTTTAACCTAGAGCTGCCTATGTCAGGTGATAGCTCCAACATACCACTCTCATACATTTTTATTTCATGAACCAGTTTTCCTTTGGAGATTGGATATGTATCAGTAATGTACATACACTGTCTGTACCGAGCATCAGAATTGCTCACTTGCACCAAGCAAGCACATTTTTTAATAGTCTGTTAATATAAGATTGGAACATTTTTTATATCATCTTGAATTTTCACAGTACCTTTATATTTTGTTTCTAAAATAATTATTTCTTATCTATGCATATTGCTTGCTTTACATTATGGACAGGTTCTAAATTAATATTCTTACAAAGGGGAGAAAAATCAACATGATTTTTCATCTCTGTCTTAAGGAAAGTGCATAGTAATTTGTTCACAAATCTCAATAATTTGTTCTAAAACTAATATTTACCTGCATTGCTGTTTATACCATTTAGAAGCCCTAAGCACATTTAAATAGAAATTTTGAAAGAGCCATCCTATCTTCAGCATAAAAGCATCATGGTAACCACACATGGGTCTTCTAACAGCATTCCCCCCTTCTTTTTCCTTCTCTGTACAAGTCAACAGCTATGTATGTAGCAAAAAATGCAAGGCTTGTGCATATCCACGCTGATTTTCATGACTGTAACTAGATGAAGATCCTTGTTTTGTTTTCTTGTCTCTTGTCTTGTCGGAGCCTGATCTAACAGAGTGAGTTAGTACTTATCTGTGTCTTGTCGATGTTTCTGGTACTGCCCAGAGCAAGTGGGCACATTTCATCTCAATTACGAATAGAAGATGAACACAGGGTGATGAGCCTGAGTCAGAGGTTAGAAGCATTTAATGGGATGAAATGCGAATGAAAATTGGAAAACAATCGCAGGCCTCTGTAGAAGATGAGAACAGGAGAAACTCAATTAGAGAAAACCATACACTTTCCTCCTTCTGGGCCGGGCTTTCTTTGCACTATTGTAGTTGCTTATTTGGTTATAAATAGGAGAGCAAAGAGTTTATTGTTTCCATTGTGAAGAAAGGTGAGGTGGTCTCCCAAGATTTCATTCAAGTGCTCCAATGCTCATGTAGAGTCCCTATAACCTAATCAACCTAACTTAATTACCTAAGCATGGCTTGGTCTGAGATTTCCAGCACGCTGGTCAAAGGGAAAAGAAGTTTAGGAGGATTTAACCTGAAAGGATGAAAGAAAACAGAAGTTCTGTAGGGAGCTTTTCCCATGGTAAGCTATTCTAAACTTGTCAAAATAAAGATAGCTCAAAGTTTTTAGGTCACAAATAGGAAAAAGCAGCAACACTAAACGTAGACCCCATCCATCTTCCTTTGTTTGGTCTCTGTTTGGTTCCCATCACCTAGAATGTGTTTTTTTGCCAAGGGACTGAGTTCAGCTGTTTTGCTTATTCAGTAAGCGTCCAATCATCTGTGAAGGCAGAGCCCATTCGCTTAAGAGAAGAATAAGTGAGCTGCATGTTTTCGTTATTTTATTAGGACATCACTGAAGGCTGTTGTTCTGTGTGGACCTGTGGGTAGGAGATTTGTACCTGGTTGGATGGGGCTTTACTTACAGTTTTCCTGTTCTGATATGGGGAGAAATCAAGGAGAGAAAATAGGGTTCCCTCAATTTTCCAAAACCACAAAACGTCAGCATAAAAGGGGAGAAGTTCCAGTGGGTCTGTCTCAGAGTCAGGATCGGGCATCATACCATCCATCCAGCATTGCTTGCAGAGTAAATGCATGTGCTTTTGTGAATGGACACTTGTGTACACACTGCAAAGCCTTTGCCCCAGTCATTTCGCTTTAGAGAATCTTTCTTCAAGGCTTACACCTACAGCCTAAAAAGGCTTTTCTAAGCAAACCTCAAAGTCCCAGCCCACATGAAGACTTGTGTATAGCTCGTCTGCTCAGAGGCCCCAGATGCTTCTTGTGCTGAGTTAGAGTTGGTTGCTAGTAAGTCTAAATATTGGATTAAAGTATGACTAATGCTGACCGCCTGTCCACATGAACATGTTCTTACTTGAAGAGCTAAAGGCTATGTTATGACATTTTATTTAAAATTCCCACAGCACTTTTCAAGGTTGAAGAGTTTTACGAACAAATTTTAATTTAATGAAAGTTGTGCCTCGTGTGAAGTTTTTCTTCTCAACAACATTTTCAGCACCATGTCTCTGTCAACAAAGTTTCGTCCCAGTTGTTTGTTGCTTAGTCAAATGGTGGAAATACAGTGAGGAGTGGTTTAAAGATTTTTTTTTTTTTTTTGATATTTCTGCCCTCCTGTATTTCTTTTTTTTTTTTTTTTTTTTTTTAAATTTCTTTATTGATTAAGGTGTCACATATTTGTCCCCATCCCCCCATTCCCATCCCACACCCCTCCCCACGGAATCCCCAACCCCCTGTTGAACTTAACCGTTGGATAGGCTCATATGCATGCACACAAGTCCTTTGGTTGATCTCTCCCCCCTCCCCCCACCCTCCCCTATCCTCCCTCTGAGGCCCGATAGTCCGATCGATGCCTCCTTGTTTCTGGTTCTGTTCTTGTTCCTCAGTCTATGTTGTTCATCATTTCCCCTAGATGAGCGAGATCATATGTCACTAGATATATACTTATAAGAACTGAATGTGAGACGAGCAATAATAGTTATGCTGACAGGCAAATGAATCAGTCTGTAGTGAGTTTCTTTCTGGACCAACAGTTCTTTTGAGACCCAATTTCAATGTCCACCAGTTCCTTATGTGTACATGTCAGCACTGACCCCTCTGCTCTGGATGGTGGACAAATGGTGGTAACGGAGGTCCGACTCCCTCTGGTTTGGTCTCGGCCGGACCCAGGGGCACGGCTTCACCCGGACTAAGGGGCACGTGGCCTCACCCAGACCCAAGGGGCGTGTGGCCTCACCCGAGCCCGGGACCCAGCCTCACCCGGATGGATCCAGGGGCACACGGCCTCACCCGGACCCAGGATCCGGCTTCACCCGTACCCAGGGGCGCAAGGCCTCACCCGGACCCAGGGGCACAAGGCCTCACCCGGGCCCAGGGACCCAGCCTCATCCGGGTCCAGTGGTGCGTGGTCTCACCCGGACCCAGGGGCGCGTGGCCTCACCCGGGCCCAGGGACCCAGCCTCACCCGGGTCCAGGGGCGCAAGGCCTCACCTGGACCCAGGGGCGCGTGGCCTCACCCGGGCCCAGGGACCCAGCCACACCTGGGTCCAGGGGCGCGTGGCCTCTCCCGGACCCAGGGGCGCGTGGCCTCTCCCAGACCCAGGGGCGCATGGCCTCACCCGGACCCGGGGGCGCGTGGCCTCTCCCAGACCCAGGGGCGCATGGCCTCACCCGGACCTAGGTGCGCGAGGCCTCACCTGGATCCAGGGACACATGGCCTCACCCGGACCCGGGGGCGCGTGGCCTCTCCCAGACCCAGGGGCACGTGGCCTCACCCGGGCCTAGGTGCGCGAGGCCTCACCCGGATCCAGGGACACATGGCCTCACCTGGACCCAGGGGAGCGTGGCCTCTCCCAGACCCAGGGGCGCGTGGCCTCACCCGGACCTAGGTGCGCGAGGCCTCACCCGGACCCGGGACCCAGCCTCACCCGGATCCAGGGACCCATGGCCTCACCCGGACCCGGGGGCGCGTGGCCGCTCCCAGACCCAGGGACACATGGCCTCACCTGGACCCGGTTTAAAGATTTTTATTTTTGAGGTCAACTATTATAGATGGTAAATTGTATTTTTTTATTTTTCCCCCCAACAATAATACAAATCTTACAATGATTTATTCCAAAATGTGATCAGAAACTGCTGATGGGTGATCATTGGTGCAACTTTTCTATAAGGCAGACAATTCAAATGCTTTTAAAGATGTACATACCCTTTGACCTATTAATTCTACTTCTAGGAATTTATTCTGAAGAATAATTGGAAAGTGATATAGATACAAGGTTACTCATCTGATCATGAGTTATAATAGGGAAAAATAAAAATACGACCTAACGAATGACCTAGCAAGAGGGGCTTCATTAAATAAATGATAAATATCATATGAGTATATCACATGCTTACTGAGCACCTAGTGTGTACTAGCCGTTCTTCTAGGGTACACAACAGTGATGCAGCAGAAAAAATTCTTTCACATCAGAAGCTTACATTTGATTGTGTTGGTGGGCTAGTGGGAAAGTGAGTGTTACTCCACAGTTGTTAAAAAAGTGAATTATATAGAACTATAGTTACTGATGTGGAGAAATATTCAGTATGCGATAGTGAGGTTCTACAATTACTGAGAAATATGCTGTTTTGGGGTGAAAATAATATAGAATAAAGCAATACACCAAAGAGAGTAACAGTTATTATCTCTGGGTCATGAGATAATGAGGTTTTGTGAGTGAATTTTTTTTTTTTTACTTATTTATGTTGCGTATTTTTTCTATAATGAAGTCTTCATTTTTTTTAAATACAAAGACTAACCTAGTAACCAGTTTGATTGCTGCAGAAAATTCCTGCCCTCCTCTCCCCGCTCAGTTTCCCCCTTTCCTCTCCCATCTCATCTATCTATCTCATCTATCATCTGTGCCTGAAACACAGGAATACAAAAAAGCTTCCCTATTCCTTTGTCTACCGTTGCTATCAGACTCTCTGTCTAGATACCCAACCAAACTCCTGTGTGCTCCAGTTTGTGCTCATTTCTTCTTCTAAAGAGATAGAATCTAGCTAATTAGTGCCCTTCATGGAAAAACCTCCGTGCTTTCAGACACTTAAACAAAACCACTTCTGGACTTTATTTCCTAGATTGTCTGAAAGCATTTTTTTTTTCCCATTGAGATTTCAGCCTCCCTTTCCATTTGTCTGTGTGGATTCATACCATTGTACTGGGTATGGTAGATATGCAAATTAGCACAGACCACAGAAAAGATTTGAGTCTGGGTTACAGGAAAGAAAAGGATCAAAACTGAATGCAAGCTGGGTGTGTTGCTCACTGCTGGGTACTCCCTGTCTGCTTCCTCTTTTCAGGCTGTTGGTGCTCGGCGCCAGCTACTCACCAACAGCCTGAACGCTAGAATCACTGTAGAGAGAGAACAGGTATACATGTTGAGTTCATTAACAACCAGTACCTAAAAGTTTGTGGGTTGTTGTTTTGTTTTTGTTTTTTTTATCTAACCCCAAAGGTATGTTTACTGAGCCTACACATCTTCACCACCAGGGAGGCTTAGTGTAGAGCAGGCAGCACAGTTTAGATTTCCTAGATCCTACACACACAAGGAGAGCTGTCCATTTTCATTAACTCCCAATAAAAGCTTCAATTCAGCCAGCAGCCCTTTGTCTTCATCTTCTGCGCAGCTCTCCAGCTTTGAGCTTTGTGAAATAACAGAATGAAGGTGGCTTGCATTCCAGCACATAATTGTTCCCCACCACTGCGTTGTGGGTTTTTCTTCTCCTTCTGCCAAGATGAAAGATATTTAATCAATAGGAGTAGGCATGAAGAGGAGGGATCAGAGGAGAACTAAAGTGTCACAGGGTGGATGTGAACCAGTGAATGAGAGCCCGCAGAGAGAAAGAGCCCTGCTGGTGCTTTATCTGGGGGCCTGAAGGCATTGATTCTGACTACCTGGGGAGTGTACCTTTTCTCCTTTAAGTGCAGGAGAAAATCAACCAATGTCTCTATGAGGCTACAACTTGGCGTTAAGCTCAGAGGATGTTACCATGACACCATCTGCTTTCTAGGTAGCAAAGGGATAACCCAAAGGTGGACGTGATTTTTAAGAAAACTGTCTTATCGAAAAGGATAATTCACAAGTAGTTAAATTTCAGAGCCAGTGAACTGTCAATTCTGCATATGCATTAGAGCAGACTAAACTAGATGACAAGCTCAGCCCATCATTTCCTTTTGCCCAGTGATCCCAGGATAGCAAAATATCTAGTTGACTCAAATAAAGCTAGTTACCCCCCAGTGCAGCTATTGGTCAGATACCCCAACTTGCTTGAATTTACCAAATGTCATAATGTTATTCTTCACTTATTTATTCAACATTTACAGTGTTCCAGATTCCTAGCCACCATCCTAGGATAGAGAAAAATAAGAAAGGTTCCTTCCTATTGGAAGCTCTTAGTCCAGTGCAACAGGAACAATAATAAAGGGCTGAGATAAAGACAGAAGGGATAAGCCCCAAACCTGCATGACTGGGTGAGGGATCTTCTCTGAATCTGAAACCTTGAAACTTGAACACAGAGGCAGTTTGGGAGGCAGGGCCAAAGATGCAGCATGTGCAGTATCCTGTATAATAAAGAGGTAATATGCAAATTAACCCTCACACCCTCACAAGATGGCTGCCTACGACCAAGCCGGCAAGGGAGTTAGTGAGGGACGACCAAACGACTGAACAAGTAGGCTGCGTGGGTGACTAGGCCAGCAGGGGAGGCAGTTGGGGGCGACCAGACTGGCGGGGGGGGGGGGGCATTTGGGGGCGACCTGGCCAGCAGCAGGGGGCAGTTAGGGGTGACCTGGCCGGCAGGGGTAGCAATTAGGGGTGATCAGGCCAGCACGCAGAGGCAGTGAGGGGCAATCAGGCTGGCAGGGGCGGGCAGTTAGGGGAGACCAGGCAGGCAGGCAGGTGAGAATTAGGAGCCAGCCGTCCACAATTGTGAGAGGGATGTCCAACTGCCAGGGATCGGTCCTAAACCAGGAGTCGGATATCCCCCAAGGGGTCCTGGATTGGAGAGGGTGCAGGCTGGGCTGAGGGGATGTACCTGCCCCCCCCCACATGCATGAATTTCATGCACCGGGCCTCTAGTTCTTTTATAAAAGCAAAGAAGTGATGGATATTTAAGGAAGGTTCAGTCCACTAATTCATCTGGTCTCAAACCAAGCCACCATCTGAGAATCTTCTGAGAAGATATAAAAGTGGATTCAGAATGATACCTTTTTTAGAAATGGAGGAAGGGAATAAAACTGTTGAGTTTCCTATTACCAAAGAGCTGATACCAACCCACTGTGAGAAGCTCAAAGGCATGGAATTGCCTTCTTTTTCATGATAATGGACACATGTGGATAGATCTGCAGGCAACTCCTGTAATGAAAAGTGCCTGTGACTCCTATTCACTGCTCCAGATTCCAGGCTTGAATTTGTCACTTGATGAGCTGGGCGATTTGTTTAAAATTGCCAATTTAAAAAAGTACATTAAAATATATATTTAAATACACTGTGTATCAGGTATGTGATATATAAAAGTATATGCACATTATAATATGTATATACTAACATTTATTTGAATGATTTTAAATATCTAAGATCCTCTTCACCCACAATTTCTCTACTCATCTTGGCTCATCCCATTTCAGCTCATTTCAGTTATGTCATTTCAAATTGGCAGCAGTTACAGATGTAACAATAGAACTGCATGGGTTTATGAGGATGAGAAAATCCCCATTCTTTCTTAATTATGACCATCTGTTCACAACAGTGATCACTGTTAAGGCATTAAGAGCCTAATGCAAGTCCAGGGATTAATAGGCAAAGAAAGAAAAATGGTATCTGTGTGATCCTGCTGAAGGCAAGCAGGGGTTGGCTAAAAGTGGTTACAGAGCTCCTGAAGAAATTCAAGGTGCTCTCAGTAATTTAAAAGTGCACTTAGATGTTAACATCTGGGAATGCTGGGTGAAGGGTACATGGGAACTCTCAGTACATTTCTTTGCACCTTCCTGCGAATTTATAATGTTTTCAAAATAAAAAAGTTAACAAATATTTTAAATGCACTGAGAATTAGGAATTAATGTTTTGACTGACTAAAAATAAGAATTAGCACAAGTGAATATACTTGATTAAAAGCATCTACAAAGAAAATGCCATCGGGGTATTTTTTATATTGTTGTTAAATCTTTTTTTTTTTTTTTTAATTGCCTCAGAATCCTTTTTTTTTTTTTTTTTTAATATATTTTATTGATTTTTTACAGAGAGGAAGAAAGAGGGATAGAGAGTTAGAAACATCAATCAGTTGCCTCCGGCACACTCCCTATTGGGCATGCGCCTGCAACCAAGGTACATGCCCATGACCGGAATCGAACCTGGGACCATTGAGTCCAAAGGCCGATGCTCTATCCACTGAGCCAAACCAGTTAGGGCTGCCTCAGAATCCTTAATACTTATTTCTACTGGGTGATTTTCATTATGTTGTAAGCACATGACCCCAGAGGATTTCCTGAACTATTTGTCGATATGCTGTGTTAGCACTGTTGTGGGTGTTTGGGTGCCATTCTTTTGGGGCAAGATGTCATTGAGACCTGGGATATGGCATATGGGATATGATTGGAAAATAGATAAAGTGAGAACCCCAGCATATAATAGTCATCTGATTGTGAACAACTCCATACATTTTTCCCTTTCAGCTCAAATACGTAGAGCCTGTTTGATGAGAACAGTGTACACATCCTTTTCTAATACTTGTTTTGAATAAAGAAGAACAATTATAGCTTACATGTGCTTCATGCTGGGATCAACTAATTCCAGTTGAAGCTGTTCACAGTTCTTATAAATACATCATACATACATACATGCATACATACATATTGTTTGTGTATCTGCTTTGCTTATACAATTAAATATTAAGATGCCGAATGGATTCTGGTCTGCTCTTGTCTTTCTTATACAGCAAATAAAGACGAAACAGGAAAAGAAAAATTTTATGACCACAAACAGATCTCAAAAATATAAAGAGTATAAAAACTCAAACATATTTCCAAAGAATTTTTAAATGACATTTTCCTATCCACATAAAATTCGAGCATCTCAATTGAATCCTCTTTGAGCATTCCCGTGATAGACGAAAATGTGAAGGGTAGGAGTCCACATCTGGATATCCCACATGAATTTTTTCACTGAGCAGCACTACCTGGAACATGCTACAAACTCACTGTGAATGGTTTATTGTTTAATAAGATATATTACCCATGTCCACTGCCGCTTAATACACATGTGTGGATGGACAGAGGTCAGACCCTGCTGATTCAGAGGCAGAGATGAGGAGGAGAAAGAACTAGAATCCTGCATAACACATGAGGGCGGGATTCTTAGAGTGGAAAAGAAAAGCCCTGGAAAGAGAAAGACATCTGCTATTTAAAGAGCTGTCATGGGAAACAGTGGATGCAGACTTGTTCTGTTTTATTTGTGATGTGAGGGGGGAGGGGTGCAGGTAGAACTAGCATTCGAAATTGGAGAGACCAACATTTTGCCTCAGTGTGAACACCTTCACTTTAGCTCAGTGGTTCTCAACCTTTCTAATACCGCGACCCTTTAATACAGTTCCTCATGTTGTGGTGACCCCCAACCATAAAATTATTTTCGTTGCTACTTCATAACTGTAATTTTGCTGCTGTTATGAATTGTAATGTAAATATCTGTGTTTTCCGATGGTCTTAGGCGACCCTGCTAGCGGTTCTCAACCCGCTGCTGTAGAGCCTAACAGTGGCAAAATTACAGTTATGAAATAGCAACGAAAATAATTTTATGGTTGGGGGTCAGCACAACATGAGGAACTGTATTAAAGGGTCGCGGCGTTAGAAAGGTTGAGAACCACTGCTTTAGCTGAAACACCCTAGTAAACAGAGAGGATCCTGTCACCGGACTAAGAACCAGCTTGGGTGCCTGGCCAAGGATGTTGTGGGAGGGATGCTTTCCTTAGAGGGTCAGTTATAGTGAGTGATCTTTGAAGTCTCTTCCAGGTCTGATTTGAGTGAGGTTAACTTATTTCATCACTGATGTAAGTTAAGTTACTGCTGATTCAGTATCGAGACTTCCTTTATTCATGAATACAGGTTTACTGAGTGCCAGCTATACGCCAGGCACCACCGTGGGCAGTGAGACTATAATGTATTAAAGCAAACAGACCGAGACTCTCCCCACAGAGCCTACTTTGTGTAACAGGCTTATGGAAGGAAACTCCTTTCTGGAGATCAACACTCCAGCATTGGGTTGGGTAATGGACCAAGAATATTTCCAAAACATTATATTCTGCATATGTTTCTAAATCAAAACAGACTCTCTTTGCAGAGGATCAGTACTGTTTTATTTATTTACTTTTTAATATTCTAGGATGATATACCAAAAAGTACCTTATGATGATTTCCACAGTCAATCTGGAGAACTAATATAGAAAAATATTAACTCAATAATATTTGCCTAATTAATGACACTTCTCTATCAGAGTAGAAAAAATTTATTTGGGCACAAAACACTATGCAAGTTTGATATTTCTATGGATTCATAGTGTTTTAGTTAGGAACTGGTCTTAAGTTTGGCATACCAGGTTTTGAGAACTACATCTTCTATGTACTGTTTACTTAACCTAATCTCTGTTTTCTTATCAGTAACATAGGGATAAAAACAGTAATTACCTCATGAGTGCTTGACACTCATAAATATTTGCTGAATAAGTGAGGGATTTAGAAAATATAATGAAGAATGAATTTATCGCATGTCCATAGTACCAGGCCCTTAATGAATGGGTGTGGAGATGATGGTAGTGATGATAGTGGTTGTAAAACTCCTTATTTGGAGATAATATGGTCGTCTGCATAGAAAGCTTATGGGATTTGTAAAATTCTGTTGCAACTAAGATGTAAGTTTAACAAGGTTACAGGATATAAGATCAGCATAAAAAATGACTTTTTATATATTTACAACTAACAACTGAAATTAAAATAATAATGCTGGTGCCTATCATGAGAAACATGAAATGTTTAGGAGTGAATTTGACAAAAGTTGTGCAAGATCTGTATAATAGAACGACAAAGCATTGTTTAGAGAAAATATAAATAAATAGAGAGATTTAAGCATCAGTAGAATCAAAGTTGCTCAGATGGCAATTCTGACCAAAAGGATTTAGAGTCAACATCATGGTTGATTTTTCTTAATTTTATATGGATTCTAAAGCTGATTCTATAATTTTTATGGAAACACAGACGATCTGGAATAGCTCAAACAACTTTGAAAAAGAAGAGCATAAAACAAGAGTTACACTTCCTGATTTGAATACTTACTGTGAAGCTACCTTAACATAGTGTGATATCAGTGTGAAGATAGAAGATTAGATCAATGAAACAGAATGGAGAGTTTAGAAATAGACTCAGATGTATATGTTCAATTAATTTTTGACAAAATTCAATGGTAATTCAGTGGAAAAAAAAGAGTTTTTTCACCAGGCTGGGCTGGAAGAATGGACATCTACATATAAAAAAAAAATAACTTAGGCCAATACCTTGAGCCATATACAAACTTTAGTCAAACTTGATCCTAGACATGACCATAAAACCTAAAATTATTAAATTCTAGAAGAAAATGTAGGAGAAAAATTTTTGTTCTTGAATTAGGCAAAGATTTGTAGATATATACCAAAAGCATGATTTACAAAAGAAAAATTGATAATTTGGGTATCATCAAAATTAAAAGTTTCTGCTCTTCCAGAGATATTTATTATTAAGAGAATGAAAAGACAAGCCACATACTGGAAGAAAATATTTGAAAATAAATTATCTGATAAAGGAGTTCTACCCACACCTATAAAGATCTCCAAAATATTAATAAGAAAACAACCCAATTTTAAAAATTGACAAATAATTTGAACATTTTTCCAAACAAGATATGCAGATGGTAGTAAGCATTTTTAAGTATGCTCAACATTATCAGGAAGATGCAAATTAAAACTTTAAGAAGCTACTGCATACTCAACTGACCATGCCAAAAGAGGATACAGAGCACCTGGAATGCTCCACATTTACTGCTGGTGGAATAGAGAATGGTGCAGACACAGACCTGTCATATGCTATAGTCATTCCACTCCTAGGTTATTACTCAAGAGTAATGAAAGCACTCCCATACAAAACTTGTATGTGAATGTTCTTAGCAGCTTTATTTGTGACATCCAAAAACTGAAAGCAACTTAAAGGTCCCTCAACATGTCAATAAATTTTTTTTTTAACTGGTATACCCATACAATGGAATACTACTTAGAAATAAAAGGGAAAGGAGATGATATATTGTTATACAGGATGGGGCAGAAGTAGGTTTGCAGTTGTGAATACTCAAAACACAGGTTTCATTCTTGCATTATTTACTACAGGCCCGATGCACGAAATTTGTGCACGGGTGTGTGTGTGTGTGTGTGTGTGTCCCTCAGCCTAGCCTGCACCCTCTCCAATCTGGGACCCCTCAAGGGATGTCCAACTACCTGTTTAGGCCCGATCCCGGTTGGGCAGTCGGACATCCCTCTCACAATCCAGGACTGCTGGCTCCCAACCACTTGCCTGCCTGCCTGCCTGCCTGATCAGCCCCTAACCACTCCCCTGCCAGCCTGATCGACGCCTAACTGCTCCCCTGCCATCCCAATTGCCCCTAACTGCCCTGTCCTGCCAGCCTGGTCACCCCTAACTGCCGTCCCCTGCAGGCCTGGTCACCCCTAACTGTCCTCCCCTGCAGGCCTGGTCACCCCTAACTGCCCTCCCCTGCCGGCCTGGTCATCCCCAACTGTCCTCCCCTGCAGGCCTGGTCACCCATAACTGTCCTCCCCTGCAGGCCCAGTCACCCCCAACTGTCCTCACCTGCCAGCCCAGTCACCCCTAACTGCCCTCACCTGCCAGCCTGGTCGCCCCTAACTGCTCTTCCCCTGCAGGCCTAGTCCCCCCACAACTGCCCTCCCCTGCAGGCCTGGTCCCTCCCAACTGCCCTCCCCTGCTGCAGGCCTGATTGCCCCCAACTGCCCTCCTCTGCCAGCCCAGTCACCCCTAACTGCCTCCCCTGCTGGCCTGATCACCCACAACTGCCCTCCCCTGCAGGCCATCTTGTGGCAGCCATCTTGTGTCCACATGGGGGCAGCCATCTTTGACACATGGGGGCGGTTATCTTGTGTGTTGGAGTGATGGTCAATTTGCATATTACTCTTTTATTAGATAGGACTAGTGGCCCCTTTGCATGAAGATTCGTGCAATAGACCTTCATTCACCTGGCTGCCTGCACCAGTTTTCTGCCGGCACCAGGGACCCAGGCCTTGGCTGTGGCCACCGCCTTCTGCCTTCTTTCAGGGTCCTGGGCGGTGGCCTTGGGCTTGGCTGCACCCAGCGTCCCTGCTACCCGATCTCAGGAGCGAGCCGACCCCCAGGTCTGCTCGCTCCTGCGATTGGGGCAGGCACCCCGCTGAGCCCAAGGCCGGGAAAGCCTCAGCCGGCTTTCCCGGCCTTGGGCTCCGCCGCACCCCAGAGTCCCTGCAACGGTTTCCTGGTGGGCGTGGTTGATGGGTGTGGCTTGGTTGGTGGGCGTGGCTTGGGCGTAGCGAAGGTGCGGTCAATTTGCATATTACTCTTTTATTAGGTAGGATTGTATTATTTTCCATAGGCTACCTTTGCCCCACACTGCGTATACAACAGGAGTGAATCTCAAAAAAGTTACTCTAACTGAAAGAAGCCAAACAATAAGAGTATATCTTTATGACTCATTTCTATAAAATTGAAGAAAATACCAATTAATCTAGTGACTGAAAGGTAATCTGGCAATAGGGAGAATTAGGAACATTTATAATTGAGATTAAAAATGAGGAGGGGGATACTTTTAGGGCTAGTGGTTATGTTTGTTAGCTTGTTTTAATGGTTTCAGGATATCAGAACTTGCCAAATTGTTTAAACATGCGTAGTTTATTATATGTCAGTTATGTCTCAATTTTAAAAAGTAATAAAGAATGCATGGCAGTTGTCACAAAGCTAAGGGCTCATGACATGATTTGGGCAACCTTGAGGGTGAGTTTTTGCTTGATGGTAAATCATGTGGATTTACATTTTCAGTTGTGACCATGCAGATCATCATTAGCTGTGAGGGCATAAAAGAAAGTGAGGAAATGCTATCACTGGATATTGGTAGTAGTCATATGGCTAATATGGAGCCTGAGATGAATCTTACAATCACTGTTAACACATTTCAGTCACTCTTAAATCTGTCCTCAAATTTTTGGATCATGAGATGGATGCCAGAACACTGTGTTCCACGATACTCATTCACACTTCTAGTTAATGAGTAAATATAGCCATAGACATGATTTTATCTTAATAAGAGAGTGAATTCTGATTTCTAGATGACATTTCTATCCTTCCTTTAAAAATACAGTAAAATCCAACCATATGATTTAATTCGCATTAGTGGATGCCTTTCATCAAGGACTTCTCCAAGTCATTTAATGTCCAAAGTCTATGATAGACTATCTTCCTGTCTGACAGGTGAAAGGAACGAGAATTAAGTAACTTCCAGGAATCACAGAGAAATTCTGTGAAGGCAAATCTGGGTGCATGTGAGTGCACATGAGGGCATGTGTTGTGGGTGGTCAGGCAAGGTACAAACCACACCAACTTCTTTCATGTTGTTGCTTATTGAGACATTTTTTTTTTTTCTTTTTAGTGGCCTTACTTTTCTGTTTTCCAAGCAGGCCAGATATTTTTATGAAAGGGTATGTCATGGGCAAGTCACAAAAACTGCAAGAATGCCCCATGACCAGAGAAGAAATAAATATCTCACAAGATATTATATCCTCAACTTCTCTCCCTTCAAGATTGTCCCTTTCTTTGGGGTGTGGTTAGTATTTACCAGGCTTTTGGTATTGCTTTTGATTCACATTGATTTATCTTATACTCAGCATCTACTATCTTGCAAGCATTTGGCCAAAGTCTTAGGATACATTTAATTCCATGATCTGATCACTACAACTGAAATATGGGTAATAAAATTAGGCTTATTTAGTTTAAATACCTTGTCCAGGGTCAAACAGGTAGTAAGTAATAGAGTCTGGATTTGAAACTAGAGCATTCGAGGCAGACAGACTGGGTTTTTCTACAAATAGCTGTGGGACCTTGGGTAAGTTACTTTCTTGAGTTTGAGACTGAATGTCCTCATCTATATGAAAGAATTATAATATTTACATTATAGGGAAGTTGTGTTGCAAGTCTCATAGAACATCATAGATGCTCAGTAAACGCTATTCCACTTGCCTCCCAACCCCTTCTAGTTCCAGATCCTTTGCCTTCCCAGCCTGTTAGTCTCAAGCACATGAGACTGAGTCCAGCTGTTGGCTGTGCAGTTATCCACTCAGTGCAGCTCTCCTTGTTCAAGATCTGTCTACTCAGAAAGATTCTGAGTATCTTGAAGACAGAGACTCTCTCTCACTTATCTCTGTCCCTCCAGTGCCCAGCACAGGGTCCATGCTTTGAATTAAATTATTAGAGGCCTAGTGCACAAAATTTGTGCACTCGGGGGATGGGGGTTCTCTCAGCCCAGCCTGCACCCTCTCACAGTCCGGGAGCCATCAGGGGATGTCCGACTCCTGGCTTAGGCCTGCTCCCCAGGGGGAACGGGCCTAAGCCGGCAGTCAGACATCCTTAGCCCTGCTGCAGAGGCAGGAGAGGCTTCCGCCACCGCTGCTGCACTCTCTAGCTGTGAGCCTGCCTTCTGGCTGAGGGGCGCTCCCCCTGTGGGAGAACACTGACCACCAGGGGGCAGCTCCTGCATTGAGCATCTGCCGCCTGGTGGTCAGTGTGCATCATAGCAACCGGTTGTTCTGCTGTTCAGTCAATTTGCATATTAGCCTTTTATTTTATAGGATTGACAGGTGTCTTCAAGAGGTGTTTCCAACGCTTTTAGAGAATTTTTTGCAACCCATGTCCCACATCCCAGATTCTCCCTGTCTACTCTTTGTCTTCATTCCAGAGACCACTTCATCTCCATCACTTGAATATCCTCTGATTGGAAGAGCTCCAGTTCCCCTGGGTGGTAGCAGAACCCAGGTCTGTGTGGTGGCACGTGGTTGGGACTGCTTCGAGTGTTCCACTAAGCTGGCCATGGTTTTGTGATGGGCATGTGCCCTGTACTCACAGATCTTCTCACACCTGACCAGGTCTCCTTCTCTCAGAACCTTCTCTGGACCTTAATGTCATGTTGACATTCTACCTCTCAACCCAGCTGATAAGGCTGCCTGTTATTCATTCAGTCAATGGACACATAGCCTCACGTTTGCAATCATTATTTTTTAATCCATTGGTTGCCTCCCGCTGCGCCCAGACTGGGGATCAAACCTGAAACCTGGGTATGTGCCCTGACCAGGAATCAAATAGGAAACTTTGTGGTGTATAGGATGAACTTCCAACCAACCGAGCCACACTGGCCAGGGCAATCATTATATTTTTTTCCCTGTTTTTCTTCTTAACCTTGTATCTAGTATTTAATCTTCTAATGCCATATTAGCATTTCTGACTTTCGGGAATCATCCATGAATCTACAGGAACACTTGTGCTTTACATATTTCCATTGAGAATATTTAAGCTTATCTTTTGTCAGATGGCTAACATTGTGCAGGGTTCTTTAATGGCTAACTTTGGAGTTGAAAGGTCAGCACCAGTAGGGTTATCTCTTTTGAAGAGTTTAGCAGTTCTGAGATTTAGGCAACTGAGTATTTCATCCTAATTGTTTCTGGACAGATGCCCTCCTCCCTCTCAGTTGCTGTACTTGTCAATCTGCTTATGCAGGGTCTGTATGTGCCTAATATGGTCTGTCCAGAGTCTTACAGAAATACAGAAGACAGAGTTTTCAGATCAGAATTGAAAGACTGTTTTTGACTGGGATATAATATGAATTCTATGCCTTCCATGAGTATCCTAACTTCTTGGAGTTTTTGTAAGCTGACCCCCAGAGTTTCTTCCCCACCTCAGTGGAAATGCATGAGGTCCTGTCCCTGTCCTGTTTCTGAGCCAGTTGATTTGGGTGAGGGCTGTAAAGACACTGAATAGCACTGTATCTGGCTTTTCTGGCAGATGCCTCACTTCCTGTTGGCACTTGTTTCATCCATGAAATGAGAAAAGGTGGGAGGGAGAAGATTGGGCATTTATCTGGTCCTAATTTTGAATAATCGTCCATGAGTGTCTCTCACAGTGGTTCAGAGTTTATTTATGGCTTTCCGTAGTGTTCTTCGGGGGCCTGGAGCTCATTCAGACAGTGTGTTGGTATGGTGTCTTCACTGATTGTTTGGAATAACTGTGACATTAGAGTTTCAGGGAAACAGTATGAAAAAAGGCTGACATATTTGCATGCAAATCATTTGTATCCTAATCGGCAAAAGAGTATTTGAAAGGTCTTTTTTTCATTTTTGTGAATGAGCACATAAAATAATTTTCCCTGAGAGAGCTTTTGCTGCATAGGAAATCAATGCAATATCAGGTCACATGGAGACATTAACCTGATATTGTTCTAATTCCTCAGGCAGCATGGGAAGTATTTTGACCTCTGCCCCACTCTCTTCGCATTGCTTCCAACTGTGTCTTCTGTGTTGAGCGCGCATGTAGTGAGAGTCTGCCTATCCCCAAAATGCAAATAAAGCCTTTGTGAATGTATTTATAATCCTCAAATGGTAGAAGAACTCATTAATATGATTTTGCAGGAAATAGTTTTCTTATGTAAGGCGGAAACATCTTAATGTAATCCTGTATTATGGGTTTCTTTTTATATGCCAACGTTACTTAGCACAGCCCTCGTGAATTCGGGATGATTTACTGAATGTCCTTCAATTTCACGGTAGCAATCATGCTCTCTGTTTCCTCCTAGGAGTCATCTCTACTGCAGACATCCTGGATCGAGAGACCACAGGGTCCTACTGGCTGACAGTGTATGCCACGGACCGGGGCGTGGTTCCCCTCTATTCCACTATTGAGGTCTACATTGAAATTGAGGATGTGAATGACAATGCCCCGCTGACCTCGGAACCTATTTATTATCCTGTCGTCATGGAAAACTCTCCCAAGGATGTATCTGTCATTCAGATTCAGGCTGAGGATCCTGACTCTAGTTCCAATGAAAAACTGACATACAGGATTACAAGTGGGAATCCTCAGAATTTTTTTGCCATCAATATCAAAACAGGTAAGGGCATGCTCATATGACTCGTTAAAATTGGTAGGCCAGCTTTTAAATACATCAGCCTGACACTTGCTTACTTATACTATTTTATTTATCCCCTTATTTATTTATTTTGTGTGGAGAACAGCATCCTCCTTTCAAAGGGGGAGTTTCTGAAAAGCTATGCATTTTACTACCTATGGTATATTTACATTTCAACTGATACCAAGGTGAAGTGATCTAATAAAAAATTAGAGGCTTTTATAGAAAGCCTTGTATTTGCTTTATTCAAAAGAAAAAAAAAATGGCCCAGCCGGTGTGACTCAGTGGTTGATGGTCGACCTATGAACCAGGAGGTCATGGTTCGATTTCTGATCAGGGCACATGCCTAGATTGCAGGCTCCATCCCCAGTGTGGGGCGTGTAGGAGGCAGCCGATCAGTGATTCTCTGTCATCATTGATGTTTCTATCTCTCTCTCCCTCCCCCTTGCTCACATATATGTATATATATTTGGGGGGGGGGGGGAAAAGGAGAAAAAAATGGTTCCAGGATACTCAGAGGGCCAACTACTGTCTTTCTGTTTCTGTTTCTTGGGAGAGAGTAACGTGGCTGTGAGTGAGCTATCTGTGACATCCCTCCTTCTCAGAACCTCCTCCTTGGTTATCTCAGTCCAGCTTTTGCTGTAAGATCTCCTTAAAGTCTTAACTTTAAGCCTGTAGTTTCTTGTGATTCCTATAACTACCCATCAACGAAGTGTCAGTGTTTAGAAGAACTTCTGGTGTCTCAATCTCTACACAAAGTATACAAACATTTAATTTTCTGGTCTTTTGCTCAAAACATTTCTAGAGAGTGTAATGGAAAAAAAAAATTTGAATAAGGATCATAAAGGGCCAGAGTGGAATTTGTTTGAATGCATTCTGAGACAAGTACATGGACTGGAAAATGCTTTGTAGAGCGAATCTCAGTGTGTTGCTTTCTTGTGATTTGCCTCTTCTAGATCTTAACTCAGGAAGTAAAACACTCAGTGAGAGTTGTGATGGATAAAGTTTTAATTAATTGAAACTTAGAAGAATGTAAAAAATAGATACTATTGCTATCTCACCCTGGAAAAGTGAAAAGTTAGGGTAGGTTGGTATTTGTTGGTGTGGACATGTTTGGCTTGCCAAGCAAACTGCTGTTCGTGTTGGTAGTTAAATCTCCTGCCTGTGTTTGTTAAAGTAGAAACACACAGCTGACCCCAGGCGTTTTATAAATGTGAAGTTCCCATTAACATAATTTGAAGAGAATGCCAAGTATTTTGGAAACTATTGATTTTCTCTAATTATGAGTGAGTCAGTCATTTTGTTAGCAGAGTTTAGCATTCTAACGGTGTTGAATCAGGATTTGAATTGTGTTTCATTACAAAAAAGAGTGGTCTTCATCTGTCAATGAGTGAGGCCTGCTTGAACCTGAAGAAGTCTCAGAGATTTGGAGCCTGGCCCGACTTTTCAGAGCCCCATTAGGTAGGGAAGACTGCTGGTGCACTTGAAGAACGCCTGAGCTGTGCTGGGAAGTCCCTCCTGATTCGCTTTATTGCTATAACAAAGAGCCCTGTGTAATATGGTGACAGAGAAACGAATTCTGATACTTTAGAAAGTTCAGAGAGAGAGAATAGTGGCCAAGAAAAAAAGTCACAGTAGAGGTTGAGGACACAAACATCTTTACATTTCATAGCCCCTGTGGAATCTGAGATACCAAGTTGGATTCTGCACCTTCCACCTTGATTTCATTAGCCCTTGATCATTAACAGTGAGCCCAGCATCCTCCTTATGATAAAAGACACTGCAGAAGGGCACTTTCAACTGGAAATAAAGGAAGTGTGAATGTCACAGGGAAGAACTGGGGTTGGATGTGAAGAATGTAGGCTGTACATTATGTCCGGAGAATCTGTAGACTTGTCTAACTAAAGCTGTCTTTTTTATAGCTTTTTACAAAGTGTGCACATGAATGTTAAGAAAATATTGCACTCTCATAATTTGGCCTATCTTACTTAATAAGAGTCTTAATCGTATTTCTAATTTCTATGTTTTTGCGATAGATTTTTATTTGTGCTGGGAATGTCATTTTAGACTAACTTTTTAAATTGCCTAGGATAAATGTATAGCATACTTTGTAATTCTCAGGCACATGGTAAAAAAACAATGGATATTATTTATTCATTTGATCTCTCACCAAGCATATGTTGTGCCCAGTGGTTTTCAAACAAGATCTAATGAATAAGATATGTTCCAATTTTTTCAGGGACCCAAGGAAAAATGAAATTAAAATTACACACACACACACACACATACACACACACACATATGTATATACTAGAGGCCCAGTGCATGAAATTGTGTGCAGGTAGGGTCCCTAGGCCTAGCCTGCAATCAGGACATCTTCCGCCCACTTGCCAGTCCCCAGTCCCACCCTGCCACCACCCACCCTGGTTCCCCATGGTTTCCAGTTCGCCATCCAGCAATTGGAGCCTGTGGGCCAGGGGGAGGGACCAAGAGGTCTGCCTTCTGCCTGCTTGCCAGTCACCAGTCCCGCCCTGCTGTCACCTATCCCGGATCCTAGTGGTTCCCCCTTCACCATGATCGGAGCCTGTGGGGCTGGGGGGAGGGGCCAAGAGGTTGGCTGTTCCGCCTGCTCGCCAGTCCCCAGTCCCGCCCCACCGCCAACACCACTCCAGTTCCCCGTGATTCCCCACTGGCAATCCAGCAATTGGAGCCTGCGGGCTGTGGGGAGGGACCTAGAGGTGGTCAATGCACCTCATATCAACTAGTCCATCAGTCATTCTGCTCGTTACACTGTTATGGTCGCTGGCCTTTTATTATATAGGATATGTGTACACACACACACACACACACACACACACACACACACACATACATATCCTATCTAATAATAGACAAATATGCAAATTGACCATACCTCTGACACACCCAAAAGCCACGCCCACCATCCAATCAGAGCGAGTATGCAAATGAACCCAAACCAAGATGGCTACAGCCACAGAGAGCAAGGTTTCCTAAGTAACAGAGGAAGCCAAGCTTTCTGCCAGCCATTGCAGGCCTAAGCCTCCACTCAAGCTACAAAGTTTCAATTATAGAAGGTAAACAAATTCAAACAAATGGCGGCAGAATGGAGCTTGAGAGTGCAAGCCAGGGTTGCCACCGGCAACAGGGGAAGCAAAGCTTTCCACACACCCTGGCCAGGCCCACCCGCTTAAGGCAACAAAGTTTCAATTATAACCCCAACACAAATGGCTGCGGGCCTCGGAGGGAGCCCCAGGCTTGGCTCCGCTCCAGACTACAAAGTTTCAATTGTAGAAGGAAAATAAATTCCAGATACCAGGGCCTCCGCTTGCGTTGCCAGGGGGCCCCTCACTCAGGCCGCCCCACGCCCCAAGGGAACCCCACCCTGATCAGGGACACCCTTCAGGGCAAACCAGCTGGCCCCCACCCCTGTACCAGGCCTCTATCCTATCTAATAAAAGAGTACTATGCAGATTGATCATCACTGCAACACACAATATAGCTCCCCCCATGTGGTCAAAGATCCTGCCCCCATGTGGAAACAAGATGGCCACCACAAGATGGCCAGCAGGAGAGGGCAGTTGGGAGGCACCCGGCCTGCAAGGGAGGGCAGTTGGAGATGATCAACCCTGCAGGAGAGGGCAGTTAGGGGTAACCAGGCCGGCAGAGGAGGGAAGTTGGGGGCAAACAGGCTGGCAGCAGAGTGGTTAGGGTGTGATCAGGCTGGCAGGCAGAAGCGGTTAGGGGCAATCAGGAAGGCAGGCAGGCAAGCAGTTGGGAGCCAGCAGTTCTGGATTGTGAGAGGGATGTCCAACTGCCCGTTTAGGCCCCATGGGATCGGGCCTAAACGGGCAGTCGGACATCCCTTGAGGGGTCCCAGATTGGAGAGGGTACGGGCTGGGCTGAGGGACAACCCCCCTCCGTGCACGAATTTCGTGCACCGGGCCTCTAGTATATATATATATATGTATATATATGTAATACAATAAAAGAGTACAATAATTGATTATGGTAGAGAAGTTTTGCTCATTATGAGGTTAGGGAGAGTGATAGTCAAGGAGTGCTTCATGGAGGAGGTGACATTTGAGATTAGAAGTCTTATGTTTCAAATCCTTTTGCTGCACTTCCTGAGAAACAGGAAAACATAGACTACATCAGACAGCTTCACCAGCTTCGTGAACTTTGGAAAATATTTGAACTGTCTGACCTTCAGAGTTCAGGGAGCAGGGATTGTTGCAAGGACTTATCGAAACCTCCTGTGAAATGCTTTCCATGGTGCCTGGCACAGTGACGCTCTGCAGTGCAGGCTGAGAGCACATCCTGAGGGCTTTCACTCTGATTACAGGCATGCCATTTAATCTCCTTGCACTTCAGATTCTTAGCTGGAGAGTGAGAATGACCTTACTGACTACACAGGGGTTGTTCATGAGACTGAATGCCATGCTGTGTTTGAAGGCTGTAGGTAAACTACAAAGCTCTCTAAGCATCGTGTTTTTACTCTGTGCATTTCTGTTGGGATTCGCAGAACCACAGGCCTGGTGTAATTTTGTTAAGCGCGTTGCCCTAAGTCCCACGGTGCCTATGGAGCAATGCTCAGCCAGCTCAACCAACTTTCCAAAGAGACATTTTCATTTTTGGCATTCCTTCCTGTCTCTCTAAAGTCATTTGCCTGAAATAGTTATGTTAATGTAACATTTTTTTAGTAGTGAATCTGGAGATGTACCTACCCGGTATATTTAGGAAAGATTTGTGTTTTAGATTTTCTCAAGTAAAAATTGGATGTAGACTCATTTAAACTGACCTTTCATTCCTTCCTCTGGGTTAGAGCTGAAATTTATAGAGTTTTGTTTTGTTTTGGCAATGTGCTACATAATAAATAGAGATTAAAATGATTAATGCAAAGTCAAATACTATCAATAATTATGATCCACAGCTTGCAGCAGATAACAGATGTCCTGGACCCAGGAAGGGAGAGAGGTTTCTGTATTGAACGCTCTGTTCTCTCTCCAAAGAACTGTTTGCTTTTTTTTCCTACCAGATTTGAAATCACGTAGAATCAGTAGTCTATGGACCTTCTTCAGTAATTCCTGTGGCTTAAGAAGAAAAACAAAAGCTGTAATAGTGTGAGGTCCTTTCTGGCCTGTGCAGAAACATTTGATTAATTCCAGGCTGAGCAGTTGAACTCAATCAAATGCAGCCCCCTCGCATGTGCATGCCTTCCCTAGTCAGTAACCAGAGCCCTGCCCGTGTGCTCTGAACAGCAGACGCCCAGCAGACTGGTGTTCGCTTGCTCTTTGGGTGAGCACGACTCAGAGACTTCCTTTCAGCACTTGTAAGGAAATCCAAGCTGGCCACTGATTGGTCATCCAGGCTGAATTGGGGAACAGGTGCAGGAAGTTCCTCTAGGGGTTCGGAATGTTTATTTCAGTCCTGTCTACAAGCATGGAATCCACTTAGCACAGTGCCAACGCCTAATACAACACTCGGCGACCGTTAGTTGTTGTTATTGTTAGCCATCCTGTATTCCTCACTGGGATAAAGTTTGTGTAAGTTGCAAGCGTACACCTCCACGGTCTTGAGGAAGGCATACTTGAAAGACCGCCTTGTCTCTTCTTACCAGTTAGTATGTAGCATTGAAACCTTCCATTCAGTTTTATAACGTATATTGTGCACGACTTTGTACTGCTGCCGTTCTAGACCCCACATGTTGGCAGGATGGATGATATTACAAAGTATAAAATGGTTTATGCACTCAGGGAATTTAGCGTCGTGGGGGAAAATAGGAATCACATGAGGCAATTTGTAAAGACATGGTCAACCTCTGGGGCATGTAAGCTGTGAACAAGGTCACATGTCAGATTAGGGCAGGTCGGTGCCAGCTGGAGCAGAGGGGCTGGAGCAAGGACTCCACAGACCTGAAGTGGGTCCCGAAGCGTGGGTCCATCTGCACAGAGAAAAGCCAGAGGGCCACCCAGGGAAGAGAAACAAGTTACGCTGACCTTGAAACCCATCTGTTGCTACTCGAGCTAGTTTGAGAGGCACTGTATGATTAGAAAGGGAATTTTAAAAGACTCATAATTGCCTGGAGTATTGCAAGATATTAGGAGTAGCAAATATGCACACCTCCTTGGTTGTTTTTTTTTTGTTTTTTTTTTTAGTTTGATGATATCTTTCATTGTGTATTTTTTAAATATATTAAAAGCTGTATTTTTATAACTTCCTTCAGAGAGGCCTACGTGAAATAAACGTAAGTCTAAGATCAGCGTGGGCTGTGTCGAGGGCCTGGGTCTATGAAGCAGACCTTGCTCGCTCCAGATCTGCCCATGATTGGATATCCAAGGCATGGGCTTTCTCGAGTCCTTCCTGCAGGGGCAGCATCTGCCTAGGGCCCCATCCCTGGCATGGTCACCAGTGTTTGAGTGGAGGTGAAGCTCAGCTTTCTTTCACTTTCTGTGAACATCTTGGGAGAAAGAACCCTGACCAACGTTGGTTTGATTTATAGGCAGACCAGCTGGCCTCTGACCAGGTGAGTTGAGAGGAAGAGATCCCCTCCCAAAGTGTGTCAGCTGCAGGAAAACCTCAAATCCTTCTCTTCACCACCGATTCCCTTGGGGTTTGACATTTTCCCTATTGAAACCAGAGAGTGCCTTATTAAAATATTGAATGTTCTTATTTCTAAAATCAACTCTCACATCAGCTCATCTGTGGTCTATGGTATAAGACGTAGTGGGTATTAACGGAAGAGGCAACAGAAAGAGACATCTAGACGACCACCCTTCAGCATGACGATAATCACAGGGCAGGCTTGTTAGAAGACAGAAACCTGGGGTAGAGCCCAATGATTTTCTTTTCTATCAAGTTCCCAGATGATGCTGATGTTGCTCCCCTGAGAGCCTGGTTAGTAAGACTCTGGACTTTAGCATCCAAAGAGAAAGAAAAGAGGGAGGTCACAAGGTGCTCAGAGATGCACCTGAGGACAAAGTAGCCCACTTTATCATTCATCCACTTACAGTCCTGGAGTTTTGAGATTTGACTATAAAGTTAAAGTGCTCTCTCTACCATCACCCCCAATCAACTTGCTTATATTTCCTGTTTTATGAAGTGAAAAAAAGAAAATTCTGTCTTTCTAATTGTCCATGAGCAAAACATCAGAACTAGATTCGTAGTTGATAAAAAATAATGGGCTATATAATATTTAGAAACCCTTGTATTATTTTCATATTTGTAGAATCAAACAAATTGTTACTAAAGTGGAACTCAGACCTACCTACATGGATAAATAAGCATTTGATTTTAGTATATCTCTATAAAAAATGTGTTTGTTCTTAAGACAGTCGTTCTCAAAAATAATTTTGTATCTTAAATAAGCTAAGTCTTAGATTCATGCACAGCCTGTTTGGTGATAATCTGCTTAGAAAACCAGCTTTTCCTGGAAAACAGTAGGATAAATTACTATGTATAAAATCAGAGATTACAAAGAAAATCAGAGTATGAGGGACAAGGGTACATACGAATACTGATGCTTTTTCTTCGTAGTGAACATTGTAGAAAACTCCTGCTGCCCTCTCTTATTCCTTATTCCTGCCTAATGAAAGCTCACTTCTGAATGAGCAGAAATGGCTGCTGGATGATGAGTTGATATTCATAAGTCCGGGCACAAAGTGGATAATGTAGCGAATGAGTATGTATGAAACTGTAAATCACCCTCGCTCCTTCCTTCAGCCATGAAAGGAGACCTTGTCCTATAGAACATTCAATTGTGTTCGTTTAATCCAACAAGTCCCCTCGAACAAATGGGGCTCCTGCAGATTTATCACAGGAGGTTATTTAAATTCCGCGGTGACCTTTGCCTTTCTTGTGCATGTGCTCCCAGTGAACAAGGACAAAGGGAACGGTTGTGCCCCGTCATTATGTCCCTAAGGAGGCTGTGTGTTTCCCCATTTGATCAACTCTTAACTGGGAGCTAGGGGATGGGGTAGGGAGTCTCAGGGGTGCAGAAGGCTTGGTCAAGGTGGCCATGTGTTCTCCTGGTGGGGACTCTGGCTCTGCCTTTCTGTGGTGTGATTTTGTTCGAATGCTGGTTTTGAATGCAAGTACCAGTTTCAGAGTTTTTCCATCTCAGGATTGCTAACAGTTTCGACTGGAGCAGTTTTTGTTGTAGGGGACTGTCTCGTGCATTATAAGATGTTTAACAGCATCTCTGGCCTCTACTAATGCCAGTAGCACCCCTCCCTCTCTTTGTGACAGCCAGAATATCCCCAGACATTGTCTCTGGGAGTAAAATTGCCCCGTTGAGAGTCATGAGGTAAGGCGGAATAGTCTATGGGCCTCTATTATATATGGCCCTGAGCAAAGCACCCACTACAAAATGATGTACTGGTTATGGAGGTGTGATGGTATTGTTCACTGAAAAAAATGTGTATGTGCATATATCTCTATATATGGGCACAAAGGTATCATCTATATAATAAAAGCCTAAGCGACCTTTAAGGTGGAATGACCAGAACGACTGGTCACTATAAAGTGCACTGACCACCAGGGGGCAGATGCTCAACACAGGAGCTGCCCCCTGGTGGTCAATGTGCTTGCATAGGGGGAGCTCTGCTCAGCCAGGAGCTGTGCTCGTGGCTGGCAAGTGCAGCAACGGTGGTGGGAGCCTCTCCAGCCTCCACAGCAGCGCTAAGGAGCAGTGAGCCAAGCGGTAAGGAGCCTACTGCTAAAGAGCAGTGAGCTGAGCAGTAAGGAGTGAGCAGGCGGGCAGTAAGGAGAGAGGGACCCCAGATTGTGAGAGGGATGTCCTGGACTGCGAGAGGGTGCAGGTCAGGCTGAGGGGATGATTCCCACCCCCAGTGCACAAATTTTGTGCACCGGGTCTCTAGTCTATATATATAAAAGGCTAATATGCTAAGTGCCCCTCCTACCATCCGACCGGTCGCTATGACGCACACTGACCACCAGGGGGCAGATGCTCAACGCAGGAGCTGCCAAGCTGCATTGACTTGGCAGCGGCGGTTCTCAGGTGATGTACCCCGAAACCAGAGAGGAGAGAGCCCAATTCCTCGCAGGGCTGCGAGATTCCACCTTCAGCTGTGGGTTATGTTGTTGCTGGGGCACTGTCAGCCCCGAATCAGGTTTACTGCACACTTGTGTTTGCATTCCACACCCTGTACAACAGCAACTTGGCAGAGTACCCTCTTGTACTCCGGGACCCCTCAGGGGATGTCGGAGAGTCAGTTTCGGCCCAATCCATGCAGGCCAGGCTGAGGGACCCCACCTGCCAGAGGGACCCTGCTCACTCTGCAGACCCCGGGGAGGGACCAGGTAGGAAGTTGGCTGCAGGGGATGTCTGGCCCATCTCACCCAGTCCCACCCCACCAGCCCCCTTCTAATTTCCTCTCAATGTGCATGAATCCGTGCACCGGGTCATCACTAGTTAATAATAAAATGACAAAATACAAAGGGGAAGAAATTCAAAGCCGCCTCTCACTCCACTGTAACTCCAGGATCTTCGTATTTTGAAGGCCCTATGAATACTTGAAATCAAATCTATTAGAAAAATAAATAACAAATCTACAAACAATGAATATGGATGAAGTTATCATTTTCTCAAATCTTAGTATTTGGAGAGGATTTGCCTGGTAACAAAATTCTCACCAGAGTCAGTTTTGAATAGCATTCTCCGAAGACAGCAAGCAGAGATTATTTTGAGGGTTCCAGGTTTTATTCCCTTGAAATGCTTAAGCAGCTCCAAATCCTGTTCCTGCTTAATGTCAGCCTCTGACAGATACATATGTAGACTGTTTCTTCCCTGGAATAAAAGTGATGAAAAAAAAAAAAACAAAACAACCCTTGACCTTGGTTGGGGATTGTGCAGCCATGTCGCTAGGTAAGGCTCTGAGCTCTTGGTCATCCCTGGTAGCCGTGCAGCACTCACTTAGGAGCCCCAGGAAGTGGTAGATTCCTGGGAAGTTAAACCAGTGTCCCAGATCGCCCTCTTGGATAAATCTTAGGATTGGAAAGACTAGCTGAGTGGGGCCTGGTGCCACCCTCAGTAATAAGAAGGAAACCTTTTCTCCCAAATTAAGTCCAGTTTAGATGGTCCTGGCCACTAGTTAGGCAGCATCATGTGTTTTTCCCCCATTTATGAGATTCAGATCTTTGAGTTAATATGACTGCGATTGGAAAAAGGATTTTGGGGGGCTGATTTTATAAAACTGAACTACAGGCAGGGATGGTAACTTTGGTAAAAGTGAGCAAAGACTGAGCTGGCACAAGTTGGAGAGAGGAGAAATGAGGTTGCTGCTCATCAGGGAACCTACCCTGGGCTTGTGGGTGACTCAGAGGCACTCGTGGAGGGGCAGGGTGCCAGCCACTCTGTGTGACTAGTGGTGTTGCCTATCTTCCAAGCTGGTCCTGGGTCCTGCTCACCCACCTAGGGGCTGGGGAGGAGGGACAGCCTTCCTAGACATCCAGCCTAGCCCTGGAGCTCAGCTGCTAGCATAGCTGCTGCTGGAAATTACTGAGAATTATTTGGGAATGAATGAGTCATGTAAATAGAGGAGATGATGATGATGATGATGATGATGATGATGATGATGATGTGTGTGTGTGTGAGAGAGAGAGAGAGAGAGAGAGAGAGAGACACCATTGTTAGGGAGACTCCTGGGTCTCCCTGAGTTTGTGCCCCCACCCTCCCAGGTATGACAGGAGGGTGGGAGGAGGACTCCTAACCCAGAACGGAGGTCTGCTCGGTGCCCTGAGCCATGGTGGCGTTTTCATGTATGAACTCCTTTGGCTCTCACCACAATCCTGGAAGAAGCTGGGATTCTGGGAACCTGGGTGACTGGCCCCAGGTAGCCCAGCTAGTGAGCACAGAGTTAGGGTTGTTCTGATGAACGGTCCATAATGCTAAAGACAGATGCTATTGAATTTGGAAAATGTGAGCAAACTCAATAAGCACATTACTGATCCTAGAACTTTGGAGCGCCCGGAAATCTTTCAGATGATTGTATGCACACTCTCTGTTTTACAGGAGTACTATGGATTGAATTGTGTCCCCCAAAATGACATGCTTGAAGTCCCTATACCTGTACCCATGAATGTGGCCATATTTGGAAAGAAGGTCTTTGTGCAAGTAATTACGTTAAAATTAGGTCATATTGGATTGAGGTGTACCCTAATTCAGTGACTGGCGTCCTTATTAGAAAAGGGAAATTCGGACACAGAGACAGAGGTTACAGGGCATGGCGCTAGGCTGCCATAAACCAAGGAATGCTGGGGATTGCCAGCAACCTCCAGAAGCTAGGAAAACACAACGGACTCTCCCCATCAACTCTTCAAATAAAGTGTGGCCCTGCTGACCCCTGATTTCATAGAGAATGCTCTCTTTCTTTGAAGAGAGCATTCTCTAGCACTCTATGAGAATAAATATGTTGTTTTAAAAAATCATTTATTTATTGATTTGAGAGAGAGAGAGAGAGAGAGAGAGAGAGAAACATTGATTTGCTATTCAATCTGTTGATGCATTCATTGATTGCTTCTTGTATGTGCCCTGACCTGGGGATCAAACCCACAACTGTTTGAAAAATCTATAAATTTTATTCACATTGAGGTAGATTATTCTAGGAACGCATTCTTGGCATATGGGGACTGCATTTGAACCACCTGAACAACCCAGCCAGGACTACATTTCTGCTATTTTAAGCAACCATGTTTGTGGTACTTTGTTATAGCAGCTTTAGGAAACAGGTGCAATCTCAGGCTACAGGTGGGAAGGTTGAGCTCTCCTAAGGGAGTGAATGAAGCTAGTTGGCAGAACTAAGGGCCACCGACTCCTAGTCAATGTTCTTTTTACTAGACTAAATGTTAAGAGTTTAAGCAGTATTTTTTTTTACCATAGTCAAGCCTGGCCTTAATTAGGTTTCTGTTTGTTTTGCAGTACGTTTGACCTAGTTGAGTTTAATTATTTCATAGTTCTAAAAGTGATAGGGCTTTGAAGAGAGCATTGTGTGGCATTGAATCACTGTAACTATTCCAGGACTTCTGAGAGATCATCCGTGGATGGTCCTCTCATCTTGTATAGGGCTGACTGTGGGGGTGTTTTATGTAAAGCAGGTTGTCTCCTGGAAATTACTGTTGACTGGCATTCGATGTGCTTCATAAATCAGATCTCATCAGAGTCTCATTTATTCGGTCATTTCTCAGTCTTTTAAGGTAGATTCTCTGGAAATACTTTTCTGTTAAATCACTGAAAGTTTCTACCTGAAAAGTTATTCCAGGATGGAAAGTAGCTTCACCATCGACCTTGAGAACTTGAAGTTCAGCTTTAGTATTGTTACCACTGCATAGCCTCCTCTTGTCATTGTCTGCCATCTTTGAATGACTTTGGTTCTAGCTTCTTGACATTCTTATGAAAATGTCCAATTGTTTTGAAAACCTATAAACTTCATTCACAATGAGGTAGATTATTCTAGGAAAGCATATGAAAACCTAACAATGAAATGATAAAACCAACATGTGGTGAGTTATGGGTAGCAACCTCATAACTTTATAGCAAAAATGACAAATGTTTGTTTAGAGCTTTGCCATGCAAAGTCATAACACTGGGAGGGGGAGGAGCTGCATGGAGTAGTGTTCAAGAACTTGGACACTAGAATCAGATGTCTTTGCATTTGAATTTGAGCTCTACGATGTCTTAGCCGTGTGATGTTGGGCACATTACTTAACTTCTCTGAGCTTCAGCTTCATCCTCTGCGGAAATGGGGAAAATTATAGTAACTAATGAATTGGCTTACCACCAGGACTAAAGGAGTTAATATATGTAAAGTACTTTCAAAAGTACTTGGCATGTAGGAAACTCCCAATGCATGTAAAATGCGATTGTCTTCACATGCACAGTTTGTTTTAGTTAATTTGCATCCACATTATGCAATTAAGTTCGTAGGCAGTTGGTGTTTCCAAGCTACCAATAACACTTTGCCTATAGGTTCCTTAGGTATCGTCTCGTAAGACTGTCCATCTGCCATGCTCACTTCCCTGTGTGATCATCTAAATTAAGTTGTAGCTGAAAGTGGACTATGCTGGCACCAAAGAGCCCTCTCTAGGGCTCCTGGAAACCCCTCTCCCTGTTTTAGATCTACTTCGCAAGAGTAAAATATAAGATGACTTGGAAAGAGCACTAGCAGTAATAATTGGGTTATCCAGACCCTGCCCTTAACTACGCTTGTTACCATGGACATGTTTACCTCATTCCCGTGGGCTCGGAATCATCACCTATAAATCAATGAGTCTGAACAAGAATCAAATACATCAGTACCTGATGGGTGCCGCCCCTGCTTCCTGCTCTCCGTGGTAGACATCATTAATCACCTGTAGCAGCCTTTCCTATTGTGCCCATGCTTGGCACCAGGTCAGCCTAGCACTGATGGGGAGCTGCTGGGACAAGTTGCATTTATTTTCCACTGAAGGCCCTGAGATCATTTCTACCTCTGATAGCCTTTGAGTCTATAAATGACAAATGACGGTGGCATTGAAGGGAAGGAAAGAGAGGAACTGAGGGTAGAGACGTGGTGGAAATACCGTTACCCAGGACTTGGTGACACTGAGAATAGGTGAACATGAGAGGTGAAGACAGTCTGAAGGGTGTAGGGAAATGGGGCACTTGTTGTAAATAAGTGGATATATTTTGTCCAGCCCACAACATGCCTTTTCTCAGAGTACCCCCTCCTTGCCCCAGCCAGTTAGAGGGGGATAGACACTGAAGCCGAGATTCTGCCTTCTGGGATTTGTTAGTGGGATTCAGAGATGATAATCTCCGGCTGTGGTGGGATTGAGAAGTTGTAAGCCGTAGAACTATAAGTGAATATTTGTATCCCGCCCTATAAATTCACATGTTGAAACCAAAGCCCCAGTATGACGGTATTTGAAGGTGGGGCCTTTGGGAAGAAACTGTGTCATGAAGGCAGAGCCCTCCTTAATAAGAGTAAGGTCCTTATTAAAGAGACACCAGAGAGACCTGCCTCCCCTGCCACCATGTGAAGACTCAGCTAGGAGGCTCAACCTGTCAGCCAGGCAGTGGGCCTTCACCAGATGCCGAAAGCAGCTGCCAGCATCTTGACCTTGGACTTGTAGCCTCCAGAACTGTGAGAAAGAAAGTCCTGTTGTTCATAAGCCACCCAGTATAAGGTATGTTGTGACGGTGCCCAGAACATACTTAGGCAGTGGCTATGTGCATGAAAGCTGCCTAGAGACATGGACAGATGGGCTCTGAGAGGCTTGATCCTAGACCAGCGATGGGCAACCTTTTGAGCTTGGTGTGTCAAACTTCGCCAAAAAACTGAGCATAACTCGGGTAGTGTGTCACTTTGAGGAAAAAACATTATTTCGCAAATGTTTCATCCTCAGGAGCAGCAAATGTTTAATCCTCGGCATGCGGCCGCCGTGTCATCAGAAATGGCTACGCGTGTCAGTGCTGACACGCATGTCATAGGTTCGCCATCACTGGCCTAGACCTTCCAGTGGCTGCCCCGATGTGAGTGAGACTCAGCTCTACTCTTTGCCCTTAGATTGTCTGATAATATATAACTTTGCCAAAGTTTGAAATAGGTTTCTCGTTATGTGAGGACCATAAGAGGCTGCTGCTGTAGAAAGCAAGTCAGGAGTGAGGCTCCAGAAAGAAGAAATGTGTTCTCTCGTGTTGCTGCTGCAAACAGGTTAAAGACCACAAGAAGCCTATAGACTGGGTAAAGGGGAGAGATCAGTGGGAGGTATTTGTCTTTATAGGTTGCATCATGGCTGGGTGTCTCGTCTACATTAGCCTGAATGCTGACCGCCACTTTTTATCTGCCATTCCTGAAATGCTGTGGGTCATGACCTAGAATCTGTGTGGTCTCCAGCATGTGCTTGGATTAAGCTCTGACTCTCTTTATTAAGAGTTCGTAGATGGATGTTTACTGGTTTAAATTTTATCTGCAGCATTCCGTAGGAAAATCTGCCAACAAGTATCCTATTTCAGACAGCTCTGCTTATCCTTAACCGGTGGAACGAGATGTGCACAGTGGCCACCTGTCGTTCAGGAATTTCAGCCTGGGAAATTCACCCAGCGCACCCTTGGGAAGTCTGGATCCCTTCTCGATTGGAGCCCCATCTCAGTCACATGGCAGAGGACAAGTTTTTAACTTCTTAGGCTCAGGTTCTCCATACTACATGAGTTGTTGGGAGGGCAAAAGGGCTAATGTATTTTGTAAAACACGTAGCTTAGCCGTGTATACACAAAGTGCTCAGTAAATATTAACTAATATACAGTACTTATTAAATGCATTCAACTTCCTTGCCTTTCAACAGAACTTGCTTATAAAAAGAATCCTTTCTTGAAATTTGAGGAAGAATCAGCCTGATGAAATACATTAAAAATCTAAGATGTATAACGCATGTTCATGTTGTACGCATGCCTGCTGTATACCAGGTACTGTGCTAGGCATAGAGGGTCTAAGGATGGTATAACAAGAACTCTCTCCTTAAATATCTCATGATTTCACCGTAAACCATCATCAGTTGCTACTGTCACACATCTTTAAAATGAAAATAATATTCAGGCTTTTTATGGGACTTTATTTTCTGACAATAATAAATGGTTATAATATATATTGGTTGTATCAGGAAGGAAAACATCTTGAGACATTGAGTGAGGAGATGTCAAATAAATCCATCACATTAGACTATTCCAGGAAGAAAATGCTAAGCCTTTGCCAGTGCACCATTTTAAAATACGTTGCCATTGCAGATACTTTAGTTAAGGAAGACAAATCCAATTTTACCTCCTACCACTTAAGTTAATTTCTCTTCTCCGTAAAATTTCCTGTTTTATAAAGACATACTTCATCTTGGCCTTGTACGTACTAAATTGTTCATTTTTTACTTAGTTAAATTGTTTTCTGTCACAGTGAGAAATGCTTTCCTCTGAAGAAATGATGTTCATGCATGGGAAATAGGGATATTTATTAAAATGGTTATTACAAAACGAGATGTAGAAGTATTTCTATAATTTGAGTATTTAAGTATTTTAGTACCCAATGAAATGACTTTCAGTGTGAAGTGGCCTTTGATCATCAGAGTCTCCAATCAAATACACTTGGTGGATTTGTGTTTACTTGCAAACGTGTAGAAATATTAGAGGTGTTTTCGTGGATCTCTAGCAATGCTTTGCCGAGTTGTAATGACTAGTAAATGACATGAATTATTTCATGCTTTTATCCTTCTCCGATTTAATAAGCCTTTATGGACTTGGATTCTGAGCATGGGTGAGGGGAGAATTCAAAGAAATAGGAAATTTCTCAGTCCTAAGAAGCAAACAGGCTGTTCACAAGACAAAAACACTTGGCTATAAAGGGAAAGCCTGTGTTTAGGGTGAATCCTGAGCTATTACAGAAGTTGCATGTTGGAATTTGAGTGATATCTAGTATCTTCCGATAGACATAAGTGGGTTTCCCAGGTGACCGAAGTTTAACTCTTTAGGTGCCAAAACAAACAAACAAAAGTTTGTATTTCCGAACTGCTTTCCAAAGGGTATGAAATGTGCCTTTTCATTTTCAAGCACAGTGTACTGAGTGTAACGGTATAAGCAGGTCTGGCTTCAGGGACTTGCGACCTATGCAGTCATGAGGGGCCCCTTCTCAGAAGGGCCACGTGCTTGTTTTAATGCTCTGCTGTCATTGTCTGGAAATTCTTCATAATTTTTTAACAAGGGGCTTGGCATTTCCATTTTGCACTGGGCGCTGCAAATTATGTAGCCCATCATGGATACGAGGTTTCTATTTGGACTGGTAATTATTGTCTGGGGCCATCAAGTGCAGTCCTGTCCCATTTCCTCCGTGGAGCTCAGCTTGCCAGCACTCACTTCTGTTATCAGCATGCCTCTCTCTTCCAGGTCCCTGCCTCCTAATTTGCTGCTTCTCATCTGCTGAGACACCATGTAAATAAGGTATTAGAATAGTCAGTAGGCTGAGAATCACCAGGCTCTGAAGGGTGACCTTGAAGACTCCTCCCTCCGAGTGAAAGCACCGCAGCATCAGCAGCGAGCCTCAGCAACATGTGCTCAGTGATGGAAGGCCGGTTTTGTGCCTCTCCTGGACCGATCACATGGGGGAGGAGGCTGTCTCTGTACTAACACCAGGTGGGACCGTGCAGTTCTGGCCCATTTCCATTAAAGGGAAAATGTTGTAAATAATCTATTTTAAAAGCCCAATTATTGCAAGAGTAGTATGGATGATTAGAAGGCAAGTGAGATTTCTTTTTATGAGACCACTGTTACCTAAATCTTATAAACAACGAAGGTTTCACTGTTGACCATAAGAGAACTTTTTGGATGCCAGTCATTTCTGTCCCTCCAGATTGTCCACGTTACTACAGTAAACCATGGCATACCTTCCTGACACAGGTCACAGTTGCTAGGTTTGCCTGCCTTTATGCAACGTCCTTTGTCATTGTCTACTTAGGCTCTTATCAGCTAAATCAAGTAGAAGTGTTCTCTCTGCAGTGATTTCTAGTTTCCTTCTGGTGTATTTTGCTGGTTTCCAACATCCAAACTGTCTGCAGCAAAAGCAAGCAAAAACCAAGGAAATAAGTTGTCGTTATTTTTAGGTCATTCGTAATATAGGAAATGTATTACAAAGATGGTAAGTTTTTCAGAATGGGGAAAGAGTTGTTTCTTAGTCCTTTATTATTCAACATTCAGTGTTCTTTATTGAGCACCTACTGTGTGCTAGGCATTGTGGTATTACCAGGGTGCAATGGGGAATAGCACAATAGTTATCCATCCTCAGGACAGTGCTTTATACACAGTAGGTGTGTTCTAAGGAAATGCCAAATGAGTGAATGACTGAGTAGGTGAATTGAATAATATGTATCATGTATTAATATTGCACAGGGATTTCTGAATTCCTTTTGTAGCAAGAAGTACTTACACCTTTCTGAAATATATACATGGCTGAAATTCTTGTAATTGTTTTGTTTAAACTTCCACCTGACATTTGAACTATTTTCAAAATGCCATCTCTGGATTCACTTGCCTCTGAGGAATTAAGGGAAGTTTTATATTGACATGGTTTACAAGTCTTCAGAATGCACACAGTACTAGAAATTTCATAAGTGTTCATAAAGGAAAATTAAGGGGTCCTTAGTTGCTTTGTACATCAGTTTATTCTAGGTTGTAAAAGTTCTTTGAGAATTGCAGCATCAATTTTGTGCCAGGTCTTAACACTGATATTCTACCTCTGTGATATTATCATTCTATTGTTCGATTTTAATGGTATTTAATATGTGGGGGAGAAAGCAGGTAATTATTTGAGAAATGCCTTTTACTTTCATAAACAAGAAAAATATGGGAGTTGGTCTCCTCTAATAGATACCCTAATTGCTATCATAATTGTAAATTATATGATGCTTCAGAATATTAAAACACTTACCTATTTTATCTATGGTAGGTTAAGGTTAAGAATAACCTCTTTTTCAAGATAAAGGTCTATCTAGGGAATCTATAGGAAAGTTCTCTAGAATTATAATTTTATGCCTTAGAATCAAAAGCAACAGGCAAATCTAGGTTACCAAACCACACTGATTAGCTCCTTCACTTTTGAGGTAGGTCAACCATTGATAGTTAAAATAAAGGGAGAGGTGTCCCTTAGTTAGTTGAGTGTCATCCTGTGCACCAGAGGGTTACCAGTTTGATTCCTCATCAGAGCACATGCCATGGTTGTGGGCTGAATCCCCAGTAGGGCGTGTGCATGAGGCAGCAGAGTGATATGTCTCATATCATTGTTTCTCTCTCTCATCCTCTCCTTTCCTCTATTAAAAAAAATGCTATGAAACAGAAAAATCTATCTATCTATCTACCTATCTATATTCATATACACACACACACATATATTCTATTTAATAAAAGAGTAATATGCAAATTGACCATACCTCCACTACACCCACAAGCCACGCCCACCAGCTCTCTAAAAATCAATGGAAAAATATCTCAGGTGAGGATAAAAAGAAAGAAATGTCATATCCTATGAAAGAGACATCTGGAAAATGCCTAAAGAAAATTGTCATTTTTTTGTGGTGAAGGGACTGGAGTCCGTGTTGATGAAAACACCTTGGCAGCTGTGGTGGCTGGCAGTGGCAGCGGCATAGGCGTGATGGGGGTGGCACCTTCCCCTGAACAGCAGGGAGCGGGCCTAAGCCATCAGTAGGACATCCCCGGAGGGACCCCCTCTCGTGCATGAATTTCGTGCACTGGGCCTCTAGTAAATAAATAAAGGGGGAGGTGATGATAAAAGTAGGGCCAGCCTCAGCTGGTTTGACTCAGTGGATAGAGTGTTGGCCTAGCCTGCAGACTGAAGGGTCCTGGGTTTGATTACCGTTAAGGGAAGGTACCTAGGTTGCAGGCTCGATACCCGGCCCTGGTTGGAGCACATGCTAGAGGCAACCAATCCATGTGTCTCTTTCACATCCATGTTTCTCTGTATTTATATCTCTCCTCCTCCCTTTCACTGTCTCTAAAAATCAATCAGAAAATATCCTCAGGTAAGGATTAATCCGAAAAATAAATTAATGAAATAAAAGAAAAGTAGGGGCACCTGTCTATAAACCATATTTATAACAAAATATTAAAAGTAGTAGATTGTGTGCTTATGGCTTTGGCCTCTTTCATAAACTCATTCTGAATAAATTAAACATTCTCTGGCTTTAATAATCATTATATTATTTTGCTTGACTTATGTATTAATTATGAATTAATTAATTCAACAAACACTTATGAAACACCTGTTCTGTGTCAGGCCCTGTGTTAGGCCCTAAGAGAACAAAAGGAGAAACACGTCATCCCTCCAGGCCCGCAGGGTCTGTCTGTCACGGCCCACTTCCCTTGGACTTTGGTTCCAAATTTCGCAGTACTTCCTTTCATTTTTATTGATCCCTGCTGAACAACTGGCTTCTTACCCTTTATAGCTTTAATCTCCCCTGCATCCTAGGTTCTTTGCCAAGTCAAGAGTGATCATAAACCAGCACTTCGCTGTGCTAGGGGAGCTCTCCTGTGTGTGAACCCTATCGTCAGCCCTTTCTACAGAGAAGAATCTCAGATGGTTCTGCTATGGGGCATACACTTCCCAGCTAAGCATTAAAACGTACACATGTCTGAAAGAATGTTGGCAGGGAGTAGCTGGTTTCTTTAAAAAGTAATTGTAGACCCACCAGTCTGTTATAACCACCAATCAAACATGACAAGGACAGTCTGTGTCTGTCAGCACCTGACCTGCCTCCACGCACCGAGGAAGGAAATCACACTGTGAAAGAAAGCTGGACCATTAACAGGGTCATCCTTAGGAGAGGTGCCCAGAGCTCTGTCCCCAACCAGGAAAGCTCTGAGAATTCAAAAAGAAGACTCTCGGTGCTTCCAGGGTGCAGTGCCCTCCTCAGGTGACAGGAAGGACTAACAGTCCGCTTCCACCTCAGGGCACTCCGGGTCAAGATGGACAGACATTCATGGGGTTAGGCAGTAAAGCAGTGCAAGTATAATGCTCTCCTAGAGAGTTTTGAGACTGGTGTGTGCCAGACACTGTGCCAGGGTCTTACTGAAGCTGCATAACTATTGGAGGCACACACTGTAATTAATGGTCACTGTTCTACAGATGTTCAGAGTAACGTGTCCCACTCCATCAAAGCCCAGGTTCTTCCGTTGGCTGCAAAGGACAGGTCTGATCTGCCCCATCTCTGCCCCACTCACTCCCCACTTCCCTCCTTACCTCACTTGAGACTCAGACACACTCTTGACTGTGGCCCTGCTGGTCCTGCTGCCTGGAATGCTCTTCCTCTTGGCCCCCAAATGGCTCACTAAGTCCCTTTGGGGCAATCTTTGTGGGTCATCCTCCAACCGGCCTTCCTTGGTCACCCATCTAATGCTGCAATTCCCGCTTCTTTCTTTGCCCCTTTCTGCTTTACTTCTCTCTTGAGCACTCATCACTATCTAACAAGGGTCGTATGTAACCTATTTATTTTGCTTATTCTTTTACTCCCCCCCCCCCCCCACACACACACACTAGAATGGAATCTCCATGATGACAGGGCTTTTATCAGTTTGTGAACCATTTCATATTCTGCCTTGAACATTGACTAGCAATGTGTAGGTATTTATTAGATACCAGTAGCCCATTTGCAGGAAGAATCCTGCAAGCGGCCGCTGCGGCCGCGTGCGCTGCCGCTGCCACCGCCATTGCGGCCCCCACGCCTGCACCCGCGCGCCGCTGCCACCTGCCCCGCTCTGCCCTGCCCGGGCTTTCCCTCTTCCTTCTAAGTTGTCTTCAGTCTTCACTCCTCCCTCCCTCAGCGTATGCAAATTAACCGCCATCTTTGTTGGGTAATTTGCATACTTGCCCTGATTGGCTGGTGGGCGTGGCTTTGGCTGGTGGGCGTGGTTTGGGCGTAGCGAAGGTGCGGTCAATTTGCATATTACTATTTTATTAGGTAGGATTTGTTGAATGATTGGATGAATTTGTAAAAGAACACATTTGCCAGAATTCTCCCTCTGAGGTCCACATTTGTACTCACTCTGTCTAGAGGCCATGCCTTAATCTTCCAAACCAAGAGTCCAGGGAGTAGGTAAGATGGAAACCTGATCTTTAAAAATGTGTAGATGTTGGCAAGTTGGTCAAGGAGAGAAAAGACATGAAGGTGTGCAAACAGAGGCAGCCAGCCACATCCTCTTTCTACTGCCCTGGGTTTGTTTGGGAACTTGCTTGCCAAGCCTCTATCTAAGATTAGCATCTCTCCCTCTTCAGTCATGGGTGTGTCATGCTGCACACCAAAGCCATTTCAGAGCCACCTCCGGACGTGTTGGTGCTTAGCGAATAAACTCTCCACCTTGAGATTACAACTGATCAGTGAACGTGACCAGGCATTTCTAAAATTAAGCTTCCGATCCCCGAAACATTCACAACTCTCCTTAGAGAAGTTGTCTTTTTTCTCCCCACTCCTCTCTCCGCACGTGCTTGTTAGATTTTTCCATACGTTGTTTATAATAACTTCTCCCTGCGGTTGAAGATAACAGATTTTTGCTCTTCATTCAAGAAATGTCGTCTGCTGTAATGTTTTACAACATGTTACTTTCCAAGTTTCCGAGCGGGAGTGTGTTGCCTGACTGTGTTTTTGCATGTGGAGCTGTGGAAATGGTGGTAATACCCTGGAACCTTGGTGTGCAGATCATCTGCCTTCTATCCCTTGTCTGTGTGCTTAAGTGAATGTAAAGGATTTTTTTGTGTGTGTCACTGTAATTTAAATTCAGAAGGAGTCTATTTGTATGGTAATCACAAGCTAAGGAAAACAGTGTTTCATTTCTCCCTGGGATTTGTTTTCTGACATTTTCACATTCCCTAGTACTTTACCCTGGCAACAGCATATTAACCGCAATTCATACTCCTTATTTTAACATGTAGAACAGTACCCAGAAGATTAATACGTGATGAGGAGAAAGAGCTAAGGAGGGATGTTGAGGCCATAATTAATTTTGCTTCCATACACCATATGCTGTTATTTTCTGATCTTAACTGAAATTAGACTCACCGTAGAGTTTTCAATTTTAGGGAGAAAAAAAATTATTGTACACAGTGAAGCACAAATAACATTATCCTTCTTATTAAAGATGAAGGTTCCAATATGAAGATACAAATGATATTCTCATTGTTTGGATTTATTATTTTTCCACAAGGTTTTTTTAAGGGGGAAATTTCTTTTTTTGTTTTTCAGTCAGGAAAGATGCCCTCAACTAACTGCTTTTCGGGCATGTCTTGAATTGAAGAAAGACAAGTAGTTAAGAGAGACTTCTCTCCCAGTGCAAGTGATCCCTGCATGTTCTTGCCTTAAGTGAGAGTCACAAGGCCAGGAATTATATCTTTAATTACATCAGATGGCACTGATAGGCTCATGAAACAAGCTCAATTCGATTAATTTCCCTGGATTATCCTCTTAGGTGTGGTGATTCAGCTAATGTCTCAGGGTTTCTTCAGATCCGGGATCTTGTGCTCAGATGCCAACCTAGGAAGACAGGTAATGGAAGGTTCACAGGTAGTGAGCCCGGCCTGGTCAAAGGTCTCCATGGAAAGGGGGGGCATTGGTTATGCGGTCCAGCCCAAAGCTTTACCCTACACCTCTGACGGGACCAAAAGGTTGTTCCACCCTGTCTGAAAGGGAGCTGCTGCGAATCCCAAAGGATGATTGAATCCAGAATGTTGCCCTGGCATGGCCAGAGGTCTTCCTTCACAAGTGGCTACCAGTTGCTGTTTTCATGCCAAATCCCCTGATTACTATAAAGGGTTAGCTCAAATCTAAAAGAAGCAGTCATTCCTGCCAGCCTAACAAAACATCCTATGGTCTTAACCTTTTCATAGGTCCAAGGTCAAAAAGAGAACAAGTAGAGCCCCACAGACCACAAGTGTAAATATTTACAAGTAATAAATCAAGCTATCAGAATTATTTAAGGAATCGATTCCATCCTCTGACTCTGACAAACATTTAAGTCTGAAAGGCCAGGTTTGAAACTAGAATTCTCTAAGTCTCACGAGAGTGGGGAGCACAGGCCCTGCCTACCCTCCACTCTGCCCAGCTGCTCTTCTCACCCCTTTCCCCCGGCTCTGTCCCATGCACAGGTGTGTGGATACCTCAGGCCCCATGTTCCAGCTCTGATCGCCCACCCTCACCTCACCACCCCCTATAAACAGCTTCCTCTTCAATCCTCAATCCTGGGCACTGGGGAGGCCTGTCCTGTCCTAGGGAGACTGGATCCAGCAAAGAGACCCACCCTGGCCCTGGAAATAGCCTAGGTCAGTGGTGGGCAAAATCATTAGTCAACAGAGCCAAATATCAACAGTACAACGATTGAAATTTCTTTTGAGAGCCAAATTTTTTAAACTTCTTCTAACGCCACGTCTTCCAAATAGACACGCCCAGGCCGTGGTATGTTGTGGAAGAGCCACACTCAAGGGGCCAAAGAGCCGCATGTGGCTCGCGAGCCGCGGTTTGCCGACCACGGGCCTAGGTGGTCATCTGGGCAGAGAACTCCCGTGTGCCTAGAACCAGAGCTTAGTCTAGAACCTAGACTTGAGAATGTGTGGGGAAGAACACATGCACAGACACCATGTGGGCATATCTCCTTGGCTCCTCCTCTCCTGGCCTTGTAGGAAGAGGCATGGCTGAAGGAGGGCCGGGGGTGCCTTCTGCATTGTAGGGGCAGAGGCCTCCGTGGCTGGAATACAAAAGGCAGTGTTTGAGCCCCTGATTTATGGACTATTTCTTCCCAATGAGATCTTAAAGATCCCCTTATGAGTCCCAAGGTCTCAGTTTGCAAAGGAAGATGAGCTTAGGAGAGACAGTGCATCTTCCTGCAGAATCGCAGGTTTTTGGTCAGACACATGGGAATACCTGAACCTAATCCCTCATCCAAACACTCGCTAGGTCAGAGGCATGTGACTTAGCTTCCTTGAGGCTGCTGTGCTCCTCTGGAAAAATGGCAAAGTCCATTTTATTCTGGCACATCAAGGGCTTTTCTGACCAAGTATGATTGAGACCTTTGGATTCTGGTTCATCCTAATGGAACATCCATCCGTGGCAATGTGCAATCCCATGTAACTTTCTCAGCCACAGTTGTTTGCTTAGGCAGTTCTGGTTAAATACAAGGGCAGTCTTAGCCTGCCTTTCCAGTCCTTGAATTATCTTTCACTTTTTTTATGAGGGGAACAACAAACAGAGAAAGGAAGTTAGCAAGATCATGTTGTTTAAACATGAAAAAGTTCATCTTTTCTCTGAATCTGATGGCGATATCTTTCATTTTTCCGGTCTTTATAACTATTTCAAAGCTATAGATAATTTTAAAATTAATTTGTTCGCAAGACTTGGTGCAGGGATTCTGGCCTACGTTTTCCTGGAAACTTATACCTGTGTAACTTTGAGGAATGGCCTCAGTAGGAGGTCTTTGCAAAGACAGCCTTCAGTTTTTGTTTTAGGAAGGAAGGAGAAAAGAGAGGAAGAGAGGTTTCCTTACTGAGAGGAAAATATTTTAAATACAATGTAAACCAAAACCTCTCTCAAATTATAAGACTGGCTATTTGGTGTGGAATTTAGAACTTAATATTGAATTGAGGAAATTACACTTGCAGTTTTTATTGGCCAATAAGGCTAGCCTTTGAGTGTTGGCATCAAGCTTATATTCTCTTTTATTTAGAATATTAAGTGAGTTGTTTAAAAAAAGAAAGTCTGGATAATTAGTCTGCCGAGAAAATAATGATCACTGTTGTAAGGCTGTATAAACCCATCATAGAATACTTCTTTTATGTGCAGGATAGTTCCAAATGCCTAAAAAATGCCATTAGGGCCTCTTCTTAGATATAATAAGTATTATTGAACACTCACTTTCTTACAGACTCATTGACATTTTTTCTTATCTTAGGCATTGTCCCTACTATGTGGATATTTTCATTTAGGACAAGCAATAAGTCATATTTTGGTACACACAAAAGATCTAGTTGCATATAAGAATATTTCAGTCCTAGAAGGCCATTCAAAATGTTTTCTGCTGCTTTAATAACAAAGGAGCCATTTTGTTTTATTATGTTGTGGGTTAAGTTTTTCTTTTTCATTCACCATCAGCCTATCATTGAAGTACCTTTTTTCCCTCTTCTCTTACATGGCCCGAATGAGTTGGACAATGGGCTGTTTGTGGATCTCAGATAACGATAGAAGATATACGCGAATGTTATTATGATCTTGGCACTTAGTGAAGGTACAGATTGATGATGATGGTGCTGATGAGCTTATGCATTGATATGTCTTTGCCAAGCATATTTACAGCTGTGATTTTTATTTTTTTAGAATAGTGTATTGATTTTTAGAGAGAAAGGAAAGAAGGAGAGAGAGAAAGAAACATCCCTGGGAGAGCACAACATTGATTGGCTGCCTCTTGCACATCCCCCACCGGGTACTGAGCCTGCAACCCGGGCATGTGCCCTGACCAGGAATTGAACATACAACCTTTTCTTACACAGGACGATGTCTAACTAAGTGAGCCATACAGGCCAGGGCCACCTGTGATTTTATACTCATAATAATACACCAAAGTCTGTGGTATTAGAATGATCATTCCCAATTTACCATTGAAAAAAATGAAGTGTAGGAATCTAACTTGCCAGAGGCACTCAATTAGTAAATAGCAAGGTCAAGACTCAAGGCCAGATTCACTGACATGAGAGCCTGTGTTTCTGCTCAGTACTCCATGCATAGAGAGATTAATGATAGGCAACAGTTTTTAGAAATAGGAAGTGCATTACACATATGCTCTCATTTCATTTCATTCCAACAAGCCAGAGGAGGGTATTATGATTAGCTGCGTTTTATAGCGGAGGACACTGAAGCTCCGAGAGTTTATAATTGTGCCCAATTGACACAGCTGGGAAATACAGGAGTTAGGATTTACTCTGGAGCATCAGGAGCGCTGCATTGCCTTTGGACAAGAAAGGGGAACAACCTTCAAGAATTAAAAGCCAATTTTTGTTTTTAAAAATCACTTTCTTTTTTAAAATTTATTTTTTATCTTTATTGATTAAGGTATTACCTATGTGTCCTTATCCCCCCATTGCCCTCCTACTCCTCCCCCCCCACTCATGCCCTCACCCCCTCTAGTGTCTGTGTCCATTGGTTAGGCTTATATGCATACATACAAGTCCTTTGATTGATAAAAATCACGTTCTATGACATTTAACAGATAATGCTAGAGAATTAAGCCATAAAAGAGATACCAAAGTGTCTATATTTGGTTCACCAAGCAAAAATTTCCAAATGAGTCCTTTTATCTGGCTGTGTGGTGTGTTACCCCCCAGCATAAATGAACAAACCGCCAGCCAATCCAGAGAGCCAGCAGGCTGCAAGCTGTGGTTTTGTAAATGTTCAGAGATTAGAGTGGATTATTATCAATATTATTTTATAATTTATTTTGCAGAGGACATATCCATTTGTATATATGTGGGATTACATATGTTATCATCTTTATATAATTACAAAATTTCCCTGCAAAATGTCCTGGGTATGTTAAATATTTTTTTCAGGGATATTTTCATAGGTGTCCCCTTTCTCAAGTTGTTTCTAGTGACTTCTCTGCATTAGGCAGAGATGACCCCTGGGAGGACTGGCTAAATCTCTTTTCCGGCTGACCTGAGTAGCCTCTTTGCAGAGCCCCCGCTGAGATAGAAATTCACAAACAATAGGTGGCCATTGCCAGCAATTTGAGCACAGCAGTCCTGGTCCTTGGCAGCAGTAACCAGCAATTGGCAAGCTATTACCCACATCCCCTGCCAAGAGAAAGCTAGGACTTTTGAAATTACCTTGTTCCTTTCACCTGGTTGCCTCATTTTTCTCTTAAAAAATACAGGATTTGTCTGTGCAAGTATGTTACTTCACAGCTTTTTTGTTAAAACTGTCCTTGGCATGAGCGTATTTGGGTCTTTACCGGTGTTTAGCCAAATGAATGACCTTCCATTTTGAAATGCAGTTCTTTATTAGGTATGGGGTTTGATTTAGAGTCCTCTGCTTCTTGACATCTTATTGGCACCTTAACTGAAAATTGTAAGAGGATAGATTATAGGTGCTAGTGTGTGCTGTATGTCAGAGTATTGAGTTGTAAGTTAACCCAATTTTTCCTTTCAATACAAGCATAGACTCAAAGGCACTCAGAGTTTATGTAACCTCGCCTCCCCATTATACAGAAACAGAAACTGAGATACTCCAATTTGATTCCTCAAAGACTGTGAACCTAATTTTTATTCATTGGGCATTCATCGACCCCTGCTATGTGTGAAGGGGGTGACACTGAGGTAATAAAAATTAAAATATATTTTGTGGGGGATACCTATAAACATGCAGGAATTAAACAAAAGCTTGATTCTGCGTGTAATTAAGAAATAAATATTACCACTGGTAATAGTCACTTTAGTGAGAAAAGAAGAGCCAACAGAAAGAAGAAGAGAGTGTAGGGTAGGGGACAGCCATGTGCCAGACACTTACCAGGTGTATCTGCTCTGATGCTCACTGCCATGTTAAGTGGTCCTGTTGTGATGTACCCCGAATCTCAAAAAGGACGCTTCAAACAGGTCAAATTATGGAGTCATTTATTAAAGAGCCGGCAGCTGACGAGGGGCAAAGCGCTCCAGACCTCGCAGCATCGAACAGCTTGCCACGCCTGGCTTATATTGGCAGAAAATCACAAAAGTATTGATTACATCTTTGGGTCTGGAATGAGGAACCTGTTTCATGAAAAAAGCATTTTCACAGAAGCAGAATCTGAGCAACTTAGTTATCTACGAATCACTGAATCAACGGAAACACATTATCATTATCTGGGACCACCTGGACAATTTAGAATAATTGTGCTGTCCAGATTCTGGGACCACTGAGTCAACCAGAACTCAGTTATCTGTAGCTACTGAGACAATTTAGGATAATCTGATTCTGGGACCACTGAGTCAACCGGAACTCAGTTATCTGTAGCTACTGAGTCAATTTAGGATAATTGAGCTGTCTTGGGTCCCAGAGGAATGTGTTCCGATGACCAGTGAGATCACAATCAATGGGATATTCAAACTGTCACCAAGGGAGTATTCAATCATACATAAGTTCAGAAAATCAAAATAACTCTTCTATTATTTTAGCAAGCAAATGAATACAGAAGCCAAATAGCAGGTTAAGTTAAGATTAAAACTACCATACTTCAGTCCAAGGTCACACAGCCAGCAGGAATAGAACTCTAATTTAGAGCTGTACTAAGTCAGGTTGTGCTCTTAAGAAGCTACGTATGGGAAAATGATTTTAGTTAACACTTAAAACATGGCTGCTTGTTATGATAATTGTGTCTATGGACCATGGACCCTTGAGGTATTAAGGATAATCCAGGAGACACTGTCCTTGGGCCCCCACTGGAGAGTGGCTTTGGCCTGCTGGCAGCTCATTGCTGGTCTCCGTGTATCCGGCAGGCCTCTCGCTCACCCCTCTAACCTCTCTCAGCAGCATCCTGAAGCTGAAATGTGGGGTTTGAGTCCGAGTTCGTTGTCTGGCAAAATTGAAGAATGGAGTCACGGACAAAAACGGTTAACGGAAGCAAAGTTTATTGAGAGAAGCCAGTCCTGGCAAAGGTGCAGCTGGGGTCCCAGGAGCAGGCCAGTGTCCAGAGCTTCCTTTCCATGTCACAGTCGGGTGTTAAAGTTCTATTAGTCCATGTGTAGAGCCCCACATGGCCGTAAGCCACGTGGGTGGAGGGGATGGGCTCCCCTGCCACAGGAATTTCAGGAACCCATTGTGCCCGAGGGGAAAGGAACACATGCTTTTTTGTATACATGCTTGCTAGTTTTTGATTGGTTCTTTCAAATAATTCTGCCTCAGTAACATCCTTGGGGTTGGTTTATATGCCTCACTGCCTTGTGATTGGTTATCTGCACGCTAACTGTCTTAGCAATACCCATATATGTTAAAGGTCATGCTTTTCCCCGCTTGCCTTTCCTTTCCTGTCCAGTTGCAGTGCCTTAGTAACTCCGCCCAGCTGGGTTCCTGGGTCTACTTCCTCCCCGCCCCCACCCCCTTCCTCTATGGTGCCAAGTCCTCACTGCCTAGCTTCCTTCTGTCTCCTCAGTCCCAGCTACACTCCTTCTTTGCCTGTGAGGTCCCCACTCATCCTTGCTTATTGCTTGCCACCTGCTCCGTGAACGAGCACTTGTGTTCTGCCCTTCTCTGGCCCCTGAGCTACCAGTTGATCTGCAGTTGTGCATGTAATTCCTTCCCAGGAAGTGCACCAGCCTCAGCCTTTGAGCATGCCCCAGTCTCCAGATTCCGTTCTTCTTTGTCCTGGATGAGGCTGAACCTCAAAGTGCTTTTACCTGTGCTGCCATCCTCTTCTATCTGTATCGATGATCGGATCCCTCTTCAGCAGGGCTGGGCCCCACATGGTTACGACAGACTAATAGCAAATAACCTCAACTTAACAGATGTCTTGGTCCAGTATGGGGGTCACCCTCTGAAAGCACATGCAGTGGAAATACAAGGTTCAAATTTGTAGTCCTTGGGACTTCCCAGATCTCTCCACTCTAGGAAAATGATTCGGTCTATGCAAACCCTCTTATATAGCTTTAAAGCATGGGATGGAATTCTCCCTGACTTCCATATTTAAAACAGGGAGACCTGTTCCTTCGTTTTCCTTCCTGACCTGTTTTATAATTGCAACTTGGGCATAGGTGGTCTTTCTCTTTTCTTTTCTCTCTCTCTCTCTCTCTCTCTCTCTCTCTCTCACTCTCTCTCCCTCCCTCCCTCCCTCCCTCCCTCCCTCCCTCCCCCCCCCCCTCCTTCCTTCTCTCTCTCTCTCGTGTGTGTGTGTGTGTGTGTGTGTGTGTGTGTGTTCTCAATAACAAACAAACTTTTCCTCAACCTGTTTTCTAAATTTTGGATTAAAAACATTCTTCACAGACCCACAAGTCTTTATCTCTCTTTTTATTTTTTATTTTTTACAATTCTGTATTATTAGAATACTCAAGGAAACTATTTCTTCCTGAAACTGCTACACTTGGCCATGTTTTTACAGGGACACGTTATGGGCTTATTGTTTTGTCAGTGAAACATCTTTAAACTAGAAATTTATAGTATTCATCCAGCTAAGGTTTGTTGCTACTCAGTACTTCTCAGGTATTACTTGTTTCCAATTTTAGGAAGTTGTTGTTTTTAAAAAGAAAAAGAAAAAAAACTCTTATCAAGTAAGAATAGACTGTGACAAACTCAGCGAGGTGTAAGATAAGCTGTCTTCCTGCTTCTCCAGGCAAGTCGTATTTTGTCTTAGTGCAGCCTCCCTGCCTTTGGTATGCTCAAAGAAATTAATTTGACTGTTTACAATGTTATTTAATTTTCAATAATTATTCATGCATATATAACCACAGACATCTATGTAGTAGGCAGATGGATCAGCAATTGTGCATGTAATTAGAAATAACCCATGAAATATAAAAGTAGATTTTAATATTCAGCATCCAAAGAAATGCTAACATTACAGATCGCTGGTACCCTGGTGTTGCATCCAGTGATGTAAAATGTTAACTATAACAATTGAAATGAAAATTTCAGCCTCCTCAGCACTAGGCAGTTATTGAATGACAGTAGAAAATCATGGCAAAATTACTTAAAGGGATACTTTATCTTCCTTAAACATAAAAAATCGTGATGTGTTTGTGGCTAAATATAACTTGAATAATTACATTTTAAATAATTTCGATATTAGTGTCTCTTTTTATAACATCACATACTCAAATGAAAAAAGTCAAATTTTAGTATCACATTGGTAAATACCAACTCATTTTAAAATATTTGCAGAGAGAAAAATACTGTTTTCTGTTGTTTTTTTAAATGAAGCATACAACTCTTATTTACTGTTATCAATAAATATAAGGAATTTATTTCATTTCCTGCTGAGACAGACGGAGAGGCACAAACATATGGTGAAATGAGTTCTGGATTAATGAGCTCTGGATTCAAGTCCATGGTCTGCTGTTTACAAGATAAATAGCTTGAAGTAATTCCTCTAAAGTCTCAGGATTTGATGGTATGTTTGCTATAGTGGCTACTGTTTTCTTTTAACTGTATCTAACATGGTCCCTAATACCCTGCTAACATCTTGTATTATTATTAATTTTTAATCCTCACCCTAGGATATTTTTTTCATTGATTTTTTAGAGAGAATGGGATGAGGAGAGATAGAGAAACATCGATGTGAGTCAGACACATCAATTGATTGCTTCCTGCATGCCCCCCACCCCCACTGGAGCTGGGGATCTAGCTTGCAACCGAGGTACATGCCCTTGACCGGAATCAAACCTGGAACCCTTCAGTCAACAGACTGACACTATAACCACTGAGGCAAATCGGCTAATATGCCAGGTGTAGTTTTACAACTGTAAGCATCACCTCTTTATATTTTGTTCAAAGGTTAGATCTTGCCCATATACCAGGTATTTCCCCCTTCTCTTTTTAAATTAATGATAGTGTTTGTGGAGTTCCTTTTTGTGCCAAGAACTTTGGGAGATATAAAGGTGAATGAGGCACAAGCACTGGCTCCAAAGAACTTAGCATTTAGAGAGGTTATTTCTCCCAGAAAAAAAAAAAAAAAAAGGAGTTCTCCGTCACTGGAGTTACCAGGCATCTGTTCAGCTGTAGAATGGGGGAAGGCTGATATTACACAGGAGAACCAGAGCTGCATGTGCAAAATTGGAACGAAGTTGGGCTTTCTGCCACACCAGGAGCAGATCTAATCCCCAGAGGGGCACTGATGGGAAATTGAAGACATATATTCTAGAACCCACTATGGTTCATCGTTGGGAGAGGCAGGGTGGGGTAGGATGTGGTTTGGGAAAGAAAGAAAATGTAGGACTTGGCAGCATTCATTGTTTATTTCAAACCCATAACTAGAGGAGGCACCGGAGAAAGAAGCGGCCACGGGTTTAGTGGATGCGATCCATGCTTATGACATCTACAATCGAACTCTAATCCCAATCTTTCATCCACTTCCTTTAAACATAATGTACAAGTCAAGAAGTATGTCCTCCTAGGCCCCTCTTTTGTGCCAGCTCTTATATTTCCTATGGCCGGTGCACACTGCTTATAGAGCTAAGTAGTCCCCTCTCCTTAAGGGGGAACAGCGGCTGTATGTGGCATGTTGTGCTGGTGCCAGTGTCTTTGCTGGCCCTGTGCACTTCCGTGGTTGTCGTTGGAGAAAGTGTGAGACACCTTCACCTCGGCTTCCGGTTCTAACACGTGTGCTGCACAGAGCTCATAATTCGGGGGAATGATGACACTGAGGATTAGAGAGCTGGTCGCACCGTTTTACTCATTGGTGTTACTGGGCTAATTCACTCATATCTCAGAAAGGGAATATCTCATGTACAGAGGCATGCTTTTAAATCCTATGGTCAGAACAAAAGCTTCGAGACAAAAAGAATTCTGGTTTTCCCCCATGATACCTAGAATTAGTTGGTGCTTTAGATGGAAAAATTGCAGAGATACCACAAACCCAGATACATTTTCTCTTCCTGGAAGACAAGATGACTTGCTGAGGCGATTCTCAGATTCTGTGATTGTCACTACCATGATGTAATAGCGATTGTACCGCAGAATTAACAATTTAAATAGCTAAGTGCAAAATGGGGAAAAAAAGAAATGTTCCCTTTGGTTAAGGTTAGGGATAATATTCTTTCTTATGCAACTTTACATTGGAAATAACTTGAACTGCGTGCCCTAAAATTAGTTTTAAATGGAAATGGGGAGCTGTGGTTGTTTGAAGATGTTTTCCTTTTTTATTAAGCCAAGTGCCCTCTGGGATAACAACAGTTTGTATACCTTTAACTCCCGGGACAAATTTGGTTTTTCATTAAAGCTTGTATTGAGCGGAGAGATTGCTCCCTGGTTACTGCCCCTTTGTGCCTTGTGTGTGAACAGAAGGGAAAGCAGTGAGTGGCCTGTGGTTATTAATCCTGCCAGGCACACGCCTCCTCAAGGCTGGGCCAGAGCAAGACTCAGCTCAGCCATTGGTAGAATCAACAGTATTCATGGATTCATTTTGAGAAGTTTATGTAGTTTTATATTTTTAATAAAAAAACAACACACAAAAATCACCACACTTATCCCCAAACCCTACATTTTTGTCATCCATTCTTGTAGCCTATTAGTTAAAAGTGTGCACTGTGTGTTTACATCCTAGTTGTACTGGCTTTTGACCAGACAAGTTAAACAGAAACCCTTAAGGCATCAATCTGCCAATTTTAAAAATGAAACTAATAACAGTACTGGTTTAGGGTGAGGATTAAGTGGGATAATGCATGTACAGTGATTAATTCAGCACCCAGGATTAAGTGTTCAACAAATGTTAGCTATGATTATTGTAGTTTTTATGAGTTTAGCCCTAGCCAGTTCAGCTTACTATAGAGAACTTCACTTTTCTGGGAACTGTATCAAGTAAAGGAGAATATAATACAGGAACCAAGGTAATGCATATCTAGTCTCTTGCACTAAATTTACCTTCTCCTTTTAGCTGTTATCTACTAGCCTCCCAGACGGCTTCTCACAAGTCATGTGCTCCACACCTCATCTACCATCATCTACTCCATCCTTCCCCTCACTGTCATCCTACAGCACCTTCATGGGCGATTCCCAAAAGTGCATTATTTGAACCAAAATCATCTTCTCTACTCTTCAGCTCATTTACATGGCAAAGCTACTGTGTTTCCATTAAGCCCTGCTCCTGAAACTGAATTCCCACAATTCCTTAGTCTTCTGTATCTGTTCATAGCCTTCCTACTTACTAAAGAGCCATGGTAATTTATTACTTTAATTCATGTACTCCTAATTTCAAACACTTTTACTAAGGCCTCAGGCTGACCCAGGTACTCTCCAAGGTGCTGAAACACTTGTAGAAGCAATGGTGTTGTTTCATAAACACAATGTCTCCCTTTTCTGGAAACTGTATCAAGTAAAGGAGAATATAATATAGGAACCAAGGTAATGCATATCTAGTCTCTTGCACTAAATTTACCTTCTCCTTTTAGCTGTTATCTACTAGTATAATTTATTAACCCATAATTCTAGGACACTGGAGTCACTGGTTGTATATGCTATTTTTAGACTGCTAAGTCCCACTAGATGAAGGAAAAACATATAGGAATTTCTAATTATCTCCATTACAGCTTATAAATGCCTGTTCCTTTGCACATCGTAGGACTCATCAGGCACTGAGTTGTAACTTTCTGTTTATGTAACTGTCTCCTAACTAAACTCAGAGATCCAAACACTGTTTCATATGTCTCTGTACCTCTGATTCAAACCTGGATTAAAGTACAGATTCAATTCATTTGTGTCGAATTTATGTCAGTTAATGTGTTTCTCATTTTCAACTTGGTAACTAGTCTGATTGTTGATTGGCAAATCCATTATTCATGTTTTTTATCTTTCTTTTTCTCTCTATAACACTCCTCTCAGCTTCTCTTTCAAACTGTTCTGCACCCTTCACTCCATCTTCACTTTCTACAGAAAAATTTGGCTCATGTTTTACCAAAGGTGTTCATGCTTTTTTATGTGAGTTTCCTTGAGTTCCCTTTAACGTGCTTTGACGGTCACTGTCCCTCACTACGCCCACCATTATGGGAAGCAGTGGGAGGGTCCCTCTTACTCCCAGATGCTCCTCCATCTGTGCTTTCTACTGGGCCCTAGGTCAGTCACCTGCAATATAGCACAGGCTAAAAAGAAGTTTATTGAATTTAATTATCAAGAGTCCCGCGCCCCGCACCCCCACCCCCCGCCACCAAGAGTCTTTCCAGAGGACTGACCTTAAACCAACTAAAGTCCTCCTTGGCTCTGTGGATCCATACTTTTTATTTCACCCATACTTTTTGCCTTCATTACCTGCCTTTGGCCTTGTGGGGTGTTCCAACCTTCAAGCCAGAAGTCATCTCTTAGTTCACTCCTCTTTAACCCTAGCCCCCTTATCTGCACAGCCCTGACCTTGCCAAGAGGGATTGGTCCATTCTTGATAAACTCTGGGGTCAGTGGCAGGCCTACCCTGAATCCAGCCATGGTGTACTGACAGCCTACAGCTCTCTGCCCCAGTGAGACTGGAGGGGAGCCTTCTAAATTCCTGAGCGGAGGAGGGGAGATAAAACTTATGCCTTAGTAAGGTTGTCCTGGCTTGGAAGCAAGGAAAATAGATTCATATGATGACATAAAAATGCCTTAAAATCTTGGCCTCTGGTGTACTAGAAACCTAGAAATGTCTGAATATAATAAGGAAAATAAAAGAGCTCATCCTATGTTCCTGAGGGATGAATTCTTTGGGGGTGAAGATTCGCCACGATCGTTTTTGACTAAATGTGAAACTTTCATAGGCCTGAGGGCACTTGCCAGGTATTTTATGGGTCTTACTTTGGAGTGGCTTCTTTTATTTGGCCAGGGTAGGTGTCTCATGCTATCATATCAGGCATTTACTGCCGGCCTCCAGTGTGTGGGAAATGCTTGGAGATGTGAAGGATGCCAGGAATGCCATAGTCCTCCATGATGGGCCCACGCTTGCTGGGCATGCAGACTTGGCCCTCAGGAAGACACAGGGATACTGTCTGTTCTCTCAGATACATTTGTCAGGATGCTTAGTCCACGGAGCAAAATTACTAAACATGGGTAGGAATTTATTTTAATACTTCCATAAAATGTTTGTTTAGGTAAGAGGAAATTTTTTTCCTGAAGATAAGCTCTTGACTAACCAGCATTAGATTACATTTCACATGGTCTCTCAGAAGCCAAAGTATGAGTGTAGAGTGTGATCTGTTTGTGTATGCCAGTGGTGTGTGTGTGTGTGTGTGTGTGCGTGTGTGTGAGTGTGTGTGCGGGCAAGCTGCTGAGTGCTTCAACCTGCTTTTGTATTTTGAGGGTTGTTTCTAATAGGAGATGAGCCTGCCCAATTTATCTCTGGCACTGAGCGAGCCCTATTTGTCTCTGGCATGAAACAGGCTTAGCTCATCTGGTGCCGTGTCTGGTTATCACGCTACTCAGCAGGGGTAATTTGTTTTGTTTTATTTCTGTCCTGAAAGGTAATTAATAATATAGGGGCAAAATTGTTTGTGTAGTGTTTTTATATTTTTGGTTCCCTGAAGAAGAAATTTTCAGGAGCCTTTGCAAATAGCTGCTTTGCACCTGGGTGGAAAGCTGTTCTCCTTGATGACAAAGAGCTGACTTTTGAAAAACTTCCAGGGTTCTATTCCTTCACCTTCCCATACCTCCAGCACCCACTTATTGTGGGTCAAGGGGGACTTCAGAGGGTATTAGAGCACATATCGGTGACTAGTCTTAGGTCATATTAAAACTGAGCCAGAGCCCTCATTTTCTAACACTATGTTCTGACTTCCACCAGTGATTTAAAGAAAACCTTCCAAGTGCTATTATATGCCAGGTGTTGTGCTCAGTTATTTTTCTTTTCTTTTTGGCCTTCCTAACAACCAATGAGGTCACTACTGTTGTTCCCCATTCCAGAGGTGGGCAAATGGATATTCAGCAACATAGTATTTAAACCTACTTTTGCATTTTCAGAGTCATTTCTCCCAACCCTAGGATCTTAATCATTATTCCAGGAGTGGCAACCTCAGTGGTCCACAGGGCCTAGACCTATCGGTTGTGGTTGCAGCTGATTGATGAGCACCTGCTGTTAATATTCTGTGTTTGCTGTTGGTTGCCAAGGGACGGGGGGAGGGGGGAGCACTGATGTCAGATAATTCTTAGTTTTCAATACAAATTTGAATCCTTAGGTTTCAAAACAAATTGGTACTCTTCATTATAATTCTATGCTTGGTAAAATCATTACTTCCTTTTTTTAGAAGAGGTAAACTGAGGCTTAAAGAGAATGCGTAACTTTCCTCAAACCATTCAGTTAATAAGTATTATAATTGGAGTTCAACCTATGTTTGTCAACCTCAAAATCCCATTGTGTGCTATTGTGTCTTCCTTTCTGTGGCACCAGGTATGTTTTCACTCTCACCTGCAGCCACTAGCAACTTCCAACTTACCTTTTTTTTAAAAAAAATAAATAAATAATAGTGTGAATCATATTGAGAGATGATTCACATACCATACAATTCACCTATTTAAAGTACACAGTCACTATTTTTTTAAATACATATTTTATTGATTTTTTTTTTACAGAGAGGAAGGGAGAGGGATAGAGAGCTAGAAACATCGGTGAGAGAGAAACATCGATCAGCTGCCTCCTGCGCACCTCCTACTGGGGATGTGCCCGCAACCAAGGTACATGCCCTTGACCGAAATCGAACCTGGGACGTTTGAGTCTGCAGACCGACGCTTGACGCTTTATCCACTGAGCCAAACCGGTTAGGGTGGTATTTTTGGTTATATTCATAGAATTGTGCCTCATTCCTAAGGAACAACAAGCCTACTTTCTATCCGTATATATTTTCCTTTCCTGGACATTTCATAGAAGTTAAATGATATCATATGCGGTCTTTTGTGACTGACTTCTTCCCGTGAGCATGTTTTCAATATTCATTCATGTTGCTATATGTCTGACTGCTTCATTTATTCATTTTTATGACTGAATATTATATGCATTTACTACATTTTGTTTATCCATCAGCTGATGGACATTTGTGATGTTTTGGTTATTAAGAACAGTGCTACTATGATTATTTGTGTATAAGTTTTGGGGTGGATATATATTTTCACTCCCTTAGGAATATGTGTAGGAGTAGAATCTGTAGGTCACATGGTTATTCTGTTAAACTTTGTAAGGAATGTCCTAGTGTTTGCCAAAATGGCTGAACCATTTTACATCCTTGCCAGAAGTTTGTGAAGGTTTCAGTTTCTCCACATCTTCTCCAACACTTGTTATTATCTCGCTTTTTGTTTTTTGCTACCCACGGGGTGTTGAGTGGTATCTCACTGTGGTTTTGAGTTACATTTCCTTCATTGCTAATGATGTTGAGCATCTTGTCCTGTGCTTTTTGCCTATTTGTATATCTTCTCTGGAATTTTTAATTGTGTTATTTTTATACTGAGTTGTAAGGGTTATTTACATATTCTGGATACAACTTACTTATCAGTTATATGATGTGCAAATAGTTTCTCCTACTCTATGGATATCCTTAGCTTTCTTAATAGTGTCCTTTGAAGAAGGACTGTTGCTAATTTTGATGAAGTCCAAGTTTATTTTTTTCTTTTGTTTCTTGTGATTTTTTGTGTGTGTCATATCTGAGAACCAACTGGGATAACCAATGTCACAAAAACTTGCCCCTATATTTTTCTAATTATTTTTATTGTTCTCAGGTATATTTTTTCTTTTTATGTGTATATTCCCTAGGTCTAAAATCCTGAGATTTGTTGAAAAACCCTGCTTCTGATATGTAAAATCATAGAGATTTCTGTCATCCAATTTGTGGGTTATCTAAAGGTTCCTTCCCCCCCATCAGACATCATTTTTGTACATTATAAGTGCTGGGCAACCTTTGGTTGGTGTTTTGCTGTTCTTTATTGGTCACTGTGTGAACTACATATTTCCGCTCCTGTGTTTTACCTGATGTTTATGTTTTTTGCTATTTTCTATTGTTCTCCCAGATTGGCCTTATAAACACTTTTATAGAAATACTGTAGTATTTACTGCAAAAACTTAAAAAAATTGAAAGAAGCTTTTAAAAATTGAAAGAATACCTGTCAATGCACTACCCTCTTATGTTATCAACTTTTTTGACAGAATATTTAACAGGTGATTTAAGCCTGGTTAGGCAGCACTTATCAGCAGGAAAGAAAATTTCTCTCAGTTACTTAATAGCCTATCTGAAGCATATGAAAGGAAATTCTCCAAATTTCAGAGATGTTTTTGTCACTACAGTACCCTAGTGTATACAGCATGCCTGACACTTTCATAGCCCTTCTCTTTAGCATTGACAGTCTTTCAGAGCCTTCTGCTTCCTGTGTGTGTTTACCCAAAAATAGTTCCATTATGACACTTTTATCTGCCTTATACATTAGTAATGTTATCTGATTTGTGTATTAATAATGCACTTTGAATGAAAGTATGGCCTTTATAAAAAGAAAAGTCAATTATTTATTTGTTTAATATTCATAAAATTTCCACCCAAATCCTTGCAGTCAAAATACCTTAGAGTGTTGAAATACATTTCTTTAAGTAAAGTAGGACTGTGGTTCATTAGTTTTTACCACTTTTTTTTTTTTTTTGCTTTGTTTGTTTCCTCACAAGGAGTAATACATTTCTTTCTAATTGGCATCAACCATTTGAAATTTTAAACAATAAATAGAAATCTCTCTTGCTTATTAAGGAGGAGGATTTGGGGGTGTTGATTTAATTAGTGTTGGCATCCTTTCACTAAATTGAGTAATTAATACCCTATAGAGGGCAGTTGTTCCCTTCCATCCTCCGTCCTGTTACCTGCATGCTTGCAGCTCCATGGCAGTATTAACTGACCTTCCCTGCCTTGCTGAACTCTGTCATTCTTCAGCCTCCCGCCAGTTGAAGATTTTACACATATGAGTCACTGAGATATTTATATTCATATGTGATGTATATATGTGGCTGCCTCCTATAGGAGGTACAAAAAAAAAAAAGGAAAATCCTTATGAAATTATCCATTCTCATTAATTCTCTTTCTCCCCTGCATTCACACAATTTACTATTTTAATAAATCACTAAATATGCTGAGCTTTAGTTATCTCACCTAGAAAATAGATATAATATCTCATAGTGCTATAGTGGGTATGACTTTAGATCATGTTTATGAACAGCTTTGCTTTTTGGGATGCATTTCAGAAGAGCTGGAGAGTGGGCTTCTGCCTCTGGCTTCTCTGTGTCTTCTCCCCAAGATGCTTCTGCTCCAAGCCCATTGTCAGCTGGAGAGTAATTGCTCAGAAATTGTTTTCTAATTGGTCTCTGAGTAGCTGCTTAATTCTTTGTACAGTAAAGGGATTCTCTGTATATAATACGGATTATATAGAAGTGATAGAAAAATGTGAGAAAGAAGGGAGGGGCTGTCAGTAATTACGGTGATTTAGTAACTAACACGGTGGTCTCCCAACTTTTTGATCAGGCACAACTTTCAGTAAAACACCTCAATATTTTGTGATTCATTGAAGAACAGATTTATGTCAACATCATAAATTAAATGGTTCTCCAAATATAGTAGTAGTAGTAGTAGTAGTAGTAGTAGTAGTAGTAGTAAAAAAATCTCAGAGTTCTTTAATTCTTGGCCAAGAAATATGAACAAGGATAGGCATCTTGATAAATTACTAATTTTAGCTGAGAAATTAAAAGAAATTTTTGTGACTGACTTTCTCTCCATCTGAACCCCATTCAAAATTCACCCTATTCAGTCAGCACAAAATAGAATCGAATGTCTACTCAGCCATCTGGCACTATTCTAGGCTCTGACAATGCAGAAAGGTACACATAAACACAGCCTCTGTCTCTGTCCTTACGCAAACCTACCTGCCAAGTGGAGGCAAGCAAAATGCATTTTGGAATTTGTAAATACATTTCTTTTAACCTCCCCCAAGACCAGAAGAATTTACATGTTACTGGTGTTTAATATATAGATTCACATTGACACCACCCCTTATCCATGAGTTTGGTGGTGACCTGCCAGGTGTGGTAGTTTCAGTACCCCGAGGGCATCACTCATCAGAACCTGAGGAAGTGGACTAGTAAGCAAGTTTTTATATTTTGTATCTGCTTTAGAGTGAGCCAAAAATATGTATGTGATGACGCTTCATTGTGATTAATGCCAGCAATGCAAAGGCCAAAAAAAGTGTCCCTGTTAAATCTACATATACAAAACTGGAACAAAACCTGAGGCAGCGGTTAGATCATGGTGACTAGACCGATGAAAAGAATCCTCCTTAAAACCCTTGACTAGTTCTCTATCGTAATAGGGTAGAGTCCATCCTCCTTGACCTGGCCTACAGACATCTTCGCTCTCCGATCCCGCCTGCTTCCTAGTCCTGTCAGTTCTGTTTCTCACATTTGCACATGCCTTGGCTGCCATCCTCATCCCGTTTACCTGTTTCTAACTCGTCCTTCAAAATTCGGCTGGAAGATCTTCCCCACTGTGAAGATCTGGGTATTTCCAGAGGGTTATTACTCACTGTGTTCTCACCTCCGGGGGCACCTCTGCCTGGATGCCTGTCAACCCTGGGGTCTCTGTTATTTTAATGATCTTTCCTTTTCCTTTTCCTTGCTAAACTGTGAACACGTGCCACCCTTCCCTGTCCTCATGAAAACTAAAGTAGTTTTGTTTTGGGAGGCATTCAGGGTAAAACTTGATTTCCGGGAGTTAAAAAGTCTTCTTTTCCCCCAGTGTGTCTGCCCCATCAGCTTTCATGTCACTGAACTTGAAGGAGCAGAGATCCAAGCCCTCTGTTTGCAAATAGAGTAAAAGCTTCTAACAGATACGGTATGGCCCAGTGGCTAGCTAAGTGTGGGTTTTAGTCTGCTAGGACACAATCCCTGCTCTATCATATACCTAGCTCTATAGTCTTATATTACTTAACTCTATGTGTCTTAGTTTCCTTTTCCGTAAAATGGAGGTAACTAGCATACCTATTTTATAACCTTGGTATGAGGTAGGAGGAATATGATACTAAAGGCAAGGCTCTCAGAGCATTTAATAAATGTAGCTACTGCTGTTAAAATGTGAAGTCTATGCAAGTACACATATGTACGCATAGACTTGAAAGTGTAAATGATGTATTTGTGTCATTATGTTCTTGCGTGTTTTGAATAAGTTTGATATGGAGGATGGAGAGAGGGATGTGACCACAGGAAGAAGAGTAAAGAAAGATGAGACTCGGACACCAAAAATACTCTTGCCCCCGTTTTCCCGAGAGAAATTCTGAGTTTGAAAGATTTCCTGTTGTAATGGTGGGGAATTTAGCAGAAACACTGCTGCCCCTGTAATTTTTGTGGTTGTTCTTGTTTACCCCAAGAGAGAAATGGTTAACTAAGCTATAGATCCCATTGTCTTCAGGATAAATTTAGTGGACACATCCCTACTTAATTAAAGCCCCCTCCCTTTAATTAGATCACTTTGCATATTTAATAAAGCTAGAATGCTCGCCGCCTCATTAGGAGCCCAGTGGATGCTGTGGGACTTGCAGGTCTTTACCATCTCAGTGGCTCATCGCCGTAATTGGTTGGAAAAGTGATTTCCAGCAGCTCATGCTATCTGGAGCTCCGAGTGAATGTTTCATCTCACCACAGGCCTCCTTGTCAGTCTGTGATGTGTTATTTCTCTCTTTTGTCTGACTATGTAAGTTCCTGTAATGTCTCTGCCAGCAAGTACCTGAAACTCACAACTTCAGTTGGTGATGAGAATTGTTGTGAGTGTGTCCTTAATGGCTATATAGCCCCATGTAATAAAACTGGGTTTGGGCTGTGTAAAAAACAAAACAAAAACAAGGATAGAGTGAATATGCAACAGTTGGCTAGAATGAAAAACTAGAATTGGTTTAAGTTGAATTTACTCTTTAGCTCTCTATTCACTGTCAGTGCTTTCTAGCCTTTGCCATCCGATATAATAAAAGCCGAGCGACCGAACGGTGGAACGACCAGAACGACCAGTCGACCAGTCACTATGACATGCACTGACCACCAGGGGGCAGACACTCAATGCAGGAGCTGCCCCCTGGTGGTCAGTGCACTCCCACAGTGAGAGCGCTGCTTGGCTCACCAGAATCAGTGGCAATCCCACAGCAGGCAGATCCCCACAGGCCACGCCCTCCACCAGTGCACGAATCCCGTGCACTGGGCCTCTAGTGTCATAATAGCAGTCGGTGCGCGTGTGGTATCACCTCTAGACTGTAAGCTCCCTTAAGACAGGCCCAGTCCTTGGTCTCCTAATGCTTGCACATGAAGCTGTTTCAGTACATATGACTCTTCAGTCAATGCCAGATGAGGGAGACTCTCTGCATTAGGGAGACTCTAACATCGTGTTCGATAACCATTAGTGATGTTACCTTGGGATAGTTTCATAAAGTTTTGATTATGAAGATCCATAAGTGTACACAAAAGGGAAAGAGAATAGTATAAGGAACCCCTGTATAGCTATCATCTAGCTTCAACAGCTATTAACTCTTGGCCAACCTTGTCTCACCTCTAACCCTAGCATTCCTTTCGCCCACCAGACTATTTTGAAGAAAACATATAGAAAAGATTTTGACATGTGTGTGCAGATAATGCAGTAAATTAAATAAACACGGGACTTATTTTGCATTGTCAGCCTTCACGAGATACTTGCTAACAGCAGTCTCTCCGTGGTGTTGTAATGCTGCTGATGGAAAGAGGCACAGTCCCTGTCCCTTTGGACCCTGTTTGACCACACAGAACCGCCTTTTCCAGGGTTTCTCAAGATTCTCATTCTTTAATAGCTAGTGGAACTAAACTACCGACAGGTATAATTTCAGTGTCAGAGCTGGGAGCTTGTTCATTCATTCATTCATTCATTCATTCTCAGAGGATGAAATGCCTCTCCTCTACTGAATAGTGTTTAATAAAGGCCATAAATTCCCTGTTCATTCAGACCGTGGTGGCTGAGTGTCTGCTGTGTCACTGGCATGAAGAAGACATAGCCCCTGCCCAGGTGGCGCTCACCACCCAGTGTTTCTTATGGCGAGAAACTGTCCCCCTAAAGGACATCATTTATTGTACAATTTAAACGTAATGATCTTATTGAAGGTCTGCGATGTTAAATATATTATTTTCTTAAGCTACTTACTATATCATTCTACCAAAGAAATTGCATTGATAATTTTTATGCTCAAAAGCTGATAGATTCTGAAGAGATTCATCCTGAAGCCAGTCAGGATGGAATGGTACCTGAGAATCTGACAATGAAAATAAAATGGAATAAGCACTACAGATAGTTCAATGTTCTCTCCTCCACGCACTGAATGCCAAGGGCTATTTTAAAGAGTGCTGCTCTCTGTGCTACCTGAGCAGAGTAATAATATCTGACCATGCTTTTAAAAAAGCTGTCAATATTGCAACCTTAATAGTACAGCGAAAAGAAAGATAGCACGTGGCAATACATCCTTACAACCACTGGCATGTTAGGCGAGGAATAACGATTAAGAATGTTACAGGAAAAAAAGAATTAAAATGTCTATGTACATTGAGTTGCTTTTAACTAGTTAACCAGTAATTGAGGTAGCTAATTGCTGAATGGGTGGGTTGTCCTGATTCCGCCTGTACTGTTGCCTTGACAACAGAACCTTTCATCTTCCTTAATATACATTGAATTTTCAGTACTTAACAATTTAAGCATCTGATTTCCTCCAGACTTAACTGATAAGCATGCAGAATCTTGCTAACCTAATTAAGAAACTGGTGCCATATGAAGATGGTGCCTAGAATGCAAGTGTAAAAAAAGAGAAGACATATTGTTAGAAGTAGATTCATGTCAAAATTGAGAAATCCCAGGGTTTGATTTAGGCAGCAATAATGAATTGTACAAAACTGAAGCTCTTTTATTTTCTCTCGTAGTCCAGTTCCTTTCATTGTCCCCTACCTTCCCTATAGCTCGCCTGTGTTAATTATTATGTTCTGGGACCTATGCAGGTGCTAACAGTACAAATATGAAAAGCCTGTTCCTGTTTTTCATCAGCCAACAGACTAGTGGGGAAGCATCAGCTAAATTACTATCTTGGGTCATAAATGCATAAATAAAGGTGCTGTGGGGGGACCCTGAAGGAGGGCTAACTCTGCCTTCCCTCCTTGGCCCCCTAGGGGTGTCCGTGCTGTTAGGGAATAGAAGTTTCCCAAATAGATCACCCCTATGCTTTCTATTTTGTGGGAAGTGAACACAAACCACAATCATTACTGGTTGTAGTGGGTTGCTTAGTAGCCTCCAAAATATATGTCCAAGTCCTAACCTCAGTACCTGTGGATGTGACTATATTTGGGAAATAGGGTTTTTGTAGATGTCTCTAAATCAAGGATTTCAAAATGAGATCACTGTCATTTTGGGCAGGCTCTATGTGCAATGGTGAATCTTCTTATAAGAGACAGAGAGACACCCAGAGAGAAGAGAGGTGTGTGAAAATAGAAGCAAAGATTGGAGTAAATGCAGCTCCAAGCCAATGAATGTCCAGGGCTGCCCATAGCCCTCAGAAGCTATGGGAGAAGGAGGAGAATTAATTCTTTCTCAGAGAAGGGAGGCCAGTCCTGCCCACACCTTGATTTTGGAATCCTAGCCTCCTGGAATGTGAGAGAATAAGTTTCTGTTTAGTTAAGCCTTCAGGTCTCTGGTAATTTGTTATAGCAGCCCTGGGAAGTGAACACACTGGTCAATTAAAAAAAAAAAAAAAACCTAATAAAGAAAATTGAAATCACCTACAATGAAAGTTCTCCGTTCAGCCACCATATAAACCTGGCACATTCCTCTCAAGACAAGTTTAATAAAAGAGCAAATGTTTATTTTCCCAAGGCCGACATGCCTTGAAACATCCCCAGGGCTTTCAGGGGAAAGAGAAATTGGATTTATTCCCCAGGCTGGTTGAAAATAGTGTCGCAGCGGGTGAGGCTGGCTGTCACAGAGCCGTGCCACACACCTGTTTAGAAGTGTTGTGGTCCTGGGTGGCCGAAGTTAAACACAAATGTTTGAGATGATACTGTATCAGCAAAGCAACCGGAAACAAAAATCCCACCCCAGACTCCCAGCCCTTGCATCCGATTTAGAAGAGACTTTGAAACACGTGCATGGTGCACATCAGAGATGACAGGCGTATCTGCTCCCAGGATGGCTTCCCCAGCAGTCTCTCCGCAGAGCCCAGATGCCTTCACCTGGCAAAGGAATGGGCAGTGGAATGAGCCCTGTGTCCTGCCCAGCCTCTAACTCGTGCCCCTGAACCTGGCCTTCACCTTTGCGGGCCTTCGTTTCTTTGATAGAATGGGGGTAATGCTGCCCACCACGGGAAACACTGCTCGCCAGCCTCCTTACATGCAGGGGAAAGCAGCTATACTTCTCCTCACTGATTCATTTTGCTCTCCTCTAAAACAACCTGTACATCTCCGAGCAGATCGTTTCCCCTTTTACGTTAATGGGTTTGAGATGGAGCCAAATCCTGGTGAGCTTCCAGCAAATGGACTGGGCATTTGGCACACCTCTTGTGTACTATGTAGTGTGTACTGCCCTTAGTACTGGTGGATAATGTTTGTGGAGCATTCATTCAATTTAGGCACTGTGCTAAGTATTTCATACTAGAGGCCCGATGCATGAAAATTCGTGCAAGAGTAGGCCTTCCTTCCCCCGGCTGCCAGCACCGGCTTCCCTCCGGCACCCGGGACCCGGGCTTCCCTCCTCGGGCTGCCCACAGGCACCAGGACCCAGCTGGCTTCCCTCCGGCCCTGGCTTCGTCAGGAAGGATGTCTGGAATGATGTCCAGTCTAATTAGCATATTACCCTTTTATTAGTATAGATATTGTCTTAATTGCCTATCTTATAGTAACCAGGTATGGGGGTAGTGAGGCTCTCAGCAACCCCCCTGCAGAGAAGGGAACTGAGGCTTTGAGTGTTTCTTTCCTTAGCTCGAGGTTCCACCGCTGTGAACCACTTGGATTCAGACCTGGTGGCTTCAGAGCCCAAGCTGCCGAGTACACAAAACATCAGTATTATACTGGGCCTTGCTTTTATAAAATGGTTGCACCTTTCCCCTGATTTCTCACTTATTAGTCATTTGTGACATTATTTTCCATGTTTATCTTTTAGCTACTTTATGGACTTGGAGGGACAATATATAAAACTAATACATGTGATGTAAGGATTACTTGCGGTAACAGGAAAACTCCCAGCCCCATTTCTGTCCCATTAAAGGCATGCACTTAATACAGTCCCTTTGGCTTCCCAGTCAGTGCCCACCATCACCACCTCCCCCTGTCCAGTTTCTTCTACTTCCTTCTACTTCTCAGCCAACACAATAAGTCGATTGCAAATGATATGGCAGAAACAATAATGATAACACATCGAGTCTGTAATGAGATATCCTAAAATGAAACAAATTTTCACTTAAACATTATTTCTGTATCTTGTCTCTCCTACTTCCAACTTAATTATCTAAATATTAAGTAACTAAGGCCCCTCTAAAGACCTTGTAAAAGAATTTGCGGGTGGGGAGGGTAGGTAGAGGGGTACTTTCTTTGACAATATTAACATTTACCTTCCGTTTAATGCCTCAATTTCCTCATCTGTAAAATGGGGTTGATAATAGTTACTTCACATGCTTGTCATCATAATTTAATGATAAGAGGATATGCTAACTTCATATTTGGCACTTTTAAATGGTACAGTTTCATAAATAACATGAATAAAGGTTATCTGCCTCTTTCTCTCTTCCTCTCTCTCTTTTTTCCTGAGAGTACCTTATTGTTATTTCAAAATTATTTTTAATCCAAATGAGTTAATAGGCAGAGGGAAGAAGGCTTTTCTTCAGGACTATATTTAGGTTGTTGTTTGTTTGTTTTTTTGAGACTAGAAATAATGAAAGACACTTAAAAGTATCAGATATCTTGCCCTGTAGGTTGTACTAAAATGTGCCATTCTTAATTTGAGTTTTACATGCTAATTACTTTCATAATTAGCTGTCATAAAGTGAATTATAAATTAAAAGCCTGAACATGTGCGCTGATCCTGAGTACCAGCTTCGCCAGTGTAGGTAGTTGCTGAGACCTGGGCCCGGCTTTGCAGCCCAGGCAGATTATCAGAGTGGTTTCCACGGGAAGGACTTCGGTCCTCAAAGGTCTGAGGCCGAAGGGAAGCAGCAGTCTCCACAGGGGCCAGCTTCATCCCAGAGCTGCAGTGATGAGGGGCCTCCCCACAGGGAATTCCCAGAGAATATTTAATTACTTGGTTTGGTTTCAATTGCCTGTTGGTCTGAACCTTAACAGGACCTTGCCTGTGTCATTAAATAGCATCTTGTGGTGAGGTCTTTGGGACATTTTAACCAACAGGTGGATTATATCACAAGCAAACTTATAAACCTTCAGACTGAGAGAGGAGTTCATATTTCTGTGTTATAGATCTTGTGCTCCTTCCCTGCTTGGGGGATGTGTACGCTGTTCTTACTTCACCAAGTACAGTCTGTGAAACCCTGTTAGGCCTTTGGGATACTCCATTTAAATTCTAGCCTCGGTGCAAATGCTTAATATTGTAGATTTGGGCAAAGCACACAGAGTTTGCATACTCTCTAAGGAATACCTGCGCTGAAAGTTGGCAGCAACTTTGAGGCAAAAGTTTCAATCAGTGGAGGGTGCAGGATAGGAAGAACTACTACATTTTTACCACTCCTTGTGGCGAAAAAAACAGCTTTCTTTAAGAACAACAACTTTCTAATCTAACTTGGATTTTGCTCTGATAATGATCAAGAAGAGAAGGAAGCAGTACATGCAATATAATAAAGTTTTAACTTCCTCAAGAAAGAAGAGATGCTTTAACAAAAACTAGTAGCCTGGCACTGAGACCCTGTAGGCAGGCTGCCTCGAGCAGCTCAGCAAAGGCATTCCAGGGCAGCAGAAATAAACTAGTCATTTCCAAACAAAAATGTAGGTCCCTTTGTGATGCACAATTATTTTTTATATATATATACATTTTTGACTGTTTTATTTCCTTCACCTGTATCTTGTGGGGCACCAGTGCAGGGGGAGGGGGGGGTAGAGATTTAAAGAGAGAATGAGAAGAAGAGATAAACAGAGAGAAAACACTGAACTAGAGAACATATACAATGAAAAGAAAATCAACTGAAAGTAATCAAAATATTAGAAATAAGCTAACAGATATCCGTGGTATAGTTATGGTATGTACAGTATGATAGGATACATCGCTAGTATGTAAAATAAAGTGCAGACTCTGCCAATTTATTTAAGAGTTTTCATCACAAGGGAAAATTTTTTTATTTTTTATTTTTTTGCTTTCTCTTTTTATAGCTATATGAGATGATGGATGCTAACTAAACCTATAATGGTAATTATTTCACAGTATAGGTTAATCAAGCCATTATGCCATTCACTTTAAACTTATACAGTGATGTATATCAGTTATATCTTAATAAAACTTGAACAAAAAGACATTAAAATTATTTGCAGGCTAATAAATTATTGACTCAAAGAGATACTGAAATAGTTGCCAGAAAAATCACTCTTTGAGTATTAAATGTTAAGGATAAGAAAAACTAGCGTTTTGACCAATACTAACAGGTAGCATTCAGAAGATTACTCAGCCAACACTGACTAGTAGGGGTCACAGGATAACTTGGTTGTCCTCATTAACAGGTTGTACATGTGCTAAGTAATCTATACTAAAAGGCTAAGTGACCGACTGTCCATCCATACATCCGTCTGACCAACCGACCGGCAGGTACATATGATGTGCACTGGCAGTTTAAAAATAAATGTTGACTTGCACATGCGAGATACATAGAAAGCTCTTGCTGGCACCAGTAGCATGTGTGTGTTTCCATCTATCGTTGTCGATCGTGAATTTGGTTGACACTTCTATTATAGAGAAAGGATGAATAGTGATATTAAAATATTTCTTCTAATTAATTTCCTTTCAATGTGCACGAATCCGTGCACCAGGCCACTAGTCTTAAATAATTATACAGTGCATTAAAAATTCACAGGGTCTCCTGACCAGGTGGCTCAGTTGGTTAAAGTGTCATCCTATGAACCAAAAAGTGGTGAGTTCGATCCCTAGCCAAGTGTGGAGACAACTGATCAATGTTTCTCTCCTCTCTTCTCTCCTCTCCTCTCCTCACCTCTCCTCCCCTCCCCTCCCCTCCCCTCCCCTCCCTTCCCTTCCCTTCCCTTCCCTTCCCATCCCTTCGCTTCCCTTCCCTTCCCTTCCCTTCCCTTCCCTTCCCTTCCCTTCCCTTCCCTTCCCTTCTTTTATATTTTATATAAAAATAAAAATTCAGGGGTTTATCATGGTGGTCACTTCTGTACCCCGTTTGGAAGCACTGCTGTATCCTCCAGGATTTATCCTGTGGGGCACATTGTTTTCAAGACTATTTCACAAAACAAAAACCCAGAGAGCTTAAGTGGTCTGCTGGAAATCACGCATCTAAGAAGTGGTGACCTGGTATCTTCACATTGCAGACCCTGTCGGTTTTCCACCAGGCCGTGTCGCCTGCCCAGAGTCACACTGTGTTGGACATATTTCCTATTTTGATAATGGACTGCAAATTTGAGAGTTATTACACAGTGCTATCTCCTGGCTGCATTAGGCAGCAGCGAGCCTGGGAAATGCAGCCCCATGTTCGCCCCTATTTTCCGTCTGTAAAACCTCAATCATGTGATCTTCCCAGGCCTCACTTCCCTGTTTATAAGATAAGAAGTAATAAAACCTTCCATCTCTCAGGGATGAGTGTTTTAAGGACACATTAGATCACTTATGAGAAAAGCTTTATGTTCTTTAGAAGATAAGTACATGGCAAAGTAACATTTTTCACCATAATCGCCTAATGTGTCATAAAAACCAATGTTGGAAAGGTAATTAAGTATGTGGCTTTGACAGAGGAGTTGAAAGGAATGAAAATAAAAAATAGTTATCTTTGCGTCTGGAACTGTATTACCTTATAGGGGCATTCCTGAGCCCATGGTTCACCAAGACAATTCTTCATTAAAAACCAGAGGAGTGTCTGTAGCTCCATAATTGTGTTGTTAGCTAAAAGCCAGGCTAATCTGGGAGTAAAATTTGTAACCTAAAGATCAATGATCTGTTCTTCTTAAATCGCTATGTCAAGAACCTACGTCAGGTGAAATATTTGGAGGAGGTCAGTAATGGATCCGTGAAAATGACTCAAGAATTGGGAAGCAGAACCTATCAGGGAATGGTTGGAGGGGAGGAATAAAATAAAAGACAAGGCTGAAGGATGAGAGAAATATGAGAGGTGGCTGGTGACTGGAGGACAGAATGGAAAGAAATGGGTTTAAATTATGACCGAGGACTACAGGGGGCACCCAAGGGAGAGCCTGATGCACCTTGAAGCTTGTGAGCTGCTGAAATGTACTATTGATCTAATTTATGGAATCTCCTTTTTTTCTGGAGAGATCTTTAATAATAGGCCACCTTTCCATTTCAGCAGGTTGCTAGAGGCTGGGGATAAAAGGGTGCCTTCTATCATGCAGTGTGTTTATGCCCTAAGATAATGAAATCTGGGGACAGAGTACTTCTGTGTTTGGTGTATCGCTGGAAGAGCTGTAGTATTTCTGCACCCCAATCAAATGCTACTCAGCCTACTAAGTAAAGACCTGTCTTCTGTATTAATGAAAACACAGTCACAGAATTCTGACTACCTTAGGAATGGCATCAGAAAAGTCTCCCCATAATCAAGTTATGGGACTAGCTACATGTATCACCTTATGAAACACCTTCTTGATATTGCTGATGGCAAACTGTGCTGGATGCCCTCTTTGAAAATAATAAAAAGTTTATAAAAAGAAGTAATTATGTAATCTCTGAATATTTCAATGTAATTAATAAACTTTAAACACACCAGTAGTTAGGGTAAACAAATAATTGGGCATAAACTAGAATATTACATAAGCCTAGTTATTCAGAGTACATTATATGCCTCATAGGTGCTTGAATTGCTTAAGGCACATAAAATTGCCTTGCTTTTATTCTTGTTTTTATTATTTTTAAGTTAGCATGGAAAAAAATTAAAAATGTAAGCTTTTTGCTGTTGTTACAAAAAAAGATTAGGTCAGGATGAATAATGACTCCTATCTCCTATTGAGGATCTTACTTTTCTCCTTAACTCTAATTTTGTTTTTTCCAGCCAATTCTACAGCAGTCTTAACTAGATGCCTCAGTATGCCCTGGGCCCAGTGGGCCATTTAATCCAGTGATACTACCATCCTAACCAAAGGATATTTTTTCCATTGAGAGTGGAAGGAAGGGAGGGGAAGAGCGAGAGAGCGAAAGAGCATGAGAAGGAGAGAGAGAGAGAGAGAGAGAGAGGGAGAGAGAAGAGAGAAACATCGATGTGAGAGAGTCACATCTTGGTTGCTTTCTGCAGGCGCCCCAACTGGAGCCAGAGAGCAATCCAGCGACCCTTTGGTTCACAGGCCTACACTGTAATCATTTAGCCGTACTGGCCGGGGCCTACCATGATTTTTTATGTTACCTTTGTTTGAAATGTCCCCCAGCACTAGCTGCACCTGTTAAAACCCTACCATTTCTTTAAGATCCAACTCAACAAAACTTTCTTCAATTCCCTCCTCACCCCTAATCTGGTAAGAGTTCCCTGCCTTGAGCATAGTACCTAGCTCATGCCTGCACTTGCCCTGCATCAGAATCTGGCTGTTTGTTGTTCTCTGTCTTATCCTCAATCTTTGTCCTTTTGGTCAGGAGCATTTTAAAGGAGTTGATGTCTTACTTACCCTCATCTTCTTTGCAAAGCTTTCAATGGTACCTTGCACATATTGGATGCTTACTAAATATCTGTTGAATCTGTTCCCCTTCCTGTGTCCTGTTTGCCCACTGTCTCTCTGGTCCCGTTCTTTCTGCCTTCAAACAGGGTGTCTTCTGGCCATTTTCACTTCAGTGATCATGGCCTGGGCCTCTCTCGGTGATTTATAGCTGAATTCCTGCCCCGCCTACCGCCTCTGAGCATGTTTGGATTTCCTGGCAGTCTCCTCCTCACCTGCCAAGCGCTGGGAGCCCATCCGAACCCCACAGCTACAATGTAATAGCTCAGGGATCTTTTCCAGCAACTCCCTTCGTCATGTCATTCCATTTCATCTTCCCATGTTTGCTTTGGGGTCTCTAGTTTCTAACCTGTTTCCACATGCTTGTGCTTGGCCTCTCTGGCTAATTCCATTCTGTCATTGCCCTCCTTGGGCAGCGCTTGGCTTTGCTTTCCACTCCAGTTTCGTCCAGGAACTAGCCCTTGGCTCGACTTTCTCTGCAAGTTTTTCCCCGCCCAGGGCAAGTCACCGTTCAGCATTCCCCAAATCCTAGCAGGGGCCAGAGATGTGCTATTCTCCTTGAAAGAAGGGGAATTATGGCCTCTGTGACGCTAGCAAGCCAGCTTCTTGTGCCGGCATGGACAACTCTGTCTAATCTACCCTCAAACAGCCCCTCCTCTAGGCCGGGCTGATCTGGGTGATGCTTGAGGATGACAGGCTCATCCCCTTGGGGTGTTCCTTACACAGAGTGGTCCCTCACCTACTAGTAGAACACCTTTCTCTTTACTCTCATTTTCTTCCTTACAATTCCTTTAGCACCCAATTTAAGGTCTGCTCTGTCTATGATTTTCTTTAAATATATTTTATTGATTTTTTATAGAGAGGAAGGGAGAGGGATAGAGAGTTAGGAACATCAATAAGAGAGAAACATCCATCAGCTGCCTCCTGCACACCTCCTACTGGGGATGTGCCCGCAACCAAGGTGCATGCCCTTGACCGGAATCGAACCTGGGACCTTTCAGTCCGAAGGGCGACCCTCTATCCACTGAGCCAAACTGGTTAGGGCATATGATTTTTTTTTTAATCCAATAATTCAGGCCATCTCATTTTTTCCCTGTCTTTACCCCCACATTGTGTTTATAATTTTGGCCTTGACTGAATTGTTATCCTATGATTGTTCCAGGAATGGGTAGCTCATCTTACCAGCTAGCTTATAAAGGATCCCAAGGGGAAGATGATGCCATAAACTTCTCATTTGCCGTTAAACTTTCCTCAGAAAATATGATTGTAATTATGTGTGTGTGTGTGTACCAGGCATGATACTAGATACTCTACATGAATTATTTAACTTAATTTACACAATTAGGCCAGATAAAATATAGGGTGCAAATATTGAATCCTGTATTATAATAAATACATAATTACTCTAAATATTGTTATCTATCTGATATTCAGATTTAACTGAGTATCCTGTCTTTCAATTTGCTAAATCTAGCAACCCTTTACATAACATACCTAAGAGCAAAGTATTTATTACGTCCGTTATTTTAGAAATGAGGAAACTGAGCCTCAGTGACATTCAGTAATTTGTCCAGAGCTAGATTTCAGATGAAACCTTTTGGATGCAAAAGTATGTGTTTCTTAAACACTATTCTTTTTTTCTTTTTCTTTTTTTTAACTCTTCACCCAAGGATAAGTTCATTGATTTTTTTTTTTTTGAGAGAGAGAGAGAGAGAGAGAGAGAGAGAGAGAGAGAGAGAAATCATGTGAGAGAGAATCATCCATCTGTTGCTTCCCACATGCTACCTGATTAGGATAGAACCTTCAACCTTTTGGTGTAAGGGACTCTCTTCCAACCAACTGACCCACCTAGCCAGGGCTAAACACTATTCTTAACTTAGTTACTGTGAAATATATACTATAAAGATATAAGGTCTATTCAGTAGTTGGAAAATGTAGTCCTCTACATATTATTTTAATGTAGGAATGGACTTCTTCTAAGCATGAAAGCAAAACCTACATCCAAACTTAGCCCCAATAGGTGCAGTAGAGAGCAGTGGAAATAAAATAGGTTGTATGAGGCGCCTTTTAAATACTCTTTAATAATCTTGTGTTTCACTTAATATACTTCCCAGTAAATATTGGTTTCCTTTATTAGACTGTTATTACAGTGAAATCACATTAGCACTTTGCAGAATTTTTTTTTTAAACCACCCATCTCCTACAATTACATTAAATTAAATTTAATTCAGGCTTCCTTGTCTAAAAGGAAATATCTTTGCATTTACTGGATCTAATTAGCATTATACAGACCTTTCCTATTAAAGGGAGGGGGCTTGGTATATTCCCCTGGAATCGAGAAACTCTTTTCTGTATTAATGAGGAAGAACAGGGAAAAAGCCTAGGGAGCATTTTGTTCCTTTGTTTTTCCTTTCTTTCTGTTGGGGGAAGGCCAGTTTTGAATCTCCATAGATAATAGCTATTATTGCCCTGAGGGGGTGGCTCAGTGGTTGAGCATCAACCTATGAATCAAGAGGTCACTGTTTCATTCCTGGTCAGGGCACATGCCCAGGTTGCATGTGCAACCACACAGCAGTGTGGGGTGTGCAGGAGGCAGCCGATCAACAATTCTCTCTGATCATTGATGCTTCTGTCTCTCTCTCCCTCACGCTTCCACTCTGAAATCAATAAAAACATGTTTTTTTAAATATCTGTTATTGTTACATTGTTGCCGGTGGGATTAATGGGTCAGACTTCCGAAACACGAGTGGGAATGAGGCTCTTGGGGTACCACTGAAATAAGAATTTTAGAAGCCCCCACAGGACGATGGTACGTGGAAACAGGCTTTGATTGAATGGAGTTACATTTCTCTGGTGCCAACGTCCCATTTCCCCCCAAGCCAGTCCTGGAAAAGGGGCAGCCGGGAGTTCAGAAAAGCCAGAAACAAGGCCAGTGTCCAGAGTTTTCGTTCCATGTTGCAGTGGGGTGTGGCCCGGCAATCAGGCCAGGTTAAAGTCCCTCAGCCCATGTGTGGAGCCCAACAGGGCCATGCTCCCTGTGGGCAGAGGGCCCTAGAGCCAAGAGAGTGGAGCTCTTTTGTTCATATACATTTCAGTTTCTCTTGCTTGTGGTGGCCACACCCATCCTGGCCAGCTGTCTGTTTTCAAGTGTGATTGACAGGCAGTCAGCCTCCCAGGTCACTCAGACCTTACTGGGCATGTGTCTAAACCGCCTTTGTCTGGTCCCTTCCCCATCGATGAGCAGTGGGAAACAGACTTGGACAGTGTAAAATGTAGCATTTTGGCAAAGCTATATAAATGGCATGTCCATATTCAGTCTTCCCTTTTACTCCTTTCCTGTTAAATAATAACCAGTTATTACAACGGTATCAATATTTGTTGTATATGGTGGTTGGGATCAGGTGTGCCAGTCCCTTCAGCAGCCCTTTGCCCACAGCTTCATCCACTCCCTCCTAGGGCACAATGACTTTCCTTTCACAGTGACCTCAGCGATCATACTGGTCCTTGGATTCTTCTAAGACCAAACCTTTGTGTTTTCAGTCATTTAAAAAAAATGATTTACCTGTAATTCATGTAGTTTATTGAAGTGTATTTTGGGTATAGAAAGCTTTTTTGTGTGTGTCTGACATTTAGTCAAGTCTGATCCTGAAGGCTAAGTAGCTCATTTGGGGAAATTATTTTACCTTATCATCCTACTACCCAGATGCACCTGTCTTAATCCATAAAGGCTGCTATAACAAAGTATCACAGACTGGGTGACTTACAAACAACAGGTATTTATTTCTCACAGCTTAAAGAAAATAAATACGGGAAGGCCAAGAGCCTGGTGCTGGCAGATGCGGTGTCTGGTGAGGGCCCACTTTCTTACAGGTAGATGTCTTCTCTGTAACCTCACATGGTGGAGTGGGTGAGGGAACTCTCTCAAGTTTCTTCTTATTAGGTCTCTAATTCCATCATACATTCTTTATATTGTGGATTAGGTTTCAACACGTGAATTTGGGGGGACATAAATATTCAGTCAATATCAGCCCCTGCACCTATTTGTAGACCCAAAGGTGAGAGTATATGCTGAGTTAGCATTTCACTTTGTGGCCATGTTAGTGTCATTGATTTGTGAAACAGTTGTGTCCAGGAATATGAAATAGAAGTTGAAACGGGTCTTCATAGGCTACTGATGCAGTGGCAAGTGTTACAAAACATACAAAAGTGTGGAATGCATACATTTTAATTTTTTGATAGTCTGTGATCTTCACAGAGGTGTGTGTGGTATATAAATTAGAATATAAATTAGAGACCACAATATATAAATTAGAATATTTCTTTAGAGACCACTTCATTTTATAAACGTGCTGAGGAGCATTTTCAGTAGATTGAAGATGAAAAAAAAAAAAAGAGACTCATTAGGAAATTAAGTCATTATCTCAGCTGGAGGATAGTATTTTGCCTTGAGCTGTGTTTTGAATAGCCTGTGGAATTTACTTAGATTATTTGAGCTGGAGATTTGTAATTTAAAGTAGTACCCCTTTGTTATTTATATAGGTGCTTTCATTCTAGGAATGCTAACTGCTGAAGAAATATCTTAATATCCTGTGGGAAGAAAAATGATAGAAATGATAATGGCAGTCATTGGCAATGAAGTTACTGGGAGAGTAATTAATATTTGCAAATCTTTGAATACCAAGAAAATCTAGACTGTTCTTATGATGTAGACATTCTGTAGAAATGAGGGATTGGGGAATAGGAAGGAGTCTGGGCTGGATATGATAATGAGTAGCATTTTCAGTGTTTCTAATTCTGGTGACTATGAATTTAATTTTGCACTGTCTTTCTATATCATCAGCATTCCTGCCAGGACAGTTTAAGGTAAAAATCTTGGTTGGACTCATTTGTGTCTTAAAATGGTTGTCTCACAGTGACATCTTTTATAGTACTATCTAAGGAGAGAAATTATGCACTTCTATACACAAGCAATAAAAGAGTTGGCATTCAATTGCTCTTACAATGTACCAGGTGCTATTCCAAATGCTTTACATGTATGCTATGAACACATTTGTCTAATAAGATAGGCACATGATTTCTGTATTAAAGATGTTGAAAAGCACAGGCATTAAGACAGTAAATTAAATTGCCCAAATTTTCACAGCTAGTAAGTAGCAGATTGAAGATTCAAACCCAAGAAGTTGGGTTCCAGAGAGCATGTTCTTAGACCATTATTCTCTGATGCCTCTTTTCTTTCTCCTTTTCCTCCTCTCTCCCCGCCCCCTGCTTTTTCCTTGTTAAATGCTCCTTACCTATTGCTACAATGTTCTTTCTTTCCGTCCATCCTTTTTTCCTCCTTTCTATTTCAGTTAAAAAATTTAAAAAATAAAAAAAGCAGGCCCAGGTGAAGAGGAGTGACGAGGTGGGTTGGTGCCTCAGGGTGGTGCCTGAGCAGGGTGACACACTGGAGTCAGAGATGGAGGGAGGGAGGTTTTGGGGAGAGCAGAGGCTGATTGTGTCAGTAGATGAGATTGGTGACATATGGGGGTATTGAGCAAATATGGACGGGAATATGGAAGCCAGTTTTTGTTGTTGTTGTTGTTTTTTACTATCAGAGGAGAGGGTGTTGCAAATAGGAAAAGTGGAAGGCTAGACCTAATCTGTGGTGATGGATTGGAATTAGAGGTATTGGTACATTTTCACAGTATATAGTTAGCAATAGAAGTAAATGTTGATGCAAGGGTGTATCTATGTGTATTTACTAGTACATACAAATATTTCTGAGAGTTGTCCTGTAAAAATGCCTGGAAGTAGGGACACCTTGGTAGCTTTAAGCATCCCTGAGCCCAGCCTGTGTTGTCCACAAGGATAAGGTCACGAAGGTCAAGAAGGACTAAAGAACGTCTTCCTGATTGAAGAAAACTAAAGCTTCATGACCACTACGTGCCACATGTGGTCCTGGATTGGATTCTCTTACTGTAAAGGAAGTTATTCTGACCACTAGTCAGATTTGAACGGGGTCTCTAAGTGAAGGATTTATGAGAGTTCTTTGTACTCTTCTTGCAGCTTTTCTGTAAATTTAAAATTATTTTGAAATAAATAATAATAATGGTCCGGAAATGAGTTGTCTTGTTACTTTCTAGTTCTTTTTGTCAGTAAATTTAAAATTTTGGAATTTAACCAAGACCCCAGAATCGTGGATTAAAATAAGTTTCTGTTAATTGCAGTTAATGAGTCTGAATAATGGCAATAGTTTTGTATGCTTGCTTTAGGGAACATATTTTGGTTCACTGATATACCATGGTTTTAAGTAATGGGCTGCGTTTCAGCAACTACTTTCTCTGAATTGCTTTTGTAAAATCATGTTTCTGAATGATATTAACTGGAGAGTTTTAGAAGATAGATTCCAGGTAATTAAGGGAAAGGTGTTTTGCTTGTCTTGGAATAATTTCAAACCTAAGAGGCATGGCAGAAATGACATGTATAAAGCTCTGCAACTGATTTCCTATTAGTATATGTTTACCCGCATTACTAGCGATGAGAATCTCCTTAAAGCTGGGTTTTTCTCTTTACTTCACTTTCTTCCAGAGATGGGAAAATAGCAATATGACTTTTCTAGGGTTATTTTTTATTTCATTGTAAATTGTGCCCACTTTTACAGTCTTCTTAAATACAAATAAATTCATTAAAATATATTTAGGATCCTCAAGACAAGGACCTTGATCTATAGAAAGTGGGATATTAGTATAATTTCATTACAGCAGATCACATTTACCATCTTTTCTCTTGTCTCCAATAGCCACGGTGGGGCTGTTTTTAAAATTTTACTGATATTAAAAAGATACTGTGATCAACATCTTTGTAAACTACCGTATTTTCCCGTGTATAAGACGACTGGGCATATAGAAGATTTTCCTGGGTTAAAAAGTCGTCTTATACGCTGGAAAATACAGTAATCTGTTTTTATTTTCCCCTTTGAATAAATTCCCAGAATCAGACTTCCATGTCAAAGAAATGCACATCTTTCAGGTTTTTTATAAATGTTGCCAAATCATTTGTAGTCTCACAAACTAAAATGGCCCCCTTGTTTTATGTACATGAGGTATTTTTAATATTAAAAATGCTCAATATATCATATTTAACTTAGCAAAATAAAGCCTTGATTTAGAATGTTCCATTGTGTTCTTAGAATAGTCTGTGGACTCAGACCACACATGATGCTAGAGAACACAGACGTTCTTTTTCCTGGGGAGTCTTCAGGGCAGGTGGGATTGTAAGCTCTGACCTCTGAAGCGTATACTGGAGGGCTAATGTGGAATTGGATTCTCCTTCAAGAAACACAATTGCAATTCTTTACAATTCTTTTTTTTTTTTTTTATATGTTAACATAAAAACATTCAAACCTGTAAAGAATTTTTGTGAGTTTATTTGAGCCAAACTGTCGACAATTGCCAGGAAGCAGAACCTCAACGAACTGAGGTAATGCTCCGGAGAATGGTGGGTTACATCTATATTTATACATTGTAATCAAAGGAAGGGACGTAGGTGGGTTACATGAAATCCATTGGTGATAGACTAGAGAGGTGGGAGAAAGAAAAGCGGGGAAACCCCTGGGTTTGGATAAAAAGTAAAATGATAGACACATACTTAGATGGGTGCAGGAACAATCCTACCTAATAAAAGGGTAATATGCAAATAACCATCACTCCACTATGCCCACGATTGGGCCGGAGGGAGGCTGGGGGGCGGGACTCGGGGTGGCCTATCCGGCCATTGAGAGGTGTGGGGGGCGGATCGGCCGCCGCTGAGCAGGGACCGAGGGTGTCGAGGGGGGACTGATGGGTCTAGCGGGAGGCGCGGTGGGTGCAGCGGCGGCGCCCGGTCCCGCCCCTCAGCGTTCGCTCCTATCACTGGGTCCCTCCTATCACTGAGTCCCTCCTATCACTGAGGGACCTGGGCAGTGGCGGCGCCCCAATCGCGGATGGCGGCATGGGGCCTGGCAGCTCCCGCCCCATGCTGCCGCATCTGCCACTGGGGTCCAAGCCCCCACCCTGAAAGAAGGCAGAAGGAAAACTGGTGCCAGTAGCCAGGTGAAGAAAGGTCTATTGCATGATTCTTCGTGCAAAGGGCCTCTAGTCTATAATAATAAAAGTGTAATATGCAAATCAACTGAACAGCCAAACAGCGGAACAACCATCCGGACAACCTTTCAGATGAAGCCAGGGCTGTCAGGGCCGAGGCAGCTGGCCTGTGAAGGCCTACATTTGCACGAATTTCATGCATCGGGCATCTAGTCTATATATACTAGTATATAAAAGCCTAAGCGACCAAATGACCAGTTGACTGGTTGCTGTGATGCGCACTGACCACCAGGGGGCAGACAACGCAGGAGCTGCCCCCTGGTGGTCAGTGCGCTCCTATAGCCAACCTCCTGCAGCCGGCTGGCCAACCTCCCACAGTCCATCCCCCTGGCCCACGAGCCCCCGCTGATCAGCTCCAAGGGTGGGATGGGGGAGAAGCTGGCCAACCTCCCGTGGTCCCTCACCCCGGCAGGCCAGTCCCCTCAATCAGCCCTGATTGCCGGCCAGGCCGAGGGACCCCACACGTGCACCAATTCGTGTACCACTGGGCCTCTAGTTAACATGATAACAATGAAGGAATTGGTGGTATTTGTCCTGGTGCCCAGGCATATTAGGTTGTGCCCCAAGGGGTCCAGGAAAAGGGAAGTTACAAGTTACCCAGACATTTCAAGGGTATGCTATTATAGATGCAAAAAGACAGGTAGGCTCAGTTAAGGTAAAGGTTGACCTTGTCAGTGAAGATACCAGCCTAGGATGTAGCTACCCACCATAACTGCTTTTAGTCAAAGTTTAATTTCAGACCATCCTTTGTGGTTACTTTAGATCTCTGAATTTGCAGGACCGCCATGCAGGCCTTCCCTGAGCTTCTCAGGTTAACATGTGTCCCCTTTCATCCACAGATGGAACTAAAATAAGAGGCAAAGCTAGCCCTTACCTAGCTTTATCTAAAGCCAAATCTCATCAAAGAGCAAATTTATTCATTTTTTTCCTCCACAGTGGAATTGGAGAAAAGTTGACTGGCAGCCCTGAAGAACCACCCTCCATTTACTCAAAGTCTGTTGTAAAACCTCATCACTTCACTGAGTTACCTAAAGACTTTAGGCAGTTGGCCCCCACTTTGCTTCACCCTCAAGAGGATGACCATACAGGTGTAAAGATCTCCATGTGCTGACAGTTTCCAATAGGTTTATGCCTGAGACTTGGAAAACATGTATACTAGTATTTTGTTTTCAACAGCAGTGTCCTTTTCCCACCATTTACCTTGGTGCATTTTTAGAACAATAGTGTTTCCAACAATAGCCTCTGTTATTATTCTTTTTTTGATGTCATTTTGGCATGGCTCACTGACTTTTCATTTGCTTGTTGCAGTAAGATGCCATTCCAGGGCAGAGATGGAATGCTTCCCCCCCCCCCCCCCCCCCCCCACCCCCGCAGTAACTTGCTAGTGTAGTACATCCATTAAATCCAGTTATACATGTAACAGAATGTACTATTGTTATTGGCAGTGACCTCATTGATTAATTACAGGCTGACCCTCTTGACAACTTCCTACTGATTTTGCTTCTTGAGTGATTAGTTCCAACATTGTTTATGCAGTTGGATTAAAGGAGGCTAAAAATAATAGTTCTGCTTTGGAACAGCCTCTGTTCTACCGACATTAATTAACAAAACACTCCATAGAGGAAAATGGGTATTTATTCTATCACAGATGGAAAAGGGTTAAGAGACTTGTCCAGACCATTCAGCAAGTCACTGGTACCTCTCAGGGTGAGAAAGAAATGAGCCATTCTTTTTTAGACATCAGCCAGAGGAGTGTGGGTGGAGTGAAGGTAGACAAAGGATGAGGCACATTTCCCACAAAATATGATCATCTTACCATAGTCCCCCTTCTGAATCAAGATGGAAAGTCTAAATGCAACCACCTTCCAATAGTTCTGGGAGATGTATAGTAGGGAATTACTGAAGAATTATATTAAATAAGATAAAAATTAAGTTACAACAGGGGACACTCTCAAAGTCCAGTATTTATTTCTCTTTAACAGTTATGAAGTGACAGTCCAGGTAGGGACGTTGGTTAGTCACAGGCTAGGAATTTTCTACTCCATCTTCTTGGGCATTATATTTATATCTATGGTTGAAGCTGAGTCATAGGCCCATTCCTATTCCAACTCTCAGAAAAAGGAAAGAAAGGAACTCCAGGGTATATAACTTGACTTTGACCTTGGAGATGACCTGGAAGTTGCATTCCATTGGCCTGAACTAGCCATATCCAGCTAAAAGGAGGCTGAATATGTATGTGGTTTCCTCCTCGTGGCCATGGTTTCCCATTACTGTGTAAGAAGAGAACATTTAGTGGTGGACAAGTGGAAGTCTCTACTGCAGATGCATTTGCCATAGCACTTTTCCCTTACTATTGAAAGTTTTGTCAAATGGCATATCACTAGCACTTGTAGGTACTCAATAGATATTTATTAAATGAGTTGATTTAGGTATGAAGAGGTATGGCAAGTTCCAACCTCTAGATACCAATTCCTGACCTTCTCCTCATGGGTAAACACACACTATCTAAGCCCAGTTTTCTCCTCCTAATTTAATTGTGCTGCCCATGTAAGCCTACACTTGCTCACTTGCTCAGCAAAGTGGCTATATCATATTTGCTTTACTTGAGTAAGCTTATCTTTTTTTAGTGACTTTTGATGGTCTTTCTCTCTCTGGCCATATAAACAGAATTCTGTCCCCTCAGATCTCAATAACAGAGATGTGACACATGTAACTGAGGCCTAATTGAGCCTATTCATATTGTGAGGCTGCTGTCTACTTCTGTATCAAGCACCATTTGTCATAAAAGGATGCTTAAATACAGGAAATCAATCTTATACATCAGGGAGCACATGGAGTACCAGCTTGCTACATTAGACCAATATAAATGGATGCCTAGGTGCTCATGTTTATCGCAAATTAAATTTCAGTAGATTTTTGAGTTGGAACAAACTTCTCTCCCTGTAGAACCTTTTTCCCCATTTTTTTTTGGTGGGGGAGGATGTTATTTAATATAATTTCAATAAATATCCTTGAAGCAGCTTCTATGATTGAAGTGCTATGCACAGTTCAGATGCTTAGTATGTGAAGGCTGACACAGAGAATTTCTTTTTAAGTTCAGGGAACTTGTAAGTGGGATAATCAATATATAAACAATATACTGGAGGAGTATGGGAGAGGGACAAATGAATTAAAAATGAGAATGTCTGACAAAGTCTCCTTGAGAAGATTTGAACTTGGCTGTTAAACCTAAGAAGGACATACATGGTAGGAAGGCTTTGAATGGCAGGAAGGAGAGCCGAGTTTCAGAGATGGCAAAGTTCAGAATGAGAGTGCTCTTCTCTGTTTGGAGGGGGCTGGAGAGGAAATGAGAAAAGCTGTGTAAGTAGATAGAGGCCGAATTGTGGATGGCTAAGTCACTGACAATGTATGTGACAGAAGTGGTCAGGGTCACCAAAGTACAATTTCTCATAATAAAATCAAACTCTTATTTTGGCTAGTTATCACTACTTCTGTTTTGCCCTAAACATTGCTGACTTTATATCAAACTAGAGGCCTGGTGCATGAAATTCATGCACTCAGGGGAGTCCCTCAGCCCTGCCTGCGCTCTCTCACAGTCCAGGAGCCCTGGGAGGGGCGGGGGTCCGACTGCCGCAGAGGCGGGAGAGGCTCCCGCCACCACTGCTGCACTCACTAGTCGTGAGCCGGCTTCTGGCTGAGCGGCACTCTCCCTGTGGGAGTGCACTGACCGCCAGGGGTCAGCTCCTGCATTGAGCATCTGCCCCCTGGTGGTCAGTGTGTCATAGCGATCGGTCATTTCACCATTCAGTCAATTTGCATATTACCCTTTTATTATATAGGACGGTTAAATAAAAGAGAGCTTGAAAACTAATATTTCTTTATCCAAAAATAGTCCTGTGTGTTGTATAGTTATCTTCTAGTTTGGTCAAGTGCAAATACTTCAAAGCCTTTGCTTAATGAACATTTACTGTACTAATAGTTTATTAGCATTCACTGTATTCTGGGCTTAGAGAGTATGCTGATATAGAAGTAAAAAAAAAAGGTGATTTTTTTTTTTTTTACCTTCATCTTTTGATAGCATTCCCTCTCTCTATCTCTGTTTATGTGGTCAGAGGAGCTAGGATTTTGACACAGAACCAAAGCTGTGCTAAGTTGGTTACCAGGGAAAATGGACTAGAAATTAGGAAGGAGTCAACAGAACCCATTTCCACTACTGGACAGATAATTCAACCTCAAGCCCAACTAGGCTGACTTCTGTGAATGTTGGCCTGGGCGGTTTATGGTAGAGTCTCCAAAAGGCTAATACAAACTTAGGACCCTTGGGAAGAATTCTATTGCCAAGCCAAATATAAATTTACCTGCCCCAGGAACAAAACAGTAAAACCCACTGAAAGTACGTAAAATGGCCTCTGGCTTTGAAAATGAGGCTTTAGTGACTTCATCCTCTTAGGCCGAAGTTTAATAACCCTCATCTCTGCAGTAAGTGCCAGAATAGCTCCTGGTTCCTAATGGGCCCTTGTGCTTGCACACATGGGCCTCTGGGAGGGGTTAGTTTCCACAGTGCAGGCCTTACATATATGAAGCATTATAAAAGAGGAACATTCTAGGAGAGGTGATTTTGCAAGTATTCAACATCACCATGGAATATATTCATGTATTTCTATCAGTTCAAAGGATGCATTATCCTATATATAAAAGTCTAATATGCAAATTGACCAAACCACAGAATGACTGGTTGCTATGATGCACACTGACCACCAGGGGTCAGATGTTCAACGCAGGAGCTGCCCCTGGGTGGTCATTGCGCTTCCACAGGGGGAGCACCACTCAGCCAGGGCTCACGGCTGGCGAGTGCAGCGGTGGTGGTGGGAGCCTCTCTCACCTTCCCACCTCCATGGCAGTGCTAAGGATGTCCAACTGCCGCGAGGAGTGGGCCTAAGCCATCAGTTAGACATCCCCCCGAGGGTTCCCAGACTGCGAGAGGGCGCAGGCTGGGCTGAGGGAACCCCCCACCCCCCTGAGTGCATGAATTTCGTGCACCTGGCCTCTAGTCTATATAATAAAAGCCTATGCAACCATTACAGTGGGATGACCAGAACATCTGGTTGCTCTGAGGTACACTGACCACCAGGGGGCACACGCTCAATGCAGGAGCTGCCCCCTTGTGGTCAGTGCACTCCCACAGGGGGAGCGCCAGAAGCTGGGCTCACGGCTGGCGAACACAGCAGTGGTGGCGGGAGCCTCTCCCGCCTTCGCTAAGGAGCAGCAAGCAGGCAGGCTTAGAGAGGGCACAGGCTGGGCTGAGGGACCCCCGCCCCTCCAATGCACGAATTTTTGTGCACCGGGCTTCTAGTTTTATCATAAACAACCACATCACAGCCACAGAAGCATTACAACTAAGACATTCAGTGTGTTAATTACATCACTCTTAACCTCCTTATTTCTTCTATAGGGTTATCTTCTCAGAGTTTTCATGTCTAATGCAGTTTCACTATTGTAGGCGCTAAGTAGGAATACCAAGTCAATTTTTTTCTGAATTATAAGCATACAAGCTGTTTTTAAAAACTCACAAGGGAGGCTTAAAATATATTACTCCTAAAAAGGCATAGCATGTTATCATTTTAGCTGCAGGTAGAATAACAAGCATCTGGCTCCTGACATATGAATTGTTGCAAAGGAAATGAACATTTTCTATCTATGTTTCTTTGGACCTGTTCTGTTTCAAAAGTAGTTAAACTGAAAGAGTGTGGTCTCTGGCCATTTATTCAGTATTTGTTCTTAGATGTTAGAGATATAGAATAAATAAGACAGACCCTGCCCTCAAGTCATTTTTAGTCTTATGGTCTCTAGTTTTATCATAAACAATCATATAAACTTGTCTAGTCACTAACTCTTTCATAGACCACAATATTGCCCAACAATAGATCAGAAATCTTTTAATTCTTCTTCAAAGAGTATGAACCATATTTAGTACTTGTTGAAACAAGCTATATTTAAAAGAAGTTTATGGGACAATTGGCCATTTGACTATTGATGGATATTTGATCATTTTAAAGAAGTATATTTATTTAGGTATTGTGGATATTATGTTTGTTTGTTGCTGTGGACTTTGTTTTTTTATTTGTGGCAAAATACAATAACATAAGTGTTACCATCTTAACCACTTGTAAGTGTACAGTTCAGTAGTGTTAAATACATTCCATTGTTTGGCAGCCAATCTCCAAAACTCCTTTCATTTTGAAAAACTGGAACTCTATACCCATTAAACAATTCCCCAGTTCCTCTCCCGACAGGCCCTTGTCAATCAGTATTCTATGTTCTATCTCTATGAATTTGGCTACTCTAGGCACCTCACCTAAGTAGAATCATATAGTATTTGTCTTTTTGTGACTGGCTTATATCACATGGCATAATGTCCTCAACATTTATCCATATAGTAGCATCTGTCAGAATTTCCTTTTCTTTGTAAGGCTGAATAATAGTCCATTGTAAACTGCAAACATCACAGTTTATTTATTCACTCATTGGTGGTTGGACACATGGGCTACCTCTTTTGTCTATTGTGAATAATGCTGCTGTGAACATGAGTGTACAACTATCTTTTCAAGACCTTGCTTTCACAGATTTTAGGTATATACCCAAAAGTGGGTCTGCAAGATCACGTGATAAGTCTATTTTCAATTCTTTGAGGGCCCACCACCCTGTTTGCTATAGCAGCTCTACCATTTTACATTTCCACCAGCAGTCCACAAGGATTCCAGTTTCTCCACACACTCACCAGCATTTATTTTGTTGTTGTTTTTTTATAGTAACCATTATAATGGGTGTGAGGTGGTCTGATTTGGTTTTGATTAGCCATTTAGCACATGTTTATGGAGCCCCTGCTGGGTAGAAGACTCTAGGCTAGGTTGTGCAAGCTCTGAGAGTGTTTTCCTTCTAGTCGATTGACTGATTGACAGTTACCTAGTGGCATCAGCCAACCATTAGCTGCATCTGTACCTTCTACATTCTAGGAATGTGGAACACATTCCATTGAACACATGCCTTTATGACATAGGACTGGATTCCCTGGCTAGGCTAGGAGAGCCTATGAAGCAAAAAAAATGATACTAGGTATGATAGTTTTTTGTTATAAAGCATTATTTCAGTCACATGTGTTCCCAAGATCCCCGCTCTTAGCTGTATGCATACCCTGAACAAAATAGGAGGAGCAGGGACCCCTTCCCTGGCCCTCTTTTCCCCATTTATAGGCAGTGGCATATGTCACAGTGAGGGCTCAGCACTAGAGCCAGGACGAATCTAGAGGTAGCATTCGAGGAGCTGGGGGTGGGCGTACACTGCAGAAACTTTTGAATACCAATCATTTAACTTGCACATGTGCATAAGGGAATGATTTAATACAGTCTTCCTGGTTCGCTAGGTGTTCAGAACCATGAAACCAAGGCCATTTTTCACCTCTATATACAAATTCCCCCTGTACCTTACTTAGCCTTCACTTAGTGGGCTAAACACATCTGTACTGAACACATCTTTTTGGTATTTAGTGTGGGTCAGCTGGGCATAGGGGATAAAGTGGTGAGAAGCATAACTTAGTCTCCGAACTTAATGTCTGTTGATGTTTATGGATTATTCATAAGGCAGAGGTTCTTAGTCGAAAGACTGCCTATACATTTTGCAATAGTATCCCATATGGCTTTACCATAAAACCCAGCTCCCGCCTCCCCTCCCTTTATATTTGCTGCCAAAATCCACATTAGGCTTCAAATCACTTTCTATTTTGGTGGTTCTTCTAAATGGCTGTGAGGTGGATTGCTTAGAGGAAAAAATTATGTATAGTAGGGTTCACTTAAAATAAAATGTAGTGTTATAAAAAACATGAATAGTAAAGCATTCACGCGTACGCATATACTATATGTGCATATACTATATATATTTCCATATACTATATGTGTGTATATATATATGAATGCATGCATATGCACTGAGTGGCCAGATTATTATGATCTCTGAACGCATAATAATCTGGCCACTCAGTGTGTATATATATATAATTAGAGGCCTGGTGCATGAATTCGTGCATGGGTGGGATCCAGCCAACCTGGCCAGGGGGAGGGGACATGGGCGGTTGGCCAGCCTGCCTGCTGGTCGAATTCCTGGTCGAGGGGACAATTTGCATATTAACCTTTTATTGTATAGATATACACTGAGTGGCCAGATTGTTATGCGTTCAGAGATCATAATAATCTGGCCACTCAGTGGTATAATTCCTTTGGCGCTAGGAATAGGAGTCTTCTTGATGTCTACATGTACCCCACATAAACCATGTAGGCTCTTTAATGACACTCCCCTTTTTCTCTCTAAGATGAATGCTTCTCTTTGCCACGAAGGATGAGACTGGCAGGGATGTGAATCTGAATTTAACAGCACGTGCTTGTAGAAGAGGGTGGTGGAGGCAGAGTCTCTGGTGAAGCCAGTGTCCCTGGGAGCCAGAGTCTCTACTGAACAAAGCTCCAGGGTCACTCCCACCCCCCAGCTTGTGTGTCCTCCTTGGCTTGACCTTAGATGGCATTTCTGAGCAGGCTACAGTCGGTTTAATTGAGTACATGGATGTGGGCAACTGCACGAAAAGTGTTTTATTTATTTCCTGACAGGCTTTTAAAGGGCTCTGCTTACAGTGGGAGAGAAATGCATTCTGTCCACAGCACAAATTGCTTTTCATCCCGAACATTATGGTGGTACTTCCTGGCCCAGGATTTCCATGTTTGTTGAATTTGTTCTCTCTTTTGTTGGTTTTTGACCTAAGAAAGAAAAGAATCAGACCTTTGTAACCCAAATAAAGAAGTAATAAGTTCTCTCTAAAGGCAGGCTTATTCCCACATCTTATTCCAAGGTACAAAACACATACTTTCTCATTAGGAAGCATTTTAAGTACTCATGGCAGTGGACTGGACATTAGACAGAATACATAAATATGAACTTACCCCTATACAGCTGCACCCTGAGACTGACCCCGTTTGCACATACAGACACGTTCTCAGACGCTGTTAATTTCACCCAGTCGCAGTGCTGGTCAAAATCCCCAGAGCAGCTTCCCATCCCCATTACCCTGTTCATGTTCTCATGCTTGAGATCCAGGTGTGGGTCCTGGAAGGGTAATCAGCACCCACTTGTTACTGATTAGCTTAGAATCCTATCTAATAAAAAGTAATATGCAGATTGACCATCACTGCAACACACAATATAGCTGCCCCCATGTAGTCAAAGATCCTGCCCCCATGTGGATACAATATGGCCACCACAAGATGGCCAGCAGGGGAGGGCAGTTGGGAGGCACCAGGCCTGCAAGGGAGGGCAGTTGGAGGCGATCAACCCTGCAGGGGAGGGCAGTTAGGGGTAACCAGGCCGGCAGAGGAGGGAAGTTGGGGGCAAACAACTTGGGGGCAAACAAGTTGGGGAGCAGTTAGGCATCAATCAGGCTGGCAGCAGAGTGGTTAGGGGGTGATCAGGCTGGCAGGCAGAAGTGGTTAGGGGCAATCAGGAAGGCAGGCAGGTGATCAGTTGGGAGCCAGGAGTCCTGGATTGTGAGAGGGATGTCCGACTGCCCGTTTAGAATCCATCCGGGATCGGGCCTAAACGGGCAGTCGGACATCCCTCGAGGGGTCCCAGATTGGAGAGGGTGCAGGCTGGGCTGAGGGACACGCCCCCCCCCCCCCTCTGTGCACGAATTTCGTGCATCTGGCCTCTAGTAAGAGATAACATCAGGCAATGCTTGTGTGTATGGCCCAGAAAAGATTGGGGTATCTGGTGGTGGAGAAGGCACTGGTGTGAGAGTGATGTTTCCCAGGTCATCTTTATCCATACACAAGTCCCACCGCAACCACTTTTGCTTATTAGAAACATACTACATGTTGATGTATGTTCTTCTAAAAATTCCCGGGGAGAGTTCTTGGTTGTTGGAAGCCCCTTTGACCATGTCTCCAGCAATGCTTCCTTAGGTGCTCATTTGCATGCAGAATAGGAGTAAAAGGTTTGACATATTCCTTTCCTCCCGGGGTGCTGGCTGAAAACGTGGACTCACAGCGTATTCTGAGAAATGTAGGCATTTCTTCCGAAGTAGCTCCTCTTATATCTAATTGAGAACAGGATACAAAACTGAATGACCCAGAGATGAATGATGAGTCCAAAGTTTATAACATGCCAGACCCGTATGAATCAAAAGAGGAAAAGACCTTTAGGAAAATGTGTGAAATATTCAAGAAAAAAAAAAGCATCAGTAACCCATGGGAATACAAATGGCCTCACTCATTTAAAAGGTCTGCATTTCATTTGAAGTTTCCTAAGAGAACAATCTTAGCAGGAGGACAACATAGAAATCCATATTGAAGACTCTGTCTGAGGGGTGGGGAGAATAATCAAACATGTGAACTCCTGGTTTAAAGGCTAGATAGCATTTTCTTTTCTTAAATGGGTTTCTTGGGTTTGAGAAAAACATGTTTCCTGTGATTGTTTGGTATTTCACATAGAAATAACCAGATATATTATATAGAGTTTACTTTTGTACCCCACCTAAAAGTTTCTGCAGGGATTTAAGGGAGTCACTTGAGCTTCATGCAGCTCTGTGAGGGACAGAGTGTGGATGTATACATTCCCATTTTATAGATGAGAAAACTGAGGCCGGAAACTTAGGTGATTTGTAAGATATCCAACTAGAAAGTGCAAGGCACAGTAGAAACTGGACCTTGTGCCCTAGCTGGTTTGGCTCAGTGGATAGAGTGTCGGCCTGTGGACTGAAGGGTCCCGGGTTTGATTCTGGTCAAGGGCACATGCCCGGATTGCAGGCTCAATCTCCAGGGTGGGGCGTGCAGGAGGCAGCTGATCAATGATCCTCTCTCATCATTGATGTTTCTATCTCTCCCTCTACCTTCCTCTCTGAAATCAATAAAAATATTTTTTTTAAAAAAGAAACTGGACCTTGTGAGGTAATGTGGTGTAAATGATAAGTTGAAAGACCTTGGAATTACAGGGTCTGGAGTTGAGGCCTGGCGCCTCTATGTACTAGCTGGTGAACCTTAGGTACTAAGCTCTGAATTCCTTAGTTTCTTCTTCCATATCATAATGATGATGATCATAGAAAAGACCTAATAGAACTATTCTTAGGATTCAGTAATGGTCAAAAGTACTCAGCACAGATTTTAGCACAAAATAAACAATAAATGTCAGCTCCTCTTGCAGTGGTCTTGACTCCTAGCCTGTGCTCCTTACTCCATGACATCCTGCACCCAATGGCCCTGGAAGTCGCTTTCAAGAAGACGTCTCCGGACCACTTCAGGTCTGGAGATGAGAACAGTCCTCTGCTGTTTGTCACCTCTCTGCTTTGTGTTACTCTCTAGGAAGTAGCTGCCCATGGGAACGATCTCAACATTTCAGGAAGAAACATTAATAGAAAGTTTAGGGGTTCTAATCACCCAGCCCCTCCACTAACCCAGCCAATATCAGTTAACACCGTTACCACTTAGCAACATGAATTAGCAATTGCAGAGGCTAAGTTTCACATCCTAGGCTGGTTCCCCAAGAAATAATGCCATCGCTAAAAACTATGTGCCATCCCTGTGTGGGCCTGCAACAAGAATGCCTTAGGTATTTGACCTCACCAGGCAAGACGTGCCCCACACAAAGGGGACAAACCTAGACAACTGAAAACTATACCTTTAAGTGCTTATACCTCAAAGAACTTACTTTGATTGTAAACTTTTCTAAGATACATAATACTTTCCCGTGTCTTTAAAAATTGGTAGTGATCATTAAGCACATCTGTGATCACGCTGTGCTGTAAGGAGGTTGCTTTCATGACACCTTAGGCGTTGGTTGAGGTGAGTAGGGGGTTGGCTCTCACTGTGAATTGCCATCCCCCCTACATACAGGTGTGCCTTTGGGCTTCTTATACCTGTGCAAGACCCTTAGTGAGGCCCCAGCAGCCTCTCCCCCAAATTAAGTGCATGAACTTCTGAGGACTTCTGATTTACACTGCATTTGCGATAGATAGTTGAGGTCACTGCTCTCAAGGAAGTGGAAGCCAGTTGGGGAGAGGAGACTTACACTTTTACAGATGAAATAGAACAATTGTGTTTATAAGAACGTGCTCAGTCTTGATAGTAAGTGCATCAGGAGTTCAGATTAGGTGAAGCCATTAGAAAGAGCTTCGTAGGATAAGAGCAACTAGACCTCCAAGAACTACTTAGAGGTGATACTCACTCAGTCATTCTTTTGTCCTGAGAATACTTATGCAGTGCCTAGTATGGACAATTTTGTGTTGTAGGTGCACAAGATAAACTGAATAGGCCAAAAAAGGTTTCTGTTCTCATAGGACAGATGTGTGAGAGTAGAAAGACAATAGGCAAGTAAACAGAACAGAAATAAGAGTATATCCAAGGGTAAAATTGCCACCAGAAAAGACATGCCCCACACAAAGGGGAGAAACCTAGACAACTGAAAACTAGACCACAGTTTCTCATTCCAAATAAGATAGAAAAATAGGAAAGTGAATGGTGGAGACTTTGGGTGAGGGCTTCAGGGACTGCTTTCGGGAAGGTGGCTGAAAAGGCCATAGTAGAGGAGAGGTGTTAGCTGAAACTTGAATGAGGAGAAGGATCTGGCCTGGGGAAGAGCAGGGAAAGAGAATTCCAGTCAGGGCAACAGGAATGCAAAGGCCTCGAGGCTGGAGCAAACTTAGCAACATCAAGGACCAGAGAACAAGTTGCTGAGGCTGGAGCCAGGAGGAGAGGGGCAAATGACCTCAGAGAGGGAGGAAGGGCAGGAGCACATGAGAGTTTAGGTTTTACTGTAAGTGCAAGGAGAAGCCAGAGAAGGTTTGAAAGGGAGAGTGATGTGAACCAAATGTTCTTTTTAAAAGTTGCCAGTATGCTGTGAGGAGCAGGTGGAGACGGCAGCAGGAGTGGAGATGATTGTAAAGATAGACGAAGCCATTCCAAGCAGGCATCTTCAAAGGGAAAACAAAAAAAAGCATAGAATACAAGGGGGTGTATGTGTGTGTGTGTGTGTGTGTGTGTGTGTGTGTGTGTGTGTGTCTGTCTCTCTCAACAGAGAATGAGAGAGACAGACACACAGAGTTTAAAGGAGGACATAACTGTATGCAATCTATTACATACAGAATAAATTTTGTATTTGATAAGGCTACATTTCTCTGTTTATCCTTCTGCAAAACAACTTGAGGTTGGTGTTCACGCCATTAGTTCCAATTGATCACCTCTGAAAGTTCCCATAAGAGAAATGACACCACAGTTTCTCATTCCAAAACAGCGAATCCTTAAATGCTGCTGGCATGTGCCCTAGGTGAATCTGGGGCTTTGGAAGGTGAATGTGGGGTGATTCCAGCAGGTACTCATAACACCCTGGATTCTGCTTCTCCCTCAGTAAGAATAGAAATAGCTGACATTTACTGAGTTCACACTATGTGCAAGGCCCAGTCCTAAGTGCTTATGTGTATTACCTTATTTAATGTTCACCTCTGTTTTTATCCTAATTTTGTTGATGTGGAGACAGGCACAGTCAGCCAATTCGTGTGTTCAGGGTGACAGATAATGAGAAGAGGTGTCTGGATTTGAACCCAGTCAACTTGACTTCTGAGTCCAGGCTATTCACCAGTGTACCTCCCTCAGGCCTCAGGGGCTGATGCCATGTTCCTGTAAGAATGCTTATGGATACAATTGTGGATAAAGCATGAGGCAAACCAGAGAGGCTCAGATGAGCCGCCACTCAGTGCTCCAGGGAAGGGCTTACTATTCCGCTCCACCCCCATCTGCTCTATTTCTTTGTTAAATAGCTACAATAATCAACCCCAGATACCTTTGATAGGAGGATGGTAGGTGTTTGTTGTTGGGTTTATTAGAAATTTAATAATAATAATAATAATAATAATAATGATAAAGGCTCTGAGCCCTTGAACAAAAGATTTAGTGGACTCAGGGGTTTGGTGAATTTTCTTTCATTTACTTGTTGGCTCTGCTAGGTATCAGTCACAAAAAATTAAAGGCATGATCCTAGCAGCTTCTACATGCTTTTCAACAAAGATTTAATAGCCTGCACTATAAGGGAGGTTCATTTGACAAAGACTTTATTACTTTTAGTATGCATTCTGTGAGATAGGGTGATAAATCACTTAACCCAAACTTTACCAATCAGAATAGATGTACATAAGTTAGTTGTGATGGCTGCTGTTTTCTCAGTCATTCCTGAAGTTTGCAAGCTTCCCAGGACTTCCAAGTCATCAGTGAGAATTGCAGGCGCTCCAGTGCCCTGCTGATGCCCATCTACCCCTGTGGCAGCTGCTGTCCAGGAAAAGCATTTCCAGGACCATGTAATTTCATAGTAATTTCCACTTCCTCCTGTGCCAGACATTGGGCGCCTTTTAATGCCGGTATGTCTTGATCCAGCATCTAAAAGGGTTCTGGAATCTGGAGAAAGGACTGTGCGTAGATTAAATAAGAGTCCAGAGACAAAATATAATTTTGAAAGGCATTTGGGGGGGTGGGGGTGGGGGGGCAGAGGAGCTTTAACTAAAGGAGCTAAGTTCCCCTTGTCTCAGGACCCCTTGCTTTTTATTAACACAATTTGTCCCAAGGCAGGGTGGAGATATATACTTCAAAGGATAGGGTTTTGTATAGAAGCATTGTCAGGTTGGGGAATAGCCTACGGCTGTTCAGGTGTTTGGCCAGGAGGCAATAACATGTAGATTAAGATGCCCTGAGCTGTCTGGCAGCAAACAATCAATTTAATGCATCCTTTTTAGGTTTGGGGAAATGCCTTCAGCCATTCCCAACAGGCAGTAACATATGTGACTCAGCCCTTGTTGAGTCCCCAAGTTCCATCAACCTTTTGATGGAACTCTTGCAATTATGACATGCTGGAACTGGCTTCCGGCACTCCTGAATGACTAGGTTGTGTATGAATGAGTTAGGCCAAAAGCTCAGAGCTCACCAGTCTAAATGGTGGGAGAACAATGAACTGTGTTTGTTCATCTGCAATTCTCAAGGCTAACCACTTGGTCATTTCAGTAAAATGGATTTGCTTTTTATGAGAGCCCCATTAATTAAAACTGTACCTCGATTTCAACAAGGAGTTAGAATTTCAGAAGTCCCACCTTCCTCATAAAGGTATAGATTCAGGTTAAATCATTCGATATTTGGTTTGAGTGCATTTTATTTTTCCCTTGCGCCCTCACCAGGGTGTGCTTCTGTCCCATTGTTTTCTGTGGCCCCTGGGTCTTGCTTCATCTTGGGGTTTTCTCACAACCTAACACCAAGCTTTGTACATATCTCATGCCTACAACAGGTTTGTGAAATTGAACAGCTCTGAGCAGTTCACCAGGTTGCACATAAATAACTAGCATCAGAAATAACAAACCAAAAAGAAGCACAACATTACATTTTTCTTCCTTTTAGTTATTCCAAGATCTCTGTTCTCACATGGACTTATACTCTGCATCCTGAAAACAAACCCAGATACATATTTTACTTTGCCCTGTGAGGCAGAACCTTAAATTCTGTCTTCTGAATACCCACATGCCACCTGGTTGGACAGAGAAGAGAGGCTTGACAAATACCTACTGACTCTTGGCTGCCTGATGAAAGCAGCCCTGCCTCCTCCTGCCGAGGGTCTAAGTCAGCAGCATGTGTATGAAAGGAGGCGATCCTGGACCTACAGCACGCATCCAGGGTGGGCTGGGCTGTGCTGGGTCAGGGGGCCCTCATCCCCCAGTATTTCCCAGGTGCTGACTTTTACCAGCCGTGAGCACAGCCCTGCAGATCTCTGCCCTCTGACAGGTTTCCATCTGGGGAAAAGGTGCTTCAGTAAACACACACTAGTACCGTATTTTCTGGCATATAAGACGACTGGGCGTATAGAAGATTTTCCTGGGTTAAAAAGTCGTCTTATACGCTGGAAAATACGGTATATATTGAAGAGAAGAGGACGCAGAGAAGAAGAATAAGCGGAGAGGGTGCTAATATGTTTGGAAAATTCAGAGAAATCTGAATGGTACAGGTAGCATAATAATAATTGAAATGATGCACTGTTTACTTTGTGTATTCTATACACATCATAAAAATTAAGCCTCCAAAAATTAAACTTCAAATAATGTAATAAAATAGCCACTATTAGTATCGCCCATTTGCAAATAAGAAAATGGAAACTCGGGGAGAGTCATTCTTACCCAAATCAACCCCGATGACCTGGCAGAGCCTGGACTGCCTCCAGGAGTAGCCACAGTGCAGGGTGCTTAGTTCAGTGATCAGTTTGTCACCCTCCCTGCCAGGGCTCCTTCGCCAGGTCTCCTAGGACCTAGGACATCAGTTTTCAGAAGGGTGACCAGCCAGGGAAGCGGCTGGAGTAGAGCAGATGGCAAATTCAGTGAACATGGAGGAATGTTATCCTTTAACCAGAAACCCCTGCTCCCTCCTCATTTACAAGCTGAGTGAGTCGGTCCTGTGATCCAGCGTCTGCTTTCCCCTCATTAGGCCGTCAACAACCGGTGACTGATTCCCAGGCCTCAGCTGCCTCCTGTTTTCCACCTACTTCTGTGAAGTCAAGAAAGCATCGCCGTGTTCTCTCCGTCAAAGGCGTTAGGAAATGTCTGTTACTGCAGTGTTGGTACCTTGTGATTCTGTCCCAGGAGTTGCCTGTGATATTGAGAAATCTTTATTGGTGATCGGTTGAAGTTCTTGCTGTTTGTTTGTTTTTTTAATTGCTAAGCAGAAAATTCTGTTCTCCTTTGGGTGGAAGCCACGCCATCCCTTCCAGCTTCATCCAGTTTGCAGTCATCCCTCTTCCTGCCAGGACAGGGGTGCCACCCGCATGTCCTTGCCTGGGAGATGGAAACGTCTCTAAGCCCGGGACCGGGTGCTCCGGGGACCCAGTACCTGCGCATTGCCTGGAGCTCCGGCGTGCTTTTGCCGTCCCACCTCTGTATTCCACTCACAGATGAGCAGACACCTCCACTTGCTGAAAGTGATAATAGCAATAATGAAAGCACTTTCATTTGTGGGGTGCGAGCTCTGTGCCAGCGTCCCACTAACTGCTTTATACACGTGGGCATGGCTTAATTGAATCCTCACCATGATTTTCTGAGGTCGCTATTAGGAAATCACATTTAGGGCTGAGTAAACTAAGACTCAAGATGGTCAACTGATTTGCTCAGGACTCAAACCTGGTTCTGTTTGAATCCCAAACCTGATTCTTTTCTTTTTTAATTTATTGATTTGAGAGAGAGAGAGGAAGAAGGGGAGAGAAATGATTTGTTGTTCCACTTATTTATGCATGTAATGGAAATGTTGTTTTCCATTGAAACAAATTAAGAAACAAATTATCAACAATAATATATATATATTGATTATATATATTATTGTATTTATAGTTTGATAGTATTACAGGTGTCTCCGGTTTTCCCCCCATTGGTTGCTTCTTGTATTGTCCTGATTTAGAGATCCAACCTTCAACCTTGGCGTATCAGGATGACACTCTGACCAACTGAGTTACCGGGCCAGGGCCCCAAACCTGGTTCTTAATGAGTTCCTGTGGGCTTGGGAGCAGATGGGGGTGGGAAGTATCCCATCTCATTTCAATTTATGATCACTTGGTTCACTGCGGGTATCCTTTCCCAACCAAGACAGTGAAGTGGGGGAAATGGAAGGTGTTAAGTGACCCTAGCATTTTATTATGTTACAAAACAGCATTAGCAACTTCCTTCATCTTCATCCTCTCTGTTCCAAGCCACCCCATCATTAGCAATGAACAAGTGTAACCTAACCATCACATCCTGTTGAGGTCCTTACTGAGTAGTCTTTCGTAATGTGTGTATTTCTTGGTTGAAAGATTTTAGCTGGGAGCACAGTTACTGTTTTTGGTAGATGTGAATTTTCTGTGATGCTGAGAAATTTTTGTTGGTGATCAGTGACGTTCTCACTGGGATTTACCCCATAATGTTTTCCATCGTTTCTCTGCACTCTCTCACGTCTTCATGCACTGCCATGGTAAGCAGGGTAGGGTGCCTGCTGACAGAGGAGACTAAGAAAGAGACGGAAAATGACTTGTCCATAGTCACACAACTAGCTGACTTATCTGTCATCCATTTGATCAAAGAAACAGGGCAGTAATTACATCCATCTTTAAAATTTACTTCTAGAGAAATTTTAATATAATATTTGGTTAATAACAGAATGTTTTGTCTCCTTAAAAAACTTCATCTGTTTTTCCCCCACTTTCTTTCAAGCTGCCTTTAAAACAAATGCTTAGGAATTTCTTGCATATATAAAGGCATAATTATTGTTTTGCTCTTCAGTCATGAAACAAATTAAGTAAGCAGAACTATATTTTAAACGTGTATTTAACTGTAAGATAAACAGTTCAAATGTTAAGGATCCTCTTAAATACTACATTATTAAAATTGTCCCCATATTTTATGTACTATTTATTATTATAACCTTTTTCTTTAAACAGGAGTCACATTTTTGGTTAAAAAAATGTATTACCAATTTCTCATTTACGTTTAAAATTGAAAAGGCAACAACTTTCCTTGCTGATCCATTTTTCAGGCGGTTGTTCTATACAGCTGTGAGTAAATACAAATATGGGTTTGGACACTCTTAATAATACTGGTTTCCACTTTCCATAGCCCTGTCCAATTTCCTTTCCCTAAGAGGACATTGGGCCAGCATTTCTCACATCTACCTACATTCCCTTAGAAATGGTCAAATCAACAGAATGCCTTCTGTTTTTGCACATTTGTTTTTTTTTCACCTTAGAATGAAATACCACAGCATCTAACATTGTGCTTGAAGTTTTAAGCATGTTCAGGAAATTAAAAGCTGGAATCCCTGCAGGAACCGCAAGATAATGATACACGGATGATATGTGTAACAAATTTCACATATCTGAAAGCTGAGCCATTGCTGCCTTTTTTGCTGTGAACAAATACCAATTCCCTGACCTTAACATCTTCAAACGTTAAGTTAATGCATTTTATTTCCATATCCAGTGAGTTGTTTGAGGCAGTATTACACACATGAGTTCTGATGGCTTTTATATTACCCGGATATTGAAACTTGCCAACACTCAGTTAATTTACTTTTCATTTTCAACTTCTTGTGGAATGATATGCTGTTAGTTGTTACTTTTCAATCTTGTGTTCACGCTTTCATATTGCAATTACTCAACTTTTAATAGAAAACTAAATGGAAAAATCCTGCTTGGGTGTGAAATATGTGAATCTGCAGGTTGCATATTTTCGGCTTGTTTCTCCTTCTTGCATCATACCTCAAAACTTCTCCAACTATCCCCTCTACCCTGACAATAGAATGAAATAGGATATAGCTTTTAGAATGGGCTAGCTCGGTGGTCGGTAAACTCATTAGTCAACAGAGCCAAATATCAACAGTACAACGATTGAAATTTCTTTTGACAGCCAAATTTTTTAAACTTAAACTTCTTCTAATGCCACTTCTTCAAAATAGACTCGCCCAGGCCGTGGTATTTTGTGGAAGAGCCACACCCAAGGGGCCAAAGAGCCGCATGTGGCTCGTGAGCCGCAGTTTGCCGACCACGGGGCTAGCTGATTGCATAGTAGTATTCTTGGGTAATTATGCATATAAGAATCAGGGAATTAAAACATATCTGATAGTGAGGTAATGTTCTCCATGAAAATACAGTCCTGACTTCAGCAGTAAAAACAAACAAACAAACAACAACAACAACAAAAACCAACTTATATCCCAGGAGGCCGTTTTAGCACAGCAATCGATGTCGATGCCTAGGGAATGGCCCCTCCACCAAGCGGGGTGGAAGTAACCTTGGAGAGCCAGCCAGCCAGAGAACAACACTCTGAGAGCCTCCCCTTTGCAGGAACCTGCTGGAAAGATGGAAAGCAAACTCTTGCCTTGGCCCAGGCTTCCTGACATAGAGCAAGGAAGGGAGAGCATGAAGATAAATAGGGGCCTTTTCCAGAGACACTTCCTAATTCTTTTTAATATATTTTATTGATTTTTTACAGAGAGGAAGGGAGAGGGATAGAGTTAGAAACATCATCAGCTGCCTTCTGCACTCCCCCTACTGGGGATGTGCCTGCAACCAAGGTACATGCCCTTGACCGGAATCAAACCCAGGACCCTTCAGTCTGCAGGCCGACGCTCTATCCACTGAGCCAAACCAGTTAGGGCAACACTTCCTAATTTTTAATTTTTGTGGCTGCGGTTTTTGAATACTGCTGTTTATGAACACACTAGAGGCCCAGTGCATGAAATTGTGCATGGGGGGGGGGTGTCCCCTCAGCCCATCCTGCACCCTCCCCAATCCGGGACCACTGGATCCTAACTGCTCACCTGCCTGCCTACCTGATCGCCCCTCACGGCCCCCCTCTGCCGGCCTGGTTGCCCCACACAGCCTGCTGCTCAGTCATTTGGTCGCCCCTCACTAACCCCACTGCTGGCCTGGTTGCCCCATGCAGCCTGCTGCTCAGTCGTTTGGTTGCCCCTCACTGCCTCCCACTGCCAGTCTGGTTGCCCCCAATTGCCCACCCCCCGTGGGCCTGGAAGCCCCACGCAGCCTGCTGCTCAGTCGTTTGGTCGCCCCTCACTGCCCCCCCCCCCCCACACACCAGCCTGGTCGTCCCCAACTGCTCTCCCCCCCTGCTGGCCTGGTCACCCCATGCAGCCTGCTGCTCAGTCATTTGGTTGCCCCTCACTAACCCCCCTGCCGGCCTGGTTGCCCCACAAAGCCTGTTCAGTCATCAGTTTGGTTGTTTCAGATGCGATGGTTGCTTAGCCTTTTATATATATATAGACTAGTGGCCCGGTGCACGAAATTCGTACACGGTGGGAGGGGGGGGCGTGTCCCTCAGCCCGGCCTGCACCCTCTCCAATCTGGGACCCCTCGAAGGATATCCTACTGACAGTTTACAGGGATCAGGCCTAAACCGGCAGTTGGACATCCCTCTCGCATCTGGGACTGCTGGCTCCTAACGGCTCACCTGCCAGCCTGCCTGCTCGCCCCCAACTGCCCCCCCACCGCCGTCCTCGCCCCCAAACTACTCCCCCACCAGCCTGATCATCCCCAACTGCCCCCCGTGCCAGTGTGCTCGCCCCCAACTTCCCCCCCTGCTGGCCTGCTCACCCCCACCTTCCTTCCGCACTGGCCTGCTCACCCCCAACTGCCCCCTGCTGGCCTGCTCACTCCAAACTGCCTCCCTGCTATCCTGATCACCTCCAACTGACCCCCACTGATAGCCTGCTTGCCTCCAACTGGCCCCCCTGCTGGTCTGCTTACCCCCAATGGCCCCACCCCCCACCAGCCTGATCACCCACACTGCCGTCCCATCCTGGCCTGATCACCCACAACTCCCCTCTTGGCCTCTAACTGCCTCTACCTCGACCCTGCCACCATGGCTTTGTCCAGAAAAATGTACAGAAGGTCTCCTGGAAGGTCTCCCAGTCTAATTAGCATATTACCCTTTTATTAGTATAGATTATTAGAGGCCTGGTACACGGGTGGGGGCCGGCTGGTTTGCCCTAAGGGGTGTCCCGGATCAGGGTGGGGGTTCCCTTGGGGTGTGGGGTGGCCTGGGCGAGGGGCCTGTGGTGGTTTGCAGGCCGGCCATGCCCCCATAGGGTGAGGGTCCCTGTTGGGGGGCATGGCCAGCCTGGGTGAGGGGCTGAGGGTTGTTTTCAAGCTGGCCACACCCCCTTCAGTGTTGGGGTCCCTGCTGGAGTGCCTGGCCAGCCTGGGTGAAGGGCTGAGGGCTGTTTGCAGGCTGGCCACAGCACCTTCAGGGTGGGGGGGTCCCTGCTGGGGTGCCTGGCCTGCCTGGGTGAGGGGCTGAGGGCTGTTTGCAGGCTGGTCAAGCACCCCAGTGGGGACCCTCACCCCATGGGGGTGTGGCCAGCCTGGGTGAGAGGCTGAGGGCTATTTTCAGGCTGGCCACACACCCCGGCGACCCAAGCTCCCAGCCCCTCCTTTTTTTCTTTTTCTTTTTTTTTCAGCACCTCCTTGAGCGGAGGCCAGGGCCGGCTGGAAGCAGGTATCTGGGATTTATTTGTCTTCTATAATTGAAACTTTGTAGCCTTGAGCAGAGGCTAGGGCCAGCCAGGGTGGGCAGGAAGCTTGGCTTCCTCCATCACTGGGGGCAACCCAAGCCTCCTGCTCACTCCAGCTCCGTGGCCACTGCCATATTTGTTGGGTTAATTTGCATACTCGCTCTGATTGGCTGGTGGGCGTAGCGGAGGGATGGTCAATTTGCATGTTTCTCTTTTATTAGTGTAGATATGTTTTGTTTTGTGTACATTTTAAGAGTGATGTATCCTTGAGCACTTATGAGCAAAGAGGCCCTTTCCCACTGATATTTATTCTTGATTGCTGAATAACTAACCATGGGTCATTCAGTTCTCAGAACTCTAATGTGCTGTGTACACCTCTTGCTCCTAGGGGTCTCTCTGCTGCTTCCAACGCAACAAATGAACTTCTAAGCAATTCCTTGATAATAGCAAAGTACTTACAGAAGCACAGAATGGGGGTGGGAGAATTTCTAGTTAATAATTCGTGTAAATGTAGGTTAAAACCTCTAGGGAATTTGTAGGTAGCAATATGTGTTTGCTTTGTGCTTGTGAGAGTGTGTCTGTTAGATGTGATACACTTAAGTTTGCATGTTATCCTGTGTTTAAATGTGTACAAATCTCTGATGGATTCTGAATTTAGTTTCACTTTATGAATTTATAAGAAACAAATGTACAAAAGCTCATTATAAATCAGGTACTGTCTAACCCGACTTAAGTGGTGGCAAGAAAATATACTTTTGTATCAAAGATTGTTTGGGGACTTGAATAAAAACTAGAGCCCTGACTGGTTTGGCTCAGTGGATAGAGCATCGGCCTGCGGACTGAGAGGTCCCAGGTTCAATTCCGGTCAAGGGCATGTACCTTGGTTGCGGGCACATCCCCAGTAGGAGGTGTGCAGGAGGCAGCTGGTTGATGTTTCTCTCTCATTGATGTTTCTAACTCTCTATTCCTCTCCCTTCCTCACTGTAAAAAAAAAAAAAAACAAAACCAATAAAATTATTTTAAAAATAAATAAATAAATAAAAACTAGAGAACAGATACACAAGTGAAAACCAATAATTATCAAGGGCTGAAAATTAAAGATTGTTCATTGGGAATAAAAGAATATACCGGAAAGATATGTGTGTGTGTGTGTGTGTGTGTGTGTGTGTGTGTGTGTCTACAATTTGATCCTATTATTTCCTATTGATACCATTTCACTTGCACTCCAAAAAGGCCTGGAAGCTGTATCATTTATTATTAATTTAAGGGTTCAGATATTGAATAATTGAAACTGAGCTACTTAAAATTGGCAGGCTAAAGTTGTCTTTTCTTATTAATAAGTGAAATGAAGAGTTACTTACAAACTTTGAAACTTTGTCAATAATATTAGAAATAAATTCCCATTCGATATTCTCATTTTTTCATATGAATAGTTCACAAAGCATTTTAAGCAGGGTCTTTTTGAATTTTTCTTCACTTAATATCCGTTTTAGTAAGTTGAAAATTTGAGGTAATTTAATTTTTATAGAGCTGACATTTACTGTTCCACTGGTATTAAGGATTGCTAACTATATTAAATTATTCTACTAAATTAGTAGTAAAAACCATATTAGAAGGGGTATTTCAGTCACCCTTTCAGGAAGTATTTATTGACAATTTCTAACTTATTGTCAGAAAGATTCTTCTTAAGGACATAAGAAAAAATTTGTAATTTTTAAAAGATATTAATGGGACACTGTAGAATAAGTCTGGTCCTTAATACAAGTTCATGTTACCTTTGAAAACATTGTTAAACATTGTTATAACATTTATTTATGTTACAATATATGTTTGAGAAGTATCAAGCTACACCCCTTTAAAATGTATTATTTTTTTAATCCTCACCTGATTTTTCAGAGAGAGGAAGAGAGAGAGAGAAACACATTGATCGGTCGCCTCCTCTACATGGCCAGACCCAGGATGGAACCTGAAAGCTAGGTGTGTTCCCTGATGGGGAACTGAACCCACAACCCATTGATTTACAGGGTGGCACTACAACCAACTGAACCACCTTGCCAGGGCAGGCTACACTCCTTTGAAAATATTCTAAAGTTCCATCATTCCTCTATTTCAGACCAGTATTTAGGCCCAGCTTTTCTTTTTTCAGACATTTTAGTGTCTTTTCCATTTTTGAGCTTCCTCTTTATACCTGTGGAATCTAGGTTTAAGTATCTTGTCCTCAAGGACGGTCTTTGGCATCTTAGAACAGGTTCGGTTCCCCTCCTTATGATCTCAAAGCATCCTACGTTTCTTTATAGTCCTTATCATAATTGAAATTACATCATTAAAGGTATTTCTTTAGTGCTTCTCTCCCCTCTATCCTAAAAGCGTCACAGGATAAAGACCATGTTTATCCTGTTCACAGTCAGGGCCTGGCACAGGGTTGGCACTTAGAGATATTTGTGGAGGGACTCAGTGAATGTGCAAAGACTGTAACAGGCTTCAGTCCTCTGCCTCCTTCACATGAGAGGTGATGCTTTTGTTTTCATTGGCCTCAAAGTATTTGTAATTTCCCTGTGATTTCTACGTTGACCCATTGGGTATTTAGGACTGTGGTTCTTTAATTTCCACATGTATGAATAGTCCCAAAATTTCTTTCTGTTGTTTTCTAATTTCATCCCATTTGGGTCAGATAATACCTTTTGTGCATGATTTAATATTTTAAATGCATCGAATCTTGTTTTGTGACCTATTCTGAAGATTTCCATGTGGTTTTGAGAAGAATATATAATCTCTTTTGCATGTTATACAGATGTCTCATTGGCCTACTTGGTTTTTAGTGATGTTCAAGTCTTCTATTTTTTTAATATATTTTTATTAATTTCAAAGAGGAAGAGAGAGCGAGAGAGGTAGAAACATCAACGATGAGAGAGAATCATTGACGGGCTGCCTCCTGCATGCCTACTACTAGAGATCGAGCCTGCAACCCAGGCATGTGCCCTGACTGGATTTGAACTGTGACCTCCTGGTTTATAGGTTTATGCTCAACCACTGAGCTACACCAGCCAGGCAAGTCTCCTATTTCTTTGTTGATCTTTTGCCAAGTTATTCCACAATCTATGTGCTTTGACATAGAAATCTCCATAGTATAGATTTTTATATTGATTTAAGCCCCATGTTTTAAAATTTTTCACCTTTATCTCCAGTATTTTCCTATAGCAAATATATTTTTAAAAAAACAAACAAGTTTCCATCCCCTAAACTAATTAGAAAAAAATTTTAAATGGTTTCTTTTATTTACTCCACCTTCATACACCTTTATTCTCCCGCTATGTAACACAGTACATTTTGCAGTTTATATTTGTAATTGAAGATTGAGTTAACTGGGTTTATTTGATTCAAAATCTCTTTTGTTTGATGTTATTTCCTTTGTTGTTCCCTCCATCACTGCCTTGGTCATTTTAGGCTGCTATAACAGAATACCATAAACTGGAAAATTGAAACAACATTTATCTGTCATAGTCTGGAGGCTGAAAGTTCAAGATCAAGGTGGTAAGAGGACCAGTGTGTGGTGAGAGCCCAGCTCTAGGTTTGCAGCCATCTTCTCACTGTGTCCTCGCAGGTTGGAGAGCAGAGAGAGAGCAAGCAGCTCTCTGTCTCTTTTCAGAAGGCCACTCGCATCATGAGGGCTCATCCTCATGACTTAATTGCCTCCCAAAGTTCCCATCTCCACACATACCATATCAGGCATTAGGTTTCAATAGACGTGTTTAGTGGAATACAGACGTGCAGTTCCTACCTTCCTATGTCACAGCCTGATTGTGAAACCTGCCTCCTGATTTGACTCCAAACTTTAATTCTGACTTTATTCCTATCAGAACACCTTCTTCCCAGTCAGCCAGGTAATGCATTTACATATGCTCGAAGTTCATCAGGGAATCAAGAGTATCCAAACAGAGAGAGATGGGAGGAAGCAGGAAATTTCTTTGTCTTGTGTAACAAGTCAGGAAGAAAGAAAAATTAGTTTTAAGGTCTTTGGGAAGCAACTACTTTCCAGTGGATTAAATCACCAGCACTTTTTGCTTATATTTCACTAGAGGCTCAGTGCACAAAATTCGTGCTCAGGTAAGGTCCCTAGGCCTGGCTGGCAATCAGGGCTGATTGGGGCCTTCCTTCCCCTGGCTGCCAACTGCTGGCCAGGGCCTTCCTTCATTCCACGCCTCCCCATGGTGGTCAGCACATGTCATAGCGAGCGGTCAAACTCCTGATTGGTCAAACTCCTGAGGGGACAATTTTCATATTAGCCTCTTATTATATAGGATTCCTAAGTCCTCCTCCCTAAGGTGTTGAAGTCCATGCAACCAGATCAATTCTTTGGAGGCAATGGAGAGAGTCAAGTGTCTCACAAAGACACTTGCCAGCGCTTCACTGTGTGAGGAGGCTCACTCTTCCAGATACCACTGCAGCACCATTGGTTTCCACAGCACAGGTAGCTCATGACCGCCCTTTGCCATTAATGATCAGGATTGTTCTTCTCCCTGTTCTTTTACTTTATCCTAGTAATCCATGCTGTTCTTTGAATGTGTGTGACTCCTAAAGTTTTTTCTTTGAGTTGCTTTGGTTTCTAATAGTAAGAATGGCATTAAAGGTGTCTGAGTTTATATTAAAAGCCAACCTGAATGACTAATCACACTGTTGTTTCTCGTGGTTTGATCAGCAGAACTGCTGTATCAAATGCCTGGGATGCTTGTTTGGAAATCATATCTTGGCCCAGTAGCTCTGGTTGTGGCCCCGGAATCTGTGTTTTAACAATCCCCAATATTCTAATGTACTGACGTTTTAGATTCACTGATGTAGAGGCTTGTTGAGCAAAAACTCCATTGTACGTAAGAATTCTGTCCTGTTAGCCCTTAGTTAGTTTTCCCCCCCGTACCTTAAAAAAGCTGATAGAACATAATTATGAAAGAGTTCCAGAGATCGGACTCTCTTATTAATGCAGTCATTTTATGTACTAAATATTACTTATTGATCACAAACAGTATTCCCAATAATCCCTTGCTGAGCAATTCTCTGGAGGCAGTAGAATACATACAATAGCAAGTGTTTGCAGTAGCAGATGGGTAGGGAGACAGAGGGCAAGGTCATTTCCTAGTGAGTTTGCTTGTGAATCCATCCTTGCTGCTTCCTCAGCCTTGACTCCTGGGGAGCATTTGAGGTTTCCCCTTGTGTTAGATTAAAAAAAAACGTGTATGCTGTGGGTATTTATATCAACCGTCAAGTGAAATTGTCGCACGTCAGAGGTCACGCATAACCTGTTTTCATGGGATTTTAGGAAGCAGTGGAAAATTTGCTAAAAGGAGAAGAAGGATGCTTCTCAAGTGCAGGGTCACGTAGAGTTCTCATTTGAGCTCTACTAGTTTCATCGTGAAGCCACAGAGGTTAATAAAAAGGAGTTTAAATCTTCTCCCTGAAATGATGTTCTTCTTCCCCGAGACGCCCTGTAAGAGACTTGGCTATAAAAGCAACCTCATGTCTGCCTCCGCTGTGTGAACAAGCTTCCTCTTAAAGAATTACGGCCGGGCTCCTGGGTGGCTCCATGACAGATTGTCAGTCACTGACTGAGAGCTCTCCCAGAGTGGCCTCCCAGCATGTAGGACTCAAGGCTCCTCCGATACTGAGGCTGACCCAGGGATGACTTGGAGTGTCTTTCACTCTTCCCTCTTGAAAGCCTTGGTGTTCATTCCTGACATCATCTTAAAAACTTAAAAAAGAACTTGAATATGAAACATTTCTGTAATGTTGATCCTTTATAGCAGTGGTTCTCAACCTTCCTAATGCCATGACCCTTTAATACAGTTCCTCATGTTTTGGTGACCTCCAACCATAAAATTATTTTCGTTGCTACGTCATAACTAATTTTGCTATTGTTATGAATTGTAATGTAAATATCTGTGTTTTCCAATGGTCTTAGGCGACCCTGCTAGCAGTTCTCAACATGTATATTGACAAACATGTAAATTGACCATACCTCCGCTATGCCACCAGCCAATCAGGAGTGTTATGCAAATTAACCCAACAAAGATGGCGGTTAATTTGCATACACAGGCCCTGAGTGATGGGGTGGGACGCAGGCATTCTGCCCCACCCCTGGTCTCTCAGTGCCTCTGGGCAGCATGGGAAGGTGGGGCCAGAGTGGAAAGAGGCGGCTCTGGGGCCTGAGCGGAAAGGGGCTGGGCCGGAGTGGAAAGGTGGTGCCGGCAGCCAGGGAAAGGAAAGTCCATTCTAGCACGAATCTTTGTGCATCGGGCTTCTAGTAACTAATAATATAAGACTATAACAATATAATGTAATAAAGGTTATGTGGATGTGTTCTCTCTCTCAAAGTATCTTGTTGTTATACCATACTCACCCTTCTTGGGATGATGTGAAATGATGCAGAGGCTATGTGATGAGATGAAGTGAGATGAAGGAGACAATGTAAAGTAAAATAAGGGTTACTTGAACACAAGCACTGATACTGTGACAGTTGTTCTGACCTCATAGACGGCTACTAAGTGACTAGCCAGCATGTACCATCCGCAGTGTGGAGAAGCTGTACCAATGGATGATTCACAGCCTGGGCAGCATGGAGTAGAATGGCATGAGATTTCATTGCATGACTCAGAACAGCAAGCAAATTAAAATCTATGCATTATTTAGTTCTGCATTTTCTATTTAATACTTTTGGACCATGATTAACTAGGAATAACTTTAACTGCAGGTAAGGGGGATTTCTATAAGTCTTTTGACAGAGTATGTGCAGTTACTATGGGAGCAATTCAGGACAGAAATTAAGCCCAGCTGGGGTCAGAGAGAGCATCCCAGAGAAGCTGTTGGAAGTGATGACACCTGGCTGTGGTTGGGCGGTATTCTGCCAGGGACATGTAAGGGGGCGGCTATTCCAAGCAGCGAGAGTAACATAAACACAAACTCATGAGGCTAAGTGAGCCTGGCAGGTTTAGGAAACCAGGTAAGGCTGGAGCCATGGATTTGAGGGAAGGGACATTAACAAGATAAAGGTCTGGGAGAATTTAGCTGAGTAAAATCCCCAAGGGTCTGAGTAAGATCCCCAAGGGTCTGGTATGGGCTAAGCACCTACTTCCCCTACACTGATGTCAGGAGATATGCATTGAAGGTTTAGGAACACGTTTGCATTGTAGAAAGACTACTTTGGCAACAGTGAGAATTGGAAGATGACAAGATTTGAGGCAAGCTGACCAGCTAAAGCCTCAGGTGGTGATCCACGTGAAAGATGATGGTGGTCTGAACTAAAGTCTAACAATAGGGTTGAGAAAAGTGAATGGTTTCTAAACACATTAAGTAGATATAGTTAGCGAGACCAAAGATTACTCTTGGCTATAGATCAAGAGAGAGAGGGAGAGAAATGGAATGTCAATGTCTGCCTTGGCGGCTGTTTTAGTTGCTAGGGCTGCTATAAAAAGTCTAACAAACGGGATGACATGAAGAGAAATTTACTGTCTGGTAGTTCTGAGGGCTGCAAGTCTGGAATTAAGGAGTCAGCAAGAGGGCTGTTAGGGAAGGACCTGTGCAAGGCCTCTCTCTTCGGTGTGTAGATCTCCATCTTCTCCCTTTATCGCTTCACATCATCTTCCCTTTATATAGGTCTGAGCCTGAATCCAAACCCCCCATCCTTTTAAGGACATCAGTCTCAGATTGAGACCCACCGTAAATGACTTCATTTTAACTTGATAACCTCTATGAAGACCCTATCTCAAAATAAGATCACATTCTGAAGTACCTGGGATTAGAACCCCAACATATCTTTGAAGGGACACAATTCAAATCCCTAACAGTAGGTGTGGGGCACTCACTGAAGACGCAGGGGTAGATTCGGCGGATGCAGGGGCTAATAGGATGACTTTTGTCTTATGATATGTTGCCCATGCCACATTTTTGCTTAAATATGGTATTACAGTCACAGAGCTGCATGCTTGTGTGACGTATTTTATGCCTATTCAGCACCTTTGTTTCTGTGTTTATCTGGATTTATTGGTTCAGTCCTCTGACAGTGCCTGAGGGAATGCTGCTGTGGAGAAAGCCTGGGCTGCCCAGTTTATTATACATGGGCTGTCAGGTTGAATAGCATTTCAGATATTCTCTGTGGACACCGTTAGTCCATGTTTCAACTCCCCCCTTCTCAAGACAGTGGCTGTCATCGCCAGGAATGACACCTGCGGCCAGCAAAACCAGCTTGTAGGAGCTCTCCACAATCATGCTGTCATTTGGAGCCCCCAGCAAAGCCCAGACCAGTAGCCCAGAGAGCAAAGATGTTGCTGTCTAATTTAGCGGCTAAATAGACACCACACTGACTCTTTCTTTTCCCCCAAGTTGTCATTGGCTATGGTCATTGGATGTTCTATGAGGTGAGGTGAGGTGGTGTGGGTAAATGGTCAACCACTAAGTCAGTAAACCAAGTCTCTGTCCTTTAATTTTTTTTAAAGCAGGATAGCCAGTATTGCCAAAATCCGGAAACATATGTAGCTATCCCTCAAGTCTTGAGAGTCTTCTCTTTTGTCACTTTGAAGCATTGGGTCCTGTTGAAGGCAGAGATGAATGGTGACTCGGGAGAGTCACATCGGAAAGAGGGGCTTCCTGGGTTTAATTAAAGTACCCAAATTGATGAGCATTGTAAGTGACTTGCCAAATTGCCTGACACCGTGATTTCCACAGATAACTCTTTGTTTTCAGAAAAATGCAAGAACACAGCCAGGGTTTTGAAGTGAACCAAACAAATGACATCCTAATGGAGGATTAGCTGGAAGATGCCTGAGGTTTGGAAAACGACCAAGTATTACTGTGGAAAACACCTTTTCTTCTAGCCCCTGGAGCAGCCCCAAAGCCTAACTTTGGGTTATCCAAGGCTGTTTTTCTCCTCAACTGAAGAAAGGCATTATATTTGCCCAGATTATTTTTGTTGAGAGTTAATTTCAAAGAAAGACAATTGAGATAATAGCTTCAGAAGTTAGGATTTAACTTGGTAGCCTGATTTAATAACATTCGGGGACTAACATTTGGGGAATTTTTATATTACAATGGTTCAAAAAAATATGCATATCTATCATTTTGTTGGCTAAGCTAAGCAAAAAAAAATTGGGTCAAGGAAAAAAGGAATTTGACCTTGGCATGGCATAATCCATTTTTTGTTGTTCAAAAATAGAACCTCTTGCTTTCCTTAATGAGTTAGTTAATTTGTCAAATTGCTTGATAGCTTCTGTTTCTAATATTTGCTGTTGACCTGAGAAAGAAAAAAAAAAAATCCTTACTAAGAAGGGCTCCTGGTGGCTTATTGGGCTGAAAACCAACCAACAAACAAAAAGCACAACCTAGCAGCCAGTGCTGAACAGGGGCCTTGAACTGCCTGCCACCTGCACTGCACTGCCTGCCTGCACTGTGATCCTACCATCTGAGCCAAGCCTTGTAAAGGAGTGCATTTCAGTAAATAGGAATGAGACTTACCCTGTTCATTAGGAGCTGTGCAGCTATAGCCTCACTGGCATCTTTACTGACCAATTAGAGCAGCACCATTCTGGCCAATCAGGACAATGCTTTTTGTACCAAACTCTGAGGATTTGAAGTCCTCATTTGCATTAAGATAGACCAATCAGAGACCAGAGACAGGGAATTCTCTCTGTATAAGTCAGCTCCCCTCTGGTTCAAGGCGAACACATTCCCTTTCCATCGAAGAGTGTTTCCCTGGCTGGAAATGTAACATGGAAGCTGTCTTGCCAGACCAGAGTGGAATGGAGCCATGCTGCCGCAGAGGGGCTAAGCTCCATCACCAGGCCAGAGCAGCTGTCTTGCTGATGGGGAGCTGAGAGGAGCTGCAGACTAGGGCCGCCTAGCCCCCATACCTACCTCATAGCCCGTGTGCTGTATCGTAATTGAGCTGTAACACTAGTGAGCCGTCTCACAGTTCTGCTGCTCCACAGCTTTGCTGTATCACAGGTGAACTTATTACACTGAATGAAGTCTCCCCAGTCACCACCCCAAACTGGGGATTCCTGTTGGTGTTGAATTAGTGCCAATGACCATCAACTGACATGGCATAGGTCCTTTTGGGGGCCAATGACTGTAACCCAGAAGACACTGAAGTTTCTCAGATGTGCTAGCTCCAGAATGAATGGGGAGCAGTTCTGGAACTTCGCCTTGATGGAGAAACGAAGGGCGTTTTCACAAGGAACTGGGATGACTGTGAAGGGGTTTGGATTTTCTCCTCAACCCTACAAAGAGATAAGGAGAATGTGGAGTAAATGGGATCGTTGTCACAGGGCTGCCACAGGAGGTATCCTCTGCTCTATTGGTGCTGCCAGCTGCGGAAGTTGCTTATTTCACTTTGTATGAACTACGCATGATACTTGTGCTGGTATAGAAGGAGCCCATCATTAATGCTCTTCATCTCAGTAAGAGCCATTCGCACGGCACTTTTAATTTACCCAGTGGCATACGCTTAAGAAAAAAATGAGTGAATTTTACCAGTGAAGCTGCAACGTTGTTGGAGTAGACTCCCTCGTCCTGTGAATTCTAATCAGCCTGCAGATCCCCATTTATTAGTGAAGGGTAATCTACAGAGGTCTTCCTTTTTAATGGCCTTCAGAGAAAATTGAATTGTTGTTGAATCATCAGGGTCTTCTTTGGTATGCATGTAAGTCATGCTAACATTAATCAGTGATCGTCACAGATTAATGAGAGAGAACTTTTCATATAAAGGTTAGTAAGGGAGACACAGGCAGTGATTTCAGTGGCCCTCCATGAGCAAATAAGGTGGATGGCTTGATGCGTAGGTGAATGTGCTGTTACATCAGAAAAGATGAATGCAATCTAAGGAAGTACGATTTTATGATGGGCGGGGGAGGGGTGGGAAGAGGCAGCCTCAGACAGTCTCCTGTATAGCAGTTAACAGAGTGGGAGGAAGCCCTTTGTGAAACTGGTCCCTGGGATTTAAACACTCATCATGTAAAACGGCTCCTAAGTATCCAGGAATTTGCAGTTGCAAGGGGCAAAGGGAGGGAAAGGAAGAAGAGATAGAGACGACCTCTGAGGAAAGTAACTTATCCATAATAAATAACAAGGATTGGATCACGGGTGTATGGGGTGGTGAGAAGCTGTGGTTCCAGAACCAGGAGAGCCTATGATTCAACTCTCACATCTGTGGAAGGAATTTGCTCTTTGCACGTTGGTTTTCTCGGCATTAGCGTGAGATGCTTGGTCATTTTTTTTCTTGAAGTCTCCCCTTCCTCTAACAGGTAATGATTATAATGTAGAGAGCAAAATGCGCATGCCACTGAAAAAAATAGGGCAATGGCACTATGAGGCTGAATTGACATGAATCATGAAAGGTTTTCAGGGAACGGTAAGGTCTGAACAACTTTGTGAGCAAAAGACCAGCAAACAGAGTGAGGGGCTTTGGAGTCCGGAAGCAGGTCTGAATCAGAGCTCAACATCTACTGTGTTAACGGGGAGATGTTTACCCCCGCAGGTACCACTGCCTCATGTAACACAGGATGATGGTCTTCCTCACTGGGACATTGAAGAAGACAGTTCAGTTATTAGTTACCCAGAGCGTAGCAACGTGACTGCAGATAGGGGGCCCTCAGCAATGGGGCCTTGAATTTTGAGTAATGCATATGTGCACTCTCTCACTGGCATGTTTGGCAAATGTTCCCTTATTTGTTTTTTAAAATAACTCTTAGAATGCAAATGTTATCTTATATTCACCAAGCGGACTTGCTACTCCAAAGGAGTCCAGCTTGAATCTCTTCACAAAGGGATTTTAGTAATGTTAATTTTCTACTTATAATGTATAGGGCTTATGAGGTTGGCTTCTTTTCTGTGGTGTTTTCTTTTTCTTTTTTTTTTTTTTTTAAATATATTTTATTGATTCCTTTACAGAGAAGAAGGGAGAGGGACAGAGAGTTAGAAACATCAGTGAGAGAAACATCAATCAGCTGCCTCCTGCACACCCCACACCTGGAATGTGCCCACAACTGAGGTACATGCCCCCGACCGGAATCGAACCCGGGACCCTTCAATCCACAGGCCGACGCTCCATCCACTGAGCCAAACGAGCCAGGGCTGTGGTGTTTTCTTAAAGTGGAGCAAACCTGAAAGCTTACCAAGAATTTGCTCCATTCACATTTGCCCTCCTTTGTGAGCAGCCGTGATGATACGTGCTGACTGACTCACGACAATGCCTCGGCCCTCCTCTCCTGCAACATTAAACTGGGGGAAACGTCTCTCCCAGCGATCGTTCTCCTAGGTGGAATGGTCTTTAAATTGCAGTTGACAGAGCGCTTAGTGAAATCCTGTATTTAGGGACTATTGTGTACCTTTGTCTATTATCTGTGTTTCCTTTCTTTTCCACAAGGCGGTGTTTCCATGGAAAAGGCGCATTTGTTGCTTAGGAGATTGTCTACTCTTGTCTTCTTGCTTATCTTTCCCATTTAGTCACAGACAGGTTTGTAATATCATTCACAGTTGCTGTGGAGACTATTATGATGTCATGTGTGTGGAGCTATTATTTAAGTTGGTGACTTGGCAGCTGGATCTTCTAAAACAAGAAGGATACGTACACTCAATCTCATTCTCTCTCCCAGTCTCTCCCTCCCTGCCTCCCTCCCGCCCTCCCTCCCACGCTGCACTGCAGGAATTGTTCCTTAAAATAATCCTATCACAGGCATTTTTAAGGGAAAAGTGCATCCTTTTTTTTTTTTCATAACTTAGTTGAACTTATATTCTGCTCTGCTCTCAGACAGCCTGGATTCTCAGTCACTCAGGATTAAAATACTGACAAGAGAAAGAAGATGTACAACTTCTCTTCCATAAGATTCTACCTACAACTGCAGCAATTTGGGGCGCAGCTACTTAATGTGTAGTGTGCACCCAAATCGTTATCTACAAGCTAGTCATTCTTTGTTAACCAGTGTGACTGGAACTAGCAATGAGAGAATTCACTTACTCATAACAATGCTAGAAATTTATTCTGCTAAAGGGAAAATGGAAGGAGAGAACTAACATTTTATTGAGAACTTATTATGTGATAAGCAGTTTACTCCCCTGAATCCTCTGCCTCTTCTC